>NC_080676.1:131675432-132925432 GCF_030445035.2 Dasypus novemcinctus
ACTGGAAAAATACCTTGACCAAAATGGGGAAAGGGTAAAGGCAAATGAGTTTATATGGCTAAGAGACTTCAACTGATTCGGGAGGACATTTCAGGGGTTACCCTTATGCTCTTCTCAGCAGGATCTCATTGGCTACAACAAAAAATATTGCCTCAAATAGTAAAGCTCTGGAGGGCTCTGGAGAGATCAAGAGACTATAGGGCTGACAGTTCTGGAGTTTGGCACTGTGCCAGTGGCCCTACTTTGGAATTTATGGTCCCCAGTGTGAGAGAGTTTGACTCAGTTGTGGTTTCCCTATATATGGCTCTTTTGTTCTTTATATTTGAACCCATAGTTGGTACTAGAGTTGATAGGTTTATGTCCAAGAGATTCAAATCTTTGGGCTTCCCATGTACCAATCAGGCCCTGAATCTCAAAAGAGTTGCAACACCTACTCTCCAAATCATTGTACTCACCCAGGACAACTACTAAGGAAATGATGATGGACAATAACCATACCAAGGAACAGAGAGAGTCTACACCTGCAAGCAAGACAGTCCCATCCATCTGCCCCATGGGATCTAAGCCCACTCTCAATTAGAGGCAGAGTGAGCATCACCATGCCAGAATCCTCAGCACTGGGGAATGAAGGATGGACAGAGTAGCTTACTGTTATTTTACTATATAGACTTATTGTTATTCTAGCAATGCAAGAACTTTTATCATTGGATGTGGGGGCAGTGGCCACCGGAGGTTCTGAGGGGAGAGAGAGGGGAAAAATAGGTGTAATATGGGTACATTTTGGGGACACTGGAATTGTACTGAATGACACTGCAATGACAGAAACAGGCCATTATATATCTTGTCATAACTTACAAAATTGTGCAGGACAGAGTGTAAACTACAATATAAATGTCAATCAATGATTAGTGGCAATGCTCCAGTATGTATTCATCAATTGTAACAAATGTACCACACTAAAGAAGGATATTGCTAATGTAGAAGTAGGAAAGTGTGGTAGTAGTAGGGAGTGGGGCATATGGGAATTCCCTTCCTTTGTTATGTAAAATTTATGTAAAATAAGTATCTTTAAAAAACATCTTTTAATTAGGGAAAAAATCCAAAAATTTTTCTAAGTTGACTCCAAAATATACATGGAGCAGCAAAGGCCATAACAGATGAGCCATTCAATCAGAAACAGAATACGGTGAGGGACTTGCTCTACCAGACACCAAGAATTATTATAAAGCTCTAGTAGTTAAGCTACTATAATCCTGGAAAAGAGACCAGATGAACTGATGGGTGGAAAAGAAACAGACCATACACATATGGACAGGATCTATGACAAAAGTTGCATGACATATCACTGAAGAAAGGAGAAATTACTCAGTAACAATGTGAAATAATCATTTATCCATGTGGGGAAAAAAAATGGGATCCTTATTGCGTACTATATAAAAATAAATTCCAGAGGCATTAAATTTATAAGAAGAAAAGGCAAATCTTTAATTTTTTCAAAGAAAATGTAAAAGAATATCTTTATGAACTGAGAGTAGGGAAGATACTTTCTAAAGACAGCAAGGTTAACTACAAAGCATAAGATTAAGAAATTCCATCTCATTAAAAGTAAGAACTTTGATTTTTTGAGAAATACAACAAAGAAAAAGGAAAAGATGAACACTACCAAAATAAACATTGCCAAGAAAATGTGGTATTCAAAATACATGTACATGTGCAAACACACACACACGACTCATACAGTATTTAATTAAAAACAGATAAGATGCAGAGAAGATACCACTGATATGGATGTTAAACACAGGAGCAGGAGGCAGATGTCTATGGTAGTGTGGAAGGAATGGTGCAGTGGAGAGCCAGGGGCCAAGCAAAATGAGAAGTTTCCAACAGTTTGGGGTGAGGAGGATAAGAAACACCTTGGGGGAAGCAGACGTGGCTCAAGTCATAGAGCATCTGTCTACCATATGGAGGGTCCAGTGTTCGATCCCCAGGGCCTCCTGACCCATGTGGTGAGCTGGCCCACGTGCAGTGCTGCCGCATGCAAGGAGTGCGTGCCATGCAAGCGTGCCCCCGCGTAGGGGTGCCCCACGCACAAGGAGTGAGCCTTGTAAGGAGAGCCACCCTGCGTTAAAAAAGCGCAGCCTGCCCAGGAGTGGCCCCACATACACAGAGAGCTGACGCAACGAAAAAGAGACACAGATACCCAGTGCTGCTAGATAATGCAAGTGGATGCAGAAGAACACACAGCAAATGGACACAGAAGACTATGGGGGGCGGGGGTAATAAATAATTCTTTAAAAAAAAAAGGAAACACCTTGATGCATGTGAGTGGCCCTGAGCTTGTTGTCAATGCCTGATCAGGGGGAAGAAGATGCCAACAAAAAAGGGCCCCCTGGTGTGCAGTATAGGGGGTCCGAGTAGGCTAAGAAGGGCTTCCAAGTGAAAAGGGTTCAAAGCCCAAGTAGAATAAGGGTGGGGGTAGAATAAGAGAAATAACAGTTTATGTATGAGGAGATTAATCAAGTAAATAAATTAAGCATAATAGTAAGGGAGTGCTTCACAGTTCAAGAAGGAAATACAAAAAAAGGAAAGGGAGAAAATGTGATTAAACTTTATGGTTTTGGAAAGAAATCTGAGATTATCAACTGGTATGATCAAAGAATTACAGGACCATGTCAAGAGGACACAGATGCCAACTTGAAGCAGATACACTGGCTAAATCAGGGACAAGATGAGCACCAAAATAACCATAATAATGAATGATATTCATGAGGTGAAATACAGACTCATGAGTCCATATTGATACAAATTAAGTAACTGATTCAATGAGAGTTTGATTAAAAAATGAGGCAATGATAGTCAATGTGAAATTTCTGAAATTAGAATACACACAGAATGATTGTTGTATAAATGATCCTTTGAATACTCTATTTAAAAAGTACTGTTTCCCGTGTTTATTAAAGATATTCCCATCTCCTGTGAATCACAGTATTTCTCCATTTCCTATTCTCTTCTTCTTTCTTTTCTTTTTTTTTTGACTATGTATTACGTTAAAAACCATTTCCTGATATTAATGACTGTCCTAGTTTGCCACAGGGCTGCTGCTACAAAGTAACAAAAATGGTTTGGCTTTTATAAAGGGAATTTATTTTTATTTCTTTACAGTTCCAAGGCCATGCAATAACCAAATCAAGGCACAATCAGAGATGCTTTCTCACCAAGGTCAGTTGCTGGTGATCCTGTTGCCTGGCCACATGGCAAATATGTCTGCCTATCTCTTGAGGTCTCTGTCTTCCCCTCCAAAATCTACCATCTCCCAGTGCTCAGACATGAGCAACCAAGCATAGGGTTTGTCTCTTTCTGGGCAGGCTATCTCTCTCAGTTCAGACTGCTTTGCTTTCTTCCTGAGTTCAGCTGTGAGCTATCAGGCATAATGGCAGGGCTCATCTTTTGAACCTTGAGTTGCTCCATGGGTCCGGTCCCTTGGGGCTCTTTCCCTGTCTCTGTGTTCTGCTCTTTCCAGATCTTAGCACCTCTCTCAGTCCTCTGGGCTTCTGTTTTCCTGCAGTCCTCTTTCTTACATGGCAGACTAATATGGCAGTTCCTTTTCCTCTGTTTATATCTGACCCAGCAAGAGGGCGGAGACCCAAGCTGTCTCAGGTCTCATTAATGTAGTCCAATCAAAAGCCCAAAATCGATCTTATCAAGTTATCAAAAAGCCCTCAACAGATTTAAAGCAATTAAAGGGTGCACCAACCACAGGAACAGATTAATTTAAGAACATAAGATTTTGGGGATTGATAAAAGAACTTCAAACTACCACAATGACCAATGTAATTCTTTTAAAAACTATAATTAGTCCACCTTTAATAAATAGTTATATATCCAACTGCATATTGGGTATCTCCATTTGGATGTTTACTAGCATCTTAAATTCAACATTCACTAACTGACTTCCTGTTCTTCTTGCAGTCTTCCCAATCTCAGATAATATCAATTCCATCTTTCCAAATGCTCAAACCAAAAACCTAGTTGCCATCCTAAATGACTCTCTGTCTTTCATATCTTACATCCACTTCATAAGAAAATCCTGTGGGCCCGACCTCCAAAATAGCCATAATCCAACTCCTTCTCACTGCCCATATTCAAGGCAGCATAGTTTCTTGCCTGAATTATTAAAACAGTCTTCTAAATGGTTTCTCCTAAATCGTTTCTCTGCTTCTGTTCTATGCCTCCTTGATCTATATAATGTGAGTACAAGAATTTTATATTAAAATGTTACATTGTGTCACTCCTTTGACCAACACTGGTTAATGGGGAGATTTCATATCAAAAAAGATTGCAGTTTAAGATGCACCACAGTGATGTTTCCCCCCAAGGGAATTTTTAACAACTAGCAAAATTGGAACATTTTTCTCAAAACTCCAGAAAAAGAGTGAAAGAGTTCCAAAACCCTGGATGAAGGCCAATCAAGAAAGCATACTTTGAAAATGGCAGAAGCTTGTGATGATGCCTTTACTGGCCCTTCCCTAACCTATCCCCAGCACAATGTCAAGTCAGTCTGTGCCCTCATTTTGGGGCCCTGGACCTGTTCCAAAAAGTACACAGTAATTCTATTTGCACGCATATATATAAATGCCAGTCTTTTAGGTGGCAGCCTGGAAGACAAACTAGGGAAATCTTATCTGGCTCACCCTCCTAGAACTTGCCCTGCAGGCAGATCCTGAAGACAACTAAAGCAGTAAGAAACAACTCCAAACTTCTTGAGGCAAAGAATTACTAGCTTTAATTCATGTAATAAGCACCCAGGAGGGACGTAAGTCTTTTGCATAGGGAGTAGACAGGGCATTTGAATTCCTCTAAATAGGGGAATTCCTAAGACCAAGAGAAAGCACAAGCTTAAGACAAAATGCAGGTTCTTTTTCACCTAAAACCAATCTTCTCAATAGGAGGGCCAAACTATGAAGGAGAACATCAGTCAAAGACTGTGAAAGGTGTTTTTTGCATTGTCTTACTTGTCTTTGTTGCCTACATATATGCATCTCTGCTACAGCACCTTCCTGATACAAACATAAAGAACACATAGCTCAGGGAGTAAATCCAGAGCCTGGAGAAACACAAGCCCTGGGCAGAAAGATGAGCCTTATACCAGCCTAGAGTTGAAACTGGAAGGAGCTGGGACCACAGAGCCTTAAGCAGAAGAAGGAGAGAGGCTGGACCCTCACAGACATAGCCCACAATCTTGTTCCAACATGCAGCCAAAGACTTTGGGTGAGAAAAGTACCTCTTATGGTACCTTGAGTTGAGCTCTTTTGGACCTTGTGACTATAAGCTTCTACCCCAAATAAATACCGTTTATAAAAACCAACAGATTTCTGGTACTTTGCATCAGCACCCCTTTGGCTAGCTAATACAGCAACCAATAAAGAAACATATGAAAAATATATCCAAAAAGACAGGAAAAGGGACTCGAAATGGCACAATACAAAAAAATCAATAAATATGAAAATACACATTAACAGAAGAAACAAAGGACAAAAAACGTGTAATATTTACAAAGACCAAACAGCAAAAAGGCAGAATAAAGTCCTACAGTATAAGTATATAACTTAAATGTAAATAGATTTAATTATACAGTCAACAAAGACAGGCAAAATGGACTTTGGAAAAAAAAAAGCATGCCCCAATTATTTGCTGTTTACAAGAGACATAGCTTAAATTCAAAGACAGAAGAAGGTTGAAAGTGAAAGGGTGGAAAAAATATTTACCATACAAATTGTACCAAAAGAGAACTATGGTAGCTATATAACTATCAGTTAAAATAGACTTTAAGACAAAATTTTTTGTAAGGAACAATACTGATAACAAAGATAATTCAATGAGACAGAGCAATTAATATACATACATGCACCTAACAGCAGAGTCCCAAAACTCACGAAGCAAATCTTGACAGATATGAAGGGCGAAAATAGACGGTTCTACAGTAATAGTAGGAGAGTTCAATACACCACCTTCAATAATGGGTAGAACTTCTAGAAAGATCAACAAGGAAACAGAAGACTTGAACAATACTATAAACCTACTAGACATAAGAGACACAAAAAAAAACTGTACCCAAAAGCAGTAGAATGCACATTCTACTTCTGTGAAGATGAATCATACTCCACACAGAACATATGTTACAACACAAAACAAGTCCTAATAAACCAAAAAATACTGAAAGCCTACTATGCACCTTCTCTGATCACTGCAGAAGGAAGCTAGAAATAGTAACAAGAGGGTCATCTAGAACATTCTCACATCTATGGAAATTAAAGAAAGCACTATAAAAATCACAATAGGTCAAAGAAGAAACCATAAGAGAAATTAGGAAACATCTTAAGGCAAAAGAAAACAAAAACACAACATAAAATTTACAGAATACAGCCAAAGCAGTTCTCACTGGGTACATTAAAAAAGAAGAAAGATTTTAGTCACAAACCTAACTCACAATTTTAAGCGTCTAGAAAATGAAGAGCACTAAACTCAGAGTGAGGTGAAGGGAGGAAATAATGAACATCAGAGTGGATATAAATGAAATAGAGAATGAAAAAACAATAGAGAATTTACAAAACTAAAATTTGGCTTTTTAAAAAGACCAATAAAACTGACAAACCTTTATCTAGAACGACAAAGAACAAAAAGAGAGGGCACAGGGAAGCGGTTGTGGTTCAATCGGTTGGGCTCCCGTCTACCACATGGGAGGCCCTGGGTTCACGTCCCAGGGCCTCCTTGTGAAGGCAGGCTGGCCCGTGCGCCGCAGAGAGCTGATGGCCCATGTGCCTCAGAGAGCTGGCAAAGCAAGATGACACAACAAAGGGAGACAAGCAGATACAGAAATAACGTGCAACGAATGGACACTGAGAAGAGACAGCAAAAGAAAGGAAGAAGCTGAAAGGAGGGGAATAAATAAATAAATCTAAAAAAAAAAAGAGAGAGGGTACAAATAAATCACAACAGTAAGAAAGATGGGCATTACTGACAACAAAAATACAAAGGATTTTAAGAGGATATAATGAATACCTTCAGGCTAATAAATTAGATAACCTACATGAAATGGATAAATTCCTAGAAACAAACTATCTACACTGAGTGAAATGGAAATAGAAGATCTCAAATGACCAGTAACAAGTAGAGATTGATCCAATAATCAAAAATCTTCCAACAAAGAACAGCATAAGACCAGACAGTTTGACTGGTTTTTTTTTTCAACTGAACATTTCAAGAAGAATTAATATCAATCCTGCTAAAATTCTTACAAATATTGGAAAGGAGGGAAAACTGGCAATATCACTCTAACACTAAAGCCAGATAAACATACTACAAGAACAGAAAATTACAGATCATTATTATCTCTCATAAACACAGATGCAAAAATCCTCAATAAAATACCAGCAAACTGAATCTAACAGCATATTAAAAGAATTATAAACTAAGATAAAATGGGATTTATCCCAGACATGCAAGGGTGGTTCAACAATAGAAATTCAAATAATATGCCACACTAATGGAATGAAAGGGGGGGGGGTACACAACATGTTTATCTCCATTGATGCAGAAAAGACATTTGACAAAATCCCACATCCCTTGATAAAAACATTTAGAATATTAGAAATAAAAGGAAACTTCCTTAACATGAAAAAGGGCACGCACAGAAAACCCACAGCTAACATACTGAAAGGTAAAACACTGAGAAGTTTTCCCTTTAAAACCCTAAGAGTGCCCACCCATTATTGCTCTCGAAGTTCTATCTAGAGCAATAAGGCAAGAGAAAGAAATAGATCCAAATTGGAAAGGAAAAAGAAAAATTCCCCTATTTACAGATTACATGACACTAAATATAGAAAATCCTAAAAAAAATCCACAACAAAGCTAAAAGAACTAATAAATTAATTCAGCAAAGTAGCAGGGTACAAAATCAACACCCCAAAATCAGAGGTGTTTCTCTTTTATTTATTTATTTATTGAATTCCCTCCCCCCGTTTGTCTGTTTTCGGTGTCTATTTGCCGCATCTTGTTTCTTTGTCTGCTTCTGTTGTCGTCAATGGCACGGGAAGTGTGGGCGGTGCCATTCCTGGGCAGACTGCACTTTCTTTCACGCTGGGCGGCTCTCCTCACCGGCGCACTCCTTGCGCATGGGGCTCCCCTTCGCGGGGGACACCCTTGCGTGGCGCAGCACTCCTTGCGCGCATCAGCACTGCGCATGGGCCAGCTCCACACGGGTCAAGGAGGCCCGGGGTTTGAACTGCGGACCTCCCATGTGGTAGACGGATGCCCTAACCACTGGGCCAAGTCTGTTTCCGCAGAGGTCTTTCTATACACTAGTAACGAACACTCAGAAAGAGAAATCAAGAAAAAGATTCAATTTACAATTGCAATCAAGAGACTCAAATATCCCACACCCCTTGATAACAACACTAAGAACACCAGGAATAGAATAACCAAGTATGTAAAAGACTTGTGCACAGAAAACTGCAAAGCATTACCAAAAGAAATGAGAGAAGACCTAAATAAATGGAAATACATTCCATGTTGAAGGATTAATAGACTAAATATAAAGATATTAATTCTACCCAAAGCAATTTACAGATTCAATGAAATCCTAATAAATATTGCAAAAGCCCTCTTTGCAGACATAGAAAAGTCAATCATCAAATTCATATGAAAGTGTAAGGGGCCCTTGCATAGACATTCTTCCAAAGAAATATTCAAAGAGCAAAAACATGTAAAAATATGTTCAACATGAGTAACAATTAGGGAATGCACACCAAAACCACAATGAGGTATCATTTCATACCCACTAGACTGACTACTACTACAATAGAAAATACCAAGTGTTGCTGAGGATGCAGAGAAACAGATCATTCATTTAAAGTTGGTGGGAATGTAAAATGTTGCAGTTACTGTGAAAAATAATTTGGTGGTTCCTTTGCAAGTTAGGTATAGAATTATCATATGACCTAGTAATCCAACTTCTAGTAATATAACCAAAAGAACTGAAAACAGGCACTTAAACAGATATTAGCACATTGACATTCACAGCAGCGTTATTCACAAATGGCCAAAGATGGGAGCAACCCAAGTATCCATAAACTTGTGAATGAATAAACAAAATGTGATATATATGCACAATGAAATATTATTCTGCCATAAAAAGTTCTGACACATGCAACAACATGGATGAATCCTGAAGACATAATATTAAATGAAATAAATAAGCCAGACAGGAAAGGACAAATATTGTATGATGTCACTGGTATGAAATAATTAAAATAAGCATAGTTATAGACTGAGAAACTGGAATGCAGGTTACCAAGGATTGGGTTGAGGTAGGGAATGGAGAGTTAATGCTTAATTGTTACATAGTTTGTTTGGGGTGATGGAAAAATTTGCACATTGGAGGGTGGTAATGGTAGCACAACATTGTGAGTATAATTAACATCACTGAATTATATATTTGAATGTGGTTAATAGGGGAAATTTTAGGTTGTATATGTTACTAGAATAAAAATAAAATACTAAAAAAAAAAGAAAATGTAGGAATGTACAACATAATGAAGCCTAATGTAAACTATGGACTACAGTTAATAGTATAATTGATTATTTCATCAACTGTAACAAAGGTATCACAGTAATGTAAAGTGTTAATAGGGAAAATTGTGTTTGTGTGTGTGTGTGTCTGTGGGGGGTGGTAGTTATATGTGAACTATTTTCTGCATCATTTTTCTATAAACTGAGAACTTTCCCAATATATATATAAAGTTTTTCCCCAAACTAATGGCTTCCCTCTCTGACTTTACATCCTGTGACTCTCCCTTATCCACTCAGCTCAGCCAAAACAGGAGCCTTCTTCCTGCTCAACATATCTGCCAAGCAAGTTCCTTCAGGCTTTTGAATACATCTCTAGCTCCCCTCCCTGACTCAAGTCATTACTTGAGCCTTTTTCTACATAATGAACTTAACCTAAAATTCCATGCACCCTGAACAAAGACATTCCTTACTCCCTTCTCTGCTTCATTTTTTATTTAGAATATATTGACATACCATAAAACTGAATTACTTTAACTTGTTTGTCTATCTCACCAATGTGAATTACAGGAGGGCAGCAACTTCTCTTCTGTACACTGCTCTATCCACAGGGCCTAAAAGTATAACTGGAATATAATAGCATTCAACAAAAATATGTTGAATGAATCAAGGCTTGACTATTTTGTGATCTAATAAGAGAGCTTACAGAAATTAACTGTGATCTTCACACAGATATAACCTCTCAAAAACAGAGCACCCCTTTTCTTACTTGCTGGAAAAGCACTGTATTAGTCAGCCAAAAGGGTGCTGATGTAAAGTACCAGAAGTCTTTTGGCTTTTATAAAAGGTATTTATTTGGGGTAGAAGCTTACAGTCATGAGGCCCTAAAGAGTCCAACTCAAGGTACCATAAAAGGTACTTTCTCACCCAAAGTCATTGGCCATGTATTGATATAAGACGGCGGGCGATGTCTGTGAGGGTTCAGCCTTCCTTCTTCCTATTAAGGCTCTGTGGTCCCAACTTCTTTCAATCTCAGCTGCAGGCTGGCAAAAGGCTTGTCTCTCTCCTCAGTGCTCATTTCTTTCTGGGCTCAGTGTTGTTCTCTTCACAAGGTCAGCTGTATACTATCAGGCTCATCTCTCTTCCCAGGACCATTGCCATGTCTAATGGCTTTCTCTCTCCCTCTGTGTTGTTCTTCTCTGTGTGTCTACTCCCATGCGAGAGTCTATTTTATCAGTCCACCAAGGGGGCTGGGACTCAATGCTGAGTTGCACTCTAATAACAGGGTTGAATCAAAGCCCTAATCTTAACTGAATTTAATCAAACATCTCAAATGAATCTAATACAATCAAAAGGTTATCATGCCCAAAGGAACAGACCAGTTTACAAACATAATCCATATCTCTTTTTGGAATTCATAAATAATATCAAACTGCCACAAGCACTGATATTCTCCCCACTCAAGGGTCAATCTTGATTAGGGCAGGTCACCTATGACAATTAATGTTTATTCCACCAATAAGTGGCTTAGGCTCTGGGTATAGGCATGTGATGCAATTATGGCCAAAGAAGTTTACCTGGAAAGGATTTCCTCACTTTAAAAAAAAAAAAAAAGGAAATGCAGGTGACTTTACAAGTGCTATGCTCAGCTTGCAAACAAGAAGAATGGCATTACCAACACACTCAAGATAGCAAAGCAGAAAGATGGAAAACACCAGGCAAGTCCTTGATGCCAATTAATTCATCACCCATACATTAGCCTTCCTACTGGGTCAGATAATGTACTCCTTGTTTAAGCTACTTTTAGTAAGGACTTCTATTTCCTATATTTTAACTACCACCACAAATTTTTTAAACACTCAGTTTTCAGTAATGTGTTATGTCAAACTAAAATGAAGATGGATGCCAGGTGATTTACCATTTTTTAATGGTGGATACAACAACAAAACAAGATTTCTAAATGTAAGTCCCTTTACTTATTGGAATAATGTTATAATAGGGTGTTTGTCCTTAACTGAGAACCCAGAATAAATGACCAAAGCAAAAGTAGTCTAAACATAGAGCTTTAAAATAATTTAAATGCAAACTACATGTTCCAAAAATTCTATGTTCTTTAGTACTGCTTGTGTACCTTCAAAAGAAGAAATGGAAGTAGAGAGGGAGGAAGTGGAGTGCTAAAGGAGGTGAAAGAGGTCCCAAAACCCAATAAATTCAGGAGGTGATGAACTAAACAGTTAAACAAGATGATAACGTTCGCTTTGTGTGAGTGTACACACTGGAAGGTGGCTGTGAGAACTGTCATTTATATGAAATGTTCTCCTTTATCCTTGAAGTAAGCCTTGTTTAGGAAAGTGGGGGTGGGGGAGATTCAGCACTGACTGCAGTCAAAGGACTAAGAATGATTAGGTTCTAATTAAATCAAACCCTTAGTAAAAGAGCTATACCTAGGCAAAACTAAAACTCATCAAGTCTTACAACAAAACTCTTATAAAAGTTCTATAATTTTTAACATACCTATAAATTTGTAACATCACTATACCATTAAATAACTTATCTAGACATAATGGATCCAAAATAGAAAATATTAAAAAGTTGACTCTACTATAAGATAAAGTCTATATTTAACATCTATAATAACTCTAATTACCAATACTTTTGTTTTAATTTTTAGTAATGATTTCAATGAACTATGGACCTGAAAAAAAAGTTATTTAAAGGTGCTAAAAAAAAGTGGAGATTTCCTAAAAAATCATCTCACCATGTTCTCTAATAGTAAACAAAAACAACAAAAATTATTATGTTGGTAAAATTTGCTTTATTTTAGTCCAGTGGGTATAACTGATCACCTTTGTCATCAATGGCCAAGATTCTGTAATTTGACTTTATAATGACCTGAGATATAATCCTTGCCACTTCCTGCTCTATTCGGCTTCCTCTTTGGGCCATTCTAAGACACAAACAGTAAAAGAAGCAAGAGAGAAAGTATATGCATGAATTAAGACTAGATTAAAATTGCAGAGCCATAGAATGACCCAAAAGAGGATGCAATGTAAAACTCTATTTTTAAAAAATACATATTATATGCTATTTCGTGTAGAGACAAGATTCACAATATGGTTCCTTTAAGTAAGGAGACAGAGGGGAAGCTGAAAAATTAAAATTACCATATCTGTAGCACTTCACCTTAATATAAGCCAACTAGACAAACATTATTCAAATTAAAAGGAAAATATTTGATCTTCAAGTTCCAACA
The DNA here is from genome assembly GCF_030445035.2 of Dasypus novemcinctus. Taxonomy (NCBI): domain Eukaryota; kingdom Metazoa; phylum Chordata; class Mammalia; order Cingulata; family Dasypodidae; genus Dasypus; species Dasypus novemcinctus. The sequence continues at coordinate 131,688,250 of NC_080676.1, forward strand.
TTAACCATTACATCTAAAACACCCATACCTGTATTTCCCACAAATAGTCAAGGTCATGTCCAAAAGGGTGTCTATGAACTAAAATAACTAAAACATATTATGCACTATGTCCTAGCTGCTGCAGAGCTAATGTTTCCCTTGGTTTAATTCCTTTATTCTCAAAACAAAACTACATAATTATCCTCACTTTATAGATGAGAAATTTGAGCCTTAAAGAAGTCAACAATCAGGAAGACAACAGCAAAATTAGGACTCATGCCTAGATTATCTGATCTTGTTCAAAACTACCTCACTAAAGTGTCTTGATCCTTGTCAACGTCAATCCATTTACCTGTAAACACTTAACTAGGATGTGGTTTTCTAAAGATTTTTCAAGAAGCTTTAAATAAATTTCTATGTTCTAACTATGTCTCTCGACATGAAATCTAAGTTTTCAAAACAACTATTTAGTGTCTTTATTCCCAGTTATTACGATTAATTTATATTAACTAGGTGGCAAGTTATTGGACAATAAGTAGGTCATAAACATCATGCTCAATGTTTGTCATATATTATCTCATCTAATCACTATCTGTATAAAATGGGTATTATCCCATTTTACAGATGAAGAAACGAAGGCTCACAGGTCGAGAGACTTACCCAAGGTCATACAATAAATCAGGGATTCAAACCCAAGTCAGTTTGCTTCTATACATCTCTTCCAGACCACTACCCCAACGAAGTCTCCACAGCATCAGTTTGCCTTGGTCAACTGGTCTCCGGAAAATTTCATGAAAGTCTCCTTTTAAATCTTTGGTCAAATTTTCGGTATCTATAGCTACCCTAAAGCAAGAATATATAATGACTAAGTCCTTGTCACTCCCCCCAGCCTCTTTAAAAATGCATCCTATATTAGTATAGTTTCGCCTCTGGGCAATTTTTATTAACAGATTCACCAAATGCATTGCTTTTGTTACTACTACGGCATAAACACCCTGAATAAAACTGTTAAAAATGTTTGCAGGAAAATCTCTAGGACATCTTTAAGTATCAGGTACAACATGAGAAAATGTTGCTACTTTAAAATATATCCTGACCCAGTAAGAACTGGCACTAGGCCTTTTATTTTCTTGCAGTCAGCAAAACTACAAACCCATAAAAATTCAAATAGTACTTGAGGGGGTGCATTTTGAAATAGTTCCGTATGTGGCGAGTCACTTCACAAACTCATACTTTCAACTGAAAACATTTTTTTTAGACCTGGATATGTGGGTTTAAATACTTCCAGCAGAAATCACTTTTAAAACCTGTAACTGACAAAAGGCCAAGTGGGGTTTTGCTGTTTTCTCTGAAAACTGTTTTACCAGGGGAAAAAAATGAAATTTATTACTGCAACCTATGCACCATCTCCCTTTATATTTCAAACAAATTCAGAAGATGCTGTTTTTAACCCTGTAACTAATTTGGATCTTTGGTAAATAAACTGAAGACAAATTTAATCACCCAATAAAAAATAAGCAAGTATGTATGTTTGGGGGCTGGAGGAAATAGAGAGAATTAGTTCAGTAGGTAGCAGGTGTTAACTGGTACAAACTTGAATTCAGAAGCATGACCCAGGGTTGTTGTTTTTTTTTTAAGGAAAAAAAAAAAACCTCTTAAAGGGGATAGAAGTAAAGAAAGAAAAATGGAAAATGCGTAGAAGAAAAGGTCCTAGGATAAGGATGTACTATTAAGTAAAAGAGTGGTCCTCCAAAAAATTCATTTTACCTCTTTTGAAAAATACATTAGAATTACTAATATTGCCAGTAACACATTATCTTTCTATAACATTTTTCTGTTGACAATGCACTTTTATTTATTTATTCCTTATAATAGTTCTCTGACATAGGAATTGTATCCTCATTTTAGAGATCAGGAAACTGAGGCTCAAATTAAATGATTTGCTAATGATTTATGGGAAAAGCTAGTGCTCAAAGATAAATCTTACTTTCTAACACCAACCAACATTTTCTACTCTTGTAGTAACTTGTGGCCATGATGGTAGGTGCTCTTAGTGCCTACACAAGAGGAAGAGAAAAAAATATGCCCTTTGGGTAACTGTCTTTGAAGACAAAGAAACAAAACAATAAATGATGTCTTCTATCAGGAAAAGACAGGAATCCTTCTAGCTCTAATAAATGTTTTTTATTTAAAATATAAACTTAGACATTACTGGCTACTGACAATAGGATAAGTCTATGAGAAATAAATCTAAATGGCTTTAAACAGTTCATGTATATGCATTTCATACAATTTTGGTATAAAAATCAACATGGTAATTCCAATTTTATTTTAAAGCAATGAAGAGGAAGAGAGGTTAAGAAAACAGCATTCTGTGGTTACCAGACTAGGTTAAAACCGAATGTGACTTTCCAAAAATATCTGAAATGATACTTCCCACCCTTACTATAACTCATGGGAGTACTTAAATAAAATGAAAATTTTATCCTTTTAAATTTACTGATTATTACTGTGAAAACTGGCAAATTACCATTAATCCAATAAATATCAGTATTAATAAAAACTATATACACATACTTTATTTAATACACTTATCAAAGTAACTGCAATAACAGTGACCTACCAGGTTATATTCATTTCTATTAGAATAAACACTTAGTTTTTCTTCCAGAATTTTCATCTGTGAGATAAAATAAAACTAAAGATCAACTGCTTAGCCAACATCAAGTAAAATCATACCCTTAGGTAAGAAAGCATGCTGCCTAAATACAACTGAGTAACCAGTAAGGTTAACTTCCCCAACCTATTATCCAAATTGAATAACATATTTCTTTATGATTAAGGAAAATTTAGAAACAATCACTGCCTCTTCCTTGCAAATTCAGTCTCTGCTACCACTCAGTGTCGCCCACATCTGAGCATTTTAATTAAGACATAAGACCCTAACAGGTCCACATTACTTTTAAGTATGATGAAAGGATTCATCCTGGGTTAAGCAGCTAGTTCTATGAAACTCATTTCCTCCCTGAACCTCAACCCATCTCTTCCTGTAAACCAGGTATAATGAATGATTCTCAGAATTTATTTTTGAGGGGGAAAAAAAAAATCTCTGAAAGTCAGAAACTTATTTGATTCCTAAGTCCTGTTCTTAACACTAGAACTACCTCTCAGTCAAAAAATTTTTCATCATCCCAGATTCAGTCCCATTTAGAGACCTCCTCAGTCAGGTAAGCTATTTCAGTTTTAAATACTCTTAGGAAACAGAATTGACAGGGACAGGGTCACCTTTAAAAAATTTATGGAAATCTGTGAAATGATGCCCTTCAAAAAAAGTGTATTTTATCCCAATTTGAATTAAATATGTGTAATTAAGGATCAATTTTGGGAAGTTAACAAAAATTTTTAATTCAATAATATTTGAAATTGTTGACTTCCAAACAGGTAATTTATTACTCTCACCAAAGACATCTATATTTTCTTTCTTGGTTCAAATAAACAGTAAAGAGACTTACTACAGTAAACATTCAGCTAACATACTTCGAAAGTTCTTAAATTAGAGCTAAATCAATCTTGCTTGTCATTCAGATAAGGAACATTAAAGCAACATACTATATATCTCATTAAGTTAAACGTGAGAATGGGGAGATTGAGTACAACCAAAGTAATTGTATACTTTAGAACCTCAAAATTTATAATACGCATGCAATCATTTCATCTTCACAGAAACCAAATTTTAAAAAACTGATATATAAAAATTCAAGTGATTTGCATAAGATAACAGGATGTTTTTAATCCTTTTTTGGATTGTTTCTAAAGCTTTAATATGGCATTAGGACATACCAGGAGCTTTGGGATTTTAAAAACAAGCACTTTTGATTTATCACACTCTGGGTATGAGATATCAAGCTAGGTGCTTTATAAATCACAAATTTATAACATACAAGGTCCCTTCCCTTTAGAAGTATACAATTTGGATGAAGAGAGGAATAAAAGGCTATGGAAAACGAATGCAGTGTGAATGGGACTCATCAAGTACTATGGGGGAGTAGAACAAGGTACATGTTGCCGCCTTCTGTCAGGGTGATCATACAAATCACAGCATGGCGAGTGTTGGTAAAAGAAAACTAGTGATCAGAAGACATCTGAGATGAAGATGGCAAAAATAAGACAGCAGAATAAGAAATGTGCAATTAACATGTGTAAGTATGGAGCAAGTAATATGATGCTGGAGTAAGCAAGAGCCAGATGGGAATATGACTTGGCCTTTATCCTGCAGGCAAAGGTCTTAGTTCAAGTAGTGATACTATCATCAAAAAGTTTTATTTTGCTATAGTGTGCAAAACTTATTGGGTAATGAAAATCCAAAGGAAAAAATTTACAAAGTTACTGTCATTACAGTCTAATATTCCTGAAGTACTAAACACTTGAATTTGGAAGATGGCAGTGGAAAAAGAAACAGACCAAAATTAATAATTCTTCCTGTTATAATGAAAATGATTGATATAATCACACATGTGGCTATCTGCAATCACTTGTTGAGTATGTGAAGACAGTAGAAAGCCTAAAACTTACAGACTTAAGAAAAATTTTGGTTAAAATTATTCCATAAAATTATCTATTCTCTAATAGATGACATCATAGTCACTTTGGAATATATTCTAATGTAGCAAATACTATCTCTACTATCTTTTTTCCATTAACTTTTTTTTTTTTTTAGATTTGTTTGTTCTTTATTTATTTCTCTCCCCTTCCCCGCCACCCCCCCCCCCCCCACTGTCTGCTCTCTCTGTCCATTCACTGTGTATTCTTCTGGGTCTGCTTGCATTCTTGTCAGCAGCACCGGGAACCTGTGTCTCTTTTTGTTGCATCATCTTGCTGTGTCAGCTCTCCCTGTGTGCGAAGCCTTTCCTGGCAGGCTGCGCTTTTTTTGCGCAGGGCAGCCCTCCTGGCAGGACGTACTACTTGAGCATGGGGCTCCCCTTAGCAGGGGACACCCCTGCATGGCGGGGCACTCCTTGTGTGCATTAGCACTGTGCATGGGCCTGCACATCCCATGGGTCAGGAGGCCCTGAGTTTGAACTCTGGACCTCCCAGATGGTAGGTGGATGTTCTACTAGTTGAGCCATATCCGCTTTCCTCCATTAACTTTTTACTTTGAAATAATTTGGAACTTACAGGACAGTTACAAAAATAATACAAAACCAATACAGAGAACTCCAACGTACTACCACCCCCAGATACCCAAATCCTCCAATTTTAACACTTTATCACATTTCCTGTATCACTCCATCCAGCGATCCATTTATCTATCTATGTATCATCCTAACTATCGTGTCTATCCATCTATCCATTCATTTTATAAATATCTGGGACTAGGTTTAATATAACATGTTCTTTGAAAACAATACTTTTCACGTATGCTTCCCAAGAACAAAAATATTCACTTATGTAACAACCTTAAGTACAGTTACAAGTTCAAGAACTTTAACACTGATATAAAGCTTTCCATCTATATTCCAATTTTTCATATGTCCTAAGAATGTCCTTTTGGGCCTTTTCTCCCCCATTATTAGATTCAATTCAGGATGATGTACTGCATTTAACTGTCATCATCTCATTAGCTGCTCTGTTTTTAAAGTAGGGAAACATATACACAACATAAACTTTCTACCTCAGCCACTCACAAGCATACCAATCAGTGAAATTAATCACATTTGCATTACAGTACTACCCTTACCAAAATACATTACCAGAACATTCCCATCGCCCAAACAGAAATCTGATACCGATTATGCATTAACTCTCTATATCCCCACCCCAAACTGTATTCTTTCTGTCTCTATGTGTTCACATATTCTAGTTATTTCATGTAAATAAATCTTACAATATCTGCACCTACTTTGTGTCTAACTTATTTCACTCAACATGTTTTCAAGTTTCACCACTGTAGTCACATGTATCAAGACTTCATTCATTTTCAAAGCTAATACTCCCCTGCATATATATACTATACATTGTTTATTAATTCATATGTTGATGAACATTTGGTTTGCTTCCACCTTTTAGATATTGAGAATAAAACTGTTATGAACAGTGGTTACAAATACCACTGGCTATTTGGTGTTCCTTAGCTTTCCATATGAAGTTAAATCTGTAACTTGTTTGAACAGTATTGGCATCTTAACAATACTGTCTTCCAATCCATGAACACAGACGATTTTTCCATTTATTTAGGTCTTCTTTAATTTCATTCAGTAATGATTTGTAGTTTTCTGCATACAAGTCCTTCAAATCCTTGGTTAAACTTATTCCTAGAATTTTTATTCTTTTAGTTGCTATTTATATTATCTCTTTTTTTAATTAGAGAAGTTGTGAGTTTATAAAACAATGATACATAAAACACAGGATTCCCGTACACCACCCCACTACCAACACCTTGCTTTGGAGTGGAACATTTATTATTACTGAGGATAGCACTTTAAAAAAAAAAAAGTTTTTTAACATTAGTTGCCTTTCTTACAATTCATGAAAGATTATTAAAACAGTTCTAATGTCCATTATTTACATTAGGTATATTTTATTTCATATATACCACCCTATTAGTATCATGCATTTGTTATAATTTATCAAAGACTACTCCATACTATTAACTACAGTCTACTGTCTACAGAGTTCAATGTGATACATAGTCCTCTGTTTTATCTTTTAATTTTCATTCTAGGAATATATATACCGTAAAGTTTCTCCTTTTAACCAAAGTCACTTATACAGTTCAGAGCTGTTGATTACACTTAAAATAATTTGATACCATCACCACAATCTACTTCCAAACCTTTACCATCAATCTAAATAGAAAATATGTACAAGTTGAGCTTGTACATATGTACAACTCACCATTCTCTAACCCTAATCTGTCTCCTGGTAACCTTTATTCTAGATTCTAACTCTAAATCATAATAGTGAAATCAGAAAATATCTGTCCTTTTGTGTCTGGCTTATTTCACTCAGCAAATATCTTTGAGGTTCATCCATGTTGTTTCATACATCAGGACTTAATTCCTTTTTTACCTGAATAATATTCCATTTTATGTATATACCACGTTTGTTTATCCATTCATCAGTTGATATACAAGGGATTGCTTCCATCTTCAGTAATTATGAATAATGTCACTATGAACATCAGTATGCAAACATACGTTCGAGTCCCTGCTTCCAGTTCTTCTGGGTATATATCTAGTAGTGACATTGCTGGATCATACAGTAATTTTATACTTATTTCTGAGGAACTGCCAAACATTCTTCCACACTGGCTGTACCATTTTACATTCCAACAAGCAAAAAGTGACTGTTCTTATTTTTCCACATCTTCTCCAACACTTGCAGTTTTCTGTTAATATTCTAATATTAATATTCTAATATTCTATGGGCTATTCTAATGGGTGTAAAATAATATCTCATTGTTTTGATTTGCATTTTCCTATTAGCTAGAGATACTGAGCATCTTTTCACATGCTTTTCAGTCATCTGTATTTTTCTTTGGTGAAATATCTATCCAAGGCTTTTGCCCATTTTTAAATTGGGTTGTCTTTTTATTGTTAAGTAGATATCTTTGTGTGTTCTGGATATTAAAACTTATTGGATATGTGGTTTCCAAATAGTTTCTCCCATTGAGTCGGGTGACTTTTTTTTGACAAAGTCCTCTCATATTTCCTTTCATTGCTTGTGCTTTGGGTGTAAAGTTTAAGCCACTGCCAACCACAAGCTCTTAAGGATGCTTCCCTACATTTTCTTCTATGAGTTTTAAAGTACTGGTTCTTACACTTAGGTCTTTGACCCACTTTGAGTTAATTTTTTAATATGGCGTGAGATAGGTCCTCTTTCATTCATGTGCATGTGGATATCCAGTTCTCTCAATACCAATTGTTACGGAGACTATACTTTCCAATTGAGTGGAATTGGCAGCCATGTCAAAAATCAGTTGGCCGTAGACGTGAAGGTCTATTTCTGAACTTTCAATTCCATTCCACTGGTCTACATATCTATCCTTGTGTCAATACCAAGCTGTTTTGACCAATGTAGTTTTGTAATAGGCTTTCAAGTCAGGAGAAATTGTAAGTCCTCTAATTTCATCCTTCTTTTTTAAGATGTTTTTAGCTATTCTGGGCCCCTTACCCTCCCAAATAAATCTGATAATTAGTTTTTCCATTTTTGCAAAGTAGGTTATTGGAATTCTGATTGTGAGTGCTTTGACTGTGTAAATGAGTTTGGGTAGAAGTGATATTTTAACAATATTTAGTTTTACAATCCATGAACATGAAACGTTCTTCCATTTATTTAGGTCTTCTCTGATTTCTTTCAACAATGTTTTGTAGTTTTCTATATAAAAGTCCTTTACATCTTTGGTTAAATTTATTCCTAGATATTTAATTCTTATAACTGCTATTGTAAATGTAATTTTTTCCTTGGCTTCCTCCTCAAATCGTTCTTTACTAGTATATGAAAACACTATTGACTTTTGTGTTTTGTTCTTGTATCCTGGAACTTTGCTGAACTCATTTATTAGCTCTAGTGGCTTTGGTATAGATTTCTTTGGACATCCTATATATAGGATCATGTCATCTACAAATAGTGAAAGTTTCACTTTTTCTGTTCCAATTTGGAGGTCTTTTATTTCTTTTTCATTCTTTACTGCTCTGACGTGAATTTCTAGAACAATGCTGAATTAGAGTGGTGACAGTGAGCATCCTTGTCTTGTTCCAGATCTGAGAGTGAAAGCTTTCAGTCTTTCGACATTGAGTAAGATGTTAGCTGTGGGTTCTTCACATATGTGCATTAATCACACTGAGGAAGTTTCCTTCTCTTCCTATTTTTGGACTGTTCATATTAGGAAATGATGTTGGATTTTGTCAAATAACTTTTCTGTGTCAATCTATGTTATCTTGTGTTTTATCTGCATTTTGTTAATGTGGTAATATTATATTAATTAATTTTCTTACGTTGAACCACCTTGGCATATGAGGAATAAAACCCACTTGACCACGGTGTATAATTCTTTTAATGTGCCATTAGATTCAATTTCCAAGTATTGTGTTGAGGATTTTTGCATCTATATTCACTAGACAGATTGGTCTATAATTTTCTATCTTGTAGTATCTTTATCTGGCTTTGGTATTAAAATAATGTTGGCCTCTTGGTTTTGGGGTCTTTGAGTGGATAGGTATTGATTCTTCTGGAATGATTCACAGAATTCACCTGTGAAGCCATCTGATTTTGAGCTTTTATTTTTTAGTGACTGATTCAATCTCTTTATTTGTACCTGGTCTGTTGAGTCTTCTATTTCTTCTAGAGTCAGTGTGGGTTTGTCCATATGTTTCTAGGAATTTGTCTATTTCATCTAAGTTGTATAATTTGTTGGCATACAGTTGTATAAAAAATGTATACTTACTTTATTTCTGTGAGGTCAGTATTAATGTCCCCAATGCCATTTCTGATTTTATTTATTTTCATCTTCTCTCTGTCAGTCTAACTAAGCGTCTGTCAATTCTATTAAACTTCTCAAAGAACCAACTTTTGGTTTTGTTAATTCTACTGTTTTTTAATACTCAATTTCATTACTTTCTGCTGTAATCTTGGTTATTTCTTTCCTTCTACTTGCTTTGATATTAGTTTGCTATTCTTTTGCTAGTCCCTCCAGGTCTGCATTTAGGTCTTTGTATTTAGCTCTTCTTTTTTAATGTAGGCATTTAGGACTATAAATTTCCCTCTCAGCATTGCCTACACTGTATCTGATTAGTTTTGATATGCTGAGGTAGTGTTTTCATTTGTCTCAAGGTATTTACTGGTTTCTCTTGCAATTTCTTCTTTCACATATTGATGGTTAGTGTGTTTTTTAACTTCTATACATTTGTGAATTTTCGCATTTCCCTGTTACTGATTTCCAGCTTCATTCCATTACAGTAAAAGAATGTGCCATGTAAAATTTCAATCTTTTAAAATTTAAGAATAGTTTTGTGATCCAACATGTGGACTATCCTGGAGAATGTAATACTGCCATTTTGGAGTGCAATATCCTGTGTATGTCTGTTAGGTCTGGTCATATATCATATTATTGAAGTGTTCTGCTTCCCTATTGATCCTCTGTCCAGATGTTCTATATATTGATGAGAAAGTATATTTAAGTCTCCAATTAATATTGTAGAGACATTTATTTTTTTCCTTCAGTTTTGTCAGTGTTTGTCTCACATATTTGAGGGAAATATGGTGAAGGTGCACAAATATTTATAATAGTTATTTCTTCTTGGTGAATTGCCCCTTTTATTATTAACATATAACATCCTTCTTTGTTTCTTAGAACATTTTTGCTTTTATACTCTTTTTTCCCACTGATATTAGTTTAGCTATACCAAAAAAGCTATACTTTTTGGCTACTGCTTGCATGGAACATTTTTATTCAACCTTTCACTCCCAACCTATCTGTGTCTTTGGGTCTACAGTAAGTTCCTTGTAAACAGCACATAGCTGGATCATACTTTTTTTTTTAATTCATTCCAAAAATCTGTCTTTTTTGACTGGGGAGTTTAATACATTAACATTCAGTGTTATTGACTAAAAAGGCAGGACTTCTGCTATTTTATCTTTTGGTTTTTATATGTCATATTTTTCTTTTTGTCTCTTTTTACCCCTTTTGTTTGCTTTTTTTAATACTTTAAAAAAATTTTAAAGATTGTTTAGATTACATAAATGTTACATAAAAAATATAAGGGATTCCATATCCCACTTCCTCCATCTCCCACACTTTCCCACATTAACAACATCATTCATTAGTTTGGTACACATTTGCTACAATTGATGAACACATATTAAAGCACCGCCATTAACCATGGATAAGAGTTAACATTATAGTTCACACTTTGTTCTGCACAATTTTGTAAGTTATGACAAAATAAATAATGGCCTGCATCCATCATCACAACATCATGGAGGACAATTCCAATGTCCCAAAAACAGGTATAATACGGGAGCATTTTCTTTTTACCATTCTAGTTACCCTTACTGACAACCTTTATTTCTTCACTCTATTCCAAGCCTCTCTCCCCTAGCTTTTCCTTTCAGCCCATAAAGCTGCCTTTATTATTCTTGTAGACAAGGTCTCTTGTTCACGAACCCTCTCATTTTCTGCTTATCTGTGAATATTTTAATCTGCCCTCATTTCTGATGGACAGATTTGCTGGATAAAGAATTTAGGCCTGACAGTTTTTCTCTTTCAGTACCTTAAATATATCATATCAATATCTTCTCACCTCCCTGGTTTATGATGAGAAATTGATACTTAGTCTTACAGCTGATCCCTTGTGACAACTCCTTTCTCTTACTGCTTTCAGAATTCTCTCTGTATCTTTGGCATTTAATATTCTGATTAGTATGTATCTCATTCCAATGGATCTTCTAGATGCCCAGCCCTATTTTAGGTTCTTCAAATATATCAATGATAATAAACACAAGAGAAAAAGATTCCTGGTCTCAAGGAGCTTTCATTTTAGCAAGGATAAACAATAAATGCCTAGCAAAGTAGGACAGACCATTATGCCAGGCCCTTGATATTGATGATTGTACTTAGGAACCTTTTCTTGTAAAACTGAAACTTAGTCTAGTAATATGTATTGCCTAAGAATTATCTCCTGAAAGCCTCCTTGTTGCTCAAATGTGTCCCCTCTCTAAGCCAAACTCAGTATATAAACACACTACCTTCCCCCCAACTCCCCCCACCCCCCAGCATAGGACATGACACCTAGGCATGAGCCTCCCTGGCATCAAGAGATTTTTACCAAGCACTAACTAGTGACACTTCTGGGAAAAGACCTTGACTAAAAGAGGGAAATATTAAATATAAATGAGTTTTTATGGCTAAGAGATTTCAAGGTGAGTCAGGAGGTGATTCCAGAGGTTATGCTCATGCATATCTCAGCAGGATCTCACTGACTGCCACAGTAAACAGGGCCTCAAACAGCAGGGCTCCTGAGGACTCTAGAGACATCTAGACACTATAAGCAGGGCAGACAATCTCAGGAATTCAGCACCCTGTGAGTAGATCTTACTTCAGAATTTATGCTCCCCAATATAACAGAGTTAGACTCATTTAAAATTTCCCTACACCTAGCTCTTCTGCCCCTTTCATTTTATTTTTAAGATTTATTATTTATTTATTTCTCTCCCCTTCCCCCACCACCCCGGTTGTCTGTTCTGTGTGTCTATTTGCTGCATCTTCTTTGTCCGCTTCTGTTGTTGTCAGCGGCACAGGAATCTGTGTTTCTTTCTGTTGCGTCATCTTGTTGTGTCAGCTCTCTGTGTGTGCGGCACCATTTCTGGGCAGGCTGCACTTTCTTTCGCGCTGGGCTCTCCTTACGGGGCGCACTCCTTGCGCTTGGGGCTCCCCTACACGGGGGACACTCCTGCGTGGCAGGGCACTCCCTGCATGCATCAGCACTGTGCATGGGCCAGCTCCACACAGGTCAAGGAGGCCCAGGGTTTGAACCGCAGACCTCCCATGTGGTAGACGGATGCCCTAACCACTGGGCCAAGTCTGCTGCCGACTGCCCCTTTTATTTGAACATGTAATTAGCACTATACTCGTTAAATATATGTCCCAAAGACTTAAATCTTTGGTCTGTTCATGTGCTGGTTGAGCCCTGAATCTCAGCAGAGTTGCAACACATACTCTCCAGTTCACTGGACTCACCCAGGACAACTAACAAAAGGATGATGGACAACACCCATCCAAAAAAACAGAGTGTATCTACAACTGCAAGCAAAATGGTTCCATCGATCTGCCCCATGGGATCTAAGACCCCTCTCAATCAGAAACAATGTGGGCATCACCATCCCAAAATGTTCAAGAATGGGGAATGAACAATGGACTAGACTTATTATTATTCTATTAGTCTATTATTGATATTATTCCAGCAATGGAAGACCTTACATCATTGATATAAAGACAGTGGCCATAAGCGTTTCTGAGAGGAGGGAGAGGGATAAATAGATGTAACATGGGGGCAGTGTTGGGACACTGGAATTGTCCTGCATGACACTGAAAAGATGGGTATAGGCCACTGTATATTTTGTCAAAGCCTATAAAATTGTGCAGGGCAAAGTGTAAACTATAATGTAAACTATAGTCCATGGTTAGTAGCAATGCTTCAACATGTGTTAATCAATTGTAACAAATGTACCACATTAATAAAGGATACTGTTAATGTAGGAAAGTTTGGGAGAGGGAGAAGGTGGAGTATATATGGCAATTCTATATATATATATATATATTTTAAAGATGTATTTTATTTATTTCTCCCCCTTCCCCTCCCCCACCGCCCCAGTCTGTTCTCTGTGTCCGTTTGCTGTGTGTTCTTCTTTTTGTCTGCTTCTGTTGTTGTCAGCGGCATGGGAATCTGTGTTTCTTTTTGTTGCATTATCTTGCTGTGTCAGCTCTCCGTGTGGGCGGCGCCATTCCTGGGCAGGCTGCACTTTCTTTCACACTGGGCGGCTCTCCTTACGGGGCACACTCCTTGCGTGTGGGGCTCCCCTACGCAGGGGACATCCATAAGTGGCACAGCACTCCTTGCGCGCATCAGCACTGTGCATGGGCCAGCTCCACACAGGTCAAGGAGGCCCAGTGTTTGAACTGCAGACCTCCCATGTGGTATACGGACGCCCTATCCACTGGGCCAAGTCTGCTTCCTCCTCTATATTTTTTATGTACCATCTATGTAACCTAAAGCTTATTTAAAAAGAAAATATTTTAAAAAACACAATAAGTAACCAATATGTTTAAGATACAAAATTCACAGTATTTTTAAATGTGATAAGTGCTATGGGAAAGAAAAAACAATAAAACAAACAGAGTACTGTAAGAAAGTGAGGAAAAGGATGGTTAGGTTTGAATAGAGTAGCCACTGGGCTCAGCCAGTTTGAGAAGATTCCACAGCCTTTTCAGCTGATGCAAGTACTTTGGTTAAGATGGAGAGCCAATGAAGGCTTCTGAGCAGAGGGATGGTTTTATTTTTTTTAATAGTCAATAGGATATATAGTTAGAACATGGTATCTAAAAGCATAGTTGATATAATTTAAGAGGGAAGAGGTAGTACAAAATATTGTGTGTGGGGAAGGGCGAAGGCAACGGGGCTTAAAACAACTACCTCAGATATGGGAGATAGGAACAGCTAACACAGCTATGTACCAAGAACTGTTCAGAGGGCTTTCCTCCTCACAAAACAACATGTAATAGCTTTCACTGGTAGGTAATACCTTTTCCACATTTCAAATTCTGAATACCAACAGGTTGTAAAAAAACAATTTTGTTGCAAACCTGACCCAAACCATGTGAGACAAATTATAACCTTGGTTTAGTCCATTTAGCAAACATATACATGAAGAAATATTAACCCCCAAAATCCAAATTACCTTAAAACACTGTAGAAGGTAACATGTTACATCTACTATGTACACACAGAAACATTTTTTAACTGACCTACATTTTCAAAAGATAGTAGTTATATTTAAATTTATTAAAGACAAATTAAACAACCCATGCTTTTAAAAAAAAAAAAAAAGGAGAAAAAGAAAACAAAAAATAGAAGTGAATCAGTACAATTCTACCCAGCCTATAAACCTTGAATAAGATGGAAGATGTAAGTCTGTTGGTACAGATTTTGATTTTACAGTTTAAAGATTTTTTTTTCATACACCCTATCCTCTAAACATAAGCTAATTGCTTTATGGGCTGTTCAAACAAAGAAAATGTTATTTTTCTAACACTGCAGGAAAAATAGGTTGTTTCAGATCTACTGAAAGTTGGTATCAGCATCTATCACCACATCTTAATATAGAATTTTTAAGCATAAATTTTACAGACATGAATCTGACTAAATTTATCGTCATTTAAAAAACCCAAGATGCAACTCATAGTTATACTATACAGTATGGCAGCCACTAGACAAATGTAGCTACTAAGCACTGGAAAGGTAGCTTATCTGAATTTATATGTTCTAGCTAAGTCAAAATACACACCAGATTCCAAAGATTGAGCATGAGAAAAAGAATGTAAAATATCTCCTAATTTTATATTGAAATAATATTCTGGGTATAATGGATAAATAAAACATTTTCATTTCACCAGTTTCTTTTTACTTTTTTTAAATGTAGCTACTGGAAAATATTAAATTACACATATCTCACACTAAACTTCTATTGGACAGCACTGCTCCACAGTAAAGACCCGTAACATATTAATATTTCTCAAATACTTAATTCAAATAATTTCACTTTAAATCACTAAAAAGATTTATGTAAACAAATGGCAAGCAACATTTATCAAAAATGCTAAAATAAGTTTTCTAAAACTCAAGTGTTATCTATTATTTTAGATTTTCAATTAGGTATACAAAAACTCAACAAGCAAAATAAAACCTTCATTGTATGAAATATCTGATTTGTTTCAAAATCTATTTAAGTATTTTCATAGTTATAAATATGCATAGGAAGGTTTCATGTCCTATTTTCCTTTAAGAGAGTTAGGACAGATCTAAGTTTTGCGAACCTAATGCACTTAAAATGACATCAGGAAATAGGCAACCTATTTTTAAAAAGTTGGGAACATTTCCTAACTCAAAAAAAACTTTAGAGTATACAATGAATTGGAAAAGAAATCTCTCACAATATATCTAACTTTAGTAAAAGATATGCTGATAAACATTTCCTAATATAATTAAAAGCATTTCAAGGATCTATTATACTATCATCAAACATATGCACACCCTACAACTGGCAAGTTCCATCTGCTGTTATACTTTAGAGAGTTGTGTTCATTTCTACCAAAATATACAAAGAAGTTCACAACCACCTTATTTTTAGTCCCAAATGGGAAAGATACTAAATGTCCATTTACAGTTGAATAGATAAATAAATGGTGGTATAATCATGCAATGGACTATAGATAGATTTGAAGGAAGAAAAAAAAACTATTAGTCTATGGATGGCTCTCACAGACATAACATTGATCAAAACAATCAGACACAATGGAGTTGATACTATGTGATTCCATTTTTATAAAGTTCAAAATCAGTCAAAACTAATCTATGGCAAATTATACCTAAGACTGGTTTCTATTGGGCAGGGAAAGTATTGTCTAGAAAGGATATGCAGAGTCTACCTATGTAAAAAATAAAAATATAAATTATCAGGCGCTTGAGAATGTCTACTTGACATATAAAAGTTATAGTTCATTAAAAAGATTAAAAAAAATTTTTTTTAATAAAGGCTCATACATGATGATTTATTTTCAAAAACATTATTCAAAACCAATTCCTATTCTGAATTTACAAGAAAGTGTCTACTTAATCCTTCAAATGAACTTAGTTTCTTTGTGGTTTCTTTTTAATTAAATGCAGTAACCAGTTCTACTCTATTCAAACAGTCTTAATTTTGACCTTAGATGATAAACTTTCATAAATGGATAATTGATAATGGCTTTAAAAAGTCCAACAAATCCTCTTTACAATGAAGTTAGAATTTTAATAGTTAATTCTTAGTTTCAATTAAAATAGATAATCCTAAATTCCACAAAATCTAGAATGTCTGTTCACATAATTTCTTTCACTGATAAGGTATACAGAGTAAAAGTTAAATTAGTATTTGGGGGTTCGTTTCCAACTTCTTCCACAGTCCCAATGTACATATATAAATGTACTTGCTTTCTCTCTCCAACTATAACTAAGTAAGAGGGGGAAAAATGCTGCTTGCAAATAGTGAATAATCTTGAACATACAGAGATTAGGTTCTATTTTTACAGTTTCAATATAAAGTGCTATGGAAATATAAAAGAATTCTAGAGATTCACTCTTCTTGACAAGTGATTATTTAAGAAAATCTGTAAAATCAAATCTTTTTGTTATTGCATGTGAAAATAAATCACGACTATCCAGTTATAAGATAAATATGTACTCAAACAAGTTGACCTACTCAATACAACCTAAACAAGTAACATTCCATTAAATGTATTAATGGAATACACTCATCTCTTTCTATTCCAAGCAAGATGGCTAAGAAAAGTTTTTAAAAGGAAAACAGAAGATGTAAAGGAGATATAAAGTTGGACACTCAGAAGGAAATGCCAGATATGGCTGAAGAAGACTGTTTACCCAGACAAATCAGACAATATATCCATACGGGATTTTGGTGGTGCAAAAGACAAAATGCAAAGCAAGTTAAGTTTATCAGCTGATGATCTTAATATCCTACCTTCCCTGTACATACAGCATATAGCATATGCCTTGAGAGTCTGGGTCAACATGCAGATGAACTGTTATGCTGCACTAATCTAACCACAATGACAAAGTAGAGAGAATTTAGCAGATGGATGTTCAAAAGGAGAGCCAGGTGGCCCAGTTGAATATGTCCACAGACACTGATGAACAACTGATGGAAATACCAATGGCAGTTCATTCCTATCCTAGAAGGTAGAGCTGTCGTAGGGAGGAAAGACTATAGACTGCCTAAATACTTAATGTATACTCTATACTGGTTCAGATAAACAGGAACCTTTTTTATATCTCATTTTTGAATCAGTGCATTCTTTAAAATAGGCCAAACTGCTTAGCTAAACTAAACAGATTTTTTTGACTCTTACACAAAATTCAGAATTTACCAACATAAATACATTTCTTCCCTCTGTGACAAATGTCAAAACTAGTTTATCAAAATGTGAAAGTTAAAGAAAAGTAAACAGAGTTTGGCATAATATCCTTACTCTGGCGATAACTGAAAATAGTTCGCTATATTTAAAAATAGAGCAATAAGCCAAAATACAATACCTTCTGGATGTGTTTCTCCCAAACACTGGGTCCTGAGAACAGAGTTCTAAAATAGCTTACAATCCAAACACTTCCTAAAAATTAAAGAGAAATAAGTATTATTTCAAATGCATCTTATATCAAAGAATTTCAATAGTATGTTTTACAACATAATTTTAACTACTGAATAAAATAAACCATCTTTTAAATCAACAAAAAATAAGTATTACAAATTAAGATACATTCCTATGTATACATGCTTCCCTCAGGCACAGTAGCTAACCATATCTTGAAACAATCTGTATTATAGGATTAATTACCAAAATATACTACTTGTCCACACAGTAAAGACTATCATCTATTCTCCAGGACGTGAGAAGTTAATGTTAACAATAAAGAGGAATTTTGATCAAGGTTTCTGGTAGAAAAAGTATTAGAATTATCTGATAGTCATTACAGAGTTTAAAACCTCATATTTTTTCTAGGCCACTAGAAGTAGAAAATTTTAAACTCAGGATTAGACTCATCCTAGATACAGAATGGCACTGACATGGGAAACAACACTTTCAGTAACAAAAAAGTTTGGCCAACAGGAATTGTCACCTACACTATACATATTGGGATTGCTGAAGAAACTTTATATTGATCAACAGGCCAATGGACAGTAGAGCTATTTGATGATAAGAGAGCTATGATGCAAACTTCCTGCAAGTGCTATAGCAATATTCCTTTGTATCATCCACTGCACTTATATCTGCTTTATATTTCTAGAATTCTCCGTGCCTATCCCATAACCTCTGATTAGTTCCCACATATTACATATTTGCCCAAAAGTAAATCCAAACCTGAACTCTAATTTCCTGAAACAAAGTAGTTATTTTTCATTATCAATTCATTTTACCAGGACCCTTCAGTTTCTTTAAAACTATACACAGGTACCAAATTTCTTCAAGAGATGCTTTCTCAGCAGGCTCCTTCACCACTCTGCATTCAGATCACTTTTTCTGTATCTTGCTTGTTTAATATTCTCCCAGTGATTGTGAGCCCCTGATGCAACTTTAATTCCCCCAATACCTGGCATAGTAGAAGGCTTATATAGTTGATTGATCAATAAAAGTCTGCTAAATGAATCAATGACACTTAGAAATTTGCTAAATTAATATACTATGCTGAAGTAAAAACAATACCACAGAAGAAAAGAAAGTACTATGTGCCAACTACAATGAATAATTCTAACATTTCTTAGCATACATATGCATACACACACCCACCTGGGGTTTTTTCATCAGCAAAACTCTTCTAACCAACCCTTTCAACCAGGCTGGCTGGTAGCCAGTATTCATTCTGCTCAGGTGAGTCAGGATTTTAGTTCTGCTTTATATATACACCGTTCTGGACCAATTGGTATAGTAACTGGGACATAAATAAAACTCCTCTAAATTAGGGGTTCTTAATCTTTTTGTTCCACGGACTCCTTTGCCATTCAGGTGAAAACCAAGAATCCCTTACTAAGTCCACAATATACTATGTATTATTTAATAAATGTATCACACCTGCACCAACAAGTCCCCACAAGAATAATGTTTTTTTGAATTTCAATTCAAGATCATGGGCTTTAGAACCCCTGCTCTAAATAAAAAAATCAGTGACTCCCAAGTTACCCTCCCCATTAGGAGTAAGGAATGTCTACTATTTATATAAGTCAAAGATACCTAGAATCATAACTAAGGGCAAATTTTTCCCAAGATTTTGAAGTAGACTAAAAGCACATCCTGAAAACGAAGTTAAAAACTATCAGTGGGGGAAAAACAGACAAAACACCCTGAAGCGACCTCCTGGTGATTTTTAAAAAAGGCATTACCATTTCTATTAGGACACGACTTTTTCAGCAGCTAAATAAAAACATTACCAAATCATCTTATGTAATATAATTTAACCTTATTTTGACCTTCCTCATAAAAGCAAACAAACCTCCCTATCCAATAAGTTTCCATCTGAACTATGTAAGATGATAAACAGTACTTTAATTGCATTCATTTACATGACTTTGAAACTATTCAGGGCTGAAGTCACTGACTGTAAGGTCACAGAACACACAAAGGTAGAATAGAGGCTATCTACTGTGTAGCAAGAATCTACTCACACATTGAGGCAGCAACTTCTCCTTCCCTAATTAGGAGATAAATGCAATCAACAGGTGCAGCCATGTGTATTTGAAATATATCATATATATACTTGATTTTATAATTACGTATATAATACTTTTAAGGAATATTTTTAATAAGTTCCTCATATATGTGACTTTATTAAAATTAATATGTTTGAAGAAAGGCAAAGAATGATTTTATGCCCTAATGTTATTTAAAACCAAAGCATGATTCAGGGCTAGTATTTTTTCTGTTGTCTCAAAATTTTCTAACAACCTAAAACTAAAATCCAGTTTAAGAAAACTGTAAGTTTTGAAACAAAAACTGCAAACACATGTATTAAGACTTTCTGCTTTCATTTTTTACCAATAAGTATATAGTGAACTAATTTGCTTAAAGGAGCAGACTTGATATATCTCAAAGCCAATAACATCATACTAATAAAAGAAAGGATATGTTGACAAAAATCAACTCCCAAATATTATACGGGACAAATTATATTCTCCCAAACATCATAATATCAAAACACATAAGACCATGGTAACCTACAAAATAGTTCCCTTTAGATTAGCAAGATACAATTCTAACACAAACTAGATAATATGGGCATTTGAATTTACTTAAGAGAACAGAATAAAAAGGATGAGATCTAGTGTAAGAATATATTATACATATGTACTAACATAAATGAAGTATTTGGTTGAGATTTAATGTAATAGCACCACAAGATTCATTTAAGAAGTGTCAGTGCCGACTGTATTAAGGTGGCAGAGTAGGAAGTTATAAGAACCAGTCCCTCCACTAGAACAACTATTAAATAGACAACAACTGTCAGAATCAACTATTTTGAACCAATCAACTATTTTGAAACACTGGCATCTAGAACACTGTACAGCATCCAGGGAAGAACATGAGAAGAGGATGGTAAATTGTGGTAAATACCAGTAAATGGTTCTCCGTGCAGGGGTTAATCACCCATCCCTCAATTCAGGCTGAAGGAAGCAGTAGGTTCAGGCCCCTGACACAGATCAATGGTACCACTTCCTCACAATCCAGGGTGGGCATAGGCCCATCAATGATCACATCTTTTGTTGGTTACTTCAGGCCACTGGAGGCCCAGTTCTAAGGGTGGCCACTGTTCCAACCTACCAAGGACAAAGATGGAAGAGAAGACATAAAGACAGTAGGCATTCTCAGAGATGCAGAGGACAATTCAAGGATTGTATCTTCTGGGCAAGTCAAGAAAGAAAGCACAGCTTTGGGGAGGTGTGGAAGAAGCTCCTAGTACCTGTCTTGGCCCTTCCTTCATCCCTGCACCAGAGTAGCAGGAGCTAGCCGTCATGCCCTTTGTGGGTCCCTGGACTTGTTCCAGTTGGGAAAGACTGACTTGGGAAACTCCTCCCAAGCATGACTCCCTCCTAGAATGTGCCCTCCAGACAAAGGCAGCTGGCAACAAGGAAAGGAGTGTGAGAAAACAAATGAGGCAAATGGTCTGAAGCAAGGCTTATCTACTTTATGTCCAACAGTGAGACAACTGGAAAAGGGAGAATGTTTGTCTCCTGGGAAGTAAAGAGGGAGTTCAAATTGAGGGCTACTAAAGCAACTAGTAGCAAGATCAAGCCCAGAATAAGACACAGGCTTAGAAAATACAAGCAAGACCATATACTTTTTATTAGCCTTGGGTGGACCAACCCTTGGGAGGGTTGACACTCAAGAAAATCTTTGTCTTAACACTAGCTGGTTACAAATTCGAAAAACAGATATCATAGGGAGTAAACCTCAAAATTAACATTTTAAAATACTAAAATGTAGAGTGTGCAGCAAAACATAATAAGACAAAGAAACAGGAAACGATGGCCCATCCAAAGGAAGAGGATTAAAAATCCAGAAAGCATCAACAAAGATAAAACTGTCGATATAAAGGACAAAGGCTTTGAAATAATGATCTTTAATATGTTCAAGGAGATGACTAAAAGCACAGAAAAAAATTTACAGAAACTCAGGAAAAGAGTGAACACTAAGAGTGAGCAATAAGAAAATATCAATAAAGAGAAATTATAAAAAGGGAACCAAAGAGAACTACTGGAGTTGAAGATAACAATAACTGAAATGAAAAATTCCCAGAAGTACAGATTGGGACTAGCAGAAGAAAGAATCAGTGAACTCAAAGACAGTATAACTGAAATGAATCAGGCTGAGGAGCAGAAAGAATTCTAAAAAGCAAACCAAATAGCCTAAAAACCTCTGGGACACCATCAAGCATACCAATATATGCATTAGGAGGTTTCAGAAGGAGAAGAAAGAAAGGGACAGAAGGTTATTCAAAGAAATAATAACAGCATACATTGGAAACTTAGCAAAAGATGTGAAAATACACAGCCAAGAAGCCCAGAGAACAACCAAACAGGATAAACTTGAAGGAAAATATGCCCATTTACATTCTGATCAAAACTTAAATTAAAAGGATAAGGAGAGATTTCTGAAAGCTACAAGAGAAAAGCAACATGTTATATACAAGGGATCCTATCCCAATTAGATTAAGTGCCAATTTCTCGCCAGAAACCATGGAGGCAAGAAGACAGTAGGTTGAAATGCTTAAAATGATTAAGGACAACAATTACCAAACAAGAATTTTATATTTCATGAAACTTTCTTTCAAAAATGAGGGAGAAATTAAGATATTCATTAAAAAACAAAAGCTGAGGGAATTTATCACCACTAGACCTGCAAAAAGTTAAGAACCCCTACTTTAAATCCAAAGCCTTAAGGAGACTGAAAGTGAAAGGATGCAAAAAAATATACCATGCAAGTATTAAACAAAAGAGAGCTGGAGTAGGTATAGGGGTATCAAGTAAAAGACTTTAAAGTCAAAAACAGTTACAAGGGACAAAAATCTATATTGTATTATATTATATTATCACTATGTTGTATTTTATTTTATTGTATTACATTATAAGCATCATTATATTTTAATAAAGTAGTCAATTCAAAAACACTTAACAATTATGAATATATATGTACCTAAGAGAACAAATATTGATAGAAGGGAGAAATTGGCAGTTCTACGTTAATGGTAGGAGACTTTAATAAACCATCTTCAATAATGGATAGAACATCTAGACCAGGGATTCTTAACCTTTTTTGTTCCATGGACCCCTTTGCCAGTCAGATGAAAACCACTGACCCCTTACTAAGTCTACACTATATTGTGCATTATTTAATATATATATCACAACCACACCAAGACATCCCCACAAGAATAATGTTCTTTTAAATTTCAATCAAGCTCACAGACTCCTTGTTAAGAACCCCTATCTAGACAAAAGATTAATAAAGAAATACAAGACTTGAACAATACGCTAAACCAACTAGTCTCAACTGACCAATACAAAATGCTCCATCCAACAACAAAATACACATTCTTGAGTACACATGGATCATTCTCCAGGGAAGACTATATCTTAGGTCATAAAACAAGTCTCAATAAATTTAAAAATACTGAAATCATAAGATCTATCTTCTCTGATCAAAGTAGAAGGAAGCTAGAAATCAGTTACAGGGAGAAAAAGAAAATCCACAAATATGCAAAAGTTAAACAACATACTCTTAAATAGCCAATGGGACAAAGAGGAAATAGCAAAAGAAATCAGGAAATATCTTGAGGTGAATGACAATGAGAATACAATATACTAAAACTTATGGGATACAGCAAAGGCAGTGTTGAAAGGGAAGTTTATAGCTCTAAATGCTTAAAATAAAAAAACAAACAGTGAGACTTCAAATCAGAGATCTAAATTCAAAACTGAAATAACTAGAAGAAGTACCTACTATACCCAAACCAGGCAGAAGGAAGAAAATACCAAAGATTAGAGCAGAAATAAATTAAATAGAGAACAAAAAACAATAAAGGGAACCAACAAAACCAAAAGTTGGTTCTTGGAAAAGATCAATAAAATGGACTTTTAGCTAGACTGACAAAAATAATAGAGATATAAATAATGAAAATCAGAACTGCAAAGGGGATGTTACTGACCCTGCTGAAATAAAAAGGAATATAAAAGGATTCAATGAACTATACACCAACAAATTAGATAAACCTCACTGAAATGGGACAAATTCTTAGAAACAATGAAGCAAGAAGAAACAGAAGATTTCAACAAACCAATTAATAGTACAGAGATTGAATCAGTAATCAAAAACCTCCCAACAAGGAAAAATGAAGGACCAAGTGGTTTCAAAGGAGGAATTTTATCAAACATTCCAAGAATACTTAACTCCAATTCTGCTCAAACTCCTCCAAAAAACTGAAGAGGAGGGAACATTCTCTAATTCATTCTAGGAAGTCAATTATCACCCTACTATCAAAGCAAGATAAAGACACCATAAGAAAATTACAGAGCAATATCTCTTATGAATACAGATGCAAAAATCCTCCACAGAATACTAGCAAACCAAATCCAACAGCATATTAAAAAAAAGTTACACTATAAACAAGTGGGATTTATCCATGGTATGCAAGGATGGTTCAACATTAGAAATCAATTAATGTAATATATCACATTAACAGAAGGAAAAAAACAAAACAAAATATGGTCATCGTAATTGATGCAGAAAAGGCATCTGACAAAATCCCACACTCCTTGATAAAACAACTAGAACAGAAGGAAACTTCCTCAACATGGTAACAGGCACATACGAAAATCTCACAGCTAAATCCCACTTAATGGTGAAAGACTGAAAAATTTCCCTCTCAGGAACAAGACAAGGATGCCCACTCTCATTACCTTTATTCAACATTGTAGAAGTTCTAGACTAGGCAAATAGGCAAGAAAAATAAAAAACATCCAAATTGGAAAAGAAAAAGTAAACATTTCCCTATTTGCAGATGACATGATTTTATATACAGAAAATCTTGAAAATATCACAACAAAGCTACTAAACTTATAAATGAATTCAACAAAGTGGCAGAGTACAAGATTAACACCTGAACATCAGTAGTGTTTCTATACACAGCAATGAACAGAGGAAGAAACCAGGAAAAAAGATTCCATTTACAATAACAACTAAAAAAATCAAATAACTAAGAATAAATTTAACCAAGGATATAAAGGACTTGCACACATGAAACTACAAAACCTTGCTTAAAGAAATCAGAGAAGACCTAAACAAATGGAAGGATATTCCATATTTATAGATTCGAAGACAAAATATCTTTAAGATGTCACTTTTACCCCAATTGATTTTAAAAATCAGTACAATTCCAATCAAAATTCCAAAAGGCTACTTTGTAGAAATGGAAATGCCAATTATCAAATTTATATGGAAGAGTAAGGAGCCCTGAACAGCCATCTTCAAACAGAAGGATGAAGTTACAGGACTCACACATATTGAATTTTAAACCTCTTAGAAAGCCACAGTAATCAAAACAGCACGATACTGGCAGAAGGACAGACATATATAAACCAATGGAATTTAACTGAGGGCACCAAAATCAATCCTCTCATTTATGGCCAACTGAATTTTAACAAGGGAGCAAAGACCAATCATTTGGAAAAGAACAGTCTCTACAACAAATGGAGCTGAGAAGTCTAGATCACAATTTGCAAAAAAAAAAAAAAAAAAGGAGGACCCCTAACTTACGCCATATACAAAAATCAAATCAAAATGCATCAAAGACTTAAATATAAGAGCAAGACCAAAAAAGTCCTAAAAGAAAAGGTAGGAAAGCATCTTGGAGATGTTAAGCAATGTTCTCAGACTTTACACTCAAAGCATGTGCAACAAAAGAAAAAATAAATGGTAGAGCATCGAAATAAAAAACTACTGTGCCTCAAAAGACTTCATCATGAAAGGAAAATGATACAAAATAGAGGAAAATATTTGAAAACCACATATCCAACAAAGGTTTAATATCCAGAAAATATAAAGAAATCTTTCAACTTAACAAAAAGACAATCCAATTTTTTTTTTTTAAATGGACAAAGGACTTGAGTGGTCAGAAACCATATGTAAAGATGCTCAACATAATTTGCCAACAATAAAATGCAAATCAACACAATGAGATCTCATTTCACAGCCATTAGAATGGCTATTAGGGAAAAAAAATAAAAAACAAAGAATGGTGGTCTTCCAGGAACCTTTCCATGGAAATGTCTCTTTCATCCTCCACTCACCAGGGATTCTGCTCTGGTTAGAGCAGACATTCACAACAGGTTCTGCCGACCCAACTCATCAAAGAGAAACTGTCTGCCGCATTCCACTGTCTGCTACATTCCACCGTCTGCCGCATTCTCCCTGTTCCCAACAAGGACTTGAACAGATATTTACACATGGATGTTTATAGTAGCATTATTCACAATTGATAAAAAACAGAAGCAAGCCATGTGTCCATCAACTGGTGGATAAAATGTGGTATATACATACAATGGAATATTATTCAGCCATAAAAAGGGATGAGGTTCTGATACATGTGACAATATGGATGAACCCTGATGGTATCATGTTGAATGAAATAAACCAGATTGAAAAGGACAAATAAACTATAATCTCATTGATAAGAAATAATTAGAATAAGCAAACTCAGAGTCAGAATCTATTATACAGGCTACCAGCAGATAGGGTGGGAACAGGGAAGAGGGAGTTAGGGCTTAAGTAAAGAGTTTCTATTTTGGACAATGGAAAAGTTTTGGTAATGGATGGTGGTATGGTAGCACAACATTGTGAATGCAATGAACAGCATTAAATTATATATTTGAATGTAGTTAAAAGGAGATATTTTGTGTGAATATATGGAACTAGAATACTTTTCAAAATGCATGGTGCTGCACAAGTGAATCTTAAGTTTAACCATGGACTATGAAAATTTGCTTTCATCAATATTAACAAATGTATCATACCTATCTATAAATATGGTGATAATAGGAATCCTGTGTTTTTACACGACTGTTCTGTAAACCTACAACTTCTCTCAAAAAAAAAAAATTTTCTGTCCACTGAGATAAATCTCTCATATTTAATTTACTATCCAAGCACTTTTATACTACACAAGTCAATCTTTTGCAATTTAAGAATGATTTAGTAAAATAAAAGCAATTAGTATTATAAAATTTATGCTTCTCCATTTTCTCTTACTACAGAGAGGGCAAGAAACTTTTTCCCCTAAATTTGTTCTAGATCCAAATAATTTCAGTCAATACTTCTCCACAAAGAACCCAAGAATGAATACTTATTTAGATACTATATTACTAAATAAACCCCAATATCATTATGTCACTTAGTCCTTTCTAAACAATGAAAATACTTCCATCTTATCTATACGTTAAACCAATTCATTTTTGTTTTTTGTTTTTGTTATTGTTGTTGTTTTTAAGGTACCAGGGGCCTGGGATTGAACCTAGGACCTCAGAAGTCGGAAGCCAGTGTTCAACCACTGAGTACCATCAGCTTCCCAGAGCTGGTTTTATCGTTTGTTTTGCTGGTTGGTTGTTTTTTCAGGAGGCAATGGAACAGAACCCATGACCTCCCATGTAAGAGGCAGGGACCCAACTGCTTGAGCCACATCTGCTCCCCCAAATTCACTTTTGAATAGCTTAGTAGTAAAATAATGTATAAAGTATATGTATCACCAATTATGATGACACACATACAACTTTCAGTGGCCATAATCATTATCTTTATATATTTTAATTTTCTAAGAAACCATCTAAGATTTAGCATAATACATATCACCTGTATAACTATGTAACAGGCAATTCATGGTTTACATTCTTTAACAAGGATAAACACCGGTAGAATCAATCAGAAACTTTCCAAGATTGTTTTCAATGTTCTTGGTCACATTTTGATTTGAACCAAATCTCAGGTTGAAAGTAATCATCTGATAAAAATGATAACTTTTTGTTATTTCAAATACTTCCTTCTGCCCACCCCAAAGTCTGAGTGTCTTATGGACCTAAAGCTCAGTGATTGTGATCATAATATCTGAAGTTCTATTTCATCCACATTCAATTAGGATTTTCCTTCCTTGGATGTAAGAATACATTATAGTCGATTTTTATAAGCACAATCTAGCCTTAGTCTATCTCTGGATGGGCAATAACCTGAAAGAGAAACCAAACTACATTAACATCATCACTCTGACAGCTTTCAAAACTGAAGAAAGAAAGAAGTCTGAGTCTAGTTTTAGGCACACTTCGTGTTAACAGCACGCATCAATCTCAGGTGAATACAGTAAATCCTGTGGTGGGGGAGGGGAGAGAGAGAGAAAGAGAGAGAGAGAGTGTTATATGTATGCCTTTCTCCGTTTCCCCTTGCCTTTTTTCCTTCTCCTTCCCTAGGAGGTCAAAATTTTACACTAGATAGATAGATAGACAGACGATAAACTATTCAGCTGTCTGAAAAAAAGGTGCCTAGATAAAGAAAGCTATCAATTCTGTATGCAAAATTAAATCCCCTACTGGACTGGCAGGAGTGCCCTGAGATACTTAGAAAGAGGTAACTGATTCAAACTGCTAAGACAGAACAGACCAAAAAACACCCCATAAAATCATGTGTATCTAAGAATAGGCCATACCTCCATTTGAAACACCTGCTACAGGACATGTTAATTCACAATTCCACATAGCAATCATTTTCCTCCTCCCTCACCTGCTCCCCCACCCATCTTGCATTCAACTCCATAAACAGCAGTTACCCCCATTATAAAACAGTTGACGGTTAAAACAATGAGCTAACCAAGAAAGTACAATATTCTGTAACTGACATTTACTGCATTGGCCTTGGACTTCTAATCTTTACCAGACAGGCACACAAATCAATCCATCAGCTCATAAAGGTGTGCTTTTTTAACCTCTAAACAGATGGGATTGGCCAGAAGTGTCTGGCATGTCAAACTGCTAATCACTGCTGCCCTTTGAACAAAATAACCCACTTAAGTTGAGGCATGGTTGCACTGTAACTGACATTAGTCTGTGGGAAACCCATTTAACTGTCACACACTCCTGCCACTCCTGCTCTCCCTTAATTAAGCCTAATGCCTCATGCTTTGACCTTCTGTTCTAGCCTATTAACCCTATCTAGTACGAGTTCAATTATGTAAACTAAAAAATTTTGCAGTAAAATGTTAAATGCCATACACACACAAAAAATCATAAGGGACATCCTCCCAGCCCTCAGGTTCTATGCACCCTGTTACTCAATGAATTTGAAAGTAAACTCTTGCTTTTGAAGTGACACTGATTCTTACGGAGTAAAAGGGGGGCAAAATTATTGTCCTAATCTAAGCCCCTTATTTTACAAAGGAAACTGAGGCTAGGAAACATTAAATGACTTGCCCATGTCATAGCTTTTTCATGGCAGAGTCACGCTAAACCCATCTAATAATTCTTAGGTCTAATTCTTTACTATCCCTGGTGTCTTGGATTACTAGTTAAACAGCAGTGTTAAAGATACTCATATTTTCAACACATACTTTTCACCTTCCTATAGAATACTACACAAACAGACCAAAAGTAAAATAAATGATCATTTCATTTATTTAGAAGTAATTTTTCCCTTTGCCCTCACACCAAAACTTCCTATTCTCTCACTACCTTTTTTTTTTAAAGTAGCAATGGTCATTGAGGGTTGCTGGAACCTACCACACTTAACATGCAATATGTACATTTCTTTTTCTTGCCTGATGCACTCAATAGGGCAAATGTCTCAAGCTACAGAGAGCAATTACATCTTGCTACTTAACCCTATAGGACAAATGCACAGTTTTGGATATCTTTAAAAGTATTTCTTTCTAACAGCTTTATGCAGAGAGATTGCTGTTCACATTTACCAGAATTCCAAAAAACTTTAGAATTCACTGAAAATCAAATACAATTTCAAACTAACATGCTGTCATTACAGGAATCTTTTAATTGGGGCATATATTAATATATGCTATTATTCCTCCTTCCCAAAAAATGTTACTATTCTCACTGAGATAATTTAAAGATCAATGACATTAAACAAAATGGCTCTAATTTGTTTTGACTTCTATCTATGACTGGTGTGAGCAAATGCATATAAACTTTAGACTTTCAAAAGACAAAGTCAGATTTATATTTTAGAAAACTCATAATTTAACTTTTTGGTTGACTACCTAAAGGTCCATTTCTAGCTAATCTCAATATTAATCAAGTCATATTTGCCTTTAGCAATCCTGACCTTAAAAGTTTAAGGGAACATGTAACTAAGTGAAACGTAATTATTTCGCAAAAGCAAAATCATTTTAGAATTGTGATAAAACAATGAAAAATTTCCATGACAGAATTTATTGCTTTTTAAAAGGGAAGAAAGAAAATGTACAAGAGTTTAAAACTCTAAGTGAATGAATCTATGTGATTAGAATTATTCCTTCAAAGGCAAGCATCTCTTGGCACTACCAGGAGTAATATACACAAGGATGTGTAAAAGGTAAAATATGAGGATATATGAGTAGTCAGAGCAACAAGTAAACACTTGGAGCAGGATAACTATCAGCAAATTAATGATTCGAAATCTCATTTGCTTTTTTATTGCAAAATATAATGTTAATTTAAATGAGACAAAGTGCCTTAGCTACATGTGTCAGTTCATGAAAATAAAAATTAAGGTTAAGAATCTGCTAAGAAATCTAATAATGGGAAGTGCATACTAACATACGGAAATGCATGTACGCTGACTGATGATAATGAACAATGAAATGCATCACTGACAATAATGAACAATGAAAGGAAAAGAAAGTTCAGATACCTAGGATAAATCATGATGAAAAGTACAACACAGAATATACTACATAAAAAGTAAAGGTGCTAATTTTCTAACTTTCTACATTCATCTGCTAACTTGCATACCTCCTTCTGCTGTGACTTAGGACTTTTGCTATGGCTTATGACTTATGAACATGTGAATACACAGAAAATATGTGAGCCAAGAAAGAAGATGTTTTTCCTGTTTACAAAACACTTCCATTTCCAAGTGCACATAAACTTAAGTTTGGTGAAAAACCATCTTCACAAAGCAAGAAACTAGGTTAATGTTATTTTATGAGCATTTGAAAATACACATCCCAGATAATCCATATATTTTCTTTAGCATTTCAAAATTGCTAGCCTAGAAACTTCTGAGCTCTATTTCAAAATAACTTTTTGCCTCCCACCAACAGTTAATAATTTAGGTGAGCACCGTAGCGTTTAAATAGGAAATTCCCATCTAGTAAAGCACAAATCCTAACATTTTAACTATAACAAAGGGCTTCATATACTACTAAAGTCCCATCTTACTAGGTTTAAATCACCCAATCTATCTTGATGCCCTCTAACTTTTTAGGATTGCACACCAAAATTAACTCTAGACATGAGATTCTGAGATGCCTCACCTTCCCAAGTAGTCAAATCCAGTGCAATTAATGTGACAGACTGGTGAATCTTTCTGACTTCTGGAAGTGAGGCTAGGAAACTGCCTAGAAGGGTTTAGAAATATTCTATTTCATTTCCTTAAAAAAATTAAAAAACTAAATGTTGACCCCAAAGATTTTGCTGAACATGTTTTCTAATATAATTTGTATGTTTTTGACAAACAGCATTACAAAACAAATTATTTCAAGTGTGATTTAATTATGTCACGAACAGTCTCACTTTTCTCCTAATTAATATGCCTGAAAAGATAATAAATTTTAAGAAATATATTCCTTTTAAAAGTCCTAATTTAAATAGACTAGAGAAAAACATAGAACAGCAGTTATTATGCATGTTATGCATAATAATTAGCAGCTGTTATTTATAAGTACATTAGGCACCATCCCTGACCCAAAAAAACAAAAAAGTATTTTTCCAATACTTGAGACTGGTAGAGGTCGATTCAACAAATGCTTACTGACAGCATTCCACATACCAGGCACTACAGTACTGACCAAATCCTGGTGAATAAGCTAATTATGGAGCTTCCAGTCTACTGAGGAAGACAGACTGATGTGAGCATCTAAACTCTTTTGCCCTCTCTGTCCCATGAGTGAGAATCATGAATGAGAATATTTTTCAATTTGCTTCACCAAGGTCAGGAACATAGTCAGCCCACATAAAACTTCTACAATTAGGTTTCTTCTCACTCCTGCTCTCTCTTTAGGGACCCACTTAATAGGGGGAGGGGTTCAGGTGCACTTGTCTCATGGCACATTATCATCACTGGTCTAAGACAGTGCCCCTTCATTTTATTTCTTTTTAAAGCAGAATATGTGAATTATGCCCATTACCTTTGTATTATGATCCCAACTGGACCAACAAACAAACCCAAGCACCTCCACTGATGTTTTTGGAACATCACTCCTCAGTTAATTAGTAGAGTGGGCCTATGAGCATGGTCATTATACCAGTCAATTAAAGATACCTATCTGGCTTCATTAATCTATGAATACGAAATTCTCCTATTTCTTTCTGAACAGAACTCAAAATGTACGTAAGAAACAAGGAATGAAAAGATGCACATCTGTTGTAAAGCTGCTGTTTTAAAATTCTCAGCCTGGAAATTACATTGCAAATATTAGAATATCAAATGGATCAAAAAACTGACTGTTTTCAAGATTACATTTTAATAGCAAGAGAAGAAAATAAGCTACAAGATTAAGAATGACGTATGTGGCCCCTTCTCACTCCACTTCTCAAGACACAATTCCTTCTGGTTATTATAGATCCTTCCCTGGGGTTAGCTTGATTTTACTCCTGGATCCAAGGCCCAAGGTTATAAACTATTCCTTAACACTTAGCATACAAGGCCTTCTTTCTGAGACTTTTTTAGCAAAAACAAAGTGTGAAATAAATCAAGGTTTAATTTCTCATCTTGGGTCTACCCAACTGCTGTCTGGCTTTAGAAATTTACAGAAATTTCTAAAGGCTCAATTTCTACCTCTGTAAAATGCAGAAAAGTGCTTTGAAATTTTTAAATTAACAACAATGACAAAAACTGTTGGAAGAAAAGAAATCATTTAGGTTACATCACATGGGGTCTTTCTGGCAATTAAAAAAAGAACAGGTAAGAAAGAAAAGGGACAGGGAAAAGAAAGAAAAATTGAGGAGGAGCTAGCGAAACAGATGTGGCTCATGCAATTGGGTTCCTGCCTACCACACAGGAGGTCCCGAGTTCACTTCCAGGTGCCTCCTAAAAAGACTATGAGCAGACAGTGAGCGCAAACAATGGGGGGGCGGGGGTTAACAAGAGGGGGGAGAAATAATCTTTAAAAAAATAAAAAAATAAGAATTAAGAAACTGGTATGTAAGTACTAAAGTACTAATAGCCAGCATCTAATCACTATTTGATTTATAGTCCTAACTAGCTATGTGCTCTTAAGGAAGATACCTGCATTCATCCACTTGTTTGAAAATAGAGAAGTAGGACAAGGTACCCCTTAAGACAAAAGCAATTAAATACAGACAGTATCTGTAGCTTTCAGCAAATTTTCTTCCAGAATCTAAAGATTCGATGAAATTACTTCAATTTGTGAAGCTCCAAGCAAAACAAATTCAATGTGGAAAAAAAAAGAGAAGGAAAATGTCACTTGGATTCAGACTAGTTAAGAATTACCAGGGCAGGTCTAAGTGTAGTTTTTTAGTAATAGAGCTAACATTACATTGCTTTGCTATTTGCCTCAATAACACCAAAACACCCAGATACTGGGGGAGATCCACATAGTTAGTAAAAATTTTCCATTTCAATCCTTGTGTTGGGCATGATACGGATTCAGTACTTCGATTAAATTTAAAAGACGGCATGGTACTCACTCTGGCAGCACATATACTAAAAGGAGGCATGGATGCGGTAGGCAAATACTATACAAATCTGAACCCCACAAAGATTTTTCCCCCAAGATTGTTCATTTTGACAGCTTATTTGACAAAAATATAAAACAGTCCCTTCACAAAACAGTAGCAAAACATTCCTTCTGCAGCTTTTATACCAATCCTTTGTTTTTCTAACATTACCTTGACAACTGAAAATCCAAAGCACACCAGACAATATTATGTTAATGAGACTTATTACTCATCCTGGTGTCTCCAATATAGTTTTAATGTGACTGTACATTTTTAGTTTACAGGGAACCACTTGGTTTGATTCTTTGGGGTTCAAAATTTCATAAATTTTTAATGAGGTAAGAAAAAGAGGTGAAGAAGTTTATTACTCCCTTTCTCATGGCCAAACAAAACCACATGCCTGATGGGTACTTAAAAATACACTATGTGCCACAAACTTCCCCAACTCAAGATTCTCTTTCCTGACCATGATTTACTCCCAAAATGAAGTTGACTCCTCATCTCTTCGCTTCCACTTCCTTCCAATAAATTCACAAATGGATCATCAATTTCCTCATTTTACAGAGACTAGTTTATTAGCATAGTACAGTCTTTAAAATAAAATCATTGTAAGTAAAGATAGGGTAATTTTTAAAAATCATATTAAGACCTGTAATGTGTAATAGTCTTAAATGGCTCAGCATCTGCTACAAGTGCTCCTTAAAGTGGACAAACATAATTAACTTTGGGAATGCCCAGATGAAGACATGACAAGCTGTTTTAACGAATTCTATCAAGAAACATAGTAACTTGCTCTCCTTCAAAGAACACTACAGTTAATTCTGAGGTGCACTTCATACCAGCTATCACTGTAGGGAAAAGAGCCTGTACATTTGCCCTGTGACTGCATTTCCCTCCAGTAAAGGAAGCTCCTCAGAGCAGGGAGTGGGACATCAGCTCTCTGTTCAAATTAATACAAACCTCTGCAGAATTATCATTTGGAAGCAATATGCCTTTAGAGTAGAAGGATTTTACATGCTGTATTAGTTTTGAGGGAACTAGTTTGGAGCAGGGTTGTTTCCCCCCCCACCCCCCCCCAAACACAAGTCCCTGAAAATCAGATGAAAGCTGTTTTTCTCTTTTAAAAAGCATTAAAAAGCAAATTATTATCAATGCAATTAGCTGTGTGACCTCAGGTAAGATACACTGACATCTCTCAGACTAGGTTTCCTTATCTATAAAATAGAGAAAATGGAACCTGCATGTATCAAAGGAATCATAAGGAATAAAAGGGGAAAATGTGTGTAAAGCAGCCAGCATAATATCTGGCAGAAAGCAGCTATCTTCAAAATGTCAATTCTCTTTCTTTCCCTCTTCCCCCTCTAATAAAAAAGGAAAAGGCAAATGACTAAACCACAACTCTTTTATAATCCAAGTTTTTCTCCAACTACTTCTACTCCTAAAACCCAGGCTTGAAATTTTTACTGTTTAATGTTAGCAGCAGCATATATTAATGTATATACTAAAAACTTTAGAATTTAGAAATCAAATCTAACCTCTTGTACTACATAGTCTACAGATGGTGCCCAGATAGATAAAAGGAATTTTCTGGTATTATATATTGCTGCAGTAATAGAATGTAAACTAGAAAATTGTGTATTTAACAACAAAACAGAAATATGCTGTTTTTAACTATAATTTTCAAAAATCAAACCTGACCCTATGTTTGCATGACCCATTGTGCAAATATTCCCTTTAAGGGGAAAAACTATATTAAGGCATTTTGAGGATATTTTATATTTCTCACTTGGGATGTTTCATGTGTTTTCAAATAGTTTTTCTGATATCCTTCATCATCTTCTGTCCTCACTCCTTTCTCTCATCTGTTTCTTTTCCAGTTTGTAAATCTACACTGGAAAGTAAATCACTATACACTCAGGGATCTAAAAAAATCTTTAAATGTGTACTTTTCACAAATCAGTTACAATCCTTTCAATATATCAATTGATTTCTAGGTAAATTCCTCAAGAGGGAAGTCCCTTTTTTATTTTATTTTTTTAAGATTTTTTTTTAAATTTATCTCTCCCCCACTCCCTCCATTATACGCTCTGTATCCATTTGCTGTCTGTTCTTATGCATCTGCTGTATTCTCATTAGGCAGCTCTAGAACTGATCCTGGGACCTTCCAGAGTGGGAGAGAGGTGATCATTCCCTTGTACCACCTCAGCTCCCTGATTTGCTGCGTCTCTTATTATCTCTTCTGTGTCTTTTTATTGCGCCATCTTGCTGCGCCAGCTCTCTGCGTGGGCCAGCACTCCTGCACAGGGCTGCATTCCGCACAGGCCAGCACTCTGTATGGGCCAACTCGCCTTCACCAGGAGGACTCAGGCTTCAAACCCTGGTCCTCCGATATGGTAGATGGAAGCCTAATTGCTTGAGCCACATCCACTCCCCCTTTTTATTTTTAACATCTAATTCTCAAACTTTTATCATATTCTATCATATACCATGCTCTCTTTTTTTTTTTTTTATTTAATACCAGGCTCTCTTACCCACAATTCCATTACTATCTTTAAGATTGCTTATAAATGTAATATTCTTACTAGTACATGCTAATTTATCACCTGACGTTTTAAATACATTAACATATTTCATACTACGTACATTCACATATTATGTACAGTATAGGTAAAAAACCATTAAAGACATAACTACAAATTCCCACCAGGCTTTCAGTTTAATATTTCTTGAAACTCAGTCACACTGTGACTTGGAATTTAAGGCAAATAAGGGTCTCTTCCTCCCATCTTTAAAAATATTTCTGCTAAAAGACACAAAGTTAGAGAAGCAAGATGGGTTTTACTTTAGGGCTTCTGTTCCCTGAAGTATAAGCAGAAGTTAAAAATTTCCTGTTGAGAGTGAGCCATGCTAGTTTTGAATTTCAAACACAACTATTAACCCTATCCATGAAGCAATTCTGTTTCCAAGTTTCTTAACAAAACCCTTTTTTTAATCCCAGCCGTATTTACTGAAAGTATAGGAAGAGTATAAAGTATAGGGAAGAGAGAGAGGGATGGATTAAAGCCCTAATCACCTTTCTAGCCAAAGCCTAACATATTCTGGAGTTCTTGAGTTTATTTCAAGCAGAAAAATAGATCGCAGCAACCATAATTTTTAACAGGCAAGTCATGATGTAATTATCCATAAAATTATCTTCAGGAATACTCTATCTTAATACCTGTTATTGCCTGAAAAATAGTAATTTAAAGTAAATATAATGGGAGTATTTTTTTTTATAACTGAGTGACTTTTTTCTTCATTTTTGAGCTGTCAGCCTTTTAAGTTCCTTAAATCTACTTCTCATTCTATTATAACTAGAATTGTATGCTAAATATTATCCCTGACATGGCTCAAGGTATTAATTTTAACAAAGTCCTAATACGATGGTGAAATGAGTCACATTTATGTTTTCCCCATGCCTGTTCTTCAACGTTTTACCAACTTAAAACTTTATGTTTCAGGTATATTCGTAATACAAAATAACACATATTTTATGATTATCTGTAATATTTGCAAGAAAGTATAGGGATCAATTTAAATTTCAAGGGTCATAAAGCATGCTGTGTACCTGCTTGTGACCAAAATTAGTATAACCTCCTACTCATCGCAGTAGCTATATTATGAAACTTAAACCCACCCCTTCCAACTGTAGCAAAATAAGAGGAAAAACTAAACTCCAACTTTTAGAATCCTAAATATTCACCATCCATCAAATTAAACATTAAAATCCAAAGAAGAAACAAAACAAGATGGATGTCTATATTATGGTTTGTAAAGAAACTCTAATAAGATTTCAGAGGTCTTTTTTGGTCCCAATTTCCCCCTAACCTTTTAATCATAAGATGATGTGTTTAAAGAAAGCAATTTTTCTGCAATTATTTATATCAAGTTATCTTTATCAGAAATCATATGAACTCTAGTTCACCAGCCAAACTTATTGAAAATTCCAGAAGAGAATGAATTAAAGAAAGGGTGATCTAATAATAATGCATTTTCTTCCAAACAAATCATAACTCCAGGTTCCATTCTGGTACTCAATTTTAATCCTCCAATTTAGACATATTTAAGAAAAAATCAAAAACAAAATGTGTATATGCACATATGGGGAAATGTGTCCTTCCCCCTACTCAAACCACTATTTATACAATATTGCTGCCCTCATAAAAGGGAATCCATTACCATAAGCAATTCATGTCCCTGTTTCAGCATCAGATGCAAACAGGATATGGAAACAAGATCTCTCTCCTCCATTTACTTTTTGTTCATTCCAACCTCTGGACATAATCCTCAGTTCCATTTCATTGGTCTGTCTCATCACCTGACACTCCTAGTTTTTACCTTCTCAAGTCCTGGTGACCACCTTGGTATTATATTTCTTTGGTTGCTCTGTTATCAAAATACTGCAGAAAGAGTCTGTTCATTCCCCCCACCACCAGCCCCTCAGACTGGCCCCTCAAAACACTGCACTTTAAGTGAATGCTCCTTGAACAATTTAATTCACAGATTCAAACTCCTATATCCTGAAAGTTCCCACACCCGTTCTGGTGAAAATGTTTCTCTAATTTTCCTACAGTTGTCAAAAGTTGCTTTTACTAAAAAGTATCTCCAATTCGAAGACATGGTAACACAGGGCTTTATTAGGGTTAAGGAATACTTTTCCCCCAGTCTTCCTTCATGTAACAGTAAATCACTATTATAAAAAAACAAAACCCAGCTTGACTGTATATCAGCCATGTGAAGGGACATATGGAAAAGGCACAAGAGTAAAAGAAACTTCGCCCACCATAGTCAGGAAGGGAAGCAACAAGCAAAGGGAATTTTCACAGGAGAAAACATCCAAAGAGTAGAGGCTATTTATTTTAGAAAAGGGGATGAGAGAAAGAGGGAAAACAAGACTCTTCTAAATTACCTAAACTTGAAAAACCAACTGTCAGGCAACTTAAGTCTGTAAAGCAAAACCAAACCTACTACAAATTTTTCTTGATAAAAATTGGATATTCTGAATTTATTTTGTGCATTGTTATTTTTAAACGAGATACACAATACTATAATGGCTTTTCCTGAACCACACTTAAAATATAAGCCTTTAAATTTCTTATAATTTTAAGGCTTTAAAATGGGATGGATGTCTTATTCCTTTAATCTCATATATCCTAAACCACTCTGATTTAAAATTGCTTACATACCATTGTCTTCCAGTGCTCATTTGCAATGGAATATGTACAGTTAATATCCTTGCCTCAACATGGATGGCTTATCTCCTTATCTATTTGTTCCATCTGACTGACATATTTTGCCTCATCTGTCACCTTCCATAAAACTCTGTTTTCAGATATTAGTTAATTCATTTTTAGTTGTCCTCGATGTTCTAAAATAGTGATGTTTGACAGAATTAATAGTGTTCTAGTTCTCTCTGTTCACCTGGTAATTAATTAAATATCTTAGAGGCCATCTTTCACTTTAAAAAAGGAACACTGCTTCTTCCATGGACAATGTGATAAGCCACATGGTAACAAAGCTGCTTCCTTAAGGTCTCCCATTTAACAGATGGCTTTACTTTGCATCAACTACCAGTAAGACAGATTATCACTTTATTTCACTTTAACTTCTCACATTTCTGAATCACAACTCTACTGTAGGCTACATTCTCTTTTACCTTTTGAGTTCCAGAATTTTTTGACCTGTACATTTTTACTTTTTCATTGCTTTTGTTTTGCTTGGACCTCAAAATGTTCTAATGACATTTAATTTGTAAGATTTTTGAATCTCCGCTAATAACCCAGAAAGTCTTTAAGCAATCAAAGCCACCCTGGAGCAAGAGCAGAAAACTCCGTTTTAAATTATTTTGAATTAATAACTTCTGGAGAATAGCCCACTGAACTTGAAATGACATAATTTTCTATTGTAAAGGTGGCATGGATAATTTAAATTGGCACTTGCTATTTATTACATAAAAATTGTTCTCTTGGATGGCCTTTTGAAAGCCAGCACTTCATCATTTTTTGGCTACATCGGAACCACTAGAGACATATCAATTTAAGCAAACTTCAGGAGTAATGAACTAACAAACAGACTCTAGGTGGTGGTATAGGTTATTTTTTATCATGATGTTTTGCTCTTAAAACAGCACGAGTCAGATGGGCCTTTAGCCTCTTCTACAGATACTTCTTTACTGCAAACAGAATATTTCAGGGTATTTGAATTAGTGAAATCACTGGTTCTGGAGAGTTTGGAAACGCCCGCAAGAAGTGGTTCTAAGTCTTCCCAAAGGCATGAAAACTGGTTTTCAACTACCTCAGAGGCACTCTAGGGAACGCATATAAGTAAAACAAACAATAAGCAGTACTCATTTTCAAAAATATATATTTTACTCACACTCATAAAGCATTTTCAGGATTAAGTTTGAAAAAAAGGTCTTTTCCCACCAGAGTCTGAAACAGACCCGAGTAACCCTGCAGAGTAGTCGCTGCCCCATCCCTCTCTCTCCTTTGTCTCTAGAAGCAAAGTCAAGGCAGAGAAAAGTTACTATTGGTGGTGAAGTCACTGTTCTGTAAACCATTTAAACCCTACTTAAATCACAAAACCTCCCAGCAAAAACCTACAACAGAGAAACTTACTTGAAAGTTGGAAAACATTTCAACACACTTCAGGCAGCCAACCTACACTTAAGTGCCGGGCAGATTAAGAACCATTTGTTTTAAAGACCACTTACTTCACTGTCTCTTCAATAAAGGTGGCAAACTGATGATTAAACATTAAATAATCTCATCAGAAAGATGCCACCCACTTGCTGAATCTATGACTCACTAATGAGCAGGTTCAATGCACTTCATAACTTTAAAGAATGAATTACCAGAGCCCCTTGCTTTACAAATTCCACAAGACATGAAAAAGAAGAGCCTTAGTCATATATAACCGGACAACCATATTTACTTTGGGCACCTACAGAAGGTCTCCTTCTAAAGAAAATATTTCCCCCATAACCTAACATTTAAATACATCACGGGACACAAACTCCAGCTCAGTTCTACCAACTGAGTTAAGAGTCCTTGTACCAAGAAACGTTCATCTTCCCCCGAAAACAAAATGTCCCATTAAAAAAAAGAAAAGTGTTTATCATTTGTTCTTCTTTTATTCGCTTCAGAACCCAAATAAATTACTAACGTGATAGAAGAAACTCCCGTAACGCTTCAGAGATCAACATGTGTCACAGACTCCCAGCTTGTTTGCCTCTAAGACTCAGTTGATTCCTTTGTTCCTTCAGACTGAACAACAACTCCTGATTAAAAGGTAGAAACTACTTTGGGAAGGTTGGGTGGGTATGCAGACGATTACCAAGGAAACCCTTCATAAAACAACAACACTCATCCACAGTAAGAACACAAGGAGAGAGAAAAGGAGCTTCCCAAGACCTCTCCGGGGCTCCCCCTAAGTAGAAGCCCAGTTCTTGGCTCAGGGGCTAAGATGATGGCTGAGGCCTGCGGTCCAAAGAGCCCTCAGAAGAGGACAGCAAAGTGACGCGGGCCGGGCCTGGGGGGATGACTGGGGGCTGGGAGAGCTGTCCCTTTTCCGATTCACTTTTCGGGGCCGGGAATCTGGCGAGCACCGCGCAGGGAGGCACCGGGGCCAGACGCGGGCGGCTCTGCCCGGCGCCGCCCAGGACGCCGCCGGGCAACAGGACCGAGAGCGGCGCGGCCAGAAGCGCCCAGCCGCCGCGCCGAGGGGGCAGCCGAGGGGAACACGACCCCGTCCAGGCCCCCCAGGCCCCGCTCCCCGCGGGCCCGTCACGGCGTCGGCGACACGCGGCCGCGGCCCAGGGCCGGCTTGGACGGACCGGCGAGTCCGGGGGGGGCGAACTCCACAACTTGCCGCTGCCCCGGCCCGCTGAGTTCCCAGGGAGATTCGGGCCCCGGGGGAGAGACGAGATTCCCGCGGCAACAACTGCTCCCCGCCGCGGAGCCCGCCGCGCCGCCAGAGTTCGCTCCCGCCGCCGCTCGCCAGCCCCCGACGCCCCCGAGGCCCAGCCCGCCAACGCTGCCGCCGCGGGCCGCGCTCCGGGGCCGTTTCCGGCGGCCGCCGCTCCGAGCCCCCCCCCCCCGGCCGCCACTCACCCGAGGCCGCCGCGGCTCCGAGCCTCCGGTTCCGCCAGCCCCGCTCCGCCGAGGCGCCCGTCGCCCCGTCCTCCCTCCGCGCCCCGCCGAGCTCTTCCCTCCGACCTGCAGCGCGGCCGAGCGCAGCGGCGGACGCGAGGCCCCCGGCGGGCGCGCGCGGACGGGCGGGAGGGCGTGGGGCCGCGTCGTCCCTCCGCCTAGACCGCCGCCTCCGCCTAGACCGCCGCCTCCGCCTCGGCCGCCTCCTCCGCCGCCGCCGCGTCGCCGCCTCCCGAGTTCGGGGCTCTGCTGCAATGTCTGCGAGGCCGCCTCGGAGTGTGCCTCGCGCGCCGCCCGCTCGCGGCCGCGCTCCTCCCTCCGCCGCCGAGTTCGCCGCGGCCCAGTCCCTCCCCTCGCCGCTCCACGCCATTCAGCTCTTCAGCCAAGTTTCTTAACCCTTTTTTTCCCCTCCCTCCCATTGTCACCGGGGCAGAAGGAAGCCGCCCGGGTCCTGGCAGCTCGCGGGAGCTGGGGAACCCCCTTCCTTTTTGTTTTCTCTAGTCCCACGGAGGGACGAGCCCGCGCCCCTGGGCCGGGAGGCAGGGGAGGAGAGTGTCGGCCGGGAGAGGTGGGTGCTCCGCGCGCCGGAGTCGCCCCTGTCCAGCCGCCCCCTACCTCAGCGGGCGCCTGGACAGCTCCACTCCGGGGCCTGGGGAGTCGTTCTCGTTACACAGGCCAAAGGTTCGTGTTTGGGGCATAACCTGGGGGCCAGGGCTCCGTAGACGCGCCCAGGGTCCCCGCCTGGTTGTTGGCCCCTTCTGCGTCTCTCCTCCACGCGTTTCCTCGGCTCCCTTTCGCCCACCCCTCAACTTTCACCTACTTGTAATCTGTGGGTCCTTAATCTGGTGGGACCCAAGCCCTAACTCAAGATCACTTTGACCCCAGCCCCAGGACGTCGTAGGCACCCAAAAATAAATGTGGAGTGACTTCGACAAAAACTGGGAAGGAGACCTGCGGAGTACCCCTTCAGCTCCCTGAACGGATACAGGACCCAGGAGCAGCGTTTCTCCTCAGCTGCTTTGTCACTGCAAAGTCTCCAACAGGGTCTGTCAGCGAATCTGCACCATCCCCAGAAAGGATCTGACCCACAAGGCAAAAGGAACAGGGCTGCGACTTCTTCGGCGGCTCTCCTCGGTTCAGTCTCGGAATTAGAAATAACAATTACATCACAAGGCCGGGGCGGCAGCGCTGTGAAGCCTCTCTCTTTTCTGCTGCTTAATCTCTCCGAACCCGCCTCTAAATTGGGGGGGAGAAGGTGGATATAGATTGGTGAACTGGAAAAGTGAAGGAAGGAGAGTGATATGAAACCATAATTTCTCCTCCTTGCATTTGCTGTTTTCAAATCTTATCCTCAATGCTCCCCAAACATCTAACAATAACTTTTAACACCCCCTCAGCACCTCTCCAGATGTCACCTTTCTTCTTGACTCTAGCATTTAGTAACTCGCCATGAAAAAATTATCAGGGGAAATGAGTGCGTTACTGAAATTGCTTTTGCTTGACACAAAAACACTAAAGTACAGTTTAGCCTCACCCTAAAACTCCCAAATGGCATCCTGTGTTAAGACACTTCTTAAGCAAAACAAATGAGTGGATGAGGCACTCCACTCATATGTAGGTGTTCGCATCCTTAGGAATTTAGATAGCATTTGATCATAGAGTTGCTAATGCACTTTTTAAAAAAATTATACAAGTAAAAAAAAACAGTATTCCATGCCTATTATGTAATGGCTATATCGTATATTTAAAATTTCCTTTAACCTTTAAAATATGAGAATTTAGGAATACCTTCACGATCTTGAAAGCAAAAACAATTTTTCATTCATTTAATAAATTTAATAAATTTAATTCATTTAATAAAATGCTTCCTAAACCCAACAGCTAGCACAATGTCCGATACATAGTAGGAATGTTTTGCTTAATAGCGTTGGTGCTTTTTACATCACCCAGATGATTCAACTATGCGATCTGTTGCCATCTTATACAGTGTAAACCTCATGTGATAGCTTATTATTTGCACATGCCACAGTTCAGAATCTTCTCAGGGCAATTTGCTTAGTAAAGTCTGCTGTTTTTTAAGGCATACAAAATTGATACCAAGTGAATGCCCTAGTAAGTGATGATCAGCATAATTGGAACTTGGCCATTTAAATGATCAAATTTATTTTTAAAAAATTTTAACTGTTATATAAAGATTTCTAAAATGTATTGTGCATGTTTCTGTTTTCTCCAGCAGTTTATTGGACTTTATTTGGCATTTTCTTGAAAGTCAAGTGTCAGTTTATTAAAATTAATATAGTAGGTTGTAGTAAAGTTCACAAA
The DNA here is from genome assembly GCF_030445035.2 of Dasypus novemcinctus. Taxonomy (NCBI): domain Eukaryota; kingdom Metazoa; phylum Chordata; class Mammalia; order Cingulata; family Dasypodidae; genus Dasypus; species Dasypus novemcinctus. Next base: position 131,732,541 of record NC_080676.1, read on the forward strand.
TACTTCACGTTTCTATTCTATATCAAACTTCTTTCTACATGCTAGGGATGCTCCCAGGAACTATAAAGTATAAAAGCCACCAATTGCTGCACTGTAGGTCTCCAGAATGCTAGGGCTCAGTAATTATATCTGCCTTTTGTAGTTTCTCTCTCTCCCCCATTCACTGACTGACAATATGTTGCCCTTTCTGTTGCCAGCGTGCTGGCCTCTAACATTCCCCTCCCCTTGTGATTGGCAGCTTCTAGTCTGGTGCAGACTGGGAATACAGATATTCTCACTGTCACAATTCTGTTTACTATAAAACTAAATAGGATTCCTGTAAGGGACTGATGTGTTCAGCGTTGAGTAAGACACATTCACCTTAGTTCCATGGACTTTAGGGCAGGTGTTTGGACATCTCAAATGCTACTTTTGAAAACATTCGCTTTGCTTCTTAACTGAGTTTTGAATCATCGCGATTGTTTATAGATAACTTTTTAATAAGTGAGGCTATACAATTAACCTACCAAGCCAAGTATTGGTCCTGTCTTCCAACACTAGAGTTAAAAAACACTGCCATACATTAGATGACTTAATGAAGGGGGAGCAGAAGCTGCAAACCTCTTATTAATCTATTTGCTTAACCCCAACAGAAATTCAATCACTAAAACCCTGACCTCTGTTTGGTAGTACATTAGTGTTAAGTAAATTGCACTTTTGTGAAATTCATTTTTACTTAATTATGCTATTGTGTTGGGTGCTATTTTGTTGTTCTTTTTATGGGGGTGGGGTTGAATGGGACCTCACATATATATTTTTAATGTAATATTATTACAAAGTCAATTAAAAAAAAAAACACAAAACACTAGCCAATACCTAAAATTTCTGACTATGCAGTCATTACAAGGATTCTAGGGCATACATGTAATATAAGAATATCTATTCAGTATTTTGTATTTTGAAGTGAATTCTCATATTAAATTGTGATGTGAAAAAGATTCCCTGCCATTTATACACTTAAACACAAATATTTTTGTAAGTCCTTTGAGATCAGATACATAAAGTTAAAGCTCAGTTTGCCTACCCACCACAAAGATGTAGTGTGAGTGAGGGATGCCTCTGATGTGCTCCCTGAATCTCTTCTAACACTTACACACCATGTTGTGACTTGTCTGTATTCCACTCTAGAATGTAAGCACTGTAGGCATAGGGTCTATTCTCCTCTCATTCACAGTTGGATACCACTAGTACAAGGTTTCTTAAGCTTTTTTTGTTCCACAGACCCATTTGCCAGTCAGGTGAAATTAATACTGCTGTAATTTATTTATTGTGTACATTCGTAAATGAAGGAAATACTAGATTTCAGTTAGAGCTCAGAGAAAATAAAGAAAATAGGTTGATTTTGTTTTTTCAATTAAAGCTCATGGACTCCCTTGAAATCTTTCCATGAACCCCTTGGGAATCTGTAGACCCCTGGTTAAGAACCCCTACACAGAAGATATTTTTAAAATCTGTTTTAGCTAAGTACAATTAAAGGAAATTTTCTCTTGCGAAGTTGTAGATTTTATTTGTGCCAATTACTGGTGTTTATACTACTTTATAAAGACCATTTTCTTTTGTCTGGGCTTTTATACCAATTAGAGAATCAACAAAGTTTACATTTTATGTACTGTATCTTCATTAGCCATACTGTAGTCACAAACCCTGCTGGTGGTGGACTGTAAATGTAAACTGATTTTTATGGCAGAATAAAATGTTATATGACAATTTTAAGTTGAATAAGCTTTAAAAAGTCTTTTCTAGCATGCAGAACACTACCTCTATGCTAGTTACTGTCGAACATCTCCCTAGCTGTAGATAACCCAAGGTTTTGCTCTTTAACTCTTCCATGCCCATTCACTTGTGGAAGACAGACTCCACCCCAGCCTTTTGTTTGAGGAAGAGCAGTAAAGAAGTGCCATATAGTGCCAATAGTAAAGACCTATTTAGGGAGGTCTAAAGAGCTAAAATGAAGATACTTGAACACTTTCTGCAGCTTACTGTGCAGCTTTCCCCCAGTGAGACTGCGTTTTACCTTAGGTTGGGTGTGAGTGCCAAGGGCTGACAAGAACTGGGCACTCAATTTCTACACTAAAGTGAATCCTGAAAACTAGGGTTAGGTTTAAAAGGAAAAAATGATTGAACAAAAGCAGTTGAAACTGTGTAAGGAAAAGACAGATACTTCAGTGAAATGTAAATGTGGATGTTACTGTCTCATTCCAAAACAAGAAAATACCTAGTGTAGTTAAGACACTCAAAAAGCCAAGAAATCCTAATGAAGCTAAGGAAATCCTGCCAGTTTTGAAGATGTGTCAGTTTTAATGTCTTGATGATTCAAAGTAAATATTACATGGAACCTCTCCTTTTATATAGAAATCTAAGTAATCCTTTCGTAAAGGAATGTAAAAGTTTCTCCCCAGTACTTCACAAGCACATATCCATATAATGAATCAATTTGGTAAAAACATCAGCCTATTCATTATTAGAGATTTTTATTTGGATAATCTTTAACTAAAGCAAAATACTTATCTGTTTTCCCAAATCAGTTAGGATTCTGTAGGGAAGAAACTGTAAAGAAACCATGATGTATGTTTACCATTTGTGCAACTGTTTGACTCTTTCAAAAGAAATAGATACAGATTAAAGATACTCACATATTTGTTCTATATTTGTTTCCTTCTTGGTTTAAGAAAAATAAAATAACTATGTTTTATCTTTGCACAAAACCAAATTAAAATTACCATTCCTTCACACACACATACATACATATGCCACCACACACACACATACAACCTAAGATTTCAGACAATGCAACAAGGAAAGAACAATTTTTCAAAAAATGATGCTTGGACAACTAGATATCCACATGAAAAAGAATGAAATTGAACTGTTTCCTCACACCACATACAAAGCTTAACTCAAAATGGATCATAGATCTACATATAAAGTAGCTAAAATTGTAAAACTCTTAGAAGAACGTATAGAACCAAATTTTTGTGACCTTGGGTTAAGCAATAAGTTTCTTAAATATGACAACAGAGCCCAAGTGACAAAAGAAATAAAGGAATAAATAAAAATTAAAGACATTTGCGCTTTAAAAGATGCCTTCTAGAAAGTGAAAAGATAACCCATAGAATGGGAGAAAATATTTTTATGTGATATATCTGATAAGACTTCTATCTAGAATATATAAAGAACTCTTCTAACTCAATAATAAAAAGAAAACCCAATATAGAAATGAGCAAAGGATCAGAATAGTCATCTCTCCAGTGATGATATACAAATGGTCAATGAACACATGAAAAACTTTCGACATCATTAGTCATCAGGAAAATGCAAACCAAAACTACAATGAAATACTACTTTGTACCCACTAAGATGACTATAACGACAAACAAACAAACAGATAAATGCTGAGAAGGATGTAGAGAAATTGGAAGGCTCCTTCACATGGCTATTGGTAGGAGGCCTCAGTTTCTCACTGGCTATTAACCAGACAACTCAGGTCTTTGCCACACAGTCCTCTCCAAAGTCTGCTTGAGTAATCCTCGCAACATGGCAGCCAACTTCCTCACAATGATAAAATGGCAGTATCTTATAACTTGACCTCATAGTTCATGCATGATAACTTCCAATTTATTCTTTCATTAGAAGTGAATCACTAAGTTTATTCCACACTCAAGTGGATACTTCACTTGAAGAGGGGAATATCAAATAATTTGTACGAATTTTAAAACTACCACAGTAGGCTATGAACATTTTCTGTCATAGTCTACCTTTCTGTTTTCTCACACAAACATGTAACCTTTGTTTTCATACTTGGAACAGACTCACTGACTCCCTGAGGGTACAAGACCAAAGTTTCTTCCTGTTACTGCATCTAATCCAATGTCTAAGATCTATGGCTGATATTCAGCTCTCTCCAAGAGATGTGACCCCTTGTTAAGTTGGCAACTAATAAACTAGATCAATTTACAGCCTCCAGCCCATTTAAGTTTTCAGTGGTGGAGAAGGAGCAGGATCATTGCAATAAACCTGTCCATTTGGAAAAGAGGGGAATGAGAAACACACTTTAGTCACCACTCCATGATGATTATCAAAACCTACTAAGCAATAATAGCCACGACTCCCTGCCCTAGCACTGAAGGAAATTCCTTGGTTGGCCAACCTAGCAGACTCTGGTTGTTAACCTGGAATGTTCTCCTTCAGGCATTGCCCTCTCTTGCTCCTGGATCTATCCCTGAGTGGTTCATCCTTGACAACTTTCCTTGACAAATACATCTGAGAGTGTCATCAGGGATGATATCAGACTTTATGGATTTTGAAATTTTTGGGTCAGGAATTATTTTAAGATTTTAACAATCAACAGGCGGTTGCAGACCAGATTTGGGATTTCTTTGGGTAGATATCCCTTGAAACAGGGGGTTTGAATTGTTTCCATTCCGTTCCATGTGTATGTTACCAAAGCCAAAAGTTTTGCCCAGACATGGTTTTTTAGCTTGCAGATCCTCATTTTGTATTTACTGGACTCTGTGCTCTGTCATTCCTCTAGCTCTTAAATTGATGATGGCAACCTTGAGATCTTCTAAAATAATAGACTTAGGTGGAAAGGAAATACTATTCATCACCTCTTGCCGGCGGTATCACTGCTGCTTTATGACAAAGCAAGAGTCTTACCTCCTGCTAAACCTGCAGTTTCATGGCCACAGCTTAAAACTTCTTCAAGTTCAGGTACAGAAACAGTTGACTTTTTTCAACATTGCAAGGCCCAAATCACTGGATTCACCATCAACATAGTGAGCAGGCATAAGCAGAGAATGCCTCCCCTAGAAAATCTTTGCTCCCTTCCCTTCGACTTACAGAATATCTAGTTTTAGCATGAGTTCATCTAAAATAGCACACACAAAAAATGAGTCACCACTTACCAATATTATGATTTTGTTCTAGTATTTCCCTTAACACTATGGCCTTAGTCAGCAAATGGCCTACTTTTCAAGGTAAGCAAGTTGACAGTTTAACCAAGTACTTTGCCACCTCATTGCAAGTGAAGCCTCACTACTCACTGCCCAACTGCTTATACTAATCAGTGTTACATTGTACCTTGCAGCACCCCATTTCTAGCACTAATTACTGCATTGATCGTGGTTCTTGGTGCAGAAAGCAAAACCTATTCTTGCTAGTTTAAGCAGAAAAGGATTTATTAGGAGGTAATTGCCAGCTTACAAAATTTATCTGGGGACATAGGAACCAAACTTGAATAATATGTAACTAGGAGAAATGCCCAGAAGCACCATGGTTCTGCCAAATGGAAAGTCTACCACTTACTACCATGTGCCACTTTGAAGTAACGAAGATACAAACCAGACAGTAGAATCTCCAGTACAACTCCACAGAAGAGCCGAACACCTCAGCCACCATACTGTCAAAACAGCCCTGAGATTCTGCTTCACCATGTACACATCCACCTTCCATGTCTGACATAGGTACATCTGCTTGGTGGAAGCTAGGTACATGTGAAACCTTAGCCATATCTGAGTTTGAAAATTTTAAGTAATGTTCAGTTTTCCAACCTCTAGTAATGAGGAGAATATAGTAGAAGGGGATTAGAGTAGTGTTTAGTATGTCATTCTGCAGTATCTGAAGAATGGTCAAAGAGTTATTTGAGTTTTAATTATACTTTAATTAATATAATTAAATTTAAGGAAAGTCTTGACAGCATATATCATGAAATTAATAAATACCACAGATTGAATTGATTCACTATAGTTCCCCTTTTCTTGAAATTTTTTGTTTTTTGTTATTGGTTTTTGGGCAGGGATGTTGTTGATTGGGCCAAAATTTCTATTTTAATGCCATTAATAACATTACAAAAAAGTTTAATATATATTCGATTAAACAGCAATTATTGCTGTTTAATCGATAATTGCTCAATAATTGCTCAAGTCTACTTCCATGCTCTTCCTTTCTAATAAGGTATATCTCTTTGTTCCAAATATTTTCCTGGTTGAGATACAGCAGTGGAACATGGATGGGGCCAAAAGTGAAGTAGTTACGTAGGCCTGAAGACCAAATCTCATCTGGATCTAAAAGCGGGTCAAAATCACAGAAGAATGGAAAGTTGAATATCTTGTGGAAAATAAAAGCCAAGTTGTTGAGGTGCACAAAGTATTTTAGATGGCAAATGAAGAATAACTCACCCAAGGTTCATTAATTTTGGGGAAATTTTTCATTAATTGTATTTCATTATATTCCAGCTCTTAGAAATCTGGCTTATCAGTAACAAACAGTTTCTATATATTTATATTTTTGGGATTCAAAAATGGACTTACTATTGGATAGGGCATCTTGGTTTTAAGGAAGAGAAACCTATACCAATTAACTTGGTAAAAATGGGACTTCTAAGGTATAAAATTCATGGAATCTAAGAAAATGCTCTCCGTTCTCAAGAGACCATACCCTCCCTCCTGGTGTTCCACTAATAAAATGCCCCCGTCAATTGGCCAAATTCTCCAAAGAGAAAATTTGTTTGACTATTAGTCAACCAATGGACTGTATTTTTATGGTTAGGTATCCATTCCCTGGTCTAATCAAATGTGATCACGAGTAGAGGTGAGGGAAAGTTAATTTCATACAAAAGATTGAGGTTCCAAGCCTGTGAATAAGTCTGGTTAAACTAGAAGTGTAAGATGGGTGTTACAGATCAAAGAACTAATGTCTCTACTACAGTCATTATCTTTTATGCCATATAAATTAGACGTGTAATAATGTAACAGCATTGTTAATCTTATTTACTGTTGGCCTAAAAATTAATACTCGTGCATCTTATATACAAAATAAATTAAACTTATTCTTTCACCAATTACTTATTGACTGCCTACCAAATGCCCTCCAGTGTACTGTATCAAGTTCTCTTGATACTAAATGGACAAACCATGGCTGTTTGCTTTGTGGAACCCATAGGAGGATACAGTTAATATTTAGTTTGATACATTCTTTAATAGAGATATGATTAAGACGGTGTTATATGAGAAGGGGGTACCAACATGCTTTTATTCTTATGGTCTTCACATCCTGCTGTATTTCAAATCATATTTTTCAGGTGTTAGTCTTCCAGGAAGTATCATTGTTTCTCAATATGTATCCATATGTATGGATAAGAATTGTATTTCATCCACTGCAAGCAAATTCAGGTTCCTCCCAGGGGGTAGAGTATGTTCTTCTAACAGCCTTGTGGCTTGTATGCACATTAGAACTTTACAGGTTGTCATTTCCATGAGCTCTTCTGTGGTATCAAGGCCTGTCTTAAATCAAGTTGTGAAATGTCCCAAACTTACCTTTGGTACCCATATACACACTTGTTGTTCTAACTCACTTTCAGTGCAACCCACCTTTAGGTACCCTGTAACTCATAATACCACTGTATATTTATGTACCAAATTTCTCTACTTCTAACAAAGCAGCAGTTCATGTACTACTTAGAAAGAAGATTGCAACCAATTAAATTATGACACAATGTTTTCCTACCACAGAGAATTTAATTTTATATTTTAGGAAGAGCCACTTTAGACCTATTTATAAAAGAATTTTAAGCTCATATCATAATTATGTAGAAAAAAGGACAATATAAGTGAAATAAATTCTTTAAGGTATTCCTAAAATGTTTTCACATTGAGTCTGTCTCCTATGAATCACTTTTAGACTCATTTATCAATAGCTATGTTTTTGCTTTTTAACACAATCTTATCTTTTGTACCATCAAGAAGAATTGGTGATGCAGCATTTCTGAACAGTGTTCAACTACTATCTCTGGGACTTTTCTCTGTGCTTCTGTCCTCCATTGTGCATGTTTTGATGTACAGGCAAATGTTACCTGCACACATGATTGTAAGACACATTCTTACTCAGAGATGTTAAATTATCAAATGATGAATCAATATCAAATGACAGAATCAAAGATGTATTGCTTGATAAGGTCCAAAGTGTTATTGCATACATTGTGTCTCTTGTAAGTGTAAGATTAGGCACTGATACTCATTTTAGAAATTAATGGATGTCCTCCAAATTAGATAATTGCCCCAATGACACAATGCTAATCAGGAGTACAGCTGGTACTATGTTTGGTAAAAAGTGGGGCATTTTATTCATAATTCAATCCTCTTTCTACTGTTTCAGGCTGGTTCTGATCATGCTTCTTGGATATTCATTGATCTACACTATGATTCTCAGTCTTGCACCTATCACTTATCCTCAACTATAGAAAATTTTAATTCAACATTTCACAAATTATGCTCTAGAAAAATGTTTCAAGATTTTCTGCTATTCAAAAGCATATAATGGTCGTCTCTTCTCAATTTTCATAGAAAAATATCAGCTATCAGATGAAATTTTGCTCATATTGTTTCTTTAATCCTAGTTCCTGCAACCACTTGGCCATATTATAATGCTGCTTCATATGGTATTGAATTTAACACAACACATATAGTCATTTTTTAGCTTACTATAGCAATGTTTCAGGGTGTCATGGAAAAAAGCTTTACCATAGGGGTTTCACTTCTTGAACAAATACAAAACTCCTGATTTCATTCATTCTCCTAAAAGCCTGCTCTCTTCCAGGGACATAAAAATACAAATGGCTCAAAAACACTAATTCCTACTAATAAGTTGGCTAAGCTATTGTGTCAGATTCTTTCGAAAAGAGTCCTTAGACAGTTCAAAAGCAGTGAATTAAAGAATGGGAATGTGAGTACAATGCAGTACACTGGAGGTGATTTTTTTGCCACCAAACTTTTTGAAGTTTCTTCAATTACATAATGTGACCCACCCTTTCTAATTTTAGTATAACCTATCTGTGACCAACACTTTTTCCAGTCCATTTTTGGGGTTATATCTCATCCTGCCTCAAAGACCCAAAACTGCAGCTCCTTTCCTTCCAGGGAGGGGTTGATGCACTTAATTAACCTTGCCAGGAGGGCAGGCTGACTCTTGTTACTTCAATGCTCTGTATGTTTAAGGCATGTATAATTTAATCCTGGTTGACTGATGTGTGAAAGAGAATTGACATAAAATAGCCACAAAGCTCTGAAGTGAACTGAGCTATATAATTTGGGCATAAGCACTCTTAATATCACCCTTACAGGAACTTAAAATGTATTTGATGGTGGAGAAATTTTAATATAGGTTTGAAAACTATCCAACAGAATCTGTTGCCTTCTCCATTTGGATTGAAACATGCTCACAGGGAAAATATTGGTTTGTCAAGTTAAAAATGAAATATTTGCTAAAATATTCTCTTTAATTTGGACAACATTCAGCAATAAATAACACTCATTGGATCATATGCCATATTTTGATCCTTCAGAGGTAAGGGAGCACACAGCTTAATCTAATATGGTAATGGGCTCTTTGTTATAACCTGGGTATATGCATTTCACACGCTCTGTTGTGTTCAATTCTGGTGAAGAGAGATAAGAAACATTATTGTGAAGGCATTAAAGGTTTCTCGTTGCCGTATCTAAACACTATGAGTCTGAAGAGTCTCTTTTAGTCATGTCCTATTTCTAAATATCTTATGGATCAAAGGCATCCAGACAATAAGGTTCAGGTGAGTACTGAAGATTTGTGAGATCAATCAAGTCATTAAAAAAGGAGCTGGTAATTAATGTTCAAATGCCGCACGTATGATTTTTGAAATAGCCTGTGGTAGTTCAAATGAAAACACAATACTCCCAGCACATGAAACAAAATAGATTCAGTAGCTAATAAAAGTAGAATATAGAAATAATTTGTAGTCTCACTATGTCCTGTTATTTTATTTTATATATTTAAAAAATCAGACTGTTTTAGAATTCTAATTGGTTCATTTCCCTAAATTATTGTTTTAAATTTTATGTATATATGTACACAGTAGCCTCTCCCTGTTCCACATATATATTATAACGAGTTTTGTGTTAACATCTGCCACTTGCAAAAAGTTAGGCAAGTAACTAGTGGACAAAGCAATATGTCCATCTATTCCTTTAGCTGTTTCTGACACCCCGCAAAACCAAACCTTCATTCACAGACAGATACTTGGAAAAACTGACTTGAACGTGTTCTTCCAGAAGACATAAATGGCTAGTCTTCATGTTGAAAGTCTTCATATCTTTTTTTTTTTAACTACTAAAAGAACAGCAAGCAGATGCCTCATGCTCCTGTTAATAGCACTGCCTGAAATGATCTTCATTTGCTCTTTGTCTATCAGTTGCCAAAAGATGGGAAGCAAGGCAAGTGTCCATCAACAGAAGAATGGATAAGCAAGATGTGGAATATACATGTAATGGAACATTATGCATCTGTGAAAAGGAAAGCAGTTCTGATACATGTAATAACACAGATAAACCTTAAAGACATCATGATGAACGAAATAAGCCAGACTCAAAAGTACAAATATTATATGATCTCACTGATAAGAAATAATTAGAATAAATAGAGCCTGAATCTACAATACATGTTACTGGGGCTGGGGAGGTGGTATGGAATGGGTAATTAAAGCTTAATTAGTAAAGAACTTCTGTTTGGGGTGATGGAAGAGTTTTGGTAATGGACGGTGGTGATGGTAGCACAACATTGTGAATTTAATTAACACCACTGAACTACATCTCTAAATGTGGTAAAAGGGGGAAGTTTTAGATTGTATATATGTTAAAATAAAAATTTTTAAAAATCTTTCTTATACAACTTGGAGAGACTAAGATCAAGTACCCTCTCCTACATAAACCTTTCCTTCCTCTGTAACAGGGGTTCTTAACAGTGGCCATGAGCTTGAATTGAAATTCAGAAAAACATTATTCTTGTGAGGACATGTTGGTACAAGTGTGAGATACATATTAAATAACACACAGTATAGTGTGGAATTAGTAAGGGTCCATGGTTTTCACCTGGCTGGCAAAGGGGTTCGTGGAACAGAAAAGGTTAAGAACCCCTGCTCTATAAATGTTTCTTATACTTCTTTGTTCTTACTTATTTCATCCAGGTTTGAAAATGGTTGATTTTTATAAATGCACTGTTCTCTTTTAGACTGTAGCCCCTGGAAGGCAGGGAGTCTGTCAAAGTGAGAGGGCAGTGTCAGTGGAGGCAGCATTTGACTTGGTAGTATATAGGAGAAATGATACATGGCAGAGGTGGCAAGGCTTGCGATAGAGGAAAAGCTACCAGCTGCCATAATGGTGGCAGGGGCTGAGGAACAGAGAAGATGACAAACAAGTAGAGCCAGAGAGGAGCCAATGAGATTGGTCTAAGGCCCCTCCACCAGGAGTGGACTCAGATGCTAGAGTCCATTCCCATGTCTTCTCCAACATCATTGCTACCATCTAGAATTACATTTTTGGTAATAAGATGTATTTGTGTATTTCTAAAACATGTGCATTTTTTTCATAAAGGTGTAGCTAAATTTTGCCATTTAACATTTTTCCTCACCTCTAACACTGGATGTCAGGAACATAGTTTCCCATGGATCTACTTAGATGAGGGTCAGGGGCTTTAGCAGACTGGTATCAGATAAAATGTCAGGGATAATCACTACACATTAGTTAATTGTTAAGAGACTATTTCTCTCTTCTTGGGCAAGTATTCCCAGTAAATAGCACAGGGCCTGGCACATGTTTAGACTTCAGAAAATATTACTACTTTAATATAGTTTATAATATTATTCTTACATATGTCAGGTATGGTTTAAAATGCTTTATGAATATTTTGTCACTTAATAGTAATTACTATTATTCCTATTTTATAGATAAATAAACTGGAATTTGAGAGATTAAATACCTTTTTCAAAGTCACAGAGCAAGTAAGTGGTGAAATTGGGATTTGAACCAAAGAAACCTACATCTAGAGCCAGAACTATCAACTCGTATATTATATTACCTTTCTATAGTGAAAGGATGGATAAATGAATGATTGAATGTTCCACACTTGCATAAAAAGCAAAATTTCTCCTGGCTAATGGTGCTCTTAGAGTAAAAAATTGGTTAATGCAAGTTCAACCACTCAGCCCATCTTTAAAAAGAGTTTGTTTATGCAACAGTAACTAATTTTTGCTTAATTTTTGCTTGAAATTGCATGGAATGTTCTACTCAAAATTTCCAACTTTATTTTTAAACTTAACACATCTTCATGATAAAAAGAAACTTAAGATGATGACGGCTTCCCCGAAGAATGATAAGCGAAAGACCAGATGCTACATATTTTCAACTGCAAAAATACCATGGGAAGCCAGCTGTACCTTCTAAAATTTCATGATGTCATTGTATGGTTTCAGGATCTATTTAGTTTGTTCATAATCTTATTAGCTTATCTCTGCTTCCAGTCATGCACTGGGCCTTAACTGCATAGGTTTGTTTATAACATTGTTAGAATTACAGCTCTGGTCTCAAATTTCTTGCAAGAAGCATCTTACAGGATAGTGTACAAAAAAGTGCCATCCTGCACAATACCTAGTGACCCATTGCAAACTGATGTCACTGTCCAATTTTTCTGGAGAGGTCATCGCTTCCTGGCATTGAGCTATCACTCTGGTGACTCAGAGTTTTTGATCTTGTTCAACTTTTCCCAAAATTCAAGTTTACAATGATGATTTCTAAGTGAGATGGAAGCAAGTTGCAATTTCACAGTGAAATTTACCATGTTTTCTGGGCATCAGTTCTGCTTCCAGATTCAGAGATATTTCAGTCATATTAGGAATGGAAATAATTTTACATTTCCCACATTTTTATTCTAAAATTCACTTGCCCATCACTTTGCTTCTCAATCTTAAGATCTCAGATCCAGATCCCTTCAGAGGTCAATATTTTCCCGTTGTAGAAGTTTACATTAGCCAGAGTCAGCTACTTTCTCAAACATCCCACGGAAATCATTGAGGTTCACAACTTTAAAAATTTCTGAAAATGAATCAATAAATTGGCCAATAAAATAAACAGCTCCTTAAGGTTCTACTAGCGCTTGACTGGGGCTTCACAGGGAACAGATGACAATCTATATAAGGGTTCCCACATGTATCTATTGGTTGGATAAAAATGAGACCATCTTTCATTTCCTAAGTGCCTTTCATGAGCTAAATATTATTTAGCATACTTTTCTGTGCAATGAAAACTCAATCCAAACCAATACAGGGTGGGAAGTAACAAATAAGAATTGATTAGTTTCTGTAACTGAGATATCTGGGAGAAGGGCAGGGTTTGGGGGGTGTTGGATAAGACTAGACTCCAAGCAATGTGCTGCAATTCCCGATTCTTCTCAACCCTCTTGGCTGGGCCAGGCTCTCTCCTCCCTCTGTTTATTAGCTTCATCCTCAATTCCATTCTCAGTTTCATTCACCAAAGCAAGGTGGCAGAAACATCCCTGGTCTTTCAATTTCCCAAATTCCTAGTCCAGCAGAAGAGGATAATTCTAATGCCGTCAAACCACAAATTAAATTACCCAAAATTAGTATTATTGCTCTGATTGGCCCGACTTGGGCTCACTGGGGGCCAATGATTGGTACCAAAAGAAGCGATACTCTGATTGGTCAGACCTGGGCCATGCACCACCTATGGGGTCAGGGAGTGTTTTCTCCACTGGCACCAATAAAAACTGAGTCTGGAAGAGGAACAGATCCAAATAGAAAAATTGGAAGCAGTTTTCAGATAGGATGAATGGCTACTGGGTACCAACAAAATAGGCATCCACTATAGCATCATTTCACTTATTCATCCTTTTCCTTCCTATCTTTGGAAATTTTCTGGTTTTATATTTTCACTTCTCTTAGCAAGCATATAAATAGTCCATTTCAGTGTTTCTCTGGGACTTGCTCTTTCTGACTAGGCATCTTGCACCCCGCCTTTCTAATTTCCTCCTTGGGCCATGTCCATACCACTTAATTTTGTCCTTTTTACCTATTATTATATTTTGTTGTTGTTTTCTTTTGTTATTACCCTGAAACATCTTTCATCTTCTACTCTTCTTCATTTTATATTGCCCAGATTGGCAGATACATATTTGGAAGTTGAATGAGTGGCCAGTTAGCAGCCAAGTGGTCTTCTATGAAGATACAATTTTTTTTTTGGTAGCAGTCCCTGAGAAAAATGCCAATGAATGCAGAGATGTAGAAGAAATAGGAATGAAAAATAAATAAAATTATTGAAACAGCTCATTTTAATCACTACACTCAAGCTTTTCCTCATGAAGACTTTTTCTATGTGCAATTAACAAAAACAAATAAATTTGAGTTTTGCCTCACCTTTACACTTACAATGACTAGAATTGTTAATGAACAGGAAAATGGTTGAGGCAGGTGACAGAAGATCTAAGAATGTGAACCAAAGAGTCTAGATAATGCACAAGCTCAATAATGAGCACTAAATAATTGACACATGGGTGTACTCAATACAGAGTTCACTGATACACAAGGCAAAATACTATTGTTACTAATGATATCAGGTTACCAGCCTCTGTCCAACAAGGAGTTTTTATATTTAATTGCTGCAATCGAATGTTTTTGAGCTAAGAAGTTCAAAAAAGGAATTCTTCTGAAGGCTGTTGGATGTATCTTTTTCGCTTGGTAAAATAGCCTTTAGATAACAGTAGACTGTGTAGTAAAGTCTGTGACATTTATTTCAGCAAAATCTTTGTGCTAGAGATGTTTAGTTAGGATGCAATATTTTTTAAATTAATAATATCTGCATATGGTAGATAGATAGAACAGTTATGTAGGAAAAGTAAACCTCTCTGTCCCCCCAACTACCCAGTTTTTTTCCAGAAAAACCCACTATTACCAGTTTCTTATGTGTCCTACTAGGGATAATGTTAGCATTTACAAACACATGTACATCCACAAATATAAATGTATTAAACATATACATTTATTTATAAATACATTATTACATACCTTACATTTTTACTTATTAGCATATCTTAAAAATTTCTAATGGTTAAATTACTAACAAGAATTTTGAAAACTAAGTTTCTAATATTAATTCTATTTTTGGAAAATGGTATTATAACTTTTATGATAGTAGTCAAAATAATTAATCCAGAACACCACCTTGACAAATAAACTTATGGGAAGAAATGCTAATTAAAAAGCAAATGAGAAAGTCATTTTTACCTGTCTATTTCTTATTTAGCAAATAACAACAATAATAGCAATAATAAAATCTGTCCTGCCTACAGCCAGTTGCTGAAGTCAGAAACTTGGGAATCACTTCTGATTTCTTTCTCTGCTTCATCCACATTTAATTTTTTACTCAGGTTTGCCAAGTCATTCTCTAAAATAAACAAATTAAGCCTCTCCAGAGGATCTAGCTAAGCCTGACCCACAGATACTGTGAGGTAAAAATGTTTCTTATTTTAAGCGACTATATTTGGGGGTGATATGTTACATTGTTAAATATAACTAATACACATCTAATAGCATATTGTTTTTTACAGTCCTAGGGCTTTTCACACTTTGTACTTGATCATTATGATATTTGTATTGGTCACTGTGATATTATTGTTATTTTCCTCTCCTTTAAACTGTAAACCCCAGGAGAGCAACAACAGTTCCTGAAATTCATTGTTGAATAAAAGAATGAATAAATGAATTGACACTTGGATGCACTGCTAATGGGAGAGTGTAAACTGGAATAACCTGTCTGCAGGGGAATTTCAGCTTTATAAGCAAAGGTCTTATCTATGCATACTCTGAGCCCCAACAATTCCATGGTTAGGAATTTATCCTCAAAGACAAAATTTGAACTAAAAGACTGCTTATTGTAGCTGTGTTTATAAGAGCAAAATAGTGTAAATAACCTGTGTCTAACAATAGAGGACTAAATGATGGTGCATCTTGTGTATCCACTAAAAATCATGGCATAGAAAACTATTTACAAAATGGTTCACAATTAAATGTTTATATATATGCTGTTAAGCAATGCAAGCAAGTTACAAATCAGAAAATTACAAAAGTCCACATTTCCTGAGTGCTTAGTGTGTGTCAGGCAGAATGATCATGTGGATTTGTGTGTATGTGTATTATTAGATCTGGAAAACATCTAGAAAGATATACTACCAACCTGCTTAGAGTGATTGTCTCTGAAAGTGGGATGCTTTTCTTATTTTTGCTTTTTTTTTTCCCCTAATTTTTTACAATGAATAGAAACCTAAAGTCCCAAATGCCAAAAGAAAAGTTGCCAGATGATAAGGGTCATAGATACCAAAGCTTGAAAATAGACTCAGAGAGACAAAGAGTAGAGTAATAGATCAGGGGTTGGGCAGGGATCCAGCACATGCCTAGAATAAGGAGCTGTTGTTAATGGTTCTTCTGGGATATGTTGCCACTGTTCTAAGAAAATAGGGATTCTCTAAAGTCTGGGAAAGTCTCTGGGTGGTACATTGGCTGAGCATGCACATTATCAGCTTTTCTCTGCTATCCAAACTTATTTGTCTTGGTCAGCTGTAGTGTGGTCTGCATGGGCAGACAGTCCCTAAGAGTAGCTTTCAGAGAGGAGTGTGGTCCACTAAACACTGCTGGATTATGTGACCTGGTATCTGCTTGGTTCTGACTGCTCAGGATTTAGACAGTATGTAGGTTAAAGCATTTGAATAACACAGCACATTTCACCCATCTCCACTTGTTTGCCTTGGCTTTTCTAGAATGCAGTGTTCAGATACCTTGACCTCACTTACCTGGAGTCCTTGACCCAAATTTGGCATTTATGGTCAGAATTTCCCCCTCCATAAGTTGTGTTGAGTTCAGCGAAGATCATGTTTCTAGAGATGTGGGCACAGAGATCTCTCTTATCCAGTTACTCTTGTATTATCAGATGTGGTGGTGATAGAAAGTTAGGCAGTGTAAGGATAAAGGTCAGAGTTTTCAACTACTGGAATGCTGCAGGCTCATGCAGGGACCAGACTACTCATGATCGTTCTTGTGGAGTCTTTATTGGGGTGTTAAGAGTGAAAAAGTAGAGTATAGACCACTGGTTGTATCTGGAGAACCCCAGGGATTTTTGGTCATTTTTTAAATTGTCCTTTCCCTCCATGGTTAGAGATATTTGTTCTAGAAATTCCACCTCTAAACTTTTGAACATGTATTGTTGGTATTAGTGCATAGAGGGTATATTCACATTGCTTTTAGGATAGCCCAATTGGATTCTGGAAGAAGGGAGCTCAATGATATCTATAAAGAAGATGAGAATATAGCTACATTTATGAATTCTATTTATTCTAGAATCCCTAGAACCAGCTGATGGGAACTGCACACACTTTACAGAATTATGGTATATTTCAGTGTTTTGAAAACTGTCTTACATTTGCTATCTTCTCAAATCAGGGGCCTGATTTGCAAAACTTTAGGTGCCCATGAAGTCAAATGGCCCCAAACTCTATAGAGTTCTTGAAGTATACATAAGGATCCCCAAAAGTGATCTTTTTCTGCTCTTTTTCAAAAGGGCTGGTATGGGATCTAATGAGCTTTTCTGAGGAGAAATGTGTGTGATGGGCAAAAGCAACTGCATGGAGTTGACCCTCATGTCCAGTTTGTGTTATCAGATGTCCCCAAATTGGATCCTCCATGACACTGCCTAATCACATGGGAAGGGGTTGGCTTGGGAAAGGTTGTTGGGGCCCCTGGATTGATGCTTGGCTAAAGCAGCTGGGTGATGCCTCTAAGCCCATCCAGGCTCACAATCGGACATGGGACCTCTCTAGGTTTAAGTCCATGGGATGCAGAACTTTTGCCTCTTCTCCTAACCTAGGATGTGATGAAGGTATGGAATGAAACCTGTTCCTTTTTCAATGGGCTGGGCTTATATTGGGTCCCTGGACACATAGTAGACCATCTTCAAAATTTTACCATTTCTAGCCTGGGCAGATGCAGCTAGCACTATTTAACCTTAATGTTTGGTCCTCTATTGCGGCGGTCCATAAGTACCAGGCATGAGGGCTGGCCACAACCTCAAGTCTTTGGCTTGGATAATGGGAAGAAACAGAAAAAGTTAGGTCAGCCATATTCACTGGATTATGAACAGAATGGGCAATGATGCTCAACCAGAATTTGTAGAGATATTTAACCAAATTGCCAATTCAGATATTGTTCATAACCATAAGTTAAGCCATTCAGTACAACTCCTTCAAACCTTTCAGGAGAAAATACCATTCTGTGCAAATCATATGTATGGACTAAAGAGCAGGTCAAAGAGCCCCCTGAATTATTTATTCTTTAATCTAAGCACAAGCTGGAAGCAAAGAACCACCTACAAATACAAGTAATTCTTTTAGTTAATGTGCATTTTTTTCCATAAAGCACAAATGTTAGCTAGCAGTTTACATTTGAAAAGCAATTAAATGTTAAGACTGTGAATGAAAATTAATTTGAAACTCAATCCCCAAATAGCTAATACTGAATCCACTACCAGGCTAGATTATTGACCACTATATAGCTTAAATTTATCTTATTGATTTTGTAAGATAAAAAGAGATGAAATTTCCTGGAATAAGGAGACTACTTCTTTAGTATCAATATTTTTATTTGACATCTATCAAGTCGAACTCACATTTGTTTTAGTCTTTCCAAGTACCTAAAAACTATTGTTATGCTATCATTTTGGAATGCAAAACTATTGATATTTCTGGAAAAATTATAATAAAGCATATGTTTGATCACCCTTCTTCATGATCCAGCTCAATCCTTCTTGGGAAAAAAACACCTATAAAAAAGATATAGGTCATTATCAAGAAAAATGGTTCTGCAAAGCTCTATTGATTGCCAAAAAAACTATTATAGTGAAAAGAGAAATCTTCAACTACTCCTAAAATAATTGACTGGACATATGTTATGTGTGACCCAATGGCACTAAAAAGAATTTCCTTTAATCAACAAAATAGATCTTTCACATAAAAATTGGCCTCTTATAATGACATACAATAATCACCAATTTTATAGTGGACTCCAATGTTAAAGATGCTCTTCTGAAAGCAATTGGTTTTTAAGTGGTCTCTTTTTTCACATCATCAAATGCACCTGCCATCCAAACTGAATTATCTTGGTCAGTTTAGTGTGGTCCGGGTGGCCAGAAAGTCTCCAGGTTAGAGAAACTTTCAGAGAGACATCTGTCCTACCAAGCCCTTCTGGTGTATGTGATGTTCATCTGCTGACATCCCAGAATTTGAACAGTTTGTAAGTTGAACATAAAGGATAACCACACGCAACTATTTGGAGAAGAGTGTCTTGGAAAAGAAGGGTGGGCAGAAATTTAGGAGCCTTTGGTTTTAATCATTAAACCTAGCACAGGCACCAATCAGAACAGTTCTAAAAAATGAGAGAAATGAATTAGATAATGTTTACATTCCTTCTCACCTTTAAGACTCTATGATTTAAGCACCCTAATCCTTATTATGATATTGGCGGTTGACAATGTGCTTACGCATTTTAATCTGTTGAGGCCTTTTCCATTTTCACCCAAGGTGATATCTTTTTTATTATGACATTCAACTTAATTTCCCTTTTATGAATAACTCAGTTCACTCAGTTTTAGCTGGTCTCGTATTTTTGTTTTTGTTTTTTAAACTTTTCAGAAATAAAAGTTTTGTTAGCAAAAATTATTTCAGTAGCAATAAAAGGGAAAGAATGTAGGAACGTAGGGCCATAGCTTCTCCTCTGTTCACAGGAAATTATTTAGGAAAATGGCAGACTGATCCACTGAACTGCTGATGACTTGGGTACTGAGGAAGGAGGAAGGTATGCCGCACACTGAAGGGATTAGCAGTCTGCACCGTTCAAAGTGAAGAAATGGAAACAAAACCATAAAAACATGTTACTTAGCATCAAGCAGTATTCAGTTTAAAATAACTGCAGTAGTTGCCACATTGAAAAATCAGGGTTATCCGTTCTTGTTCTGAAGCATATTTAAATAAGCTTTATAAAACACACATTTACCTTGCTGTTCTAATTATTGTGACCCAGAAATTGATTCCATGTCTCTGTGTGGCTACTGGATCAATTTCTTTTAGTTGAATCTCTCGTTTTTGTCATCTTAATGATTCATTAATACTCAGTTGATCACATTGGTTACCTCTTCAACCTAACTCATGAAATCAGCTGTTTTGCAATTATGTCTTCCTCCATATATGCCTAGCACAAAGGTCTACTATTTTAAACTTATCAAAACTTCTCTGGCTTTCATGACTGCAGACCATGGAATACCGCTCTCAGGGAAGCTGGTTTCTTCTCAGATTGCTAAAGAAATGAAGTTTGCCTTTCACATTGAATCATATTCAAATATTCAACCTATCCCTAACTTCATTTCTTTCTAGAAAACATACACAGATGTGCACTTGTTTAAAGTTATTCAAAGTAGTATCTGTACAGTTGTATAAAAAAGTTGGGAAAATTATAGAAAAACCAAAATTATTCATAATTGCTATTATTCAGACAACCATTGTTAACAGTTTGGTTTATTTTAGTCCCTAATCACTTTTCTAAGAACTAAACAAACACTCACATAATAATACAAACAAAATGACTCCTCTTTTTTTTCTTTCTCCTTGCATATGTGGAAATAGATGTACCTATATATGGATTACACTATATATACCATTGATCATTTTCCCCTTTTTATTCATTTTTAAAATTTCAACACTGTTTCATGGGCATTTCTCTACTTCTATTAAGTAGTCTTCGAAATAATTTTATAGCTTGCATAATATGCCATCAAAATACTGACCATATTTTATTTAAATATTTCTTTATTGTTGTGTATTAGCATTTTCATCCAGAATTTATTTCATTTTTGAAGACAGCTCCAGATTTGCATCACTGGTAATTCAGTAACCAACTAAGGAATTATTTGTTTTCTGATCTTCATATTTATTATGTTTAGTACCTCTCCTGTCTCTTGACTAAAGCCATCTGGTCAGGACTAGAGCAAAGGAGCTTTCTACTGTCATCCCATTGGGATTACTCTACATATCAATTAAAATAAAATAAAAAAGAAACTCATCTCTTTTCTTCAAAATACACAGTCCTTTTTCAATTTAGGGCCCAATTCAGGTCTTCAACATTTTGTCTACTGTATGAATGAGAAAAAAATCTGATTGATCTAAGAAAAAGAAAAGGAATTATCACTTTCCTTTGGCTATTACCCACTTTATAGGAAATTAAAGCATTGGTAAAAGGCTATGATAGTTTAGTCTATTTTAATATGGAAATTACATACATATATGTGGCTTTTGACTTATTCTATGCTAGAAAACTGAAATGCAGGTTTTTTGTTTTTTTTTTTTTCTGGAAATGTTGTTGGAAGTTTACTCTCTTCTGGTCCTTCAAGAAGGGAAAACTCAGATTTTTTAGTTCTTATGATCTGGGTTCTGGGTTTAATGGATCATCAGGTTAGATCATACAAGTATTGGGGAAGACATGGGAAAATGGAAATTTTCTTATCTTATTGGGGCAATATAAGTTGGTACAAATTCTTTGGAAAGTAATTAATATCTATTTAAAAAGATATACATAACTTAAACAGCAATTCTATTCTAAGATGCAAAAGAGACAAATATTTTCAGTGGTGTTCATCACAGTGTTGCTTAGAATAGCAGAAATTGGAAAACCTAAATCTCTAGCAATAAGAGAACAGACAAATTATGAAAATTTGTATCACAGAGTACTATATAGCAGTTTTGAGGAATAAACTAGATTTGTAGTAACAATATGGATAAAACTCAAGAACAAAGTGATGAGTGATAAAAGCAAAATGAATGTATGTATACATGTAGGTAATTCCATTCAACTAAAGTTTACAAACAAACAAAATAATGCAATATATTGCTTATGGATCCAGAAATAGGTAGTATATTATAAAAACAGGAAGGATCTTTATCACCTTAGGACTGAGATTATCCCTAAAAAGCTGAGAGAAAATGGAATAGAATGAGGAGAGTTACAAGGAGCATTCAGTTATATCTCTAGCATTCTGCTTCTTTAAAGGAAAACAAGATTTTAATTGGGCAAAATATTGACATTTGTTCTATCTAGGTGGTATAAGAGTATATGTTATATTATTAATCCTTGTATGTTTGAAATGTTTCATAATTTGAAGATGCCTCAGAATATCCTTGTACATGTTCAACTGTAAAATGTCAGGCAGAAGAGAGCAAAGTGTTGGTTTTAGGATGGGATGCAGATAAGAAAATGGGGACTGCAGAGAAGATTTGGATGGCAGGGGGAGAAGCCTGATTGCTGACCATAGGAAACTGCTTCTAAAAGGCAGGGGCATCTGCTCTGGAAGGACCCAATGGACAGACCTCTGAAGAATGCTGGGAGGGCACTGTTTGAGTGTTCACTCTCCAATAGCACAGATTTCCCTTGAAGGAGGACTTCCTACTGCCTGTCCTCAGGCTCATTTGCCATATCAGTACTTCTCTTCAGAGAAGACTTATGCGCTGACAAAAGGCAGAAGTGAATGACACAGAGTTTGTTTGATCCGTGTCTGATTATTGCCAAATGGTCATCTCCCACAGTGCCCCAGGATGACCAGAATACAAGTACCCTGCTTGTCTAGTACAAATGTAGTTGGAAAGCAAACACTCTGCCCCTGCACATCTAGTCCTAGGTCTGTTTCCCCTGAGACAGATGTCACCCAAAGGAAGCAAAGAATGATATACAAAAGTTATTGGTTTTGTTGGCAAAAAAAAAGTTGTTTATCTTATGCTCTGTGTTGACAAATATAGAGACTAGCATGTTACTTACCCCCTGGTGGGACTGCAAATAGGGACAATTTGCCAATAAGTGTCACAAGCCTCAAATGCACTATACTTCCTGATCTAGTGATTCCTTATCTTAAAAAAATAACCAGAAATCGGAACAAATTGTTCACAGCTGTGAACTACATAATAACAAATTTTTAGAAGCAGCTTCAATATTCAATGGAGTTAAGTGAAATTAATTCCATTATATCCATACAATGGACAATTCCACAGCCATTAAAAATAATGGAATCCTTTGCAGCCATTAAAAATCATGGTATTGAAGCATATTTATTTGCATGACAAAATATTCACAACATATTTTGTTCAAGGAAAAGAACAGGATACAATATAGTATATACAGAATAGAACCAAAATAAACTTTACCAAAAAATTAGACACTAAAATCATAAGCATTCTGTAGCCTTCCATTCGCTATCCTAAAAGACATTTCATGTAGAAGGAGAATTGCTCTATGAGTCAAAAGACTAGAATTCTTGTCTTTCTCACCTAACATTTCCTTTCCCCGTGTCTCTTTAGTACCCAGATTAGTCATGTATAAAACTAAGTGATAATCCACCTATTTTATAAAGTTCATGTCGGTATTGAATAAAATGGGAAAGTTTTGAAGACTCAGCATAGGAAAGCCTTCAATATCTGTGTCCACTTTTTAACTTCTCTCTCCTTCCACTCTCCCCACTGCAGTTGATTTGTCAGCCTCTATTGCAAACCTCACTCACCACCTTGTTTCCCTGAAAATCAACCTCCGACCCTAATGCAGAAAGTTTTCATAGCACATACCATGTGGTATTGTCATTATTTGTTCACATCTCTCCCCCACTCGAATGTTAGTGTCTTTAGAGCAATGCCAGCACAATTCCTAATACACCTTCAATAAATATTTGTTGCATGAATGAATAAATGAGAATATGTGTTGTGAAAGCAATTTTCAAACTGCAAAATCCTTTGCATATGTAAAGCATCCCTTACTTAATACATGCAGAACTCTTAATATCAAGTATATATTAGCAAACAATGCAATATATAGGAATTGAGTAACAAACACAAGACTGTAATGATCATCGATAAATATGAAAAAAATATTCCAGAGGTTTTAAAATGGACAAGAAATTTTCCTAACCAAAACCTCATAAAAAGCTCAAAACAAATACTATTTCTTAGATGCAGTTAAAAAAACACAAACACCCACTAAAGATCCAACAGGAATAACATATGATGTGAAGTACTGAGAAAACACGAACAATGCTCATATTCAGTGAACAATGCTTAGCTGGTGTCACCATCATGTTATCATGATTGTTAAGGATCCTTACAGTAAGGGAGTGCAAATTATAATAAGCCACAGAGTAGGGTCATTGATACCAGTCTATTGTTATGAAAGCAAATATAACATGGATATGCACTTGCATAAACCACTGAGCTTAAAATGCTGCAGTGGCCAGAAAACCTCCTAGAAGATCAGACTAAGCCAGGCCCTTGGAAGACTTTGTCTCATTTGGGGCTCTCTATTTTTTAAGTAATTTGCAAAATTGGAAATGAACCAGGGAGGAGCAACAAAAATAATTAGTGTTGGCAAATGGACCTATGGGGAACAAAAGGGAAAAGAACTTGGAATTACTTGAGCAGGAAAAGAAATTGCTGCAGGGTGACCTCATAATCATTTTCAACTGATGGAAGGGTATTATAAGGATAATAGGTATTGGGGTTTGAGGGTGCCAATTAATTATTTTCATCCTCATTTCCGGTTTCTAAACCAAATAAAAAAGAGACATAAGCAAACAAGTGAGGCTTCAAGGATAGACTCAGCTTTATTACCCTAAACAGTCATGGTGCCTGGTGCTGGAAGGTGCAGCTTAGGCCTAAGACAAAGTCAGATTTCCCATGACTTTGTTTATTTTCCTTCCTCACAACTCACAACTGTGCTTCCACTACTCTCCCTTAGAAATCTTAACCAAGGACCCAATACAGAGGAGAATTGGATCTACAAAAGAGACGATTACCCAGACAGGCTGGTAGATATTTGTAGTCTGCCTCATATATAGTTCAAGGAAAAGAGAGCACTAAAAGACCAGATTATGCAAATACAGTGATTTCCCCCCAATATACCAATGAAATAAGCAGTGAAAAAGGCAGAGAGGCTGATAAGACACGTTCTAGAGTGCTCCTCCCTGGGAAATAATGGGGAGCTGAATAGCAAGCATCACCCTTCTTCTTCAACAGGAGGAGCCAGGACCCATTCCTCCTAAAAAAAAAAAGGAGAAAGAAAGAAGAAGAAGAAAAAAAATAGACCAGTTTGCCAAAAGGAAGATTTCTGTTGCAAACAAGAAAAATGATGAATTATTTCGGAGAATGTAAAGCTCTCTGAAGGATAGTTTAAAATTTTCTTTGGAAATTTTCTTTGGATTGCATTTGCAATCATTTGTTTAACATTATTCAGAATGAATTTCAGTGATAACAGTTGTTCTATGGCATGTAAACAAGGATCCCATGAATAAAGGGTTCTGTAGTCAAGCCCATTTGGGAAATACTAGGTTAAACCAAGTTAAGTCATTTTCCATACTGAAGGTCATAATAAAACTTTTTAATGTTATATTATTTGTTGTGAATCTCCACCTTTTCCAGAATCTTTTTTTTTTTTTTTTTTTTTTTGGCAGAGTATATTGCTTGGATATGTTTTGTGAAATATTCTTTGGAAAACGTAACCTTCATGGTCTCATTAACTTAACATGGAGACAAAAAAGTTGGAGATTGTCTACAGGTCCCTTTTAGCTCTACTATTCCATGACTAAGTTTGGGGCAATGACTCATCTAATTACAAATGTAATGACAAACTTTCCACTAAACTTAAACTGACAAGGTATTGGTGCAACTTCTTAATGGAGTGAAGACTTGGACATGGCGCAATATATCTTATTGGTAGGTAATATGACTCAGTATCAATATCAGTATTGATATACAGGCAAAAACATGGAAACACACACAAATTCTTTTACAAATATTTTCTTTGTTTATCTATATTTAGCAGCAACCTGGTTGTTACTCAGATGGTTAGAGTAAGGTGCCAATGAGCTTAGATTAATATTGGACAGTATCACTTTATTCCATTGTCATTTACAATTGTAGTATACCTTTAAATGGAAAGGGTACCCAGTAAACCTGTGAATGGAGCAGGAAAAATTCATGATTGCTTCTGCATAACACAGCAGATTATGGTTTTCCTTACAGTAACATCACACCACACTATGTAAAAAAAAATTAATTCCCCTCAAAAAGAAAGTATGTTATTAACTGAAATGGGCCCAGGGTACCTTTTGATCTTTTGTTTTAAACAAAGGAGTCTTGTGTCAATTTATAGATTCCAAAACTCTTCAGCTTGAAGTTTTCTGCGTGTTTTTTTTTTTTTTTTTTAAATTTTTTTATGGATAACAAAGTGGCTTCAGAAACAACACACTCCATTCAGCTCAGTGCTTTGGCAGGAAGTTGCTGATAGAAATTGCTTCCATAGGCAGGGAAACCTGCTGAGGCTGCAGTGCAATCGTGGAAGGAGCACTCTCTCAGCTGCTTTAAGGGTTTTGCAGCTTGGTTGGTTAGTCCAGAGGATGGTAATTAAAAGATCCCTTCAAGGGAAAGAATTACTTCAAGAAAAGCAAGATTTATGAGTAAATTAGGAGAGCTCTACCATTCAGTGCCACATGCCGCATGGAGTTAGGAATGCAGACAGTGACTCAGAGGCAAAACTGAGCACCTCTGAGAAAACCCAGAGTCCCATTTTATATCTTGTGCCGAGTTCCAAGTTTCTTAAAAGTTGTCTGCTGTCAACGTATGTGTTGTACTGCCTTTTACAAGAGAGAACTGAGAACGAGAGAGCATATTATATTTCCAGCACTGACGTACTTTTTCTGGCTATATTGTTTGGAATCTGCCATTTAGACTGAAGATTTATCAGCTGCCTTGTCAGCTCTGTTAGTAAGGAACTGGCTATAAGGCTATTAGGGATGGAGTGATCAGAATCAGGCATCTGATAGATAAATGAAAAAGTCAAATATGGTCATAGGCATTGGTAACGTCTGGCCGTGTATTGCTAGGAGCTGAGCTAGCCAGGTCTGTGCTCTGAAGTCTGCCAGAAGAAACAGAGCTAAATATACACATATTTCTGTTGCCCACATAACCCTCAAGGCTTCCCTTACTTTGCTGAGAAACTTAATGCTTTCAAACAAAGCTACAGACCTGAAGCATAACCCATGTCTACACAAATGCCAAACCTTCTACACAACTATAATTCATCTGGTCACCAATGACCTGGAATAAATGAAAGAAACTGGGTCATGCAATGTCCCCTACGCAGCATATTTGCAACTAACTAACAGCACTGACAACCATCAGCCCAAGCTGGGAATGTATCAAGGAAGTAGTTGTAGCTCATTCTAGGACTTTGGGAAAACTATTTTTTTATGCTGTGCTAAAAATGGATACTCTGATAAATAAGAAACAAAATGTTAAAGGCAGCAAACAATCCTTATCTTTCCAAAAGTCTTATGATCTTTTTATGACAGCTGGTGCATAGCAATATTCTACAAAGCCAAGGAGAGCATAAAGCATTTTCACCCAAACAGGCTGACCCAGTAGGAGGGTTTACAGGACTGGCAGAGCAAGAGTAAGCAGGGTTAAAGAAACAGCAGTTGGCCAACTGTGCCATATATAAGCGTTGGGGCAACGTCAGGAAAGACAAATGTGGGATCACATTGTCCTTCAAGCTCTTCAAATGACTATCATTGTGATTTTTGATGCTAATGTAAAATAAATTTAGTATAGACAAAAATAGGCAAAGGAAAGAAGTAGACACTTTACAGATGAGACTATCTAAATGGCCAATAAATATAGGGAAAAGTTTTTCATCAACCTAACAAGTAGTAAGAAAAATGGAAATTATAGTAACAATGAGATATTACTATCACCTCATCAAATTATTTTAAAAAGGGTTATAGTGTAAAAGACATCCTTACACGTTATGGGCATGTGAACTGTGCACGCTACCTTGGGAAGCACTTTGACAAAGCTATTACCATCAAATATGTGTGTATGACTACATATACACACACACTTCTGGCTCAACAATCCTACTTTGAGAAACTATTCTCTGAAAATACAGGCACCAGGATATGAGGATGCCTATTGAATCATTATTTGTGATAGTGAGAAAAAAACTGGAAACAATCTCAGTGATGATAAATAAGGGAATACTTGTGGCTTACTCATACTGGGATTTAACACATAACCATGAAAAAGGACATGTTAATTCTACCCCAGTTGCCTTTGAAGGATTTCAACAATGTGTGGTGAGGTGGGAAAAACAAGATGCAGAGAAGTATATGTAAAATGAGTCCATGTGGGGGACAAATCAGCAAGTCTCCCATGTGGATATGTATATTTGCATATGACTGGTTAGGAGAAAGATGTGGAAGGAAGAAGGAAAAGGGAGGGGAGGTAAATAATATATGAAAAACAAAGCTGTTCATGGAACTTTGCAAAATCATGTTACTGTGGTCATATTTAATAACATCATACAGGTAGGCATGCTTGAATAGAGGGATACAAAAAGATACTCAGTGAAAAATTAAATGTTTTCTGAGGGTAGAATTTCAGGTAAATTTTACTCACTTATCTATACATTTCTGGTTTTTTTTTACAATGCTCAAGTATTTTTTCAAGAACTATAAAGATATGTTTTTAATTAGATGAAAGCTTTAACATAGAGCATCACTATTGTTTCTATAGTGTCTTTCATACAGATTAGTCTGACTTGTGCAAATTATCAAGGAAGACAGTGGGAGAGAACCTGGGGAGAAGAGAATTTTAGCCAAAGTGTGCATTCTTTTTATTCCCTGCACTTTGGATAGATTCAAATCTCGTCTCCTGCCGAGGGATTCAGTGCAGAACTAAAATATGATGACTTACTTGGCAACAGCAAAAAAAGAGCATTTACTCAAATGCAATAAAGATAAGCAATAAGTTTCAGTGATGCATATAGTATGTTCTCTGCTCGCCTGCTTATTCTTTCTTCTCTCAGCAGTTCAACTGAAAATAAGCTCAAACAGCAATTCGCCAAATTAGCCAGTCACCTCACTTGTGACCAAATCGTACCCTACTGAGAGATGCTGAACCCCAAGCTTTTGCTTCCTGGAATATATATGTAATTTAAAGAAACTTCATTTAGCAAGTGAAAGGGTAACCCAACAATTTTCAGTTATCTGGAAATGAGATACAGGGATAAAATATGTGTGTGATATCTGTACATAATTCCCCAAGTTACCTCTTACTAAATTTCTCCGTCCCTAAAAGTGGCAATGAAAAAAAGCATACATATTTCCCTTCTTCCTGTCCTTTCCCCAACCCCAGAAGGTACAGCTATTAAATGCTTGGAAAAATCCTTGAAAAAGCAAACTATTGAAGAAATAAAGAGTGACTAGATCTTAAAGCAGGGAAGTTATAAACAATCAACCTTTACCTCCAGAGGCTAAAGGTATGTATTTTTGTGTGAATGTCTTTTCTTTCTTTTCCTGATTAATCATTTGATTATCGTGCTTTGGTCCCCTGAACAATGCTGGACCCATCACTGTATACAGAAGTCATTATGTAGAGAAGTTTGGGGTATTCTGATTGGTTAGCCTGAATCAAGCATCTTTCCTTCTGGAGGAAGAGTGTGGAGTGAGTAGCTATACAGTGCATCATGGGAACATAGGCTCAGGCACAATAGAGCTGTTCAGCCAATGACCTCTTTATTACTTATC
Organism: Dasypus novemcinctus; assembly: GCF_030445035.2. Lineage (NCBI taxonomy): Eukaryota > Metazoa > Chordata > Mammalia > Cingulata > Dasypodidae > Dasypus > Dasypus novemcinctus. Next base: position 131,762,102 of record NC_080676.1, read on the forward strand.
AGAGGAAGAGATCCCATTATGGCTGGTCTCTTGGGGAGGTCAACTGCCAGGGCCAGGTTTAACAGCTCCACACATTCTGCTTTGTGTTGGAGATGAGGAACATTTGTGCTGCTTGCTTGGTTGTTTTTTCTATATCCCAGGGAGAGGGGTCCCCGCCAGTGAACAAAAAACATTCATCAAGAACCCCCTGTGCTCTGGCAAGCAGATGGGGCTGGTTAAGAGTTAATATCTCCCCCAGGCTGCCTACAGTCTCTTGCAAAATAGAAACATACCAAATACCTGAATATAAAGAAGAAGGGGGGGGGGGGGAAGGAGGGGAATAGTCAAATGCTGAGAGATGGTTGCTGAGTGGTTCCATGACCTCCCCAGCAAGAGGCAGCTTTGTATGAATTGATCCATCAAGGAAATGGGCAGCTCCCATGTGAAAAACATGCCAGGCAAACTAAGTATTAATTGTTCGTTGTGTTTCAATATCCTTGACCAATAGTCTAGGCACTACCCTAATATAAGACAGTCCCTATGTACCTTTTAATGTATTTGACCAATACTTACAATGTATAAATGTAAAAGAATTGATTCTTTCCATGGGAATCCAGAATGAAGATTTTCTACCACGTTTATTTTGAAAAATTATCTCTAGAGTAAACCCTACTTTTTTATTTGCTGGCAACTAATAGCACTGCCATCTACTCTCAGAAGTGTTGACCCTTGATTCTTTATAGTAAATCTTTTTGTGTGTGTGTGTGCTACTAAGAAAATCAAGCATTACTCTTTAGTATACTCAGTTATTGCTTAAAATTCCCCTACATGCTTTCATTCCATGCAAAAACCAAAATGTCCTTTCTTCTTGGAATTCACCCCAACAATTACAAAAGGTATCTTTTCCTGATATCAAGCCACCCCTTGGAGTGCCCGTATTAGTATTCTATTGATGTGTAGCAAACTATCACAATCTTAACAACTTAAAGCAACACCCACTTATTATCTTACCATTCTGTAGTCTGCAATTGAGGCAGACTTAGTTGGGTGCTCTGCTCAGAGTCCCCCAAGGCTGTAATCAAGGTATTGGCCTGACTGGGTTCTTATCTGGAACCTTGGGGAAGAATCTAGTTTCTAGCTCACTAGGAGTGTTGGCAGAATCCAGTTCCTGCAGTTGTAGGACTGAGGTCCCCATTTACTTGCTGGCGGTCAGCGGGGGCTGTTCGTAGTTCCCGAAGGCCACCCACATTTCTTCTCACGTGGCTCCCTCCATCTCAGAGCCAGCACTATGAAACAATTTCTCATGCTTCACATTTCTTTGCTCTCCTCTTCTTCCACCACCCAGAGAAAGTTCTCTGCTTTATGGGCTTGTGTGATTAGAAGAGGCCCACCTGGATAATCTTCTTTTCTTAAGGTCATCTGTGCCACATAGCCATAATATTGTGGCATACCATCAAATTTAATTTCCAGAGATCAGAGTGGGACATCACTGGGAACTGTTTCAGAAATTCTGCCTACCCCACACTGCCTACCACTGTCACTACCACCACCATCACTACAACAACAACTACTACTACTAGTCAGTATTTACTCTGTGCTTATTATATGCCTGACAGGCACTGTGCTAATTGCTTTATATGGATTTTCTCAATTAAGATTCACAATGACTCTGTGAGGTGGGTACTACCATCGGCTCCATTTCCTGGTGGAATAACAAAATTTTGAATTTGTTTGTTAACATTTAATATGTTAGAAGTTGTAGCCTTATTATTTTATATGGAAAACATGTAAGAGACTCTTGAGTATGCTATAAACCTAAAAATTATTTTAATTTTCAATAATTAAAGTTTGCCATATTTTAAATGCAAAACAGAAACTACTGTCATTTTAATGACATACACTTTGAACTGTGTTACTAGTAGAAATTATTTCTACCCAGTCAGATCTGTAACTGGCATCATAACTTAGTACATAAATTATAAAAAGGCACCATTTCTGACATCTGGGTAGACCAATCAGTGTAAGGGCCCCCTTGGGATATATCAGTTTGCAAAAGGCACCCTGTCTTCTGGGTTGACACTGGCTAGTGTAGAGGTTACACTACTTACACCCTTGGAGGGGTGTCGCATGCATGGACAGCCCAGACAACCTGAGGCTGAGGCCTCCTCTGAGTCAGGCACATTCTCCGAACCACAGCTTGCAATCAGCAGTGCTCGTTGATAAAACTTCGAGATATATGATGCAATCTTTTGCTGTGGGCCTAAGTTGCTGGCCTGTGCAGGATCAAATATCTGTTGAGTGCCTGCCATTACATCAAATAATGAGGAAAGTGGCCCAAGATACCAACAGAAATGTTTTACAAATTACACTGTAGCTAATGAAATGAATTTTATGGGTATCAATTCAAGAGGAACTCTGTGCCGTCTCTGTGATTAGAATTTTCACATTAACCTTTTTCATTTTATGACCTAACTGTAGAAACACAGAGACAGGAAAAAAGAGCCAGAAAAATAATCTTGTGTATGTTACGAAATTGCCCAGTTTCCATTGGTCGCATTATAGAAATAAGGGATTTATTGTATATACAAGTCAACAATTATAAACACTTCAAACATTGGGAATGAAATGTGGAATTTATGTATACCCATAAACCATTCACGTTTCACTTAGCACTCTTTTGAGTACTAAAACATTTGTTTTAATGTAACACATTAACGTCAGAATTTCCAAAGTCGGAGGTAAATTATTCACTATCTTGAAAGAAAATAATATTTGTTTTCACCTTTACAGCATTAGGTAGTAATGACCAAAAAATAGAACAATTTGTAAAAGTCACTGCCTGAAAAAACACATCTCTTTTCTTCAACACCCTGTTTGTGACTTTCATTTATAGTGTTTCATTTCTAATCTCTAACTTTACTATAATAGTCATATATATGGAACATGACTTCCCAGGGGTCTGGGTTAAAGTCTAGGCCAACTGACTGGCACTGTTGCCCATAGGGCAGCAATAAATGTTCAGTGACTTGTCATAACATCAAGTATTTAAACCTCTTTGAAGATCTCATGTCTTTATTCAGATTAATCTTTTTCCAAAGGTTTAAGTTTCCTGGCTGCTAAATCAAATACCACATAATAGGTTAGCTTGAAAACAGAAATTTATTGGCTCACGGTTTTGAGGTGACAACAAGTTCAAAATCAAAGTGTCATCAGGGTGATCTTGGCTCCCAGAAGACTGGGGCGTTCCGGGGCTGGCTGCTGGTGAACCTTAGTCCTTGGCTTTTCTGTACATGGCTGTGCATATGGTGGTTTCTACTGGCTTCTCTGGGTTCAATTGATTTCCAGCCTATTCTTGTGGCCTTCTCTTCTTATATGTCTGGATTTCATTCTGCTTATAAAGTCCTCCAGTAATAGGCTGAAGAGCCATCCTGATTCAGTTTGGCCATACCTTAACTGAAGTAATCTCATCAAAAGTTTCTGTTTACAAGAAGTTTACATCCACAGGAATGGATTAAGTTTGAGAACATGTTTTTCTGGGGTATAAAGCTCCAATCCACCATAGCAAATTAAACTTTTAACTTTGAATGAAATGAAATTTCCAATTTGATTTTTAAATTCTACTTACTTTGTAATTGCTCTTTAGAGGCATGTGACCCATTGTTTCTTCTTTGGTTAAAAAAAAAAAAAAAGAAACGGACTTTGGCCCAGTGGTTAGGGCGTCCGTCTACCATATGGGAGGTCCGCGGTTCAAACCCCGGGCCTCCTTGACCCGTGTGGAGCTGGCCATGCGCAGCGCTGATGCGCGCAAGGAGTGCCGTGCCACGCAAGGGTGTCCCCCGCGTGGGGGAGCCCCACACGCAAGGAGTGCGCCCATGAGGAAAGCCGCCCAGCGTGAAAAAAAAAGAAAGAGCAGCCTGCCCAGGAATGGCGCCGCCCACACTTCCCGTGCCACTGATGACAACAGAAGCGGACAAAGAAACAAGACGCAGCAAATAGACACCAAGAACAGACAACCAGGGGAGGGGGGGAAATATAAATAAATAAATAAAATCTTTAAAAAAAATAACACCCAAAAACCCACAGTGCCCACCACAGATTTCACCATCAGCCAAAGTAATTTCACTGCTTGATCATAAAATACATATGACATTGACACAGTACCTAAGATTCATATGCTGAAACCGAAGGCATAAAACTTACCATTCTAGGTCAAAAAGTGCAGTTAATTAATCAGAAATTTTAGGAGGAGTTTGTATCCTACCCCCCAATAAGAAAAACAAACCTTATCATGGATTTATTTTTTAAGCTCCACTACAGAAGTCATATAAGCCATATACTGTGATCAATCAGCAGTTAGATTAATGTTCTGTACTTTTTTCATTTGCTGTAATAGATGTTCAAAAAATGTTGATACGCAGAATACTGATGCAAAGGTGCTGTCAAAATGCACCATCAAAGAAAGGCGCAAGCATCCATGAGACCAAAGAGTAAATAAAGTAGAATAACCCTTTATATTAGCATCCCACGTAATTAAGGGGTCTACTTTTTTGACCACATTGCAATTTCCAGGACTATAAATTTCCTGGCCAAGAGCCACTGGATTTATCTAGGTTATGTTCCTCTACTAAGCTAATTAATTCATCAACTAAATGGCAAATATCCATATTGTGCTATGTGTGGTTTTGTGTGTTGTCTTCAAGGGTATATGATGTATTCCTCATGTCATTCCTTGGCCTTTAAAAGATGAAAGATAGTGCCATGAAGACATGCTACAATTTGTCTTTTCCATATCTTAACATAGCTTTCCACTTTCTGTTTTAATCTTAGAATGCGTTTCTGTAAAATTTCTCCAGTTTTTTCCCTGCATTCTCTACAGCTACAGAGAAAGGCTGCCCTCAATTTTTGGTAGATTTTGGGTTTCATACAAGATCAGCAAAAAGGGAAATGAAAGACATGGCTGTACAATGAAAGTGGAAGATCCTGCTGGTATCTGGATAACTAAAAAGTGAAGACTGGTAGGCTTATGGTTCTGAATTCAGTAATGAATTAGCAAACTCTGTGCACTTTAGCTCTGTGAACTTGGGTTCACAAAGTATTATGCAAGACCATCATTGCTCATATGAATATATTTTCTTATTTATTGCTATCTTTTAGGATCATTTAAAAAAAACCTCCAAATTGATTTATTTCATGACATAGAAATAATTCTACTATAAAAAGAAAATCAGTAAATTGGCTTGAACCACTCAGGATAAAAACGTGTGATGTTAAATTGAGTTGTGACTTGAAAAAGTGTCATATAGCAAGCACTGGAGCTAATTAATGAGTCAAAAGATAGACCAGTTCCAAAATGGATAGAAGAGTGCTTATTAAACAGCAAAAAAATTACATTGAATGGATATGAAACTTTCTGGACTTGAGCAGACAGCTAGTTTTCTATATTAGAAAGCAAGATAAAAAAAGATATAACTGGCAGCAGAGGGGTTATGGATGTTACCGAATAATTTATTGAAAAGTTGACTTAGATAACATAAGGTGATTCAGAATTACGTGAAGGAACTTATTACAAGAAAGGAACACAGCAGGGGTTCTTAACAAGGGGTCCGTGGAGCTTGACTGAAATTCAAAAAAGCATTCTTGTGGGGACATGTTGGTGCAGGTGTGATATATTTATTAAATAATACACAGTATAGTGTGGACTTAGTAAGAGGTCCATGGTTTTCATCAGACTGGCAAAAGGGTCTGTGGAACAAAAAGGTTAAGAACCCCTTGAATACAGCTTTCATGGTTTTCTGGTTTTTGAAGTTCAAATCATTTTATTTTCAAGGGAGATTCCACTAAGTAATTAATTCTATTTTATCATGGAGCATGTAAGTAACTGGAGGCTATAATAAAAGAAAAAAATCGTACTGAAAACATGTAGTAAAGTCAGATGCAAGGCTGGATTTGGTTTGATAATCTACAAATCCAAAGCTAGCAAGGTATAACAACGTTAGTCCAAGAATTGAAATACAAATGGAATCTTAACTGGAGTCATCATGCAAAACTGACATAAAAATGGGCAAAACTAAAAATTTTACTGAAAGGAAGATATTCATATCTAATTATCCATCCTGAAAGCTGGAAATGGTTAAATCTGTCCAGCGTTTAGAAAAAATGAGAAATCTAAAAAGTTCAATGGCATACCTTTCTGCACACTACTCCATCTCTTTCATTTATTTCTTACTGTCTTTAGGATTGTCAGTGTACAATGGTTAACACCTCCACTGCCTCTGACAAAAGGAGCACAATGTAATTATCTGGGATGGGCCCTTCTCATGAAGAAACTTCTATATTAAGGATGAATAATGGTAAATGGGATTGAGAATGAGACCACCACAAAGATGAGAGAGGAGTTTGGAGCTCAGACTTGGGCCTGACTGCCAGATACAGTAGCTGTGTGACTTTGGCAGTTGTTAAAACTCTCTGTGCCTTGGTTTGCTCATCTCTAAAATGGGAATAATAGTCCCTTAGGGTTATGAAAGGATTAAAGATATAAAGATATGAAAAGCACTTAATAAAGTTCCTGGCATATAGTAAGTTGCATATGTGGTATGTATTGGTATTATTATCAATACTGGTATTATTGATTTTGAGAAAGTCACTACGTTTCTATTTTCAAATGTGCATAATAAAACAATTTTAATGCTAGTTCCCTACAATGAAGCGAGGACAAATTATAAATAAACTCTGACAAAGGTAAGTATTCTCAACCAATGCAAATGTGGGTTCTCCCTAATTTAGAAATTCCTCCTTCACCAGTAGTTGATATCATTCATTTATTCACTCATTGAATATTTATTGACCACTTAATGTACGCTGGCATTGATCTAGATGCAAGGGATATACTAGTGAACAAATGCTACCTGAAAGAACAGGCCTCGTTGTCAGGTTTTAGGTCATTTTTTGCCATTGAGTACATGGTTTGTGAGGACAAACCTGCTTAGATTTCTGTAATGCAAGCCTTAAGAAAGTGTGGTTGGGCAAATGACTATAACCCAAGACATTAAGGCATTAAGAGGTGGGCAAGAGATGACGTAAGGGAGCTGGAAGGAGGCCAAAGACCAACTTTATTATTGTTTTACTGTCGGTATGTACATGGAGAAGGGAGCAAACTTTTCCTCTTCCATTCAACCTCTACCCTCTTTCCTTCTTCCTGGAATCCGGAATAGTTTATGTGATATAAGTCTAATGGTTCTGTTCTAGATGGATTATGGAAGCATTTACAGATTGCCCTGGGGTTCCTAATCATGCTGTATAACATTATTTTTATTATAAGTGTTAAATGGTCTAAACAACCTACCTGCAAGTAAAATTTTGGAGCACAACCAATTTGTTCAAGTCTGCATTTTTATTATTGGTGTGATAGTTTTCTGGTTCTGAAGATGAGTGTCATGAATGCAGTAGAAAAGATGTTGAAATTTTCATTTTATTTGTTCTACTCTCATTTTCCCACCTGAAAATGAAGGGTAGTAACTTTATTGACAATAGTGAGTAACGAAATGACTTAAAGGAGAACAAAAGGGAGAGATGGGTGATTTATATTTGAAAACAGATTAATTTACTTGAATAGTGTATGGTTTTGAACTGTAGCAAAGAGATTTTCACCCAAATTAACCAAAAAATAAAAAAAGAATTATAATTATGTAGTTATTCCTCTCACCATAATTTGATACTGCAATGGTTCAGTATATGACAATACTTTCAAATGTAATCCTTGTCTCATTCAAAATAAAAATGACAAGTGAGAAAAGAAAAAAGGCAATTTGTAATTCTGGGAGAAATCTTTTTTTGGAAAATTCTAGTTAGCAAATTTGTTTTGACTTTTGTTTCTCATATTAATCAACAATGTTGTTACTCTAAAGTTAGCCTTCACTTAGTTCTACCACTGTCTGAAATGATGATTCAAGTAACTGTCAATAAAAATATTATGTAGTTTTCATAAGCGACCCAAATAAACATTACTAAATGCTCAATTTTTGATGCTAAAATAGTGATGCCTGATAAAGTATTGGTACATAAAGGAGATTGTTATCTAGCTATACTAAACTAGACCACAAATAAAGTAAAATCAAGTTTTCTTGCATAAGAATTTATTTTAGAAATATTCCTTTGCCATCTACTTCCTACAGACTTTCCATAGTGCTATTTAGCATTTATTTTCTGCCACTAGCCTTATCCTTGCTATGTAGCTCAGAACTAATTTTGTGAAAGAGACTGAGATCCCAATACATGTCTTTTTTGTGTACTTGCTTCCAAACCATACACATTAGCATTGCAAAACTTTGGATGTCCAGATGTCTCTCACACTTTCTATTTGATTTATAGCTTAAGGGTTGGAAAACTTTCAGAAGTAAGCTGCCATGTTCCCATCCTGGTTCGTGTTCTTTTGGCACCTGATAGGGGAATGGGTGACAGCGAGATAGATTAGATAAATTGTCCTGGAAAAAACTACTGCCTCTGTTTAAAAATATCTGCTCTTTATGTTTTAGGGATTCATTCCTATACATTACTTTAATTAATGTAGTCAGATTCTTTCCTCCTATGGTTTACTTGGAACATTGAGGAATCGGGACTCGGGGAAGAAGATTTGGGTAAAGGAAAGAGAAAGAAGTATATGTGTGTGTGTGAGGGAGCATGTTTGCCCCAGCAGAGATATTTAACAACCAGAGGACATTAAGAAGGACTAAGACATTTGGAGTTAAGAGAAAGGAAGTTCTACAAGTTAGGATAGGGGCAGAGAAAAAGAGATGGCAAGATGTCGGTGACCAGCTGTTACCTTGATATTTTGTCTAGACTATGGGGACAGTAATAGCTGAAAGCCCCTGACAACCATGCCTCATAGTACCTTTATATGGAATGTCTCCATTGTAAGCTATTGTTCTAATCTGCTTTGTTGGTGAAATACCCAAGAGGACAGAAAATATGGATGGAGACTTTATTTTACCACTGCCAAATTAAATAGTGAAATTGTTCTTCATGGTAAGATGGAAATAATCAAATAACCACACTAGCAGAGGTCTAAATGAACTATTTTGCTTAGCGTGCGTTACTATTCATACTCTACATGCTTTCAGAAACCTGTTTAAAATCTGAAGAACCACTTATTAGCTATGCACTCACTTTCCCCATGGCCTTATCTTCATATTCCAAAAAAAATTCCCCATTTGTGACTCACAGAAATACTTGCTCACATGTGCCATCATTCTCTCTCCTTATTTAAAAAAATATTGACAGCACCTACTGTGTTTTAGGAAATACATCAGATGCTATAGACACAGTGGGGAATATGGTATCTTTCTTAACTGATAGTATGGGAGAAGGCAGACATTAAACCCTATATTATATTAATGGAATTATGTGACAGTCATTGTGATAGGCCTGAAGAAGAAACATGAAGTGCTATAGAACATATCACTGGGGAAAAATTTAATCTGTGAAGCCAAGGAAGATTATTCCTAGGAGGGGTCAGGGAGTGAAGCAGGGTCCTGATGGTCCAAGCATAGGGAAAACAAGGGAGAAGACCCGGGTGCATTTTTTACATGTAATTTTGAAGTTGTTATAGGATCTCAGGAAGTACAAAAATACTATATTGAGTCCTGTGACTCTTTTGCCCATTCTTCCCCAATGGTGACATCTCATATTACTAGTACAATATCAAAACACGAAAACTGACCAGAAAAGACAATACTAATAACTAGACTACAGTCCTTATTCAGATTTTACATGCCTTCATTTGCATGTGTACATGTATGTCTGTGTCTGTTTGATGAAATTTGACTCTATTTAAAGAGTCCTGTCACCATGACCATAATCAGAGTACTAAGATATTCCATGAACACAAAGGATCTCCCTTATGCTTTAGAGTGACACCCATCTGTCACCTCTTCCCTATTCCCTGGCAACTCTGTATCTCTTCTCCAGTTTTATAATTTTATCATTTTGAGAACAATATGTAAAAGGAATCATACAATATGCAGCCTTTTGAAAATGGTTTTTTTCCTAAGCATGATGACCTTGAGAACCACCCAAGTTTATCAAGAGTTTGTTCCTTTTCATTGGAACAAACTATTTTTATTTTTTATTGTGGGGTAGTATTCCATTGTATGGATGTACCAGAGTGTATTTAATCACTCACTTACTGAAGACATTTGGTTTAGTTTCACCTTGGCGCTACTGTGGATAAAACTGCTACGAACATTCAAGTACCCTGGGGCATTTTGAGAAATCAGGAAAAGGCTATTGTGTCCCTAGCATAAAATGAGAATTTAATTATGCAAAGCCATAGATCCTTTTTGCACAGACTATAAAAGTACAAAAATGAATGAATAAATAAAAGGAAATAATATAAATATGGAGTGTTTTAAGGACTGTGGCTGTTTGGTGTTATAATAGATATCCAGATGATTCCTTCCCACCCCCACTCCCACCCCCATTTTTAAATCTAGCTGTTTGGATATAATGTATAGGTACTCAGATTTGAATACTAGTTTTGCAGATGGATTGGGGATACTCTAGAGTTGAGATAGCTAATTAAAAGAATCTCTAAAAATAGGCTTATACAATTTTTTCTTCCCTTTTTTGTTCACTGAGCAAAACTTTAGCATATGAATTTTATTGGAAGCACCAAATTGAAAACTGTCAGCTCAGTTTCTGCAACCTATGGAAGATTTTGCCTAGTGCTGTGTTGATTAAGAATGCAGAAAAGCAAATCAAGAAAGCACAAGTGTACTGTCTTATCTTTAAATGAACAGGCTAGGCATAATGGACTATGAGATTTCTAATCAAGCTACATCTCCAAAGGTCTGGCAAGAGTGGTTGTCGCCCATCAGAAGAAATATGGCCTTGAAAATTAAAAATGTTGACTATGTCATTTACATGAGCTTTCTTGATAAACAATATTTAATTCAAAAATTTATTCTTAGATAAATAATATTAAATTCAATAAACAATTCAAAAATTTGGTGTGCCACCAAATATAAGGTATGAATTCCGTGTTATGAAAGATGAAAGGAAAAAACCACCAAGATGATTTCAGAATCACATCAATTAGCCAGCCCTAACTGATCTAATCTAGTTTATCGAAGCAATTGTTTCCAAAGGGTGCTGTACTCATTTGAACCTCTGAGCTTCTGCATATGCTTTTCCTGTCCCGACAATGCCACCTTGTCTCCTCTTTGCCAACGTGAATTCTACCAATCCTTCAGGGTATAGTCAAGAGCTCGTCCTTTGATGCCATCACACTGGTACCTTCTTTCACTGATTTCTTTCCTTATTATAGTACGGGGATCAAGAGCTTAATACTTAACAGCTGTCAAATTGTTGTATGTCTTACTCATATATGCCCTAACAAACTTAATCCATTAAATATGTAAGTAAAGTTACAAATACACAAAGTTTGGAAAATGGGGAGATCTCCTCTTTTTAAAACCCTTCAGTGAAATGGTAATGTTCAGTGTTTGAAAGGGTGAGATGAAATCAATAAGCTGGTACCCCGTTGGTAGGTATCAGGGATTGAATCATGTGCCCCACAAAAGGCATGTTAAGGCCCCAACCTCTGGTCCTATGGATGGGAATCCTCTTTGTAAACAGGATCTTTGAAGATGTTATTAGTTAGGGTGTGCCCAAAGTGAATGAGGACAGACCTTAATACAATATGGCTGAAGTCCTTATAAGGAAATTGGACATAAGAAAGAGAAGCCCGGAGGAGAAGTCAGAAGCAGGAAGTCAGTGGAACTGGAGGAGAAAGGAGAACCATGTACGTTGCCACAAGACAGAAAAGCCAAGCAAACCCAAACACTGCCACCAACCAGAAAATACTGAGCCCTGGAAGACTTGTGCCTTCTAGCCTCAGAAACTGAGAATAAATACATTCCTGTTGTTAAGCCAACCCATTAAATGGTATTTGTTTTAGCTGGTAGGAAACTAAAACAAAAGGAATTTTAATTGCTTTTCTTTTGGGAAAGCCATTTGGACTCTTAAACATTTATATATCCCTGGACCCAAAAGCCCACTTCTAGAAATTTCTGCTAAAATAATCATTAGAGAGAGAGAGAGAGACAAAAAGTTGCATATAATAAGGTTATTCTTTGCAGTGTTATTTATCACAGAAAATGGGAATAATTTAAAATATTTGTTTAATAACAATAAATTTCTTTACAGTCATTAAACTTAAATATTCAAAGAATATATAATGACATGAGAAAATGCTCTTGCATGTTGCCTTGGAAAGAATATTGTACCCGTAGCTGAGTCTTGTTATAGCCCTTTTTCTGCTTGGAAGTGGTTGTGTGACATTGGAAAGCCTTTTTCACCTTTCTAGGTCTCAGACCTCTTATCCAGGATATGAGCTTAACTGGTCTATAAACCTTCAAGGGTTATTTGTGTATATGTATGTTCTGCATGTAGGTATGTGTGTGTATGTGTGTGTATGTGTGTGTGTGTGAAATTCATAAGAGGTATTTTCAGTAATAGATGAGAAATTTAAAGTGCATCACCGCTAGTAACTCTTGAAGGTATAAAATTTTTGATTGTCCTATATTGCTTTTCCCTCTGTAACTGGTAGCATCTCTTCTATTGTATTCCACACCAGTTGCCTTGATGAGGTCTAATGCTTGTATATAAAATGAGTTTCTATTAGATTGGCAAAGATTTAAATGTTTAATAATACTCAGTGTTGGAAAATGTGTGAGAAGAGAGGCATTGCTAAACACTGGTGGTGGGAATATAGATTGGTTCAACACTTCTAGAGGGCAATTAGGCCATAATCTACCCAAATTTAAACTGCATTTGCCTTCTATTTAGCAATTCCACCACTTAAGAATATTCCACAATTACATGTGTAGATGTGGAAAGATTTATGTACAAAGATGTTCTTTGCAATAGTTTTTATAATAGAAAAACAGAAAACAAGACTACATACATGTGATCTATATATCTTTAAAAAAAGGCAATTAAATTTAAAAAAAATTTAAAAAGTAAAAAAAAAACTACATACAACTTAACAGGGAGACTGGATCAATAAAATATGGTCCAGTCATATTTTATTTATTTTCCATATTTTTCATACTGTTCCTTTTCCCATTATTTCACTGTTGATAATTTATGCTAAGGAAAAAATCCCAAATACAAAGACAAAACAAAAGCATTATGACAAAGATTTTTATTTTAAAAATATTCAGAATAATGAAAAATCAGTAACAACTTAAAATCCAAGAAAAACACTTAATTATAGCATCCACTCTATACTAAGAGACTATTTAGCTACTTACTATATACACTCATTATATAATAATTCAGAAATAGGTTATATTACAGTGTTGAGCAAATAAAAAAGTTAACTCTAAAAATTAAATACAAAGTTATTAGAACGTAAAAATTATATATCCATTTATAGAAAAAAATAATAGAAGGGAAAATCATCAAAATTGTAATATGGAAGGAAATTCATTAAAATGGTAACAGTGAAAGATATTTTCCTCTCTATACCTGATTTGCTAACTTTTCTTACATGTATATCTGTGCGTATATACATACACACATATACATATATTTACACACATATTCATATATGTTTATGTGCACATTTGTGTATATGTGTATATATATATATAAATCTCCAAGAAATGAATTATCTGCCAGAATTATTTTTTAGAATTAATTTAAATAAAGACTATGTGTCTATTAGCTCAATAAATGTTAATGTTCCTCCACATTTGCCACACACACAAAAAAATCACACATCTTATATTCTACATGGCTTTTTACCTTGAAAAAAAAAACACAAAGTTTTCTATCATAAAAGCAAAGATACACTCCTTTTATCTCCTTCTTGTACTCTTTTCTCAGCCCATGCCTGACAAGATTGTGGAGCCCCAGACAGTAATCTTATACACAACTATGATGAAATACAAATCAAATAAAATATTTCTCCAAGAAATTCAAAGAAATATGAGGTAGAGGGTCAAGATATATTCTGTGCTGCTCCAGAAACCTTTAAAGGTGGGGACAAGTTTCTATTGATAGTCCCATATTTGGGTAGGAAAGCAGAGATATGGATACCTACTCTTTTGACAGATGACTGAATTCCTTTTTCCTCTACAAAAAGCCATGAATAATGATGTTTGAGTGAATTCCATATTCTAACTCATGGACTGGAGAATTGTACTATTAATAAAAAATAGTTAAGAACAAACAAGATACTTCAATTTGCTTATCAAAATTGGCAACAAGGGTCTTTTAAGAATTTAATGAACTAGTTTTAGGATTATTTTGCCTCTGAAATTTGCAGCAAATTTTTCTAAAATTAAGTGCAGCTATCAAGAGGAAGCAAAAAAATTGTGTTTGGGGAGGGACTAAAGGATGGGAGGACTGTGGTGATTTAAAAGGTGAGAACTCTTCTAAAATTATGTAAGACTGTCAAGAAATAGCCAAGCAGTGGGATGAAGAATCAGTCCCTAGAGTCTGGAGTTGATCATCTACTTGTGTAGGAAGAAGCAAGAGATACATAGCTCATCTAAATGCATGTATATCCCATTTGTTAAAAAGTTGATTCAGAAAATATGAAATTTCCCATTAGAATTTAAGGGATCATCCAGCTCCAAAAGGATTCACCACAGTGTCAACTTACACACTGCATATATTTCTTTTTTTTTTTTTTTTAAAGATTTATTTCTTTCCCCCCTTCCACTCCTCCCACCCTGCTGTTTTTGCTGTCTGTGTTATCTTATCTTCTCATTTTCTCTCCTCTAGGATTCACCAGGATTCAATCCTGGAGACCTCTGATGGGGAGACAGGTTCCCTGTCAATTGCACCACCTCAGTTCCTGGTTTCTGCTGCGCTTCACCTTGACTCTCCCCTTGTCTTTCCTTTGGTGAGTCATCATCTTGCTGTGTGACTCACTTGTGCAGGTCACTGGCTCAAAATGCAGGCACTCATGTGGGCACTTGCGCGGGCACTTGTGCTCACCACACAGGCATTTGTGTGGGCACAGGCTTGCCGTGCAAGTGTGCTTTCTCTTCTTCTTTTTCACCAGGAGGCTCCAGGGATCCAAGCCAGGACCTCCCATATAGTAGGTGGAAGCTCTATCACTTGAGCCACATCCTGCATATATTTTCTTTAATTCATTAGCAGTAAACTTTCCTCATGGCATGATCATTTCCTGCATTCCAAATGCCCACACTGCTTCCTTGGGTTCATGTCATTTTGCATACAGTGAGCAAATGTATTAAAATTGAAATATGGTTTAGCGACTTGTAATACTGTAATATCATAAAATATAAAATATGACCACTAAATATTTTGGTTTAAAGGACCTGTTGTTCTACTAGGTATTTATTTTAACTACCTCTTAAAATGTCAAATGAAACTCAAAAATTTGTTTTAGTTCCAAATGTAAAACTATTAATTTATGTCTTAATATCTGATTAAATTTAACCATGCTTCTAAGAGTCAGTATAGATTCCATGCATTAGACAGGTTGAATATTCAATTCCATCATTTTAAGGAGAATTGAACACCATCTTGCCAAGTATGATAATGTCCTGGGGGAGAGAGAGTGAGGGAGGAATGAAACAACAGATGTTTGAAGGCTTTGTGAATTTATGTTCTACTCTTGGGAGGCTAACCAAAACACTTAAATACACCAGTAACCATGTTTTATCTTATCATAAACGTGAAATGGAAGAATTTCCAGGGAGTTCTCATGCCTTGATAAATCTATATAAGCTTCAATAGCATTAAAGCAGAAAGTCTAGGTACCCTGGAATAGGCTGTCGGGGTGGGTTCTCAGGCTACAACATCCAGTGAACAGTTCTAATACTCTAATTCCCAATTCTTGATCTGAAAAAAAGGGCACAGGCATGCCTATACTTATGGTTCTTGAAAATCCTGCTGACTGATTCATTAAACAAAACTGGCAACTGATCATAAGATAAAAGTTCTTGATGGCTTTCCAAGCAGGAGGAAGGGAGCTGAGTGACACATATAACTATATAAGGGGGAAAGGAGGTTGAGCCTGAATGACAGTGATCTTGTTATGAAAGGTTTATGGAAGAGGTATCAGTTGTAAGAACCTTAGACTACATTATGGAGAATTTGTTCACCATTAAGATGACCCACCCAAAGGGGGGAATTTTGGACATCTGTTATAAACAAATTGTAAAACTTTTGAAAAGAGAGTTGTCTTGGAAGCGGGTTATTATACAAAACTACTGCATCTGTTCTTTTCTTTAATAGTTCCACTACTGGCTTCCTGTGAGATTAGGGGAAATTTCTTGATGTCTCCTTTTAGTAAGATTTACCACTTCATTATTTTACCTCTGAGTATTCCGTAAATTCCAATAAGTATTTGACAAATTACCATATTCTTATATTAAATATATTATTTAGAAGAAATGTGTAATATAAATAAATTGTATTCAAAATTAGATATTTTAAAGACATAATTGCATAATTTCTAAGCAGTGCCTTTAATTTTCAAATGTATTTTTTAGAGTAAATGTATCTCAAAGCTGATATGATGAAAATTAACTCAATAACCATTTTCCTATTTTGCATCAAATAAATGAGAATATTTTCATTAGAGATTGAAGAGATAAAAATATTATAATAGACTTATGTCTCCTCAGATTAAAACAAATCACTATAAGGTGTTAGCATTATACATGTTCAGAATGTAATTTTAGGAGAGGATTTTCTGAAAAGGAAATTGAAATAAGCTGTATAAAAGTCAACTTTCTGTGGTATAATGTTAATATCCATAAGTATTTAATTATCAGTGGTATGGTAGTATATTTTATTTTTATTTAAAAAAATTGAATCCTCATCAGTCACCAATTTCTGCAAGCACTTTTAACTCCTTTCACTGACAATTATTGTTTATGCAAATATTATGATTTGGTTTTTAGTAATTATCATATTCTTACTATCTTACTACTAAATATTATCACATGTATAAAAGACAATTTCAGGAATGAAATGAACAAAGAATGACTTTAAGAATAATGTTCCCCTTTAGGAAGAAAAAATGAGAAAAGTGAAGTTTATAAATTATTTGTAATTTAGGAGTAATTTCCTTTTAATAGTAACAACAACAGCAAAACCTATAAAATGACAAGGAACACCATACAAAATGTGACAATTGACAAAATTAATATAAATATATATGAGCAAAAGTTATCATCATCTAAAATTAATGTGTCTAATAATTTTTAAAGGATATTCCACAAAATTTGCAAACAATACAAAGATTTCATTTTCTTTAATAGCTATGTTTTCTGAAAGAAATGGGGGATGGGAAGGAATGTAGTAATTGAGGAAGAAAGTAGGAAAGAAGGTCAACATTAAAAAGAAGGAAGAAAGGAAGGAGGAAAGGACCATTGTTTTAGTCTGCTAGGCTGTTCAAAGCAAATATGAAACGTGTCAGGTTAAACAAAGGAAATTTATTGGCTTATGGTTTTGAGGCTGGGAAAATGTCCAAATCAAAGTATCATAAAGGCTATGATTTCCCCTCAAAGCCAGGCTGCCAGTGATTCTTGGTTCCTCTGTCACCTGACAAGGCACATGGTGTTTGCTGGTATCTCTCTTCTCTGTCAGGTTTCTCTGATTTCAGCTTCTTGCTTTCCTGGTTTTCTCTCTCTCTGTCTGAATCTCCTTCTCTTATAAAGGACTCCAATAATAGGATTAAGACACATCCTGATTGGATCCCCACAAGCTTAACCAAAGAGGCCCCATCAAAAGGTCCTACTAAAAATAGGTTCACACCCACAAGAATGAATTAACTTAAAGAACATGTTTTTCTGGGGGAACATACACTTCCAAACCACCACACTCCATCCTTTGGATCTCAAAAAGACACGTTCTTTCTACATGCAAAATACATTCATTTCATCACAGCATCCCAGATGTCATTTTAGAAACAATGCTTAGTACAAGTCTCATCAGAATGGGTAATAGTTGCGGTCTGTCCTGGTGCATAATTCCCCTCCATCTGCGGAATGTGTGAAACATAGAGGACAAGTTATCTGCTTCCAATATACAATGGAGGAACAATCATAGGATAAACATTGCCATTCTCATAAGGAAATATTGGAAGGAAAACATGGGTCATGGGTCCCAAACAATTCTGAAACCCAGCAGGGCAAACTCCATTGGATTTCAAGGTCTGAGAGTCATCTATGGAATGATGGTTTGTCATCCAGGCTTGATGGAGCAGCAGTCCTACTACCCCTTCCAAGCACTTGCGCAACATCCGTGTTCTCCTCAAACACTGAAGCATAGACTCTACTCTCCCAGAGCTTTAGGGTGATGACCAGAGTCTCTGCAACCCCTGGGGCAGAGGATCTACCCTCTCAGAAAACTGGAGTGGCAGCACTCTTCCTGAACAAAGGGAATAAGCACCCCCCACCCCAAGCACCAGGTTAGGCTCATCCTTTCCTGGCACACATTGGTGGACCTGATCTCTTGGCTCAAGATGTCTTCAATCCAGATCTCAGCTTCCATGTTTCTAACCTTCAAGTGATTTTCCTTCATTTTATCATTTTTCTGTCGCTTTTATTCCAGGCTGTCAGTGATTCCATTCACACAGATCTTATTAAAAAACAAAAAAACAAAAAAACTTGTCAGTTTTGCATGTAGTGCTAGGGGTCCAAACTGCATTTCCAACACTGACTTCCATGGAAATTGCTGAATGATTCCATGTTTAGGTACACCCTCACATAGAGGTTCTCTTTTCTGAGGATTCACTTTCTGTAGGCTCAGGATTTTCCAAACCATCAATTTCTGGTTTATCCCTTTCTTATCACATTTCACTATAAACTTCCAGGAGAAACCAGGCTGCCCTTTCCACATTTTGCTTGTCAATATCCTCAGCTAAATATGCAAGTTTATTGCTTTCAAACTCTGACTTTCCACCCAACTTTATAACTCAATTTCACCAAGTTTTCTGCCACTTAAAAAAAAACACACCTTCCCTCTAGTTTCCAATAACACATTCATCATTTCCATCTAAGGCCTCATTAGAAGTAACTCTAACATCCATATTTCAACCTATAGTCTCTTCAAAAAAAAAACCTACGCCTTTTCTATCAAGCACCTCACAATTCTCTCAGCTCTACCTGTTATCCAATTCCAAAGCCATTTCTACATTTTTGGTATTTGCAATAGCAGTACCCCACTTCTGGTACCAAAATCTCTTTTAGTTTCCTAGCCTGCTCAAATTAAATACCATGAAATGGGTTGGGTTAAGCAATGGAAATTTATTTTCTCATCACTTTCAGCTGCAAAAATGTCCAAAGCAAGGTATCATCAAGGTGATGCTTTCTTCCCAAAGATGAGCTGCTGGCAATCCTTGGTTTCTTTTTTACATGGTCAAACACATGGCAGTGTCTGTTGGTCTCTCCTTTCTCTTCCAAGTTTAATTGATTTCAACTTTTGCTTTCATGCCTTTCTTGTTCTCTGAATTTCATTTTCTTATAAAAGATTCCAGTCAAGGGATTAAGATGCACCTTGATTGAGCTAGGCCACACACCCTTAACTAAAGTACCCTCATTGAGGGGTCCTATGCATGTTTTCCTGGAGTAAATACAGTTCCAAACCACCACAACTGTATAATTCAATAAGAGGGATTAAGCTACATTGTTTATGTTTCATCCTAAACAAATCAAATAGTACTGAATATAAACTCTCTTTAGCCATATATACAACCAACTAATGGACATTTCTATCACAGTCACTTTAAAGTCAACATAATCTAAACTTTATTCATCACCCAACTTCCTTGCATTTTTATATTCCATATTGCAGTTGCCATTTCTTGGATCTTCAGTGTACTTACTGACACCTACTTTTGCTTCAAATGGTTTCTATTAGTTTGAAATCAAGAATGTCTCTTGATATATTATCCCATTGTCAGAAATTTCCTTGTCTTAGCCTATACCCATCTGGTTAAATTATCTCTGTAAAAATGAATTACATCTTGCTACTCCCTTACTTAAAAATCTGCCTTAAGTGGATATTAATTGCCATGCCCACATCCTTCACTTGACTACCAGGTAAAATTGGGAAACCTCTTCCCCTTCCCAAGTTCCATGGCTTATTGCAGAGCAAAACTCACCCATGAGTTTTACATATGCCTATGAGAGTTATCAAGTCACTTAGCCTCCATTATCTTGCTTCCTTAATATATCATAGATCACAATAACCCAGAAATGAAACTCATCCCACCCCTTGATTTTCAGAAGCATTAAAATACCTTCTCACATAAATACAAGTTCTATGATCTTAGAGATTTGAAAGAAATGTAGAAGAGTGTATTAAACATAAGTAATGCAAAGAAATTCAAATGGAGCAGAGAGATCATTGTCGTTAAAATATCCTTTATCATTCTTACTCTGTGGCTGGTTTTTGCTTCTCTTTATCTTGCTGGTTCATCCTTTTCCCTCATTTCTGTCCCTGATCTTCTTCTATTCTAAGAACTCTGTATTCTTTTCCCTTTATTTTGCAGATTAATTCAACTAACCCATACTCCAGCTTCTATGATCAGACTTGTACAATAACACCCATCAAGGCACAGACAAAATTGCCCTCCATTTGATTTGCATCCCTCTCCTTAGATGACAGTTGTAGTCATAAAAAGTAAAAATATGTGAATTTAATGAATAAATACTTTAGAAACAGATATCATCAAGGATTCCCATTTTCCATCAGGTAAATCCTTTTGTTTGCCTATAAGAACTTTCAAGCCTACTTCCTACCCATGTCTTCAGTTTTTCAGTTGCTGGAACTCCCCGATATTTTTGGTGTCCAAGAGTAGGGAAATTCTTACCTTTCTTCAAACACAGTAGACTTTTTGTGCAATCTAGTTCTTCTTGGATGGCCCATGCTCCCTTTTTAACGGACTCTTACTCATGCTTCAAAAACCTTCTCAGGCGATTACTTTTTTCCCCATGCAAAATAAGTCTCAACCCAATGTAGCACATATTATTAATTGTTTGAGACATGTCTGCCTACTTCAATAGAATGAGTGATGATTCACTGCTCTGGGACTGTGTTCTAGAAAGGTAGAACAGTCTTGGTGTATAATGTGACTATACTTCCTACATATTTCATTCACAAAATTCCATTATCTATTTCCCCCAAAGTGATATTATTTTTAATATAGTATAGCCCCAGTTTTAATTTTCAGAATCTTCACCTCTTGAAATAAAACATTAATTTTTTTTTATTTCAATGGTTTTCTTTAAGTGGAAGGGCCTATGTATTTGGAGATATGTTGGAAATCATCCGTTCCAGTAGTTTGCAACTTCTCTAGCTCCTGGAGCACACCAGAAGTGTAACGTTTTTGTGCTATATACCTCCTCTGGCTACAGTAGCTGATGATAGAAAATGTAGGCTGGGGGTTTGGCTGTGTACCTGGTGCCTGAACTGGAACTTCGTGCTCTAACCCAAGACAAACCAGATGGAAATGAAAGTTGCTGCTCTGGTACATTTCCTCCAATTTGATGGAAAGAGAACTGAGGCAGAGAGAGGTTAACTGACTTGGCCCGGATCATACAGCTAGTTAGAGCAGCAATGCTTGAATCTAGAGCTCAGGTACTTGAGACTTAAACTTTTAGACAAGACAGTGAGAACTAAGATTGATTTCTTGAGAAAAACCCTGCATATGTTACCTAAATTTGTTCACTTACACATTCTGGATTGAAGAATCTCCATTTCTGAGGTGTCTTCACATCAAAATTGACTTGACTGAATTTAGTGTTTAAAAAGTAGAATTCATAAAAACAGATTTTTTCCATACATGATGAAAATTAAGGCTTTGACCACTTTTCTACATAGTAATTAGTTGTTTGAAATTTACATAGAGTTGACTTGAGGCAAGATACTATTAACCAGGAATTCCAAAGAATTTAGGAGAATAACTGTTTTCAGTGTTAAGACAGCTGTGCTTGTGACAATAGCTTTGAATTAAAAGCTAGCTACTAGGTTAGTATTCACAAATAAACATGGAAAATAGTTGAGTCTCTGGGTACAAAAGCAAACTGGGGATCACAAACAATTTCTTAAATTTGATCGTTTAATCACACGAGTATAGTATAAGTATACTACAGTATAGTATAATGTAAGTCAGGTCAAGAAGATATGAGTATCTTGCACTACACCCTGTGTAGGCAAAAGGGAGTTTGCACAAGATGAAGCTTTATAATCAGTCTTTTTGGCTGACCAACTGAGCCAGCACTAGAGCAATCTAGCTGGGAGAAGATAAAAGCATGAATGAGCAATAAACAAGGCAAATTCTACCTATTTATTTCAACTAATAATAGGATGTCTTAATCTTTTAAATTGAACATTGAAAAAGAAACACACACACCAAAAAAACAAAAAACAAAAAACAAAGAAACAAAAACACACAAAGGAAGAACAAGATTTTTAGCTGCTATTCATGGAATGAATTTTAAACTCAGAAAAGTTCAAGGAGAACCAGTAGAAGGAATAGCTTGCTTTGAACTTAATAGGAAAAACGTATATGTGTGCTTTCATATTAATACCAATTTGTGCATGTGATTTAAAAAGCACACAGAAATCATTGGCTTCATCAAGAAATAGATTTCTGAATTGTTATAGGACTGAAACAAATTTTGGGTTAGTGAATATCTGTACCCCCAGTGCAGCCTTGATGAACTGAGTAAGATCAAGGTCAGATTATAGTCCCTTGAAGCATTGATGATAAGCACACCACAATGAAAGGACACAAATTACCCTTAGAGTCATAATGTAGGTACATTGGATATAAGAATAATGTGATTCAAACTAATTTAGGACTATGCCAAGCAGGAAGAGAAAGTCCTTTGGGCATTCAAGAAGAACATTTAGACAAAGCAAAACAAGGGGGAATTTGTGGTTAGCAGGAAGCTGTTTCTCATGTATATTTTATCAAATATTTTAAATGTTGGGCAAAAGAATGTGGCTACAGAGAGCAGTGAAAGAAATCTGGAGTTAGTTTATAACTAAAAGAACCAAACTAGAGAAAACAGTAAAATTGAAAAGGTATTGTCTTTGATTTCCTAAAGTTCTGTACTTTGGAAATTCAGATGAACTAAATATATCAACATTAAGCATAGATGACTCTTGTATCCCATCATAATGCCTCAGATCACTAACAACTCTTCTATGTAAAGCAAAGCAACTTTCTTCCAATTATACAGATTATTATGAAAAATCATGAGATAGTACATTTTACTAAGTGGGAAATACTATTGATCTATCAAAATCCACTGAAAAGTAGAAGGGGTCCGTTTTTATTACAGACTTCTTCTAGCCAGGCTGAACAAATATACTGGTGAAAGATGGAAGAATAAATTGACTTTTATAGTTTCAAATATTTACATAGTTTCCAATACATACATGATGGCTTGTCAGTAGACTCATAAACAGTGTTTTAATTGGCTTTATCTGCATATTAAGATGCTAGAAACTGTTTAGGATACTTTTTATAAATATCAGTTCTTCTTTTAAGGAATTTGGAATTAGAGACTAATGACAATCATACAGAGATATACATAAAAGGAGGGATAGTTTTGTAAACTATAAATATAATGATGTCCAAACATAAGTGCTTTTGGTCCATTAGAAATGTGGAAGAGGTATGCTTATAATAAGGGGAGAAATAAAATGATATCTATTATGGACCTGAGTTCTTGATGCTTGCAGATGGAATGGAAAAATTCTTTCAAAATTCCTAAGAAGGGAATTCGTTGAGCTCTCTATATTTTCCTTCCTTCCTTCCTTCCTTCCTTCCTTCCTTCCTTCCTTCCTTCCTTCCTTCCTTCCTTCCTTCCTTCCTTCCTTCCTTCTTTCCTTCCTTCCTTCCTTCCTTCCTCCCTCCCTCCCTCCCTCCTTCCTCCTTCCTTTCTTCCTCTTTCTCTCTTTCTCTCTTTTTTCCTATCATCTATCCATCCATCTATCTATTCTATGGGGAAAGATACAAAATAAAATGATCATAGGAAGAGGGTTTTAAGCAGACAGATCACCTCAAGAGACATGATTGTGATTCATTCAGAGAGTATCCAAAAAGAGAGTAAATATGGATAGTAAAGTATTTCAAAAAATTAGAATGAAAGACTTTACAATTGAGTGAGAGGATTTTAGATGTGATTTATAGGGCAATTAAAAAATTATATTGTCTCAGGAAATCTTGGGATAAACAAAATGACAGGTGAAAAGGATAACTTTGGCAGAAGAATTGAATACTTATAAGAAAGAAATATTGTAACTTGGGATTCTGGGTAGAGGAGTCTGTGGTTATCCAAACAGGAAATGAAGGATTACACATACATCATAAAATCAACAGATTATTGACTCAAATACTTATATTTTCATTGAAATATAAAATTCCTTTAATTTCGATGGCATTACCTCCAAGATAGTATGATCTGGTAATAAAATTACTAAAATAAACAGATAATGGAACAGCTAATTCATTTGTCTGGACCATCAAAATGATCAAATTGAGAAATGGTACACATAATCCAGCTGTTCCTTTGCCATCACTCAACACGTATTAATTGGCTGCGTTTGAGATACATTAAGGGAAAGAAGTTACTGCATAAAATGCCAACTGAACACAGAGTATTTTAAAATTTATTCTGTACAAATACTGTAAATAGACCGTTGGAAGAGTTGAGAAGAAGCAAATCAGATTCATAAAATGTCATGATTGGAAAGCAGATTTAATCAGGAGCTAGAAATAAGAATTGAAAAACAACCCAGAGTCAGTGAAGAGTTTAATTTGGGAGCTTTGTTGTTTAGCCATGTTCTTTGCTGACACAGGAATGTTGGGTGTGGAAAAAGTTAAAGAAGGATGATAAATTTCTGTTTAATATGAATTGATCATTCAACTTGTCTTGAAGCCAGAGGCAATGTACAAGACAGAAGCAGATATATAAATGAATCCATTAGATATGAACATTCATTCAACAAACATTTTTTTTGAACTCATGCTACTTTGCAAGCACTGTGTAGGCACTGTGGTTCCAATATGAATAAGTAAAGCATGGCCTCTGCCATCAATGTAGCAAATGTAAATAGCTAAATTGCAATGCAAGGGGAGAGTGAAAGTTAGGGGATGAGGGGTGAAGGGTCTCTAAAGCAGAGGAGGTGAGAGGCAGACTAAATGAGGAAAGAGGCTCAGAAGCCAAGAAGAGTGAGTTGTATAATTGGTTATCAGCAGTGTCAAATTCTGTACATAGGTCAAGGAGCATCAAGATGGAGAAGTGCCATTTGGTTTTGGCAGGGAGCATGTTACTGGAGACCTTGGCAAGGCTAGCTTCTGGGAAGTGGCGTGGGTTTAAGCTCCACTGGATCAGGTTCAGGAGTATTTTCACTGAGGAACTGAATGCATCTGGTGCACTCTAGGAGTTGGGAGAGGAAGGGAAGGGAAACAGTTGTTAGAGGGTGTGGCTATTTCTTGAGGCTCAGGGATATCTGAGTCTTGAGAAGAACCCCTAAACACAGAAATTTTTAAGTTGTGTTTTCTGAAGAATCTAGCTCTTACTAGCAATAAGGAAACAGCATTTACGTCTTGAAGTAGCCTTTGTTGAGCCTGTTTGTTCTATCCGGCAATGAGTCACTCTGTAACATTGACCCCTGCCATTGAAGTCAGCAGATTCTATTTGGAAAGACTCAGTGATTGTGGGGGAAGTTGTTTTAAAAAATGACACAAACATTTACTCTTCCTGATAGGCGAAACACCTGTGTGTCTTAGTTTTGACTACTGAATATTAATGTGAGAGCATTTGAATGCTATATTTGAGTCAAAGAAAAGGGAAGTCTCATCTGTGGTAGGAGCTAAATGTACAGGAAGAAGTTACAGTATTTTCTATTTGGTATCCTCTGATTTGAAAGGAGTTGTTTTTTTTTTTTTTTTTCATTTTCACATTGTTATTTTATCTTTTTTTTTTAAAAGATACATGGATCACACAAAATGTTACACTAAAAAATATAAGAGGTTCCCATATACCCCACACCCCACAGCTATGTTAGATCTAAGCCCCCTCTCGATTTAGAGATGGAGTGAAAACTAGTTTTAAAGAGAAAAGTGGTTCTGCAAACAGTTACCTCAATTAAAATGCTAAACAGTAGTTGCAATTTCCCTACCTCTGCCAGAGGAAATGTGTCCAATGTGACCAGCCACCTGTTTCCTTTTATAAGAGCTTAAGACTGCTGCCTCTCCAGCTTACTCCTCCTCACTGACACTAAATATCAGTGTGATGATGAATCAAAAGTCAACAGCAGCAGAGCTTTATTTACCAAGAAATGACACTTAGTAAGGTCATCTCTTTTTGAGAGGACATTACAATCATTAATTAAGGTTAAAAAAGATTTCTAGAGGTTCCTCAAGCCTAAGTAAGGCATGAGGAAAGTATGTTCAGGGGGTACTAGTCTTAGGTTTTTCCAACTTAATGATCAAATATATTTGCAAGCAGGCTGGCTGAAGATGTTTGAAAAGATAGTCACAGCGTATGGTCTGAGATGGCTTAGCTAGGCACAGTGAAGGTCACACAACTAGAAATTTAAGAGTCAGTTACGAAATAGGTTAAAGACTTTAAGAGAATATTTGAAGTCAGTAGAACCCGGGTTTTAACTATGGCTGTGCCACTTACTAGGTGTGGGATCTCAGTCAAATGGTGTGAACGATCTGAGCCTCAGTTTCCTCATCTGTAAAATGAGAATAATAATAGTGCCCATCTCACAGTGAGGAAAAAATGACAGTGCATATAGCTTAACCCAGAACTAAGCATATGGTAAATGCTTTATAAATAATAGCTCTTATTGCCCTCAAATCAAACACCGTCATTCTTTGTTGATCAGAACAACAAAAGCCATTAGCATTCAGTAACAAATAAAAGAGTATATGTGAAAATGAATGTATGAAACAGCTTATCATTAGAATACTACATTTTAAAAACTTTGAGATATGTCTAAGAAAAAAATAGTGAGCTCCCTAAAATTTAGTCTCATCTAAAGAGATTGAAATGACAGCATTTTAATCAGCAAATAGAATCCAGGAAGGAAACGCTAAAGTTATAAAAGTTTTATTCACTTCTAAAATGCAATAAGACTGATTTTATTAAGGTTTAAGAAATGAAATCCTCTCTCTTAAATGGAGAAATTAGCTTTATTATACATATAAAGAGTCTCAGCACTCTTATTTAAATTAACAGTAAAAAAATTTTAAAGTAGGTTCTACAGGACATTTTAGCAACTTTAAATAATAATCAGTACCCTTCTCCCCATGTGCAAAATATCCCACATAATTTTTAGAATAACTTGATGGCTGAAGATCTTCACCATGTTATCTCTTTTATTGTCCCCAGTTCACCATCGGGGGAGGCCCTAGAGCTCTCACTGCCATCAGTCAGACCAGGGCCTCTGCCAGTTCTCAGACCTCAAGTTTAATTGAAATGCCCTGACTCATGACCCCATCCACATTATTCATTTTTCCCATTATAAGGGGAACCTTGCCAATTTGAGACATGTCATTATACCTGCATATACCAGAAAGAAATCTTAAAGTTATCAAGAATATGTAGTTTGAATAGTGTCCTCCCCAAATTCCTGACAACTTGGATCCTCAGAACGTGACCTTTTCTGGAAGCAGTGTCTTTGCAGATACAATTAGTTCAGATGAGAGCATACTGGATTATGGTGGCCCTCAATCCAATCACTGGTATCTTTATAAGAAGAGACACAGAAAACACAGAGAGGAAGACCAATGTGATGACAGAGGAAGAGATTGGAGTGAGGCAGCTTCAGGCCAGGGAACACCAAGGATTGCCAACAAATCTTAAAAGATAGTAAAGAGGCATGAAGCAGATTCTCCCTCAGAGTTTCCAGAAGAAACCAACCTTTCCTACACCTTGATTTTAGACTTTTGTCCTCTAGAACTGTGAAAGAGTACAACTCTGATGCTTTAAGCCACCGAGTTTGTGGTAATTTGTTCAGGCAGTCATAGGAAACAAATGCAGAATGAAGGGATAAGTTTTGGAAGAATGTTCGGTCAATTGCTAAAGCACTTGCAATTTCATTCAACACTGGACTTGAATTATACCCTCAAGGAGGACAAGAAATTCATCCTGCTTTCCCGCAACTTGACTTGCTGGAAAAAAATAAGTTTCTTCCCTTTACCAAATACAAACTCTTTTTCTAGGTGAGAAAGAAAATTGCAAATTCAAGGAGGTATGGAGACCCTGCTCCTCACTGAGGCAGGCTGACTGAAATTTCACTTGACAAAGACTTTCTTAGCTTCTGTAACCCCAAGGTGACCTCTCCCTCCACTGGTTTGCTTATTTGTTTAAGTCTTGGCCATTTGTGTACCGATATCCTCAGAATGTGAGCTCTTAGACATCTTTAGGTCTATACTGGAGCCGTATATCATGAAGACTAGCTCCACTTTCTCTGACTCTCCTCAGAAACTAATCCAGGTCTTGCTTTTTCCTGAGAGTCCTTAAAGTCTGGAAGTCAGAGAAGAAGGAATATGGGACTCTATGCCTTTGTAAATCTTGTGTAAACCATTCAGTCTCATTTCAAGCCACACAACCTCCTTCATTTGCAGTTATACTTTTGTATGATGGAGTTAATTATAGATTCCTTTTTGAAAAGTGCTTTGATATCCTCAGATAAAAAAGGTTCTAAAAGGGCAGAGGATAATTATTATTAGCAGCTCAATGGTTCCTAGGTTTCTCCGTATGTGGCTTCCTCCAGGGAAGCTAAATTCATCAAAATAAAACCAGTTTGAGAGGAAAGGTACAATAGAAAACTATTTAAATAAGGAAACTCACTTCAAAAAGATGAGCCAGATGAAACATAAAAGTGAAATAAAAAATTAAAGCGATGACATGCTTCTAAAGGAAATCGCAGTACTATTGTCATGAATGGATTTAACATCACACAAAAGTTGTGGTAATAATAATGGCATTGTGTATTTGTACAATGTCTGTAACAATAATCTTACAGTTCTTTTGAAATATTAAATAATACTTATTAAATCTTCAAGATGCTACTAGTTCATTTTTAAGTAAGATAATTGACTGCTGACCCAACATTTAAGAGTGAGCCAGTAGAAAAGTGAAGATTCTAACTCAGTTTTCCCAATTCTCCAATATAGATAAAAGGAACAAGTGCATCTGCCAACTCACTGTATCTGTCAAAAATATATCTGTCTGAATCTAGTCAGCTAAAGAGTACAGATGGAATTTTCGGCATTCATTCTGACTTTTGTTTTAACATTTAGCTAGTATTTAACAACTGTGAATAGAGGGCCACCTAGGGAGCTAATTCTTACTAAGAGAATAAAAGTCAAGGAAAAACAACAAAAAAAATCAAGTGTAATATCCAGTCTCTAACCATGAGATTATAGTGTAGGTGAGGAGACAAGACATACACACAAAGCAATTTGTGAACAAAATATTATATTATACTTTAGTATTAACGTTATCTTCTCTGAAGAGCTTTCCATGATTACACTAATGGAAAACAATCTTTTTTAAAAAACTCCTATAGCACTTCTAGAACTATGCTTCTTATAGCATTTCTAGGAGGCATATATTATTGTCATGTGTTCACTCTGTTATCAGAATTTAAGCTCATCGAAAGCAGGAATCATGTTTTATTTTATCTTAGATTTAATCCAGTGCTGTGTATTGTCCTGGACGCTTAGAAAGGGCGCCATAACGTTTGTTGAATTACGTATGCTATAATAATTTAAAAATGCAGACAATTAACTGTATCATGAGGGCAGTATTTGCAACAAAGTCGCTGAGCATGTTTTCATTCATAATTAAAATCTATTACGCTCAAAACAATTAGGAGATAACCACTCCAGTCCTCATACTCTTTTAGTGCCTCGGGAGCACTTACAAATCAGTTGACGGTTGAAAACTTCTTCACAATTATTTTTTTATGTTTCTTCAGAACCATATGAAGATAATTTAGTGTAGCTTTCCTCAATAAATAGATGATATGAAAGTTAAAGAAAAGTGAGGAACTTACATACTCATCCTGCCTTCAGAATTTCCTTATGGTCTTTACAGCAGTCCACCCCTTTCTTTAGCCTCCCTCTGAAGCTCCAGGTAATGGAGGAGTTAATGTAGCAGTGTGTTGAGAGAATGGAGTCTGCTGCCATGGGGAGAAGGAGAGAGAAGAGACTGAGAGAGTACAGGACTCAGTGAGTTCTAGAAAGTACTTGCAAGACCAAGTAGTATCCTGCTTAAATTCTTCCCCAGGCAGCAAAAGAGGGGAGATGTACCAAAACGGTGTTGGTTTCCTAAGGTTGCTGGCAGAAATGACCACAACCTTGGTGGCTTAAAACAACAGAAATGTATTGTCTCACAGTTTTGAAGTCTAGAAACCTGAAATCAAGATGTTGGTAAGGCTGGGCTTCCTCTGAAATCTGTCGGAAAGGATCTTTTCTTGACTCTTCTAGTCTATGGTGGCTAGTTGGTAATCCTTGGCATTTTCTGGCTTGCGCTGCAGCACTCCAAGCTCTGCCTTTGCCTTCCGTGGGTTAGACTCTGTGTCTGTCAGTGTCTCCTCTCCCCTTCTACAAGGACACCAGTCATCCTGGATTATGAGCAGCCTCCTCCAGGACAACCTCATTTTCACTTTACTCCCCTATGTGCCCCTGGAATAAGCCCAAGGTCAGAGGTGGGGTAATAGTCTGGGACAAAATTAGAGACAGCTTTTCCAGAGGAAAACAACAGAGGAAATTATTGGGTTATGGCTCACTGCTCTCTGTCTTCATTTCTTTCACCTATACTTAGTTTATTGAAAAATAATACATACTGTTTATGACTGTCTGACACTATGTGTTTATGTGAAATATGCCAAAATTAAACTAAATTTTCCTTTGACTCACTAAAAAATTTCACACGTTAAATATTGACCTAGTCAGGGAAATATGCATATACAGTTAGGAATGGAAATCCCTTCCCTTCAAGATGCTCTCAATCTTAGAAAGGATAATTTGACAGGGACATACAGGATATTTCCAGAGAACTAAATAAGGGCTAAACTTCTTTTTAAATACATCAATATGTTATTTATATCTTGCATAAGTTTAGGAATATCTTTGCCATCTCACTTACCTTATCCCTCTCTTCTACTTCTGAAAGGGTGATAAAAACAGAGGGGTTGGGGTGGGGAAAGAAAGGATTTTTGCTCCCAGGGTGACTTGAAAATACCTTACTTGAGAGGTTTTAGACTTATTTTGGCTAACAAGCACCAGGCCCTTTGCAGGCAACCTTCCTCACTCTTTCCAAACTAGATGGCATGACTTTCCAAGAGAAGCTATGATGTCCAGGCCACTAAGGGTCAGTCAAGGTCAGCTCCCAGTTATGTACAGGGAGACACTGGCATTGGCTTTGCCCAAAAATAGCCTCGTGTCCATGCCGTGGAATTAGCTTGATATCACAAAGCCCCAAACTTGGAGCCAGAGTCCTGCTTTCAGAGTGAAAAGAATCCCAGCCTTTTAAAATTGCTATTATGCAAGCTTTTAATTAATCAGAAGGGCACTGGTAGCCAGGACACTGGGACAGTTTCATGCAGGCCAGGAGCGTGCCTGAGGAGGATGCCAAAGGGAAGAGGGCACCATGTTTGGGAGAATATTTTCTTTTTACCAATCTTGAAAGGAATCCAAATAACAATATCTTGGATTTCTACTGGTATAGAGATATTTGACCCTATAATTCACGGTAAGTTGTTATTGTGTCCTCATCTTCCCTGTTTTCCAAGAAGCTGATTTTCTCATCAAGTTAATCCAAGCAATGACAAATTTGATTGATAGGAGAAACCTCCATTAGATGGATGAACTTTATACTTTGAGGCTTCTCTGGCACTTGAGTACATGTATCAAAATTGGTTAGATGAAGTTTTATCTGTATAGGAAGAGATTAAAATTCACCTGACTATGTATAGAATGCTTATTATCGTCCTGAATCTGTACTCAGTAAAATAAAAAATCGCGTTTTTTAAAAGGCTTTTGCTAAACTATTAGCATGTCAAAAATAATGATTCATAAGTGTTGCCTAATAAATCACTTCCCTGGCTCACAACTAAATATTAGTATCCCTTTTGTTTTTACAGATAGACAAAATGAAAGCATAAATGAAATTAATGGAAAAAAGTGAACTATAAACCACGGTTACTTCTACTTTGGCAAAGTGAATTATTCATGAAAACTCTCTTGCAGGCTTACAGTGCCAAAGGTAGCCCTCAGGATGATTTTTCTCAGCCTCTGGGCCCAGGGGATAATTGCAAAGTGGGTAGCAATTACTTTTGGCATCTCTCCACTTCATATCCAGTGTCCTCCCACCTACTTTTCTGGAACCAAGTATTTAGCAGCTCTATCAAAAACATACTTTCCAAATTATTCTCTGAGTCAACTCACTCATATCTACCTTGCAATGAAGAGCCTCAGGAGTCAGTTAAATACTCTTGCCCGCCCCCCCCCACACACATGCAAATGCATAATATCAGAGGGCAGTTTTCTTATCAGAGGTCTGAGGTCATTCAGGCTGAGGTATGAATGACTATTAGGTTTATGAATTTTAAGAGTAGTTTGTTAATTGAAATGAAACTTTAAGTGGGTGCAATATGCTGGCAAGACAGTCTTTAACATCATCATTCCCTTGTTTATGCTCCAATGTTCCTGTGACCAATTCTTACCCTCCAAACAATATTGAGAAGAATCAGTCAGCAATTGGTATTCTGCTTCTGAATGAGTTCTAATCCTATCTTTGAGAATATGATGTTGACTCCAAACCTCTGTAGCTCTCAGGCATTCTAAACTATTATTTAGTTTGAGGATGTGCTAAGAGTTCAACTTTCTGCTCCCTGACTTTTGACAGGCAATATAGTATCGGAGGGTAGAGTAGGACCTGTTGGTTCAACTTCTGGGGTATGAATTCTGGCTCTGCCACTTTCTAGCTATGCGACCTTAGTCAACTTACTGAACCTCTGTAAAACGGGGACACTAATAGCTATTACCTTGACAGAGGGTTTTAAGGATTCATTGATACAATAAGTAAACAGTACAGGACCCAGCATAAAATTAAGTACTCAGTCAACACGGGCTATTATTATTACATAGGGATTAGATAGCCATTTTACTATAATACCACCTAACAGAGAATCCCCAAGTGGGCAACTTCAGGGCTTCCCTGAGCATCCTGGTTTTTAGTACTTCATCTCATTTTCCTATCTTAAGTCATTTTGGGGGGAATATTGGGCATCAGGCACTGTGCTAGGACTGAAAACTGCACACAAAAATATGGCTCTGAACTTCATGGAGCTCTCAGTGCAGAAGGGGAAACTAATTCCAAAAACAATTTCAATAATAATAAGCCCTGAGCAAAAGTGCAAGTGCTATGAAAAGATGTAAGGTTTGGAGGACAGTAGGAGGCTAATATTAGAATTAGGAATGAATTCATCTTGAAGGATAAATAGTAATACAATAAGCCAGAATTAGAGGTAGGGTAGTAGAAAACAAGTGAAATTGAAATTGGTGAGATAATGCATTTGAAGAAGGTGGAAGAAGTTGGTGTGCCTGGAGAACAAGAAAGTTGTGGGTTAGGTGGGAAGAGAAATGGTGCAGAATTCTGCCGGATGGAGGGCAGGCTCCAAGTCGATCAGTGATTCTCAACTGAAGGCAGACACTTGGCAATGTCTGGAGATATTTTTGATTGTCAGAGCTTGGGGGAGGGGGCATCCTACTTGCCTCAAGTGGGTAGAGACCAGGGATACTGCTAAATATCCTACAATGCACAGGAGAACCCCCACAACAAAGAATTATCCAGCCAAAAATGTCAATAAGGGCCAAGGTTGGGAAACCCTGGCGTAGGTCATGCAGGATTTAAGGTGAGATGAAAGGTTTTGCACTTTATCATAAGGATAACGGGGACTCGGAGGGTTTTAAGAAAAGTCCTGATGTAATTACATTTGCATTTTTAAAAACCATGCCTAGCTGTTGTGAGAATGGATTGGAGCAGAGGAAGGCTGAGTGGACAAGATCAGCAGGTAGACCTTTGCCCAACGCTGTTGAGGAATGATGGTGGTTTGGTCCAGGGTTGCCTTAACACAGAAATATTCCAAAATTTCCTAAGCTTTGAACGAGGAGATGGCCTGACATCTGCCATGTACATAGGCCAATATCACCAGAATTCTCCAATATTATTCAGATTTTATGTCATTGTATTTTTTAAATAAAAATAACTCCTCATTTTATGGCACATCTACTAGGCATCATAAGTACTTTCTAGTAAACAGGTCAGGTATAAATAAATCGAATTGATTTGAGGTTTACATTTGTAAGACTTTTTTTCCAGAATATAAATTTCCAAATCAGAAGAAGTCATGACTGGGGAGTGATAAATAAGGTTCTTATTTCCATGAGTCATATTCTTACTCCATGGGAACAATAAAGTAAATAGCCCGTTTACCATATATGGAGGCATCTAGACTTGAATGTCTCAAGATACACAGATCAGGCAGGTATAGACTAGACCAGGATCTAGTGCGTTAGGGCCAGGAATTCAGAGAAAGGAGAAAAATGAAGCAGCCAGATAGATTAACCAGAAAAGTGAATGGTGGATCTACTCACAACTGGAAAGGAGAGGCCCATCTAAAGGTGTTCCAATTTAAAAAAAGAATTAAAGCAAGAGGCTGCTAAACAAAACATGTATACAGGTTTAATTAACAGCTTTTAGTCTACAAATTCTGGTCAAGGAAAAAATAAAATTGAAAGTCTAAAGACCTTGAAACTGGAAATCTTCAGTGCAGTTAAAGAGAAAATTGGCTAAAATATTGAAAGACAAAAAAATTGATTTATGGTTGAGACATGGTGAACAATTTTGAAAACCACATCCTTTCTTCCCCTCCATCATGCCATATTATTTATGGTGAATCATATAAATACAGAAGTATTTCTCTCACTCTCTGTCTCTCACCATCTCTTCATAATATTTCTTTCTTTCCTCTCACACACAAACCATCATTATACCATTAGGGGGATAAAGTCGATCTGTATAAGCAAGGAAACTCAAAATCCTTGCTGAATGGCTCTCTTTAATGTATATTGTTGCATCTGTAAGCCTGGCAAAGTAGGTCATCAAAGTCTAAAGGGATATATTAACTGTAATGCCTAGTGCATAATAGGACACATTAAAAACAGTTTTGCAGTCTTAACTCTTAATCTCTTCTCTTTGCTTTGGTAGATTTAAAAATCTGATATTCTGAGCACAGTGATATGCTTCCCAGGGTTACAGCTATACATTGCTTTCTATCTTGGGAGGAGATGTTTTTGCACGGGTCTAAGGAAACGCAACACAAGGGAAAATACTATTTTAGTAAATTTCAAGAGAGGAGGAAGAGGGCTCTTCTTTTTGCTGCAACAGAATTTGCTAGAATAGAAACACCATATAGTTATCAAACAGAAAAATGAGAATGGATGTTCAATTTAAGGGAACTTCAGTATCTAAAAATTAAGTTTATATAGTGCCACTTATTCCTTAAGCATCCAAAGATTTTATGCATATTAGGCATGTTCCTTAATGCACAGTTTACTTTCTGGGGATGGTGAGACCACCCTCTCATATTTTCTCAGCTTTCCTTTGTAAGATGCGTGGAGGTAGGGAGAATCAAATAGAGGCAAGGGGTGGTTTTTTCAGTGGTAACAGGTGGCTTCGCGGTGGTTAACTGATGATGAAAGAATATGTGTCTGGACCACTTTTGGTATGTCCTACAGACTTTCAGTAAGATTCAGAGCCACTGAAGCCTTATTGGGTTCC
Organism: Dasypus novemcinctus; assembly: GCF_030445035.2. Taxonomy (NCBI): domain Eukaryota; kingdom Metazoa; phylum Chordata; class Mammalia; order Cingulata; family Dasypodidae; genus Dasypus; species Dasypus novemcinctus. Next base: position 131,797,957 of record NC_080676.1, read on the forward strand.
TTGGACCCTACATTCAACAAACATTGATAAGGGCTGGACATTGTTCTATTTGCTGTAAATGGAACAATGATTGAGACAAACAAGGTCCCTGTTCTCATGGAGCTGACATTATAGAGGTGGAGACAGACAATAAATAAACCAGAAAAATAGCATATGTACTATGCAGGGAATTACCTGGAGGTGTGGGTGGCATCTCAGATTCTATGGTCAGGGAAGGTGACACACAGATTGAAACGTGAATGACAAAGAGAGCCAGGGATATAAAAAGATGAGGAGAATGGCATTTCAGATCCTGGCAATAGCCAGTGCAAAAAGCACCAAGGTGGATGTATTAGTTTTTTATTGCTACTGTAATAAGTTACCACAAATTCAGTGGTTTAAAGCAGCATAAATTTATTATCTTACTATTGTATAGATCAGAAGTTCAAAACGGGTTTCACTGGACAAAAATTAAAGTGTAAACGGACTGCTTTCCTTTTGGAGACTGGGGGGGGAGAATCCTATCCCTTGATCTTTCTAGCATTTAGAGGCCACTTGCATTCCTTGGCCTGTGACCCCCTCCTCCATCTTCAAAGCTAGCCACATTGCATCTCAAGACTTTCGGCATCTCACTGTCCTGACTCCCTCTTTCACTTATAAGGACCCTTGTGTTTACATTGGGTCCATCCATATACACCAGGGTAATCTCCTCACATCAAGAACCTTAACTCAATCACGTCTGCAAAGTCCTTTTGCTAGGTAGGTAACATCATTACAGGTTCTGGGTATTAGGATGTGGATGTCTTTGAGGAGCCATTACTCTGCCTAACTCAGTGGGAATGAGCAAGGTGTTTTAGAGGGATGGAAAGAACCAGTGCGGAATGAATGTCATAGTGAAATGGATAGTGATGGGATGAGGCCTACACCTGATGTCCCAGGGGCATTAATAGATACTATGGCCACCATTGCATTCAGTTTTCAATTGGAAATCTCCAAAGATCTGACATAGGACCACTAAAACCTACACGCTTTTTGGTTTCTCACCTTCCTTGATTAATAATAACCTGTTTAACTATTCATACAATTCATACAATTATAGAACTTTGGTCTTAAGATAACTTGAGAGATTGCCTAATTGGATTCTTAATTTTTATTAAAAACAGGACATTGAGACATAGCAAAGTTAAATGTCTTTTCTAAGGGCATGGACCGGAGACTAGAACCTGACTCTGCAGTGTCCCTATCCATTTCTCCTGTGCATTACTATATTTTAGTGTGTGTTACCTTTCTTAATTCCACCTGTCTCTGTGTGGGCACAGGATGTTATGCTAGTCTGGATGTTCCCCGGGCCAAGCACACACTGCTTTGCGTGCATAGAACAGTAGGCGGTAAATAATGCTTGATGATTAAAGGGTTGATGCAGTTCATTGCCCTTTCTTTTCTCCCAGAACAGACATGGTGACACAGAAACCTCCTGCTTTAGAGGATGCCTGAAGACATGGAGCATTTTTATCTTTGCACAATACTTCAAATAGATATCATATCAATTGGACAAAACAAATCAGTCGTATGGAAATGTGCTTGAGATTTTCCTAATTACTTAACACTCTTGAGTAAGGGTTACTAACCAAAACTTACCACCAAAACATTAACCATTAGTAATCTATTAACCACTCAGATTAATTTGTATTAGGGTTTCTTTTACCTCTACCACAGATTTTATATCAATGTCCTTGTATTTCAGAGAAATTAGAGACTTTCCAACTCTCCCTATCAACCACATCTCTCCAATTCTGACCCATATCAAAGGATAGGTAGATATAACAGAAAAGAACTTGAGGAAGTTCAAAACATTGCGAAAGAAAGGAAATTACCTCAAGGATTAATAGAAACTTGGTTATATAGATTAGAAAGCAGATCTACACTACAAGGTAAATTTTACACTGTAGTCTTTGAACCTGGGCTTTGTAGATAATGCAATAACTACCAGCAACTTCCACCTTGCTCCTAAAAATAACCTATTGAAGTAACTTCTGAAAAATGCAGGAAATGGCAAGACAAATTGATTCACATAAAGAGGAACAAAAAAGTTTCTTACAGCCATCCAGGGTAAGAAAGCTGGTTGGGGCAGGATCCAGAGGCAAAGCTGGGTGTGTCTCTTCAGTGTGGGTCAGGCTGTAAAGTTCAGTGAGAAAGGTTCTAAACTCTGAGCAGCTGGATGAAGACCGATCTGCATTCTGAATCTTTCATGTCACAAACCTGTAACTTTTCTCAAGATCTCCATAGCAGAAAAAAACTATTTCTAGATCCTTCTTTAAGCCTTGTGGTCTTCACTTTACACTGTTAATGTATACTCTACCAAATGTAATCTACAATCTCACATGTGCTATATCAGTGTATTGACCAAAGCAAACTGCAGATTATTTATATAGAGGGCCACCTCCTAAAACATTCAGTTGATTCATTTCATTTGAGTAAAAATAATGTACAGGGAGCATTTTTATTCTAATTACAGGGTGTTGTGTTTTTGTTTTTTTTTCCATTTGTTAAAAATAATGCCAAAGTGTGTTTCTAGTATACTTTAATTACAGATTTAGAAAGTTTTTTGAACAGGTGAGCCCATATATCAGGTCTTTAAAAAATAGTTTATTAGATCCTTGAGATTGTAGTACCATATTTTCCACAGTAACCACATAACATAATTTAAGAATTTTATTTAAATTAAGAACTTTTAGCATGCCAAGCATAATTTAACATTATAAAATATGATCCTAGGGAGCTCAATAAGTACAGATGCTCTGAAAATATTAAATTTCAACAATATGTACCGATCATTTATTGATGGCCCGAAGGAGCATTACAACAGAAACATGTAAGATTTGGTCTTTGTAGTCAAAGGTTTAAGATCCGGTTTGTGCAATTCAAACTAATATATGCTCAAGTATGACATTGTACGAAGAAAAGAAATCTGTAAACTTGATCTGGAGTTTAAAAAAATGGTTTCAAAGACCACTTGAATACTTGAATATTAAACTGTTGATTGATGAGTACGATTTAGAAGATGATGGCGGTGAAGGAGATATTCAATACTAATCATAATAATGATGCAAAAACATTTTATTGCATGCCTTCTGCATGTGAGATATAAGGCTAGGTCATTTATATATATTATCTCTAAGCCTTACATGAACTCTGCAAAGAATCATTAGTACAATTTTAAAGATAAAGCAACCAAGCTCAAAAATGTCACAGCTAGTGAATGACAGAGCCAGGATTCAAATACATACTTTGCTAGCTCCAAAGAGTGTATATTTTCCCACCATATCATAAAAGAACATAAGTGCAGAGATAAAATGTTGTGATGAGGTGGCCTGAGAGAAGATCCATATGTGTAATAACTGGCAGTAAATTTGGATGGAGTGGATGGTGCTATGGGATTTGAATGCCAGGATGAAAAGTTTACAGTCTCCATCACTTGAGACTCTGGGTTAAATCTCTACTTCCATTAAACATGTCTTTTCATATTTTTGGCCCAACTTTCTGTCCCCAGGGAAGAAAGATAAAGACAAACACAGTGCCTGGTATATAGGATGTACTTAATAAATGCCAAATTTCCTTTCCTTATCGATATTTCAGACTCCTTCCCCTTTCTTCCTTTCCTTTAGAGGCCTCTGCAGTGAAAATAGGTCAATGACCCAGTTTTCTTCTTTCCCCTTCCCTTCATACCAGATACAACAAAGACTAACCCAAAACTCAGATTATTGTGAATGATAGAGTTAAGTCTCAACCAAAGGAATGTGTTGCTATTGTAACAAGGACAGATCTCAGGAAAAAGTATTTCTATCAACAATTAATGGAAAACTTAAATCTACATTTGGAAACAGAAATAACTATTCCAAGACGACTTTTGCCAGTAAATAAATGGTCCTAGAACATGAGGTGAGAAAAGATGCACTAGAGGGAACAGAGTGATTTTCTACCTGAATAGACCATAGAAATGAAAGAAATAAGTGGGAACGGGAATGGATAGCTTAAAAGTGAGGATGAAGAAAACAACCTGAAATCAGTAAGGGATGAAGTAAAGAGATGATAAGACCCCATGAGGTTTGGATCCTTTTACATCAAATTAATTTCAGAGTACTATTTTAGGAGTAGGGTAAGAAATAAATATAACTAGGCACTCCTGCAAGCACCACTACTGAGAACCAGTAACTAGATAACATTTTAAAAAGTGTTTTATTCTTTTCTCCAATCAGAGCAAACCATCTTAGCTAATCAAAGGTAGTTAACCTTAATTTATGCAAAATTGGCACCAAGAGAAATTCGTGGGTATAAAGTAATGGTCCATGGAGTTGATTTACTATGTTAAATGGTAATTCAGTGATCTAACTTTGTACTTTAACTAAATAATTTAGTTGTAGGCAAATTCATTATTTTCTTCACTCTTTTTAAAAAAATCGTGTAGTGTATTTCTTGTAAAGAGAATATCTGAATGTGATGAGAAGAAAGGAGATTTGTTTGGAAGCTGCAAGAGAGGTTAGCTTGATGGCCCAGAGAAAACAAGCCAATAGCACCCTTCTTTTACAACACGCTTTCCCTTTCTTTATCATCTCCTTGCTTTCAATAATGAGGTTTGGTTTCCTCTTCTTCACTTCCCTCCTTCATTTTCTTGGTCCCAAGATTCTTAGATGCAAATGTGAACTTGTGATGCCGTCTGCTAAACCATCATTTTACCAATGAAAAATACTGATCCGTGAAAGTCTAAGTGAATGTTTCTATCCTGGTCCAGATTTTCTCCTAGTTTGCTAACCTTGTCCAGTGCCCCTACCACTCTACAAAAAGATTACTGTCTCCTTTCTCCATCTTATTCCTCCTAGTCCCATTTGTGAATATATACATGTGTCATGAAAGAAGAGACCAAAGAAGAGGGACAATGTTGTTATTAATGATTTTCATGAAATATTGAAATCATATTAGATTGTAAGTGCACTCTCATTGGCCAGGATCTGGGAATTAAATGGCATAATCAGGTTTGTTTTGCTGAATTTATCTGTACTCTAAAAAAAGAAATTCAATAAAATGCATTTTTCTCATCTTAAAGTGTGTATTATTACACTGGATATTATATCAGTTCAATTTTGTCTCCTGTCCTACAGCTATCAGCTATTTATTCTACAATAACCTTTGGCTTGCACTTTGCTAACTAAACCTTCCTGCCTGGAGCAAGGGGTAGGATTCTGGGATGGAGAGGCAGGTAGAGTAGACAAGGTTCAGTGGCAGTGTTCTCTTTGGTGGTAAGTGGGACTGAATTCAGACACCACGTCTGCTGCCCTGGCTGTCCTAAGCATGCTGCCAAAGCATCCAACTGCATTGCTTTCAGGGCAAGGGTCGTTATGTGTTCAGGAGGAGCCCGACTATTTTTCAGATTGAGTAAATCCCGAACAGGTGCAGCTTTAATACTGGGCCTTGGGAGGAGCTGTTAGAGAGCCAGCTGCAGGTGTTAGAGTGCCTCAGGAGGAAAGCAGGAAGCCAAGAGCCTGCTGCAGAAGGGAGGTCTTCTGAGCAAGCCCCCAAAGAGCAGCCTTTTGGTACCAAAACTCTGTTGGCACAAGAACAGTGAAAGTATGGTGTGACAGGCTTGTAAAAATACGGTAGAGATGAGAGACATGTGCAGAGAGGCCAGAGCTGCTCTTGTGCACTTTCATTTGTGCCCTAGTGATAAGTATTTGACTACATTAATGAGAAAGAAAAGAAAGAAGGAAAATAGAATAAAAGAGAAAGGGAGAGAGGGAAAAATCTAGAAGAAAACAAAAGAGGAGAGAGTAAGACAGGGATGCATAAACTTGGACTTTGGCATTCAAAACAGTTTTGGTATACCAGTTTAGGAATCAGTGGACTTGGCTATAGGCTGGAAGAAGGAGATGGGTGGGGCCAAAGCACCCTGGAGGGCATATAGGTGATTGGCCTGTGAGGCAGGGTCAGGGAAGACAGAGAGTTATTGTTATACCATGTCCCAGACAAGGTGGGCCCCAGGGCTGACCTCTAGATGAATGTGAGCCTAGACACAGGAATTTTTAAACATAGAAAGAAAAATGAGAGGAGGATGAATTATCGTCTGAACCAAACTCATCTACTTCAAAAACAGACAAAGTAACTGAACGATGAAAGGCTAATTTCTGGGCCCCCAAGCACTCGAAGGGTTTCTTTCTTTGGTCATTGTTAGTTACTAAACAATAGCCTCTAGTCTCCACTTCCTGGGTCCCAGAAACCAAAGCTTATTTATTGACCAGTATTGAACAAAATTCAGCAATTAGGATCGTATGTTTAAATACCTGAATTTGGAGGGTGGTGTGGGCATGGACGTCTATTTCCGGTAGGACAAGCATTTATTTTCTAGATGGTAATTAATGTTTAGCTCACTGACAGTCTCACTCTCCCATTTCTAGAGCCCAGAGCCTCTCTTTAAACAGCTAAATCTTCAACCTTGCAGAGTATCAGTTACTGAGGAGCTAAAGTTGTCTAATGTGGTTATTTGGAAGGAGGACCCTTGAAATACATTTAAATTGCTTTGACTTCCAGCTTCAATGAAACATGCCTTGGCTACATGGCTGGGGAAATGATATATATGACAGGGGCATGAACATTTAACTCTAGTGCCACTGAGAGTCTGAAGATATAGAAGGAAATTAGGAGAGGAGAAAAAAATGAGGAAGGAAAAAGAATGGGCACAAGACGAGGTATAAGACCACAAGGAAAAGTGATGATATAGTGGAGAGAAGAAAAGTGACATCAGCCATTGCCTGATGTGACATTTAATGGCACCAGGACCATGGGCTGTTTTCCCTGGCAGTAAACCAAAGAGCAGCATATTACATTCGGAGCGGTGATTACTACAAGGGCCCATTTTGAAAGAGGAGAAGCCTTCTGCATGGAAGCACGAGTCCATATTAGGAACCTACAGTGTAAACGAGCACAACTGCCCATCTCTGTGTTAGGAATAATGGGGAGCAGGATCCTATTTTAAAGCTCCATTAGCAAAGAACTTTACTCAAGGAGGAGCTGTTAATGAGTAATGAAACAAAATGCCTGTTATGGAGATTAAATGCTCCTGTGTCTAGGTACAAAGTTCATGCTGCAAAGTGCAGCTGTCACCCTGTCCCTAACCCCACCACAGCCTTAGAACCCCTGGTTCAAACATGTCTTGCTGCCTTCCTGTTACCAGGCTGCCCTGTGCAAGGTCCAGTCAGGGTTCAGAGTTCAGCTTCTGAGGCTTTGCTGACTGCCTTCTTTGTTTAGCTCAGGCAAGCTTTAGATTAGCCACAAACTGCTTATTTAAAACGATTATTACCAACAACTGACAGATTATTCTCCCAGGTTCCTACATTTATTCTTTATAGGCAAGCTGAAGCAGTACCAAACTGTAATTTCTTGAGGATTTGTGTGGCTACAAAAGCCTACACTCTAAGGACATATCAAGGACTAGGTCAGGAATATATTTCTAAGGAATAACTATGTTCCAAGCAGACACATAGAACTGAGGCTCTGGAAGTAAATACTCTGAGTCAATTTCAAGACAGGTCAAACAACTCGCTCTCTAACTATCAAAAATCAAATAAGTATTAGGTTTACCTTTTAAAGCAGAGCAAACGCACTCCTCATTTGACAGCATGGCAGTGTGAAGTGATTTCTGAATGGAGCCTCCCTCTTTAGTTGTTTTTATTCTTTGTCTGCTAAAGACTGGGAGGGAAACTCACTTTTTCCAACAATACCCATTGTTTGACCTGATCCATCTGGAGTCGTTGGAGGGTGGCACGTATTAGGAGTTCCATTTTACAGAGGAGGAAACTGACATTCAGAGAGGTGAGCGGCTCGCCCGGGGCAGAGTTGATGTACTGCCAAGCCAAGACGACAGTGATGTCTCTTGCCTTTCCTGTCAGCTCTTTCCCCCTGATTCTGCTGCTGCCTTTACTGTCCTGACACCAATTTTTAAAAATTGGGGGCGATGCTTTTTTGCCCTTCACCTTTATGGAGGTGAACTGAGTCGAAGTAAAATACAGAAGGGCTGGCAGTTTAGGAAAAGTGATTTTAGGGAATGCTTCAGGTGAGGTTTTCGGGAAACAGAGCCTGACTCCCTATTGGCTGGACTCCAGGGACTTGTGATTCATGTCCTTTTCCCAGCCATGAAGGCTGAGGAGGCTGGCTTTTACACTAGTGACCCAGTGGACCAGTTCGGGTGCTGCTCCTTTCAGGGGTATCATGGATTAGTATCTTTTTTTATTTATTTTATTTATTTTATTTTTTTTTATTTTTTCATTTTTTAATTTTTTTAAATTTTTTAAAATTGATTTTGTAAAAATATTACATTAAAAAAATATATATATGAGGACCCATTCAACCCCACCACCTCCACCCCACCACTCTCCCCCCAGCAACACTCATTCCCATCATCATGACACATCCATTGCATTTGGTAAGTACATCTCTGGGCACCTCTACACCTCATGGTCAATGGTCCACATCATGGTCCATACTCTCCCCCATTCCATTCAGTGGGCCCTGTGAGGATTTAATCTCACAAAGGGGCAGGAGCAGAACCCAAGAAAACCTGTCGTGGTACACTAGTGTCCCAAAGGCTTGGAATTTAGGGTATGATTTGTTCTTTTTTTTTTTTTATCAGAGAAGTTGTAAGTTTTTAGAAAAATCATGTAGAACATACAGAGGTCCCATATACTGCCCCCACTTTTATTAATACCTTGCATTAGTGTGGTAGATTGGTTGCAACTTATGAAAGAATGTTACAATTGTATACTTAACTGTAGTCCTTGGTTTATATTATGGTCGACTGTGTTGTATAGTTCCATGGTTTTGTTTTGGATTTTTAAAAAATTCTGTTAACATAAATAAATGAAAATTTCTCTTTTTATATACTTTCAAATATATAATTCAGTGCTCTTAATTATATTCACAACGTTATCCTACTATCACCACCATCCATTATCAAAACTTTTCTATCATCCCCAATAGAAACTGTATAATTTAAGCATTAACTCTCCATTCCCTGCACCTACCCCGACTCTTGGTAAACTATAGTCTAGTTTCTGACCCTGTGAATAAACAAGTTCATAGACTGTGACTTGCTTTAGAGTCATAAAATCAAGATTTCCTTTTCTCATTTTTTAAAAACATTAGAATAGACTTTGTCACCAATGGGTTTCATTCCATAAATAGATAGATAGATACTAAGACCTACAATTTTCCAGATATTCATTGAGATATTTATTTGCAGATATTCTTTATATACCCCCCACACACAGGTATTTACTGAGCCCACACTGTGTGCCATGAGGGGGTATACATATAAATTCAGATACATTCCATTCCTAGTCCTAAAAGACTTTGAACAGTAGTAGGAAGAAAAAGGCAAGAATGTACTTAACTGGAATTTAAGCAGAATATGATACATGACAACAGAGAGACAAACAAAACACTAAGAGGTAGAGAAAATCAATGAGAGTTGGAATCAAATTTTTATTTACTGGGTACATGCTCAGGGCCGAACACAGGAATGGGTGTTTGACCTATGATAAAGCTCTTAATCCCTACAACCACACTGGGAGGTAGATATTGTCTTCATTTTATAGATAAGTGTAATGAAGCTCAATGAGGTTAAGATACTCATTCAAAGCCACATAGCCTACAAGGGATAAAACATAGGCTTGAACCCAGTTCTCCAATCAAAGCCCGAGTAGAGGTTAGAAAAAGTAAAAGTCAGTAAGGGAGGGAGAGTAAGTTATTAATGATGAAGGAAGACTGCAAAGATTTTTATCATATCCTAAATGGCAAGACAGAAGGGAGTCCTCAGGTAGTGGTGCATGTTTAAAACCATAGAGACCTGGAAAAGTGGGGTGTTAGGTGGATGATGAAGAAGAAGAGAAAGCAGTGTAGAAGCTCCAGATAATCTCTTTAACACATGATGGTAAAGAGGAAAGGGTTGAACTAGTGCATTTCTAATGTCATCTTTCACTGACTCCCCCTTCCCTGTACACACCTTAAATAAAAAGACTGTACGTTTCTCATGGCACCATGTATGCTCTTATACCCTATTACGATTGAGACTGTTAACTGTACTCTGAAGATACCTGCTAACCAGATCTGCAGCCCAGATCTTTCTCTCCAGATACTGATTTGTATTTTCAGTTCCTCATTCAATGTCCCCAACTGGAAAACTCACAGACACCTCTATCTGCTTCCACAAACCTGATCCTTCCCTTACATTCCCTATTCAGAACACAGCATCCTATTCCTTCTGACTCCCAAGCTAGACACCTTAGAGATTATCTCTGACTCCTTCCTCTTCCCACCCTGTAAATCCAACACATCCCTAATTCTCATAATTTTACTTCTGAAATGTCCCCAAATCTATTACCTCCTCTCAAGCTCCTTGCCCATGTGTTAGGTCAAGTCTTCATGATGTCTCGTAGGGACAAAAGCAATGGTTGATACTTCTCCCTCTCTTTGATCTCTGCTCTCAGTTCTTGTTTTAGTTTGCCAAAGGACTGCCAATGCAATATCCCAGAAATGGGTTGCCTCTTATAAAGGGGATTTATCTGGGGTAAAATCTTACAGTTCTGAGGTTGTGAAAATGTCCTAATCAAGACACCATCAGAGATGCTTTCTCACCAAAGTATGGCTGCTGGCAGACCCTGGTGTCCTCTCTGCCACATGACTGGGGCAAAATGGTGACTATCTTCCTCTGTGTGTTTCTGCTTCCAGTTCTCCATTTATATAAGACCCCAGCAAGAGGACAGAGACCCAACTAGGGTCACACCTCACTGAGATCGTACAATCAAAGCTTTAAAGCGATCTAATCAAGGGATTTAATCAAGTATGTCTTAACTGAATCTGATCAAAAGAATATTATATTGAGTGAAATAAGTCAGACACAAAAGGACAAATATTTTATTGTCTCACTAATGTGTTGAGTAAAATCACAGAAGTAAACTCTAGAATATAGGTTACTAGGAAATAGAAGGTGGGTTAAGAATGGGAGCTGATACGTAATGAATGCAAGATTATTAATAAGATTAATTGTGAAAGTGTGGAAATGAATAGAGTTGAGAGTAGCATATTCTAATGAGTATTTTAACACTGCTGATTTATAAATGTGATTGTGGCTGAAGAGGGTAGTAAATGTCAATTGAAAGGAAACTAGAAAATAATCTTGGGAATGTATAACATAGTGATTTGGGTGATGGATGAATATTGTGGTTAATAGTATAAATATAAGAATGATCTTTTACAAAGGGCTAAGAGTATGGTATACACAGGAAAATTACAGCTAATGTAACTTATGGATAATAGCTAACAGTAATATTGTGATATTTTACAGTAACGGCAAGAAGATACTTTTCAATATTAAGGGCCAACAATAGGTGAGTATAAGGGGGTATGGGATTTTTCCTTTTGGAGTAAGGAGAACTTTCTAAAATTGACTGAGGCGATGACAGCACAATTCTGATGAAAATCAGAGCCACCAAGTGTATACTTTGAATAGACTGTATGAAGCCTAGGACTGTATAACCCAAGGAAGCCTGTGGTGGAAGATGGACTGTGATTAACAGAACAAATGTATGAACCTTCTGTCAGGAATGGTAACAAATATGTAATACTAATACAGGGTGTTAATAATCAGGTGGGTTGGGGGAAAATACACCAAATGTAAAATAGGGACTGTAGTTAATAATATTTTGACAGTGCTCTTTCGTATTTTGTAACAAATGCTTCACAACAATGCAAGGTGATGGTGCTGGTGGGGATGTAGGGGAGCCTTGTATGATGGTATGCACCTTTGTTTTGTAAATTCACAAATTTTACTATACACTTGATGTTTATGAATGTTCATGTATGAATAATATACTTCAATAAAATTTTATTTTAAATAAAGTTCCCATCTACACTGCACTTATAGGCCTAGGTATGGCTTAGTTTAAGAATATAATTTTCTGGGGTCCACAAAAGACAAACGAGGGCAGTTTTCCTCCAATCATCTCTCTCCACTCCTATCACTGCTAGAAACAATTTTTAAGGTGTAAAGCTAACTGAGTTATAAATCTCGTAAAGCTACTTTTTTTGCACTGCTAGAAACAATTTTTAAGGTGTAAAGCTAACTGAGTTATAAATCTCGTAAAGCTACTTTTTTTGCTTTAGAAAAAATTTTTTAACTTTTGTTTTTTTTATGCCCCCCCCTTGCAGCTTTTTGTGTGCTGTTTCTGCTCTCTGTGTGCATTGCTGTATGGTCTTCTGTGTCTGTGTTTATTTGTATTTATTTCTCCTCCCCCCCTTGTGGCTTGCTTGCTGTCTGCTCTCAGTGTCTGTTCACTGTGCTCTTCTGTGTTTTTTTTGCTTGTCTCCCTTTTCTGTTGTGTCACCTTGCCGAGTGGGCTCTCCGTGGCGTCTGTGGGCCGGGCAGTGCTCTGTAGTATCTGCAGGCCAGGCAGCTCTCCGCAGTGTGCAGGTGAGCCTGCCTTCACAAGGAGTCCCTGGGACGTGAACTGAGGGCCTCCCATATGGTAGATGGGAGCTCATCTGATTGAGCCACAGCTGCTTCTTGCTTTAGAAATTTTAATGATTCTCATACACTTATAAAAGGTTTTGCAAACTGGTGACCATAGCCTAAAATTTGCCTGCAGACATATTTTATTTGTGCTACACAAGTGTAAAAACATTGTGTTTTACATTTAAATTTGTTGTTAATACTTAAAAATTGGAGATTTCCCATATACATCAAGACTTCTGTCTTCTGTTGAAAAACCAAGATCAGGCAACATTGAGCAGAAATCCCAGAGGACAGCCATCAGATGGAACTCAATACAGCTGTCCTTTAGAGAGGGACATTCCCTCTCCAGTTTTATTTATTTATTTATTTTTTAAAGATTTATTTATTTATTTAATTCCCCCCCCTCCCCTGGTTGTCTGTTTTCTGTGTCTATTTGCTGCGTCTTGTTTCTTTGTCCGCTTCTGTTGTCGTCAGCAGCACAGGAAGTGTGGGCAGTGCCATTCCTAGGCAGGCTGCACTTTCTTTCACTCTGGGCAGCTCTCCTCATGGGCGCACTCTTTGTGCGTGGGGCTCCCCCACACGGGGGACACCCTTGCGTGGCATGGCACTCCTTGCGCGCATCAGCCCTGCGCATGGCCAGCTCCACACGGGTCAAGGAGGCCCGGGGTTTGAACCGCGGACCTCCCATATGGTAAATGGACGCCCTAACCACTGGGCCAAAGTCCGTTTCCCCTCTCTCCAGTTTTAAACTGCCCTCACCACTCTCTAAGGAGGCTTCATCTAACTTGGCTTCATCTAACTTGGCCTTTGTCTCCTCTTTATAGGACATGTCTGTCCCACATAGCATTTGAATTGGTGGTCCTTAAACTTTTTTAGCAGGTCATAACTATCTGCTTCAATCTGCCTTTCCAATCCAAGATTCCACTCACCTTTTGTTCTAGCAGTTTCACATATCTGCCCTTGCCCTGACACTCTACATGCTCAAGACTTTTATACTTCTGACATGGTGGGCTACTGCCTGGCATCACCTCCCTTCTCACTCCATTCTCTTTATCCCAGATGAACTCCTTCTTTCCCTGCAAGCTCCTTTGTAAAGGTGTTCATATCCTAAGGCAGTTAAATGCCTCCTTTGACTTTGATCATGGGTCACAGATGCTTTTTTTCACATCTGTGTCTTGACAGGCAGGAGCATGTCTAACTGCTTACAATGGTGAGCTCCACAGAGCGTACAGACCAAATTAAGCAAATAATCACCCAAGTAAGTGCACCATCACCACCTATGATGAGTAATGTGAAATATAAGCGTGGGCTGCTCTGAAAAACTGAGACAGGAAACTAATTTAGATTTTGAAGTCAGGGATAGGATCTTTGAGGGAGGATCATGATCATTTAAGTCCCAAAGAAGGAATTCAGGGTAAGTCAGATGAAAAGCAGGAGTAGCTCATTCTAGAGAAAAAATATCAGTTGGCCATAAGAAGGAATGTAGTTGGTGTTGCATGGACTTCTGCTATTTTTTTGCTTGCCATAATCCCTTTACTATTTTTTTCTTAAGAATATCACAAATCATTGGGAAGCCACATCTCCAATGCTCCTTCCATGTGATTCCTTAGCTCCAGGATGAGTATAACCAAGGACTGCTCAATAATATTATTCTGTCTCTCTAATCAAATGCTAATTCTTGAAATAATCAAGGGAGATATATATTTTTTTCTATCGAAGATGCCATGCACCAAAATCTAGAATATATGACTATAACTCTTGGAAGCCACCTTGGTCACTATGTGGAAGTAGCCTGATTAAGAATAAGGTCACACAGAGAGAGCAGAACTGAGAGAAGGAAAGAAAGATATAGATGCATCTGAGAAACTGGATATAGCCATGTCAAATGAAGACAAATCTACTTCTGAACTTTCCAATTACATATGCTGTTAAATTACATTTGTTTTTGTTTACCTCTCTTTGAAAGCATTTCTTACTTACAACAAAGATGGCTTAGGTAAGAAGGTCAGTGTGACTGGTGCATGGTCCCACAGGGAGGAAGCAGGGGATAGTGTTCTGTGAAATGACATCCTTAAGTATTCAGGTGTTAGATCATGCAGGGTTTTGACTCTGCTCAGGATTTCAGATTTTATCCTAAATATAACAGGGAGCCATTAAGGAGTTTTGAGCTGGGGGGTAATATGTTAAAAAATAGGTATTTCTGGGGCTATTTTAAATATAAGGAAAGATAAGATTTATCAAGGATTTTCTCTCAGTTCCTCCAACAGAAAGGTGTGTATTGACACAGGGTCTACACCATTACCATTGAAGCTTTCACTGAGCACCTGTGTTCCCTTGACAACTTGATTTGATGGATCTGGCTTCACGTTGTTTTGGAGTGCACATTCACTCTTTTCACAATATTGATGGGTGTAAACCAGAGTATTTTGAAAATTCCTTTAAAAGTGATCCCATAAAAATAATTCCAAATAATTTATGAAGATACTAACTCCCTACACCTGAAGTGTGGGCAGCATATAGTGACTTTTTCTAGACAATACAGCATGGAAAGGAGGAAAAAAGAATAACTTTATTGTGGAAAAATCTGACAAAGACTATCTCAGCCAGGTGATCAAGGTTGGCCTGCACAGTGCCAAGTCATGTTGATAGTTCATACCCTTGATAGATGTGTTGAGAATGATTCTGTATCTCTGTGATCTTTCCCCCAAAGCATATAATCGCATTTTAATCAATGAGAAAACTCAGACAAACCTCAATTAAGGGATATTCTACAAGGCCTGATCAATAATAAAAATTGTCAAGGTCTTCAAAACAAGAAAAGTCTGAGAAACTATCACAGCTAAGAGGAGCATAAGGAGAGGTGTGACTAAATGTGTCGTGGTATCCTGGATGGAATTCTGGAACACAAAGAAAATACCAGGCAAAAACTTAGAACCTCCCCATAAAGTATGGACTTCATTTAATAATGTACCAGTATGGGTTCATTGATCATAACAAATGAACCATGCTAATGTAAGATGTTAATAGTGCAAGGTATACGAACTTCACAATTTTTTACTTTATAAATCTAAATCTATTTTGAAGTAAAAAGTTTATTACCAAAGAGTGAGCCCATGTTATTTGTTGACTTCTCTCTTCTAACTCAACTACTCTAGCTTTGTTGTGTTTTAGCGACTCAGTGATAATGCATAAGGAATTATCTTTAATATATGTTTGCATGTACTTATATATGTATGTACATACATATATACATAGACATATATATGAAAGGATGTATACCTGAAAGTATATATATATGCATATTTGGGGATTCCAACAGATCCAAAGCCTTTAAGATCTAAAGAAATAAATTTCTCATGGTGAGAATTTAAGTCCTTATCATATGTGAATGAGGAAGATGTCTTTTGGTAGGAGTAGGTAGGAGTAGGAACTTCCCCAATAATAAAATCAATCCTGATTCTTGTTAAGATACAAATAGAAACAAAAAGACAAATGGAAACAGTTGATTTCGTAGAAGGTGCTATTATCATTTTACTTACGGGTATGTGCCAGAAAGCACTGAAGAGGAAGAAAACTTAACAGCCAATTCAGTGATGTCCTCCCCAGCCAGCTCTATAGAGATGTTTAAGGTTCCAAAACAGAGATTTTGCAATAATTCATGAGGAAGGAAAATATTTCTGTGATCCTCACAAATGCTCTAAATTGTACAATATTTTTACTTTATTAGTTTCATCTTTATAATTATTCCCCATGGTTACCTCAAGGGGTGCATTGTTCTTTTCCCACTTTTTCAAGGTGAAGAAATTTTGGCTGATAAAGGCTCTATGACTTTCCAGGGGTTATCTAGAGATTCATTAACAATAAAAATTAGGCTCCAAATAATGTCACTAAGTCATTGCTCTTCTTTGCATCTTTCTTATTCCCTCAATCCAAAACGCGTCTAAATAAGAAGATACCATAATTAAATAACTTTAGGGAAATTGCAAATGAATGGAATCTGGGGAAAAGATGACAAATTAATCGGATGAAGAGTGATAGATAAGGAATGCATGGTGTTCAGGAGACAGCAAATTAGATTACCATTTATAAGTAATAAGACAGGGCAACAAGAAAGGATGGGGATATTCTGGTCTGTACTCAAAGTCGGATAGGATAACCTGGTAAAGTGAGGGTGCTGACAGCACTGTGCACTATCAGACCTAATCTTGGGGATCCATTTTGGGGTCCATGAGCACCAAAACTGTGGACATTTTATAAGAACTCTAAGGACAAACATATACAGATAAAATTAGAAAAGCTCTCAGACTGTGCCTCTCACTGTCCACCAAAAGGTTAAGACAGATGGAATTGACTTAGCAAACTGGATAACTGATTCATATTCATTTTTTTATTAAACATGATTTATTATTTTTTTGCTGCCCTACAATTTTTAAAAAATATTATTTTCCCCCTTCCTATCCTCTCCCCCAGCCCTGCTGTTTTTGCTGTGTCCATTCACTGTGTGGTCTTCTGTATCTATTTCTTTTTGTCTCCTCTTCTCATTTTTTCTCCTCTAGGATTCATCAGGATTCAATCCTAGGAACCTCTGATGTGGAGAGAGCGTCCCTGTCAGCTGCACCACCTCATTTCCTGGTTTTTGCTGCACTTTACCCTTTGTCTCTTTTTGTTGCATCATCATCTTGCTGTGTGACTCACCTGCGCAGGCACTTGGCTAGCTGCATGGACACTGGCTTGCCATGAGGGCACTTGCAGGGGAATTGGCTTGCCACATGGGCACTTGGTTCACCACATGAGCACTCGCTTGGGCACTTGGATCACCATGCAGTCACTTGGCTCGCCATGTGGGCACTTGCATGGGATCTTGGCTCACTGTGCAGCCACTTGACTTGCCACGTGGGCACTCACGTGGGCACTCAGCTCATTGCACAGGAACTTGGCTCGCCACATGGTCACTCGGCTCGCCATATGGGAGTGCTCTTCTTCTTTTTCACCAGGAGGCCCCGTGGATTGAACCCAGGTCCTCCCATATGGTAGGCAAAGGCCTTATCATTTGAGGCACATCTGCTTCCCTGCCCTACAATTTTGACATCATTGCTTCCATTGGATGGAGACAACCCTATGTATTTGCAAAATAGATAACCTACTATCTACGGAGCATGACTTGAGAGATTCTGAAGGCCTCCCTGCTTGAAAATCTCTCTCCCATGGCCCAACCATGATGCTACCTTTTCCCATTTGTGGCCTGATATTCCCAAGCATAAGAGAAGAGTAGTCCCTGGAACTTAGCTCATTCACTCGAGAAAATGTGGTTTCCAAAGGCATAGATAAAATGTTGATATGTAATTGGAGCAGAAGACTCTCTAGCTGTCTTCTTTAGATAATCTTCACAGGTTCACTTATTTAGTGACTTATTTGATATCATAGAATTCACAGAGGAGTGCCTGCTCTAAGGGATTGGCATTGGCATTAAGCTTTGGTGACCAAATTTTTTTCCCCCAGCTTACAAAGGTGATAATATCTACCCACCCTTTAAGGCAGGCAGAGCTGAATGAAGTGAGTAATAAAAGCTAATTTTGAACTGCTCATGGTAGGTGGGGAAAATATAGGCCAGGCCAATGTGGCACGCAGAAATGTTAGTAAATTCTCTATTTGTATACAATGACTGCTGACAGGAAAGTTTCTATTGGATAGGGAAGGGGAATTTCGAAAGAAACTAACTTGACTTACTTCACTTTGTCTTAACCATGTTATCCACAGGGTTAGGTAGATTAGGTAGGTGGGAGTCATATTCTCTCACCTTCCTACTTTCATGGTTAACAGTGACTTCCCTTAAAAATCAATTTCCACAGAAGAGAATGACAAAGAAATGGTTTCCAATTCTTAGTGCCTATTTTAACATAACAACATGAAGAATTTGTCAGTAGAATTAATGTGTTTTCTTTGACCCATGGCACTGTTGTGATATTTAACATATGGAAAAATTAATTTAGTCTGCAAAGGAATCAGAAAAGAAATACAGAAATTGCCACAATTTGGGATAGTTCCACTTAGAACATAAAGGAGATCAAGAAAATAATAGAAAATGTTTGAGGAGGAATTGAATGATGAAATCTTGGCACGTGTGTTTTGACCCCAGAAAGTACATGGGAAATGAAGTTTTAATGAAAAGTTGGAGGTTAGAGAGCCACGTGGGCTTCTGAGATAGAGAAGGGATGACTAGTGTGTCACAGCAGGAGGCTAGATTAGCTGCCTTTGGAAGGGAGAGGAAACTACCTCTTACGTTATCCTTTGTTCGGTGCCTGCAACAAGGCAGAAACCTATTCCTTAAAGAGTGTTTCTCGTACATATTTTGGTTGTTTGGTAGTTTGAATGCTTTGAGAAATCCCTGCCCTTCACTCTAAGGTGATGATCTTGCATTAATAACCCACGATTTGAGACTAAAGGTGTCTGGAAGCCAAGAACTCTCTAGGTCTTTGCTCATTTATGACATGAACGTATCAGGTAAATAAGACTTACTTCTACTATTATAGAGAAAATCTATAATGTTCATATTAGACTTCTATCACTTCCTAATTTTTAAAATTTTAATTGACAATGGCATTATTTGACATAGCAATCAAAAAGGACATTTGTATCTTTAGCACAGGCATTCTTTAAAGTTCTTTTAGAGGGATATTACTAGGTACAGATGTCAAGTCAAGCAACAAAGGGATTAACCAAACTTTACCAAAATTAATTTGAATGACTTTAATTCCAAATCCTTGACTTCTAGTATCTCAGATGTGACAATGCATATCATGTTTCTTAACAACACAGATCAGATACAAGCCAGAATTACAGGGAAGTCTCTTTTCTTACTGATACTTGGAAGATTTACTTTGGTTAATTCCCACTGACACTAATAAGAACTAGGTGAATCAATCCTTTAGCTCAGAATAGAGCCCAAACTAAGTAAATCAGGGTATACTCTGAACAAAAGTGACCTGCAGTATATGTGCAGAACCCAGACTTTAAATAGTCAGAACATGACTAGACACAGTTTTCAAATACATAGGAATACATGTGCAACAGCTATCAGCGGCTTTATACAAGTGATTTATATAGGCCTTTCGTTAACTAGCAGCTAAAATATTGCAGAACTGCCCTAGTGGATTTATTTCCAAAATAAATTTTGGGAGCATTAACTCTATTTTGCTCATTGAAAAATGTAGTGATTTAGAAGGGTCTTAGGAGGCAAGATAGCATTTTGTGGGCAAGTGAATAAGCATTCAAAGAGGAGTGAAGATATTTAAACCTGTGTTGTCTAATCTAGGAGCTAGTTGCCACATGTACCTATTTAAATTTAAATTAATTAACATTAAGTAACATTTAAAATTCAATTCCCCAGTCACACTAGCGTATTTCAAGTGCTCAACAACCACCTGTGGCTGGTGGTTTCTATATTGGACTGCAGATACAGAACATGTCCATTCAACACTGAAAGTCCTATTGTGTAGGATTCATGCAGTCCCTCCAACTTCTGTCCCCACCCTTGCACTACAGCATCTGTGATTTCCAAGTCCTGGCCAGTGGGATTTCAAGATTCAGAATGGTCCCTGAAGAAACCAAAAAAAAAAAAAAAAAAAAAAAATTTTTCAAAACACCTAGGTCAAGGTAAAATGAGCTTGGTCATCAAAACCATGTTTATTCCCCGATATTTTTTTGCCACATGTGATTTTTAAAATCTTTATGTAAGTATAGAAAATAAAAGTTAATAAAAGGAAAAAAACCCCAAACAAACCCAGTCATACTTCCTCTTTTGAATTCCTTCAATAACTGAAGTGCCTGATCCAAGCTTTGATATTGAACTTGAGCCAATATGACAGCAGGGGGCTACATCTTCTATTTTCAAAAACATCTGTAGAGATGAGTGGGCAGAGCACAGCTATTTCTCTAAGTGAAACCAGTTATTGTGAAAAATAAAAGACGAAAGAATTAGTTTTAAAATTAATACAAGTGATTATTTTTATTATTACAACTTTGTTTATTCTTTAGTTGCAGCTGCTCAATAAATATATGTGGTCAATAATTCAGAGAAATTGAGAACATTTTACTTAGATGGGCCTGCTTACCAGGAATAATTATTTTCTAGCAGGTTGCTCCTGAAAAGGTTAATGTAGTTAGGTGCTATATTTCATCTTAACTCTTGTCTCTGATGACCAGGGGATGATGACTTAGTAAGAGAATTAGGGACTACGATAATAATACAGTACGAATCAAATTCCTGTGCTTGAGTCTCTCATATTCTTACAATAAAAGCAAATAAATAAACTACAAATTTGTGGCATGGTCATGGATTGTGAGGAAAGCCTGCACTCTGTTCAGACAGAGGTGCTGCATTCATTTGCGTTAATCTTAAAGTTCTCCATAATTTGGCAAGGGAAGTTTTGAGTTTCAATTCAGCGACTGCTGTTTAAACTGCAGAATTGATGCACAAATGATCCATAACACATTCTGGCATATTAAATCATCTTCACAGTTCTAATATGCCATGAAACACAATTTACATATAACGTAGGCACAGAAGATGAAAAGCTGAGAACAGATTCCTGTTTCAAAAGGCATCAGGCACACTATTTTATTTTCTTGAAGCACCACTAACTTCTATAAATCCATTGCTGGCAAAGGTTATTAAACTGCCAGGCCCTTCTTTCTTCTCAATCCTTAATTCTCCTCCTTTCACACATGCCATATGGAAACTCTTCTCTCTCCCCCTCCCATTCTCCTTTCTGCTTTTCATCCCACAGCACTTTTCCCTTGGGCTGAATCCCTCAGAATCTCTGGACCACAACAAATATAATTCTTCTCACTCTGTTTAGACTTATAAAACACTTGGCAGAAAATTTTGGTCTGTAGCAGTGTGGGCATAGACATAGGAGATGCAACAAACAAGGAGATGGCTTCATCAGATTCTAAACCTGACCTCCTGAAGGTAGCACCCAGATAATAGCATAAGGCCAGGGTGTAACCAGTGGGTCTGAAGTGTCACTATATCATAATTCTGATATGTGTTGTCACTCTCCCATTGAACTCACCATCTCAATTATTAGCTCCATGGGTCCAGTCAAAGACCTCATTCTGTAGAATGGACAGAGTACAAAAATTGGCTTCCACTAAGACCTCAAAATACATAGTTAAAAAAAAATTAAGTCAGTAAATACTAAAACATTACTTAATCATGTCTCTTGGAAAAAATAACGAGAATGATTTGTGTTATATTAGAATTAAAATCAATGCCCTCAACTGTCATTGTCATTTGCCCAGCACCGTATAAAAAAGACAGTGCCTGTGGAAGTTTTGCTTCTTCCAGGATGCCTCAACCAGGGTTTCTCAACCTTGGAATTATTGTCATTTTGGGTTGGATAATTCTTTGTTGTGGATGGTTGTCCTGGGCACTATAAGATGTTTAGCAACATTGCTGGCATCTATTCACCAGATGCCAGCAGCCTCCCCTCTAGATGTGACAACACAAATTGTCTCATGACATTGCCAGATGTCTCCTGGGAGACAAAATTGCCCTTGAGAACCACAACTCCAGCCCCACAAAGCATGGCTCTTTTTACTCCTCTTCTCTCCTGTGCGAGCCCATCTCCACCACTGATCGTTAACATGCCTCTGCCAATCACAAATCTTCCCCACATCTCTCTTCTCTAAACTGATTCAGCCTTAGTTACATAAAAATGCTCTGGCAATGTCTATATGAGCCAGTACTGATTCCCTTGAGACCTTAAATAATTGTATGTAATGATTCAGTGGGGCAACCTGAAGCAATTTAGAAAAGGTAGCTAGGAAACTTGAGGAATTCATATTGACCTTCTCTTGGTCTCCGTATTGGGAAACCCAGTCTACACTGACTACTTATGGTTTTTGGGTTGACTATCTGGGACAATTCGAAGGTGATATGAGGTCAGTTTGAAATATTCATGAAGAATAAATGGCTTGAGTTTACATCTCAAAACTTCTTCTTGTGGAAGTTTATGCCTCTTACTGATTTCCTAAGAATAATTCACTGTGGATTTTCCATAACTTAAAATTTAAAAATCCACTAAATGCTCATTCCCACCCACTCTCAGCCTCCTTGCTTTCAGCAGATAATAATACTTCTGACTTTAAACTGTGAAAATTAATGAGAAAAGACAATCCATCTAATATAAATTTTCTCTTTTAACCTTTCTCCTTTCTTCCTTAAAGTATTCTTTTCTCCTTACTCCCTCAGTTACACTGGATAATTTTTCAATTTCTTCCTTCAGCTTCTTTTTTATTATTGCCTCTGGTTTTAGAGGATGAGATAGCCCTCCTTTTCAAAACTAACCCTTTCACTTAGGTCCAGGACCTTGAACCTCTAATTATCTACTTTCTTTACATTACAATATCTTACCTTCTATTGGCACCATCTACTCTGTCTACAAAATATCACTGCCTACTCTGCCCTTTGCCCTGCCATTATCTCAAAATGTTCTCTCTTAGTTGCTCATTCTCTTTCCTGTTGTTCCCTTCTTCTCTCTCTTTCCAACAGACTCTTTAAAAATAACCTATACTCCTTAATTCAACTTAACAGCTCCCACTGCCCTAACTGCTTGCAGCCTTGTTTCCCTCTTCACAACCCTAATGAAACCCCTTTGCTGTCCAACAGTGACAATTCAATCATTAAATCCATTGAACGTTGGACCTGACTTTTGAGGACTTGACACCATTTATCACTTCCTGGATTTTAAAACTTTCTTTGCTCCCATGCTATTGCAGGTTCCTGATGTTCTTTCTATCTCTTTCTTTTGCTGTTTATTCTGCTGCTCTCACTTCCAACTACTCTAGGAATGAGAACTCAAGGCTTCAATGTCTAACTTTATATTTGTTTCCCATCCTCGACAGCATACCCATTCAGAGATTCCAATGCTGCTATAAAAATAGCCTTAGTTACTCCTTTTAACTTAGAGGTGGTATCCATTGTGCTCTGGTGAACTCTTTTTGATAAGTCTGTCTTTTTATAGTAGAACAAGTTATTCAATCACTTTGAGTGCATCTTTTGAATGTGGAGACCAATTTGGCCCAGGTAACAGGGCTGCCATTTCACCATCCTACCAGGCCTTTTGTTATAAATACTGAAGCCCATCTTAAAGGAAGCCAAAGTGGGTAAGGGTGTAAGAGTAGGACTTTGTGCCAGTAGGTGTCTATTACATAGACAGAATGAGTGTGTGTTTTGGATGGCTGGGAAGTGGGAGAAAGTGGTAAATCATAAATAATGTCTAAAACTGAGAAGTTAAAAATAGGTAGATAAATACAAAAAGACTCAGATAAAAGGGTTGAAATTAGTTTGGTAAAGGGAAAATGAAAGGAGGAAAGAGAGTCTTGTTTATTTGTAACAAGTTTCTAGAACTGATGCTTTAAACTATGTAAATATAAAAGCCAAATACATACATAATAAATAAATAGAAAAGGCAACAGAGTATAATGTAAGGAAAGTTTCCCACTGGTGTGGAAGGCAATAAAACCCTTCCTAGACTAAATGGAAGAGCCTGTTAAGGCAGGAAGAAGAGAACAAGGAGTTGAGATACCAGCATGATGCTGATTCTCTGACTTACTCCATAAGTTTAAACCCATGGGGACAGGTAGAGACTATGAGATGGCTTTGGGATCTCAGCCCTAATGGAGGCTGTGTCTCATTTTTCCACTGAAAACTCTGAGTGTCTTTCTTCAAACTGGGGTACTCTCAGTGGAGTAGAAATGGTGTATAAGGCAGACAGCAAGATCTTGAGGTAATTGCCACAACTTCCATTTGTTGTTGTTGTGACCTGCTTGTAACACAGAAGAGAACAGACTGCTCTTAGACCTCTGCTCTGTGCCTCAAACTTTATTTGGCT
This sequence comes from Dasypus novemcinctus, assembly GCF_030445035.2. NCBI lineage: Eukaryota > Metazoa > Chordata > Mammalia > Cingulata > Dasypodidae > Dasypus > Dasypus novemcinctus. Next base: position 131,822,389 of record NC_080676.1, read on the forward strand.
ATACATTGGCTCTTCTCTGACCAGATCCTTCCCCACAGACCTAGGAGTCCATAGGAAATGGGACATGTCCACTTGGAGCTCACTTTACCTACTTCTAGTCTATACTTTGGGTCCCAAGAATCTAGAATTGGCCTAAGCTGCATCCAGGCTCTATAAGCCTCTTCTTGAATCTATTCTCTTGAAGACAGGCCATGCCACCAGTGTGTGCACCCCTAGGTCTGAGGAGGATATGATAAGAGGAAAGATCCAAAGTCTTTGGGCAGAGCAAACAATGCATTCTAGAAGAACTAACAAATTACTCTTGTTAAAATTGGATTTTATCAACAAAGAATCATCTGGACACTCAGCTACATGGTACCAGGCCAGCAGAAACATCTAAAATTTTTGTCAAAATAATATCAAGAAGATCTGATTTCTTGATTGTATGATGCGGATAATAGAGGAATTAAAGGTAACTTACAGTTATAATTAACTGAATTTATTTCATCTTGAAATGGCTGAAGCTGTCAAGAACAAGTATAGTAGTTGCTCTTACAGTATTTCCTGAAAGATCCTGAAAATTCAAATAACTTTGGAAATACATATTCTTAGACACTGGGAATAAAAACAGCAATAAGGGAAAAGACACAAGTCGCTGCATTCAAGAAGTTTACTCTTTAGTGGGAATGATAGATGTTCAATAAGTTATTTGTTGAATGTGTTTACTGGCTATGTATGTATTTATGTACATATATATATAAAGCCAGTCACCCAAAACATGGTGATCTCTCTATAAAAAGAGAATTATTCTATGTGACAACTTCCAAAATTGTTCAGACACTGTGTAGACAATATGTTTTTTCTGCTTATGTTTCTTGCATGAATTCATTTAGATCAGGGCAGGGACTGTGGTGGTTCTCTATTATGGTAAGAGTTTTAGTTGGCTGTTATATAAGAAATCAAAAGACAAATTCGTAGCAGCCCCATTATATGAAAACCTTTTCCTGGAAATGCTGAGGACATTACAAACATTTCATTTTCATTTTGGGGGTGGAGGGAGGATTGGGTAGAGCAGAGAAGGCTTGAAATAGTTTTTATGGAGAATGGCGTAGGGTGCAGGCAAATTCCAATTGAGGATTATCAAGCAGCATTGAAAGCCCAGTAAACAGGGAGACCACAAATCTATGGTGGCACCATTTCATATAGTTGTGTGATTTGTCTTTTCTACAGCACTCAGCAAACAGATTTTTAGAGTGTTAAAATGAACTGTTGACTTGAACACAGGTTAATATTTCACTGAAAAATGCATGGGATCTGGTTCGTGGTCTGGCTTGACAGGAAGTAGCTGGCAGATGGGGAGAAAAACAGAATGGTCAAGGCAGTGTAGATCTGCATTAGGTCCAAAGTAGGCATAAGTATAAGTATGGGAAGAAGAGAGTTGAAATGATAAGAAATTATGGCCCATGAAGTCCTCTCTGCTGATGTTTAGATTTCAAACAAACAGTAATTCAGAATGGTTCCATAGCCGTCTAGAGTGGGAATGGAAGATTTGGAATTAAAGATATCATGGAAGTGTTAGAAAAATGTATTGGAAGTATATCCACTAGCTACTGAAGTTACTCAGGTGGATAGCAGGGCCTGGATTTGAGAGGAATTATTATGTATTCCAGTTGCCAAAATTTTAGTGATTGTCAAAGAGTAATAGGAGATTGGTAGAAGACATTAACTAGGAGGAAAGGACGGGGTATATCAGCCTAATATCAGCCTTAAAAGGCAGGTTTGTGCATGAAGTTAGAGGAATAATGGTTTTGTGTAGAAGCTTTGATGGGGAAACAAAGAGATATCACACTGCTTCTCTTCACTAGAAAAGTCTTCATGGAAAATGTTGACCTTGCGGACAATCAGATTTCAGTTAAGGCATATGCATTCTGTGAAGAAGTTTAGGATGGAGACTTTTTCCTTCACAGAATAGAGTTGAAAAGGCCACAGCTGGAAAGGGCAAGGAGAAATGGACAGGCTGAAGTGAAGTTTGGGAATGAGAGTAGAGGAGAGGGTTGATGGTCAAAGGGGCTTGAATATCAAGCAGGCACTGGGAACTAACAGGGATGGGAAGCCTGCTAAGATTAGTTGCTCTCCTCGTTCCAAGTAGGGCAGAGGTCTGAAGTAATTTCCCTACTAGTGTTGGCTCAGGCCCCAGGGGGTGTTGTTAGAGGCTTCATGATGTTACCAGATTGTTATTTTTTTCAGTTCCCCAAGCAGAATCCTAGTGGGAAGCTCTTCTGTTGTCTCTAAAGACATTCTAGTTCAGACAGTTGCAGATAAGACAAAGCAAATAACCGTGGGAATGGGCGGGTTCTGAATCTTCTCAAGGGCCACCTGTGGCCTCATGGCCCTTTTGAAGAAATCCTAGCTGAGGTTTAATGTATAAATCTAGGTTCCCACACCCACCTTTAAAATGATAATCATGCTGCTTATGATTGTGACCAAGGCCTTCAAAGGATCCCCTTAGCCACCATGGTTAGCCATTCTCATTTTTCTAAGTTTGAGCTAAAATGTGGTCTTCTTGGTTGAACTACTACTGCCTCAATCACTTTAACTAAATTCAAAGAATAGAACAGGAGAGAAAGGGTCTCCACAACAGACAGAATTTCACCTAGCTTTAAATTTAAATAGGTCGGGCGGGGGGCGGGGGGAACAAATTTAAAACTGAAATACTTGATTTTGATAGGTAAGTGAGAGAGAAGGAGCTTGTTGTAAGCGGCAGCAATAGAGAAGCAACCATATGCTTGGAATGTTGCTAATGCTTGTAAAAGGCCTTTTCTAGCCCTGCCATCTTGGATGTTGTGGATGAAAATGACTCCTTTGTTCTGCAGGATAACTCAATATGAAATAAATATACATGGATTTGAAATAATACATTAGTATAAATTTTCCAGATGGAACTACATTGATGGAAATTTCCCTAAAAAAGCAACAAATGATTTGCCTCTGCATCTAATCAACCAATCAGGCACCCCCATGCTGATTACTTAATGAACTGGAAATGAACTGGAATTTTAATGCAAAAATTTTTGATTACCAACAATTCTTCTGACCCCCCTCCAAAAAAAAAAAAAAAAACCCTTTGTGCTTATAATTCTTAACAAATTACAAATTAGTTAATCTTTTCTTCAACCATATAACAGAATTTGTTAATCAAAACTACAACTGAAAGCAGGAGAATTGCATCCAGCATCCATGTGGAATCTAAGCCCCCTCTTGATATAGATGTGGAGTGGACACAACCATTCCAAGGTCCACAGGATGGAGGAATAGAGTATGGATTAGAGTGGACTTACTGATATTCTATACATGAACTATTGTGATTAGTAATCGAAGAAAATGTAACATTGGTGTGGAGAAAGTAGCCATGGTGGCTGCTGAGGGTAGGGAGTGGGAGGAAGAGATGTGATGTGGGGGCATTTTCGGGGGTTGGAGTTGTCCTGGGTGGTGCTGAAGGGACAGTTACAGGACATTGTATGTCCTCCCATGCCCCACTGAGTAGACTGTGGGAGAGTGTGGGCTATGATGTGGACCATTGACCATGAGGTGCAGCGGTGCTCAGAGATGTATTCACCAAACGCAATGAATGTCTCATGATGATTGGGGAGGTTGTTGTTATGGGGGTAGGAGTGGGGTGAGGGGGGTGGGGTGTATATGGGGACCTTATATTTCTTGAATGTAACATTAAAAAATAAATAAAGACAAAAAAACCCAAAAAACAAAAAAAACACACCTGACTCCTGGGCAAAATCTCAGAGCAGCTTGCAATGCATCCAGTGAAGCAGATAAGAATAAGTTGTTGACTAACCAAGTAATTCTCTTTTTCAAGAAGAAAATAATGCAGGTATCCATATGAAAATAAATACCAGAGTCTGTTACAGAAGTCCTATGGCAAAGACTAAAGAAAAAAAACGATCACCTCTGTAGAATGGATTTTATGCTACACACATGTGCTATTTAGCCTAAAATTCAGGGGAGATTCTTCACAGTGGAAACACAGGTCCATTTTTGGCAGGGACAGTGAGACAATATCGCAGGTTCTATGCGGGACCTCGTGAGTTGTTCTTTTAAAAATAGGTTAGAGTTCGGTCTGCATTGATAAACTGTGGTCTTCTAGGTTACTCTCAGAGCTCTTTGCTTGCACTTTCATCCCTTGAGTGGAATTCAAGTGTGGAATAAAACTGAGGAAGTATGTGAAGTCAAAAGAGACTGCAGGGCCTAGGTCACACCTGTATGAGATTATTTATGGAAGGGGGTTTTGTTTGTTATACAGATATAACTTTTTTCCCCAAAGGAAGGATATATTTTCTACATAATTGACTATTTACAGAATCACATAGAAAGTTTTATGAAGTGAATGAATCCTGTCTTTTCTGCATCTTAAAGTAATAAACAGGAGTTTTTCATAATCCATGTATATATTTTAAAATTTTACCTTGTAGATTAATAGTACCTATTTTATGGGATTGGTGCAAGAAAGCATTTAAAGCATTTGAAAGAGCACCTGGTACCCACAAGTAGATAAACATTAGTTATTATTATTGTCACTCGAGATGGTAAATGATCCTCTTTTTTACAGAAGAGGAGATTGAATTTCAGAGCATTTTTGTGACTTGCATAAGGTCCAATTTACATCACCCGACTGAGAGTGCTGCCAGGTCAGAAGGAAATTATCCACACTATTAGCCTGCTCCTAAATCAATTTCCAAATTCATAAATACAATGCCATAATTGAAATAGACTCACATGTGGGTTGTCAGAAGAGACACTGAGCAAAACATTATCAAATCACATTTTACAGCAAAAGCTGCTGCAGCATGGAACCAAGTTTGAGACTTCTTCCTGATAATTCAGACCTTTCACTGATGTCTGGAGACTTGGCAAGAAAGATCCTTGAAGGGTCTGTATGCATAAGCAACCAAACACCAACAAGGGTAAAAATTCACAGTGTGTGACAAAAGAGATTCATGGTATACAAAGCTGATTGCATAATTGGCTGTTTTCAGAGGGGAGAGAAAATTTTTAGAGTTGCCTGGTGAACGGTGATCAGGCTATCGTTACAGCTCTTTCAGCAAAACTGTTCCCAAGAGAAGAGAAGAAAGAACAATAAAAACTCTTGATCAGTAAAATCTCTTTGAGCTATTGAGAATAAAGATTAACCATATCCACTTTGCAACAGAGCAGTTTTTACAGTGGAGTGGAGGATGTTTCCCCTACATGGATGAGGTGGCTGTAGAACAAGATGGCATTTGGAAAAAAAAGAAGAGAAGCCAAAATAAATTGGAAGGGGCATCAAGAGCCCTGGGGAGGAAGCCACTGTGTCTTCACCAGCAGGGTAGCAACGTCGGGCACCGTGAAGTCCTTGTTCTAAGAAGAAGGGGCCAATAGTAGATGCGCCATGTTAAAAAATAATAAATTGGAGGCATTTGACAAAGATTGGAGTTTCTATAATTCACTAGGGGGAGATGAATGAAATTCTATTTAAGTATTAATATAATAGTACAGTTTTTCCCATAGGCTGTGGATACAAAAATTAAGTTTATATTAACTACTTGGACTGAATTGTTATAGCCCTGAGGACATGCTAAGGAATAAAATAAATTATAGCTCTTGTTCTCAACATCTTATAGTTATGTGGAGGAAAGTAAGCTTGATGAGGGCAGGGGCTTTATCTATTTTGTTTATTTGGGTACTCTAGGACCTAAAGGAATACCTGGTACAGAAGAGGCAGTTACCAAACATTTAGGGAAAAAACTTTTAAATAATTTCAGTTCATTTCATAAGAACTTTAAAGAGTGATCTCTATTTCACTCCTAGGAATATTCCCTTGGGAAATGAAAATTTATGACCACACAAAAAAATTCAGAGCAGCATTATTCATAATAGTAAAAAAAGTGGAAACAACCCAAATGCCCATCAACTGGCAAACAGATAAATAAAATATGGTATATACATATAATGGAATATTATTCAGTCATAAAAAAGGAATCAGATACTAAATCTGGCTACAACATAAATAAATCTTAAAAACATAAATGCTAAGTGAAAGAAACCAGGCACAAAAAATCACATATTGTAGAAGTCCATATATATATATATGAGATCTCCAGAATAGGCAAATCCATAGAGACAGAGAAAAAGAAGATTAGTGGGTTGAGCAGGGAAGAATGGGAGAGTGAAAGCTAATGGGTATGAGATTTCTTTTGGGGGTAATGAAAATGTTCCAAAATTGACTGTGAAGATGATTGTACAATTTTGTGAATATGCTAAAAACCATTCATATGTACACTTTAACAGGCTGAAATTTTAAGGCATGTGTTTATAACTCAATAAAGCTGTTGCAGAAAGGAGAGAAAGACAGAATGATATCTACAGGATACCATGGGAACACATAGAATATACCACAACAACTAAATACAGAAGTAAATTCTTCCTATTTTAGCCTTACTTCATCCACCCACCTATAAAATTTTGAAATGCTGCTCTTTTAGAGATTTGCTGTAAATGCTAAGTGACAGAAAAATCTTCTTAAAAAACATGTTGTTTTCTCAAATGTTTCTTCCTCATATCTGGAATTGTGTGACCTCTAACTATAGATTCCGTTCTGCCCCAGGATCCAAGATCAATCTTGACCTTGATCAGGGGACATTTATTGAACTCTACTTCAATATTCCAGGGACTTAGCATCGTTTATAACTTTCTGTTAGTCTGATTCTGATATAGAATTTGAACATAAGCCTTGTTCCTGAATCTGAAACCCCAAATTGCCTTTGCAGTTTTGGGTCTGTTCCTTTTTATCTTATATCTAACCATTTAGCCTAAGACCAAGTCTGTTTAAACCTGACGCCATGCCTGACTTTTAAGGACTTTGCCAGGCATGAGTATCTGGCACTGGACTGTGATTGTATGCTGCTTAGACTTCCCAGATACTGACCCTTTCCAGAACTGCCTATTTCCATGCCATATAGCACTATTGGACTTCAATGTTGCCATGTGCTTGGCCAGATGCCCTTTTCGGATCTATGGCTCTCACTTCATAGCATTCCAGGGTTCTGCTTGGGCCTCCTTCTATCATTGTTGAACCTGTCTTTTTTCTCCCAACTTGCTCACTTTCACACTCTAGCCTCATGAGGTGACAGATCATCCCAGTGACACTAGTCCTGGTACAATTAATTTTTTATAGATATGTCTATAAAATATCATAGATATGTCATAGATATGTCATTTAAATAATTTTGCTTTTGCCAAAAATCATTCAATTCATCCATTTTTAGAGGATCATTAATTAATTAATTAAACACTGAGGGCTTAGTATATGAGAGATATTGTCATAGAGATTAGAGATACAAGTGTGAAAAATAAAGCTCCAATTTGAAATGATGATGATGAGGATGATAACAACTGATGTATTTGAATCTTCACTAAGTGCAGTTGTAGACCACGTGATACACACCCAATTCCCCATTTATTTTTCATAAGACTATACTGTAATACTATGTAGTATTATTTGAATTTTAGAAATGAGAAACCTGAAACTCAGGGAATAACATGCCCAAGATTCAACTCTAAGTTTATATCTTAATGCTAAGTGCTTAATCAGTATTTTATACCATCCAGAGACCTTCGATTCAATAAGAATCCAAAATACTGAGCTAAGGTATCAGAAAGTCTTAGATTAGGGCACCATTCAGTCTTAAAATATATGTTGAAAGAATTGTGAACAGCTGCCTGCTCCCTTTCCTGAGATGATTCATCTAGATCCAAATACAGAGTTTCACGACAGCGACAGAGACCAGAGATCAAGTCCAAGGGTCTTATTAAGGCAGGGAGGAGCAGGTAAGTTCTAGATGTCCAACAGGCCTGCAGTTTCATAGCCTAGAGAGTTTAGGTTCAGAAATATGACTGAGGATTCTGTAGGAAAAAGCCAAGGCCAGTCTGGGATACAATATATCCACATCTATATAAGGGCCCATGGTAACAGATAAGGGTGACCATCAATAAAAATGAGCATGATGATGAGCCAAGAGCTCTGCAAATATGAGGCCTCCTTCAGAATTGCTTCCCAGATCCAGTCTGATCAGAGTGAGGCAGGACAGGCAAGCAGGTCACCTTACTGGAGTGGGGAAGTGAAAGGAGCATGTATTTCTAGCTGTGTATCTCCTACCATCTAAAAAGTCAGCCTTTCCTGAAAACTCACCTATATCTGAAACCAGAAAATTGAATTCCAGTGAGAGATCCTTTTGACTTAACAACAAAAACAAAAAGGAACATCAGAAAAACTGGCAGTATTGTTAAAATGAGCTAAAGCAACTTTAGGAATATCATAGAATATTCAAGAATATCATAAATATTTTTGTTGAGAAATATTCTATGCCAGCTTGAAATGCATGCAGAGCAGTATTTCACCATTTATGGGCTATTTTATTTTCCAAAGATGGTCACAACAATATCTCCCACCCCACATGTTTTTTTTGGAACCTTGTCATTCATCCTCTATCAAGTGGTAGAGTTTAAGGACTTTCTGCTTTAATTTGAGTAGGCTTTTTACTGCCTTGCAACCAATGGAATGCAGCAGAAAGAACACTGTGGAACCTGAAGTTAGGTCATAAAAAGGAAAGTAGCTTTGGACTTGTTGGCTGGAACACTCACTTTTTAGAGCCCTAAGATGCCATGGAAGAATGCAACTATTTTGGTACTGCCATGCTGGAGAGCCACATGTAGACATTCTGGACAACAGGTCATTTGGTTTCTAAAACAACAGCCTGTTTCAACTGACTGCCCTGTAAATTGGACATCCAGTCTAGTTGAGTTTTCAGATGACTACAGATCCAGCTGACATCTGATTGCAATTGTATGAAAGACCTCAAGTGAGAAGGGCCCAACCAAGAGCTTTTGAAATTCCCACATCACAAAATTCTGATCAAAATAAAATGGTCATTTCAGCAGCTAAATTTTGGGGTAATTGATTATTCAGCAGTGGTAACCAGAACATTACAGAAGAAAGAATAGCCACTCACTTACAAGACCTATGTTTCCTCTCTACCCTCTCTATGAGAATCACTGTTGAAGCATGGCAAGAGAGACACCACTGTAGAAAGAGAGAGCTCAAGTCCCACAGGAAGTTTGATTAAAGACATCAGTATGATAATTAGTCCATAAAAGTCCTGTCACTATTCATGCCATGAATTAATCTTTGTGCGATGTGCAAAACAGTGGATTAAAATAATTACTTCTCAAGCTCATTCCGTATTTTCAGATTGAGATTCTTAATTTCTCAATTTTCATATAAACAAGGATTCATTTCCTGACTTCATTTCCAGAGAGAGTAAATAAACCTCCAAGATATTAGCATGGAATTTGCCATAGTGAAAAAAGATCGGTAAGTCAGGTGGCACATATATATATATATACACACACATATATATGAATTTACCCTTAACTGCATAGTTGTATGTTGAAATTGAAGGATTGGATGGTAGAAAGAAACCTTCCATTCTTTCTGCTTTGGTCACAGGGCTGCTAATTATTAAAATACATACTTAGAGTAATTGTTTTTAAACTAAAAGTGGTTATTCAACAAGCTATAAGTGAGGATTTTTAAAATTCAATTATGTCTTTCCTTTCACCTCTTCTTACGATTAGAATTTTGCAAATGATGTACCTTCTCCCTGTCTCAACTTCTCTTTTAACTAAAAACTCATAAAACATGCCATCTATAGAATTCTCATCAGGAAAGAGAAAACAATTTCAGCTATAACCTTCTAACCTATACAGCACACCCTCAGCCAACAATCTCATTCTCCTTTTTGGCATTCAGAGGACTTTGGTGTATCCCTTGCCCTCAAAAATTCTATCAACATAATGAAAGTTGAGACGAAGATTAATCATTTAGTGAGCTTCCTCCTGACTCCATTTTAAAACCAACAGTGGGGATCTGTAGAATCTTGAAAGTCTGTATTGGGGTTCACTTTGTACTCCACTGGGAAACCTCAGAAAATCCATGAGGACTGAGCAGTAAGGAGAAATGTGCTGCAATTGTTTCTCCACATCTGGGATCAAGAAACTAAAATTAGGATAAATGCTTTGCCTCTCATTTCCCATAGCATCCTGCCCGTTCTCTGTTTTCTCATTTACTGCCTTACATTCATATTTTCTAATAGGACTCTTACCCCCCTAGACTGGAATTGCCTTACTTATATTTGTATCTTTAGTACGTAGAACTGGGCCAAGATAAAATAAGAACTCAAGGAATTTTTGATGAATTATGCTGAGATCTTAGGTCCTGGAAATGCAGGGAAGTCTCTGAAAGTCTATAGCAACTTCTTATAAAAATAGAGGTGTTATACCCAACAATATTTCAGAGGTATACACTCTGGAGTTCTTAGGGAGGCCCAGTTATATTTACACCAAGGTTTAGAGCCTGAGCCCCTTAAATGAAATCATGGCCTCAAATATTCTCACAAATAAGAGTTGGAATTAAAATAACGGGATCTGTCATTTTTATAGTATATTTGTGTTTTTTCCACACTGTTTTTTTTTTTTTTTTACAGTACACTTTTTAAGATACTGGTTGGCAAAAACTATTATTGTCATTTTAAAGTTTAAAAAAAGAAATTATTTTATAGGAATTAAAATAATTTCTCTAGATAAAAAGAAAGTCTGGTATCAAAATGGGTTTTTTTCTAGACAAAAAGAAACTCTTTTGAACGCCACAGTGTGGAGAAAGCATCCTCACTAAGATTTTGATCCTTACATTTTCAGTCTATTTAGATTCTGTTGAAAGTTGACAATTTTGAAGTTTTAGATTATGTGGAACCAAATATCAAAGAAGACTCTTAACACAAAGCCAAACAAAAATAAAACCCTAGATATGAGAGAGAAACTGACCAAGAGAATAAACCCATAAATATATACCTACTCATCTGCAAAAAATTATAAGCCAGACTAAGAAACAAGACATGGTTCAGTCTAATGAACAAACTAAAAAGCAGGAGATGATAGAGAACATGGAACAACTAATCAAAGATGTCCATACAAATCTCCTAAATCAGTTCAGTAATATGGGGAAAGAGACAATGAATATTAGTAAAAGACTGGGTGAGCTGCCTTCTTTGCATGTACGAGGTCTTGGATTCAATCCCAGGTACATCCAAAAAAAAAAAAAAAAGAAAGAAAGAAAGACACTGGGTGGGTATACAGAAGAAATTGTAAACACACATAAAAAAGAACAGATCTTGTGGTAATGAAAGGCACAATGGAAGAAATTAAAAGTACACTAGAATCACACAGGAGCAGCTATGAACAGACAGAGGAAAGGATTAGTGAAATGGAATATAGGACATCCAAAATTGCCCAGATAGAACAGAAAGACAGTAAAAGAAAAAAAAAAATTTATCAGGGACTGACAGAATTGAATGACAGCAAGACATGCACAAACACACCCATTATGCATGTCCCAGAGGGAAAAAAAGAAGGGAAAAGGGAGCAGAAAGAGCATTGGAGGAAATAATGGCTGAAAATTTTCCAAATCTTATGAGGGAGATGGATGTATGAGTCCAGGAGGCACAGCATACTCCAAACAGAATAAATCCTAGCAGACCTACTCTGAGACACATACTAATCAGATTGTCAATTGCCAAAGAGAAAGAATCCCAAAAGCAGCAAGGTGAAAAATATCCATCCCATATAAGAGATGCTTGATAAGAGTAAATGCTGATTTCTCATCTGAAACCATGGAGGTGAGAAGGCAGTGGCATGATATAGTTAAGGTGCTGAGCTACCAGCCAAGAATTCTGTAGCCAGCAAAATTGGCCTTCAAAAATGAGGGAGAGTTCAAAATATTCACAGATAAAGAGAAATTGAAAACATTTGTCAATAGGGGTCCTGCCCTTCAAGAAATACAAAAGAGTTCTGCAGGTTGAAAGGAAAAGACAGTAGAGAAAGGTTTGGAGGAGAGTGTAGAAAAGAAGATTATTAGTAAGAGTAAATAGAAGAATAAAAAAGAAACATGACATATATATAAACCTAAAGAAAAAAGGCTGACATAAGTACTGCCTTTAAAGTAATAACATTGAATTTTAATGGATTAATCTCCCCACTTAAGAGACACATTTGCAGAATAGGTGAAAAAATATGAATCTATATGAATCTATAAGAGATGCACCTTAGATCCAAGGACATAAATAGGTTGCAAATGAAAGGTTGGAAAATGATTTTCCGCACAAACAGTAAACCAAAAAGGGCTGGGGTAGCAATGACAATATCAGACAAAATAAACTTTAAATAAAAACTGCTGTAAGAGACCAAGAAGGACACTATATTAATAAAAGAAGCAGTCTACCAAGAAGAAAGAACAGTCATAAATATTTATGCATATAACCAGGGTGCCCCAAAATACATGAGGTAAACACTGGCAAAACGAAGGCAAGAAATAGATGCCTCTACAATCATAGTGGGGGACTTCAATATCTAACTCTCAGTAATAAACCGAACATCTTGACAGAGGATTAATAAATAAGCAGATATCCTGAATAGTACCTAAGAGGATATATATAGAACATTGTACCCCAAAAATGGAGTATAAATTTTCTTTTTGAGTGCTGAGGGATCATTCTCCAGGATAGACCACATATTAGGGCCTAGAACAATTCTCAACACATTTAGAAATATTGAAATTATACGAAAGACTTCCTTTGACCACAATGCAAAGAAGCTTGAAATCAATAACCAGGAGAGGGAAGCAGACTTGGCCCAATGGATAGGGTGTCCACCTACCACATGGGAGGTCCTCGTTCAAAACCCGGGCCTCCTTGACCTGTGTGGAAAAGGCCCATTTGCAGTGCTGATGCATGCAAGGACTGTCATGCCACGTAGGGGTGTTCCCTGCGTAGAGGAGCCCCACACGCAAGGAGTACGCCCTGGAAGGAGAGCCGCCCAGCGTGAAAGAAATTGCAGCCTGCCCAAGAATATTGTAGCACACAAGGAGAGCTGACACAACAAGATGATGCAACAAAAAGAAACACAGATTCCCAGTGCCGGTGATAAGGACGGAAACAGTCACAGAATAACACACAGGGAATGGACACAGAGAGCAGACAACAGGGGCGGGGAGGGGGGGGGAGAAGGGGAGAGAAATAATAAAAAATAAATTAAATCTTTAAAAAAAATAATGGGCAGAGAACTGGGAAATTTGCAAATATATGGGAGTTAAACAACACGCTCTTAAACAAATAGTGGGTTAAGGAAGAAATTGCTAGAGAAATCAGTAAATATCTTGAAGCAAATGAAAATGAGAACACAACATATCAAAACCCAAGGGGTACAGCAAAGGCAGTGCAGTGAGGGAAATTTATAGGCCTAAAAATTTAATGCCTACATTAAAAAGAAGAAAGAGCTAAAATCGAAGCCCTACCTGCACATCTGGAGGAACTAGAAAAAGAATAGCAAACTAATGACCAAGCAAGCAGAAGGAATGAAATAACAAAATTTGGAGCAGAATTCAATGAAATTAGGATTAAAAAAAATAATAGAGAGAATTAACAGAGCCAAAAGCTGATTCTTTGGGAAGATTAATAAAATTGACAAACCACTAACTAGAATACAAAGAAAGAAAGAGAAAAGATGCAGATAAAATCAGAAGTTAAACAGGGGACATCACCCCACCTGAAATAAAAAATATCATAGGAAGATACTATGAAAAATTGTATGCCAACAAGTTGGACAACTTAGATGAAATGGATGAATTTCTAGAAACACACAAATAACTGATGAAAGAAGAAATAGATGACTTCAACAGACCAATCACAAGTAATAAGATTGAATCAGTCATCAAAAACCTCCCAAACGAGAAAAGCCCAGGGCAAGAAGGACTCATAAACGAATTCTATCAATCATTCTGAAAAGAACTAATACCAATCCTTCTTAAACTCTTTCAAAAACTTGAAGAGGAAGAAACATTATCTAACTCATGCTATGATGCCAGCATCGCTCCAATACCAAAGCCACATAAAGATGCTACAGGAAAAGAAATTATGGACTAATCTCTCTAATGAACTTAGATGCAAAGATCCTCAACAAAATATACACAGTCCAACAACACATCAAATGGAATTATATACCATTATCAAGCAGGTTTTATCCCAGGTATGCAAACATGGTACAACATAAGAAAATCAATTAATGTGATACACCACAATAACTGCTTGAAGGAGAAAAATTACATTATCTTCTCTATTGATGTAGAAAAAGCATTTGGCAAAATTCAGCATCTTTTTTTGATTTAGAAAAGGCACTTCAAAAGATAGAACTAGAAGGAAACTTCCTCAGTGTGATAATGGGCATATGAAAATCCCACAGCTAACATCATACTGAATGGTGAAAGTTTAAAGGCTTTCCCTCTAAGTTCGGAATGAAACAAGGATGCCCACTTTCACAACTTTATTCAACATTGTGTTAGAAATTCTTTCTGGGAGAACTGTATATCCTTTTGCAAAAGAATGAAAGAGGATCCCTGTCTCATGCGCTATACAAAAATGAACTCAAGATGCATCAAAGACCTAAATATAAGAATAAGGACCACAAATCTTCTAGAAGATAATGTAGGGAAGCATCTATGAGATCTTGTGGTAATCAAAGTGTTTCATAAACTTTATACCCTAAGCATGAGCAATGAAAGAAAAAATAGATAAATGGGGCCTTCTTGAAATTAAAAACTTTCATGTTACAAAGGAGTTTGTCAAGAAATTGAAAAGACAGTTAACTCAATGGGAGAAAATATTTGGAAACCATGTATCCAATAAGTGCCTAACATCCAGCATATATAAAGAAATCCTAAAACTCTATAATAAAAAGCTGCCCCTTTTTAAAAATGGGCAAAAAATTTCAAAAGACATTTTTTTTCCTGAGGAAATACAAATGCCTAAAAAACACATGAAAAGATGCTCAACATTACTAGATATTAGGGAAATACAAATCAAAACTACAATTAGATATGATTTCACACCTACTAGATTGATTCCTGTTTAAAAAAAAGAAAACAGAAAACTACAAGTGTTGGAGAGGATGTGGAGGAATAGGAAAAAATCATTCACTACTGGTGCAAACAGAATGGAACAGCCGCTGTGGAGGACAGTTTGGCAATTCTTTAGGAAGCTATGTATTGAATTGCCATATCATCTGGCAATCCCACTACTAGGTATATGCCCAGAACAACTGAAAGCTGGGACATGAGCAGATATATGCACACCAATGTTCATAATGGCATTATTCATGAATGATGGAAACAACACATGTCTCTCAACAGATGGATGGATAAACAAAATGTGGCATATACATATGATAGAATATTATTCAGCTATAAGAAGGAATGAAGTACTGACACATGTGAAAACATGGATGAACTTTGAGGACCTTATGTTGAATGCAATAAGCCAAAAACAAAGAGAAAAATATTGCATGATTTTACTGATATGAGCTAAGGATAATGAGCAGACTCATGGAGGTAGAGTCTGGAAGATAAGTTACCAGGAAATAGAAAGGGAGTAGAGATTGGCAAGCCAATGTTTAATCTATGTGATTTTATAATTAGGTTTATTGTAACAGTTTAGAAATGGACAGAGGTGAAGGTGCAGCAATATGAGTGTAATTAACAGAGCTGAAGTAGGAGTGAAAATGTATCAAAAGGGGAAATTTTGGACTGTCCACAAGGCTAGAGGGAAAGCTAGAGGATAAAACGTGTGACTGTGTAACTCAGTGAACTTTGGGGTGGCTGAAAACTGTGGTTTAGAATACAAATATAAGAATACTCTTTCAGGATCTATAGCAAAGGTACATCACTAATACAGGGTGTTGATAGTGGGGTGAAAGATGGGGGAAAAGCACCTAAAGCATACTTCTACTTAATTTGAATGTATTTGTGGTGTTATAGGTATTCCTCTCTATAGAGGCCCACACATTAGCTAACAAAATAATTAAACTTACATCTTAGGAAAGTCCTGCTACTTTCTCAAAGAAAATGACAAAACTTTCTGGAATATATAACACCAAGCCTTATAAAACAGAAAAATGCTCAATATTACTAGCTATTAGGGAAATGCAAACAGGCCAATATACCATGATCTCAACCTTAATTCTTGTACTTATGAACCTTACTTCTATAAAAATAAAACTTTTCCTAATTGTAATTAATGCCTAAGGGTTACCTCCTGAAAACGTCCTTGTTTCTCAAACAGGCATCTCTCTAAGCCAAATTCAGCAAATAAAATCACTACCTCCCCCTGATGTGGGGCATGACTCCCAGGGACGCGATCTCCTGGCACTGAGGGATTATTACCAAGTGCTAACCAGTGGAGCATTTGGAAAAAGACCTTGAACAAAAGGGTGAAACATTAAATCAAAAAGAGTTTTTATGGCTAAAAAATTTCAAAGTGAGTCGGGAGGTCATTCTGGATGTTATGCTTATGTAGACTTCAGGTAGATTTCACTAACTTCCAAAGCAGACAAAGCCTCAGACAAAAGTACCCAGGAGGGCTCTAGGGAAATCTGCACAAGATAGAAAAGGCACAAGCCTCATGAAATAACATTCCCTCAGCAGGTCCTATTTGAGAATATAAAATAATCTCTTTCCCCAATATAGTATAGTTATAGTCATTTAATAATTCCATTACTCATGATTCTTCTGCATTTTTTATTTTAATGTATAACTTTCAATACACCCATTAAATATATCTCTCAGATGCTTAAATCTTTGGATATAAATCTTAAATCTTTGACAGTTGAACCCTGAATTCCAGCAGGTTTATGGCCAACATTTATTCTCCAGTTCTTCTGGCTTGCCCTGGAAAACTAACAAAACAATGGTGATGGACAAGTCCCTTCCCAAAACAAGGAGTATCTACAACTACAAGCAAAACAATTACTTCTTGGAAGTGGATGTGGCTCAAGTGATAGAGCTTCCACCTACCATGTGGGAGGACTTGGGTTGGATCCCTGAGGCCTCCTGGTGAAAAGGAAGAAGAGAAAGTGTGCCGGCATGGCAAGCCAATGCCCATGCAAGTGTCTATATGGTGCATGCATGAGTGCCCGGGCATGTGCTTGTGTGGTGAGCTGCTGCCCCATGCAAGCAAGATGTGTAGCAAGATGGTGATGCACCAAAAGAGAGACAAGTTGAAACTCAGCAGAAACCAGGAACTGAGGTGGCACAATTGACAGGGAACCTCTTTCCCCATCAGAGGTCTCCAGCATTGAATCCTAGAAGAGAGAAAATGATTAGAGAAGACAACACAGACAGCAGAAACAGCAGGGCAGGAGGACAGGAAGGGGGAAAATAAACAAATCTTAAAAAAAAAAAACAACCAATTACTTCCACCTGCTCCATAATATAAAAGTCTTCTCTCAGTCTGAAGTAGAGCAGACATAATTCCAAATCACTCAGGATGGAGTAATGAACAAACATAAAGGGGGAATGTATCCATGGCCCAACATAGATTTGTTGTTATGGTAGTTATTATCTTGTGTTAATGGTAGAACTTGTAGCATAGTTATAAAGATAGTGGTTGCAAGGGGTTCAGAGGAGAGGAGAAGGGATGAATATGTGGAACACAGGGCATTTTTAGGGCAGTGAAATTGTTCTGTATAATACTGCAATGACAGATACAGGACATCAAACATTTGACAAAGTCTATAAAACTGTCCAGCACAAAGTGTAAACCAAAATGTAAACTATAGACTTTGGTTAGTATCAATACAGATGTATGCCACTAATGTAAGATGCTAATAATAGGGGAAACTATGTGTGATGTGTGTGCATGGTGGGGGACAGTTACAAAGGAATTCCCCATACTTTTGGTATAATTTTTCTGTAAATCTAAAATTTCTCTAAAAGTAAATTTTATTATTTCTAAAAAAAATATTTCTCTAATTGCACAGGGACAAGGCAAAAATCTAGAATCTAGGACTCCTGACCTCTTATCTGGTGCTCTCCTAGTTCCACCATGAAATTCTGTAAAGCGTGGAAATCACCGTTTATACTAAAACAATTCCTTTTGGATCCCACTCAGAATTTGATACTGTGGGTTTCTGCAATTCACCTTAGCTGAGGGGTAGTCATTTTTCATTTAGGGGCCAACAATTCTGTAGCTGAAAGCAGTCTGCACATTCATGTGAAATGAAGGATGGGAAGTTCCCTGAAAAGGTTTGAAGGCTTAATTCAATTGATATTGGCACAAGAAACTCTGACAGTTATCCAAATCCATTACTAAAGCTTCTCATGCCAGCAGATTTGCAAAAGTGGAATCGCATCAAATTCTTTCTGCTATGTGATTTAGGGTAAAGTGATACAGAGCTGCTTTCTTCACATGAGAACAAAGGGTGTGCTTCCTCAATGCTGGTCTCCCTGCATGGATGACACTATAAGGAAAGACAAAAATAAAATATCTATTTCTTGGCTTACTCTTACAGTGCACATACTAAGTCTTCCTGAGTCTCCACACTGGAATGGGATGCACACATGGATCTGGGAGAGCATTCATGACTAGAAGATTCCATCTGTCTTCAGTCCCATGGTCTTTGAGCAGGAGTTTAGTGTAGGGGAAAATGGAATTAGTGGCCACTGCTTTCCAGAGCTAATTATTTTTTGTAATTTTGTGTCACTTTTAAGCTAAATATTTTGGTCATATCTATTTTTGCTATATTTATGCAACTACTCATTACTTTTTTTTTTAAGATTTATTTATTTATTTCTCTCCCTTCCCCCCCACCCCCACCCCCATCCCCCACCCCCACCCCCACCCCAGGTTGTCTGTTCTCTGTGTCTGTTTGCTGCGCCGTCTCTGTCCGCTTCTGTTGTTGTCAGAGGCACGGGAATCCGTGTTTCTTTTTGTTGCATCATTTTGTTGTGTCAGCTCTCCGTGTGTGTGGCACCATTCCTGGGCAGGCTGCACTTTCTTTCGCACTGGGTGGCTCTCCTTACAGTGCACACTCCTTGCGCGTGGGGCTCCCCTACGCGGGGACACCTCTGCGTGGCAGGGTACTCCCTGCGCGCATCAGCACTGCACATGGGCCAGCTCCACACGGGTCAAGGAGGCCTAGGGTTTGAACCGTGGACCTCCCATGTAGTAGGCAGACGCCCTAACCACTGGGCCAAGTCCACCGCTGTCATTACTTTTCTTGAAAGCTTCCCATAAGACCTAAGATCCTGAGGGAGGACTGACTACACAGTTTAAAGTCTTTTTAGACATTCCAGAAAAAAGAAACATGGAATAATTTTCTATTGGGATGATTATGACTGTAAGTAACAAAAACACCCTAACTAACAAGTAATATCTTCTGCAACAAGAAATACAGAGGGGAAGTGAATGTGGCTCAAGTGATTGGGCTTCTGTCTATCATATAGGAGGGTCTGATTCCCCGGGCCTCCTGATGAAGGCATGTTGGCCTGCACGGTGAGCTGGCCTGAGTGGAGACCCAGCCCGCATGGAGTGCTAGCCCACACTGAGTTCTGGGCCTTCTGGAAAGCTGGTGCTGCAAGATGGTGCAACAGAAAGAGACACAGAGGAGAGACAATAAGAAGACGCAGCAGACCAGAGAACTGAGGTAGTGCAAGAGATTGAGCGCCTCTCTCCCACTCCAGAAGGTCCTAAGATTGGTTCCAGGTGCTGCCTAAAGAGAAAACAAGCAGAAGCAGAAGAACACACAGTGAATGGACATAGAAAGCAGACAATGAGCACAAAAGCAAGGCTGGGTGGCGGAGGGGGGGAGGTGGAATATAAGAAAGAGAATGGATGGCTCTACCACATTGTATAGTCAAGATCTGGCCACAAACTCCTTTATGTCTTGGATTCTCCTATGGCCGGCTCCTGTCTGGTTTGAGATCTTTATACCAGGCTAGCATGTCACATCCAGACACAACAATGACCAGAAGGTGAAGATTGACCCCATCTTTTCCAGGTATTGCTTTAAAGAAAGAAAAATTTCAAAACTGATGTCCTTTAATAGCCATGTCTAGACCAATTACTGGCAAAAACTATTGGGACCCTCATGCTTGGCTTTGACCAGTTTGCACCCACTCCTGGGATTAAGCTGGAGTCAGTTTCCTTCAAGTCCATGGCGGCAGAAAAATGAAGATATCTGGAGGAAGGAAGAAGTTGGTGTGGTGGGAATTGGGTAGATGAATGGATGTTGTGTAGATGTCAAATAGTATTTGGTATATATAAGCAGCCTCCAGTGTATTTGTTGTTGGTTTTCTTTAACCCTTACAAATTCTAGCTTCATCACTCGTTAGCTGGGTGATCTTAGGTAAATTATTTAATATCTCTAGTTCTCAACTTCTTCATCAGAAAAATGGGGATAATAATATTGTTTACACCCTAAGTTTGTTGTAAGGATGATTTAATATATAATGCGATGCAAAGATATATATATGAGAGAAAACTTGAGGCAGTACATGGGACACAGCAAACTCATATAAGCTTTAGTTCTTATCTTAGTTTGCCAGGGCTGCTATGACAAATGCATTATAATGGGTTGACGTAAATAACAAGCATTTCTTTTGAGGCTAGAAATTCAAAATCAAGATGTTGGCAAGACCATGTGTTTTCCTGGAGTTGGTAGCATTCTGGTAATGGCAGGGCTCCATTGTTGGTGATTTCAATTACCTCTCTGACTTCTTCTGACTTGTGGCTCCTTTGCTGCCTGTGTCTAAAGTTCCACTCTTTAAAGGATCTCTAATTATATGGATTAAGACCCACCCTGATTCAATTTGGTCACAACAACTAAAAATAATATCTTGAAAATATCCTGTTGATAAATGGGCTGACTCCTACATGAACACAGATTAAGATTTGTACATGTCTTCCATGGGAGACATGCTTCCATCTCCAACCACTACTATTACTGCCATATGGTCCTGCTGTTCAACTATGACTGAAAGTAAATTGTAATAATCTATAATAAATAATATGGGAAAAAGAGACTAGAGCTTAGTAAAATGCAGATGGATTGAGAGGGGAGAAGTTAATGATAAGATTCCACTGGCCCCTAATGTAATCATATGGTATCATAGGATGAAAGAGAGTGGTGTTTTTAATTGAAAACAGGATAAGTAATTATCTTTAATTCTTACTCTAAGAAGGTAGTAATTAGAGTGGATCCCTACTCCTGGGTCAATATTCCCAGCTTACAACCTGATACAACTCCCCAGCTTGATGTTAACGGAATAAATAGAACAATATATCCCCAAATCTGTGGGGAAGGCAAGAAGATGATGGGGGATCTAACTCCTGTAATTGTCTTCAGAGCCTGGAACTACAGGTAATTTTAATAAAAGTACCCATTAATGCAATCTGTAAATCCCTCAGGTGTCTTTAAGGAGAAGAAAAAAAAAAGGACTTAGTGGCTCAATCCCATATTCCCTTAAAAATCTTGAAGTAAGAAGATTCAAAATGATGGAAATAGCTCCCTACTCAAATAAAGGTTTAATCTGGAAGACATACCTTATTTAAAACAGAAATTCCCAATGATGCCAAAATGTGGAAACAACTACTTAGAATATGGAGCAGCACAAAAGAGTAAGATAACAGAAAAGAAAGTGAACATCAGACATATTTCTCAAAGTCACAAAAATAAAGTATTCTCTGGAAATTAGCCAGGGTCTTATATTTTTATTATTGGTAAAGAACAATGTTTAAAGGAAGGAGCTCAACATTTCTTTGGGGAAATATATTTTTATATCCATATAGCAAGATGATCATACTAAATGTGTGTGCTAGCATAAAATTGAAAATAACTTGATGTCTCATTATACACACTGATATGAGATATTGGGACTCATGTTGAGAGGAAGATTATAAGCAGGAGACAAATTTGATTTTAAGGGCCAGCTGGATACATTATGACAGCTAAACTTTGAATCTTTTAGGACAATGGGATTAGAAAAACTTTAAATGTCATCTAGTTCAACCGTTGAATTCTTACACAGAGAAGATTGTGAGATTTCTTGATGACAAGTGGTCTAGTTTATAGGTCACTCTAGTTCCCAGTTTGTAAGACTTCCTGTGATGGTCATTGTGAGATCCTGAATGATAAAGGGAGGGGAAAATGAGATGAGAAATTGCTTCTGAGAAACACAATTGAATATCTGTTAAATTTTCCATGGTTTGGATTAGGAATGCTTAACACAGAGTTAGCAAGCAGGCCTGAGCATTTATAACCTTGTGCACGGATATTTTCAAGTACCTTCCACTGGATCAAAGAATATATAGGTAGTTTTATTTTTTAATTCTTTAAAAAATTGGTTTAACAGCCTTGGTAAAAGCACCAATCTTATTTCCATTTTTAGTTCTCTTTCAATTTTATGTAAAAGGTACAGTTTCATTAGAGGAATTAGGTAGCTAATTCTTTTGGAAAGATTCAGCTGTCACTGAGTAACACAATCTTTTCCTGACGTCCTCATCCAGGCTGGCAATGACTGGACTCCAGCTAACAGTGGTTATGGTTTACAGGACACTTTGGGCGACAGTGACAGCTGATAGAAGAGTGTCAAGCCATCTCTTCCCCAATTCCATTTACTTTGGAAACATGTAACTTTAAAATCTGTAAGTATCATTTATGAGCAAGTATTAGTCAATAGTATATGCTTCTGTTCCTCCATGTAGTCCACTTGAGGGAAAAATGATGTTTGGTTATTTTTTAAGACCATAGTATTTATGCGATTTTAAGGTCAGTGGCGCAAAATATGCTGGCAAAATAACCCAGTGCATGTATCATCTTGGTATTTAAGCAGCACAAAAGAATTAACAATTTACAAATTTGTTCAGTTCAATACCTGGAATAGTGGGTAATTTTTTTCCTTCAAAAAGTGATAGTAAAACACTAATTTGATATCAGAGGTAAACAAATAGGTTAGGTTCCCAGTGTTTATAGACCTATATTTTCTTGGAACTTACATCATTTATCAACATTCCCTTTTCCTCTTAGATGTGATTATGTGAGCAGGAAGGATTGGTTAAAATGGACAAATAACAACATGCAGAGCACCACTGAATTGAGTTAAGCATTGTGGGGAAGCAGAGAGATGTACAGGACATCGTTCAAAATTTCAAGAATCTTACTACCTAATTGTGAAAGACATTTACATGTACGTGTCATGCCATGAAGTGCTACCCAAATAGATAACTCTTTTTATCTAAATAAAAACGATGATTTTTCCATTTCAGAGAGGCAACAAGGTTTATCAAAATGAGCGCTGTCCTTGGAGTCCAGTGCCTGGATCCACATCCAAACACTGACACCTACTATCTAACTTCTCTGGTCACTTTCTTGATCTATAATGAGGTTGGACTAGACTACTTCCAAAGTCAAACATTCTGTGATTATTGGTATTTTTTACTAAAAATCCACGAGGAAGGCTAGATCAGTGTTGGATGTGTGTGAGGGGGTGGTATGTGGGACAGGGCACACCTTAGGCTGGCTTCTGTGGAATATCTAAGTGTTCATCTTGTCATAGTGTATTATATCTGTGAATGGAGACACACACAATAAACACAAAAATAGCAAACTCCCATCTTGTGAAGTCCTGCCAGGTTCTCAATTAAAGGAACAAGAATACCTCAGAAAAATAAGCAGTACCTGATAAAAGAAAACAGACCAATATGTCAAACCCTCAATATTATTGCAAGTAATTATGAATCTTGTTCTTCTAAAACTGAAACTTAGTGGTTACCAAAGGTACAGAGGGGCGGGGGAGGGAAGAATAGAATGGATGGAGCATAGGGCATTTTTTGGGCATTAGAATTGCTCAGCATGATCTTGCAATAAAGGATAGGCCACTTAAAGTTTCGTCAAAATCTATAAAAGTGTACAATCCAAAATGTAAAACATAATGTAAACCATCGACTATGGTTAGCAGCAATGCTTCAGTATTTGTACATCAATTGTAACAAATACCATCCACGTGTAAAATGTTATTGATAAGGAAGAGGCGAAAAGGGCGAAGTTATTGGATATATGCAAATCCCCTATATTCTCTATGTGACTTTTCTGTATCCTAAAGCTTCTTTGAAGAGAAAATGAAAAAAATAAGACCTGGGGGAACATATGAAAGAAAATGTCACTGTCCATACAGGACAAACAGATTTTACAGTGATGAACAACACAATGTCTGAATTTTTTTTTACTAATTTTTTTATTATTTCAAATTTTTAAAAAAAATTGTTTCTTACTGGTTATTTTAAAAATTATTATTTCATGTTCTTTTTTAAATATATTTTTATTTATTTTTAAAAGGTACATAGATCACACAAAATGTTACATTAATAAAATATAGGGGATTCCCACATGCCCCACTCTCCACACACCTACTTTTCCCACATCAACAACTTCTTTCAGTAGTGTGGTATATTCATTGCAAATGATGAACACATTTTGGAGCACTGCTGCACAGCATGGATTATAGTTTACATTGTAGTTTACACTCTCTCCCACTCCATTCAGTAGATTATGGCAGGATATATATAATGTTCTGCATCTGTTCCTACAATGTTATTCAGGACAACTCTAAGTCCCAAAAATGCCACCATATTACAATTCTTTTTCCCTCCCCCTGCCTTCAGCAACTCCAGTGGCCAACATCTCCAAATCAATGATATAATTTCTTCCGTTGCTAGAATCATAATAAGTCTTTAGTAGAATACCAGTAAGTCCACTCTAGTCCATATTTTATTCCCCAACCTGAGGACTCTGGGATGGTGTTGCCCACTCCACCTTTAATTGAAAGGGGGCATCAATCCCACGTGGCTGACAGATGGGACTCTCATGCTTGTAGTTGTAGACTCTCTTGGTTCCTTGGTGTGGTGATTGTCCATCATCACTTCCTTGTTAGCTGTCCTGGGTAAGTCCAACAAACTGGAGAGTAGGTGTTACAACTCTGCTGAGGCTCAGGGCCCAGCTGGGACATGGACAGACCAAAGATTCAGGCCTCCTGGATATATACCCACCAACCCCAGTGCCAACCACAGGTTCAATAAAAGGGACAGAAGAGGCATGTGTAGAGAATTCACATCTGAGTCCAACTCCATCACACTTGGGAGCACAAACTCCAAAGTAGGACCCACTGGCAAGGCACCAAACTCCAGACACATCTGCCATGACCATAGGACCTGGGTGTCTCTGGAACCCTCAGGAGCCTCACTACCTGGGGTAGCACCTACTTTAGCTGTCTATGAGATCCTACTGAGATATGCATAAGCACCACTCCTCTGATGACTTACTGACTCATTTTAAAATCTCTTAGCCATATAAACTCATTTGTCTTTACCATTTCCCCTTTTATTCAAGTTTTTTTTTTCCAATTGCATCACCAGTCCATGCTTGGTAGTTATCCCTCAGTGCCAGGGAGGCTCATCCCCAGGAGTCATGTCTCATGCTGGGGGGGAGGTAATGCATTTATATGTTGAGTTGACTTAGAGAGTGGCCACATTTGAGCAACATGGAGGCTCTCAAGAGGTAACTCTTAGGCACCCTGCCACACTAGGTCAAGTTGAAATTTCAAGCACAAAAGGCTCATAAGCATAGTTGTCAGTATCAAAGTCCCATCAATGGACCATTCTTCTTCATTGATCATTGGCTCTGTACTTGGGGGATTATTGCTGTTCCATTAGAGAATGCAGCAGAGCTCCCCAGGATGGTAACCCAGCACTTCCTCAGTTGTGTGAATCTCTACCCACTATGGCAATGCCCCATAAACTTCTGAACATATCTATATTCCCTATATGCATGCCCAGACAAACTCCCTCCCATGCATCTCCCATCAATGACATCCCACACCAATGTTCCTCCTCTGTCATATCCCTCTGTGATACAAAACTTCTTCAAAAATGTTTTGGAGATGTTTTGGGTCACAGAAGGGTCACAACAGTAGCAGGGGAAGATCACTGGTGCTGGGTGTCAGTGATGGAAGGGAGGCATAGGAAGAAGTTCATCTAGGTCATGCCTCTAAGGCTTATAAATATGTTCAAGTGTTCATGGGGTATTGTCTCAGTGGGTAGAGATACACACAGTAACTAAGAATATTGAATTCCCATCCTAAGGAGTTCTGTATATTCTCTAATAGGATAGCAAGAATCTCCTGAGTGCAAGGACAATGCCTAGTGAAGGAACACAGACCATTAACCAGGCCCTTTTTTTTTTTTTTAATATTTATTTATTATTATTATTTTTTAATTACATTAAAAAATATATATGAGGTCCCATTCAACCCCACCGCCCCCGCCCCCCACTCCCCCCACAGCAACACTCTCTCCCATCATCGTGATACATCCATTGCACCTGGTAAGTTCATCTCTGAGCATCACTGCACCCCATAGTCAATGGTCCACATCATAGCCCAGACTCTCTCATGTTCCATCCAGTGGGCCCTGGGGGGATCTACAGTGTCCCGTAATTGTCCGTGAAGCACTATCCAGGACAACTCCACGTCCCGAAAACGCCTCCACATCTCATCTCTTCCTCCCGTTCCCCACACCCAGCAACCCCCATGGCTACCGTTCCCACACCCATTTCACATTTTCTCTGTGGACATTGGATTGGTTGTGTCCATTGCACACCTATGTCAAGTGAGGGCTTAGATTCCACATGGGTACTGGATGCACTCTTCCCACTTCTAGTTGTAGACACTCTAGGCTCCATGTTGTGGTGGTTGACCTTCTTCAACTCCATGTTAGCTGAGTGGAGTAAGTCCAATAAGTCAAAGTGTAGGAGCTGAAGTCTGTTGAGGCTCTGGGCCTGGGTGTCATATTATCAGTCCAGAGATTCAAATCCCCTACATATATCTTAAACTCAGCACTAACTACAATTCCAATAAAGTAGCATGCAAGTCTTATGAAAAGAGATCCCCTCTGAGTCCATTTCCATCACGCAGAAACACCAGCTCCAAAGAAGGGCCATCTGTCATGGCAGTGAACCCCTTCTGCCATGACCATAGAACCCGTGGGTCTCTTTATCCCTCAAAAGAACCAATACCTGGGGTTGTATCTACCTTATCTGTCTCTTAGATTCTGTTCAGTTGTACATAGGGGTATTCCTTCTGACAACCTCCAGACTCTTTTTTAGAGACTCACAGCCTTATAATCTCATTTCTCCTTTCCATTTCCCCCTTACATTAGGTCAAACCGCTTCCCGAAGTCATGTTATTATATGTAGACAGGTATATTCTGCTGTTCCGCATTGAATCTTTAATTCAAGGTCATTTTCTAGTTGCTTCTTCAGCTGGTATGTGGTAGTGATCCCTCGGTGCCAGGGAGGCTCATCCCCGGGTGTCGTGTCCCACGCTGGGGGGAATGCATCACATCTACACACTGAATTTGGCTGTGAGAGTGGCCACATTTGAGTAACATGAAGGCTGTCAGGAGGAAACCCCCAGGCACAATGCTACTCTAGGCCTTGTTCTTATTGCAGGTGCATAGGCTCAAAAGTGTAGCCATTAGTATCAAGAGCCCACTGTTGGGCCCTCCTTCCTTCCTGGTTCTTGCCGTTGCACCTGAAGGATTGCCGCTGCTCTCCCAGGGCCCACAACAGTGACCCCCCGGCCAGGAGCCCAGTACCCCCCCAGCTGTTGTTTTTAATTGTTTCCACTATGAGTATATATAGACATTACCATATACCCTGGGCATATGCCCTGTATAACTCCCTGTCAACCATATATATCCTGTCAATAACATCCCATATCAGTATTCCTCTGCTGCCATTGTTGAACCACTCTGTGATCCAAAACTTCCCGTAAAGTGAATCCCAACATAATGTCAGCTTCAGAAGAGTCTTAGATCACCGAAATTCATATATACAATATACAGTATTTCCCCAGATCCACCATAAAACCTTTTCCCTTCCACAGCAATAATCTTTTAACTTATTCATATCATATTTCCTGAAACTGATGTACAGATTCCGAAACTATAGTTTTCAAACAAGGTAACATTTGTGCTTACTATGTGGTCCATACTTTAGGTTGTACAGTTTTCTAAATTTTTAGTTATCCTATGTTTTGTCTTATGGTTTTCATTATTAGTCTGTCGTCCCCTATATGTTTTTGGTGTAATATTAGCTGTTTTATATTCATCCTCGTGTACTCTCACATAACTCCTCTTTTGCCCCCTTATTTACCTTTGTTCCATCCATTGCACGTCCATTTTCCCCTCCCCTTAGGGCCCACAACGCCTGCCAATCTAATGCCCTGGGAGCCGTCCTTTCTCACGAGAGATACAGTTCTCTCTATTTGACGGCATTAGTCTTCCCCAGGATATGGGTCCACCCCACCCAATGGTAGAACCCACCTTGGCAAAATGAGCCTTCAGCTATTCCCTCTGGAGTCCGTCCCACATCAGACCATACCCCCTGAGCGTCCTAACCAGGTGACCCTCCTACTTATACTTTGATACGTTTTACTCAACATTTAGTTCTCAACGAACTTCTGACACTCTCCCATGTTTGTATGTTGCCCCTCCCTCCCACCTATTTCTTGGACCATATTACCCCTCTTCCCATCCCCAGCCCCCCTCAAACCCAGAAAACCCCACCCGAAGGTAACCCCTTGCCCCCATTTTGTCCCTTCTTTGTGCTCATACTTACCCCCAGCTCATCACAGATTCCACCCCTATAGACATTAACTCACATCCTTCCTCCATCCCCCGATTTCCAGTAAGCCACTTTTCCAGACTCTAGCTCTCTGAGGCAGTTAACTTATTTCATATCATTGAGGTCATATAGTATTTGTCCTTCAATGCCTGGGTTGCTTCACTTAACATAAGATTCTCAAGGTTCATCCATGTTATCAGGTGCGATTGTAGTGTATTGGTTCTTACAGCTGAGTAGTATTCCATTGTGTGTATATACCACATTTTATTGATCCACTCATCTGTTGATGGACTTTTGGATTGATTCCAACTTTTGGCGATGGTGAACAATGCTGCTATGAACATTGGTGTACATATATCGGTTTGTGTCCTTGTTTTCAGATCTGATGGGTATATACCCAGCAGTGGTATTGCTGGGTCATATGGCAAATCTATGGATAATTTTTTGAGAAACTGCCAAACTGTCCTCCAGAATGGTTGGATCCTTCTGCATTCTCACCAGCAATGGATGAGTGTTCCCCTTTCTTCACATCCTCTCCAGCATTTGTATTCTACTGTTTTCTTCATGGCTGCCAATCTTATGGGAGTAAGATGGTATCTCATTGTAGTTTTGATTTGCATTTCCCTGATAGCTAGGGATTTGGAGCATTTTTTCATGTGCTTTTTAGCCATTTGTATTTCTTCTTTGGAGAAGTGTCTGTTTAAATCTTTTTCCCATTTTTTAAATGGGTTGTTTATCTTTTTGTTTTCGAGATCTATGAGTTCTTTATATATGCAAGTTATAAGTCTCTTATCAGATATATGGTTGCCAAATATTTTCTCCCATTGTGTGGGTTCCCTTTTTACTTTCTTGACAAACTCCTTTGAGGTGCAGAAGGCTTTAATTTTGAGGTAGTCCCATTTATCTATTTGTTCTTTTGCTGCTCATGCTTTTGGTGTGATATTCATGAAGCCATTTCCTATTACAAGGTCCTGTAGATGTTTCCCTACACTGCTTTCTAAGGTCTTTATGGTCTTGGCTCTTATATTTAGGTCTTTGATCCATCTTGAGTTGATCTTTGTATAAGGTGTGAGATGGTAATCCTCTTTCATTCTTCTACATATGGCTATCCAGTTCTCCAGGCACCATTTGTTGAATAGGTCATTCTCTCCCAGTTGAGAGGGTTTGGTGGCTTTATCGAATATTATATGGCTATATACATGAGGTTCTATATCTGAACTTTCAATTCGATTCCATTAGTCTGTGTGTCTCTCCTTATGCCAGTACCATGCTGTTTTCACTACTGTAGCTTTGTAGTATGTTTTGAAGTCAGGAAGTGTGATTCCTCCTATTTCGTTTTTCTTTTTCAATATGTCTTTGGCTATTCGGGGCCTCTTTTTATTCCAAATAAATTTCATAGTTAGTTTTTCTAGTTCCTTAAAGAAGGCTGTGTTGATTTTTATTGGGATTGCATTGAATGTGTAGATCAGTTTTGGTAGGATAGACATCTTAATAATATTCAGTCTTCCTATCTATGAACAGGGAATATTCTTCCATTTATTTAGGTCTTCTTTGATTTCCTTGAACAATCTTGTATAGTTCTCGATGTATAAGTTTTTTACCTCTTTAGTTAAATTTATTCCTAAGTATTTGATTTTTTTTATTTACTATTGTGAATGGTATTTGTTTCTTGATTTCCTCCTGATCTTGCTCATTATTGGTGTATAGAAATGCTACTGATTTTTGTGCATTGATCTTATAACCTGCGACTTTGCTAAACTCATTTATGAGTTCTAGGAGCTTTGTTGAAGATCTCTCAGGGTTTTCTATATCATGTCATCTGCAAATAATGAAATTTTGACTTCTTCCCTTCCAATTTGAATGCCTTTTATATCTGGTTCTTGTCTCAGTGCTCGAGCCAGTACTTCCAAGACAATGTTAAATAGGAGCGGAGACAATGGGCATCCTTGTCTTGTTCCTGATTTTAGAGGGAAGGATTTCAGGATTTCGCCATTGTAAACAATGTTGGCTTTAGGTTTTTCATATATATTCTTTATCATGTTCAAAAAGTTTCCTTGTATTCCGATCTTTTGGAGTGTTTTTATCAGGAAGGGGTGCTGTATTTTGTCAAATGCCTTTTCTGCATCTATAGATATAATCATGTGGTTTTTTTCTCTCAATCTGTTTATATGGTGTATTACATTGATTGATTTTCTTATGTTGAACCATCCTTGCATACCTGGGATAAATCCCACTTGGTCATGGTGTATAATTCGTTTAATGTGTTGTTGAATACGATTAGCAAGTATTTTGTTAAGTATTTTTGCGTCTAGGTTCATTAGAGAAATTGGTCTGTAATTTTCCTTTCTTGTGGTGTCTTTGTTTGGCTTTGGTACTAGGGTAATGTTGGCATCATAGAAGGAATTAGGCAGTGTTCCTTCTGTTTCGATTTTTTGGAATAGTTTCAACAGGATTGGTGTTAGTTCTTTCCGGAATGTTTTGTAGAATTCACCTGTGAAGCCGTCTGGCCCTGGGCTCTTCTTAGTTGGGAGATTTTTAATGACTGATTCTATCTCTTTGCTTGTGATTGGTTTGTTAAGATCATCAATTTCTTCTTTCTTCAGTATGGGCTGCTTATGTATTTCTAGGAATTTGTCCATTTCCTCTAAATTGTCATTTTTGTTGGAATATAGTTTTTCAAAGTATCCTCTTATGATAGTCTTTATTTCTGTGGGGTCAGTGGTGATATCACCTTTCTCATTTCTTATTTTGTGTATTTGCATCTTTTCTCTTTTTTTCTTTGTTAGTCTTGCTAAAGGTTTGTCAATTTTGTTGATCTTCTCAAAAAACCAGCTCTTGGTCTTGTTTATTTTTTCAAGTGCTTTCTTATTTTCTATTTCATTTAGTTCTGCTCTTATCTTTGTTATTTCCTTCCTTCTTCTTCCTGTTGGGTTACTTTGTTGTTGTTTTTCTAATTCCTTCAAATGTGCAGTTAATTCTTCAATTTCTGCTCTTTCTTCTTTTTTGATATATGAATTTATGGCTATAAATTTCCCTCTCAGTACCGCTTTTGCTGCATCCCATAAATTTTGGTATGTTGTGTTATCATTATCATTTGTTTCAAGGTAGTCATTGATTTCTTTTGAGATTTCCTCTTTGACCCACTGTTTTTCTAAGAGTGTGCTGTTTAATTTCCAAATTGTCGTGTGAAGTCTGGGTCTCTGTCCCTTGCAAATTTCCAGCTTGACTCCACTGTGGTCAGAGATATTGTTTTGTATGATTTCGATCTTTCTGAATTCATTAAGCCTTTCTTTGTGGCCTAGCATATGGTCAATCTTGGAGAATGTTCCATGTGCGCTTGAGAAAAATGTATATCCTGCTGTGTTTGGGTGTAATGATCTATATATGTCTATTAGATCCAGCTCTTCTAATATACTGTTCAAATGTTTTGTTTCTTTAGTGATTCTCTTTTGAGATGTTCTGTCCAGAGTTGATAGTGGTGTATTAAAATCCCCCACTATAATTGTAGATGCATCTATTCTTTCACTTAGTTTTTCCAGCGTTTGCCTCACATATTTAGAGGCGCCCTTGTTAGAAGCATAAATATTTATGATTGTTCGATCTTCTTGACAAATTGTCCCTTTCACTAAAATATAGTATCCTTCTTTGTCTCTCACAATTGTTTCGCATTTAAAGTCTATTTTGTCTGATATTAATATAGCTACTCCTGCCTTTTTTTGGTGGTTGTTTGCTTGTATGATTGTTTTCCAGCCATTCACTTTCAACCTCCATGAGTCTCTGGGTCTAAGATGTGTCTCTTGTAGGCAGCATATAGATGGGTCGTATTTCCTTATCCAGTGTCCCAGTCTGAATCTTTTGATAGGTGAGTTTAATCCGTTGACATTCAGTGTTATTACGTTTAGAGAGTTTATGGTAGCCATATTTTGGTTGGATTTGTGTTTGTTATATTTTGTTTGCATTATTTTATTTTCCCCTTCTATTTTTGTCTTTCTTGTTGCTTTTACACTCTCCTCCATCTCTGACTGTCCTGTTTTTTCCTTTCTTCCTGCAGAATTCCCTTAAGAATTTCTTGAAGGGGAGGTTTCTTGTTGATATACTCTTTCAGTTTCTGTTTATCTGTGAATATTTTGAACTCTCCATCATTTTTGAATGCTAGTTTAGCTGGATAGAGTATTCTTGGTTGGAGATTTTTTTCCTTTAGTACCTTGACTATATCATACCACTGCCTTCTTGCCTCCATCGTTTCAGATGAGAAATCAGCACTTAATCTTATGGAGTTTCCCTTGTATGTGATGGTTTTCTTTTCTCTTGCTGCTTTTAGAATTTTTTCTTTGTCTTGAGCATTGGATAATTTGACAAGTATATGTCTTGGGGTGGGCCTGTTGGGGTTTATGACCAGTGGAGTGCGCTGTGCTTCTTGGATATGTACATCTGTCTCTTTCAGTAGATTTGGGAAGTTTTCATTCATTATTTCCTGCAACACTCCTTCTGACCCCTTTCCCTTCTCTTCTCCTTCTGGAATGCCTATAATATGTATGTTTGAGCGTTTTGCGTTATCATTCAGGTCCCTAAGTCCTATCTGGATTTTTTCTACCTTTTTATTGACCACTTCTACTATCTGTTTGATTTCCAATGCACTGTCTTCCACATCACTAATTCTCTG
This sequence comes from Dasypus novemcinctus, assembly GCF_030445035.2. Classification (NCBI taxonomy): domain Eukaryota; kingdom Metazoa; phylum Chordata; class Mammalia; order Cingulata; family Dasypodidae; genus Dasypus; species Dasypus novemcinctus. Next base: position 131,855,696 of record NC_080676.1, read on the forward strand.
CTCTGCCTCTTCTAGTCTGCTGATATTTGCTGCAAGTGTATTTTTGATTTCTTGAATTGTGGTGTTCATTTCCATCATATCTGTTATTTTTTTGCGCATGTCTGCAATTTCCCCTCCAAGTGTTGTCTTCACGCTGTTAACCTCTTTCATTACTTCATCAAATTTGTCGGTGATAAATGTTCTGAGATCTATCATTGCTTGTGCGAAGTCCTGCCCCCCTTCCTGATTTTCAGTTTGTTGATTGGATTCAGCCATGTTTTCCTGATTACTGGTTTGGTTTGTAGATTTTTGTTGCTGTCTTGTCAACATTTTTTCTTGACGGGTTTAATCAGTTCCTTAGCTTCTTTGTCTAGTCTTGGAGATTAATTAGCTGTTGTTTTTGCGTAAGTGTTATATCTTCTCTTTGTCACTTTGTTCTTCTTATTCCAATTTCTTATTGCTAGTTAAGCTCACTTTAAAGGAAAGTATTAGTGCTGGGGAAAGTCAATTGTGTAAGGAAGGAAAAAGTGTGAAGTAGTATTGGTGATATATGTTTACAAAGCAACAATATGAGTTCTGGGAAGATGGAGGTTAGATCATGTAAATTGTGTAGAGTTATAGTAGTAGGAAAGTACCTATAATGAGGAAGACGACTGAATATGGGAGGAATGTGGTACGTACTAAGAGGCTATTGTTTTCGTGAGAGAGGGAAAGAGAAAAGAAAGGTAATAGTTTCAGGGACGAATACCAGATGGAAAACTAAACAAAGGTATTAGAAATTAAGAGTTAGACACTTTGTGGATCAAAGAAAGGGAGATGGAATATAGGAGAGATAGCAGATGGTGGAGGATATCAAGTTGTAGGGGAAAGGGGATAGTGTAGATAGGCTAAATCTATTCACAGAGAAATGAGGCAGTGGAGGGTGAGGAAACCCAGCAAATGTGAGGTATTTCTTGTAGGACCTATTGTATTGTTAAGGTAAAATAGTATAAGAAGAATATTGGGGACAAGAAAGAGAGGATTGAAAAAAAAAAAAAGAACAACAAGAGCAACAACAACAAAAAAGAAGAAAAAAAAAACAAAAAGAAAAAAAAAAACAAAACAAAAAACCAAAGAACAGAAACCCCGCCGCCAGGCTCGGCTGGGCTCAGCTGGGCTCCGGTCCCCCACCCGCCGCCCGCCGCGGCTCGGCTGGGCTCGGCTAGGCTCGGCTGGGCTCGGGTCCCCCGCCTGCCGCCCGCCGCTGCTTGGCTGGGCTCGGCTTCCCCTCCCGCCGCGGCTCGGCTTCCCCTCCCGCCGCTGCTCGGCTGGGCTCGGCTGGGCTCGGCTTTCCCGCCCGCCGCCCGGCGCGGCGCAGCGCGGCTCGGCTCTCCCGCTCGCCGCCCGGCGCGGCGCGGCTGGGCTCGGCCGAGCTCAGCTGGGCTCGGCCGGACTCGGCTTCCCTGCCCACCGCCCGCCGCCACCGCGGTGCAGCGCGGCTCGGCTCTCCCGTCCGCCGCCCGCCGCGGTGCTAGCTGCCTCGGCTCCGCCTACCCAAGGAGGGAGTCCTCCACACGTAGCTGGGATCTCCGTGTATATTTCACAGATGGATCCTCTCTGTTACCTTCCCTCCAAATCGATGTCCAGACACCTCCGGACCAGGAAAAATCCCAAAACAGCCGGTCCCAAAGAGTCTCCGACGCCTCCCAGCCGATTCCCCCCAGGAGCTAGTAACCGGGAAGTTCACTCAGCCGCCATCTTGCCTCCCCCTCCTGAAAAGTCCCAAATTATATCTTATAGACCAGTCCTTTCCGTTACCTTCCCACCAAATCGATGTCCAGACACTTCCTGCCCTGAAAAAATCCTGAAAAAGCCTGGTCCCAGAGAACCTCCAGCGGTGCCCAGCTGCCTCTTCCCAGGAGAGACGGCAAGGCAAGCTCACTCAGCCACCATCTTGCCGGAAGTCCCCCTAACCAGGCCCTTGATATTCATGATTGTACTTATGAACCTTTTCTTGTGAAATTGGAACTTAGCCTAGAATTACTTACTGCCTAAGAATTACCTACTGAAAGCCTCCTTGTTGCTCAAATGTGGCCTCTCTCTAAGCCAAACTCATCATATAAATGCACTACTTTCTCCCTCCCACCCCACTCTTACCCCCAGAGTGGGGCATGACTTCCGGGGACGAGCCTCCCTGGCACCAAGGAATTATTACCAACTAGCAATGCACCTGGAAAAATACCTTGATCAAAAGAGGGAAAAGGTAAACACAAATGAGCTTCAAGGTGAGTTGGGAGGTCATTCCAGAGGCTTATGCAAGTGTCAGCAGGATCTCATTGACTGCCACAGCAAACAGTGCCTCAAATAGTGGGGCTCATAGGGACTCTAGAGATATACAGAAATTAAAAGCAGGGCGGATAGCTTAGGAAGTTGGGATCCTGTCAGTGGGCCTTACTTTGGAATTTATGTTCCACAGTGTAACAGAGTTATGCTCATTTACAGGTTCTCTACACCTGGTTCTTCTGCCCCTTTACTTGAACCTATAATTAGCAGTATACTTGATAAATATATGTCCCAGAGACTTAATCCTTTGATCTCTTCATGTGCCAGTTGAGCCCTGAATTTCAGCAGAGTTGCAACAACTACTTTCCAGTTTATTGGATTCACCCAGAACAACTAACAAGGAGAGGAAGATGGACAACACCCATCCCAGGGAATAGAGGGTCTGCAACTGCAAGTAAGAGATCTGCCCCATGGAATTTAAGCTCCCTCTTGATTAGAAGCAGAGTGGGCATTACCATCCCCAAATCCTTAAGATTGGGGAGTGAACAACGTACTAAAGTAAACTTATTATTATTCTACTATGGACTTATTATTATAATAGCAATAGAAGAACTCTTCTCATCAATATAAAGGCAATGGCCACCAGAAGTTCTGAGGGATGGGAGACAGAAGAATAGAGGTAATAGGGAGAATTTTTGGGACATTGGAGTTGTTCTGCATGACATAGCAGTGACAGATACAGGCCATTGGAAATTTTGCCATAACCTACAAAATTGTGCAAGACAGAGTGTAAATCATAATGTCAACTGTAATTGATAGTTAGTAGTGAAGCTTCAGTATGTGTTCATCAATTTTAACAAATGTACCACACTAATGAAGAATGTTGTTAATATAGGAAAGTGTGGGAAGCGGAGGGAGGGGGGTATATGGGAATCCTTTATATTTTTTATGTAACATTTATGTAATCTAAAATTTCTTTAAAAATAAAAAAAAATTAATTAAAAAAATGTCAGGTAACAAAACAAGTGTTGGCAAGTATGTGGAGAAATTGGAACCCTCACCCACTCCTGTTGGGAACATAAGATGGTACAATGGCTTTGGAAAACAGTTTAACCGTTTTTCAAATGGTTAAACATAGTTCTTCATTTGACCAAGCAATTCTACTCCCAGGCCTATACCCAAGAGAAATGAAAATATATGTCAGTGTAAAACCTTGTGCATGAGTATTTATAACAACATAATTCAAAACAGTCAAAAGATGGACACAACCATATATCTGTTAATTGACGAGTGTATAAAGAAAAGGTGGTATTTCCACACAATGGAAGATTATTCAGCCATTAAAAGCAATGAAGTACTGATACAATTTACACATTATAGTAAGTGAAAGAATCCAGACACAAAAGACAGCACATTATATAATTTCATTCATATCTAATATCCAGAATCAGGAACTGATAGCTAAAATGGATGGATTTCTTTCTGAGGTGATGAAAATATTCTAAAATCAACTGCTATGATGGTTGGACATATAAGTGAATGTACTAAAAATCATTGAATTGCACACTTTAAGTAGATGAATTATATGGTATGTGAACTACATCTCAATAAAGCTGTTAAAATATGCATTATATTTATATATTGGTTTAAAATGCAGTTGACAGGTCAAACTAGTAAATCCTAAAAATTATAACCCAAGATTTAAGATAATTTAGTTTGGTAAAAGAATTTCCATGCTCTAAAAGTGTTCTAACAATGATTTGGAATAACATCTCTGCTATCCATTTAATGTACTTAGGATGTTTACAAATGAGTACAGTTACCATTATTTTAAATAAGGCGGACTGAACTTCTATATGGTGCTGCGATTTACACATGAGGTGTCTGCTTTTTGGGTTATCCTACTTACTTCTGCCAACCCCCAAGTGGTTTTAATCGAAGGCAAGGTTATCTTGCCATCCTTGATTTGGGGCAACCAGCCATTACAAAACAATTGCTGGTAATAAGCATTAGAAGGAGAGGCCTGCAAACAGTTCCAGAATGATAAATAAGGATATTGTTTTCCAAATAGGAAACAGGAGGAGGTTAATTTGAAATAAACCACTCTGAGGTTTCTTACAGTGTTATCATCACTTGCCTTTCAAAATAAGCATAGTCACTACATGTGAAGGCAATTGTTCATCTGTATATCTTGTCTACTTGTCTGATTGTTCTCCCCAGGAATAATGCTTTTCAACGGGACAATCAATGGTTTCAAGGGACTTATTAAGACTAACAGGATAATTTGGTCAAATGGAGTATGTTTTATAAATTGCCCTCCCTTCTCTTCCCCGGTCATAGACATACACACTAAGGAGTTTCACAGGGAACTACCTGGGCATCCTGGCTTTCCCACCTACCTGGAAAGTTGCTTCAGATTTTCCAGTATCATCTTCCTCATCTCTGGAATGAGTTTAACAGCTACTCACTGACTTAATGTGAGTATCAAGTAGTTAATGTGCTTAAAGAACCTCCTGAGGTGACCAGAACATAACTCACCAAATAAGTGATGGTTACCATTATCTCAACCTACAAGAGGAGTCCATGCCCTAGGGGTCTGAAGAGACAATTTGGAATCCTGGTTTGCATGTTTCTGTTCAAAAAATGCATACATTCCTAAAAAGCAAGGGGCAAGCAAAATTCCCTCTCAGCATAAAAATCTATGTTTTGTTATTTTGTTTCATTATAAAACCAGAAAAATATTCTTCTGGGGTAGGGAATGGAGGACGGGGATCAACTCCAACCATAGCCCATTACGTCTCTGGCGTAACAGTTCCATCACAGCTGTGATATTTGGGTGAGTTACCTGTTGACATTATTAAATAGACTGAAGGAAAAGCATGAAGTGGCGGGAGCAGGGAACTTCTGTGCGTGGTGTTGAGAAAGGTTGTTGCAGAGGAAAAGCAGGAAGGAAAAAGGAACAAGGAGCCAGAGTCTTGTAAGAGGCTAGCAATCAAAGCGCACAATGGCCAGCATGGCAAGGCAGGGACTCTGGAATAGAGCTGTTCTGGGTAGAGAAAATGAGGAAGGGAATGAAGCTTCCATGAGATACTCTACATATACCGAATGAGACGTTCAGCTAGAATGCCCAACCGTCTGATTTCTCTACAATTAAGGGATTTCCCAGAACGCAGGACTTTCAGTCCTAAAACTGGGAGAGTTTCAGTCCTAAAACTTGGAAAATCAAGCTCATTGATGATAAAGAGCAAAGGAGACAGTGGCACTGACACTTTATGATAAAAACAAAATTTATAACTGCTGGAATATGTGTAACATAATCCCAAACTGGAATTTATTTTCAGTATACTAAGATTTGGTGCTACATACATTGAAAAAAAATTTTTGGAAAATATTTTCTAACTACAGTAGATATTACCTGATTTTTAAAAAGCTAACTTGTGAATAAAAAAATGGGAATATTGTAATAATAAGCAGACAAAAAGATTGCTAAATAAGAGATCTTGTTAATAGCCAATACTTTCATATCACCTCTTACAATTAGTTTTCAGTGCTCTTAATTTAGATACATGTTAACATCTCTCAAGTTTTGAATTTTTCTTAGCTTTTTAAAAAATAATGCAGAAATTGAAAAAAATCTCACTTTTTAAGTCAATGTAACATTGATTTTGATTTTCAGAAGAACAATATCTCATATGTTCATTTGCAATCAAAATATGTAATGTTAATTGGGGATTTATTTTCACTTTTCAAAGACTGATGCTAATTCTAAAGTATGTATGCTATCAAGTCTCTGAAGCACATAGAAATTAGACAGCTAATTAATAACATATATTTTGTAGAACAGTAAATTTTTATGCCAAATTTTAAATTGTGAGATTTGATTAGATATTAATCTGAATCCCTTCTTGTTAAACAGAAATATAGACATCAAATATACAAATCTGTTGCACACAGCAAAGAGGCAGCTAATAATGTGCTTTTGGAAGCACATTAAGCTTTTATGTCAAATTTTAAATTGTGGGATTTGATTAGATGTTTATCTTAATTCCTTTTTGCTAAACAGAGTAAATGCATCAAGTACACATGTTTTTCAAGATGTAGAAGGCTAGACAGAAGTTAAATAAATTGCTTAAAAACAAGTTATTAAGGTGAGAGAAAACCTGCCATTGTCCAATGACCCATCTATTGGAAATAACAATTTGTGGTGAGTCCCACAGGTTACATGCATCTTAAATCAGATCATAAATACTCATCCCTTAGCACAGTGCCTGCACAGAGTGAACTTTCAGTAAATATGGTGATGATAATTTAGCTACTCTTCTCAACTAACCAACCTGTGGATCCCTGGTACTCCTAGTTCATCTTCCTAATCATTATTCATTGCATCATCTTTTAGCAAATGGATCAAAAATGGAAACACCAAAAGGGAGAGAAAGCAAAGCTAAAAGTCTGTGAATTTTATTAATTATTAGCAATCCCTTTTAAAGGCAGAGAGGGAATTAGAGTGACCCACTGGTTAAAATCATGACTAAAAGCTTTTTTATGACCCTAGCAATGCCATTCTTTATTCCTTTTGCACTGTTTAATCAAGAACTGGATGCAGTGGAACCTCTGGTGTTGAGAAATGTTGAGAAAAGCAAAAGGTGCACCTGTGGTTTTCTGCTTCACTTGGTTGTCAAGAGAATTGCAATAAAATAACCATTTAAAATCAAGAAATGGAGCCTACTCTGAAGAACACACTACTTTCAATGTTTCTGGATGTTATGGGTCAGAGGAACAGCCACCCAAGGGGCTCCCATCCTGAAAACTAGAAAATTATAGGCAAGAAAGGGAACGAGAAAAATAAAAGGACTAGCACAATTTATCCTCCTATGATGGCTAGCTTTTAGCCTTCCTAAAACAGACTTTCTTTTGGTCTTCTAAATCAGTGCTTCTCAAACTGGAATGCGTATATAAATCACCTGAGGATCATCTCAAAATACACATTCTAATTCTGTAAGCCTGGGTTGTGGACTGATCTGAATTTCTAAGACGCTCCCAAGTAGTACCCATACTCCTAGTCCAAGGATCATGCTTACGGTAATAAGACTCTAAGTTATTTCTATTTTAATGGTCCTTTATGTTTATGTGACTGTACATTCTGTTCTTTTCAGAACAGCCTCAAATTCAGTGATAGTTTATTGATTTCATCAAAACCAATTTGTTAACTAAATTGATTTAATTTTTATACTTTTGGGAGAGTGTTCATATAAAAGATTTCCATTATCAGAAAATATCATGTCACACTAGGTATCCTGGCTTGGGGTAGAGAAAATCCACTGACCACAAGGGATCTGGCAAAGTTTCCTCCTTTTTCTGAGGGTAGCCTTCCCATCTTCATCTGGCATCCCATTTTGTATCTGTGTAACAACTTGGCTACAACCAAACAACCATTATTTCCCACCAATCAAGGCAAGAAAGTAAATCACTATGAAGAAAGAACTGCTAGAATAGGCAGGAGGCATATAGGTATTATAGCTGGGAACAAAGGAGAATTTTGACTTAAAGTTTCTTGATGGCTTTCATTCATGGCTTCCTTCTCTAACAAAAAAAAAAAAAAAAATTGAAGAAAATCTTTTTTTCTGGTCTCCAGGCTCCAAGTTCTAAATCAGGGTCTCAGGCATTAGTGGAAGTATACTGTGCTCAGGAGACAGGAGTTGTTTTCATGTTCAGTCACTTACTAGCTGTTGGACATTGGGCAAGATAATTCTCTTTTGAGCCTCTGCTTTCTTATTTTTTGATGGGAGAATGGGGTTAGGGAGGCAACTAATGCCCTCCCTGGAAACTTTCTTGCAGTTTTAAAAAGAAAGTGTGAATATATGGGCAACAAGTTTAACTTTTAAGAAATTGCTAAGGGCTTGATAAGGTAAGGGAACCCTTACCTTAGTTCAATTATGATACAGCAGTTCATAACAAGTTGTTATATGTATTCCATAGCTGATCCTTGAAAGTCTTGCAGCCCCCAAAGATGATCAAAACCCATGGTTTTCCAGGTGAAATATGGATCCCTGATAATATCTTAAGAGTTGCAATATTAGGGTTAAAACTTAGTCAGCGGTACTTTTAGAAACTCACCTTGGCACTCTTGGCCCCAAAGTTCATCATAATAATGAAAATAAACTTTTTTAGTATTATGATTAAAGTCTCATATCTTAAACCATAAGTCACTAAAATAGGAATGTAAAAATAAAATAATATTCGCCACCTAACTAAAAGAGAAAAGTTACATGTGCATATATGTTATTCTGATTTCTTCAAGACCTGAGTAACTATTCAAATGAAAAATAAGTATCATTGATAAGTTCTAGAAATGCTATAACAGAAGATAAAAGTCCTTGGCACCTAAATTGGAGCAGAAGAACTACAATCTCTCTCTAGCATTTGAATCTATCCATTGAACTCATAATTTTTTAACATACAGCATATTACTATGCAAAATGTGAAAATTAAACATTTACAAACTATTTCTAAAAATAGTTTTAGAAATAGCTTTTTTGTTACAGTTTATTCAGTGTATATCGAAGAGAAGAAATATTGATATGAAACAACCCAGTGAGCCACAAAAATACTTGAATCCCTTAATTACATGATCATATTCAAACAACATCACCCAGATAATAAACCACAACCCTGCACAAATGCAATGCTTCCCTCCACATCCTCCCTTCAGCATTCATGGATCCAGACTGAAGATTTCAGACAATAATACTTTCAAAATAAATGTATCAGGGCCATGCCACAGTCAAGAAGGTAGAGTGGGAAGCTTCAGGGCTTCTTTCACCACAAAAGCTTTGAACAACCAGTAAGAACTGACAGAAACATCTTTCCCAGAGCTCTAGAAAACAGTTAAAAGATTCCAAAAACAGGGTAAACACTGAGTCAAGATAAAGGCCACTTAGAAGCAGTAGGATTTCTTGGGGCCCTGGCAGGTCTGTCCTTCATCCCTGCACTGGTTTGGTACAGAGCCAGGCTGCACTCCCAGTGCAGGTCCCTGGTCCCGATTCCAGAGGGAGCAGAGTAAGTGTACGTATGTGGAGCTTTGTACTCAACCTGACTCAACCTGTCTGGTGATGGCCTGAGCGACTCACTGTCTCAGAACTTCCCCTGTATATAGAAGGTGGCTCACAGAGATCTCCTACAGAATACTGTGGGAGTGGAATCAAGAGACTGCCTGGGGGAAAGGATTGCTGGCTGCAGGATATACAGTGCTGTGTCCAGGATCACGAAGAAACTTTCCTGGGAAAGAGAGGACATTGTATCTGTGTAAATGGGGGAATTCCCGGGTCCAAACAAGACAGAGGCAGTGAGGAGTTAATGTAAAATGAGTGTATGGTTTCTGCTTTGGGTGAGGAGAAAGTTCTAGAAATGATTGTTGGCAAGGGTATGCAACATTGCAAATGGGATTAATTTCACTGAATGGTATGCTTGGGAGGGGTTGGGATAGGAAGATTTATGTTGTATACATGTTTACATGATTAAAAAAGAAAGAGAAACTAAACAGATAATGACAATGAAATGTAATACACAATCCTGGATGGGATCCAACAAAGGAGAAGGAAAAGATCGAAAGGACATTATTGGGACAGAAAAGGAAATTGGAATGCAGACTATGAGATTTATATCAATATTCAAGTTCCTGAACTTGATAACTATACTTGAACTTCAGGTGATTACATAAATAAATATCTTTGTTCTTAAGAAATACACATGGAATATTGTGTTTTCAAAGAGTATGATATGTGCAACCTGTTCTCAAATATCAGAAGGTAGATAGATAGACAGACAGATAGATAGATAGATAGATAGATAGATAGATAGATAGATAGATAGACAGATCGATAGAGAGATGTGGCAAAATGTTAAAAATGGTGGATCTGGCTATCTGGATGGGTGGGAGTAATGTTGGAGTTCTCTGGAGTTTGTATAATTTTCCAACTGTCCTGTGAGCTTGAAATTATTTCAAAATAAAAGTTTATTTAAAAAGTGTTTCAGGACCTGTCATTGTAGTTCTTCCACAGCACTATGAAACATGGGTCTCTGGGAATTTGATTATAGGTTAAATACCTCATTCCAGGCAGCAACTAAAAGCTGTTTCAACTTTTAAGTATTTGAAATGTAAAAGAAAATCAAAGATATGAAACTTGCTTGGTGTTTCCATTGCCTTTTTCTAACACTGATTTCTAGATGAAAATTGCTGAAATGTGTTGTTTTCAAAATGTAACCTAAGTAGAAGGCTATCCTTAACAGCTGTTTCTGCTAGACACCAAGCAATGTATGGTGAAGGATGTAAGCAGAATATGTGAGCAATGGAGTTGTTGTCTTTATGGGGAAATGGGGAAATAGCTTTCAGTCAAGTACCCTACCTATATTCTATATTTGAGAAAGGAATTTTCCAGTCAAAACCACATGGATGAAAACAAAACAAAAACACATGTATTGTGCTTAATGGACTATAGATAGATAATTTATCACTCTGTTTTATATCTACTAAGTTTTTTTTTATCCTTAAGCTCAATTCATAGGTAGGAAAGAAAATATCCTATATTAAAATATATGGAGATATTGAGATATTTGTTTTGGGTAGACTTTTTTTGTAGGCTCAGTCACCTAGCTTTCTAAAATCAGCCCATGCTGCAATCTTTTTCATACAAAGTCATACACTTAATCTTAGTAGGAAAACAATATCACTAGATAGAAGGAACAAATTCAATTATTCTTTTACTATCCATGAATTAACAATAGAAGCATTATTTTTTTCATTGTATTTCCAACAAATGAAGTCTGACAACCCTTTCTGAACACAAATTCTAGTAAGTCAGAACCATGTGCAGTATGGAGAATTTTAAATATTTCCAACACTTAAGAATTGCTCCTTCAAAAAGATTACCATTGTTGAAATTTGAGATTGTCATAAATGCTCATGTATCACTCTGAAGGAAAACATCTGTGAAATATAACACTTGAGTTTTTTGTGTGTTATCATTCATACTGTGAGTTATTAGCTTTTTTGTGGATCTCAGAAAGGATCATGTTCTTGAAGCTAATCCATTCCTTTGGGTGTGAGATTCTTTGATTGAATTAAATTCAGTTGGCAGGGGGACTTTGATTGGATTACTTCAGTGAGGTTGACCCAGGGTGGGTCTTGGTCCTCTTGCTGGACTCCTTTATAAGCAGGAGAAAGTAAAAGCCACAAATACACAATAAAAAGTGGCAGAAACAGAGAAACCCAGAGGCTGACAGATGTCCCAGAGGCTGGAATCATCAGAGCGCAGAGGCATGGAAAGAAGCTCCAGAAGCTACAAGAGACAAGGTTGAAGGAGAGGAGAGAGATGGACCATATGCCTGATCACCAACAGCTGAACTCGGGAAGAAGTAGGCCTGGAGCAGAAGGTAGAGAACCAGACCAAAGAGCCGCCACTGTTTATTACCAGGTGGCAGGAGTCCAGGATCACCAGCAGCTGAACTTAGGTGAGTCAGCCTTTCTGATGATGCCTTGATTTGGACATTTTCACAGTCTCAGAACTGTAAGCTTTTCACCTAATAAATTGCCACTATATAAGCCACCCCATTTCTGGTATATTATTCCCTGCAGCATTTAGTAAACTAAAACACATATATAAATATTCTCTTGCTACAGTGACTTTTTGCTCCCCAAAATTCTATGAGTAAAACTCTTTCTTAACCCAAAACCTGTTCTACTTCATTTCTCTAAACAATTCTCACAATGTCATTGTATAGTACTTAATAACAGCCCTAAAATGAGAATGAGGGCTTGGAAGATTCTGAAGTACTTTTTGAAACACCAAGAAATCAATTAAGATAGATTATCTGCTGCAATTAAATTAACTCTCAGATGGCTAAAATATTTGAGGAAACAGAATACCCATATCTCAATAATTTCAATAGACTTTATCTTGTAGGAAGTTGATACCTAGAAAATGTGAGGAAATCCAAAGCATTTTAGGAGATACCTAAAATCAAGTGGGAAGATAACAATATAAATGTTGGAGATTCTCTCAAGTCTTTGCATTGGATTGATTAATTTAGATAATTGCATATTGTTGAAGATCTTAAATGAGAATTAGAAGGCCTAAAAGTAAAAACCTACAGATAGAAGGGATCTAGAGACCATCAAAACCAATCCTCCATTTTATAGATGAGGAAATCGAAGCCCAGAGGGTAAGTGATTGTACTGGGAACAATATCCAACAATGATTTCCCATTCAATGTATTTTCCATAACAGATTAATAAAAAATATACAAGATGAAAAGATGAAGGCTAAGGGACTCGGACACATATAGCAGTAGAAAGGGATGGAGGCTTTTAGTATTTACAGAGCCTTTTACTAGGTTCCAAGCATTGTGTTAGACACTTTCATGTATTTTTTGAATTTAATGTCATAGCACCACTACAAGGAAGGCACTAAGCCTGGTTTAAAGAGAGGTCATTCTGACCCCAAGGATTATGCATTTCCACTGGCCCCAGTCACAGACTGACCCTATTACTCTAAGCAATAGATGACTTAAAGCTGGTCTATCAACTCACTCATTCAACAAAGGGTTATTGAGCCTGCTCTTTGTGCCAAACCCTAAGCTGGGAGTTGGGTGTGATATGATGAACAGAGGAGGTTCAACCCCTGCCTTCAAAGAGTCAACAGAATGGCCAGCTCCACTATTTCATATGCCAAACAGGGTCTTCTTCACTCATCATCAGGACTGGGAATCCCTACTCTGATGAGATGCTCAATAAAATCATTTGTTAGTATAATCTCAGCCTTTCATATTCTACTTCCCTGAACAGGTTGTTAGAGCAGCTGGCAAACACATTTTCCACAGTGGTTTTCCATAGTCTGGAAACACCAAATTTCAGATGTACTTCAGGATTAAAAATGTGCTTAAATGTTTATATTTTTAAGGGTATGTTAATTCAAATACACTTGAGTTTAAGTATATTACAAATATTGTGTTTTAACTTAGGTTTATTGTAGACTCTATTTAAAGGAGACCAATAGGAATCATATTACACTGAAGTGCCAATATAATGCCTAACACTCCAATTCTAAGAATGTAGACCATTCTTATATCTTATTTAGCATATATTCTATAAATAAAATAAAAGCAGGCTCAAAAGAATGAGTAGTCTTGTTATTATGGATTTTTCCAGGCATTTTATGAATATTCACTGTCCAGCTCACATACATAACAGGGTTTTATGTTTGAGAACAGTGCTAATCATTCTCTCACCAATCAGACATGTACACGCGCAGCTCAGATAAGAATGATGCATGTCTGGGAGGCCTGTCTACACTGCCTAGATGAGATTGGCTCTTGATTTGCAGCCACAGCTGCTAATGGCAAAGCATACAGCTATTTTCAACCACTCCACTTAGATCCACATTCTTCTCTGCTCTGATGCTTTAAAAAGCACCAGGATGCTTGCCTGCCTCCACTGTGTTCTGGCAGGTCATCATTCTACAGACTGAATTTAATTTGAACTTAGGCATGTCATCACACGTTTGTGGGCGAGTCATCTAAAATCTTCAGGAACGCAATGACTGTGTTCTTGAAGCACACATGCAGGATGTCATGCAAAAGATTATAGATCACTTTGAAGAGTTAGCACACCATCCCAGGGTGATGATAAATTCCAAGAAGATATCCACCTGCATATTACAAAGTGTTTCCACAGTTTTGCAGAGATGAAATGTGCCACCCATCAACACTCTATCCCATAATGCACTGACAAGGAAGCACAGTGATACCTCAATTCACAAATCCCCTGGGAGGAAGAACAAAACAAAACAAAACAAAACAAAAATACATGATTTGGGGAAAGTTAGCCTGGGTGGGTATAAGTTCCTGACTTCCCAATATTTCCACAGCAGCAGAACAAGCTCAAGCATTTCTTCTGTAAAACCTTCCCTGACCATCCAAAAAGGGTTAATCCCTTCCTCCTTATACTTTTTACTAGCCCTTAAGCTTGCCCCTATCGTACTTGTATATATTTGGTCTCCCCATCCTAGACTCTAAATTGGGCAGTGTATTTTTTTCTTTTTATCTCTAGCACACTGCATGGTGCCTGGCATGAAATGTTTGTTAAGTATGGATGGATAGATGGATGGATTTATAGAAAGGAGGAAATGATGCCTTAGACTCAGGTGCAGGCTGTTTAAAGTGGGCTGAGCTAGAGCCAGCTTACTCAATACTCCCACAGTTGAGTCAACTGGGAGAGAAAAAAGAGAAGTAAAGTCTAAGTGATAGTTATATGATATCTATGCCACTCTACTGAGAAGAAAATGAGCATCCACATTTTAACCAAGCGCAGGGAGACCAAAGCCTCCTGGTATGAAGTGAAAAGAGGAAGATGATCCAGTGAGGTGAGTCAACAAGGGAAAGAATAGGTGCTTTGAAATTTGACACCCATGGGAAACAACTAGAATGCAGTCAATTACTAGTTACCTGTGTAATATGGGGCAGGTTGTTTAGCCTCACTGAGTCCCAGGTTCTTCATTTATAAATTGGGAATCATATCAAACTTGCAGGGTAGTTTTAATAACTCAAAGAACTCAAAAGAGTCTATGTAGAAAACCTGGCACATAGCGGCACTCGATAATTACAGTAATCATACTTATGCCACTTTTTTTTTTTTTTTTTTGAGGTACTAGGAAACCCAGGACCAATTATGAAGGAAGCCGGTGCTCAAACACTCAGCTACATCAGCTCCCGAGTTGATTTTTTCATTTACTTGCTTGTTTTGTTGTTGTTGTTGTTGTTTTGTTGCTTGTTTGTTTGTTTTTAGAGGTATCAGGGACCCAACTTGGGACTTCCCATGTAGGAGGCAGGCATTCAAGGGCTTGAGCCACATCTGCTCCCCATCGTTATTTCTAATCATGTAATGAAGTCTTTGGCATTAACATTGTTGGAAAGCATTCTCTTGGTTAATTAAGGTTTTAACTGTGGAAAAATAAATTGATTTCTTTGAAATTAGATAAATATTTACTGGGCACCTACTGTTAGGCACAAGACTGTGTGAAGATAACCTGTATATGTTTTGAAAATCATCAGATAAAGTGAGATGGCCACAGAAATGTGATGATTCATACATGGAAGGCTGAGTTATGCAACTTCCAAATAAGAAAACATTGGGGAACAGGGCATATTCCCTGGATGAATGAGTGAATGAAAGAATGAGTTGCTCATAGTTACTGTGGATTTAAAGAATAAAAACTCATATTAATCTATAATTAGAAGTCCACATGTGGACTTAGTATGTTTCTGAGTTGACTATGACTGCACAAACCCTAGAACTAGCTTCTTAAGATGTTAACCTTTTCTTCAGCAAAAGTAAAGTTGGTTGCAAGTTTAAACAAGTGGCCTAAGGGAAGTGTGCCCAATGAATCACCCTGGATGATGCTGAGCAATATACCAGAGCCCTACACCCCAAACCCAACCAACAAGTTGCTTCCCTATTTCAGACCTACATTAATATGAATATAAAAATAAATTAACTTGTTGGATGCTAAAGAGGAACAATATTAAGGAATAAAGACTAATAAAGACCAGGTTTTAGCTATTACAGAAATTATTTTTGAAAAGAGATCATATATAATTCCTTCTTAATTAATTGAATTAAGTCATTTTAAAGGGAGAGCCATTAAATTAAATAATGAAATTAGTTTTCTCAAATAATTTTTATCAGAGGCTGTATAAATATATAAAACAATAGAGTGTACAACATGCAGTTTGATAAAATCAGTTAGGGTGGATTGTACAACCTGTCACTCAAGTGGCTTTGCACTGAATTTTGAGACTAAAGGAGACTGTCTTGGAAGGATCCCTAAAAACAAAAGGAAGCTTGTTGCTACAGGAGGAATACAACTGTGATCTCAAAGAAGAGTGGGTCAGGTGATTCCAGTAATTCATGTGGGAAAATAGAACAAGGACTATATGATGGTAAAGACACACTATTGAAGGGGATGGAACAGTGTACCTTTCAAAAAGGAATTTTTAAAAAATCCCCAAGCTGAGGGGGAAGCACCTTTAATAATATGTGAAGATTAAAAGAACCTCATAGATATGGGGTTTGGTAAGAGATGTGGCCGAAGTAGTAACCATGTTGAATTTGGGAAATGGGAAGCCAGTGAAGGACGTTAGGGAAAAGGCAACATAATCAGATTTGAATTTTAAGAGATTTACACTGACTTTAGTGTGGAAAATACATTGGAGGAAGCAGGACTGGGGTGTTTGGTGACAGTGACTTCATTTCCTTTTTGACAAGGTTACAAACTTGCTAGATCAGGGAAATCCAGTAGACAAACTGATTTTAGATTTCATCATGGCACGTGATGAGCAATCTTGTCCACAAGTTCTGGAAATAGGGACTGGTTGATAGCACAAGTTGGTTAGTAACAAAGCTCCAACCTACTTTTCCAGTCTTTTCTTTCTAGGCTCCCCTCCACCTCCCTGTGCTCCAGTTATTAAATTCCTTGATCCCTCTACACACCCTGTGAGTTCCTACCTCATTGCCTTTGTTCATGATTTCTCTCTACCTGGAGTGACATCCTTTCATCTCTTAACTATTGAAAACTTGCCCATTGTTCAGTGGGCCACCTCCTTCGTCTTCTTCAATCCTTTATATGTGTTTTACGATACTTTCCTTACCCTGTCTTGCATTACAGCGGTTTGAATAATTATCTAATACCCACTTACCACATTTTCATGTACTTGAGGGTGAGGACTTTTTCTTATTCCTCAATGTAATAATAATGATGCTTTTGATATCAACCCCCACAATGTCTTTAGTTGTTTTTGTCAGATACAGTAGAAAATGCTTTGAGTACTTCCTTGTCTTATTTACTTCCTAGGGGCAGTTCAGAATACTAGTTAAGAGCAAAAAACAGAACAGTTGCCCAGATACAGGTTAAGTCCTGGCTGTAACACCTATTATCCGTGTGGACTGGGACAAGTCATTTAACCTTTCAGAGCCTAAGTTTCCTCACCTATAAACTCTTCTGATTGTTTTGATGATTGAGGGAGGTTTTTGTATAAAAGTCACTTGACACAGTATTTAAAATATAGGAAGTATGCAATAGAGAAAGTCTCTTTGAAATTGCTGCTAAACCCATTATACAGGTACTAGGCAGACACAAAGTTCGTATAGACCCCTGTCAGGGAGTCCATAGTTTAGTGGAGACCAAAAACTTTAATTTCATACATAGTCATGCTAAATCTAGGTGGGGGAAGTGAAAATGGCAAATAAACACTATAAACATTTTGCGTTCATCTTGCTATTTTAGGGTAGGCTACATTAAAATAAAATCATTTTTCCAGCCTGGTGTATTTAGATTACCTCCCTGTTGCATGTTCTTATATTACACAAAACATTGTAAATTACCCAGAAAACATTTTATAAATGATGGGGGAAGAATCACCTGGGAATATATCAAGAAAGAAAGGAAAGAATGGTGTTGAAACTGTTTGAAAACTCTTTGATATCATTTTCAACTACTCAGCTGTTTATTTCCTGCTTTTCAAATAAGACATACAGAATAAAGGGAAGATCCAGCAAATCTTGGCAATGACATCTCACTGCAATCTATTCTGGAGAGGGAAGTAAAGGCCCAGGAACCAAGATTTCATCTGCGGCAGAATCTGAGATCCCTGATTTACTGGGGAATTTCTTTTTGCCCTACAGATTCCTCTCCACCCTTCTCCACCTGTTCTCTGCCCTGGGAGGCTGACCAGTGTGGACATCATGCAAATCTCTTACCCTCAGACTTCTGATTGGGTTCCCACCATGGGAGGCAAGGTCAGGAGACAGGGAAGTGAGGGAGAGTGCAGTTGGGTATTTATTTACCCAGCTCCTACTCTGCTGAGCTGTAGGTTGGCTGGGTACCTTACTGGAAATTCACAGCCCCCACTGGAATCCCTGTCTATAGCTGCAGCTACTTTCTACAGTTGCACCTCTTTCTTTTGCCCTTTCAGCCCTAAAGTGACAAAATTACCAGGTCTAGAGTTTATAAGTTGTCCCTTCTTTAAACTCCCCTCAGTTACTTAACTTGAATTGCCACTTAGGACCTGGTTTCTAGTTCAGTACATTTTGGGTTGAAGTATGGAGATACAGGAAAGATTGCATTCACGGGAATGGGTTTTCTTCCTTTACTCACAATTATGGTTTCCTGTAAATATTTTGATATTTAAGAATTGCCTGAAATCTCATTTATTTGTGATAACATTGCAATTTCTTTGAAGGAAAATTCAGAAAAAGGCTGGGATTTTCTCTAGGTGAATGGGTAATAGAACCATATTCCTTTTGTCATGCTTGCCTTTCCCCTGGGAAAAATAGAGAGAGCTTATTCTTTGTGATATCAGAACAACAAAACATCCAGATCAACTCACAAACAAAATCCATCCTAAGAATGAATCAGGAGTCCATAAGTGCCATATTTTAATTATAACATAGCAAGAAGACAGAGCAAGCCAAAAAAAAAAAAAATTCTGTGGGAATGAGGTTCTTTACATGTCCTACAATAGTTTTTCATTTATAAAAGTACTGTAAGAATAGGTGGAGGAAAAAAAGAATAGGTGGAAAGATAAGACATGCATGCCTGGTGTTGAAGAAAAGACTATTTGTACCTGGTACATTGTAGAAATTGTTCAAGAACAGTTCAGCCATGTAAAGGTACGACCCTGTAATACTGCCAAGGTCAATCAGACCCATGGTGATTGACTCAGAAAGAACCAGTGTTAAAAAATAACATTGCTCAAAGACTCCTATAGTTTATACACTTAATTACTGGCATTTGGAAGATATTTTTGAAATCCTGGAAATTTAATCATACAGAAACTATGATATAAAACTCATGCTTTTTTTCCCCTGGTTGGTCAGACTTTGAAGAGACATGATAAAAATCTAAAGTTGCTAGTCAGCCACACCTACACAGCATCCTATTTTCATTATTTGAATAGCAGTTATTGCTATCTGATATTTTTCCAGTTTACACATTATTTGGTTTTTGCTCTATTTCCCTAATAAGATTTTAAATTCCCTAGAGCAGTTAGCATGTCTTTCTTATTCACTGCTTGTTGAATGAATAAATTGAATAGTGACACTTTTATAAATAATAACTTGTAGAGAGTTGCTATTAAACTTCAAATCTATATACCTCAAAAATGTACATGCACAGCATTGATATTAGTGTTAGAGTGAAAAGCAAGTTGCAGAAAAGTATGTTAATTTTTATGCAATTATGCAAAAAATTAAAATGTTTTCTCCCAAAACAAGAAGCTTCTATGTGTTGCATATTTACATGTATGTTGGAAAATACATACATGTATATAAAGATAAAAATATTACAAGTCTAAATAACAAGGTATAATACATTTTCCCTAAAAGGGAAAAAGACATTCAGGTTAGATTTAAATTCTTTGGATTTCTATATTGTTTGATTTTGTTACAAGGAGCAGGCATTCCTTTTCATAACTTATGAGATAAAAGCAATAAAATCACAAGACAAAGTCTTGTAACATGGTGGCTTTGGAGACAACTATTTACCAATTTAGAGGCTGAATTTGTAATGAATAATTATTTTATCCCATTTTTCTCCCTCTCCCTAGGTTTCTGTTAACAGAAAAATGGAATCCCTCTCAGATTTCTGCTCCTATCCCCAACCCACCCCAACATTACATTTTGCAATCACCCTTTTACTCATGACCATCCAAGCTATTAATATTTTCTGCCCAATATTTCAAGGTTGAGCCAACTTTTGGGTTATAGCAAACTGTAAAGGGGAAAAGGAACAATCCAGAGGGACAGAATTAAGAAGAATGAAGATGGGAAGAAGGATAGGCTGGAGGAAAAGGTGGTAAAGTCCTAAATTGATTTCTTTTGCTTCTTACCTTCCAGAAAAAAAAGCATCCTAATGTCTTTCTTATAGAGATTTGGGCATTACTTATTAGAGCCAGAGATACCCAAGAATCAAGGATTCTAAAGTCTGAACTGGCATTTTGCCTACTAGTCCATGAAATCCACCATTTTGTACATTCTGAAGCCTTCTAGAGATTGTAGGTCATAATGTGCATGATTAATTGCCTATGTTGAAAAGGAAAATAGTGTTGTTTCCAGAACATTAAGACTACAGAGTTAAGCAAGATTCCAGCAGGTTATAGGCGAAATCTATTAGGGAGTCTGACAGTGATGGCTGAAGAAAGATTGAACTCACTGGGGCAGCCTAATAAACATTTCAAGTAGGTAGAATAACAAAAGGATAAGACAAGGCAATAGGAATTTGTTATAGATTGTGAAAAGCACCTAATAAATTACAAAAGACACAGGTTATGGAACAGTGGGCTAAATAGAGTAGAAGAAGAATATGCTAAGTTATTATCAGGAGAAGTTCATAACTTTGTTTCTGGATAAAATTAACCAATTGGAATGGGAGTGTAGCAACAGCATGGCATCTTCCCCCTAGGAATCTACCCACTATGGCTAAGAACAAATAATTTATCATTTCCCTCTTCTGGTTTATAAACTCTAATTGCCTCCCTTGAGATCATGACTGTGTACATACAAAAAGCTGTATTAAATATATTGCCGAAGGTCTTCCCAGAACTAAGTAAAAGAGAACCCAGTGTTGTCCTCAACTTGAGACCATATACTCTTGAAGACCTTATAGTTGGCAGATCAAATATCAGAGAGAATGGTTTAAGATTTTTTTTTTAATACCCAAGTCATTATTTTACAAACTAGATTATATGTTATTTGTATCTGCTGGCCTATATAATTATCTATCTCTATCTATCTATCCATCCATCCATCCATCCATCCATCCATCCTATAATCTCTTTCTCTCTCTCTCTCTGTAATAGATTCAACTCTTTATATAGCCATAGCTATGGATGTCACTAACCAATATGGCTTCCTTACAAATCCTGGCACAAAGTAAGTCACAATCACTTTTTCTTCATTTTCAATGAACTGCTGAAGATCCATGTGCCTTATTAACAAGAGGTTTAGTACTTTCCTCTAGAGGTTTCCTGCCTTTCCCCACCACCCAACTCCCTATTCACTGAAGGCCTGTTCAGTCCAAAGGGGAGCAATTTTGCTACTGCCATAGAGAGAGAGATGGAGTCAGAAGAGAGCCCTGCTGCTCTTGCTTCTTGCTGCTACAAGGTGTGGCTGTTGAAGACTGGCCCTACACGTTGGAACAGTAATGTCCAGGAGCTCTTGCTAGTCTAGAGAACTGTAGTCACTCACTTCTTATGTGCTAAGATTGATCAAAGGTGTTCCAGGTTCGGAATCCTAGGAATTGCTTTTATAAACATACAGCTAGTTTCCAAGCTGCAAACTAGTTTCAAGAGGTCTGGGGTGGATCCAGTACCAGTATCTATTAACTCTTGGCCCCTAGACTCCCACCCCTTTTGCTCCTCAGTGACATACCCAAGAGATGAGTGACTGGTCTTCCTCTTTTCCCCAGACCTTTCAGGTTCACCCTATACCCACGTTTCTCAGAGAAGCAACACTTACCTTATCCAAGGTGAAATATCCTTCTTAGGGAGATTCCCAAATAACTCCAAGGTACCATATTTTTACCTTTCTTATCAGGCTACTTTCAGCAATTCCAAGGTGATTTTTCACCTTGGCCTAAATTATGGTGTAGCTGGCATGTCTCTCTGTAAAGAAAAGGAAAAACCCAAACTCCATTTCTGACTGGTCACTGCTGGGGAGAATATCTCAGTACATGTATAGCTGCTGCTTTCATTGTGACTATTTCCAGCCCATGTCTCAGGTGAAAAGTAAAAAAAGTAAAACCTTAGAAATCGAGAGGTGGAAGATCAAAGATGCTAGAGATCAACTGGCATAACCACCTCATTTAACACATTAGAAAACAGAGTTCTAAAGAGGTGAAATAAATTGCTCTGGGTTGCAAGTACATATTAGCAGAAAATAGAACTAGAAGAAGGTCCAGAATTCTTTCCAGTAATACCACAGTAAAAGATCATATTACATGGCCCTTTCCTTCTAACAGATTGCAGAGCAAATGACTTTTCAGATCCTATGCTGTGGCCCCAATGTCAATAAAGCTATTCCTGACATTCCAATTTGCATCTGTGACAGCCCATTTTATCAAACAAGTCTGCAGGTTGAACCCCAAAGACACAGTTCAAACCTGCGGACATGAGGTCAAAGGTTTGTACAGACTCTTTGTGCTCTCTTGCATGTCTGATAAGGCCACGTCCAGGGACTGGATGAACTCTATGTCACTCAGTAAAATCTAGTAGTAAACTCAGACACTAACAGCTTTAAGGAGACACTCTGTAACACATCCTGGTCTATTTTAAATCCAGCTTCTCTTTTGCTATTGTGGAAACGTCTCTCCTCTTTGTATGTGGCTTTGGTGGGAATGCCAGTCATGACTTGCTTCTACCCAAAGGGGAAACATGATTATGCTTGGCCAATCATAAAGCCCTACTCCTTTGTTCACAATGATTGGATGTGTATAACCCAAACAGGGCACGCATGCAATTCAATACATGGGAACTGGAAGTAAGAGAGAGAGCATCTTTAAAAAAATGTTCTTTTGATTATATGCTGTAAGACTGTGGGATAGATAAGAGAACCTGTCTAGGTTAGGAGGTTATTTGGCCAATATTCAAAGAGAACCCAATCTAGCAGATCTAAGATTTAGAAAGAGAAACTGAAAACACTGCCTTTGCCTACTTGGAATTCTCAGGTAGGTGAACCAACAAATTCACCCTCTTGCATTTACTTGATGCTGTTAGATTTCTGTCATATATACCCAAAAGAGCTCTAGGAGTAAAAAGTTCTGCTTTTCAGAAAATCATGAAGGTTTGTGGTTTTAAGACAATTTCCATACTTTGCTTTTATAAAAACATTTTATTTTTAAATACTTTCAAACTTCCAGGGCAGTTACAAAAATACTATAAACACCACACAGAGAATTCCAACATACCTCAGATACTCAGATCTACCAATTAAAATTTTTTCTTACCTTTGACGTATCATTAATCTACCTATCTATCATCTGTATGTCTATCTCTGCCCCACCCCTGCCCCAAGATGGTTCCAACATCTGTTTGCTCATTGTTTTTGTTTTTTGTTTTGTTTTGTTTTTTGCTTTTTGTCTGCTGGTTTTCTGTTTGTTGTTGTTGTTGTTTTCATTTTCTTTAGGAGGCACCAGGAACTGAACCTGGGACTTCCCATGTAGGGGGTGCGCACTCAACTGTTTGAGCCACATCTGCTCCCTGCTCCTTTTGGTTTTTTTTTTTTTTTTGCTTGTTGTCAGCTTGCTGTCTGCTCATTGTTTTTGCTTTTTGTTTTTTCTTGTTTGCTCATTGTTTTTATTTCTCATTGCCCATTTGTTGTTTTTGCTTAGTGTCTGATCATTGTCTGCTCATTATTTGTTTGTCTTCTTTAGGAAGCACTGGGAACTGAAAGTAGGACCTCCCATGTGGGAGGTGGGCACTCAACTGTTTAAGCCACATCCACTCCTGTATCTATCCACTTTGCATTTTAAAAAACACTCATTTATTTTAAGAAATATTTAAGAAGAACTTTATAGAAATACAACAAAACAACTTCAAAAATAAATTAGGACAAGTGACTTAAAAATTCTAACAACCCAATGGAAGGAGTGGGTTGTTATAAATTGGATGCTGGCTTCAACAAAACAGATATAACATACAGTTTATATGTTTTATACAACTGGGTGAAATTTGAATATGTTTGGAATTAGATGGTATTTAGGAAATGATCTATATGACAATAATAACATATGTTTTAGTTTTCTTGGCAGCTCAAGAAAATAGTATGCTTAAACAATGGGATATTATTAGATCATGGTTTTGAGGCTAGAAAAAGAATCCAAATGAAGGCATCATCAAAGTGATGGTTTATTCCCAAAGACTGACATTTGGGGCTGGCTGCTGGCAATCCTTAGTCTTTAGGTTGTCACGTGCTAAGACACCTGGTGGCATCTCTGGTCTCTCTCTTCTCTTCCAGGTTCTGTAGATGTTTAGCTTCTGGCTTCTCCCTCTGCGGCTTTTTCTCCTTGAATTTCATTCTGCTTATAAAGGACTCCAGTAAAAGGATTAAGACACATCCTGATTGAGGTAGGCCAACCCTGAACTGAAGTAACACCATCGAAAAGTCCTGCTTACAGTGGGTTCACACCTACAGAAATGGATTAAGTTTAAGAACATGTTTTTCACGGGTACATATAGCTCCAGACCACCACACTTTCACTATGCGGAAATTTTTAAAATATTTTTCAGAGATGCACACTTAAATATTTAGGGTTAAATGTCATGATGCCTGTAATCACTTTAAAATACTTTAGCAAAAGAAAAAAAATAAGTGTGGCAAAATGAACTTAAGTGAAGTTTCTATGGCTATTCTATATGATATTTTCTTAGCTTTTCTCTATGCTTTGAAAATTAAAAAAAAAAACAGCAACAATTGATTGCCCTTTAAAGCTTAAAGTTTGCCTACCTTTCATGTTTATTTCAAACACAGTTCTAAGTTTTAGTTTTCCACATGGAACAGGACTTGAATGTCTTTAAGTACACTAAAATATGGCACCTGAATTTTCACCTTTAGCAAAGTGGTTTATAAGGTAGATAAGCAGCAGTCTTATTTCCTATGAAAAAAATGGTCTTAAATAGAATCCTTAGTATTAAATACATCTCCAACTCCAACACACACACATAGACATTATGAATCCATGCAGATTTTGCTAATTGTTGACAAGGCTATATATGTTAGTGGTTATATGTTCAGATTCTGAAGCTGATTGCCTGGGTTTGGAATTCTACTTGCCCTGCCTCTTTTACCTGCATGATCTTGAGCAAGTTACTTAACCCCTGTGCTTCAGTTTCCATGGCTGTAAAATGGGAAAAATGTTATCACTCATCTCATGGGGGCCCTTTTGAGAATTAAAAGTGCAGTGTTGTTGGCAGAGGTCCTGGCACTTACTGAGTGTTTATTATTTACATAGTATATCATAAGAAATCCAGGTAAGGTTTGAGTCAGTGTCAATGTATGAGGAGAATTACTTTTGCATTTCAGGTGATAAAATTGTTCAAGATATGCATCCTGCCATTGTGTGAATAAAATGAGACAGAAAGGCTTAACAAACAGAAAGGGCAGCATGGCCCTTGGATTTTTTTCCTATCATGATCATTTTCCCCATCAAGTAGTGTAATTAAGGTCATCTCAAAATGCTAGGAAACTAGCATCTGAGAACATAAATTTCTCAAGAATCTCTAAAAATAACTACATTTTCCCAACAAATTCAGGGTAGAAACATGTTTGGTAGATGCTTCATTGTACTTGGCAGGCATATAAAAATGATGGTGTAGTTGTTATTGCAAAATATCCTGCAGTAATTTATAACCAAGACTCCATCATTAGCTTATATACCTATTATAAGTTCTTTGTAGCATGTGAGTTCTCATTACCCATGACCTTGCAAAATTAAATATTGCCCAAGCATAAGAAAAAAAAATTGTCAGTGTAAATACACATATACCTTATTGTAACTGGACCTTATTATGAAAACTTTAGCCTATTCAAATTTATCTTATAAAACTTTAGAGAAAATGCCAAAGTCTTGAGTTTCATTTTTATTGTCTGTCTTTATATAATAATGGCACCTGCATTTTAACCAAAGTAAGTCTTTTCCCTCTTAGAAAGGTAAGTAGTAGAGGATTTCTCCATTGAAAACTCTTCCCCTGTAAGTCCTCTGCCATGCCAAATACAATTTTCTGTGCATCACAAAGGGTCATTTCAAATAATTTGTATACTTGAAATTGTTGTATAACTAAAACTGTGTAAAGAAATTCTCTAGTGCCATGGGGTAATTACAAGAGGCTAACCTCTAAACCAGTCCTTGAAATCCTTTTGTCAAGGCAAAAGAGACTAAATAATTTAGACTTGAGCCTGTTTTCTGTCTGAATTCAACTTAGAGCAGGGAAGTTGGTTTCTCTAGGGAAGATGTTGGAAATGAGTTCATCTCAGTACAAGTGCTATCACTCTTTGCAAACAAGTCCTACTGCCGAGTAACATGAAATAGAAACTGCTCAGGCAGGCTGAGCTAAGGGAAAAAATGGGACTTTAGGCTTCCCATGGAGGTGGCTGTGGCCCCAGTGATGAGAATCTGGTTGGGGTGGAGGTGACGGCTCTTCAAGTATGTGTCACACAGCTTTGCTAAGGACTAAGTGGAAGGCTTGATTCCATTTTCAAAATTTTCAACTTGAGCATTTTTAAATAAACAACATCAGTCTAAGTGAACATGTGTACTGGAGCTTCCCAGCAAGTGAAAGTCAATTTGATAATCTTACTAAAAATTCTCATTTATCATTTTCAACTAACGCTATCATTCTCTTCTAAATCTTTTTGTTTCTGATTTTCTGCACAAACTTTAAAAGTAGGAACGGGACTTAAATCTCCAAAGTATCTGTCCAACACTGTGCAGACTAGAAGGGCATTGTTAAGTCCATTTCCCATTTCGCCCTTTTCCTAATCCCTGAGATATCACCATTTTGACCCATCACTATATACAATACCTACATACTTACAAACAAACGTAAAATTATCTACAATATCTACAAACTTACATACTGTGAAACATTACCATCATATCATGAATTTGTGCCATTTCCTTAATTTCTCAAGGCTCATTTGTTCTTAATGAATGCGTTTCTAATCGTCACTGACCATCTCACTCAATTCTAGCCCTACCTGGCTACTGGACAGCATTTGCAAACCTAATGAAAATGGGAAACAGCTCTGGATTCAAGGCAGTCCTTTCCTGAGGCTATCTGTTCCTTTGAGGTCAAAAGCTCCTGAATATTTCTTTAGCGGTCCAAGAGCCCTACAAATAGGGTGACTGCTTAGTACTCTCTCCAGTGGTGAGGCAGGCAAATTTGGGCACTGCAGCTGCAGTTCCTGAAGACAGCTGGAAATAACCATGCCTGATAAGATCAGCTATCAGAGGCAGGATGGCACTGTTGTGTGTAAACAGAATGCTATCGAGACTCTGTGACAAGCAGCTCCAGGATCAACTTGCCCTCAAAATAGCAGTGAGGAGAGTCTGCATCCAGTCTTGCTCAAATAGAATCAGAACCATGGACTTTAAGAACAGATTATGCTACACAACCTTCTTATTTTGCAGATAAAACAATAAACAAATAAACCAAAAGGCCTGAGATGGGGGGATATGGAGACTTTTAATATTTATGATTGTCACATATGTATTCATGTGTATATAACTAAATCCATCAGGGATCCATGTATAATCATGTTATGCCCAGGCTAGTATATTTGTTTCCTTGCATACAGCTAGCTCTGCACAGCAACAAATCTTCATAAAATTTAGCCTGAGGTAATAGGGTAAATATTTGGATCTCCCCTCAATCCAAATATGCTCTTACAATGAGTGACGTCACCAAACACGTGGTTCCTATATTTCAGCCTTTGCCTGGGACCAACATCGATGTTACAAATCAAACCGTACAGTAACCTGAAGGCTTTCACAGTCAGATGTTGAAAGCATTTGTATGAACAAATAATTAAGAGATATGACACACACCCCATATAGGATATTTAAGTAAAGTAAGATATTAGAATATGAAAAAGGAGCTACTTAGGAAAGGGGTAGAAAATTAAGTAAGGAATGCAGAACAGAAAAACTCACATTTAGATTCAGTCTCTTTGATGATTTGAAGCTGTATGTCCCCCAGAAAAACTTGTTCTTAAAGTTAATCCATTCCTATGGGTGTGAATCCATGTCAGTAGGACCAGTTCATGATGTTACTCCAATTAAGGTGTGACCCACCTCGTTCAGGATGGGTCTTAATCCTATTACAGGAGACCTTTACAAATGCAATGAAATCAATCACGAGAGAGAAAGTCACAGAAGCAAGAACCTGAAATCAACAAAACCTGGAAAAGAAGGGAGAGAGTAGCAATCACAGCCATGTGCCTTGCCATGTGACAGAGGAGGCAAGGATTGCCAGCCGTCAGACCTTAATTAAGGAGGAAAACATTGCCTTGTTGATGCCTTGATTTGGACATTTTCCCATCCTCTGAACTGTGAGTGAATAAATTCCCATTGTTTAACCGCACCCATTTCATGGTATTAGCTTTGAGCAGACTATAAAATAAAAATAGTCTCTATAACAACATTTGAAGATTAGAGATGTGATTGAGAAAGAGATGACAAGAAAATGAGGAGTCAGCATAGAGAGAAAATTCTGGGCAAGAGGGACAAATATTTTACTTATGAATTGACCTCTATTAAGAACCACATTTCTCCTTTCCCTGATTCTTCTACACTATTATTTAATGCAACTAAAGTTTATATAAATAAATTCTGTCATAAGAGACTCCTTTAGAACAATATGCATGAGCTTCATGACTGCATTTTCATCTATTCTTAGAGAACCTTCTAATTTATTTCCTAGTGTATATTTGTATTCTGTTTGATTGAGATTGTCAGAAATATGAGCTGAGGGCAAGAGGCATTCTGGATTAGAGGTGATCAATGAGGGAATAACTGGTTATAATTCTTGTGCTAGAAGATATTTTGAAAGTAGCCAGGAGACTCAAATTATGATTATATCATTGTTTGCAAATTGACAGGGCTCCAAAACACTAGAGAGTAAAGGAAAATGGGCACTTACTCTTTCTTGCTGGTGGGAGTGAAAATTGGCTCAAATATTCTGGAAGGTAATTTGGCTATTGTGATGTTAAAGTTCAGTTGGCAACTTAGCTAGGATATGGTGTCCAGTTTGGTCAAGCAAGCAGAGGTCTGAATGTTACTGTGAGTGTATTTACTAGATAGATTTGCATCCATAATTTGTTGATTGCATTTAGGACTTATTACTTCTACAAACAACAAAGGAGATTGCACTCAGCAATGTGTGGAGGTCTTTAAAGCTAGAACTAAGGATTGTAGGCATCAGAAAAGAAGAATTTCTGCCTCTACTCCAGCCAGCCAGCTTTCTCTGGGGAATTCGACTTCACCTTTATCAGAGTTTCCAGCTTGAGGCCTACCCTACGGAATGTGGATTTGCTAATACCAACAGTCATGTGAGCTGATTCTTACAATCAATCTCTCTCTTTCTCTCTCTCTCTCTCTCTCTCCCTCCTGTCAGTTCTGTTTCTCTGGAGAACCCTGACAAATGCTTCTATATAAATATTTGTATATATAATTGTCTGTATTATATACATATATATAATATATATATAATTGTCAAATTGCCTTTAAATTTTATAAAGCTACAGACCAAGGACATCCTTTCTAGGAATTTATTCTAAAAAAAGTAATGTGTATGTGCCTAGACAGTGATATATATTTGTTTATGGCAGAGACATTTAATAAATAAATAAATGAAGGAATCTACCTAAATATTGGTAATAGGAGATACTTCACATTCATTATATGTCCATATAATGGAATACTATGAAGCATTAAAATTAATATTCTAGGGAAGCGATGTGGCTCAAGCTGTTGAGTGCCTGCTTCCCACATGGGAGGTTCTGGGTACTGTCCCTGGTGCCTCCTAAAAAAAACAAAATCAAAACAACAAGCAAACAAATGTAAAAAACAACTCAGGGGAGCTGATATGGCTCAGTGGTTGAATGGCAGCTTCCGGCATACAAGGTCCTGGGTTCAATCCCCGGCCCCCAGGTATCTGAAGGAAAAAAAAAATTCTAGGGGATTAGATGTAGCTCAAGTGGTTGAGTTTCTGCTTCCCATGTATAAGTTCCTAGGTTCGATCCCCAGTACCTCCTTAAAACAAAACAAACAAATGAAATAACCAACTTGGGAGAGCCGGCGTAGCTTGGTGGTTGAGCACTGGCTTGTCACATATGAGGTCCTGTGTTCAATCCCAGGCCCTCGTACATAAAAAAAAAAATATTCTACAAATCATAAGGATTAAAATGGTTGTAGACATATAGTACTTACAACAGTGACTGACCTAGTAAATGCTCAACGAATGTGAGTTTTATTATTATTGTTATTATTATCAGCACATATCTTAAGACATGAGAAGGTGTTCCTATATGTAAAGGTAGAAAAGAGACAAAGCAGTATGTGAATTGTAATATCAATTTAAATATATATATGTATGTATGTGTGTGCGCATATAAATACATGTGCATTTAAGCTTAGCAAAAAGGTGGAAAGTATGTATATCAGTAGTTTGGTATTATGAGTGTCATGTATTTTATCCTTTTTGCTTCTATGCTATTTTCTACAGTGGAGTAGTATCACTAATAAAATAAGAAAAGTAAAATTAATTACATGCCTCAGAAAACCAGATATGTTTGCTTAAAATATAAATGAAAATGCATCTAGTTCCCCCAATATTTCTCTACTCGCTTTTAATGTTACCTCTATTTTTACTGTATTAACTTCAATCAGGGAGCTTCAAAAAATGCAATATTCTATATGCAATGGGGAAATCAGGAGACTGAAATTCTATATATTCAGATCATAAATACTATGTTTACTATATGTACTATAGAGTGCAAGGTTATTATTTACCTTTGGAGTTTCTGGGAGGTTTTTTTTCATTCTGAATTCCTGACTACATTGATTTAGGGTAAAATAGAGTGATAGATAGCTTTCAAGTACTGCCTTTTGGAGGGATACTTACCCCTTTGACAGTTTCAGGGCTTCTCAAACCTAAGGCCAATATTACACAATGTTCCTGAATTGTGCATCACTATTAAGTAGGACTCCTATATGTTGAAAAATATTACAGTAGAGGTGAAACATGTTTTATACAAGAGACGGGCTTCTGAATAATCAATCATTATTACAGAAATCAGGTTATACTTAAGTGCAATAGCGAGAGTAGCGTTTACTTTTGTATGATAAAGAATTAATCTGTAAAGCAAAGTAATAATTAATTCATATGTATTTTTAACCTTTAGTACTGAATTGGACTTTTTTTAATCCAAAGTTGTATTTGCTTGCAATCATCAAATTGGTGGCATTAGGATATGCTACGTGAAGAAGACAAGTTTTATGTAAGAAAAACTTACACTAAAAAATTGTTTTCGAATCTATTGTTTGAAAGTGCTAGTCATTTGACCTTAAACTTCACTGCTCATTTATGGGTGGGGTGTTCTGTAAAATCAATCCCTTGTTAGCAGTTAATATATATCATCCACATATTATGCTAGGGAGCTTGTATAGCTAGTGCTTTTACCAGCGTAACTATTGATCCAGTTTCATGAAATAAATCAGATACACACAAAAAATCCAGGTTCTTTGCTAATATTCCTGGTGATGCTGTAGAATTGCAAAAATAAATTACTGAAGAAGGTTTAGTGGTTAATACCTTGGAGGGTGAGAAAATTGCTACTCATTATGTTAAGTAATGTCTTATATCAGCATGTAAATAACTTTAGTGATTACTTGGAAAGAAAACTATTCCTAAAAGAAAATTAATATATCTGATTTGTTTATTTATTCATCTAATTTAGGGCTGAGAGATTTTTAGGTTGATACTAGATATGAAAATGTGTCATTAAAATTTATCAGTAAAAAAAAAATTATCAGTGCTTAGAGCTAGGGACCGTACCTATAAATATAGATTTAAATACTCACATGCTTGGTTATCTCTGATAAGTTAAATAAGATAAGATATTTAATATATAATTCTCCTTTGTATGTTGGAAGAGATCCTACCCATCATTCTATTTCTGTCAGGTGTAGCTTGGATGGGGAAATTAAAAGTTAATTTTGTCTTTGTCCTTTTGTCTTTTTCTTATCAGCAGTGCCTCGGAGGCATGGCAAAGCAAGCTGAAAGTGACCTTCAGTTTATTCATATCATCTTGACACAAGTGAGGCAGGCTCTACACTTGTAATTTTCATTATTAGTCCCAAGAAGAGGAGCTTCTCACAGTAGGAAATTCACATCATCCAAAAATATATAGGTATTTTATATATCCAGTTTGATTGCTTAAAGACAGCTGCAGGGGAAGAGTATCAATAGAGAAGGTAATGTGTGAAGGAGAGAAAATTATAGGAGAAACTGCCACCCTGCAGTAGGTGAAGTGATTTGCCCAAGATTAGTAGCAGAACTTTAGGGGCCTACTCGAAATTTGAATCCAGGGGTCCTGTTTTGGGGAGCAGAATGCCTTCTTCTATAACACTCTGCTTCTGAGTTTATAGAAAAGCAAATGAACTTCCTTTCTCATATGGGATAAGGTACCTGATTTAGATATTGACTGTCCACATCTCAGTATGTCATGTTGTTTCTTTACCTCTGCCCTATTCATACTTTTGTCTTTCTCAGCTGAAGTCAGAATGTGCTCATTGAAAGGATACCAGGTAGCACCATCAATTATTTTTACCAGCATACTAACCAAGGGTATATCTATAACACATGATTGCTTTTGGCACCTTACCAACCTTTCTCCTGTTTTTTCCCATTTTATGGGGAAAAAAAGGCTTTTTCTGCTCATTCTTCTCATACAGGGTCCTTGAAACTTCCGTAATGTATAATGTTGATATATCAACTAGGAAAAGAAGAACTAAGTAGCCTGATGAAAGTAGGCATCTGGGAATTCAGGCTCCTGAAATCAACCCTCATGTTTAAGATACAAGAAGCATATGACTTCAAGCTATCCCTGCATCACTTTTTAACACCTCAATAAAAAGCTCATTTTAGAAGAATGTCCAGGTTAAAAATTGCTACGTTAAAAATGTTAGAACTACCAGTTTCTTTCCCCTGTGGCTGAAGAGCAGGGCTGTTGATGTCTTTGGTGAGAGTTACATGAAAGGAACTATCTTAAATGGGATTAACTGAGTAACCACTCTGTGTTCAGTAAACACAGTGCCAGATATCTGAATACAGCAAAGGGTGCAGAGCTGCAGCCTGCTCTTGTGAGCCTTCATTATAAACATGCCAGAGCAGACATAGTGACCTCACGCTTCCAGGGGAACACCTTCACTGAGTTGTGCTGAAGTCACCTCCGACTCAACATATCCAAAATAGAACACATTCCTCCGCACACATTCATGGGCTCATGCCATTCTTCCATTTGGTAGACCAGCAATCTCATTTTCAAGCCAATGGCCACCTGGTTCTGGGGTGCTCTGTCTCTTATATCTGCACCTTCCATTTTCTTCTCTACACCAATACTCGTGTGGGCTGTCTTTACTCCTTGTATGAGGGGTGCCAAAGCATATTGTTCAACCACCTTCTCAAAAATCTTCAGTGTCTCATTGATGCCTACGGAATAAATACTAAACTTCTTAACCTTGGAGGCAAAACACAATTTGGGCCCACCATGGCTTTTTCAGGCTCTTCTGGGACTAGATCATTAAAAAATAAGTCAGTTTCCTCTGAATATGCCTTGTGCTCTTCAATCTCTGAGTCTTTTCTCATGCTACCTTCTTCTAAAAGAATTCTGTTCCCTTTTGATCCACCTTTCCAGGTGTCAACATCTGGGTTGTCATGTGTCAACCCAAGATGGAATCTTAGTGGTGCTCTCCATTCATGTATACAATCAAATTGTGTGGACAAGTAAAGATGAGAGAATATGATATGAGGATAGTTGGCTGGATATCAAAAGGCAAGGCTGCAGTATAAAGCGACATATTCTGAAGACAGAATCAAATATAAGCATTGACCATGCATTAATTGTATTACAAAAAGAGTGTATATATATATATATATATATATATATATATATTTTAGCATTAAGTGGGTAGGAAGGTCGGAAAATATGGTGAATTGAAGGTCTTCAGTAGTGATCTTTATTTTACAATTAACCTAAGGCGAGATTTTTAAATTACAGTGTTGCTTTGCTACTCAAAACTCAAACCATTGTATTGGAAGATGTGATTGAGAAAGTAGATCAAACTTTCCATTTTCTCATTCTTCACGTTGTTTCTTCCAAATATATTTATTCAAATACACTGTCAGGGAGTAGAGGGAAATGCCGGTTACACAAGAGAAACTATCCTCTGTCCGACTGAAGAAATTGTTCAAGCAATTTCTTTCACAAGCAATGCTCCTTAATGTAGCCAGGGTTAGGAGGGCTTAGGTTATTCGTTATGTAACCCCCAGTTCCTCAAATTGCAGTTTTGATTTGAACACACAGTTTTAATTAGCTCCTTTAGTTTTTGCCTCTAGGTGTATTTCATTTTCAGAATCAAAAGAAATTCAGACTGCCACAGCATTTAGAGCCATTCCTGATTTCACGATTAATACAACTCACCCCTGAGAAGTAACTTTACACCTAAACAAAGAGTTTAGTGTTCTTCCCACAGTACCATTTTACTTCCTTTTTGGTAACTTATTTTTATTTTTATGATGTTCTCTTGGGGGATCTAAAAGCAATATTCTTCGGTAATATCTGGGTACCATACATTTCCTTTACTTGATGAAATTATCAGAGTCCTGCCCCCACACACAGGTTCTTCTTTTCAGCTCCTTTGACCTTTCGGGCTGTGCTCATCCATCATGTCACAGCAAATCTCACATCTGCCAGTATGGTTTGCCCAATCCGAGCTTTAAATTCAGAGTCCTTGATGCCTCAAAAAACTTTGACTGGCAAGTCAGTACATGCTGGACCTACTTCTTGAGGTTACTGTGGGTAGAATGACATGAAAGTATTTTAAATGTATACTCTAGTTGGCTGAAAGTTGTTTAAAACTCATACATCCAGGACTGTGCTGGATGCTTTACATATATTGTCTCATCATTGGAGTCTCACAAAAAGTTCCTCAGATATGTGCTATCATCATCTATGCCCATTTTACACATAAGAGAAACCAAGTGCAGGTTAAGTAACTTGCCTAAGGTCATATGTCAAAAAAATGGTAGAGCTAGGATTTCAAGTTATGACCAGTTAATTCCAAAGTCCCTGGGTTCCCCTCCATGCCACACAGTGCTGGCAGTGGCCTTAAACCTTCAGTGTACTCCTATTAGAACCTCCTCAAATTCACTATAACCACACACATACACACATCCCTATACTCTAACCAAAGAAGGATCTTCACATTTCCTGGAACACACAAGTTCACCCCTCTGTGTTCTGCACATTCTGGTCTTTTGACCCCTAATCTCCATCTGTCATGCCCTTTTCACATTACAAATATTTCTTTGCCTCTCTTGACTCAGATGAAACAACATCTTCTCTGTAAATCTTCCCAAATTCCCCATAGGTATTTGCTTCTTTCCCCCAACACTTTGTTCAAGTCTATACCTTAACACTGGACTGGGTCTAGAGTAAGACAGGAAAATCACCCTGGACACAAAATTTAAAGATGTGCTCACTCTCCAGGTCTTGTGGCAAAATAATTGCCTGAGATATTTAGTATTTATTCCCTGACAGTATGATTACCTGGCATGGGTTCTTCTGGGTGAGGGGTTGAGGAAGTGCAGAGAAGGGAGAGAGAGGAGCTTTTTCCCCAGACTGGGAAGAGAATGGAGTTGTGTGGGTCCCATAGGCAGCAGAATCCAGACCCTGCTCTATGGCAGATGGCTGTGAGGTGGCAGGACCTCAGGTGGAACTAGCTGCCTGTATATTTCGGTGTTTTAGTTTGCTAAAAGCTGCTGGGAACAATATACCAGAAATGGGGTAGTTTTTATAAGGGGAATTTATTAGGTTAAAAGTTTACAGTTCTGAGACTGTGAAAATTTCCAAACAAAGGCATCATCAGAGAGGCTGTCTCCCTGAAGGTTGGCTGCTGGTGAGGCTGGACTCCTGCCACATGGCAACACACAATGGCAGCTCTCTGCCTTCCCAGGTTTACTTTCTTCCATAGCTCCACTGTGGGCAGGCAGGCACAGGGCTCGTCTTTCCTCTCACCTTCAGTCCTCATCTCTCTTCGCCTCTCTGGGGCATCTTTTTGTGCCTCAGGACTCTGCTGATTCCAGCCTCTGGTCTTCAGGACCTCTCTCTCTCTCAGCCTCTCATAGTTTTTCTGTTTCTGCCACTTTTCCTCTGTGTGTCTCTGGCTTTTTCTTTCTCCTGTTTATAAAGGATTCCAGCAAGACAATTGAGACGTACTTTGTGTTATGCCTTACCAAAGTAATACAGTCAAATTCACTCCACCTAAGTGGAGTGAATCAAAGGGTTCCCACCCCCACAGAAATAGATTAGCTTTAAGAATGTGATCTTTTCTGGGATCCATGAAAAAGCTTCAAACTAAAGCCCCCAGGTCTTTGAGAATCTCCAAGTGAACCACAGTGCTATGGAAGTAGTGGGGCTTCCAGGTAATAAGAAACCGTCCAGGAATGTGGATGTGACTCAACTGATAGAGCGTCCACCTAACATATATAGGAGGTCCAGGGTTCAGTACCCAGGGCCTCCTGGACCCTGTGGTGAGCTGGCCCATATGCAGCCCCACACACAAGGAGTGTGCCCTGCAAGGAAAGCCACCCTGCACAAAAAAAGTGCAGCCTGCCAAGGAGTGGGCCACACACACTGAGATCTGACGCAGCAAGAGGATGCAACAAAAAGAAACAGATTCCCAGTGCCACTTGACAAGAATGCAAGCAGACACAGAAGAACACACAGTGAAGGGACACAGAGCAGACAAAGGGGAGGGAGGGCGGGCGAGGGAAGGGGAGAGAAATAAATAAAAATAAATCTTAAAAAAAAAAAAGAAACCAATCAGGGAAGAGGTTGTGTTTCAAGTGATAAGGCCTCCATTTACAACATATAAGGACCCGGGTTCGATCCCTAGGGCCCCCTAGTGAAAAAGAAGAGAAAGTGTGCCTGCGTAGTGAGCCAGTGGCCACGTGGTGAACCGAGTGCCTGCATGGTGAGTCGAGTTCCCGTGCAGCAAGCAAAGTGCCTACGTGGGTGCCCACACAGATTGCTGAGCGCCCATGTGGTAAGCTGAGTGTCCATGCAAGTAGCTGCATGGGAAGCCTAGTGACCACATGAGTGCCTGCGTGGTGAGCCAGAGCCTCTGCAGTGAGCCAGTGCTCACGCAGTGAGTGAGTGCCAACACAAGTCCCCATGAAGCGAAGCAAGTGTCCGCATGGTGAGCCAAGTGTCCGTGAGGTGAGCTGAGTGCCCGCGTGAGTGTTTGCTTGGTGAGCCAGTGCCCGTGCAGCAAGCCAGTGCCCATGTGGTGAGCCAATTGCCCATACAGCAAACTGATTGCCTGTGTGGTGAGCCAGTGCCTGTGCAAGTGAGTCACACAGCAAGATGATGATGCAACAAAAGAGAGAAAAGGGGAGAGTCAAGGTGAAGCGCAGCAGAGACCAGGAACTGAGGTGGCACAATTGACAGGGAACCTCTCTCCACATCAGAGATCCCCAGGATCAAATCCTGGTGAATCCTAGAGGAGAAAGACGAGAAGATAAAAAGAGATAGATATATGAGGATCACACAGCAAATGGACACAGACGTCAAAAACAGCAGAGGGGAGGGTGGTAAAAAAAAGAAACCATCCAGGCTTAAACCTGGCAACCAATAATAGCCCATGTGGACCCAAGATTAAAGGGGGTCTCCCCTATCTTTAAGGTATGAAAAACCACATAAGGAAATAGGTTCTACTTTTATTCATGCCAACTCAGAACCCACTAGACCATTCTTCCTGATGTGCCCATTTGTCAACTTTTTGATTGACAGAACTTGTACTCATAATTATGTAGTTACTCAGATTCTGACTCCCTCTTCCCCCCAGGACACCAGGACACAAAGGAACATTCTGTGGTAGTCCACTGTCTCACAGTCACAGGCTTCATCCCGATTTCTTTTACACACAAACGGACCTTCTCTCCATGAGAAAAAACACGTTCATCTAAAAGCCAAACATCTGTAAAGTATTCTAGGGAACAATTGGAAAAACAAATTCTTATGTGAGTTAGCAAGCCAGCAGCATGCCTTCCTCTTTCTTCCCAACCTCTTGCAAAAGTTGCTCATTACAATGACACCAGATAGCAATTTGATAAAAGTGAGGTTGTATCATAGGGAGACCAGGTTTCCAAAAATTCCTTATTTCCAAAAACTCTTTATAAGCAAACAATGGGATCTCCCTCTTCATTCCATTCTTAGGGCTCCTGAGAGTCCCCTTTTCCTCTCTTATCCAGGTTAATATAGCTCCTAGTGAACTTTTTTCCCTCTTAGACAAACTAAGAGCCTGGCTATTTCTTTCCAATTTCAAAGATCCTATTATCTTATTAACTGTGTACCTTTGTGGGAGCTGAAGTACCTTGGCTTTCCCAAGACAGGAGACTTGGAGAACAGGAAGCTCTATCACCCTAGGGCTATTTGGCCTTCTTCCCTCTTCCATGCCTTCCTATTAAGGTACGAGTCATCTGATTCTTGCTCCTTCTAGGTTCCACTGGGGTCAGAGGGATTAGGCAATGGGTGTGGACTGATGTGCTTCAGCTCCACCCATGGGTCAGGGCTCAGGGCCAGGTTACTCACCCAGAGGTCACTGTGACTGGTCTCCAGCTATTCAGCCCAGGCTGAAGCTGCCACAGATCTCAGACATGCAAGGGCAAGCAGCCTCCTGGGGTCTGACTCTCTTGGCTGTGGGGCCAGCTACAGATTGCCCTGGAGCAAGATGGTAATTCTGATGACTGACCATCCCCTACTCACCCTTCTCCTGGGTTCAAACCTAAAGATCCAGATTCTAACCAGAGAAACAGACCTCAGGAACCAAGAGAGAAAAATATTGTACGTTTTGGAATCTAAGTGAAACAATTTTGCCTCTACAAATATATGTTTTTGATTTCAGATAGAAATAGTGTGTATTTATTATATTTGTGAGCCAAATATAGACCTAATCATACTTTAAAAAACAGTGTTAAGATAAAGTTGTAATTCCCATATCAAGTAATAAAGTTGAATGAAATTTGATATAACTAAAACCAGTGCTTCTAACTTTAAAATTTTTCTAGGTGTTTAGGATTCCCTTTAAATTCCAATAGCTGTTTGTCTACAGTATCCTCTTTCTCTAAAAAAAAGTTTGCTTTCTCTCATGTATAAGCAGTCCTGATTATTAGATTTGTTTTCCTGTTTTATTTCTAGGATTTGCAGTTTTGTTTAATTAATCATGTTTTTCTAAACCACAAATTGACTATGAATCTATCAATGTGATTCCTGACACACCATTTGTATTTAAATAGACACTTTGGAAATGAGCAAAAGCTTACAGTGTTGTAAGTCTTCACAAATGCATTTGGGTGAAAAGGATCATAATCGACTGATTATCTAACTTCCATCACTTCTACATCCCCTTAATATTCCTTGACTCAGAATATAGGATAGAGCCAGAAGTCATCTTGTGCTCACAGAACCATTTATTTTTTAGTGGAATAGTCTTTAGTTTTGATATACCTCCTTAATGATCTCTTGTAAGAGATGCACTAATATCCTGACATAAAAGTGTTACCCGATGACCTCGCCTTTGATCATTTCATTCTATTTTATTCTCCAGTTGCTCATAGAATCCATTTCAAACAAAAGAGAGAAAGTGATCACAAATATGGGCCAGGTAATGGGAAAAAGCGACAGAAATGCTTATAAGCTGCAAACAGGAAGAAGAAATGAGGACAGCAGGGGTTCGGCAAGGCTGCAAACACATTTGTAAACAAAGCGTGCGCTAGAACAACCGTCTTGTTTGTCTTTGTTCTGATGGTGCAATGTGGTGTAGTGGTCCAACCGGCTGGGAATCCAGGGCTGAGGTTCTCACTT
The DNA here is from genome assembly GCF_030445035.2 of Dasypus novemcinctus. Taxonomy (NCBI): domain Eukaryota; kingdom Metazoa; phylum Chordata; class Mammalia; order Cingulata; family Dasypodidae; genus Dasypus; species Dasypus novemcinctus. Next base: position 131,895,687 of record NC_080676.1, read on the forward strand.
TGGCTTCAGCCTCACTGTTTTGTACTGAATGGCCTTGGACACGGTTTCCTGATCTGAAAGATAGCAGCTTTCCCCACCAGGAGGACAATGTTTCTAAGTGAAAAGGTTGCGAGAGGGTGAAGGGCACTACTGCCTCTAAAGCAAGGTCAATCAGCTCTGAAAAATGAAAGCAAGAAGGTTTTTTTTTTTACTTGCACATTCAGAGTCAAACACCAAATCTCCCTACAATTTTCTTGTTTCTTCGTTCATTTATTCATTATTTTGTTGAGGTCCCTTTAATCTAAGCAGTGTGGGAAGGGGTGGGAACGTGTAGAAGAGCAGAGTCTGTGGACAGTCTTGGATAGTTTTTTATGTGCCCTCTCTCCCCACCCCCAGTACCAACCTTTTTTCTGCTTAGGAATTTACGTTGTAGTATACATTTTCAATGTTATAATTAGCATGATTAGTTATTTGTATTGTTCTCAAATCATCATATTATAAAAGAAGATATTCAAACATATCTTAAGTTGTCTTTAAATGAAACCACATTAAAGAAAGCTTCCCTACTATTAAAAGCCCATGTGACTAAGAGCCGTTCAGGTTAGCCAAGCTTGCTGATCAGTGAAATCGATAAATACTTAAGAGTCTCCAGCTCATGGTAAAGAGGAAGTAACAGAGACTGATCTCATGACCCAAAAACACCGTCCCATGGTACAAAACAACTAACTTTTTACTTGGTATTTACACACAATGTTATAGAGTGAGCATTAGGTCACTTCTGAATTGATTTTTCATCACCTAATGTTGGAGTCAAATAAATTTGGAAATAATTATGCTTTCTTTGATTTCAAAGTGCAAGCTTTAATATGTAAGCTATTTTGCTTTTGTTTTTTAAGTCACATGATCACCAAAGAGGAACTGTATCAAAATTGTTGCTATTAAGCCTTACGAAAAAGTTACAAAAAGTAAAAGCTGATTCTTTAAAATTTATATTCCAGGTTGAGTAGATATACATTTTTTAATGTTGGACATTGTTTTCTCTTTAGAGCTTTTGGATCTAGATAGTGACAAGCACTGTTCAACTGATTGTAGAGGGGAAAAATGAAACCTGATCTTGCCCTCTGCTTACTCCAAACCTTGAGACTAAAAAAAAAAAAATCTAATTTATTCTAGACTCTGTGATACAGAGCCTAGCAAAATAATCTAGCCAGTTTCCCTCCCTTCTCCCTTTCCTCTTTTTTATCATTCTCTCTCTTCCCCTTTTTCCCTTTTCTTCTCCAGTGTGTTTGAGTGCCTACTTCGTACCCAGCACTGTGATACTGACAATATTGAATTTAAACATGAGGATGGCCCCCCAGTGTCTTCAGAGAGCAGTCCAAGGAGATGGAGGATAGGAAATCCCCTACCCCACTTATCTTTATCAGCAGGTAGGCACAGAAACAAACCCGTCTGCCGGAATCAGGGCTTCAGGCAGCACTTCTTAGAAGAGACAATGTTTGAATTGCTACTAAAAGACAAGCAGCCAGGTACTGAACTGGCACTGAAAGACAAGCAGTAATTAGCCAGGTACATGAACAGAAAGAAGAGAAGTGGGCACACACAAAAAGTATAGGAATATGAAAAAGAGTACAGATCAGTGTGTCTAATTTATTTGGACGGGAGTATGGGAGCAGGAAACGAAGCTGGAGAAAGAGGCAGAACAAGATCAAAAAGGGCTTTCCATGCAATGCTCTGGAATTTGGATTAACCACTGAAGGAGGTTAGATGGGAAGATGCCATGGCCAGATTAGTATTTTAGAGAGCTCACCCTGGCATTGATCTAGAAGGCGGTAGAGGTTGAAATCAAGAGCTTCTGAGAAATCCACAGAATTCCATGGAATGAAAGTTGAATTTTCTTTCAGAACAAACCTGGGCTGATGCATTCATTCATGCAGCAAGCTTTTATTGAACTTCTATTTTATATAAGGCACCATATTCAACACTGTGGTGAATTAAAAAAACTATAAGACACTGCAAGTTTCTCAGCGCCCCTCACAAATATCAGCGTTTGTACTCGGGATGGCCACTGCCTAAACGTCACCTGTGAAGCCTCAGGTATTGTGAATAATATTAAAATCTGTGTACAGCCTAATTTCACTATTCTAAACATCCTTTTATTTCCTGTTTTGTTTTTGAAATGCAACAACTCAAACAAGTTTAGTAGCATCTGTTCTTCCATCTCCTTAAAGAATATTTTCAGGATCAATGACCGCTGGGGAGGTCACCAACACATGATCAGCAATCATCTCTGCCCTCCCCCCTCCTTTTCTATTGTGTGCAGATGGATTCAGTCTGTTTCCATTCTGCAGCCCCAGGGAGATGTTAGGTCTAATGAAAAGCCCTGACCATACCTTGAATTGGAAAACCAGGAACCAGCAGCCCCAGATGCTTATCAGGGCGGGAACTCTCAGTGGCAGGACCCTGTCTCCCTAAGGTGGATAAATAATAAAAATGCAAATAGCACAAGGTCTCTCACCTCCAACACACAGTGGGGGGTTTGGAGCTGCCGTCCACTGACCCTGACCCAAGCAGTTGGTCTCCCTGTGAGGCCGACCCTGATGACATCTCTTCCCCTGCTCTTTGGCCCCTTTGTACTGTGTAAGTAATAAAGTGGTTGTATTAGTCAGCCAAAGGGGTGCTGATGCAAAAGACCAGAAATCTGCTGGCTGTTATAAAAGGTATTTATTTGGAGTAAGAGCTTACAGATACCAGGCCATAAAGCAAAAGTTACTTCCCTCACCAATGTCTATTTTCACGTGTTGGAGCAAGACGGCTGCCGACAGGTGCGACGGTTCAGGCTTCCTCAGTTCCTCTCTTCTCAGGTCTTGCTTCTCTCTTGGTTCTTCATAGGGCTTGCTTCTTCCTGGGATCAGGATTCCTCTCTTCCTGGGACTGGCTTCTCTTTCCTCTGTGTGCTTACTTCCTGGGGTTCCAGCTTAAGGCTTCAGTATCAAACTCCAACATCAAAAACCCTCAGCTCTGTCCTTTGCCATGCCACACCTTGGTGGGTGGGGACTCAATACCCTACTGATGTGGCCCATTCAAAGCCCTAATCATAACTCAATCACGGCCAGGTATAGACCAGATTGAAAACATAATCCAATATCTATTTTTGGAATTCATAACCATATCAAACTGCTACAGTGGTCATTTACTTGAAGTCTCTGTTGTGCCTGATCCCGTGTTCCTCCAACATACCATAAAGCAACTCACACCATAGATTTTGGCACAGTGAGCAGGGTGCACAGGAAAGAATGATTTTTTGGGATGCTCTTGCATTCCTTTTGTAAATGAGTGCTTTGGGCAACACAGAACTCATATCTCAGTAGGTTAAACTGAGGGGTTGCCCCTACTCTACCAACCTGCGTTGAGGTACCAACCCATGCCTGGGAGTTCCAGGGAGTGTTGTCTCTATCCTCTGGAGGAAGGGCAGCAATAAATGGGATTTTGGGAGGCCCCCATGAATACCAGGGAGTTGGCCAGCTGGTTGCATGCTGATATCAATCATGTGGGGGCTTCCAGTGCCAGCATACCACTCCCTTGGCTCATGCCTTTATATCTGTTCTCATTCTGGAACCAGTCATACCTACACTTGAGGCTACCTGGACTGATTTGGAGGTTAGTGTGGGGGGTGCTCATTATTCAGGATGATGATGAAAATGAAATTATGAGTTTTTATGCAGAAGGAGATAAGGGATATGAAAGATATGTATGAACAGAAGTCTGGAAAGGATCTCCTCTCAAGGCTGTCCCAAATGTAAAATGAGGGTTCCACTACCAACCTGATCAATCAGACTGAACAGAGGAGTCTTGCTCACCTTGCATCCAACCCCATCCTCCAACATATTCTTAGTCAATTGGATTCAAGGGAGGAGGTGACAGTGGGTGGGGAGGGAAAAGCTGATGGTGCAGCCATAGAAATGCCACAGCCAAAACACTTGGTCGACTGGATTCTTCAAGGAGTCAGATATGCATATCCCACTCTGGGTGACCTCTCACAAATTCCATCTAAGCCTTGGAGTAATGAGGAGGAAGTCATGGTCAGACTGTAACAACTGGGTATTGGTGCATGGATATTCAACCCCACCAGAGAGATTTAGCTCCTTACCAGATTCCTATTTTTTGGATTGACTTTGATGATTTTATTAGAAAGGGCCCTCCTGAATGGGACAAGAAAGTTCTGCTCCTCACCCCAGGGCTTCCCCTGGGAGATGCGATTGAGCAAGTCTATTGTATCCTCCCTACTTTGGGCAACATCCTGTACTAGAAGAGTGGCCACCCTGGTAACTGACAAAAGGACAGTAGGCACATGCCTGTTAACTCAGCAAGTCCTGAGACCTGAAGGATGGATTGACAGACACCCCTACCTCTTGGAGTCCCCACTTGCTGAGTTATGTTCTTTTAACTACTAGAGCAAAAAACACTATAGGTCAGATCTCCTTTCTGGATCTCCAATCTGTCCCATCCACTCCCCACAATCCCCAGATATGGGCAGTAGAGGAGGAGGATCCTGTAGATTTCCTGCCTCTCTCTTCCTTCCCAACTGAGGAGTCTGGCCCTCAATAGGGGCCTCTTTATCCAAACCTGACTAAATTCACCATGATCTCTGAGTGGGACCAAGGACCCCACCCACTCCCCAAGGACTGAATGGCATATGCCCCAGTGTGTGTACAATTTGGAGGCAGTGAACAAACCTTTATGGAGCTTTTGGATACAGGCATCCAGGTTACTATCATAATGGGAGACTCAGGAGGCTCGGCATGGTAATATTGGGGGTTTTGGGCATTCCAGGCAAATATGAGGATGGAAGATTACTGCTACCCTGTGGGTTGCTCCCTGTGGCGGTTTGGCTACCACTGTGGTTGTGTTTTCCACCAGATAAAGCATTCTAGGAACCGATATACTGTACCACTGTATATCCCAAAGGCAACTACAAAGATATGCTCCACTCCCCTATCCCAACAAATTCAAGTCATCACAGTTGGGTGAGTTGCAGACCATGCACCGCAATAGTCCTACCTCCTTGCTGGGTTGTCCAGCAGTGGCAATATCATCTGCCTGATGAGGAAAATGACATTATTGAAGTCATAAAGGATGTTCTATCTGCAGGCATCCTCCATTCTACTAGCTTGGTGTGGCCAGCAAAAAATGTGAGTGGATCATAGCAGCTGACTATAGACTATTGGGACTTGAATGCAGAAGTGCCTCCCTTGGTACCTATGATCCCAGACATTGTGCTATTTGCATACTGACACAAGCATACTCCTCAATATCCCCTTGGCAGCCCTATTATCAGGTAACATGAAAGGTGGGTACTTTCTACTGGGGAATGGAGAAGGAGCAGGCCCTACAAGAGGTAAAAGCAGTCATTTCAGTTACCCCTGTCCCAGTGACCTTTAGAGCCTGGATGTCCTTTTGAGCTACTGATTTCTGACACCTGGACCCATGCTAACTGGTCCATCTGGGAAAGGAGGGAACATCAGGGATTCATACACCCCTGGATTCTGGATTTATGGACCAAGAAGTATGGATACGCAGCCAGTGCTACTTCCTCTTCAAGAGGCAACTTCTGGTGTGCTCTTGGGTCATAGGGTAAATGGAAAGGATTGCCAAGAGCTCCCAGGTCCTCCTGAGACCAGAAATCCTCATGTCTTGGGTCCTGGGTTATTGGAACACTCATCCAGGCAGTGCCCAACCACAAAGTATCAAATGGAAGTTGTATATTTAGGAGCATGCTCACCCGGGTCCCCATGGAGTGGCAAGCTTGCATGAGCAAGTAGTGGAGGTCCTCCTCAACAATGATCTGTTGCAATGAGGGTCCTTCCCTCCCTGCATTGGCATCCTGGGGACCCAGACTCAAGGATGTTCCACCATATGCTCAGTGCTCATTCCCTGATAGATCGGCCAAGCTGAATGCATCTGGCATCATTGGGCAGGAGATGCTATTTCCTTTTTCTCAGGCAGACTATATACTACTTCTCACCCTGGAAAGAGTGCCCAATGGAAAGAATACTAGCAGTCCTCTTAGTCCTGGAATACTCAGATCCAAGCACTCTTGAGACCTGTTTATGGACTCATGGGCCATTGCCAACAGCTTGGCAGTTTGGTCCGGTTCATGGAAGGAAAGCAGTTGGACAATCAAAGATTCTCCATAGTGAGGAAAGGATTGTATTAGTCAGTCAAAGGGGTGCTGATGCAAAAGACCAGAAATTGGTTGGTTTTTATAAAGGGTATTTATTTGGGGTAGGAGTTTACAGATGCCAGACCATAAAGCATAATTTACTTCCCTCACCAAAGTCTGTTTTCATGTGTTGGAGCAAGATGGCCACCAACGACTGCCAAGGTTCAGGCTTCCTGGGTTCCTCCCTTCCAGGGTCTTGCTTCTCTCTGAGTTCAAGGTTCCTTTCTTCCTGGGGTTGGCCTCTCTTTCCTCTGGGAGCTTACTTCCTGGGGCTCCAGCTTAAGGCTTCAGCATCAAACTCCAACATCAAAACTCCAACATCAAAAAACCCTCAACTCTGTCCTTTGCCACGCCTTTTATCTGTGAGTCCCACCAAGGGGTGGGGCCTAAGCAACGATGCGGCCTAAGCAAAGCCCTAATCATAACTCAATCATAACCAGATACAGACCAGATTACAGACATAATCCAATATCTATTTTTGGAATTCATAACCATATCAAACTGCTACAGGGACTTTTGGAAATAATTAGCAGTGTGGAAAGGTACCATCTATGTTACCCATGATGATGCACATGGCAAGGACTTGTACAAAATGAACACAACTAAAAATGACCTCATGGATAAAGGTTGCTCCAAGCTTCTTTTCATCCCTGATAAGACCAGAGGTCTCCCTTGGAGACAGGACAAGGATAAGCCCTACCTGGAGGATGAGGACAATGAATTGACCCTCAGTGACACTTGAGAAATAACCGAATTTCCCATGGCTGCTTCTGAGTAAATCTACCACCAAACTGGACATGGGAATTTCAACACCATGAAATTATGGGCCCAGGAGCAAGGAGTACCTCTAATTAAAAGAGGTCCAATCTGCCATTAACCAATACAAAAGTTGTCAAGCTACAACCTGAAAAGGGCATTTAGGAGCTATTCTCAGAGGGTCCACACCAGTCCTCTTATGGCAAGTAGATTACATTGGCCCTCTCCTGCTATCCTAAGGTATGTCCATAGCCTTTCTAAGTCATCATGTGGATGCAGTACTTGCATGGGATACCCTGAAAAAGTGACTCTGACAGCTCTTGAGGTACCCAGATGACATCTCCTCTGATCCCACTTTACAGGACAATCCACTCAATGATGGGCACAGACTCATGGAATTAGGTGGACCCTCCATGTAAATCACCCATCACCCACAATGCAGCCAGCATTGTGGATAACTTGGATGGCTGCCTAAAAAAGGAGATTTTGCATTTAACTCTGACAATTCTCTTACTGGATGGACTGTTCCCCTTACTCAGGTCCTCTGGAAGCTTAAGTCAGTTTCCCAGAAGAGAAACATGACCTTATCCTGCTTCCTAGCACAGGCAGGGGATACGTGTGCCCATACATACCTCAAGATGATGATTGGCCCTGAAAGGGGGACCAAAGACACACCACTTGACACTCTCCTTTTCAGCCACTGTCATGGGATCATCCTGCTTTTTACCCTATTATATCCCCCACATGATTCCCAGAAGGTAGGAGGTTAGGGCTGCTAAGTAGAGAGATGGGATGACCGAAGTGGGCTTAAAAGTGCTTAACTCGCCTGGGTGATAATCAAGTGGGCTGGACATGCAGGACCCAACACATGCGTACTGGAGATTAGGGGGTGACAACTAGCCCTGGTTGGGCCATCAGCTCCTTGGGAAGCTCATGAGATAACTCTGAGGAGTCCTGACAATTCCCATATATCAGAAAGGGGTGGAAGTGGGATAGAAGATATGGGTAAATGGATAAGGCACTCAGATCAATTGGAAAGGGTTGAGAATATAGCTCAGGGCACAGGAGAGACAGACTAGTTGGCCTTAGAGGGAAAAGATATGATCTATTTCTCCTTCTCCCTTCTTTGCTGAGTCTGGATTGACACTCAAGTAGCTGATTTTCCTTGCATCATATTTGAACTTACATCAGGAAGTCCTTTTCTCTGACAAAGATAATGGCAGTGCATACGTCTTCCCCATACCCTGGACAACCCATCAGGATGCAACAACTCTGATATAATGGAACTGGCAAATGAATTAGTCATCTTTCCAATTTATTATCTTGAGCAAAGCATGACTTGCTAGGGGCATGGGGTTGGTCCTTGATTCTGGATTCACCTCTTTCAGCAAATCATTATTGCCCTGGCTAGGAATAAGCACCAATGAACATGGGACATACAACCTATCAGCCACCTTGGTTGACATTGCTGAGTTCACAGCATGAGCCCTTTAGGATCAGCAAAAATCATAAGACTCTCTAACCAAAGTAGTGTTTGATAATTCCATTGCCTTAGCTTTCCTTCTAGTCCAACAAGGAGGCATACGTGCTATTGCTAACACCTACTGCTATATGTGGGTTAATATATCAGGGGAGGTGGAACAGGAGGTGACTAAAATTCAATGGCAATCCCACTGGCTACAGAATGTACAAACATTCCATGTGAGGCCTCTTCAGTTGCCTCCTAGTGCATGCAACTATTACTCCAGACAGACCTGATCACCCTGCTTGGAGAAATAGCGTACATAGGTGAAGCTCTCCTAATGTGCTGCAGTGCTGAGGTCCTCAGACCTTTATAGTCAACATTGCTGAGAGTCACGTGCCAGTAGGCCCAATCTGTCTTTGCCTTCCTGTCAGAATGTGGACTTATGCTGTGGAAGGTAATGCAGAGGAGTAGGTTAGGCATGGCAGAGACATGAGGGGTGGACTGCTAGGGAAGTCACAGACACACACTCAGAAGCCATTTTCCAGTCCTCACCAACCCAACCTGCCTGCTTTTCTCTTGTGTGGAAATGTTTCAGTCTGTTTCCATTCCACAGCCCAGGGGAGATGTTCCATCTAATGAAAAGGCCTGACCATACCTAGAATCTGGAAACTGGAAACTAGCAGCCCTAGATGCTTATTAGGGCAGGAAGTCTCAGTGGCAGGACCCCCTTTCCCTGGAGCGGATAAAAATCAACACTCAAACAATACAGAGTCTCTCCTCTCCCACTTAAAGTAGGGTATAAGGTCTGCCATGCACTGACCTGGACCCAAGCAGCTGGCTTCCCTGGGAGACCGGCCACAGTGGGATCTCTTCCCCTGTTCTTTTGGATCCTTTATACTATGTAAGTAATACAGTGGTCATTTGCTGAAAGTTTTTGTTGTGCCTTAGCCTGTGTTTCCATGATGTACCATATAGCAACTCGCTCTTCAATGAAGTCTCCCCCAGCATAACCATTAAAAAACTGGAAAAAAACAGCAAAACATCAGTTTTGTCAATCTGCATGATTCTCTGGTCTAGGTGGGGGAATTTCCTTCATTTCCAAGAAACTTCAAAGTGCTGAAAGTTAATTTAGAAAAAACAAAAAGCTGGTTGAACGTTCTCACTCTAATTCCACTTGTAGGAAATATAGAAGGATAGAAATTAGCACCTATCTCAGTGGCATGTCATGAGAAATCACTGTGTGAAAAGGCAGAGCATGATCTCAATCAGATGCCGCTGCAATGAGATTTTGGAACCAAATATAGCCCCATAGCCAGGCTTCACTCATGAGTGAAAACAATCAATCCGACAAATAAATTTCTGGGTCTCTGAGATAAAAGAAAATCCAAAATAATCTCCAGTCAAAACTTTTAGCAGTTTCTTTAGGTTTTAGGAATTACAGCACTTGAATATTATGTAGTCTTTTCTAATGGCAATTATACAAAACTATTCCATTTTCAAAAATTAGGAAAACATCTCATAATAAAATATTTGAGGGAAAATGAAAAAATTAGAAACCCAGGTAGGGCTGGAAATAACACAAGCTGAACAGAATGGGTGTCAAACAAGGAGCAATAATAAAACTGAAATGTAGAGTTTGTAGCTTATATGTTAATAATGCAAGAGCAATATACATTTACTCATAATGATTGACTGAAGATAATTTGCTGTGGAATAATTGAGCCAGAATTAATTATTGCTCTACTCATTTTATTTTAATACTATAACCTGATATTATATAAGATTTTCATACTAAAATTGAATGTTTTCAAAATTCATTCAGTATTCATGTCTTTTACATATAAATATAATACACATATTTCTGCACATATTATGGATCCTATGAATAAATTGAACACAGAAACATATTTTAAAATTGTGTTCGATGAAAAGTAAATATGCCAATCACATAAAAAATAAGCCAAACCATTTTGGATCACCGATTACTAGTTGAGGTTTACTCTGTGGAGGAAATATGATTCTCTTTGTTTCTTTTCTGAAAGTTTCAAAAATAATAACAGAAACTTGAGAAGCTATAGAAATAGTATAGAGAGGAGTTTGTGAGCTTTAATGGGTTTCTCAAACTGCTAGAAGTTTATTTACTATGCCAACCTAAAAGACAGTGAGTCATCATTGTCATCCATCTTCTTCGACACATGAAACTTGGTACTAAGGGATAAAGGGGAAACTAAATGAATGATAAGAATGGAAAATGGAAATCAAGCAAACAGCAAGAAACAGAAAAACTCCTATGCTGGTTTTGGTATCTAGAGACATGACTTCAAATCTTGCCCCTGCCTATAGCTAACTTTAAGAACCTTACCAGGTTACTCAGTTATGCTGGGCCTCAGTTTCCTCATCTGGAAATGTAGACAATAATACCTTCCCCATGTATTTCATGGGCTGTTGTTGAGTAAGAAAGAGAAACAATGAGGAAATAAATGTTAAAGTTCTCAAAATATAAATTGCTAAAGCTTTGGAAGGGTGATGAGTACTACTCTTCCCTGACAGGCATTGCAGCTCTGTTGAGAAAGATCTTCCTTTGACAGTAGTCTATTTAGATAATAGCCTATTCAGATATTCAAGGATAAGTATGGTTCCATTCCACATTATAGAAGGCTCAAAGGCTTTTGACTGCAGGAAACATGTAAACTGAAATTCCTGTTCTATAAAGTTCCAATTTATGATTTGTGGTCCTTATGGCACTAGTAATGCTGATCTCTTATATTATAAGCTCGCTGAGCATGCAGACTTTGTGTTGGGATATACTTTTCAACGGCCACCCTAGAGTCACTAGGATTATGGTAAGACAGAGTTGAGATGCTATCCTACTTAAAAGCTATTATTCAGCCTCGTTCAGTGAAATGCAGGAAACATTTATTTAGGTTGTAAATCTGGGCAAAGCACTGTGCTTTGGAATAGTATGGAACTATTCAACAAAGATTTAGAAACACTCTTGGCCTTCCAGGAGCCCTCACTACTTATGAGATACTATTCAACCCCATTGGTCAGCCTTTGGGCTTTAAAAAAATCTGTTTCCCAGTTTTTGAAAAAGACAGTTTTGAGACAAATGGGGCAATTTAAATATGACCTGTTGAGAAGACAGCAGGTCATAATGAAGAATTATCACTAATTTTGTTTGTGGTATGGCACTGTAGTTATATGAGAAAATGCCCATCTTTATTAGAAATGGATATTGAAGTTGGAAGGGGTGATGAAGACAGTATGCCCAAATTTTGGTCATTGTTAAATATGAGTGCTGGGCATTTGAGGGAGCATTTTGCTTTTCTCTCTCCTTTTGTGGATGTTTTAAATCTTACATTATAACCACCTTTAAAAAGTTGGTTCCTCAGATTTCCTTCCAAATTCTTATTTGCAAAGTACTTTCCATGTATTTGGAAGTCTTTAGCTTCTTTTGTTCTTTCCCTTCACCTAGGAGAAGCCTCAGCATCTCCGGCATGGGGTACATCCTGCTGTTTTGGTATTATGTCTTCAGTCCTCTGTTTGATACAGGCCCCGAAGGCCTCAGCATCACCTCTGCTGTGTTGCCTTGGCTTAAAAACTCAAATAACTTGATTTCTCCCCTCTTTGGGTAGTCATAGCACTTGGCTCATAGCTCTGGTAAGATATTTGTGCCATTTTATTACATTATTTGTAATTTTTATTGTATATAACTGTTACTTGTCTTTTTTCTCCTCATAAATTAGAGGCTTCTTTAGGTTGTCTTTCTTTGCCCCCACTTATCACAAGCTCTAGCATAGAGTCTGCTCTTGCTTGAACAAGATCCTTAAACATTTCCATAGGATGGTGGAATTATCACAGCATTCACAGAGTTTAGCACTTAATACAACAGTCATTTTGTAACCCGAGTAAGGATAGACCCAAAGGTATATTATGACTGTAGGAACACGGAACTATGCAAAACCTAGTTGTATTTGTTTAACTTAAACTAGTTATTTTAGCAATTTTTGAAGTTACCTCATTCATTTAAGGTATGAGGTATTTGACTGACAGGATCCAGCATGAACTCAGTTTGGAGAGTATCGCAAAACTAAGTCTCATTCAGTTGCAATGCACACTATTCCTACCCACAAAATACTTTTTATTTACCAGGGAATCTTTTTACAAAGCTTTTCAGCAAAGTTTAGGAGATGGTAAAGGTACAGACCGAGGAGCAAAAAGCAATACTTCCAACAATGTAGTAAAGTTCTTCTCTGCTGTTATAATATGATCTGGTTAGATAGTGTAGATTTGCTCTTTATCTTTGATTCCACAGAAATTAATTCTACATATCTTCTTAAAAAGGAGTGTGCTGGTGGTGAAACAAACATATGGGCTTACGTGTATATAGGTGAACTCTATATACAAACTTAGACTTTGCCAAGATAACCAGTTAGCAAGCGATGCAATCTAAGATAGGCTTTTTCATATTAGCAAGGGAAATATATTTTATTACATCAAGAAATTTGTCAGAATCCAACCAATCTTAATACATGTTTTACTTGGGCATGTGGCATGTTTTCCTGAAAAAAACAGCTTCATTGGGAATTGTGCTCTTAAGATATTTGTTCAGATATGCTCAAGATCTCAGTTACAAGATGCTTGAGCCAGAAAAGGGCAAGTCTGGGTATAGTGCAGTTGTTATGTAGTGTTTCTGAGTATGTGTTTGACAGTTGTGGTCAAATATGTAGGTGTCATCTCACTCTTGTAATCTTTACCATCTGTTGCCTCAGCTTATCTTAGGCTTCATAAATTGTGTTGTTTCTCTTAGGACTAGTTGAGAGTATAATGTTAAACTTAATATAGAATTAGTAGCAGCCTTTTTTTTTTTTTTCATAGTCTAACCATATGTGCTTATCCAAAGAAGGCTGCACAGTATTATATGGTATTTGACCACAGATAGTAATTTCTAACTTTGCCTGTTTCTTTAGCCCACTGTCTTAGTTTGTCAGGGCTGTGACAGTTTGAGATTATTTTATGAATCCCTAGAAGAGAAAGATTATGGTTTTAACTAATCTATTCCTTTGGGTATGAGCCCTTCAATTGCATTAAATTCTGTTGAGGGGTTTTTGATTAGATTACTTGATAAAATTAATTCTGGGTTTTTGATTCAACTAAGTGAGTGGGGCATGATTCATGTTGAGTCTCCACCCTCTTGCTTTGTCTGATAGAAACAGACACACAGAGAGAAACACACAGACACAGAAGACAAGGGAGCTGCCATATTTGATTCTGCAATATAAGAGAAAGGACTGCAGGAAAACAGAAGCCCCTGAGAGGCTCGATGAGCTGAGCCACCAAGACTGAGAGAGCAGGCATGATAAGAGACAAGCCCTAAGTTAAGTCTGCCTAAAGCTACAGAAATGTGGCGACCTCGGCAGAGATTGGTGGCCATCGTGCATGACCACGTGGCAACAAGCCAGGATCAACAGTAGCTGACTTTGGTGAGAAAGCACCTCTTACAGCATCTTGATTTGAACTATTTATGGCCTTTGGAACTGTAAGCTTTTACCCCAAATAAAATCCCTTTATAAAAGCCAATTCATTTCCGGTACTTTGCATCAGCAGCCCTTTCGCAAACTAAAAGAGATGCTATGACAAATACCACACAAAATGTAGGCTTACACAATGGGAATCTATCATCTCATTGTTTGGGAGGTTAGAAGTCAAAAATAAAGATTTCGACAGGCCATGCTTCCTTCTGGGGTTCGTAGGGTTCTGTGCTGCCTTACTGCAATCCCTGGGGTTTCTTGGCTTGCATCTCTTTTGCATCTGTCACTTGGTGATCTGTCTCTGCTCTTCTTATTTGCACTTCTTCTGACTTCTGGCTTTTTCTGGCTGTGTCCAAATTTCCTCTGCCTTATATGAACTCCAGTCATGTGGATAAAAAGCCCACTCTGATTCAGTTTGGCCTCATCTAAATAAAATCTTGGAAGATCTTAATCACAAATGAGTGCCTGCCTTGACTAATAATGATATCGTCAAAGATCCATTTACGGATGGATTAATACTCACGGAAATGTGGATTAGGACTTGAATATATATTTTGTTGGGGACAAGATTCAGTCTCCAACATCCACTCCGAAACATTGTCCATTTAACCTGCAAAGTAATAACAGCCCATGGCATTTGATAAACAATTTACCTTTTCTGGAGGACCAGGAGATTAATAATTATTTAATAAAGGGTTTTAAAATAACTATTACAAAGGCTAAGCAAAATTACAGTATATAAATTTTTGTTCCAGGCAGAATTCATTAGCTGCAATCACAAATTCCTCAGTACTAAAGACTGTGCATGCATAATAAATATACTTTGGGGTAAATTTACTTAAGGTCAGAATGAAGCCTTTAGTTCCTGAATGGAATAATGTGTCTCTGAGTTGAAGTACCTTAGCACCAATATAAACTTAAGCCCACTCAATCTTTTTGTTATACTTATTAAGCTTCGCTTTCTTGGTCACATAATCTCTGCATTTTTTATGAAACTTATTTATGAATTTCCACAGTGTATGATACAGTTACTCTTTATTATTGAAATCGTACTTTCATGAGAAGTACTATTCTGCAATATTCTACATAGTCATGTAAGTTATACTAGCAGCAGAATTAGCATTTACTTTCTCAGCTTATGAATAATAATATTCTTTTAATAACAATGCATTGAGACACACATGCCCCAACAGGACTTTAAGTTATTGTTCAAGTATCTTTCATTGAACAGAATAAGGATGAAACGCCATTTAGGAATTCAATGAAAATGTTATACAATATACTCTTAATCTGTAATGTAAACATGATGTCTATAGCATCCTTGAGACTATGCAATGAAAATAGAGGCAAGTAAACAATGAAAGAAAGTAAATCAATTTACCGAACCCAGAAAGGTGAAAGCATTTGAACACAATTCCACAAAGAAACGTGATGTGCTGACAGAATGGTTATATAAGCTTCAATTTATTTTAATAATGCTGGAAGGGCAGATGTCATAACTGTTCCTGGAAATCTTTTTGAGGGTTCCAGGATGTGTTCCCATTAATTTTTTCAAAGCACCTACTATACGGTGCAACCTATAACCAGCACTGACTAATTTATATCATGTTTCCTCTCGAGGGTGACTCAGGTTCAGTTCTCCTAAAAGGGTTTCAACTAAGCAGCATGTAGGAGTCATATGCAAAGAAGCTTCTCTGTGCAGGACAGAGCACAGCCTCAGGAAGGTCACAGGGGTCAAGCTGATTACCTCCTCCAGCTCTGGCAAGCAGAGGGCTCAGCTGGGTTACCCAAGTTCACAACTGGCAATTGACATTCAGCTGCAGCTCTCACTCATTACTGGATCAGCAGGGATCTGTCTGGGCTTCAAGTTAACTCTTCTGTGCCCCGTGACAAGACTGCAGTGAGGCAGAAGAAAGAAGTGGTAAGGTAACTTCACCTCAACTTACTTGATACTGGTTATTATTCCCAAAAAAAATGACTTTTTCTAAAACCAATATCTAATAAACTTCTTACAGGTGGAAGCAAAGACTGTTTCAAAGGTGTTAGGTAAATCACAAGTAAACAAATATCTGTCCCATATTTGTTCTTATACAGTAAAGGTTTATTTCTAATGAGGAAGGTTGGGATATGTTTTATCATCCCATTCAGAATTCCCACTCTGTCTTTAATAAAGAAGGTCCCATATGATTTTGTTTTAAAAAGATAATAGCAGCAGCTGCAATTCTTTGCCACTTATGACTGCATATTTTCCCCCAAGTTTCCCATGTAAAAGTAACCTCAGGGAAAACCTTAGCAACTCATCACCTGAGCAGTGAAATCACAGCTTTCAAGAAGTTTAGAACCTCTCCTTTTAGTAGGTTACAGAAATGGATCTCTAAGTGATAGGCCTCTTCCATCAGACTTTGATCTTCTGCTGACACATTATAATCTTCAGGGAATGACTTAACCTGTCTGCCTCCCAAACCCATTTATAAGTAAAGAATAATAGTTAATTAATCCATGAAACGTACCTTTATGGTAGCTATGGAAGAATCACTCATTGTTACATCCAAGGGTCTCTAAATCATTTCTAATACCCAACCTCTTCCTTCTTCAGTGTTTTCCTGGCCCTGGAACACATTAGGATGAATGCTTGCTTTTCTTAATTTATTCTTAATTGCTCCTTCAAATGTTTGAAGATCTACACACAATTGGGGACAATTTTCACTCAACTGCTATATTTAATAAAATTTTATTATGCCAAACACCTATGAGACCAAAGCCCTACCCTAAGGAGCTTGTTTAATGAGAAGATCCAGAGTTATAAAACAATGTGGCTGATTCTAGAAAATCCAAATGAATAATTCAGATTCCAGCTGGATTTTGGGAGTTAAGTATTATCCAATGTCATTTCTGACTCAGATGACCCAACTAACTGCCAAAATCTACCCTTGGGCTGAGAAAGTAAAGACTACTTAAAGAGATTCTCTCAATCATGACTTTAATCACAAATGCCAACGGAAATTCTCGGATCTACCTCCTTCTAGAACATTCAAAGCTATTGGCCACTCTTCTCATTAATGAAGGTTCTGGGAGCTGGGTCAGACAGTGTTTCAATTCAGCTTGAATGAATTAAGTTGGGAAAAGCTAGTCTCAAATGATTTTTCACTTTCTTCCTTTCTCTTAGTGTACTCTTTCATTTGATGATTTCAGTCACCCCTGTGACTTTAACCATCATTCTCCAAATCTCTAGTGCTCTCAGTCCTCTTTTGAGCTCCAGCTCCATATCTGCACTGTCTGTTCTCATTTCCCCTGGTGTATCCCATGTACATTTTTAACCCAATAAGTCTATAGTAATATCTTTCCCCAAACAAGCTCCTTCTCCTGACCTTTTGCTATGACTCATTCCGCTTCACCTGCCCCCAGCTATCCAGGCTCTCAACTCCAGAGTCAGCTTTGATTTCTTCCTCTTCTTTGAGCCCTAAACCTTCCCTCCCACAATATCCAATCAATCTCATTTTCAGACTTTCCTTCATTCAATACACTTTGTTCACAGCTCATCATCAGATCTATCTTCCTAAAACAAAATATAATTTTCTCACTTCTCTTTATACCTTCAGGAATCATCAGGTAAATTCCAAACTTCTAAATCTTCCATTCAAACTTATATAATTTGGCTCTAACTTATCTTTTTTTCAGACTTTTCACTAATGATAACTTACATTATTTTTATAGCCATCCCCAAGGATACCCACCATTCCCAAATATGTGCCATTTAGTGCTACGTTTTCCGATCTACCTCTGCCTTCTCTACAATCAATATCCTACAATTCTTCAAGAACTAGTTCATATGTCCCCTTCTCTATGAAAGTGTCAGTCATCTTACAAATATGCTGTCTTCTGATATATAGTTTTAGATTCACCTTTTCTTATATAACTTAACATCTTCTATCAGGAGCATAGTTACTTGTGAATATACCTTAGTTCTAAATTTTATGAAGGCAGATATTGTGCCTCATTGATGTTTGAATGCTCCCCAGCATCTAACACAATGCTTTGTAGACAAGAGATGCTTAATAAATATTTATTATAAAAGCAATACAAATGAATAAAATGTAATAAAGTCTACCTGTCTCTGAGAAATTAGAAATTAAAAAAATTTTAGGACATCAAAACTTTAATGAGGGGAATGGATGTAGCTCAAGAGGTTGAGGACCTTCTTTCCATGCACGAGGTCCTGGGTTTGATCCCTGGTACCTCCTAAAAACAAACAAATGAAAAAATCAACTCTCATTGGGAATGGATGTAGCTCAGTGGTTGAGTGCCTGCTTTCCATTTACGAGGTACTAGGTTCAATCTCTGGTACCTCCTAAAAAAAAAACAAAACCTTTAATGAAACTCATTTTAATTCATCATTTCCTATATTCAAATTGCCACAAGGGCACAGGTGAAGTCCAGATTATTTTTTTTTTTTACCTGTGGAATAAAGGATAAAAGAAAGCTGTTAAATGAGGAGTATGAGAAATAAAATGTAAAAAGTAGATACCAATTTGAATATTCCTTTGGATTGCAAATAGAATGGAAATATCAGGTAGGGCAATCAAACCATTCTCATTAGACTATCAAGTAATAATTTGTAGTAACAATCCTGAGAAATATTAACAGTGATGTCTAAGCATGAATGCTTAGAGAAGGGAATGAAATATTAAAGAATGTGTCTAGAAAATATGACTAATTTCTTTTCATATTATTGTGAAATGATTAGCAAATTAAATATTGGTAAGTCAAACCCTAAAAAAAGTATCTTTTTGTATAAAAAGAAAGGCTAGTTTGCATGCCTTCTGGTAGAGATTATAGAGAATATGAATTTGTCGAAGAGGATGCAAAACTATTTTTTAAATAAGAACAGTGGCAATATGGTAATGTATTTTGGTATAAATGAATATGGTCCAAAATTTGTCAATATGGTGAAATCAATGTTTTGAAAATATCTTTGAAAAATACATTAGAAATACCCACCACATGGATGCACATTTTTTTATTTCTGAAAAAAAAATTGAATTTTGTCTAATCACTATTTTAACCTCTGTGTTTGAGTCTGCCACTCCTACGCCATTAGAACTGCACCTGTTTTCCCATGTTCTTGACTTAAAATCATGTGTTTCCTACAGGGTATTTTTCCTTCTCTGGCAGTTCATTTTTTATTATTATTCTTATTCAGAAATGATGAATTTTTAGCTATTGGTATATGGGTATAAGGATGTGACACACCGGTCCAATATGTGACTTCCTGCAATTTCACTGAAGCATTGTTTGCTGTGTTCGGTTATGTTTTCACCTGCCATCTGGCCCCTGCCTTTACTCAATAAGGGTGACCTCAGAGGAGGCTGATCCGTCTGCTCTCTGGTTTCCCAGAAGATCATAATTACGCTGTGATTAAAACTGTGCTTCAAAGTAACTTTAAGTCATCACTTTCCAGACTGCTTATAGTCATCTCCGTTCAGATAAGTGCACATTGTGTTACAGCTTGGAAATCTGGCATGACCCATTCTTCCCACATCTTCATTTCAGTGCAGGAGAGTTTCAGTAAGCATTGCTTCAATGCTGATATGTAGCATACTTAACATTAAATCACCTGTGTGTGATCTGTGTTTTAACAAGCCCTCTTGGTGATTTGGAAATATGCTCAGTTTGAGAACCAGTGGTTTAGGCAATTAACAGTAACTGTTGTAACAGACAAACTCCCAAATCTCAACACTACAGGGGCTTAGTTTTTGCTCACATCACAGTGCACTATGGGCTAGGTATGTTCTTGTATCTGAGACATCTTGAACACCTGGTTTCTAAGTTGCCGAGGAAGGGAAAGAGATCTGAAGGACTGCTTGGGAAGAGTTTATGGGCCAGGCTTGGAAGTGGCTTGCATCACATCTGCCCACATTCTGTCAGCTAGAATCCAGTCACATAACATATGGCAAGAAAGCCTGGGAAATGTAGAAGTGCACATGGTTAGCCGTGAGAGCTAACAGTTGCCACAAGCAGGATCAGAGAAACATTACATTACCTCATCCATGCAGATAGATTGTTCTTTTTGTGTTATTACTTTTTATGGCACCTATAGTTCCATTAAAACCCAACTGTTCTGTTAAAAGCCATCTTCCTGTTTGTAGTTTTCCCCTCGACTAGGATACGGTTTCTTGATTCCTTTTGGAGCTTTATCTGGACTTGGTCTGTGGCCAGAGCCAGGCCCAGCCTGGACAGTATGGACACTCTTTGAAATGTTAGGGCTTGTTCAAACTGTACTGAATGACAGAAGTGAAAGATTATTATCTCCCAACCTATTCCTTCCCATCCGTGACCCCATTTTCTTGCAGGTACCACCCTTCAACCATGTGTAGGTCTTCTGGTTATTTAACTCCATGACTCTCAAAGAGAGGTCATAAGCTCCAAGTTCATAGAGGTCAGGCAGATAATGTAAACAGATAAAGTAGGCCACTTTGTTACAGAACTAAGGGATCTAGAAACTGTGGCCAAGAGAATAGTACAAGCTCTATATAAGAGAAGACTGCTCCCCAGGTCTGGCTAATTGCTCCCAAGCAAGAATGCAACCACCATTTTCTCTCTCTCTCTCTCTCTTTTTTTTTTCAAGAAAAAACATAAATTTGAATTTTTAGGTGAAGTTTCTTAAGGTTCACAAACATTTTACACGTAATACATTACAAAAAATGGTCTGTTTGCAGAACTGGCTGGTACTAAACTATGTATTAATGCCTCCATTTTCTATTTAGCAACTCTGAACTGTTTGACAATGGTAAAAATCCACATTTATAACTTAAAATATCTCTATTTTTTCATACAGAAGCTGAAATATTTTGCTTACATATATTCTCTCCTTACTTCCACTTGATTTCCCTTCTTTAAATTTTTATTAGTCATGTTAATACTTATCAAAGTTGAAGTTAACTCCTTATGTCTAATTATTAAGGTAAAGAAATTAGTGCTCCTGTACTTCTTTCCATCTTCTTCCCCTCTAAACTTTTTAGCTCTGTTACCTGTGTCATTATTTTTCTATAAGTCCAGTTTATACTATTTAAATATTGTATTAACATTACAAGTAATTATTTAATGATTTATCTATAGTTTATAATCTAAAGTCCAGAACCAATAAATAACTTCAATATTACAATTATTGTATCTACAAATCACCATAGAGCAAGTAGTAGAGTGAGGCAATCCTATTTCCTTAAATCTGGGCCACTCAGTAAGCAATGTTCTAGGGTGACGGGCAAGTGAATTCTCTTTTTACATACTCCACAACTAAATAAAAATCATTCTACTTTGTTCTTTTCTTCATATTTGGAATAGAACTTTCTTCTACAGATTTTTGCTTTCCCACAAGTTTCTAATATTTAATTTTCTTTTCCTTTTTGGCAGAAGAAATATAAGTATTTTATCACTACAATAATAACTACATTTTAAATATGTTTTATGTTGAAGTTCAGTGGGTCAGAACCCTCTATATTTGTGTTTTAGTTTTGACCAGTTTTCTTCTCACCTGCCTAAAGCCTACTCTGAATGGATTTCTTTTCATTGCACACTTCTGTTGCGTGCATTGATTCTTACATCCCATGGATTCTTTTTCTTGAATTCATTTTTAGTTGTTCTGGAAAAAGTCTATAATTACTTTTTTTCAGAAAAGCTATGTGGGAGATAAACTTGTGTATTTGATATTGTCTTCATCTTTATACCCTCATATTTCTTTCACCTTCATGTTGAAATCAAAAGCATTTGATTGTTTTTCTCAACATGTCTAGGTCTTATAAGTGCCCAGATATGGGTCATTTATCCCACGGTCAGTTAGCACTTTTACTTTTCTTCAGCTCTGGCTGGTTTTCTTCTCCTCCTTCTCCTCTGTTACTTCCATTTTCTTCTGTTTCATTTTCCCCTTCTCTATTCTCTCTGTTTTCTTCTTTTGGAATATCTCTTAGATAAGGATATTGGACTTCCTGATTAGTCTCCATATTGCTTAATTTTTCTTTCATATATATATGTATGTGTGTGTGTGTGTGTGAATTTGGGGGAATTTGGCTCTATGTTCCAGATTAAGATTTGCTTGATTTGTATTCTGGCACATTTATGAAGTTTTAAAACTTGCCAGTCTCATATTTATTTTCTAAGAACTTTCATTTTCTGTTACTTTTTTATAGTCATCTCTTCTTGAGTATATTTGCTGTTTTGAGGGCAGCAGATTCCTGAGTCTCTGAAGAGAATTGTTACATTTCTGTTCAGTGAATTATTTGTTTCCTCTGAAATCGTCTTTTCCATTTGTTTTTCTTAGTCTTTTTGACCCTCTAGTTTTCCTCAAATGAGAGGTATTCTTTTGTTGCCCACTCATTTTTGTCAATAAAAGACTCAGTTAATGAGTAGAAATACCTGGGGTTGGTTCTTACTGCGAGGAAATTGTGGACAGGGTGCTCACTGAGAACTATCTGTAGAATGATGGATTATATATAAAGAGCAACAGATGCACCTAATGGTGTGTAGGAGAGGGATAGGCAGGCAGGCTCTTTCCTCCCCACTCCGGGAGGATGGGGGGAATAATGAGAATGAGGCTTGCTCTAGAGTATTACTCTCACTGAAGCCCCTAGCTCTTTCCTTCAGAAAGCATTTCCCTAGAAAATGTCTCTTGAATGTCGTATGTCTCAGATCTCTTCTCAGCCTCCTTGTACCCAGATCTATATAGCAGAAACTCTGTTTCTCAGATCCCCTTGTCAACTGACTAGCTTTAGCCAATGGGAAGTGCAGGTGGAAGACTGGAGTGTGGGAACAAGGGAGAAGGCAAGGTATTTCTCCTTGTTTTTGTGCTTCAAGCAGCAGCAGTACCTTAGGAATGGTAGCATCTCTTCCATACTTTCTACCAATCTGCCTTTGTGGTCTCCGCTGATACTGGGCAGGCCTGACATACTTCCATCTCCAACTTGGTGGCTACAGCTTTGCATTTTTGTAACACTACCTTTTCCTTTTTCCTCTCTAGCACTGGTGGTGGAAGAAGCTTGCTGCTATTGGAAATCTCTGAGATGCATGGCCAACTTGAGTGCTAGCGTATTCCCAATTCTTCCCAACGCTGGGATAACAAATTCCTTGTAGTAATTTTCTCAGTTTGGAATACCTATGAAGATTTTTGTTTTCCTGATTAAACCCTGAGAGACACAGTTCACAGCAAGTCCTGGTTTCTAATCTGCTAATTCTAAGCTTGAAGTTTCTCTTAACCATCACCAAGAGGAAGGGACCTCCCTGAATTGAAGCTTTCCTCTGTTATTCTATTGAGATGATGGCTTCCTCCACCCTGGGGATGTACTTACATGTAATTCCATCTGCTTTCTTTTTTTTCTATCCACTTTTACCCTCTATTACCTCCTTTTTCAATTTATTCCCTTTTGAACATCCCTACCATCATTATAATGGCATTTGGAGAGGAAGAGAAGATGAATATGCACACTCAGTTTGTTGTCTGGTAACAGAAGTTTTTGGTCAGCTAATCTCGAGGAATTACTTTATCTTTAGAAAACTGGAAACTGCAATTTTCAAAAGTGATTTATTTTTACAAATGTGTTTATACAATTCAATTTAATGGTTATTCCTCTCTATACAGGCAGAGGCTGATTGTTTTGAACTAGGTGAAATTATAGAATTTGGCTGTTTTCTGCCTTGCCCTTGTCATGTAATTCAGCCTCTGGATATTGGAACACGCCCTGTCTCTTTTGAGGTTACATGATTTAATCGGTTATGTTGTGAACACACCAAAACTATTCAATTTGCTAATTTGGTCCTGCAGTGATTTGAGTATGTCCCTTTCATTTAACCACTCTGTTATGACACAAACATGATTATAATGCAATAAGAAAAGATGTTTTCTCCGCAGATTTTCTTTCCTAGTTTTCTAGTTTCTTTGAACTGATAACATCAGTCTATTTGGGAAAGTGTAGAAAATAACATAACGACCAGATAAGGGTGGATTCAATCATCCCTAAGGATTGTTGTAGTGCCTAGAAAATAGTGGTCTAAATTTTTAGGATTAAGTCTACCACAACACTCTTCTCAATACTATATGTTTTGAATATCTCTTAAGTCATAACATACAGGCCCTCCAACTGTTTTCTCTGTAAGAACAAATTTGGTTAATAAATGTAAGGAGGAGACAATTAATTTGGGGTCTGCTCAGTTGACACTGGCCCATGTTCTCTGAGAAATTCAACCATGTGTCTCCAGCTGCCCTTTTTTGTTTGTTGTTGCAAAACCTTTTCCACCCTGACTGATATTGATTGGCCCAGGATAGACACTGACCACACTGAGCCAATCAGATTCTGTCTCCAAGACACTGATATTCAGAGTCATCCTGTTAGTGTCTGATAATGGCTGGAGGTGAGCAATATGTAAAAAGTCCCTAATGTTGGGCAGTCATCCATCTCCCACCATGTGGAAAAAGAAGCAGTGAAGTAACAGAGAGGAAAGACACAGATCAGCAAAGAGAAACAGAGATGAGAGAGAGAGACTCTTCTGAATACTTACCATAAAATTTCCCTTTTGCTTAGGCTGGGTTGAAGTGGCCTTTCACTTGCAGTGAAAAGAATCTAAAATAAAACAGCAAACAGCAAAACATGGAGACTGTTTCCCTCCAAGTACATGAATAAAAGAAATTAGAGACTCCTGGGTTTGCATCTGTGTAGAGAGAATGAATCAACTGTACTAAATACTTTCCTCTGATTCCAGCCTGACCTCAGCTGTTTTTTGTTTTTTTAAATTTCTTTATTAACAAGATCCACAAGGCTCCTGTCTACCATATGGAAGGTCCATGGTTCGATTCCCAGGGTTTTCTGGTGAAGGGATACTGTCCTGCCTGGCGAGCTAGCCTGAGTGGAGAGCTGGCCCACGCGGAGTGCTGGCCCAAGCAGAGAACTGGCGCAGCAAGATGACGCAACCAAAAGAGACACAGAGGAGAGACAATAGGAGATGCAACAGACCGGGGAGCTGAGGTGGCACAAGAGATTGAGCATCTCTCTCCCACTTCGGAAGGTCCCCGAATCGGTTCCCAGGGCTGCCTAAAGAGAAGACAAGCAGACAACAAGGGGGTGTGGGTGGGGGTGGGGAATAAATAAATAAGTAAATCTTTAAAAATGAATAAACTAAAACAAGGAATAGATTAAAAAAAAAAGAAATGCATCCTCAACAATTTGCATAAGTCTTCAGCAAGCATCTGATTCCTGAATGTTTAAAAGATTTACTGTATTTAGTCAACATATGAAAAATTTGTATTACATTTTATGTAATCTCTGGAAGTTTTGATAAAACTCATTAAATATTTCTTCTTGAATAACTTTTATAGAATCTAACACAGTGTCTGGTAAATAGTAGGTGTTCACGAAATGTTAGTAAATTTTTGTTTAAGCGATTTCTTCATTTATTCAGGAAACTTATGAATACCAACAACTGTAATGGGTTGTGGTGCTATAAGTCATAACATCAGGAAGGGATCCATGCTAGAACTGCATAGAGACAGGCAAATACTGTCTGCTATGGACTGCAATAGAAGGATGGACAGAAACTTACAGGAACACAAAGGATGAGCAACTGCTGGCTGAAGGCAATGGTAACAAATTTGTCAGTTCAACCACTGAGCAAGTCCTTTAAATTTCATGGCCCTCATTTTATTAGTAGTAAAAAAGTCTAATAAGAATTCTCAAGTTTTTGTCATGGCTAAATGAAGTTATAAAAAGGATATGTACTTCTATCCATGTATATTTACATATACATACATATATGTGTATGTAAATCCATGCATTTTTAGTCCAGAGTCCATAATTTACAATTACATATACATATATATATGTGTGAATATATATTTACATTTACATATACATATATATGTGTGAATATATATACATGGGTATGTGTGTGTATGTGTGTGTGTATATCATACACTAAGGCTAACACTATCTGGAGAATTGGGGGAATACCACAAACAAAAGGTGACACTAGAACTGGGTCAGTAAATGTTTAATTGGGGATATATAAGTTCTCCTAAGGAAGAATATTCTAGGAAGAAGAAATAGCACCCCTTCTCCAGGCCCTGGGTGAAGTGTCTTCCAGGAGCAGGGAAGAGCCTTGTGGAATTCAGTAAGGAAAGTGGTGGAAAGGAGTGGTTGGAGAAGCATGGTAGGCTTGATTGGGAAGGGGCCATCTAAGGAGACAGGATTTCATCCTACAGGTATTAAAAACCAACCAAGGTTCTAAAGCGTGAGCATAGCAATCAAATTTTCTTTTAGGTGGATAAATGCAGGTTTGATGGCGAAAACTTTAGAAGGGAAAGAAAAAAAAAAGTCCAGTCTAGAATCTTCTTAAGATAAATTGGCATCTATACTCTGATTCCTGTGCTTGTTCCTTAGGGACCATTCATTCCCAAGACTCAAAAGACTGACAATGATTGTTGTGGAAAAATGTTACTTTCCAAAAAGTGCTTATGAATTTAAAGATCGTCCTGAAGACAGAGAAAAAGAAATATGTGTGCTTAAATACAAACTGAGGAAGATAGATATTGACTATTTTTACATTGTAGGCACAATAGAAGATGTTTACAGCTGATTGAATGTGTCCAGTGATTGCTACTTGGTGTGGCCCAGGGTTTAAAGTTGTTCAGCTAACCTGAGTAACATGGCCTGTTTAATGCCTTTCCTGCAACTATTGGTATGCCCAAATTTCCTTCCTATACCCTGCAAAAAATTTTAGTCATGTGCCTATCTTGGGAAATAATAATAAAGCTATGAGCCTTGTGGTCCAGTTTCAGAAGAGTACTAGAGTTTAAAAAGTTTTTTCAA
Organism: Dasypus novemcinctus; assembly: GCF_030445035.2. Classification (NCBI taxonomy): domain Eukaryota; kingdom Metazoa; phylum Chordata; class Mammalia; order Cingulata; family Dasypodidae; genus Dasypus; species Dasypus novemcinctus. Next base: position 131,922,486 of record NC_080676.1, read on the forward strand.
AAACCAAAAAGTTATTTCAAAATAATTAAAATTGGTTGCTTCTATGCCTAGACTGCCATAAAGAGAATGCATATACACAGCAGTCCCTCCTAAATCCCCTTTTGCTCTTCCTTCACACTCAGCAGCTGATTCTTTCTCCTATCCAGCTTGAGCACTGTTTTATCTTTTCCAACACCTTTCCTTCCAAATTTTAATTAGAGAGTTCCAAAAAATCAGTGTGGCAAAAAAAGAATTCTTATTAGATGACAGGGGAAGAAAGAAATTAAGAGTGCATGGTAGCCTCTTTAGCAAGCAGGGGAGAGGTATGGCTGGGACCTTTCATACATGAGCAATTTATGTCTATTAACAAATTGGACCAGGGTGAACAAGGTATGGGAAAAGGATTACACTAGAAAAGAACAATTTGAGGCACAGGACAAGCTGCATATTTGAGTCTTGTCTGATAAACTATGTCCTACTCTAGGTTTCACCCTGGGTTAATGGCAGGGATGCTATTTGGATAGGTTGTGATTTTATTTTTCTTAAGTCCTTGTAGGAAATGGGGAAAGACAAGTTAAAAGTAAAATAATAATAATATAAAAGCAAATACTTACTGGGTGCACATTATGGACCAGGCACATTGTAAACATTATCTTACTTAATACTCACAGATACCTTTGAGATATATTGTTATCCCCACTTTAAAGATATAGGGAACTAGGTATTAGATCCCTTAAATACATGCTAAAGTTGGGGAGCCAGAATTCAAATCCATGCATTTTTAGTCCAGAGTCCATAATTTAACAATTGCACTGACAATGTACTGCAATCTTCTGTTTCGATGTTAAGTCTCTTGAAAGGATGGAGGGAAGAGTAAAGGCATTATATATATATATATAAAATGTTAAATGGAAGTTATCATGTTGCCAAATGATACTTCCTATTATTCGTTAGCTCTCATAAAAATGAGAATAAAATTTACCTGAATGTTAAAATTGTAATCTTAGGGAAACGGACTTGGCCCAGTGATTAGGGCATTCACCTATCACATGGGAGGTCCATGATTCAAACCCCAGACCTCCTTGACCTGTGTGGTGAGCTGGCCCACATGCAGTGCTGATGTGCACAAGGAGTGGCCTGCCACGCAGGGGTGTCCCCCGCGTAGGGGAGCCCCATGCGCAAGAAGTGCACCCCGAAAGGAGTGCGCCCCGTAAGAAGAGCCGCCCAGTGCAAAAGAAAGTGCAGCCTGCCCAGGAATGGTGCCGCACACGTGGAGAGCTGATGCAACAAGATGACACAACAAAAAAGAAACACAGATTCCCATGCCACTGACAACAACAGAAGCGTACAAAGAAGAACACGCAGCAAATAGACACAGAGAACAGACAACTGGGGCGGGGGGTGGGGAGGGGAGAGAAATAAATAAATAAATCTTAAAAAAAATTTGTACTCTTAGAGGGTCAGAGGATTATTAACAGAATCAGTTAGCAATAACATTCGTATGAGAAAATGGCTTTAAATACTATTTTTCAAGCAAATAAGCAGTGTTTGAACAAGCACTAATTGTGCCCCACATTTTGGAGGTGTATGAGATGTGTAAAACTTTGATACTGAATATTAAATGATTACCTGGGAGAGTTATATAAAAGGTATAACACCTTGCATTGCTTACAGTACATATTCAGTTAATGTTGGTTTCCTACCCTATTCTCCTTAATGAGTATGAGCTCTAGTTAGGGACGCGTAACTAACACATGTGAAACACACATAAATTAGTGAAATATGAATAGTAGAGGCAATACCTGCTATGTTTTAAATAGAAGTGAGGTCATTAGATAAGATTTCCTAAGAGAAAGGGGCTCTGAACTGGGATTTGACTGATAAAATTTGTATAGGTGAAAAAGTTTTGGGAATTTACTTTAAGAAAATGAAATGATTTAAATTTATACAAGATTAAATGTGATTTTAGGGAAGCCTTGAATTTATTTGTATGGTTGAGTAAGACTCCTTTCTTTAAAACTGAGAAATAGATCCCTTACATTTCTATAAAATGATAACATTTTAAATCTTTTGGCCACATTGAACTAAACAGCTGTAAGCATGTTGGATCCTTAGATAGCACATTATCCCAAGTGGATTAAGTATTATGAGTGGAGATGTCTGATTAGAAGAGCCTTTGAAACAAAACAAATCTACATATCAATTGTCTGGTTTTACTCCAGAAAAGCCACAGAACCTGGCTAAAGGGAAATATCTTGAATATGTTTCTTTGGATAATAGCCCAGCTTTTCAGACGCTTGTCACAATAAGAGGATCATCTTAGTATGTTCTTACAAATATAAACTGAAAAATATTAATCATTACGTGCAACTTTCACTACTCAGTACTCAGTATATTACATTGTCAGTCACATACAAATAAGAATGTAACAGTTTGAAGCAGTGATTAATGAAGCATCTATTCCTTACAGAGCAGCAATTGTGTTTCTAGCCACACAATTTTGTTATTTTTTACAGTCTTGGCATTTCTTGTGTATTTTTAAGGGACTAATTTTGTAAAAGGAAAGTCTAAATCTTGGGACTGACTTTTTATTTTAGAGGAGAAAATTGAAACTTGCCAAAGTTGAGATATATTGTCATTAGTCCTGCTGCAGTATAACTTTAAAAGACAACAGAATTACACCTCAACATTTATACCTCCATTGTGTATTAGGCAAACTTGCTATATTCTGCATGGTGTTGGTAATTTCCAGAAGAGAGAGGAGCCAAAAGTGATAACATTCAAATAACATTAGGTCATATAGATTTATTTTTGATATAGTGCACATGGGATTAAGTACATACTCTTACTAAAGCTAATTGAAATCACATGCCACAGTGCAACTATGGTTCACTGTCTTCAATTTGGCCAAGTGCCATTTATTGCCAAAAATATTTCACAATTAATTTGATATTTATACATTGTATATTGTGCCTAGAGGGCATCAGGTAGAATAATATTTGTGAAAATGCTCTGTAAACTAAAAAGCATCCTAAAAATGTAAGATTATCCCAAGTTATCTTTGACCAGTATATTTTCAAAGGAAAATGTGGTATATATCTAATATTTTTATTGTATGCCTCCATTTGGTTATTTGGTAAATGAATGATTCCAAACACATTGTCTTTGTTAAATCTTCTGGTATACTTTACCTTTTAGAAGAAAAATATTAAATGAAGTAAAATATTCAGATAACATCTTAATTTTCTCCCCTCCAATGACTTTGAAAAAGAAAGGTAGACATTAGAACTTGTGAGAGTTTGAGGCTGGATGATCCCCCAAAAATCCTGTTCTTAAACTTAACCTAATCCATTCCTGTGCATGTAAACATATTCTAGGTGGGACCTTTTGAATAAACTACTATAGTCAAGGGTCTTTGATTAGATTGCATGTCCCTGGATGGGTCTTAATTTTCTTACTGGAGTCTTTTATAAACAGAATGAATTCAGAGAGAGGGAAAGCCTTGGAATCAAGAAGCTGAAAGCAAGGGAAAAATCCGGAAGAGAAGGAAGAGACCAGCAGATGCCGCCATGTACCTTGCCATGTGACATAGTAGTCCAAGGTCTCTGGCATCCTGTCTTCAGGAAGAAAACATTGCCTTGATGATGCCCTGATTTGGACATTTTTGTGGCCTCAAAACTATGAGCTTGTAAGCTAATAAATTCCCCTTGTTAAACTAACCCATTTTATTATATCTGCTTTTGGCAGCTTTGGCAGCTTAGCAAATTAAAATAGAATGGAAGAAAAAAAACTGCTTTAAGTGCACTTTTTATGTATTTCAAGATAGGTTAAGGTAATTAATGCCTCAATTTGGTCTCTGCAAAATATTATTTGGAGCATAATGCTAGAAAATTGTTCGGGATTGGGTTTTGTTGGCATCATTTTTCAATTCCACCTTCTAAAATGAGTGTAGTCACTGGTAAGCACAACATCCACAGATAGTGGCACTAGTGGGCTGGGTCATGACTGTGTTCAACAAGCAATAAAATTGTTACTTTGGGACACACTTCTTCCACTGACATATATCAAATTCTTGTTAACACAACTGGATTTAAAATCATTTTTCCAAACACGTTCAGGTTCATCAGATCCCATGGCCCATAGTTGTCTCTCATTTTCTTTTTCTTTTCTTTTCTTTTTTTTTTTTGAGAAGTTCATTTATAGGAAAATCATTAAGAAAATACAGAGTTCCCATATAATCTCCCCACTCCACCCCCATTAACACAATGCATTAATTTGGTACGTTTGTTGTAATTGATGAAAGAATATAATTATAATTTTACAATTGATTCATGGTGGTGTTCAGTTCTCTGTTTGTTTTTTAATCTTTATTCTAGTAATTTATATACAAGCTAAAATTTTCCTTTTAACCACATTCACATATATATTTCAGCACTATTGATTATGTTCACAATGTTGTGGGCCATATTTCTTTGACCCAGGCAAGGTTTCTCTTGCTACATACCATTACCCATGGTTTCTTCCAGTTCCACACTCAATTGCATTCTTATTGGCCGGATATTTTGACCCTTGTGACCTAGTGACCTTGGTGACCTGACCTCTTGGTGAAGGGACTTTTGACCTTTGGATTTCAATCTTCCAGGATAGCTGGAAGGCACTTCACATTTGAATTCAGATATCTGCCACTTTTCCAACCACCACTGAAAGGTAGCCTAGGATTCCAGGTGAGGCAGTATTTTTGCTCAGTTACTAACGCTCCAGTTCTCTCATTTTCCAAAAGGAAGGTCAGCTATACTGGTCTGAATACAACTTCTGACTTCCTTAAATTCAAACTTCTCCTGTCCTTAAATTCAAGGACTTAGTTAAAGTGGTAAGCAAATTCAGCAGGAAGTCCCCTTTGATGTGCAGCAGTTCAGATATGCAAAATTCTTGATCAGCAAGTGCTGGAAAAGTGCTTACTCTTCTCCCCTTTGGGATTGGCTATTAACTCACTTCTGGGCATTCTCATATAAAACTGTTTTTCTGGTTGCTTCAACTTCAGAGCAGTATGTGACTTTTCCTCAGGAAGTGTTAACAACACTCCAAAAAATAAATGCCAAATTGGACTCTTTTAGCACTACCTCATTAGCATTTGTAAAGGACAATCATCTAGAATCTGCATGGAGTTCCTGGATTACTGCAGGCTTTCTTATTTGTTCTCTAGGTCTTCAAATCTCTTCCTACTCCAAAAGATCTTAAACACAGCTCTGTGAAAAACCTTCAACATATCTTTTATTCCATGACACAAGAGTTTAAACTAGAATTTCTGTCTCAGAGACTCTGCTTGAGTTCAACTTTTCCCAACATTATCTCTCAGCATCTCTTTTTTCATTATTATCCACCTACTTCAGTAGGCTTCACTGTTAATCTAGTCACTTCTCTATACCTGGTGTAATTAATTCTCCTTTTTCCCTTTCTAAGACTTTAATTTGCATTAAGATATGAACATTTTAAAATCCCCTTCCTCCAAAAAGCCTGTTATGATTTACCTACATCTCACCCACCCCTCCTCTATTCATGATATCCTCAATCTTGATATATGAAAACTAACTATATATTATATTTATGCTATTTCTTAATAATAATGACAATATTAACAACTACCGTTTTCCCAGTCGTACTGCCTTCCTTCAGCTTATCACCTTTTTATCATCACAACCCTCTGAAGTTAGAGATTATATTTATTTTATAGAGGAGAAAATGAAAGTTTAAAGATTGAGTTTCCTAAGGTCACATGGGTAGTAATTACCAGGGCTAGGATGTGAACCCGGATTTGTCTAATAGCAAAACATAAGCACTTAATTACTCTGCTTTGCTCCTGGCTGTTCAAGTACCTAACCTTTACTAAGCACCTTGCAGGTCTCAGATTCCACAGCTAAGTGCTAGGGACAGGAACCCAGCCCCTGCCTGCCCCTTCAGTTCTCCAGGTCGGGTAGAAGACAGATCTTGGAAGTAATTAAAGCAATGTGATATGTGTTAACATGCGAGTAACTACCTGAGCAAATCAGGAAAGAGGAAGTGGTAGCATTGAATCTGAAGTAGGAAGGAGGAGCTTGCCCAGCAGACAAGGAGGGGTGGCTCTCTGGGTAGAAGAATCTGTCTTTACATAGATGTAGAAGCAAGAAGAGTCTTGAGACATTCAGGGACTGGCCCTTACTTCAGCTTGGCTGGGATGCAGGGACTAAGGAGCAGTGGGAGAGGAGGCTGCAGAGTGGAAAGGATGATTTCACAAAAGGCTTATAAAAGGCTAAGGGGGTCGACTTTATCCCCTGACATTTGGTTGGCTCGGTAACATGGTTCTCTCTGTCTGCATGATTTTTAGCTCTTGATTAAATTGTAAGGGCTTTGTGGACAAGGTCAATAGCTTCTAAATTGTTTATCTTCTCACCTGGCTGGCCCTGCATACTAAGAGGGATCCATTGATTGGTCTTACAGGTCTTGGATTCTAGCTGTTTTTCTTCCCCTAGTGCAGTCCTTGGCATCACCAAGAAGCAGTCATTATGCTTCTTCTGGGAGGTGTTAGATGACTCCCAAAGTTGAAGATTTAATAACTGTGAAGTCCTTATTCCCATGGAAATTAGGTGGCTATTGTCCAGGGGGTGTGATGCATATGGAACCTGTAATAAAGCTGTGATGAGGATCGAAAAAGAGAAAAGCCCAAAAGTGGCTTTAAAATGGAGAAAACAAAACAAAAACACATTGTAAGGAACAGAGCTGAGAGTGTGGAGACTGTAGGGGATTATAATCAACATTTCTCAGTTTTGCCTTGGCAAGGAGCACTATTTTTATTTCCACTCAAATAAGATCAAGCCTATGCACTCAGCCAGTGTGAAAAGAAAGTCTTTAGGAAGAAGTGATCTAAGTCTAAGAGCAAGAGGGAAATCAGAGAAAATCCCAGAAGTTGCAGGAGTAATTCTGTAAAGAAAAGCATAATGTGGGTGTGATTCTACATTCATAATAGTGATATTATCCTTCCTTGCTCATAAAAAGAAAATTCAGTCTTAAAGATCTTTATAACCATGTAGTTTGGGGTCCATGCTGTTGCAATTGTGAGGAGACATTGCTTACAATTTATAGGGGGTTATTTGAAAAGATGGCATTGCAGCATTCCAGAATGCACCCTGACCATCTACTTCTCATGATATGCATGGTATAAACATATCTTTAGCATGGCAGTTCCTGGAAATCTTGATTCTAGAAAATGTGACAAATGTCCTTTTTCACTCTAGAGTATGAAAACAGGTTCTATTTAATGATCTGTCCTCAGTAGTTTTGAAAAAAGAGACACAGGGTCTTAAACCCAGGTTTGCCCATCTAGTATGTAGCACAAAATACAGAAAATAAAGTAGCTATGTAGAATTCCTTCAAAGACAAAATCATATATAAAGATTAAAAAAAAAAGAAATCAATCCTGGAGAGCAAAGGGTTTAAAGATGCAGAATAGCCTAAAGTTGTGTTCCCTGGAAGGTTGCTTCAGTTCAGATCGTGGCTCTACTGCTCACCAGCAACATGGCAATGGGAACCTGATCAAACCTCTGACCTGCGTTTCCTCATCTCTAAAAGAGGGATAGACATGGCATATTCCTTGTTGGGTGGTTGTCAGAATTAAATATGATAGCATGCATAAAGCAGTTGGAACAGTGTTGGCACACAGGAAGTCCTCACTAAATTTTAATTACTTATCTCTTTCAAGAATAGTCAAACTTATAAAAGAGATGTCATTTGTGTTTTCACGATGATTAAGATGATATCTTGAATAGAATTACATATTTAATTTTTTCATAACTCTATTCATTGGTACCAGGTATTTGAATCTCCTTTCCTTTCCCATCCCTATCCTCATCTCTATCTCCAACTCTTTCTCTACTCTGTCCTTCTGCCCCTGTGGCATCCCCAACCAAATCATTAAATGTATGGGAGGGGGCTGGCCTCTACACTATTAAAATTTATTAGAATTAGATAGAATAGAATATCATGGAAATCCATATATTTATGTACACACACCCTAAAATAACATTTCTCAACAGATGGTACCTTCCCTATCACCTCTAATTGCCTTGGACCTACTGAATCAGCAGAACTAGGGATGTTCAGGAATGTCCACTTTTGACTTACTGCACTAAAGTTTGAGAATAAATGTCCTAGAATCTAAAGTCAGGTTTAACTAGTGCTGAGTAACCAAAGCTTTGTATCTATTTGGCACTTGGAATGTATAGATTCCAAGTTCTGATACTTTCATTACATTTAAAATTTTCTCTTTATATTTTGGACCCTTTTAGAGGCAGGTGGAAAGTAAGCATCAAAACAATAAGACATTTATGGGCTTAATACTTAAAACCCTTCCACCAATTCCATCAGGGTCTTCACAACAATGTTGACCCAATGATTTGGTTATTTTGCTTTTAAAGGCCAAAAGAAAGTGTTTCCTATTATCTCACAGAAATGGATCACTGAAGTGAGTTTAATTTCTGTTTCTGTGTCTCTGCATGATTTTGTCTCTGGGTCATCTCCTCTTGAAATGCTCCCAAGATGAATATTTGCCTGCAAAGCCCTCCTCTAACATGTGCTCCAGTATGAACCTCAGCACTGTAAAACAGAGCATTTTCCACAAAAGCCATCAACTTCAGAAAGAGCTGCCTTTTATGTTTCATGAATACTGTCTAACTGCTTCAAGCTCTCCTCTCTGACCTTTGCCCTATGTAGAGGAATTCAATTGTCTCCCACGTTTATTTAAGCTAATGATAGAAGCATTAAGCTAAAGTTGAGAAAAGGGACAAATGGAAAAGGAACAAATGGATTCATCATGAAAATGCACTGTTCCATAAAAAACTCCATACACCAAGATGCTATTCATAGCGTATAGTACACGTGTGAAACCCATTGCCTCATGATATTATATAGACTATTATATATAAATAGGTTCAAGGATGATAGCAGGTTCTGAAACAAAATTGGGAAGCCAGAGGTGGAAGTGGCAGGCTCATTCCTTACTTTTGGGAACACAGTAGAGGTTGATGGAACGTAGTGAAGTGACTCAGAGAGTTGCTCAACTGGGTGTATTAGTTTCTGATGGCTGCTGTAACAAATAACCACGATTGAGTGGCTTAAAACAACAGAAATTTATTATCTCACTGTTCTGGAGACCAGAAATCTGAAATAAAAATATTAGCAGGGCTTTACTCTCTCCAGGGGCTATAGGGAGAAATCCATTCCTTAAGTGTCTTCCAGCTTCTGGTAGCTGCCTGGGTATGCCAATTTCTGCCTCAGTCCTCACACTACCTTCTCCTCTTTGTATCCAGCACTAATCTCCCTTTGCCTATCTCTTTTAAGGACAACTCTAAGATTCTTAACTTAATCACATATTTTGCTACAGAAGGTAATACTCAGTCTTTTGCCATATAAGGTGATAGCCACAGGTTTTAGGTTTAAGACATAGACCTATCTTTTGGGGACCACCATATGAGCACTACATGGGGGAAACATGATTCTGCACACCAGGATTTGTTTTGTCCCTCTTTGTCTTTATGGTTGGAGACCTACTCCAGTATAAATCCTAATTCCCTATCACAGTACAATCAACACCACCTTTCTGTTATCCTCTCCATGCCCTACACAAGTAATGATCGCTCATTCTGCTGGATGTGAATAGTTGTTACTTGAAAACAAGAGTAGCTGAATATGTTTGAGAAATATTGGGTTCAAAACCACATTTAATAGGACTTCTCAGAGACTTATTTTGCCAATATTCTTTGGGATGTTTCAAGAAGACAATATAGCACACTCATTTTCCAGACTCTGAGCCAGGCACCCCCTAGCTCGTGTTCCCTGGCACAAACTGTGGGAAATGATTATCTGACACTCTGAAACAAATGCTTATAAGAATATCATTCAAACAAACAATCCTGTTGTTTTCACCTTGGGGAAACCAATGTAGGCCTGTGACCCTCCTTACATTTAGGTTATAATTTCCTGAGAATAATTGAAATTGATGCAACAAGATTGAGCTTAGTTGTTCTTTGACTTAAAAAGTTTCCTCAGGGATGGAGAAGATTTTCTTTCTTTCAGGATTTACATGAATGCCAATAACTTTCCTAGATTCATCTAGCTACTATAATCTAAACATACACAGAGTTCTGCAAGGAACAGAACCAACAGGATATATGCAAATATTATGAGATTCAAGATTTGGCTTGTGCGGCCATGGGATTGACTAGTCTGAATTCCAGAGGGCAGGTCACAGGTTTAGAGCTCTGTTGAAGACTTTCTATGAAGTCTCTAGGAGAAGCAGGGTGGCTGAAATAGAGATAGAAATTCTTCTTTCCTACCTCTGAAATAACATCAGTTCTCCCCCTAAAGCCTTCAACTGAATGGATGAGGCTTCTCTCATTGCTGAAAGCAATCTCCTTTGTTGGTTGTAGATATAATCATCCATAGATGCAGTCAACTGTCTAATGTTTTAAATCCACAAAATATCCTCACAGTAACAATCAGATCAGTGCTTGACTGACCAAACCACTCGATACCATAACCAAACCAAGGTGGCTCATAAACTTAACCACCATAATTAGACAAAGAAAAACCATGTATAGGCTTCTGTTATTTTGCTTGTTCTCTCTGAGTTGACAGCCAATGTTGCCTGTAAAAATTTCATGCGTGCTCATCTTAAATCTTATTAGTCAGGCTGCCAAATTTACATCTTTTAGAGACTGAGCAGATATTTAAAAGAATGCTATAACTACTCCCACAACATAATTTAATTTTTTTCTCTTGGCTTCAATTAGTAGAGGAATATTATTTTATCATTGTAGGTGGTATATTTTTTAAGTCTAAATTCTTTTTTATTTTGAAAAGTTTATTATAAATGCCTTGATATTTTGTTCATTGGGTCATTCAATATATATTTATTGAAATCCAATGCGCCAATCCTGTGGTAAATTTTGGAAGTAGAATGGAAGGATATATGTACCTGGATGAAACTTTCTTCCTCCTCTATAGACACTTACAGTTTAATGGAGAACACATGATATAAGAAAAAAATATATATGTATGTGTGTATATATATATATATTATTTAACACACTTCCAACTGTGTAAGAAATATGCTATATCAGTGTAGAAGAGACAGAGTTTTGCACAAATGACATTTAAATTTGATTTGAAGAATAAATAGAAGTTCATTAAATAGGGAAAAGTAAGTCTAAAATGGGGAAAATAGCATATTTAAGGGAACAGAGACAAGAATGCGTATGGCATACCTGGGAGAGGTGAGGAGTACAGAGTAACAAGGCAGGAAATATAAGAAATGTAGTACTGGAAAGAGTGGAGGTTGAAGAGGTAGGTTAGTGTCTAATTGGGAACAATTCTGAATCCCCTACTTAAGAATTTAGATGTTCTTGTCCAGGAAATGCTGGAGACTTTGGAGGATTTTACACAAAGAAGTGACTCGACATCTTTACTTGAAAGTGACAGTTCTGAAAGTCAGGACATGTGAAATATGTCCTAAAAGGGGAAGAATCTGCTAGGTGAGTGGCAAAAAACCACTAATCTATTAAAAATACTAATCTATTTAAAAGGTGAAGAGGGTCTAAAGAAAGGCAGTGGCATCTGAGGTAGAAATGACAAGATTTATTGATCATTTGATTGACAGTTAAGTGAATGAGGGAGAAGCTGGTGCTGGCTCCAAGGCTTCTGACTTGGTCAACTGGGTAGATGGTGAAGACTAAACATGAGTGACTAGGAGAGGAGCTGTTTTAGAGTTAGTGTGTGGGTGAAAATGGATAGAGAAGTATTGGGTTGTCTAATAGGGAGGTAGATAATCTAGTCTTCTGTGACAGAGACTATGGATTGCCTCACTTAACCTCCAGTCCACCTTCTTGCTGCATTATAATGTACCCCAATGCAATCCTGCTAAAAATCTACATTTCCAAGACTCTCTTACAGCTAGAGTTTCAATGCCATTTAGGTACTACTCATCACACGGATACTCCTGATATTTGTAAGGCGGGAGTGAAAATCCTGCCATGGATACCGTGCTCCTCTTGCTTCAGCTGTTTCCGGTGACCAGTGTGCCTATGAGTGTGTCTGTTTCTTCTGTGGAAGCTGTAGTATAGATTCCAATGTCCAGTCTTTAGCTTTATGGTGTTGAAAGCCAGAGTGTGAGGCATTCATTTTCCTGACAGAGATTGTGGAAGAGGTTGCATAGTGGTCCTGGACCTAGCACCCTTTTTCTACTCTAGTTCCTGATCATGATCGAGGCAGCACTCTAGAATGGTGTGCTGGAAGTCATTCCTAGGAGCACTACTTAAGGCCTATTCCTTCAGTTCTTCCAAAGATCTCAAAGCACCAAAGTGTCTTTCTTCCTAACCTAGCTAGAATGGCTTCATTCATCCGCATCTGATCCCTTATCAATTTACCTTCCAATAGAAGACTGTTTTATAAGGAAAATTTTAAAACATTGTTCTCTTTTGAAAAATCCCTATTCATGTTTGCAGAGTCAAGCAGTTTTCTCAAATGTGGAATTACAGAGGACATGTCCTTGTCTTAAACCTCTTGAGAACCCAGTGCCTCGAACAGCTCTCTGCACTTGGTGTTGTCCAATAAATTTGTTAGGTTTCAATGTATTTAATTGAATTGCCTGAACAATTTGTGCTTTTCCTAATAATGTCATATAATATAGTTGGCAAGCTTCCAAACTTTGATAGCTGTTTTATGTGATAAATTCTCTGTATTGTTAGTATCTAAAATGCTTTGATCTTAAATTTCTTCAGAATTCTCAAATGCATGCCATCTGGCTTCAGTGACTCATGGAAATGTAATCTCTTGAGTTGTATTTACCACCTGTTGTTTCTTCTAGTCATATTTATGTTAGTAAGTCATATTTTTGTCCAGTGAAAAGTAATTCTTTAGTAAAAATTCCACATTTATCCTATCAGTGATGAGTCAACCTCCCATAGAGATTTAAGTGAGTCCAGTGAACGTGAGATTTCATTTTGAGTTTTTCATCCCTAATTAGACAGGTGTCAAGTTCAATCCTCAGACTACTTCTTTTTAATATTTTTTAATTTGGTTGTGAAAATCCCTCTTGTATTTCAGTGGTATGCTTACCTAGTTTCCTACACCAGTATTGCTTTTTTCCTGTGTGTTGTAATTCTTATGGACTCTTGTGGTTTTATTTTATTTATTTATTTTTAAAAAATGTTTTTAGCTGCTGCAAAATCTTTGTTCAGGGCTTGTTAGAAGGCTACACAGTGATGGTGAAAAAGATGTCTCCAGGCTGGAGGGAGGGGCTCAGGCAGAAGCCTGGATGCAAGGTGAATACAAAGGGTTCCTCTCCATCACCCAATGGTCTCTGGGCTCCAGAGGCTCCTAGTCGTGCTTGAGGGTGAGACTTTTGAAGAGATTCTCCCCCAGCCTACCTGTAGGCCAGCCAGACTGTGGAAGTAGGTCAGATGGTCACCCATCTTCAAGATTTGTTTTATCTCCTCATCTAGGAAATGGTTCTCCAGGAAGCCACAGAAATGGAGTCTGTGTTTGAAGATCCCAGGTCATGCAGATGCAGAAGGGCCTGGTTCAGGCTCTTCTCTAGGACCAGGGCAGCTTCCATGACATCCAGGGTTTTATTCCACTCATTTTGGGATGGTTTTTGCATGCTCTGAAAGAAGGTGCAGCCGCTGCACTAGTTTTGCATCTTCAAAGGACACTCAGTGCCCTCACACTTCTCCTTGGCCAACTCACTGAAGAAGTAGTCCACGCCCTTCAGAGCCACATTGTCGAGGTTGAAATAGTAGCCCAGAGAGAGATAAGTGTAGAAGGACTGCACATGCAGGTTTTCCAGGTGGTTAACAGAGGTATCCATTTCAGTGGACTAGTTCTGATGGATCTCGGAGCTCATTGTTGGTTGACAATGAGGAGCTAACCACAAAATCAGTGTTAGCTGGGAATCAGGGGATGGCTGAGAAGTTGGCCCCAGAGGTTGCAAAAGGAGAAGAAGTTGGGTGGTGGTTCAATGCTGAAGGAGGGGGTGGCGATATTCCCAGGGCCTCTTCCATTCAAACACTGTTGAAGCAAGAGACAGAACCGTGGGACCGCCAATCATGCTGTTTCCTTGTGATTTTAATACTTTATATTGTGTGGGGTCCTCAAAAGGTTCCCTATATATTTTTGTACAACAGGTCAAGTAGATGACATAAGAGAAGCAGGCGCAGATGCTCCTACGATCAGGGTTTTTTGTTTTTGTTTTTGCGACAAGTAACAGAAACCCAACTCAGACTTGATACAAGATAAGTGGGGTATATTGCTTCACAGAACTGAGAAGTACTGATAGAAAGAAAGCTTTAGTTGTAATTCAGATGGAGTTCTTTCTTCCTTTCCTTCTGATTTTCTTGGCTTTGTCACATGACAATGCACATGGTAGCTTCTCCTAATTTATTTTCTTTTGGTTTCCACTGACTTTCAGCATCTGGCTTTTCTTTCTGTACCCTTTTCTCTCTGTGTCTTTCCCTAAAAGGCCTTCAGTAAAAGGATTAAGACCCATCCTGGGTCGGTTGGGCCATACCCGAACTGAAATAACCTCATCAAAAGGTCCTATTTAAAATGGGTTCATACCCATATGAGTGGATTAAATTCAAGAACATGCTTTTCTGGAGTACATAGCCCCAAGTCACCACAGTTTCTCATGAAAATATTTCAAGGTGAATGTAAATGGGTGATGCCTATCTCCCAGGTCTATCCATCCTCCTCTCTCCAACTTGGGAATTCTCCTTACTCTCTTCAGTGCTTTCCCAGGTACCCAGCAGTATTGTGTGAGTTACCCCATGTCCATGGCCTTCTCCTCCAGCTCATTTACTCTGAAAGGGTTTCTTCATCTGCTCATCAAAACATTATTGAACACTTACAAAGAATCCAAGAACAATGAACATGTGTTTTAATTTGCTAGGCTGCCAAAAGCAATATACCAGAAATAGCTTGGCTTTTACAATGGGATTTATTAGCTTACAAGTTTGCATTTCCGATGCTGTGAAAATGTCCAAATCAAGGCATCATTGAGAGGATACCTTCATCCTGAAGTCCAGCTGCTGGGGATCCTGGACTCCTCTGTCACATGGCAAGGCACATGGTGGTCTCCCCTTTCTGTTCCAGGTTTCATTGTTTCCAGCTTCTTACTTCCATGGCTTTTCACTCTCCCTCATCCCGTTCATAAACAAGTCCATCAAGAAGATTAAGACCCACCCTGAATGAGGTGGATTTCATCTTAACTTATGATCCTACTCATCAAAAGATTCTACTTATGATCAGTGCACAACCACAGGAGTGAACTAACTTCAAGAGCATACTTTTCTGGGACCTATAAAGCTTTAAGTCATCTATTTCATAGTCTAACAGAAGGCAGGTACACAAAAAGTAATATGATGAGCACAAGGATAGAAATAGGCATTGGACCCAATCAAAGCATGTAAGAAAACGGCCTCAACCAAAGCACAAAGTTGGGAAGTGGACTTGTCCCAGTGGTTAGGGCATCCATCTACCACATGGGAGGTCCACGGTTCAAACCCTGGGCTTCCTTGACCCATGTGCTGCTGGCCCACGTGCAGTGCTGATGCGCACAAGGAGTAGCGTGCCACGCAGGGGTGTCCCCTGCACAGGGGAGCCCCATGCGCAAGGAGTGCACCCCGTAAGGAGAGCCGCCCAGCGCCAAAGAAAGTGCAGCCTGCCCAAGAATGGCGCTGCACACAGGGAGAGCTGACACAACAACATGACGCAACAAAAAGAAATACAGATTCCCATGCCGCTGACAACAACAGAAGTGGACAAAGAAAAACACGCAGCAAATAGACACAGAGAACAGACAACTGGGGCTGGGGGTGGGGGAGGGGAGAGGAAGGGGAGAGAAGTAAATAAATAAATAGATCTTTAAAAAACAAAACAAAACACAAAGTAAAGATGATTTCCTGGAGACAGTGATCCTATGAATCTTAAAAAATTGGTAAAAGGCAGCCAGTTGACAAAGCATAGCTATCAGAAGAAACAACATATCCAGAAGTCACATGGGAAAAAGAAAACAAAGCAAAAAACAAACAAACAGGTTTTAGTGAATTATAAGTAGATCTCCATAGCTGGATCATTTAGTGCATGTGAAAAATTGCTAGGAAATTAGGCTAAAGAGGAATGCAGGTACCAGACCTGGAAGAATCTTGATGATAGGCCATTTAGAAAGATCACCATTCCAGTAGTGATTAAAACATACTAGAAAGAGGCAAGGTGAGAGTTAGGAACTCTGGTGTCATTCATTAATTCTTCATTCATTAAAGAAATATATGATAACTGGTTACTATACACCAGGCACTGGTTGAGTGATGAGCACGAAAGACAGACAAGTCTACTTGGACAGGGTAGTAACAGTGACACTAGCTTACAATACCATAAATGTAAAAAAAAAAAATGCAGTGAACTATTTTCTGTGATTTACTAATGCTATTTAATTAATCCTCTCAACAACTCAATAAGATGGGGAAGATACTAGTATTATCTTTATTTTATAGGTGAAGTAACTGAGGGGCTGAAAGGTAAGTAGTTTTACTAATGAGACTCAGCTAGTAAATGGCTGAACTAGGAGTTGAACCTGGGCATTTCAGCTCTAGAACCAACTCTAAAGCATTGCTCAGTATCAGCACCCATCGATCTAGCATCTTTGGGTACTGTGCTAGATTCCATGCTGAGGTTCCAAAGATGAAAACATGGGGAGTTTATGGTCTCCTGAGGAGACAGGCATACTGTGACAATTACAATACAGAAGATGTTTCTATAATGATACTACAATTGCAGTGCTATAAGGATGAACTGATATCTCAGTCATTTTGTCCATTTGGGGGATTCTATATATCAGAAAGAATGGTATCATTTTTAACAAAATTAATAGTGAACTCCCATAATGTACTAGAGGCAGCAAATACAAATTCTTGAGAGATTTAGATTCTAAGCACAGTTAGCTTGAAAAAGGGAAGAATGAAAAAGGGATAAAAAAAAAAAACAAATAGAGGAAGTGGAAAGCATGTGGATAAATCATTTTGTGTTACATAAAGGAAATAGTAAAACAGTAATATTGACAAACACCAACAGTTCCAACAGTTTTCTTTGTATGAACAGTCAAAAATTTAGAAATGGTTTAAGAGCTTCATTTTCCATATTTTGGTTCAAGTGACTTGTTCAAAGTTTTTGGTGATCTTTATATCACTAGTTGACACCAAAAGGAACAATTTTCCTCATGAATATATGAGGAGGCTATGTTTCTAAGCCATAGCCAGGGAAAGTCAGGATGTATCTTTCTGCTCAGTAATGGTAACAATTCTGCCTCCAGAGACACATATTGGGGTGACCAGGAGTGAGATTGGGGGAAAGCAAGTAGGGTCACTCCTTGCCTGGTGTGGTGTGACAGGATCTCTCAGCAAAACATCTTTCCAGTGGGGTCTAGGTCCCTTTTTTCTAGCCAAAAATTCTCAACAATAATTCACCAACTGGTGAGGTCAATAAAAGTGGGATATCCTCTTCTCACAAAGTCTGCATAATAATGCAGCCCTGCCTGAAGAGCACATTAGCCGTGAGTAGCTCAATTATCTTTGAGGAGATGAACTTAAGAACATTTTCCATTCTGCGGAGAAAAGAGGATGAGATCACAGGGTAGAAGGCTAGTCAGGACTGGGAGTGGTGCAGCAAGGGCCCCAGGAAGAGAAACTGGCTCAACTGAGTCAGTTTTGCTGTTTCTTCTGTGATTGGTTGGGTCCTGAGTATGATTTCTATTCCTTTACTTTTAGCTCTTTCCCTCTTGTGGGAGAACAATAATGTCCTTCCCCCCCTCCCCCACACACAAACACACACCTCCAGATATCTACATCCTAAACCCCAAAACATGTGCATATGTTACTTTTAAATGGCAAAAGGGATTTTGCAGATGTGATTAAATTGAGGATTTTGAGATGGGAAGATTATCCTGGATTCTCCAGATGGTCACTATGTAATTACAAGGATCCTTATAAGTGAAAGAGTAGGGCAGGTGAGTTAGAAAAGGAGATGTGAGACAGAAGCAGAGGTGTGATGTGGCAGGAGCCAAAGTATGTGAGCAGTCTCTAGACCAGGGGTTCTTAACCTTTTTTGTTCCATGGACACCTTTGGAAGTCAGGTGAAAACCACAGACCCCTTACTAAGTCCATACCACTGTGTCTTATTTAATAAATATATCACACCTTCACCAACATGTCCCCACAAATGTTTTTATGAATTTCAGTTCAAGCTCATGGACCACTTTTTAAGAACCCCTGCTCTAGAAGTACAAAAAGGCTCACTTGGAACTTCCAGAAGGAATGCAGTTCTGCCAGCATCCTGATTTTAGCCCATAAGACCTTGTTAGGACTTCTGACCTCCAGAACTACAGGATAATCAACTTACATTGTTTTAAGTCACTAAGTTGGTGGTGATTTGTTACAGCAGACATAGCAAATTAATTTACCTCTCTTTATCTGATGTCCATGAGGTCATCCCTCACCCCCACCCAAGCCCTTGCCGTCCTCCACCATCAATGTCTGTTTGGAGTCTCCAAGTCAATGGGCTAATGCACATATATTGTCTCAGGGTAGGCTTCACCTGAGCCAGAAATCAAGTGCAAGCCACATCTTAGGGACAACTGAGAGGAAAATGAGCCCAGTTCAAGTATGACCAACAAAGTATCAGAACAAAGAAAGGAGCCAAAGAAGAGCATGAATCAGCTACATGCAGAAATAGAGGAACTAGGATAGGGCCTGAAGTACAGACAGCCAAGAACATCATTTTCAGCTCTGATTTAGTTTCCTAGGATGCTCAAAGAAGATACCATGAAATGGTTCAGCTTAAGCAATGGGAATTTATTAGCTTACAAGCTTACAATTTTGAGGTCATGAAAATGTCCAAATCGAGGCATCATTAAGGTGATGCTTTCTTCCTGAAGACTAGCTGCTGGTGATCCTTGGCTCCTCTGCCATATGGCAAGGCACATGGTGATATGTTAGTTTTTCCCTTCTTTTCTGGCTTTTGTTGCTTTCAGCTTCCTATTTTGTGACTTTTGCTCTTTCTCTCTCTCTCTGTATTCATTCCCTCTGTATTCATGCCTCATCAAAAGGTCCTACTTTCAGTGGGTCCACACCCACAGGAATAGATTATCTTTAATAACATTTTTTATTTCCTGAGGGACACATGGCTCCAAACTATCATGAGGCCCATCTGAAAGATATGTATTTTTGTTGGTATAGTGACTCTGGATCCCATCACTGGCATAGTATCTTTAGATGAATGCTTGTATTAAATGGAAAGTGAAAAGAATCAAGAAATGAGAAGTTAAATAAACAATCTTATTTTAACATATATTTTTGTTTGAACAGTTGATCAAGGCCCACGATGTGTCCAAAAAATATTTATTAAAATGTATCTTACAAAGTTTATATCCTGTTTGAACATGGCATAAAGCTGAACTCTAAGAAAGTTCAGCTAAAATGATTTTAATTATTCTGATAAATATTGTAATGGGGGATTTTCTTTGGCCATTTAAAAAAGTATTTTGATTTACTAGTATTCCTCAAAGGTAAACAATAGTACATAGTTTTTAAAGGACATTCATGTTCTCTAGTTCCTTTCCAGCACTGTGAGAAGTAGCTTGGGGAAGCATTTAGGAAGTCATTTTCAAGAAACTGAGGCCCAAACAGGTGAAGGGACTTGTCTAAAGATAAACTTGCAGGTGAAGCATAAATTGTAATAGTTATCATTACCTCATAAAAGCTCACAGCCTTATATTTTTTAATGTAACATTTTTTTGTGATCTATGTATCTTAAAAAAAATGCAATTAAAAATGCTCAAAAATTAAAAAAATAAAAACTCACAGCATTAGATGATATTTAGCAACTAAATGATATTTCTCTCATTTTAATATCTGAGAAATTAAAGCCAAATTGGTGACGCAACCTAGTTAGCAAAATGGGAGATTTTAGGACTCATTTCATGTTTTATTCAAAAGCACTTAAGGTATCAAAGTTTTTCTCTTGTTTATGATGGTTTGTAAGATGTCCCTTCTCTTCTTCGGGAACTGAATCCCAAGGAAAATGGTGGCTAGAGGATCCAGCAGGGTTATTCTGTGAATTTGCTCAGTTGAGAGGCCCACAAATCACCAGGGAAATAGGTTTTGGGACAATGCCTGGAAGAATCTTCCCCAGGATTAAACAGCAGAATCCCTTCTTCATGCACTGACTTGGAGTTTCCACTGATGACAGGAGCTTCATTTCTCATGTCATTTGGAACATAGTCAAGTGAGGAGGTGGGTCAGTCAAGGTCTAAGGTGGAGACTGGAGCATGGGTCTTGCATCAGGAACCAGGAGTGGATGATTCAGTCCTTTGATAGGTTGTTCCTTGGGTTATTATGGATTACATTAAGGAAGAATACCAGTACAGGAAAATGGTTTTCCCCTAAGTCCTCCTCATCTGAATCCATGAGAGAAAATTGATGTGCACTCGATGGCTCTGTGTCAGCATTTTCCAAAGTGCACTCTTTGGAACACTAGTCCTGACAGGTGGTCTGTGAGAGGAGATCTTGTGGTCAGATAAATTGAAAAATGCTATCATTATTCTTTTACCTTAGAAATTCCTTAATATACACAAACATATTGAAAGCATTGTCTTGCTTAACAGGGACTCATTTAATTTTATTTTACTCTGCCTTTCCCACAGCTATTCTATCATAGATCTCCTCCTCCCCCTTTCCCATCGTTAGGGTTTTTTTTCTTTAAACAAAGTTTAATAGCATTTCAGAAGAAAGAAGATAGAGCAGAAAGGAAGAGACGTGGGGTTTTTGTATTTTACTACAACCTCGGACTGAAATCTTAAAACATGTTCATGTCTTATACCGCCTATCTATAAAAGGTGTAACATTTGCCTGTACTCACTGTTTTGAGGATGTTGTGGCTGTAAATCTATTTTATTGAAGTGATATAAAAGAAAACAAAAACAATTAAACTATTTTAAGTATTTTAGAAGGAAACTGGACAAAATAATTTTTTAGAAATGACTTTAGCAAATGGTATCTAATACTTTGTATAGGTTGAGTTAAGCATTCTAATCCCACATATTAGGTTGTGTTAAAATTTAGAGATTACCAACATTTTTGTAATAGCTTAAAAAAAGAGAGAAAAGCTTTAAAGAATAAATGATGTGAAAAGCATGAGAATATAGACAGTTTATTTTCTCATACCCTAAATACACTGAATTATTTTTCAAAGGCTGGTCTCATGAGAGAGGTAAAAATGTGTTTACTTAGCTTCTATATATAGGAAAACATAGAAAATATATGTCTTGGTATACTGAGCTGCCTGCCAAAGATGTCTTCATATGTCTACTGGCTATTAATCAAATCAGCTAGATTGAAAAACAACAAGTAATTCAGTAAGATTATACCATCAATTTACATCTTTTGATATTTTCCTTCGGTCTCTTTTGCAGGGGGTGATGGTGGTTTGTGGGGAAAGCTTCTACACCCTTGATAGATATTTTACACTGTCTGGGATTATCCTCCAAATTATGATTGATACTCCATAGAAATATATATAAAAGAATCAACATTTGTTGTGTATTGTGAAGTACTTAAATCTCTTAAGACACAGACCCAGGAAATTTGAGGGTACTGTGTTTTTTCAGGCCTAACTGTGGAGCAGTAATATAGAGCATATTGATTCAAGCTGTTAGTTGTCAACATCTAATGCCTCCCAACTGCTTTACTGCATGAAATGAGAGCTCCATGCCTTTGTGTTGAAGAACCCCCAACCCCAACCTGCTCTCACCCTGATTTCAGAGTCCTGTGACTGAAGGATCCAACCCTGACTCCCGCCAGGTTTCCTTAGACATACTCTCAGCCTCTGATACCACTTCTGTACCCATGCCTCTCCTCTCCAAACCCACCTCCAACTAGCTGAAACTGATTATGATTCTTAGAGATTAAAAATTCATCCCAGTTCACTTGGCAAGGAATGGGAAAGGCTGCAATTCAAAATCCCTGTAATCCTAACCACCCCACTCCTCTCAATTTACAAAATGCTGAAAGGGTGATATTGACAGAGTTGGGCTGTAGTCCTGGCTTTAGGGTTTGCAGCTGGGACACTATGGGTTCCATATTTGTCCTCTCTAATTACTAGCTTCAACATATGTAATATGGACATAATAGGGAATATGAATATTCATTCCCTCATAGATGGCTGTGAAGGTTAAATAAGATGATGTCTACAGTATTTGGTACAATCCCTGCTCTATAGTGAAGACTTAATAAATGCCAGATGTTATTTATACATTCTTATACTGAAAGATTTCTTCATATATATGTGTGTGTGAGCATGTGGGTGTTTCCTGAGTGTGGAAAAAGTCTTCCACTTTTTAAAAATGTGCCTAGAGCAGGGGATCTTAGCCTTTTTTGTTCCACAGACCCCTTTGCCAGGTAGGTAAAAACCATAGACCTCTTACTAAGTCCACACTATACTTTGAATTATTTAATAACTACATCACTCCAGAACCAACACTTCCCTATAAGAATGTTTATTTGAATTTCCATTTGAGCTCACAGACTCCTTGTTAAGAACCCCTGGCCTAGAGCATCAAGAATCATTTCTTAAATTTGATAGGTTCTAAATATATATTTTTGATTGGCATTTAATTTTCTTTTATTCTTTGTGTTAAAAATTTCCAGTTACTTATTAAGAACACTTGTTTATAAAAAAGAAAAAAAAAAGAAGAAAAAAAAGAACACTTGTCATTAAAGACTTACATAGTATGATAACTGCCTATTCTGTTATAAAATGGACACTTCTCAGTAATGCAAACATTTGAAATGATCATTTGGCATTTAGTTTATGTTCAGTAAATATTTTAAATATATCATTCTCTGACAAAGAGCATAGCCTAACAGCATTTTTGTTTTCAGCTTTCAGTCTTCTTTTCATGCCATAGGAAATGTTATTAATATTTTATCTTAGCCAAGCTAGTATGGTGATTTAATTTAGTAGTCACATGGATACCACATGCATTTTCTAGGTGTTTCACTATCATTTAGCTTTAACTAATGGGCACTTAAAGTCTTGCTGATATTTCCCCAAAGACTCATAGTCATCTATGATATTCTTGAATAATTGGGCTTTAAGTGGAAGTTAACAGGATTACTTAGAGAAATATGCAGAAATACTTTTACTGTTTTAAATCTGAAATTTGTATAACCTTTGAGATGGCAAGTTTTGAAATTCTCCTCTCAATAAAAAATGAAAGTTAAATAATACATGAAATGGAATGACTTGAGTTTTTGTTATCAGAAGTTATATTTAGAAATACTATTTTATAAAAGTACTTCTTTTATAAAATGTAGATCCAACGTTAAACAACAAAAACAGCCTAGAATCAAAAGCCATACCAGGCTAAATAAAATATACCACTAAGAATTTTCAAGAAAACTTATTTTTTTTTAAGCATGTTCTCATTCCAAATATCCATTGACCCACCCTCTAAAGCTGTTTCCCTTTCTTTAGATCAGAATATCATGTTGACCTTGATTAATTGTCTAGGAATTGGCCAACATTTGTTGGTAAAATATAGCCTTTCACAGAGTTGATGTTTTTAAAGCCTCAGCCGATGTTTCCTGCAGTGGTGACTGGGTTTGTAAGAGAAAAATTGAAGAGCTTCCCCACCATCATCCCTGTGCGACTCTGGGGGTGTTTTCAGCAGAAGGTGAGAGAAAGGTGGAGGGAAGAAGGAAGACAGCATGAAAATATTTCCAATTAATCTCTACACACTCATAAGAAATATATTTGCTTTGTTCTGTTTCAGTGAAAATGACCAATCATGCATCAAAAACCAAATATCAATACCTCGTTTTTGTCGTCGCCTCCTATACCATTTCTTTTAATAACCACAACAACCCTGTTAAGTTGGTAAATTATTATTCTCATTTTACAGATGAGGAAACTAAAACTGAAAGAAATTAATTTATGAAGATCACACAATGATTAAATGAAGGAATTGTGACTTTAAGAGTAATGTACTTACTACTAATACTAAGCCTATTGCCTGAGCTTTTCCCTAGAAAGTAGAACAATAAGATCATTGACAAGTTAATGGGATGAGTCTTGAATAGTATTAATAATTACAACTGTGCTACATGAGAAGAGACAAGCATAACAGACAAGCAGGGTAAGTAAATGGCTGACATTAGCTTGGCTTTTATACATAGCTATACTTAGTATTTTCGACATCTGGGGGTAAGGGACAAAAAGAGAAGGGCAAAGTAAGAGGCTGCTGAGAATTCTTTCTGAAGAGTACTAGATCTGTCTCTAGTGAAAGGAGTCTCTCACAGTCTGGATTTGGGAAGATGAAGAAAACAAAACTTCATTTTCCATCTTCCTATCAGAGCTTATAGATAATAAAAAAATATGCAGTGCAATGAGATGATGTTGAGGACTAAGTCAGGTCCCTCACAAAAGACATGTCCAAATCCTAATACCTAATTCTATGGATGTGAACCCATTTGGAAATAGGTCTTTTAAAGATGCTATTTTTAGTTAGTATAAGGCCAAACTGAATGAGGTCAGGCCTTAATCCAATATAGCTGAAGTTCTAATATGGAAATAAAATTGGACATGGAATAGAAGACACAGAGAAAAATGTTCATGTGACAAAGAGTTGCCCTCACCAGAACACTACAGACTTTGGAGAGACCATGGCCTTCCCAACACCTTAATTACAGACCTTTAGCTCTCTAAACTGTTAGCAATAAGTTCTTGTTGTCTAAGCCAAAAAGTGAGTGGTATTTATCAGAGCAGCCCTGGCAGACTAAGACAACGGACCATGGGTGCAAAACAAAGCTCCTGGTCTTTTAGGACAGGTTAGCTTAATGAGACAGTAGTTCCCTGCACCTACCACTTACATAATAACTATGGATCTGTCCTTTCAGTAGGTTTTTTTTCTCCTAGTCTTCAAAGAGTTTATGCCAGAGTTTGTGGATAATAGATGGACCTAAACTGTAATAGATAAGATCAGAAAGGGTTTGCTTGGACAACCTTTCACCTTAATTCCTGGGTTTTTCCACTTAAGGTCTCCCTTTACTGGATCCCTTTGTGAGACAAAAGCCTTTTTTGTGTACCAAGTCCCTCCCTGGAGAATCTCCAAAGTCTTTTGGTTCCCAGATTATTTTAAACTCAAAGAAAACTTCCAATCCCTTAGCATAAATGAGGATGGAGCAAACTTTTCTGGGAAAGGGCAAGATAGTAAATATTTTCAGCCTGCAGGCATACAGTCTCTATTGCAACTACTCAACTCTTCCATTTCAGGGCAAAAGCAGCCACAGATAATACATAGATGATAAGCATGGTGTGTTCCAATAAAACTTTATATACAAAAAAATGGGCTGCAGGTAGGTTTGGTCCAAGACTGGTAGTTTGCAGACCCCTAAGAGAGACTGTGTTCTAATGTAAATTAGTAAAGAGGCAGAAGGTAAAAATGACATCTTTCTTAGTCAGTCAGTCATGAGGTATCAGAGTACCTACAGTATGTCAAGTCCTGTACCACATGCTGCAGAGAGAGTGATTATTAACTTGGACTTGGATTCTAACTTTATCCTGCTTCCCCTACTTCTCCCAGCAGAAGAAGGGCAAGGCTACATTGTTATAGGATGGCAATATTTCAAATCGGTAATTTACTGTTTTGCAACCTTATGCACACTCTGCAAAAAAAAAAAAAAAAAAAGCCCTTGGTAAATTTTGTGAACTAGATAAACTTTGTCCACATTTCCTCGTGAATCTTATCTCATACCTTATCTCTCTCATCCCCAGAGAGCCAGTGCCCGGGTCTATATGAAGAGCCTTCCTTCTCCTCCCTTCTCTATATTTCACGTGCTTCTTCTTCCATCTTCCTTCCTCCCTAAAAATTATCTTCTTGGTCCATTCATCACCACAATACTTTTAGACCCTTGAAATTTACAAATTACACTTCTTTATTAACACCATGGCATGAATGATGCAGATTTTTTGTTTGTTTGTTTCAAAGGCAAGCTTATTAACCTGAATGAAACTGCAGCTATTGGAAAAGTAGGTTTAGTCCAATGTGCACCCCCACACTTTGCCTAAGCCACTGGGGGCAGGCCCTTCTTTTCCAGATTCAGTAGAACTGAATTCTGAATAAGGAGGGCCTCCAGTAGTTTCCTCAAGTTTTCTGGAAGAAGTGAGGAGGCTCAGATATCTCAGGGCCTACTTTGCTGTATGTATCAGCCCAAAGAGAAGGTATATGACAGATAAATCTATAGATATTTAAATATGTCAAAAATAATATTTGCATTGTCTTTATCTCCTCACTTCATTTTTCCTGATTCTCCAATGATGTCTTCTGCTTGGAGATCTAGGTAGTCAACTATAACTTACTAACAAATTCAAATGCCTTTAGACTATAATCTAGGTATTGGACAATTGAAGTCTGGGCTATTTTAGATGAGAAATAAAAGTCTGAGTAGATACTAATAAATAGGAAAATAAAACAAGTAGTTTTCATTTATAGAAAAGAGAGATGAGATTATGTATTAGTGTGAAGAGAAAATTCAATGGTTATGGCATAAAAGGACAGAAGATAATGCTGTATATAAAGCAAGGAAGGAAGTCTATAAAATTCAATCAACTTCTGTACAATTGTTTGGTACAAAAAAACTGGGAAAGCTTGGACTAGCTCCACACTCCGGAAACATAATGGATCTTGGCTTTCAGCCTACTCTGGTGCATTTATTTTCTCTAGGGAGTTGTCTTTATGTCCCAAGAAACTAGTCTAAAATGAGTTGGAGTTACTTAAGAAGTGTTGATTTACTCTTTTGTCCTGGAAAGGCTGTAATGACTTGGCGGTCTAATCTGTACCTGGTTCTACCTCAATAGATTGATCTCTTTTGTTTGATAAACATGTTCATTGGACAACAATGAAACAACTGGGCTAGTTATGACATCAGGGGACACTGGTGGTATAATGGCATCTTTTGGTTATATTCAACCCAGTTGAAACAAAATGGAAACCAAATTGAAATGGAAAGTAGAAATTCATCAGGGGCTCTGTGGTCTTGTCTCTTTTCTACTATCTACCTCATCTTTCCTCTCTGTGGTCTAAAGGATTGGTTACCAGTCATTTTTGCACTATTGATGCCCTTGATTTTTTTTTTAACAAATCAATTTTGTTGATACAAATTAATAAAGCATAAACCCATTCAAGGTGTACGATCAATGGAATTAGGCATAATCACATAGTTGTGCATTCATCAACCCGATTATTCCCAGAGCATTTACATTATTCTTATAATAATAATGAAAAGCAAACCAACCAAACAAAATTCATGACCTCTTATTCTCTTTATGCTTCCTGCCATACATAACAGATATTTTGTTTCCTTCTCTCTAATTTATTTATATTTATCTTTTATAAAAACTGTCATATATATGCAATATCAGCCATATTCAGATGGCATTTAACACAAGGTTTTTACATGATGTTTTACTATGTTATACAGTCCCATGTTACATTTTTAAGCTTTCTTTCTAGTCATATAAATGTCCTTAGGCTTTCCCCTTCAAACATTGTCAGACTCCTCTACAAGCTTTCCTAGTCACAGTGTACTATTTTCTCATCATTTCCATTCATTCTAAAAAATTTACAAACAACCTTTTAATCAATTCTGCACAGATTAACCATGATTAACCATTAGCTTTCCATTCTCTAAACTCATTCTATTTTCTGGTAACCTATATTCCAATTATTAATTACATGAGTGTACATAATATATTTAGTTCATAATACTGCAGTCATATAGTATTTGTCTTTTTGTGTCTGACTTTACTTCACTCAACATGTCCTCCGGGCTCATCCATGTATTCATACGCTTCACAACTTTATTTCTTCTTACCACTGCATAATATTCCATCATGTGTATACACCACAATTTATTTATCCATTCATCAGTTGATGGACAACTGGGTTGTTTTTGACTGTTAGCTACTATGAGTAATTTTGCTAGAAAATCAGTGTGCAGTTGTCTAGTTGTGTCACTGCTCTCAGTTCTTCTCGGTATATACCTATTAATGGTATTGCCAGCTCACAAGGCAAGTCTATATTCAATTTCCTTAGGAACTGACAAACAGTCCTCCACAGTGGCTGTACCATTCTACATTCCCACCAACAGTGAATAAGAGTCCCTATGTCTTCACATAATCTCCAACATTTACAGTTTTCTGACCTTTTAATAGCAGCCCATCTGATAGGTATGAAATGACATCACATTGTGGTTTTTTTTTAAAGATTTATTTATATTTTTTATTATTTCTCTTGCTCTCCCCTCCCCCCCAGTTGTCTTCTGCTCTCTGTCTATTTACTATGTGTTCTTCTGTGTTCACTTGTATTCTTGTCAGCAGCACTGGGAATCTGTGTCTCTTTTTGTTACATCATTTTGTTGTGTCAGCTCTCTGTGTGTGCAGCATCACTCCTGGGCAGGCTGCACTTTTTTTCGTGCTGGGCAGCTCTCCTTACAGGGCGCACTCCTTGCGCATGGGGCTCCCCTACACGGGGGACACCCCTGCATGGCATGGCTTGTGTGCATCAGCACTGTGTGTGGGCCAGCTCATCACATGGGTCAGGAGGCCCTGGGTTTGAACCTTGGAACTCCCATGTTGTAGATGGACACTCTATCAGTTGAGCCAAATCTGCTTCCTTCATTGTGGTTTTGATTTGTTTTTCCCTAATCACTAGTGATGTTGAACATTTTTTCATGTGTTTTTTCATCATTTGTATTTCCTGTTTAGGCAATAGTCTTTTCAAGTCTTTTGCCCATTTTAAAATCAGATAGTTTGTCTTTTTATTGTTAAGTTGTGTGATCTTTTTATATATCATGGATATTAAACCCTTATCAGATATGTGATTGACAAATATTTTCTCCCAATGAGTCAGCTGTCTTTTTACCTTTTTGACAGTGCCCTTTGAGGTGCAAAAGTATTTAAGTTTGAGAAGATCCCATTTATTGATTTTTTCTTTTGTTGCTCATACTTTGAGTGTAAGGTTTACGAAACAACCATCTACCTCAAGATCTTGAATATGTTTTTCTACATTTTCTTCCAGGAGTTTTAGTTTGTCACTTTTATATTTAGACCCTTGACCCATTTTGAGTTAATTTTTATATAATGTGTGTGAGCTAGAGGACCCTTTCTTTTGGATATGGCTATCTAGTTCTCCTAAGCATTATTTGTTGAATTGACTGTTCTATTTCTGAATTCTCAGTTTGGTTCCACTGGTCAATCTGTCTGTCTTTATGCCAGTACCATGCTGTTTTACCACAGTAGCTAGTATGCTTTAAAGTCAGGAAGTGAGAGTCTTCCAACTTCATTTTTCTTTTCTAAGACATATTTGACTATTCAGGACCACTGGCCCTTCCAAATAAATTTGATTATAGGATTTTCAATTTCTGCAAAAAAAAAGGCTGTTGGGATATTTACTGGAATTTTGTTGAATCTGTACATCAGATCAATTTGGGTAGAATTGATATCTTAAAGATATTTAGTCTTCCAATCCATGAACATGGAATGCTCTTCCATTTATTTAAGTCTTTTCAGTTTCTTCTATGTTTTATAGTTTTCTGAATACAGGTCCTTTATATCATTGGTTACGTTTATTCCTAAATACTTGATTGTTTTAGTTGCTATTATAAATGGAATTGTTTTTCTGATATCTTCCTCAGATGGTACATGAGTAGTGTGCAGAAATGCTATTGATTTTTGTGTATTAATCTTGTAACCCACCAGTTTGCTGAACTCATCTATTAATTCTAGTAACTTTGCTGTGGATTTTTCAGAATTTTCTAGATATGGGTTCATATCATCAGGAAGAGTGAAAGTTTTATTTCTTCCTTTCCTATTTGGGTGACTTTTATTGCTATATCTAGCCTAATTGCTCTAGCTAGAACTTCTAGCACAATATGAATAATAATGGTGATGGTGGGCATTGTTGTCTTGTTCCTGATCTCAGCAGGAAAGCTTTCAGTCTTCCACTGTGCGTACAATGCTAACTGTAGATTTTTCATATACGCACTTTACCATATTTAGAAAGCTTCCTTCTATGCTTATCTTTTGGAGTGTTTTTATCAAGAAAGGGTGCTGCATTTTGTCAAATGCCTTTTCTGCTTCAATTGAGAGGATCATATGATTTTTCTTCTTCAATTTATCAATGTGTTTTATTACACTAATTGATTTCTTGTGTTGAACTACCTTGCATACTCAATTGTGGTATATAATTCTTTTTTTTATTTTATTTTATTTTATTTTATTTTTTAAATGTTTTGATGTGCTTTTGGATTTGGTTTGCAAGTATTTTGTTAAGGACTTTTATATCTATATTTATTAAAGATATTGGTCTGTAATTTTCTTTTTTTGTAGTATCTTTATCTGGTTTTGTTATTAGGGTGATGTTAGCTTCTTAGAATGAGTTTGTTAGCCTTCTCTGCTGTTCAGTTTTTTGGAAGAGCTTGAGCAAGATTGGTATTATTAATAGATCATCCTTGAATGATTGGTTGAATTTACTTGTGAAGCCTTCTGGTCCTGTGCTTTTCATCTTTGGGAGGTTTTTGATGACTGTTTCAATCTCTTTATTTGTGATTGATTTGTTGAGGTCCTCTATTTCTTCTAGGGCCAGTGTAGGTGGTTCATGTGATTCTAGGAATTTGCCCATCTCCTTCTACATTGTCTAGTTTTTTGTCATACAGTTGTTCGTGGTGTCCTGTAATGATATCTCTTATTTCTGTGGGGTCAGTGGTAATGTCCCCCATCTCATGTCTGAGTTTATTTGCATCTTCTCTCTTTTTTGTGTGAGTTTTGCTAAGGCTTCTCAATTTTGTGGATCTTCTCAAAGAACCAATTTTTGGTTTTGTTGATTCTCCTTTTTTTATTCTCAATTTCATTTATTTCTGCTCTGATCTTTACTTATTCTTTCCTTTGGTTTGGTTTGGGATTAGTTTGCTTTTCTTTTTCTAGTTCCTCCAGGTGTGCAGTTATATCTTCAATAGCTCTTTCTTCTTTTTTAATGTAAGCATTCAGGGCTATAATTTCCCTCTCAGAATGCCTTTATGGTGTACTATACATTTTGATATGTTGTGTTTTAGTTTCCATTTGTCTCAAATTATTTACTGAATTCTCTTGCAATTTCTTCTTTGACTCATTGATTATTTGAGAGTGAGTTGTTTATCTTCCATATATTTATGAATTTTCCCTTTTTCCATCCCTTATTGAATTCCAGCATCTTTCCATTATGATCATAGAAAGTATTTTGTATAATCTCAATCTTTTTAAATTTATTGAGACTTGTCTTGTGACCCAACTTATAGTCTACCTTGGAGAAGGATCCGTGAGCACTTGAAAAGAATATATATCTTGTTCTTTGGGATGCAGTGTTCTATAGATATCTGCTAGGTATTGTTAATTTATCATATTATTCAAGCTCTCTGTTTCTTTATCCTATTTCCAGATGTTCTATCCAATCTGAAATTGTTGTATTGAAGTCTCAACAATTATTGTAGAGACATTTATTTCTCCCTTCAGTTTTGCCAGTGTGTATCTTGTGTATCATGGGGCACTCAGATTAGGTGCATAAATATTTACTATAGTTATTTCTTCTTAGTGAGTTGCCCCTTTTATTAATATATAATGACCTTCTTCATCCCTTATAACAGGTTTGCACTGAAATCAGTTTTGTCTACTATCAGTATCACTATTCTAGCTCTTTTTAGTTTACTACTTTGGTGGAATATCTTTATCCAATCTTTCACTTTTAACCTGATTATGTCCTTATGTCTGAGATATAGACAACATGTAGATGACTTATATTTCTTTTATCCATTCTATCAGTTTATGTCTTTTGATTAGGGAGTTCAAGCCATTAATATTCCATGTTATTACTGTAAAGGCTTTATGTACTTCATCCAATTTGTCTTTGACTTTCTGTTGTCATATTGTATTATTGTCTGTCTTTTTACCCTTTGATTTACCCTTCCTAATGATCTTAACTTCAACACTCTTCTCCAAGTCTCTTGCCCTTGTTTTTTCTTTTAGGCTGCAGCACTCCCTTTAGTATCTCTTGTACTTCTAGTCTTTTGTTAACATATGCTATCAGTTTTTGTTTTTCTGTGAAGACTTTGAATTAACCCTCAGTTTTGAGGACAGCTTTGCCAGATACAGTATTCTTAACTGGCAGTTTGTCTTTTTCAGTACCTTAAATACATCATATCACTTTCTTCTCTCTTCCATCATCTCTGATGAGAGGTCAGCATTTATTCTTATTGAGATTCCCTTGTATGTGATGCTTTGCTTTTCTCTTGCTTTCTGAATCCTCTCTTTATCTCTGATATTTATTCTGAAGAGTAGATGTCTCAGGGTAGTACTATTCAGATTTATTCTGTTTGGGTGCTTCGTCCTTCTTGAATATTGATATTTATGTCTTTCAAAAGGGTTGGGAAGTTTTCAGTCATTATTTCCTAAAATATTCTTTCTGCCCCTTTTGCATTCTCTTCTCCTTTTGGGACACTGATAATGTATATGTTTGTGTGTTTTGCATTGGCATTCAATTGCATGAGTCTTTGTTCCATTTTTTTCCATTTTCTTATCTTTCTGCTCTCCTGTCTTTTCCAGTTCAGTGGTTCTATCTTTGAAATCACTAATTCTATCTTAGAGCTATACAAATCTGCTCTTATGTGCCTCTAACATATTTTTAATCTCATCCATTGTGTCTTTCATCCTATATTAGTCAAAGTGGCGCTGATGCAAAATACCAGAAATCGGTTGTTTTTTATAAAGAACATTCATTTCAGGTAGGAGCTTATAGATACCAGGCCATAGATCATAAGTTACTTCCCTCACCAAAGTCTACTTGGAGCAAGATAACTGCTGACGTCTGCGAGGCTTTAGGCTTCCTGGGTTCCTATGTTCCTGGGGCTTGCTTTTTTCTGGGCTCAAGGCTCCTTTCTTCCTGGGGCTGGCTTCTCTTTCCTCTGTGTGCTTACTTCCCTGGGCTCCAGCTTAAGTCTTCAGCATCAAACTCCAATATCAAAACTTCAATATTAGAAACCCTCAACTCTGTTCTTTGCCATGCCTTCTATCTGTGAGTCCCCATCCTTTGGTGGGTGGGGACTCAATGCCCTAATCATAACTCAATCATTCCCAGGTACAGATCAGATTACAAACAATCCAGTATTTCATTTTGGAATTCATCAATAATATTATCAGGTGGCACCAGGAAACTGCATCTATTTTTTTTTGCATCGTCTTGCTATGTCAGCTCTCTGCATGTGTGATGCCACTCCTGCATGGGTTGCACTTTTTTCACATGGGGTGGCTCTCCTGGTGGGGCACACTCTGCGCATGAGGCTTCCCTATGTGGGGGCACCCCTGTGTGGCACAGCACTCCTTGCACACGGCGGCACTGCACATGGGTCAGCTTGCCACATGGGTCAGGAGGCCCAGGGTATTGAACCCTGTACCCTCCATATGGTTGGCAGACACTCTATCAGTTGAGCCACATCTGCTTCCCCATCAATAATATCAAACTGCTACACATCTCCATAAGGTTGGTTACTTTTCTATATAGGTGTATTAGTCAGGATTCTCTAGGGAAACAGAATCAACAGGGATATCTGTCATTAGTAAGAGATTTATCAGTCTCTCATGCAGCCATGGGGATGCAAAAGTCCAGGTTCCACAGGCAGACTGCAACCAGGAGCTCCAATGAAAGTCCAATGAAGATTCTTGATGAGTTCTGGGAGATGTTGGTTGTCCAAAGACGAGCTGGGAAATTCTCTCTCAATGCTGGAATCACTTCCCCTTTTAAGGCATTCGACTGATTGGGTTAAGTGTCACTCATTGCTGACAACAATCTCCCTTTTTGATGTGATTGTATTCAGCTGTCTATTATTTACCACTGCAGTAAGGTCAGTGGTGACTAAAGTCCATAAATGTCCTTATATTACAGTTAGCCCAGTGCTTGCTTGAACAAACAGTTGGGCACAATTACCTGGTCAGGTTGACACAATAGTCTAACCATCACAGTAGGCTTTCAAATTGTTCTTTTTTCCTCAGCCAGTGATTTTTTAATATCCTCAATCTATTTAGTCATATATTCTTACAATTCTTTAAATTGATTTAGGAGAGTTGCATGATTATCATTAATTAATTGTCTTAAATCTTATATCTTTTCAGGATATTTAGTTTGTTCCTTGGCTGTGTCATTTCTTCCTGCTTCCTAGTATGACTTGTAACTTTTACTGATGTCTAGGCATCAGAATAATTTACTCTGATAGCCAATTTCTCTCTCTTGCTTATTTTTTTCATAGTTCTTTGATATTTGGTTCAACTTATTGTACGTCTCTAAAATTTCCCAGCTTAGGTTATCAAATTGAGCCAGGGACTCACTAATGGGGCACAGATATTCACCCAGGAGTTAGAGTACAAAGAGGACCAAAACCAGTTTTTGTGTCCATGCAGTTTTCACACAGGCCAGAAGATGGTGCTTGTCAGTGCACCTTTCTAGTGAGATGTTTCAATCTCTGTTTTTCTGTGTTTTGTTCTGGGCAGAGCTGAGATTCAAAGCAGATTCTGCTGGCTGAATTCACTGAAGAAAAGCTCCCCAAATCCCTCTCCATTTTCCCTTGTAACAGCTGACAGGGGGGAAGATATCTATTCTCTTTTCAATCAGCTGTAGTGAATCAGGGGTTATACCCCATCTTAGTATCCTGAGAGTGGGGGGAGGGGAGCCCTTCTCAATTGTCATGGGTGGTTTGGTAACTCACATTTTTTGTTTGGGGTTCTTCCTCTCTCTGTCTCTCATGCTCCTGACAGTTGTGAAGCACTGTCCTGGTCTGCTGACCTCCAAAGCAGATCCCTCAGACAGCTTTTTTTTCATTCTCTATTGTTTTTGTAAGAGAGTTAAACCCTGCCTGCCTAATCCCATACCATCTCCCCACAATTCCTCTGCCCTTGATCTTTTGATAAAACCTGTGGAACACTTTTAAGAAAATAATCTCCATGTATAAAATAAATTACATAAGTCTAAATAGGAAACCAAATATATTAAAACATAGTTTTAATAGTAAAATATTATATATTAATAGATATGCTTCTCTACAACACAGTCAATAACAAGATCTATCAGTGTGTCTAAGAACTACCATCATTTCAAAGTAGTGATTGTTGTTAATTGTATTTTGGGGGTTCTGATATGAAAATACCTGTAATTTTTACTAAAGATAAAATCAGAGGCACTGCTATTAATCCTGAAGTTTTGGCCCAAATTCATAATGAAGTTAGAGATTGGTGAAAGAGAAAAGGTATAATTTTCTTTCATTCTAAGTTCATGGGTGTCCTGAGTTTTGTCTTTAGATTTTTTGGAATAGTTGGGTTCAGGTTAAGAAATGCTGCTATTGACGATCTTTCTTTTTATCTCTGTACAAATTGGGAATTGATGATCTGGCCTAATAGCTACTGCATTAGTTTCCTAAATCTGATGTGAAAAGTCAACACAACCTGAATGATTTCAAACAATAGAAATGCATTTTCTCAGTTCCAAAGGCTAGCCATCTGAAATCAATATATTGGAGGGGTCATGCTTTCTCTAATGGCTCTAGGAAAGAGTTCTTTCTTGCCTCTTCCTAAAAGTCACTCTAAAAATTCCCTAGCACTGCCCAGCATATCTTATCACAGATATGATAAGAAAACCCTTCTCAGGGTGAAGAATGATCACTGTTCATTGAGAAGTTGAGTATAAAAGTTATTTGGAAACAATTACAGATCTAGGATTTTAGATATTTTAGAAACCTAACAAGGCATTATCCAGTAGAGGCTTCTGTGGTCATGGGTGCACTGTCCATTATGGTATTCATTAGTCACACATGATCACTGGACACTTGAAATGTGACTAGAATGACTGAGGGATGGCATTTTTAATTGTATTTAATTTTAATTAATTAAACTTTACATAGCTACATGTAGCTAGTGGCTGCCATTAACAGAACAGGTTTAATGTGTCTCACAGTAGGTCCCCAGCACTTTTCTTTAACTACCATGCTCCAGTCAAACCAGCAAAGAACTTTATGCTTCTAACCCTTGATGAGGTTCTATTCTTGCCTGGCATACACTGACATTTCTGTCCATTCTCTAGGTCCTTCCATACCTCATATACTTAACTCATATGCCAACATTTCTGTTATCAGTCTAGCCCTCTGAAATCTTAAGGCACTAATTGCTTTATCACCACTTAGCTCAAATCACATGGCATTTTGTTCTGATAGTTTCTCTTTTAAAAATGTTTACAGTTTATCTTCAGGTAGAGTGCAGTTTCTCTGAGGCAGAAATGTTTTCTTATATTTATTTATTTATTTTTCTTTTTGAGGCACTGGGGATTACACCCAGGATCTCATACATGCATGGCAGACACTCAATCGCTGAACTACACATTATCCCCTATATAACGAATCAGTGCAATTTTGTTGAAAATGAGATCCCTAGATGCTTTGAAGACACACATGATACAAATAAACAAATGGATTCAACAGGGTCAGGAAGGCTGAAGGTAGAAAATGACTTCATGAAAACAGGAACAGTTCACTGAAACATTTTAAAGTGAAGGGAGACCAAGAATTACTTTGACACTACCCTTAGGCAAATAAAGTATCACTTTCCTTTTATGGATAAGACAACCAAGGTCAAAGATAATCATGATGTCACCAAGATCATATACCAAAAAATAATGGAAGGGAAACTGAATTCCCAGTTGTCATGTATTCAGAGATGTCTCTAGAGCAGGAACCTTGAGGAGACTAGGGTTATCCTAAGAAGTAAGAGAAGGAGACTGATAGAAAAAAGAAGAGAATCACTAAAGGGAAGCTCACAAAAAGAAACAGAAGATAAAGTTTTGATGGATAACCTTGGTCAGGTCAAGTTGCAAGAGATAATTTCCCCCAAATTAAAGGAAATCCAAATTCTAGATGGTAATAAAATCCTCCTAATTTTAAATATCAGTTTACATTTTAAACTTCTGAATTACATGAAATGAGATTGAATACAGGAACCCAGGTCAATAGCTAGATATGTCTGATATAGTCCTCCAAACTTGATAGTCTTCAGGCCTACATTCTCTCACCTGACAGGGACTTGGTGTATGCCACACTCGGTATATGCATGCACCTGCAGTGAACCAAGGGGGGGATGGGAAGTATTGTTGGAGGAGACAACTTTGAGAGCATTTTCTATATGATTTCAACATGAAAGCTGAAGAAAATGTTAACAAAACAGATGATCATGAACTTTGGGTGTGCAGTCAAAAAAGGAGAAATCCCCCATATTCCTAAGTCTCATAGGCAGGAGATAGGAATACTTATTCACTGTTGGTGGGAATGCAGAGTGGTACAATCTCTGTGGAGGACTGATTGTAAAAATAATCATTGAAATGAAAACTGGAACATTTAAAATTTAGCCAAAATAGAGGTCACTTCAGTATAATGTAGAATAATTTTTAAAGTTTAAATTTCTCTTTCAATGTGCACAGGTAGATTAATGCATTTTATTGTATAGTCCACAAGAATATTTGGTTCCTCTTTAAATGGAGATAATGTTAAGTGTTGTGTATATTACAAGTGCCCGTTATGAGCATCAAAGAAAGTAATGCACATAAAACCTAGAAAACTGTCAAGTTCTAGTGAAACGTGAAGTTTATCATTATTATTCAGCCATTTGCTCTAAATGGCCAATGCCAGATTTAAAATTTAAATCCTGTGGTACCTTATTGAAGGGAAGGAATACCATTTATGTGCAGAAGATAAATTCATAACTTCCTGAGTGACCATGCCTAGTATTTTTTAACAACAATGGGGAACATTATTAGGTATAGTATGTTGACAAAATTATCCAAATTAAATACAGGTTTTGTCAAGTGTCTAATAGAATATTATAGACCAGGCTGCTAAAGGATATGCTCTCTGAGTAAAGTGAGGACCGCGGGATTCATTATCATTTAATATGGTAGATTTCTGCAGAAAGAAAAGGAGATACTTAATTTCAATTCGGCTGGCATTTCCTGAACATCAGCCACATGGCAGGCACTGTAGTAGCTTCTGAGAAGAGGTATCATTGATCCACTTGCAGCATTTACCTGGAGGAATCTTATCCTCATATTCCTACTTCAGGGAAAATATTGGCTTGTCAGTCACAAGCCTACCCCTCAAATATTTAATTCATGAAGTAAGCAACAATCCTTGTTTTTTGATTCTTGATATGCCAGGCAGATGGTATCAATAATGTTGCATGTTTACCAAATAGGAAAGCCAGATTCATAACTTTTTTTCTTTTCTTTCTAGATGCTGCATCTTTGGGGTATGTTAAATCTCACTGTTGTGAAACTATTCCAGTTTTTATGCAAAAGAGAAAAGAAATTACTTTCACTACTGAGAGAAATGAAAGGTGAAACAGTTTTTAAATCATTTTTGCCTAGGTGTATATAAGTTCTACATTGTCATCATGATTCTGCATGCTGATCTCTCTGTTTTCAGGATCTCATCATCAGTGAGGTGTTTGTGGAGTCTGTAAGCCTTAAAAACTTTGACCACTGATTTATTATTATTTATTTTATTAATTTATTCTCCCCCCCTTGCAGCTTGCTTGTTGTCTGCTCTCTGTGTCTATTCGCTCACTGGGCACTCTTCTGTGTTTTTACTTGTCTCCCTTTTTGTTGTGTCACCTTGCTGTGTCAGCTCTCTACTTCGCTTGTGGGCTGGGCAGTACTTCGTGGTGCTTGCAGGCTGGGTGGCTCTCTACCGGGCATGGGCCAGCCTGCCTTCACAAGGAGGCCCCGGGACGCGAACCCAAGGCCTCCCTATGGTAGACGGGAGCCCAGCTGATTGAGCCACAGCTGCTTCCCAGACCACTGATTATTATGCATTTTTGACTTCCAGCTTAAGAAGGGAGCACGCATAGGTAGGTACTATTGCTATAGTTTTCAACATTGTGCTCACTTTCAATCAAAATGCTTTCATCTGCATCAATTAGATTTAAGTGGGCAAATATTCTCTCCAAATCAGGGTAACCACTAAAAACAAAACAAAACAAAACAAAATCCTCAAGTGAGGGGGATGATTTTAAAATACTGAAGGCCCCAAATCCATAATTGGAATGAGAACTAACAGTTTTGTTGAATGAAGGAGTTAATTATGTAGAGTTGTTGGGCTTAGAAGTTTTGTTGTTGTTTTTGTTCTACGAGTTGTTTTTTCCCCCACATCTGTCAGATGAAAATATGCAGTGTTGCAGCTGGAACATGAATATTTTAAAGTAACAGCAAATGCCTGTAATTCTTTTTGGCCAGCGGTTCCAGGCATGTCCTTTACTGGCAATGAACCACACGCAGGGAGAGTCTAGCTCATGGTGCCAAGGAGTTAATTACACTCTCCTTAGACTCGCAGCACTTGAGTGCCTTTATTACACTTTCTGCCCTCCCTCTTTTGCATTAAGTGGTCCAAATCTCTTCTCATTCCCCACAAAATTATTCTGTTTCAACCAGGTACAATTTTGACTTTTCTCTTTGTATTCATGAGTAATGTTTACAAAAACAAATCAAAGAATAAAGATGCTGTAACTTATTCTTGTCTCATATTTTCATATTCCTTCCTAGGATTCCTCATGTGAGCACAGCCCCAATCCCAGAGGCAACTCTTCCCCTGCAGTGCAGTCGACTTGGGCACCATCCACTTCAGACTATCTTTGGTTTATATGGTTTATACATTAAAGGAAATAAATGCAATTGAGCATGGCTAATGGAACTCTTTGGCACGTGCTACAGGAGGGTACTTAAATATAGTCTGATAAAAAATTAAAACCAATTTATCAAAATGGCAAAACATTTGGTAATTTGAAAATCTCTTAATGTCCATTTAAAGTGCAATAGTCAGTAATTTATTCCATTTTGGAGATTTCAAGTTATCAGCATGTAATACAATTTATAGCTCATTCTTAATTTTGCTGTTATTTACTTTAGCAAATATGGAGAGTCTTACTTTGCAAAAAAAAAGACCGATTCTCATCTTACAGAGTACTTCAGTGTGACAGATTCAGTGTGGCAAACAAATTGACAGCTTTGACCACCAAAATAGAGTTTTAAACTTATTTTATGTTAGCTTTTAGATAAATGGATCTTGTACTTTAGTATGTTGAAATAATCAACCAGGGAGCTTGCTAAAAATGCAACTTACTGGCTTCTAGTCCCAGGGATTCTAATGAAAAGGTTTGGAGTGGGGCCAAATACTGATTGAAATGGAATAATCTGTGATTTTGTATACAATATGTCACAGATGAATTTGCTGATTTCTACATATAAGAATCCCAAAACTAACCTAGTTGCTGATTATATTCAACTTTGGGGATTTTCGTGTTCTTTTTGAAAATTCAATTTGGGAATGTATTCCATTTTGTATTAACAGTACAAGTTGTGTCATTGAGACCAAACCGATTTTATGAAATCAATAATTCATTTAATGGGCTGTGATGTACACTCAAAGTTATAAATGTTTAAATGTGTAAGGTGTATTGCCTTCTCTTAAATAACATAATTCACGGGGAAGTTCAGACAGTAAAACATATCATCAGAAAAATAAATATAACAAGCAGCTAATATTCATACACACTGAAAAGAAAAGGCTGGCTTATTAAAAGTAGAATTCTGCTGTGTTCTAAAGACAAAGAATTTGGCTTTTAGGAGTGCACTCAAAGTTGAGGTCTCATTTTAGCCATATATTGCATTGAAGCTCATTACTAAGTTCATTTTGGCTTCAATACTGAACATATTTTAAATAGCACCATTTTATATGATAACTCCACTTTTCAACCAATGAACTAGATAGAGATGGTGTCATTATAAGTGAACAAATTGTAAAGTGAAAAGAATAATCCATGGTCTTAACCTGAGTAGGAGGGGAGAATTAGCGAGACTCCTGGAGCCACACAATCATTCTTGAAAAACTTTCCCCATGTGGAAATGGTAATATGCAGGAATGCTAGGGGTCAGCCAGTAAATATTATCTTAGACTTGAAATGACAGTATAAGAAGAAATCACAAAAAGCTGTTTCTGCATGGTTCTATGTTTTCCAGGAGCACAGATGAAAATCAGCCTTATAAAAAGTAAAAACACAAATACCACACATGTCCTCAAGGACATGATAAAGCAAACAGTCTATATATAGGTGAACAAACAAATGAATTGGCTCTAGAAAGGACAAGGCAGAAGAGGAAATAAGTCCATACATCAAGACTTAAAACTTCAGAACAAAGTTCCATCTCTAGATCTTGGCAGATTTTGGCAGAGAAAGACAGTTCCTGGATGATGGATGATAAGTTGGAATAAAGGAGGAAGTGACAAGCAATTTCTAAGGAATTTGGGTCCCAGGACATTCCTGGTCCCTAAAGACGATACTATGATAGGGACATTAACAGTTTCATTTTTCTGTCTGATATGCCATCTGAACTTTAAAAACCTAGAGCAGAAGAACAAAATATTCAGTTAAGACCTAGTTCTGCATCCATTACCCATGTAAAATGCCGTAGAATCAAACCAATTGGTACTGTTTATGTTTGCCAAATGAACCATTTTAAATATTAAAATGACATCAATACAGGTTTCTGGAGGAGCTTACTGACATTAATGGCATTGCCAAGAATGTAACACAAACTTCTGAACATTTGTCATATTTAGGCAGGTCTATTTTTCAGTTCATTTTCACAGAGCTGAAGAACGGAAATGTACATTGTTGTGGCTGTATAGGAAGGAAACCAAAATGTAGGGAAGGCTTATCATGGGCTTCAAGTGGTACCATGTACTTTACAGATTATTTCATTTTGTAAGTTTATAATATATGTATGTTAAGTGTGCTAAAGATGCAAAGGAAGTATTGCATGGCTTACAGGCATTTCAGAATTTAATAATGAACAAGCAAGCTCAAGTTACTTTAACCATTCAATTTATTAATTGTTGAAATTAAAAACCACTTTCACCCTAACCAATCCCAGGAGGAGTTAGCAAATACACACACTGACATGCACATTCATATACATATCTGTTTATATTTTCATCAGTACTTCCTTCTATAGACCCATGTAATTTTATTTGTAATTCTTAGAAAACAGAAATTATTTATTAGAATTTTTCTTTAATTCTCAGTGTGGCAGGGTTGTGAGGAGGGTGGGGTAAATTATACAATCACGCACAGTATGTATTTCAGGTAGGGGAGAACTTACAAGTCAAAGGTTGGGAAGAGCAGCATTCATCTCCTATTCTCTCAACATTCCATAGAGACACTTGCCAGTGTCTAGCAATGCAGCTGGACTCATAGCAGCTTGTGCCTCACCCACTGTTATCCAATCCTTTTATAGTGACAGGAAAGAATGGCTCCATCAGTAGGTGCTTCACCTGAATTCCACCTGAAAGTCAACCCCTAGACAAGACTAATGTAGGAATAACCTATTTGGGGGTGTGAGCCCAACTG
The DNA here is from genome assembly GCF_030445035.2 of Dasypus novemcinctus. Classification (NCBI taxonomy): domain Eukaryota; kingdom Metazoa; phylum Chordata; class Mammalia; order Cingulata; family Dasypodidae; genus Dasypus; species Dasypus novemcinctus. Next base: position 131,965,116 of record NC_080676.1, read on the forward strand.
TCAAGAATGAGGGACAGGAAGAAAGAAACATGGAACGAGGGAGAATGACCCAGTATGATTTATCCACTTAGCCACTGCTGTGGCTTATGAGTTGCTCAGTATTCTGAAATAGGCTGAGAATCTATATTAAACATGCCTATGGGTCAAAAAGTTCAGAGAAAAAAGGGGGAAGCATTTATCCATTGGCATCAGTCTCCCAATGATCAAGAATTGTCCCAGGGGTATTATCTCGCCCTGCACTTTTCTCCTCTTCATGTCCAAGAATGGCTAGAGTAGGAAGATCCATCTGCCTGAGGGAACATGCGGTTAGGTTGTATCTGTATGAAGCTGATGAAAGATGGAAGCCAACATTCTGGATGAGTCTCTATCAGCCTTACTATTCAGCTCCTGGAGATGTAAGAGCCCACTGGTAGTTGCAATGTCTTCTGCTGGGTGTAGGGAGTCACCCAACTCAAGGACAGCCTCTCCTGCTGGCGAATGTGGGGCCCTGATACAGCTCATCCTTTATGAGGTAATGAAGAAAGTGTGCTCAGGATTACCTTTGGAAATCCTGATTGGGACTACATTATCATTTCTGGGTATTTAGTGATATAAATTCATTCCAATTAAAAAAAGATATGATAAGCAAATTTGTTTTTAATATGGTATAGTTAGGAACAGATTAGGGGGAAAATGAACTGGTTTACCTAACAACATTTACAGTGAATCTAATTCTCATGTTTTATCTTAATGAATTGAATTGGAAAGCTTGACTAGAGGGAAGATTCTTCAAGAGTCACTCATAGGGAGTTGGATATAGGGCAAAAGACTGTCAGAATTTTCCACCCTCATACATTTTGGAGGACATAACTTCTCTGTATTTTTGATGCCACATATTAGAAGACTATGTGAATTATACTTTTCTATTTAAAGAGTTTTCTTTGTAAAAAAGATTGCATTTTCCTTATTAATAACTTCAGTGGTTTCTAGGTTCTCCTTGGACTGTGACTGTGTAACAGATTCACCATAATAGAGACTTTTCAATGCCTTTAATTTAGAGGAAAAACCTGTACCTTCCTTTCCCATTTTTGGACTTCCTATCACTCTGCTTAAAACACTTTTTGGTAATTTCCTGTGGTGTAATATCAGCTCAATTTATCTTTGTTGAAGGATATCTTTGCTTACAATACATTGTCTTCCTTTTCCCCTTACCTCCTCCTTTCTAATTCTTATGGATGCTGGGACTTGACCAATCTAGTTACTCCCTAACCCCACCTCTGTTAATCAGCATATCTAAGGCAATGAAGTCCCAACTTTTTATTTAATAAAGAGGTCACGTCTGTTGAATGTCACTTAAGGGAGTTATGAAAGGGAGGCATCCACCCATCCCTTTCTTCTTTCAACAAATATTTGCTGAACACAATGTATAAAACACTATTCTTTGTTCTAAAAGATTGCAAAATGCAAAAGATCTGTTCCCCCAAAACATCCAAACTAATGTTGCTAAATCCATTTTGTCAAGTAATTTTGGTGTGGGAAAGAAACAGTGGGAAAGCAAGCCGGCAAAGAAAAATAAGTAGTAAGACCCTGAACAGATGTTCAACACAGCAGGGGTTAGCATTACAGACCTGGGATCTAACTTGCAAAAAGCAAGTGTGTAGAGGCTTGCATTTTGACAAGAATCCCAGATGGGAAAAGATTATGCTTTTGGCAAAGGCACTATAGGGAGACCTAAATGAGATCATGAGTACTTTCCTTATAGAACCTCAGAGAAGAATTTGGGGTTAGGAAGCCCATTAGCAGATGATAGGCCTGGGAGCAATACTTAGCTACTGTCCAGGCACTTGCGGGCTGGGTTTATGGAGGTGGCTTATAAAGCTCTGAATGTTCAATTCATCCCCTCTTTATTTAACATCTTTGCATATAAAATGATTTATGCCACAGACTCCTTGCTATTTAACTTTTCAGAAAACCAGCTATTTATTAGGTTATAGTAATTGTATAAAAAAACATGAAATTACAACTAGCAAGGCTAATTTTAAGGATTTCTTCACTTTTAATTAATTCAAGCATCAATATTATAAAACCCACAAGAATAAAATAAAATAAAATTTATTTTGCTAGTAAAATGGATTTTCACATGCTCACAAGTTCCTTAGGGATTGAAGTTCTGTAAGAATTGAAGCCAGCTCATCATGAACACTGGATAGGGGCTAAACACCACATGGAGAGTTTGTTCTGTGCCAGCAAAGGGAAGCAGTAGATAAAACACTCATCAACTCTGCAATAAAAGAACTATTAGGCTGCCATTCAGAATGCTGTTCTTTGGGGCCATACAAAAAACACAATTCCAGGTCATTGGACAAGTTGAGTTCCAAAAGGGGTTTTGCAAGAATCAAATCACATGTGAGCTGGGTCAAAAATCAGGAGGTTGTTGTCTAGGTAGAGTCAGCAGTTTAGACTTAGAGGAGAAAGTTCAGAAAATAGGCCAAGAAATGCTTTTATGTTGGACCATGGGGATAAAATGGTAATTTGTCAGACTGCTTACTTGGTGGGGAAAAAAAAGGAAGTCCTCTGGCCAGGATCATGGAATCTATCAGAGGTGTTCCTAGGCCAAATATACTATGGTTTGATCCATTGCTCAGAGAATTTCTTGGCCCACTGCCTTTACATTAACACCTTCATTCTCTGTGCTGTATTTTCTTTACAGTGGTTATCTACCTCTGAATTTTTTTTTTTTTATATTCATTGACATGTTTTTCATTTGTGTTCTTCTCTTAGAATGTGAGCTGAGTGAGAGCAAGGGCTTTGCTTTGGCCAGCATGTATCTCCAGCCCATGGACATTATATGATATGTTTTAGGATATGACAGCTATTTGTTAAAAGAATGAATAAGTGAAATAAAAATCTTGCAATAAAAACCATGCCATACCATCACTGTTGCATAGGGTACAGAAACAAATGGTAATATAAGATGTTCTTGTTGATTAAAGCTCAAATGTTTGGTAGAGAGGTACTCTGAAAATAGCACTGTTTGTGGGGGTGCACAGTGATCATTAATCTCATTTATACAAGCAGTACATAATATGAAATATTATTTTGACATAGGCTTTAAAAATAACCTTAAAATATTACATTATATATAGATATAGCATTAACAATTTTGATTGCTATTTCTTTTCTCCCAAAGGAAAACGTATTTAGGATTAGGGTCAGATTGTCCCAAAATGCTTGACAGAGGAGTGTTAAATTCCATATCCAATTTTTAGAAACAGTAGTTTAACTTTTCTTTGTCTTTCCCAGTGAGGTTACCATGGAGTTTATATGGTTTTTCTTAAATAATACAAAACTTTCTGTAATATTTTGGATATTTCTGTATTACGCATTTTTAAAATGTATTCAATTTTAAGGGTTTATTTAGGTCTTAAAGGTATTTTGCACTAAATCTCATTTGTTCTATCAATCTTTTACTTCCCTTCAAGCAATTATCTCAACTTTTTCTCGTCCCTCTTCTCTCCATGAGTTACATTTGATGTTTTATGTCTAATCTGTTATAGATAAGATATAAACTGCATGAGGGCAAGGACATTTTCTCTTTTATTGACTTCCTAGCCTTCTGTGACATGGTGAGTGCATAACAACAGCAAAAAAAAGTACAACTTCAAATAACTGAAGGAGATGATAGTGGGCTATTTCAAGCAGTACTTTCAGAGTGATGTATAATTTGGTGGGATTCTTGACTTTGCATATTTATGAACTAGGTTTTTAATTTTTAGTGGATAGTAAGGTTTTAAAAAATTTAACTTTTTATTATATGTTTTCAAAATGAAACTACTGCTAAAAAACTTAGAGCAGAGTTCTATCCCTACCCTCCCTCTCACCATAGTAATCTTTATTTGGAAACAATAAATGTCATCTCTCTTAGTTCTTCTAGTACTTAACTCCTTGTTTCTAAATGTTATATAGCATTGTTTTATTTTGATAATTAATTTTAAACATCATCCAACTATATTATAGCTTGGTGGTAAATCAACTGTCAGGGTTATCATTATTATGACTGTTGTAAAGACTTACATTAGTCATGAGCCAAGTAGTATCCTTCATTTATAGTAAATTGTTATAGAATTTTATCCAAGAATTAATAGCTGTAACTTTCTAAAATTTCCTTAGCTTAGCCTGAAATTATGGCTAAGTCATCTTACATATTCCAACAGCTTTGTAAAATGCTGTTCCATATTACTTTTCACATTGTCAAATATGTCCAATAAAATATCAACTTATTTATCATCTTTATTTCCCTTGGAGGCATCCCTCCTGGGCTCTTTTCTTGTCTGCTCTGAACTCTTGGTCTTTTCTGTGTTCTCCAAGCTGCTGACCAGCTGTCATCTTTGACTCTGCCATTCTGAGAATTCCTTTTGCTTCTCTCCATTTTAGATCTGTTTCCTGATCCTAAGTCTTCCTCTTTTTTTTATTTATCCCCTCTTATGGATGGAGCATATCTTTAGCTTCCTGAGAAATCTAGACAGGCAGTAAATTTTTTGAGACCCTGCATTTCTTAAAATATCCTGATTCTATTTTGATATGTAGTTGATAATGTAGTTGGATGTTTACTACTGGGTTGAACAGTGTTTGTATTAAGAATTTGAAATACATTTCATACCTATCTTCCAGCTTTCAATGCTGTTATTAGAAAGTCAATGCAATTTTTTTCCTAATCTTTTCTATGTATACACATGTTCTCTGCATGATCTTCCCCTTATTCCTGCTTTTTTATTTCTTCATTTGTTGCTTTAGGCACTGGGTGATAGACCTTTTCATTCTGGAGACTTACATCTTTCAGAGGTGGGAGATTTTCTGGTTTTCTATGTGGGACTCCTATTTGACAGATGTTGGACCTCTTTGATTCTTTAATTTTTTTTCTTTTATCCTTTCTCTCATGTTGTCTATCTCTTTGTACTTTTGATCTTCCAATGCTTTAGCTGAATTTTAAAATTCAGGTTATTATAGTTTTATTCTAGAATATATAATTCTTGTCATATGAATACTCCCTTTTATAGTAATCTGCTTTTGTTCTCTTAACTCTCTAAGATATTAACTGCAATATTTTCAGCTCCCTGCATTTTTTTCTTACTTATATTTTTGAAGCTTTTTGTGACCTTTGGTTTTGCTTCTAATTAAGATCAATAACCTAAAATGGGGTGGGTAGGAAATTATGTAGGTGTGGGTTGCTTTTCTGCACTGTTCAATCTCCTGGTAGTTACCATGACAGGCCAACAAGTTTCTGTTCTGTGGAACCGCAAGTGTCAGTATTCCAACTGGAGTGTTTTCTGAGGCAGTACATTCTCTCTTATACCCACCTAAGTGATATTAACTTGGCTACCAGCTTTCTGGAATTTGGTGAAGGGAAGGCCCAGGGTTTGCAATTCAATAAGCAGACTTTAGGTTAATTCCATTTCTTTTTAAATATGGCAAATTTATGTTTCTTATACTGGGTGCCGAAGGTGTGCTGGAGAAGGCATAGTCATTTGAAGATGTACATAATAGGTACTTTCTATTCAGTTTTGCAAAAACTGTTCCTAACAGTTTTTGTGGGTTTTTTTTTTTTTTTTACTTTATTTTTAAAGGAGCTTTAGATTACATAAATGTTACATACAAAATATAGGGAATTCCCCTATACCTCACCTCCTCTCTCTCCCATACTTTTCCCCATTAACAACATGTATTAGTTACATTCTATGTTTATGTCTTCTTGATGAGATTTCAGGGAAGCACCTGGTTTCTTGATTCCCATGATATTCTTCATGAATCATTTCCTGGGAAGATATTCACACATGGCTAAACACATTGATTTTATAACCATTTCTGTAGTTTTTATTTTAATTGTTGATTAGATTTTGGCTTTGTTCCTAATTCTGTGCATAAATATTTTGTTTATCTGTATCATAAATTAGCTATATACTCAACATTGCATGAAATTTTCATTTTTATTTTTCCGCAAAAACCAAGGAGTATGCAATTAAAATACGGACAAAGGACTTGACTAGACATTTCTCAAAAGAAGATAAGCAAACGATCAATAAGCACATGAAAATATGTTCAATATCATTAGCCATTAGGGAAAAACAAGTCAGAACTACAATGAGACACCACCTTATATTCACTGGAATGGACATCATTTTCGAAAAATGGAAAATAACAAGGGCTGGCAAGGATGTGGAGAAATAAAAATCCTTGCACATTGTTGGTGGAATGCAAAATTAGACAGTTTGGCATTTCCTCAAAAAGGTAAACACAGAACTTCCATATGAATTGGCAATCCCACTTCTTGGTATATACCCAAAAGAATTTAAATCAGTGACCCAAACAGATATTATTGTGAATATTATTGCTGAGAATTACAACAATATTCACATCAGCATTATTCTCAATAGGTAAAAGGTAGAAGAAACTCAAATGTTCATCAAATAATGAATGGATAAATTGAATGTGGTATGCACACATAATTGATTATTATTCAGCTGTAAAAAAGGAATGAAGTAATAATACATACTAAAACAAACAAGTATAAACCTTGAAAATATCACGTCAAGTGAAATAAATTAGACACAAAAGGACAGACATGGCATGATTCCACTTATATGAAATAACTAGAATCTGCAATTTCCAGAAACAGAAAGTAGGGTACAGGTTACCAGAAGTGAGAGGGGTGGGGTTGTGGGACGTTAATGCATAATGGGTACAGTGTTTTTTCTTGGGGGGGGGGGATGGAAAAGTTTTGGTAATGGATGGTGATAAGGGTAGCACAAGATTGTGAATGTGATTAATCCCACTGAGTGGTTTGCTTGGGAATGGATAAGATGGGATATTTCATATATATATTACACAATTTAAAAAAATATGTTCATAACAAAGTAACATCAATAATCAACTAATCTTTAAAAACAAACAAGCCAAGGAACATGAAATCATTTTATTTTCAGGAGTCTTAAAGAGGCATAGACATTTTCATAGAACAAAATTAAACACACAAGCGTTATAATTTCAAGTTTGCTGAAATGCATAATATAATAATAATAATGAAAAAGAGAAAAACAAGCATGTGCACGCACACACACACACACATAAACCAGCCCCAAGTCCTGCAGTAATAATGAATTTTTCTGTGTCTGGGTGCTCCTCTGCATTTTGCACCTGCTCCTAAGGTGAGCCAGATTGGCAAGAAGAGAAGGTAGGACTGATTCCAAAGTGTTTTTCCTTATCCAATCACTAGAGTGGAAAACTCACAGGATTGCAGGGTGCATATTAGATGTTCATCCCTGAATTAAAAAAGAATTTAGTGAAAATAGCGACTGGTCCCAAGCCCAACTATACTAGACAGGAAGGATGACAAGTTCTCCACTTACAGAATTTTTTAAATATAGGATCTGCTTAACACAGACTGCTGACCTTGGATTCCCTTCTTATGAGTATATCTATCATTCTAAATGCAAACCCTGAAGGCTGCAAAATTACTCACAAAGTGGCTATTAATAAACAGTGCTATAAAGGTTATAGTAGTCCATAGTGTGTAGACAGGTGTTTTTACTTCCATGTTGATATGAAATGCAAAAAACATTCAGATGCTCAGGATCCACAGCTTTGTTGGAACACTGTGGTTGGATGTGTATGTGTCCATGTGAGCACATATATGTATGCATATATGTACTTATAGACATATATTTTGGAAATACTTCTGTGCATTCTGTAGTATATAGTGTTATTTACAAGTGTGATACTTTTTAAATCAATGTAGTAATGTTTTTTCTAAAGTCATTCCAATCATCACAGTTTTTCAGCAAAGCCAATAAATATACTTAACAAGAAATTTAATAAAGTAATATTGGACCAATATATTTAGTGTTTTATTGTAATGTTAATGAGATTAAGAATGATTGGTATCAGGGGGAAAAATTCAATTCCCCTGTTTAGACTGAGTATATCTCAAAATACAGGAAAAATGTTCCTATCATCTGTTACCTAAGGAGCACTGGTCAATAGCATCTTCAGACATGGAAAGGGTTTATTCAATATTTAGACCACAGTTGTCTGGATCACACATGTCCCACAATTAAATAGAAGATCAAGTAATTCGACATGATGTGGCAGATTGATTTATTTATGAATTCCAAAAAGAGATATAGATTACATTTGTAAACTGATCTGCTCCTCTGGGCATTATACCGTTTGATAGTATTAGATTCAGCTGAAATGTCTTTGATTAAATTACATTAAGATTAGGGCTTTGATTCAACCACTTCATTAGGGTGACTCAGTTTGAGTCACCCCCACTTTGTGGGCTATATAAATGGACACACAATCAAGGAGACACAAAGAAGCAGATATGTGAGAAAAGAGAGTTCCATAGATGTGGAATAGGACTTTGAACCTGTGGCCCAGAAAGAAATGAGTCTCCAGCCTACAGCTGAGATTTTTAGAATTTGAGCCCACAGACCTTATGAGGAAAGAGGAAGGCTGAACTCTCGCAGATGTTACCCGACATCTTGCTTCAACACGTGGTAACAGACTTGAGTGAGGAACTAACCTTGAGTTGAACTCTTTAGGGTCTTGTAAGTGAAAGCTTTTACCCCAATAAATACCCTTTATAAAAACCAACAGATTTCTGGTACTTTGCATCAGCACTCCTTTTGGCTGACTAACACATATAACATACACAATAACAGTAAGGATAAATTCTCTTATATCCCACTTCATTTCTGGACTTATGACATTGCATTTCCTTTTAATTTTTCATTTCTTTTATCTCTACTTTTTTCCTCCTTTCTCCTGACCACCACCTCCGTCTGTCCATCTTATGAAATAAATTGTAAGATGAGGAGCATCTTCAAGAAATTATGTCCTATGGGCTTCCTTAAGGCAATTCAAACTTGTACTATGCTAAATTTATTAATGTTCCCAGTGACAGAGAGAAACTATTTTTTCTCCATCCCTTCATGAGACATTTAAGCAAGTGGATAACAGGTGCTGCCTGCCTGGAACACACTGTACTCTGAATATTCTCATAAGAAGTTGCTCACTCTGGAGAAAGCATTTCATTTCTAAGTCCTAGTGAACACCACCTGTGCTTGGCCAGTCATGGGAAGGAAATACACTTGCTGATGAAAAGTGACTTTTATCTGGTTGATAGAATTGTTTCTCCAAATACTTGAGAAGAAAGCTGATAAATTACTTTCTACCTACCAAGTTAGATAATAACTGTCTGTGCTTTGGAACCAGATATTTCACCTGTGCTTTGAAAGGAAGAAACAATGCAAGATGAAGCAATGTAAAAATCAATGTATTATTCTAATTTGGAAAAAAGATTTACTTTTTCTAATATGATAGATAAAACTCACTTGAATGAATAATTAGAATGAAGATACTTATGTAAAAATAGAAAAGGAAATTAGAGATAAAAAGAAATATTGGTTAGTAGGATTAACAAGGGTAAATTTCTATGATTTTTGCATTAACCTCAGAATTAGCAGATATATCTCATGGACTTAGCCTAATAAAGACGATTTACACAAGGCTATGGATAAGAAAAGAGCCCCAGAGACAATATTTGTAAGCCATAAATTACTAATACATGTGTACTGATGATGAATAAATTATTTTGCAATATGATGAGCATGACACTGCTTTGGGAAAAAAAAAGAAATCTAGGTTTCTGAAGGAAGATTAACTCCATCAGGCCCTTAGATTTTTTTCAAAGTAATTTTCATTTCGTAGTGTTTAAGTATCTTAATGGTTAGAGGGAATTGTCCTGGTGCTTATCCATAGGAAGCATCCTCCTAACTCTCCAAAGCAGAGGCTGGACTATGATCAAAGCCAAGACTTGATGAATTTCATAAGCATGGCAAGGGTCTCTTGTCCTGTGCAGCTCATCTCACCTCCAGACTAATGTGTGATTAACTGCTATCCAGCTCCAGAAGTTGCATGTTGCTTTTCTTAAGTTTCCTGGCTGTGAACACAAATACCATACAATGATTGACTTAAACAATGGGAATTTATTGGCTCATGGTTTTGAGTCTGGGAGAAGTCCAGGATCAAGGCATCAGTGAATCAATGCATTTCCGCTGAAGACTGTTGCATTCTGGGACTAACTTGGTGAAATTTGGGTCCTTGGCTTTTCTGCCACATAGCAATGTACATGGTGATATCTTTTCCTTTCTCTTCTGAGTTTCCTTGACTTTCAGTTTCTAGCTCTTCCTGTGGCTTTCTCTCTCTATGTTTTTATTTCATTCTGCTTAAAAAGGAGGCCATAATCCACATTAAAGTCCAACCTGATTCAGTAGGCCACATCCTAACTAGAAATAATATCTTCAAAGGATCCTATTGACAGTGGATTCACAATCAAGGGTATGGATAAGATTAAAAACTCTTTTTTCGGGAAACGGACTTTGGCCCAGTGGTTAGGGCGACCGTCTACCATATGGGAGGTCCGCGGTTCAAACCCCGGGCCTCCTCGACCCGTGTGGAGCTGGCCAGGCGCAGTGCTGATGCGCGCAAGGAGTGCCGTGCCACGCAAGGGTGTGCCACGCAAGGGTGTCCCCCGCGTGGGGGAGCCCCCACGCGCAAGGAGTGCGCCCATGAGGAAAGCCGCCCAGCGTGAAAAGAAAGTGCAGCCTGCCCAGGAATGGCGCCGCCCACACTTCCTGTGCCGCTGACGACAACAGAAGCGGACAAAAAAGAAACAAGACGCAACAAATAGACACCAAGAACAGACAACCAGGGGAGGGGGGAAATTAAATAAATAAATAAATCTTTAAAAAAAAAAACAACAACTCTTTTTTCCCTGGGGTACCTAATTTAACCTACACACTGTTCTTTCTCAGTTTGCATGTCACACTATTCTCCAAATAACCTGAAAGATTGATAGCTATACTGAATTCCATCTGTGAGTCAGTACTCCAGTGTGAGTTTTTTATTTCTACATTCTTGGTTTTAAATATTCTGGAGACCACAGCATAGATTTATGAGTTGGGAAACACAGGGGTAAACCAGACAGTAAGGGGGAATTTGTCCTAGTGACAACGAGTCAGTATAAAATACAGAGGTTGCTGGCATTTAAAAAAAGAACACTCTATGCCTGTCCCCAGTACCATTTCCATATATACTTTAAAATGCTTATTTCCAGTAGCCTAAAAGAAGTTTTCACTTGAATGTTTCATCAAATCTAAAACTAAACTCATCTCTCCCAATTTATACCTGCTTCCTTACTTATCTATCGTACTTCATCAGTGATATCATTATCCCACTAGTTTTCATGGCAAGAAACAAGGAATATGAATATTATCATTGCTTCTTCTTGCCATCTGACCTTCATCTAAGCCTTATATACTTGCCTTTCAAAAATTATTTTTGTTTATCCCTTCTCCTCTATTTGCATGAGAGTTACATTATTAGCTCTGCTGGACTTTCAAAGGATATCTTAATACCTGCAGCCCTCCTCTCCCACCAGCTGTCCACTTCCACTCCACAGCACACATTCTTGACCTTTGTTGGACTTCTCACTTCACTCTTGTTTCACTTTGTCAACGCTTGTACTGCCTCTGTAGCTTTCCTTACACTATTCTTGCCTGATATGTCTTCCTGCTTCCCCAGATCTGACAATTTCCTTTTTCATTAACTTTTTATTGTGGTAACATGTAAAAGTCAAATTTTTTTTTTATTTTAACCACTTTCAAGTGCACAATTCATTGGTATTAATTACATTCACACTGTTGTGTTGCCTTCACCACAATCCATTACCAAAAGTTTTTCATCACCCCAAAAGAACCTCTGCACCCAGCACTGCTATGACAAATACCACAAATGGATTGGTTTAACAATGGGAATTTATTTTCTCATGATTTTGAGGTTAGAAGTCAACATCAGGCAGGGCTTGCTTTCCTGGAATCTATAGTGTTCCAGCAATACTGCATCACATGATGATGATCTCCTTGTGATCCTCTGATTACATTTGATTTCTTGTCTTCTACTAGCTTCTGGCCTCTACTGATTTACTGTATCCAAATTTCCTTTAAGGATTCCAGTCTATAGATTATGCTTCAGTTCTGTTTCAATTTGGCTTCATCTATTCCTGAGCTTCAAAGATCCTATTCAAGTGAATCCATATCTTAACTAATAATAAAATCTTCAAAGGCCCTATTTACTAGTGGGTTCACATCCATATGACTGTGTCCTAACAGTCTACCCCTTGGACCCCCAAAGGACATGATCCTCTCACATATGAAATACATTCACTACAACCCCAATATCTCAACAGCCTTAAATTATCTTAGTAACAACTGTAGGTACAAAGTCTCATCGGAATCCTCCTAGGATTTGGTCCCTCCTAGGGCAAAATTCCTCTCCATTTGTGGACCTGTAAAACCTAGAAAAAAAAGTTATCTTCTCCCAAAATACAATGGAAGGATGGGAGGGTAACATGTGGATTGACAAATTTTCCTCAGGACTGCTGAAGTGGCAGCCTCATACTTTCTAAGCTCTAGGACTATGCTTTCCCCAAGATTCAGGGAATAGGATGCTCTCTCTGAGCACCAAGACAGCCACACTTACTGAGCATCAAATTGGAAGACCTACCCAGTCCCTCCATACACTGGAATGGAAGGCATTTCCCCTCTAAAAGCTGTGGTAGGCCCACCCTTTCCAAATGTTAGGACAGAAGTCCTGCTCAATCTGAAGTCCAGGTAGAAGACTCTGTCTTGGCCTGAGAAACTCTCTTCTGCCCAAACTACTTTCATGGTAATTTTCCCTTCATTTTGTCCTGTCTTTGTCCCTTTCAGTCCATGTTAACAGTATTTGTGCTCATACAAAATTCTCAGAAACCCTTTAGTTTCTTTTGTGTAATTCAAGGGGCTCAAACTATCAGACAAAAGGAACTTTTACAAATACAACCTGGGTAATTACATATCCAATCCTGACTTCCTCTGAAATAGCTGACTGAATCCATGTTCAGCCACACCTTCTTTAGCAAAAAGTTGGTCAGCCACATCTTCATATGGAGCCCCCTAATACAGTCACTTCTGGTCCTGGTCTCAGAGCATGCTATGCTGAGAATTTTCTAAATCATCACATGCTGCTGGTTCCTTCATGCTTAACAGTTCAGTCCTCAGTAAATACCATTCCTTTATCATTTTACCATAAACACAAGGAGAAATCAGGCTGTGGCTTCCACATTTTGCATGGAAATCTCAGCTAAATATCCTAGTTCATCATTTGAAACTTCTATCTTCCATCTCACATCACAGCACAGTTTTGCAAAGATCTCTGCCACTTTATAACAAGAATCACCTTTCCTCCAGTTAAATAACATACTTATCATTTTCTTTTAAAGCCTCACTTCCAGAAGTACTTTTTACATATATTTAGTATTCTGACTGCTGCAGAAAATACCATACAATGGGTTGGCTTAGAGTTGGCTTAAACAATGGGAAGTTATTGGCTTAGAGTTTTGAGTCTAAAAACGTCCAAATTCAAGGCATTCACCAAGGCAATGATTTCTCTTATAAGACTTGGCATACTGAGGCCAGCTGCTAGCAATCCTTGGACCTTAACTCCTCTGTCACATAGCAATGTATATGGTGGCCTCTCCTTTCTCATCTGCATTCCAATGATTTTCAGCTTCTGACTGCTCTCTCTGGCTTTCTCTCTTTCTGTGACTTTCCCATAAGTCCTACAGTAATAGGATTAAGAGCCATATTGATTCAGCTGGGACACACATTAACTGAAGTTACCTCATCAAAAGGTCCTATTAAAAGGAGTTCACACCCACAAGAATGGTTAAGTTTAAGAATATGTTTTTCTGGGGTACATAGCTCCAAACTACCATAGTCCATCCTCTAAACCTCAAAAAGTCATTTTTTTTCAACATGCAAAATACATTAATTCCATCACAAAAGCCATAAGTCATTTTTAGTAACAATGCTAAATACAAAGTCTCGTCAAAATAAATTATTGGCATGGCTTGTCCTGGGGCACAATTCCTCCGTCTATGGACTTGTGAATATGCAATGGAAAGACAGGAATAGGAGAATTCCCATTCCAGAAGGGATTCATTGGAAGGAAAACTGGAGTCATGGGTCCCAAACAATTCCAAAACCCAACTGGGCAAACTTCATTAAATTTCAAGGTCTGGAAGTCATCTGTGAATCAAGGTTTTGTCCTCTAGACCTGATGGAGCAGTAGCCCCATCCCCTCCAAGTGCTTTCCCAGTGGCCATGCTCTCCCTGAATACTGAGGTAAAAGCTGCACCCTCTCCAAGCATTGGGATGGCAGCTAGTCTTTCCAAAAATGCTGGGACAAAGACCAAACCTGCTCTGAGCATTGGGGTGGCAGCCAATTTCTCTGAAAATGCCAGGATACAGGTCTCATTGTCTCTAAAAAATGGGGTAGCATTACTTTCCCTGAGCCATGGGACACATGAACTGCTTCACCAAGTGCCAATACAGATGGCCTGCATGCACACATGGGTGGTTCCACTATCTTGGCCCAAGGAGATATCTTTGGCTCAAAGTCAGCTTCCATGCTTCTGTCCTTGAAATAATTCTTCCCTCAATTCTTCACTTCCCTGTCTCATTAAATCCAGGCTGCAGTACTTCTGTTCATATAAATTTCACACAAAAAGACTTGACTTTGCATGTAGTTCACAGGGTCCAAACCATCAGATTGTCCACAGTTCTTTCCTGCATAACTGCATTTCTAATCCTGACTTCACCTGTAATGGCTGAGTGGATCCATGTTTATTTCAACCTTCACTTGGAGCCCTATTTTCTGGGAACTTTCTGGAGGCTCAGGGAGGTCTCTGATAGAGATGCTTCTGTCCATAATCTCAATGCCACTATCTAAGACTTTGCCAAGCAATCAATTTTTGTTTTTTGTGGTTAAGAGTTCATTTCTCAGTGTATCTCTTTCCTCCCACATTTCACTATAAGCTTCAAGAAGAAACCAGGTTGCACCTTCCACGCTTAGCTTAGAAATTTCCTCAACTAAATATCCAAGTTCATCACTTTTAACTTCTGCCTTCCATGTGATATCAGAACACAAGTTCAACAAGTTCTCTGCCACTTTAAAACAAGGTTCACCTTTCCTCTAGTTTCAATAATAGACTCATAATTTACTTTTAAGGTCTTATCAGAGGCCTTTAGTGTTCATATTTCTTCCAACAGTCCCTACAAAGCAACCTAGGCTTTTTCTATCAAGCACCTGACAATTGTTCCAGCCTCTACCCATTACCTAATTCCAAAACCATTTCTACATTTTTGGTATTTGCAATAACACCCCACTCTCTTGGTACCAAATCTGTATTAGTCAGAATTCTCCAAGGAAACAGAACTGACAGGATATATATAAACTGAGGTTTATCATAAGAATGGGCTCAATTGTGAGAATGGACAAAGTTCAAATTCCATCAGGCAGGTTGCAAGCTAAGAACTCTGGTTTAGGTTTTAACGAATTCCCCAGGAGAAGTTGGCTGACTGAAGTAAAGATGGAAATTCGTCCTTCTGACAACTGAAATGATCTCTTCTCCTTTTAAGGCCTTCAAATGATTGGATGAGATGTTGCTCATTGTAGAATACAATCACCTCAGGTTATTGTAGATGTAATCAACCATAAACGCAATCAAATTACTGATGATTTAAAACCATAAAATAGTCTCACAGTAACAATCAGGGCACTGCTTGCTTGACCAAATAACTGAACACCATATGCTAGCCAAGTTGATACATGAACATAACCATCAAAATGTGGTATGGTTGAAATACCATATGTCTACTGACTTTCCCTTCATGATGATTTATTTATTTTTTAAATAAAAAAATTTTCTCTGCATCTCTCCTTACAGAAATTTAGGCTTTTTTTAAAATCAAGTACCTTAAATTCTTCCAGGTTCTATCCATTTACCCAATTACAAAGTTACTTCCATATTTTTAGGCATTTGTAATTATAGCGCCCCACTTTCTGGTACAAAAACTGTCTTCAATTTCCGAGGTCAAAATGACAAATACCACACAATGGATTGGCTTCAAGGATAGGAATGCATTGTCTCATGGTTTGGGAGGTCAGACATCTGACATCACTATATGGGTAGGGTTTGCTTTCTCCCAGAATGTACACTGTTCTTACAATCATCACATGGTGATCTCTCTTTCCTTACATCTGCTCCTCTGATTTTTACTGACTTCTGGACTCTACTGGTTTCTGGTTTCTACTGACTGACTGTGTCTGAATTTTCTTTCCTTATAAGGATTCTAGTTATATAGATTAAGACCCACCCTGATTCAATTGGGCCTCATCTGAATATGCTCTTCTTTTGGTCAAAAATGAGACCACATCTTCTAATGTCCAATTTGCAAGTGCTTCCACACAGGACTGGGGGTTTGGACTTGAACAATGTCTTTTGTGGGGTACATGATTTAATCCCCAACAAGTCATTAAGCAGTAACTTCCTATTCCACCATTCCTCCACCACCTGTCCCCTAGTAACCTGTAATCTACTTCGTATATTTATGAATTAGCTGATTCCATATATCGTATAAGTGAAATCATATAAATTTGTTTCTGTCTGTCTTATTTCACTAAACATGACTCCAAGGATCATCCATGTCGTAGCATGTGCCGGATCTTCATTCATTTTTATGTCTGAATAATATTCCATTGTCTGTATACACCACATTTGTTTATCCATATATCTGTTGGTGAACATTGCATTGCTTCCAGTTTTTGGCTCCTGTGACTAATACTGCTATGAACATTTGTGTACACATATCTGAGACAATGTTTTCAATTCTTTTTGGTACATACTGTGGCAGTTTAAAATTGTATGTACTCCAAAAAATTATGTTCTTAAAGCTAATCCATTCCTGTGGGTGGTAAACATATCCTAAGTAGGGCCTTCTGATGAGGTTACTTCAGTTAAGGCATTGCCCAGGGCAGATCTTAATCCTCATACTGGAGTACTTTATAAATGAAATGAATATTGTAGCAGTTTCATACGCTTATGAATTCCAAAAATAGATATTGGATTATGTTTGTAATCTGATCTGTACCAGGGCATGATTGAGTTATAATTAGGGCATAAAAAGCATGGCAAAGGACAGAGTTGAGGGTTTTTTGATGTTGCAGTTTTGATGTTGGAGTTTGATGCTGAAGACTTAAGCTGGAACTCCAGGAAGTAAGCTCACAGAGGAAAGAGAAGCCAGCCCCAGGAAGAAAGGAACCTTGAACCCAGAGAGAAGCAAGACCCTGGAAGGGAGGAATCCTAGAAGCCTGAACCCTCACAGTTGTAGGCAGCTATCTTGCTCCAACAAGCGAAAATAGACTTTGGTAAGGGAAGTAACATATGCTTTATGGCCTGGTATCTGTAGGCTCCTACCCCAAATAAATATCCTTATAAAAACCACCCAATTTCTGGTATTTTGAATCAGCACCCCTTTGGCTGAATAAGAGAGAGAGAGAGAGAGAGAGAGAGAGAGAGAGAGAGAGAGAGAGAGAGAGAGAGAGAGAGAGAGAGAGAGAGAGAGAGAGAGAGAAATACTATGGAAAGAAGAAGCAGAAAGAAACAAAACCTGGAATAGAATTGAGAGAACAGCAGATGCCTCAATGTGTCTTGCTATGTGGTAGAGGAGTCAAGGATCACTGGTGGCTAGTTTTCAGGAAGAAATCTTCATGTTGATGATGCATTGATTTGGACATGTTCTCAGCCTCAAAACTGTAAGCTTGTAAATGAATAAATTCCCATTGTTAACAGCCTACTCATTCTGTGGAATATGCTTTCAGCAGCCTAGTAATGGGATTTCCAGGTCATATGGTAATTCTATGTTCTATGTTCTGAGGACCCATGAAGCTGTTTTTCATAGTGGCTGCACCATGTTATATTCCCTCTAACAATATATGAGATTTCCTATTCTTTCACATCTTTACCAACACTTGTTATTTTCTCTTTTGTGAAAAATAGTGTATTTTTCATTTAATACCCCAATTCAGTTTTTACTTTATTTTAGTTTTTCTAAATTAGTATATATTCTATTTCTAATCTTTAAACCTATCATTACTATTTCATTTTCCTACTAATTGAATTTGGCTATATATTCAGCTTCATTTTTGAAGAAGTTTTGGACCACAGAGGGTTTCAGTGATGGCAGGGGAGGAACACTGGTGTGGGGTGTTATTGATGGGGGACACGTAGTTGGGAGGGAGTTCTCTAGGACATGTATATAGGGTACATAAAAATGTCTGGATATTCATTGGGTATTTTCATACTAGTTACAGTTATAAATGACAACTGAGGGAGTGCTGAATTCCTAGCCAGGTGAGCTCTGTCACATTCCACAATGGAACAGCAACATTTCCCCAAGTACGAGGGCAAAGATCAGTGAAGGATGGTCCAATGATGAGCCCTTGATACTGATGACTATGTTTATGAGCCTATGTGCTTGATTTCCAACTAGGTCTACAGCAGTAGGGTGCCTAAGAGTTACCTCCTGAGAACCTCCATGTTGCTCAAATGTGGCCACTCTCTAAGCCAAACTCAACATGTAAATGCATTACCTTCCCCCCAGTGTGGGACATGACTCCTGGGGATGAGCCTCCCTGGTGCCAAGTGGTTACAACCAATCACTAGCTGGTGATGCAACTAGAAAAAGACCTTGAATAAAAAGGGGAAGTGGTAAAGACAAATGAGTTTATATGACTAAGAGTCTTCAAAAAAGTCAGAGGTTGTCAGAGGGGTTGTGCTTATGCATGCCTCAGCAGAATCCCAGAGATACAACCCCAGGTATTGATGGTCCTGAGGGCTATGGAGACACACAGGTTCTACAGTCATGGCAGATGGCTCTGGATTTCAGTGCCTTTTCAGTGGGCCCTACTTTGGAATTTGTGTTCCTGAGTGTGGTGGAATTGGACTCAGATGTGACCTTGTTACACATGCTCCTTCTGTCACTTTTACTGAACCTGTGGTAGGTGCTGGGGTTGGTGTATACTCAGGAGACTTGAATCTCTGGACTGGCTATGTGTTAGCTGGGCCCTGAGCTTCAGCAGAGTTGCAACTCCTACTGTCTGGTTCATTGGTCTTACCCAGGTCAGCTAAGAGGGAGGTGAAGATGGTCAACCACCACACCAGGGAACCAAGAGTGCCTACAACTGCAAGCACAGAATCACATCCATCACCCATGTGTGATCTAAGCCTCCTCTCAATTTAGAGGTGGAGTGGACATCACCATCCCATGGTCCACAGGATGGAGGAATAAAACATGGATTAGAGTGGACTTACTGGTATTCTGCTATAGAAGTATTGTGACTATTAGTGGAAAAAATTGTAGCATTGATGTGGAGAAAGTGTCCATGGTAGTTGCTGGAGGGCAGGGAGAGGGAAGAAGAGATGTGATAAGGGAGCATTTTCTGGACTTGGAGTTGTCCTAAATGATATTGCAGGGAAAGGTGCTGGAGTTTATATATCCTGCCATAACCCACTGAATGGACTGTGGGAGAGTGTAATTTACAATCTAAACTATTATCCATGTGGTGCAGCAGTGCTCCAAAATGTATTCACCAAATGCAATGAATGTGCCACAATGATGAAAGGGGTTTTTGATGTGGGAGGAGTGGGGTGGGGTGGGTGTGTGGTATATGGGAACCTCTTATATTTTTTAATGTTACATTTTTTTTGTGATCTATGCATCTTCAAAAAATACAATTAAAAATAAGTAAAGAAATAAATAGAGAATAGTCATTGTAGTGGGTGTGAAATGGGATCCTGGTTTTGATTTGCATTCGTTCTGATGACTAATGATGTTGAGTATCTTTCTGTTTAGCTATCGGTCATTTGTGTAGCACCTGGGGAGAAATGTCTATTCAAGTTCTTTGTCCACTTTTAATTGGATTGTTTGTCTTTTTGTTGTTGATTTGTAGCAATTCCTTATATATTCGTGGTATTAACCCTTATCACATATATGATTTGTGTATCAGTAGGATTCTCCAAAGAAACAGAACTAAGATATGTATTTCTTTATTATGCTATTATAATTTTATTATACGAATTGGCTCACAATACTGTGGAGATTGAAAAATCCAAATTTTAAAGGACAGGTTGAAAATTGGGAACTCTGATGAAAGTTTTAATGAATTCCCCAGGAGAAGTTAGCTGGCTGAAGTACAGATAGAAATTCTACTTTCAAACTGCTGAAATCATCAGATTTCCTTTTAAGGTCCTCAAATGATTGGATAGGACTTTCCTCATTGCTGAAGACAATCTCCTTTGTTGATTGTAGATATAATCATGTCAAGATGTAGTCAACTGTCTGATGATTTAAATTCCCTCAGAATATCAGGTCAGTGCTTGCTTGGACAAACAAATGGACACCATAACTTAGCCAAGTTGGACACATAAACTTAACCATCACACTACACCCCTTGTTGACTTGACACACATACATATATTCTTAAACCAAACTTAATCTATAAATAAAAACAATAACAGTCTTGTGTTCAACTGGCAGTGCACTAATTCTTTCCAAAGAAGAGTTTACAAGTTCATGAGTAATATTCACTCTTAAACATGACATCCTGAACTTAAATACTATAAAATAAAGTTAATATAACTTATGTTATATGATAAGGGGATAAGATAGGGAAGAAAACTAAGGTATTTCCTCTTCCCTAGAGTTTTTTGTCACCAATTTTCCAAATATAATCTTTCCAATTCCCTGACTACCTAGCCAAACCATTGGCAACAAGCCATGAATCAGTATACAAGCGTACTTCTGGCCATTTTTCTTTCCAAGCAAAATGAACAAGCAGGTACAAGGCTTGAAATTCTTTCCACTGGGAGGATTTCTCTTCAACACTGTCATTCAGGAATATTCCAGAAAGGAGTCATAGAACTGCAGCTGTCCCTTTTTGGATAGCAACTGTGTATCATACAGAACCATCTGTAAATCAGGTCCAGGTTTTCTCTTTCTCAATCACTTGTTTGTATGGAATTCCCCAAGAGGCCATAGGTGTGGTCTGGGAAAGAGTAAACAAGGTGGTAGGTATTAGGGCAATGGGCATTTGGGCTATTTTCTCATGTAATTTATTTGTGCCTTCAGGGTCTGCTCAAGCCCAACTCATACATACAACTTAAATTTGATGGTGGAGTGCTGCTGTGCATGCCCAACATTATGGCTTGTCAGTCATATATTTTTTTTATAATGGGCAACGTAGATCTCATGGTAACTTAGTGGCTTATGGTTAAGTGTTTGCCCATACTAAGCCCCAGTGGCAGGCCCAGAGTTGTTTATCAAAAGGAGAGTAGCTATCTGCAGAAGATGACTGAGCTTTGCTCCCAATCCTAAGGGTCTATGTTGTGATTCTCCTAAAGAAGCCGGACGAAGTTTCCAAACAACGTCTCTTGAAACTGAAACATCTAGCACCATTGGATGTACTGGATCATATGTTCCAAGTTTCAGAGAAGTTTAGATAACAGCCTGGACCTGTTGCAGAAACTCCTTTTCTTCTGGTCTCCACTCAAATCTAGCAACTTTTGGGTTACTTGGTTAATAGGCCAAACTAGCACTCCCAAATGAGGAATACGTTTGTCTTCAAAATCCCAAGAGGCCAACTAGTGTTGTGCCTCTTTTTTGGTTGTAGAAGGGGGGCAAATACCATAGCTTATCCTTCCTTTGAAGGGATAACTTGATATATACCCCATACCACTAGATGCCTTGAAATTTTACTGAGGTGGAAGGCCTCTGAATTTTCTGGATTATATCCCACCTTCTGGCATGCAAGTGCCTTATGAATAAGTCTAGAAAAGTTGTTACTTCTTTCTTACTACCTCTAATCAACATGATGTCATCATTATACTAGACCAGTGTGATATCTTGTGGAACAGAAAAGTGATCAAATTTCCTGTAGACTAGATTATGAGGTAGGACTGGAGACAGATTATGGGATCTCTGTGCAATCCCTATACTGCTTTTGAATTGCTATTTTGCTAGGTAGGTGGCTTCCATTTGGCCTTTACTACCACAATAGCTCTCACTGTACAAGTCAAAGAATCAATGAGGGGATTCTACCAGTTGCTGAGTATGTCTATTCTAATTTTGCAGTCCAGAACTAGGGAAATAACCATAGAATGTATACAGGGAAACACTGAACCTAGTAAGGCACAATGGACCCACTGTAAGATGAACATTAGCTAAAACTCCATTGTTCACCTGACTTCCACTAGCCCATCTGCCTGGTGGACCACAGTGATGTTTTTGATCTTCTGGAATTAATGTCTGGTTAGAGCTAGTGTCTTATAATTCCAATAATAGCTCTGCATTTCCTTTTCCCTGATGCATAGTCACCCTGGTAAAAGGCTATTGGTCACTTTGGGAAAGACTGGAAAGAAGAGTAACAGTTTAGATTTTTGGCAGTGTGCCAGGGTCCTGTCCCTAGAGGACTTGGCCTTCTCTTTATTCAAGAAATTCCAGGTCTGTAAACTGTCTAAAATCTGGGGATTGACTGAGGGGTGGCAACTCTTGGTTTTTGAGATTCAAGTTAGACTTTTGTTCATATGACCTGGAACTCTCTTGTTTACAGAGATCAAGTAAGTATTTGGCAGACTTGACCTTTATTTCGCTTCAAGGTATCCCATGACTAACTAGTTAATACCTTAGGTTTCTGAGTCAGACCTTTCTTATTATTGCTTTGATTCTCCTGTTCATTATGGTAGCCATGCCCACCTTGTCATTGGCAATTAAGTACTGCCACTTGGCTCTGGCAGCCCAGGATCCAATCATCCCCACTGTGTTTAAGGATCCCATGTCAGCTGTAGCAGTTACAGTAATATCTGACCTACAGAGAAGAGCAACCACAGAGCTCTTTGGTGATGATGGAGCTAGTCTCATAAATTTATTTCTCATATTCCTGGTGATAGGTTTGTCTTCTGGACATTCCTGGGATGAGTGAGCAGGTCTTAGATGAAAAATTCAGTTTAACATCCAAATATCCCCAAGACTTTGGATCCCCTCTTCTAACATTATACCAGGGCAGTTTTGGTATTTCAGCTTCGATTAATGTAGGCTACCTTTTGGTCCATGCTTCAGCTAACCACCCAAACAAGCTATTACAGTTCTTTCTAATCCCAAACTACAATACTGAATCCGAGATCTTTATTTAGTGGACCCATACTTACAAACTCAACCTAATCCAATTTTAAATTCCTTCCTAATTTCTGTATATCTAAATTGGAATAATTATGCAGTTATATTCAAGTGTAGCAAACCTTCTAATGGGTCACACATTGTACTTCATCATTTGGGGCCTGTTGGTACTTCAGTCTAATCATAGGTCTCCAAGAAAGGAGGGGTGATGGGGGTGGGTCAAGGAGTGTTTTACAAGTCAACTACCCCAGGAAATTCCATCAAGAGTTTCATCTGGTGAAACAGGGTTAATATCTTTAGACAGAGGTTTGAGTACTGTTTCCTCAGGATAGGAAGTATGTAAGTTTATGAGAAGCAGCAGGATTAATCTCTTCAGATGGAGATTGGATGGCTGATTCCTGAGGGCAGACTGGAGGCTGGGTGACTGATTCCTCAGAGCAAACCATTACAAATTTATCTGGCAAAGAAAACTCAGTATAATCTAGGGTTCAACATCCCCACTATCATCATTATCAGTCCATATGTCACCATTTCAATTTTAAACATCATATTCTTTCCCAATCAATGTCCTCAGTTTAACAGGAGATACTCTGCAAGGTTGGGAATTCGATATACATGGTAATTCAGCCACTTTCAAAGGAATCTCTGGGTCTGGTTTTCAGAAATCCTCAATCTGTGGCTAGGAGAAATAAAAGTTTCTTTCAGGGTACTAATAGAAGCATTCATAGCCTTCATGCGTGCTTGAGCTGGAAATTTGAAGCCATGAGCTCATCCCTTTCTTTAACAACGGTATCCAGTGTATTTAGGAGCAGTCAACCGACATTATTATACTTTTTAACTCCACAGAATTCTGTTAGGTATCAAATACACTGCCATCTAAAACTCTACCTCTTATAATCATTTGAGTAGCAGTATTCAGTGATGAGGTAATTTTGTATCTCTGTTGCTAATCCACATCAAGGACTATCAGTGCCATTCTTGATCATTGGAAATAGAGTCATTAGTGATGTTTAGTCAAACTAGATTAGAGGACCAATTCCTATTTTCCAGACCAATTCAGAAATTACATCCTTAAGATGCTCTTTCTCACGGACCATTCTTGGTATCAAAATCTTTAATATTCAGGGTTCTGTTAGTCAGCCAAAGGGGTGCTGAAGCAAAGTATCAGTAATAAAGGGTATTTATTTGGGGTAAAAGCTTAGTTACATAGCCCTTGAGAGTCCAACTCAAGGCTGCTTTCTCACCAAAAGTCTGTTGCCATATGTTGAAGCAAGATGGCAGGCAATCTCTGCCTGGTCTTCTGGACCTTCTCAGCTTCTCAGCTACTCTGTTCTCATCTTCTGCAAATTATCTGCAGAATTATCTATTCTGCAAATAGTTCCTCTTTCTTCCCATGACTTTTGCTGTTTGAGCCTTCTTTTTGTCACAGGGCAGATCTGAAATGACCAAGTTCTTTCCCTTCTGTGTTTTCTTCTGTGTGTCTTCTTGAGTTAGTGTCCATTTATATAGGCCAAAGAGGGTGGGGACTCAATCTGAGTCATGCCTTACTGATGTGGTTAAATCAAAGCCCTAATCTTAACAGGTAATTTAATCAAGACATGCTAGCTGAATCTAATGCATTCAAAGGATATCACACCCAGAGAAATAGATTAGTTTACAAATATAATCTCTCTTTTTGGAATTCATATATAATCTCAAACTACCACAAGGGTTTCCTAGAGAAAAAGAGTCAACAGGATAAATACATAATTGTATTAGTCAATGATCTCTAGGAAAGCAGAAACAGCAGGAGTTACCTGTAAATAGTATGAGAGATTTTATAAAATTGTCTCCTGCGGCCATGGGGATACACAAGTCCAAATTCCATAAAGCAGGCTGCAAAACAGAGGTTATGATGAAGGTCATTACTGAGTTCCCAGGAGACACTGGCTGTCTGAAGTAGAGATGGGGACTCTTTCTGAATGCTGAAATCACTTCCCCTTTTAAGGTTGTAGCAGTTTGATATTATTGATGAATTCCAAAAAGAAATATTGGATTATGTTTATAAACTGGTTTTTCCTCTGGGCATGATTAAATTGTGATTAGGGCTTTGATTGGGCCACATAAGTGGGACTCACAGATAAAACTATATGGCAAGGCAGAGGAGTTGGTTGGAGTTTTTGACCTGGAGCCTGGGAAGTAAACACATAGGAAAAGAACACAGAGGAATAGAGATAGCTCCTTAGACATGGTAGAAGCCCTGGGAGAGAGACAGAGCTGGTCACCTGAGAGTCTACAGATGGCCTTGTGGAGAAAACAGAGGAGCTGAACCTGGAGAGAAATGATCCCTGAGAAGAGAGGAACCCAGGAAGCCTAAATCCTGGCAGACATCAGCAGCCATCTTGCTCCAACATGTGGCAATAGACTTTGGTGGGGAAAGTAACTTACGCTTCATGGCCTGGTAACTGTAAGCATCTGCCCCAAATAAATACCCTTTATAAAAGCCTACCAGTTTCTGGTATTTTGCATCAGCACCCCTTTGGCTGACTAATACAAAGGTCTTCAATTAATTGCATGAGTCATTACTCATTGCTGATAGCAAGCTCCTCAGTTGATTGTAGATGTTATCAGCCAGCTATGCAATCAACTCACTGATGATTAAAGTCCATGACATCATACATGTAAATGCATTACAATTAGCCCTGTGCATGCTTGACCAAACAATTGGGCACCATAACCTGGCTGAGTTCACATATTAGCCTAACTATCACAGTCCATCCCTTGTCAACATGGCAGTAATATACATCACCTTAAACCATACTTAGTCTCTAAATTAAAACAATAGCAGATCTATCTATCTATCTATCTATCTATCTATCTATCTATCTATCTATCTATCTATCTATCTATGTCATCTATCTATCTATCTATCTATCTATCTATCTATCTATCTATCTATCTCTGCCTAGCAATATTCAACTGTCCTCTATATATCCAGCAGCACCCTAAATCACTCCAGAATAGGGGGAAAGTTCTTGGATAATATTCACTCTTCAACTTGACATCCTCAAATACTATGATATGAAAGTAATACAGCTTATGTCATATGGTAAGGACAAAGCTTAGGGAAAAAAACAAAGATATTCATTTTGTATGTACACAAACTATTCATAACAAAACAAGGAAGAAATATTCATGACCACTACATCCTCATTTCTATAACTGGTCACATGGATGAAGTTCATATTTATTACTACCTTCTTCCACTGTCCATTCCATATTCCTTTTACCCTCAGCAAGTTCCTCAGCTAGCCATAGTTCTTTGACTGGTGTGGTGACCCAAACTTTCATTCCTGAAGATTCTAGGTCATTTTAGTCCCACCTGGATTGAGTTGTTGCAATTTTCCTTTGACTTTAATAACAGTTTTTTTTTTCTGAGAGTTTTATGGATTTAGCTCTTATATTTAGATCCTTTGTCTAGTTTGAGTTATGTTTTACATATGGTGTGAAGTAATGGTGTAAATTTATCCTTTTGCTTGTGGACATCCAGTATCTCCAGGAACATTTGTCGAAGAGACCATTCTTTCCCCATTTAATGTACTTGGCACCATTGTTAAAAATCAGTTGGCAATAGATACATGGGCTTATTTCTAGACTCTCACTTCTATTCTATATATTGATCTTTATGCCAATACCCCACTGTTTTCGTTACTGTGGATTTTGTGGTAAGTTTTGAAATCAGGAAGTGTGAGACCTCCAGTTATGATTTTTACAAGATTGTTTTTGACTTTCAGTGGTCATTGTGATTTCATACAAATTGAGGATCAGCTTTTTCCATTTCTGTGAAAACAGGCTGCTGGAATTTTGAAAGAGATTGTATTGAATATATAAATTGCTTTACGTACTTTTGATACCATAACAACATTAAAACTTTATATCCATGAACGTGGGAGGTCTTGTCATTTATTTAGGCCTTCTTTACTTTCTTTTAGAAGTGTTTTGTAGTTTTCAGTATAGAATCTTTCACATCCTTGTTAAATTTATTTCTAGATATTTTATTCTTTTAAATACTATTGTAAATGGAATTTATTTCTTACTTTCCATTTCAGATTGTTCATTTCTGGTGTATAGAAACACAACTGAATTTTTCATGTTAATCTTGAGCCTGCAACTTTACTGAACTCCTTTAGTTTTCTTGTGGATTCATTGGGATTTTCTGTATAAAGGATTATGTCATCTGAAAATAGAGATTATTTTACTCCTTCATTCCCAATTTGAATGCCTTTTTTTTTCTTTTTCTTGCCTAACTGACCAGAATTTCCAGTATAGTGGTCAATAGTGGTAAAAATGAGCATCCTTGCCTTGTTCCTGAATTTAGAGGGAAAGTTTGTAGTCATTCCTCATTGAGTGTAATGTTAACTATGGATTTTTCATTAATGCTTGTACCAGTTTGACATTGTTTATGAATTCCAAATATGGACATTGGATTATGTTTGTAAACTAGTCTGTTCCTCTGGGCATATTAGATTATATTAGATTCAGAGATTTCATTTTACTTTATTAAATAATGATTAAGGCTTTGATTGGGCCACATCAGTAGGATGTTGAGCCCCCACCCACTTGGTGGGCAGGGACTCACAGAGAAACCATACCGCAGTGAAGGGAATTTGGAGTTTTGATGCAGAGTCTGGAGAAGTAAAGACATGGAGCAGGAAGACACAGGAGAGTTTTTGAACTGGAGACCCAGGAAGTAAATACAGAGAAGCAGATATATGAGGAAAGAGAGAAGGCTCCATTAGAAATGGCAGAGGCACCAGGAAGAGAGACAAGCTGTTCACTTGATAGTTTATAGCTGGCCTTGTAAGAGAGCAGAGCAGGTGCCCAGAGAAATGAGACCACCCTGCAGCTGATATTGGAAGAAGCTGGGACCATGGAGTCTTAAGAGGAAGAGTAAGCCTGAACCCTCACAGCCTTTGGCAGCTATCTTGTCCAACATGTGGCAAGAGGCTTTGGTGAGAGAAGTAACTTACACTTTATGGCCTGGTAACTGTAAGCTTCTACCCCAAATAAACACCCTTTATAAAAGCCAGCAGATTTCTGGTACTTTGCATCAGCAGCTCTTTGGCTGACTAATACAGTGCTCTTTATTGAGCACTATATTGAGGAAGTTCCCTTCTATTCCTATTTTTCTTGGTATTTTTATAATGAATATACATTAGATCTTCTCAAATTCCTTTTCTATGTTGACAAGACCATGCAATTTTCTTCCTTCATTCTATTAATGTGATGTATTCTACTGAATTTTGTATCCTAGTCTTATTAGTCAGCCAAAGGGGTGCTGATGCAAAATACCAGAAATTGGGTGGTTTTTATAAAGGGTTTTTATTTGGGGCAGGAGGTTACAGATACCAGGCCATAAAGCATAAGTTACATCCCTCACCGAAGTCTATTTTCACATGTTGGATCAAGGTGGCTGCTGATGGCTGCAAGGGTTCAGGCTTCCTGGATTCCTCCCATCCAGGATCTTGCTTCTCTCTGGGTTCAAAGTTCCTTTCTTCCCAGAGCTTGCTTCTTCCTGAGCTCAGTGTTCCTCTCTTCCTGGAGCTGGCTTCTCTTTCCTCTGTGAGCTTACTTCCCAGGGCTCCAGCTTAAGGTTTCAGCATCAAACTCCAGCATCAAAACTCCAACATCAAAAATCCCCAACTCTGTCTTTTGCCACACCTTATATCTGTGAGTCCCCATCCACCAAGGGGCAGGATTCAATGCCCTAATGACATGGTCCAATCAAAGCCCTAATTGTAACTCAATCACCCCCAGGTACAGACCAGATTACAAACATAATACAATATCTATTTTTGGAATTCATAATCCTATCAAACTGCCACATCTAGGAAATATATTATTAATCCTATACCCATGTCCCTGAGGATGTGAACTTATTAATAAATATTTATTTTTGAAGGTGTTATTTTTAGTTAGGACTTGGTCCAGTTGAATGACAGTGAGTCTTAATCCATATTCCTGGAAGCCTAGGAAGAGAAAAACTTGGGAACTAGAGTTAGAGAAAGCCACAGAAAGAATCTGTAAATTAGTGGAAACCAGAAAAGCAGGCAGAAGGACAGAGTGGACGCTATGTAATGGGAGGCAGAGGTACAAGTGAAGAAACCCCAAGGATTGGTGGCAGCCAGCACAGAATCCTACTGACTCCATAGAATGCCAATCTTGCCTAAATCTTTGACTTCTTCTATTCTCAAAACCACTGGAGTCAATAAATTCTTATTGATAAACCAACCAGTTTTGTGGTATTTGTCATAGCAGCCTGTCAAATCAAGACACATGTATTGTAATACATTGATATGTTTTCTTATGTTGAGCAACTTTTGCATTCCTTAGTTAGAGCCCACTTGGTCATGGTGGATTATCCTTTTTATATACCTTTGTATTCAATTTCCTGGTATTTTCTTGAGGATTTTCCATCTCTATCCATAAAGTAAATTGGTCTGTAGTTTTCTTTGCTTATGATGTCTTCTTTTGGCTTTGGTATCAGATTAAAGCTATCCTTACAAAATGATTTAGGAGAGTTCACACATCTTCAATTTTCTGTTGTTAATTCTTCTTTGAGTATTTAATATAATTCACCAATGAACCCATCTGTTGCTGGACTTACCTTCATTAAAAGATTTTTGATTACTAATTCAATACCTTTGCTTGCTGTAGGTCTGTTGAGAGCTTCTATTTCTCCTTAAGTCAGTTTAGGTAGGTTTTGCATTTCTAGATATTTATCCATATCTTCTGGATCATTGGATTTGTTGGCATAGAATTGTTCATAGTGTTCTTTTACATTCCTTTTACTTCCCACAAGATCACTAGTAATGCCCTACTTCATTTCAGATTTTAGTTATTTTTGGCTCTTCTTTTTTTTCTTTGTCAGTTTAGCTAAAGTGTTGTAACATTAACGATCTTTTCAGAGGAACAACTCAATTTCATTGAGTCACTCAGTTGTTTTATTTTCCCTCTGTTATTTTATTCATTTCCATTCTTATCTTTATTCTTTCCTTCCATTAATTTTAGTTTCTTCTTTCTATTCTTGTCCTTCTTTTTCTACTTCCTGAAGATGAGAAATTAGATTATTGATGACGTCTTCCTTCTTTTTTAGTGTACTCTAAATTTCCCTCTTAGCACAACTTTGCTACATCCTTTTAACTTTAGTGTGTTGTGTTTTGATTTTAATTAGTGTCTAAAATTATTCTTATTTCCTTTACGATTTCTTCTTTGACCCATTGCTTGTTTAAAAATATGTTTTTTAATTTCCACTTATTTGTAGATGTTGTAATTTTTCTTCATTTATTAATTTCTAGTTCCATTTCACTGTGAGAAGATGCTTTGTATAATTTACATCTTTTTAAAATTTTTGAGACTTGTTTTATAACTAACATATGGTCTATGAGACCATGGACACTTGAGAAGAATATATATTTTCCTGTTGTTGGGTGGAGTGTTTTGTATATTTCTGTTAGATCTAGTTGGTTTAGAGCACAGTTTAAGTCCTTAATTCCCTATTGATCTTCTGTGTTTTATCTATTATTAAAAGAGGTGTGAGGTCAATATTATTATAGAACTATTTGTTTCTCTTTCTAATTCTGTCAATGTTTGCTTTAGGCATCTGTAGTTTAGATCTCTGTTTTAGTGTATATATGTTTATAATTATTACATCATCTTGGTGGATTGACCCTTTTATCAATATACAATGTTCTCCTTTGTCTAGTTTACCAGTTTTGACAGAATCTGTTTTGTCTGATATTAGCATTGCCATTCCAGCTTTCTTTTGGTTACTATTTGCATAGAATATATTTTTCAAGCCTTTGTCTTTCAACCTATTTGTATCTTTGGGTCTAAGCTGCGTTTGTTATAAAAAGCATATAGTTGGATCATGCTTTTTAATTGATTCTACCAATTTCTGCCTTTTGATTGGAAAATTTATTACATTTACATTCAAAGTAATTAATGATAAAATAGGACTTACTACAGACATTTTGCCATTTGTTTTGGTACATCTGATAACTTTTATTGTTTCCATTTTCATCCATTGATGCCTTTTTTGTGCATAGTTGCTTTTTTGCCCCAAAGCAGTTTGATCATCTTCTTTCTTAATTTTCTGTATATTTTTTAGTTTTTTTTTTGTGATTATCAAAGCATTTACATTTTATATCCTATATCTATTACAATCTACTTTGAATTGATACCATCTTAACTTCAATAACATACACAATCTCTTTTCTTACATTCCTCTGTTCCCTCCTTTTTATATTTCTCTTGCCTCAAAATAAAACTTTATATTTCATGAGCTGAATAGTATAGAAATATGGTTATTTTTATGCATCTTTATTTTAGATCATGTAAGAAATAAAAGGTAAAGTTACATATCAAGAATATGATAATACTAGAAACTATAACCCATGTCATTATCTTTACCATTAACCTTACTTCTTCATTTGTCTCTAGGTTACTTTCTAGTGTCCTTTTCTATAATCTTGATAGGCTCCCTTTAGCATTTTATTTGGATCAAGTCTATTGGTAATGAACTCCTTTTATTTACGTTTATCTGGGAATATCTTATTTCGTCCCTAATTTTTGAAGGACAATTTTGCCTAGTATAGAATTCCTGGTTGACTTTTTCCCCCTTTTAGCAGTTTATCATCCTACTGCTTTCTGACCTCCATATTTTCTGATGTGAAATCACCACTTAATCTTATTGAGACTTCCTTGTATGTGACAATTTTCACTTTTTTTTTTTGCTGCTTTTAGATTCTTTCCTTGCTTTTGGCCTTTGACAGTTTAACTATAATGTGTCCTGGTTCAATGATCTTTGAATATATCCTATATGGAATTTATGGAGCTTCTTGGATGTGTATATTTATGTCTTTCATAAATATGGGAAGTTTTCATCCATTATTTCTTCAAATATTTTCTTTTCCCCTTTCTCTATCTTCTCCTTCTGGGACTCCCATAATACATATAGGTATGCTTCGTGCTGTCCCACACATCCCCTACTCTCTGCTTACTTTGTTCATTCTTTTTTCTTAATACTCTTCATAATGAACAATTTTTATTATCCTACCTTCAAGTTTGCTGGTTCTTTCCTCTGCCTGCTAGATCAAATAAGCTGTCAAACTGCTCTATTGTATTTTTTATTTCAGTTGTGCTTTTCATCTCCAGAATTTGTTTGTTTCCATCTAAAATTTTCCAATTCCTTTTTTTCTTAGTGCATTGTTTTCCTGATTTCCTTTAGCTTTTTCTCATTTTCCTTAAATTGAACTTATTTAGAAGAGATGATTTAACAAATCTTTGATTAGTTGTTCCAATCTGGACTTCCTCAGAGTTACTTTCAGTCATGTTATTTTATTTCTTTGAATGACTTTTTATTTCTGTTTCTTTGTATGCCTTGTGATTTTTTTTTTTTTTTTTTTTTTTTACTTCTGGACATTTGAATACACTGATGTGTTGATTCTAGAAGTCAAATACTCTCCCTTCCTCAGGGTTATTTTGTTGTTGTTTATGAAGACTGTAGTGTATATTGGTTCTGTGTTGAGGCTCTCTTTCAATGCATAGCCCCATATATAATATTGATCAGCCTGTGGTCAACAATTAGGTTCTTATTATGACTTTCTGAGCATATGTTTTGCTTTGTGCATGTACAATGCCTTTCAAGAATTCCCATGTATTCATAAATATTCCTTAAGGTCACATTTTCTTCCCCCAAAAGAGAGTCTTTCTTTGGCTTCTCCTGTCACACCCAAGTACAGTGCCTTGTGTCTCAAATTCTATCCTCTTCCCCAAGCATGCACAGTTTGTTCACCTTGGTTCTATCTCTCCACACTGTTTCTTTACTCCATTTGAATTCTGGATCAGACAGGCCCAGCAAATGCCTCATGCCAGTCCTAAAGAAATGGGTTTGAGTGGATGCATAAAAACACCAAATCTGCACATTAGGGTCTGTTAATTTCAGACATCAGAGATCTGTTTTGGATATTGGATATAAGTGGTACTACACTAGCAGTATGGGATGCCAAGTTGCCATCAGTCCCCTTGCCTGTTTCTTCAAGCTAGTAGAGGGGGAAAGGACAGGTCAACTGAGAGTGTTTCACAGCTTTTCTACTATTTTTATGTTCTATTATTCCTGATTCAGCATTTTCTCAATTGTTGTTTCTTCTTGATTATTTTCATGAGTTCTGGGAAAGTTGGTTCTGACAGATTCTGCTTACTTTTTGATGTTTTAGGAAGGCAGCAATTCACTAGGAACATCTTATGCCATCTTGTTGATGTCACTCCTGACAATTACCATTTTTTTAAAAGATTTTTTATTTTTTATTTCTCTCCTTTTCCCTGGTCCCCCCAGTTGTCTGTTCTCTGTGTCCATTCACTGTGTGTTCTTCTGTGTCTGCTTGT
Source organism: Dasypus novemcinctus (assembly GCF_030445035.2). Classification (NCBI taxonomy): domain Eukaryota; kingdom Metazoa; phylum Chordata; class Mammalia; order Cingulata; family Dasypodidae; genus Dasypus; species Dasypus novemcinctus. The sequence continues at coordinate 131,998,691 of NC_080676.1, forward strand.
ATTCTTGTCAGCAGCACCAGGAATCTGTGTCTCCTTTTGTTGCATCATCTTGCTGCGTCAGCTCTGTGTGTGTGTGTGGTGTGACTCCTGAGGAGGCTGCATTTTTTTTTCATGCTGGGTAGCTCTCCTTACAGGGTGCACTCCTTGCGCATGGGGCTCCCCTACATGGGGGACACCCTTGCATGTCATGGTACTCCTTGTGTGCATCAGCTTTGTGCATGGACCAGCTCATCATGTGGGTCAGGAGGCCCTGGGTTTGAACCCTGGACCTCCCATGTGGTAGGCAGATGCTCTATCTGTTGCACCAAATCTGCTTCCCTGACAATTACCTTTTGATATCAATTTCTTTCAAACTCAGCACAGACATCATGGCTTATCATGTAAATGTATTTTCACTAGTACTCTTAATTTCTTCTCTATTTTGTCTTTCTTTAGAACTTATCCAACCCCAGCCACCACCATGTTTGAAACTACCTATCCTTTTTATTTATAACCATAACTTGTTTTTACACCATGTTCTTGGTTGCTGAACTTTCAAATTACATAATTGCACTGAATGGTACCACTAATCTATTTATTTAAATATTTATTTAATTTATTTATTTCCTCAATGCCTTCCACCCATTGTTTGCACTAGCTGTCTGCACTCTGTGTCCAATTACTGTGTGCTCACTGTGCCTGCTTGTCTTCTCTTTAGGAGGCACTGGGGAACAAACCTGGGACCTCCCATGTGGGAGAGAAGCCCACAATCATTTGAGCCACCTCAGCTCCCTGCTTTTGTTGTGTTTCTCAATGTCTTTCTGCTTTGTGTGTCCTTCTTGTGTCATCTTGTTGTGCCAGCTTTCCACACCTCCCCATCATGCCAGCTCACCATCTTGCTCACCTTCTCCAGTAGGCACTGGGAACCAAACTCAGGACATCCCATGTGGTAGGTAGGTGCTCAATTGCTTGAGTCACATCTACTTCCCAATACCACTACTTTATGACTTCCAAACCACCTGTATCCTCATTACCACTGAATAATCCTTTCTCTTATTATCGCCCTGCTATATTTCCTGCTGCTACATTCTGAATTTTCTTTTCAACTCTTTTCAAGCTGCTCACTTCATTCCATTGGGAATAACTCACCTATCTTCCTGGCACCTTGAAATCCATCCTTATCCATCTTTCCTCCTATCTCAGAGCAAAGTGACCCTGAATTTTCTCTCAAATACATCCTTCCTTCATATTCTAGTACTTTCATATATCATTTGACCCCTCTTTCCTAGATATTCTACTACTTTTCTTTTCCTGAACCATTCCCTTAGAGAATCCAGATGCAGCTAAGTCTCCCACTAACCCTCAAAAATATTTTGTTTTATCCCTATGTCCCCTTGAAGCTACTTCCTAACTCCCTATTTAATTTGTGGCCAATCTTTTTGGGGAAAAAATAACCACACTTGCTGACTATCTTTTAAAATTCTCTCCATCAAATCTGGCATCCACTCTCATCTCCCTATGAGATTGATCTTCTTTTAGCCATAAATGGCATTCTCATTGACACATTCTATTTTACTCCCATGTTCTCACACTATCTGATTTCTCTGTACAATTGGATGGTCCCATGGTTTCTAGGAAACAAATATCTCAAAGTTTCTAGATTGTTTACTGTTTTGTTTTCTCCTCCAATTTGCCTATCCATTGTATTTGGAGTCTGTTGCTCAATATAAGTAGCAGTCTCCTTGATATCCATTTTATTTTCTCTGCAAAGCCTCTCAAACATCCCATCTTCATCCAGAACTTTATTTTATAATCAAAAGTGTATTTTCATATGTAGATGACTTCCTAATCTATGTGCCAATATCTCCTCTCATTTCATTCTCTTTAGTGCAGTATGATTTTTATCTTTCTTAAAAATACATGTACATAATATTGTTACTTTGAAAAAATACCCTGGTATCTATAGGATAAAGATCAAGCTCTTTAGTGAGGTCAAGCCCATCACCACTTCTACTATTATATATTCTATTCTCCTGCACCATTGGAATTCTTATCACAACTTTTCTTTGTGCTCCATATATTAACATTAGTCTCTTTCTGTCACCCTTGCTTAAACTCTAAAAAATGTTTCATGACCATAGATAAAATTGTCTAGTCTAGATCCTGGGAAAAACTAGTATCAGATTATTCTGAGAATATTTTATTGGTATTCTTGACCAAGGTCCCACCCTAAGAGAATCAGATAATTTGCCCCCCAAAAAGAATAAATTCAATCATTATTAATCACCCTGAGAAATTCTTCAATACTGGGCAAGCAATAAGGTACATTTTTGGATTGGACTTTGGAGAAATATCTTATTTTCTGAGGACTTCATGGAATGACATCGATCTAGTGACCTTGGGTCACCGAGGCAAATCCTGATGTGAGAGAATTTGTGTACATGTGATTTTTACAAGTGATTTTTAAAGGAATCACTCCAGTATAAATTGAAAAAGGCATAGGAAAAGCAAAGACATGTGAGGTGGGAAAGTCAAGTAAGGGTATGATTTCAGTGAAATCTCAGGTGGGCTTGATATTGTGGGATACTCTGGAGTATAAATTTTACCTTGAGTAAAAATTATACCTCAGACATTCTCCTGCCATTAGGCAAAGGGACTGGAGTTTCATTCACTTGCAACAGCAGTCATTGACTACTGGATGGGCAAAGGGTTATAGGATGAAGATTTATAAATTCTGGGAACTTCCAGTTCTGTTGCAATAGTCCAAGAGCAATCCTCTGAGAAAGCTGCACAGATAAATGGTTAGAAGTAAAGCACAGAGAGAAGGGAATGTGCATACAGAACCAGCTGCAGAGGTGGACATAATACCTGATACACCTGGATATGGAGAAGCAGTAATGGCAAGAGCATCAGGAGAAGAGAGAAGTGACAGTTTTTTGAGCAACCATCTTCTGTGGAGCAATGGAGTACTCTGACATCAAGTGGCCAAGCCTAGCCTCACTAGCAAGTGAGGAATCGAAGTAGGTCCTGGACTCCTGGGCTATAGATAAAGGAATCACCAGGGGTCACTGGCAGCCTAGTGTGCTCAAGAGAGCAGAGACTTTCTGAGGGTCAATAGCAGCAGAGCAAAAGCATAGTGGTAAAAATGGGAAGGCCCAAGAGGAATGGTCAAAAGAGCAGTTCCAAAATGCAGGCAGAACGATAACATGGGAGACTCAGAAATAACTGAGGGGTGGAAGAGATAACTTGGAAGAGATAAGTGGGTGGAACCCATGAAACCAATTTGGACTGTACTCTTTTTAAGTACTGGTGAGTGGCTGGAATATAGGTGACTCTAAACTCCCTACAGCTGCATGATGTTAATCACCTGGCTAGCCAAAAAATAGAGCAACAATAGCTGCCTCTGCCATGGCCTTTGAGACCCAGGAGCCATTTTCCAACTTCTAAGACCTTTTTTCCTGACTTCCCCCATGCCCAGTTTCTCCCTCTTCCATGCTTACAGAGCACGGAGTGACTTTTTTTTTGGTTTGTTTGTTTTGTTTTTGTTTTTTCTGTTTCTTTTTTTCATATAATAAACTTTATTTTTAAAGAAATTTTAGATCACAGAAAATTTTCATTGAAAGTATAGGGGATTTACATGTACCCCATTCTCTCTCCCCTCACATTTTCCCCTATTAATAACATCTTAAATTACCTTTGTACATTTGTATCAAATGATGTCCAAATATGAAGAATTGCTACTAACCAAGATCTATAATTTACATTATGCTTTACCCTTTACATTGTACATTTTATAGGTTTTGACAAAATACATAATGGCCTTCATCTGTCATTGCAATGTCATGCATAACAATTTCAATGCCCCCCAAATGCCCCATGTTACTCCTATTCTTTCCTCTCCCTGCTCAGAACTTTTGATACACACTGTCTTTATATCAGTGTTACAAGTTATTCCATTACTATAAAAATAATGTCTAATTTATCATAGTAACAGAGCTACTTTTATCACAGAATTTTCTGCACTGTATTGTGGTTGTCTGTTTAGATGTCTATCTGACCCACTGAATTCCTTCAGGAAAGGAACTATTATTCATCTCTGCTCATCAGTATTTAGCATAATATTAAGCAAATAACATAGCCTAAATACTATCAGTTGAATGAATGAAGCACTTAGAACCAAGCTTTTTTATCCTTTTGGTGGAGAGGGCAAAACACTTCTAGAGTTTGATGCAAGTTATGAAACTTCTCAGAAAATGCACAGATAGAATTTTGCATTCACTAACCTGTAAGAATTTCTCAAAAAAGTGAGGAAAGAAAAGGTAATAACAATGTTACTGGAATAAAGCATGCCCTTCAAACGCAAAACTCATAATAGAGATTCTTCAAATTACAAAAAATGCTTATAATTTCTAACTCCTGCAGTGAACTAATGAGAAATTTAAAATCAATCCAAGCTTCAGGAATTTAGGGGCTTCTCTCCGAATTACATGTACTGGCTACTTTGGAGGAAGCTCATAGGAATTACAATTAGTGTGAAGCAAAGTACTCCTGGGAACCAAGCAAGAAAATAGGAGAAAAGGATATCAGGAGACCTCTGATGAACGAAGAAAACAGGCAGGACTAGCCAAGTCTGGCCCTGAAAATGAATGAAAGATGAGACTCCATTTTCCCTCAATTAAAGTTGCACTCTAGACTGCCCTCATTTTACTACTGAATGAGTCATGTCTGAGATATTTTAGCCAGAGATTGGCAAAACCTCCTCCTTCAAAGTACCAATGCCCCTGGAACCCTAACATTCCCAAGTTTTATTTCTCTAGACTTGAAATTTTTTTCTTTCTAGATGTTGACCATACAGCCACTGATATTGTATCATTCATTAAAGTCAAGCAAATAACTTCCAATATTCATGACCAATAAGTTAATACTACCAATTTAGAGATTTTAAAGTTATCTGGTGCTCTATTGTACTTATATATTTAATGAGATTATCATGCAATATTTTGCATTTAGTGGGTTCCAGTAAATAATTATTAATTGGTTGTTGATTGAGAATAGATTTAATAAATTGGACACCAATTTTTAAACTTTAATTCCAGTTTTGAGATATTTTTAATCTTATTCTCCCTTTTGCTTTTCTGACCAGGTCATGTACGCAAAAATTGTGACCATGAAATTTAAGATAGACCTTCATTTAAATGTGTGAGGGGCTGAGGTGGTGACAGCACAACTCTGTGAAGAAAATGAAAGCCACTGAATGTACAGTTTGAATGGATTATACAAAGCATGGGACTGTGGTCACAGGACAAATATGAGAACATTCTCTCATGAATGATACAAATATATGACACTAATACAAGATATTAATAGTTGGGTTGGTTGGGGGGGGGAATACACCATATGTAAGATATGCGCTATAGTTAGTAGTAGTATTTTGACAATGTCCTTGCATAGTCTGTAACAAATGTTTCACATTAATGCAAGGTGTTGTTGGTGGGGTGATGTATGGGGTCCTGTATGACGATATGAATGTGCGTTTTGTAAATTCACAACTTACTTTACCCTTACTGTTTATGCATGTTCATGTAAGAATAATACATTTCAAGAAAATTTTATTAAAAAAAATAAATATGTCAAGGGGACTCAGGAAGCAGCCAGATAGAATCAAATTTTGGTAAACAATTAATTAAAGGTAAATTGAAAACATAATCTACTGAATAATGACCACATTTCTTCTGGCTACAGAAACTCATTCTATCTGTTCACAATGGCCCCAAATTTCTAAATACTTGAAAAGAGCTAGAAGTAAAAATAAAAACAAAACAAACAAAAAACTTCAGTTGTGAAATAATACATGTCTGAAAGTTTCTTTAAACTTAACCAAAAGATGAATTAATCTCTAAATGACTTTTTACTTTCAAGGTGCTCTTCTCCTTTATTTATTTAGAGAATATTAAAATTTTAACTTGGCTTATGACAAAATAGCACCTTTCCTTGATTCTAAGCTCAAAAGTTTCAAATGTTAATGTTTCTTAAATTTGGATGTATCTTACAATCTATGTGGATATCTAATGTAAGAAATTGTCTCTGATGTATTTTGTAATTTATGGTCTTATAATGAAGAAAACTTGGTAAAATAAATTTTGTTTAGTCTTTCAAAAACATTTCTCAGATTTGTTTAAATTGATATTGTGCAGCTTCTATACCTTATTTTGTTTTAACATTTCTATATACTTCCTTCTTTTTCTTCTTTGAGAAGCTAATTTATTTAGGGAACAATTAGGCAAGGTTCTTTGAGAATAGGGTAAGAATATGAACACATATATCTTTCCAGTTCTGTTAAAATGATCCTTACATTACCAGTGAGTTAATGACAGGAGACTTCCCTCTTGTCACTGATTTACAAATTAGTTTTAATAAACTATCTTCATACCTTACAACATTGACTTATGGAATTTGACTGTAACGTTCAAGCAAAACTTACCAATGCCATCAAGACCAGTGAGCTTCCTTTTAGCACCTGGATTCACTTCCCCAAATACAAATGTATTTGTGTTAGAATTGGCCAAAGGGTTTGTCTCATTAAATTGTATTCAGCTGAAAGTACTTTATTAGTCATGAAAAATAAAATGTTATGTCAAAGTTACTTAAAAGGTGATGGGGGAATGAAAGTCATTTCATGAAACAATGTGAAAAATGAAAACGCACTCTTTGATCATAGTTCATAATTGAAGGTTATTTCCATTTCCTAGGTAGTTATTTTGGCAATTAAATCTACTCAAAAGTTTTATCTCTAAAAAAATTAATTGTATGTTGAAAATGTGAATTGGGATAATGTACTCTGCAAAGGTTAAAAGAGGTTTTTCAAAATGTTATTTCAGTAACATTAAATTTATTATCCTATGCAGAAAAGATTAAGCTATTTTAAAAAGATAAAATGCTAAAAGTGTTTCTTGGATGGAACAAATATTCTTTAATGTTATTATTAAGACTTATTCTAAGTACATAGTTTATTACCCCAAACTGGTAATTTCCATTGTGTTTGTAAGGGTGACACCAATTTATAAGGCCGCTCAATATCATTTTGTTTATAAATTTGCCTTGATTTGCTGATGATTATAAACTCCTTGAGGGCATTGACCATATCTCATACTTTTAAATAACTTTGTTGAAGTCTAATTTGATATGCAATAAATTGCATATATTCAACATTTCCAATTTGATAAGTTGTCTCACAGCTCACTGATGATGTTCATTTTTCTTTTCAGTCTTTTTTCCCCCTCTGTGTTTCATTCTGGATAGTTTCTTTTGCCATATCTTCAAGTTCACTAGTCTTTTCTTCTGCAGCATTTAAACTGCCATATATCCAATCAAATGTATTTTCATCTCACATACTGTAGTGTTCTAGAGAACACCTCCACACTTCTAATTTTTGTCTTTTTTATACCTTCCATGTCTGTAAATTCTGACATCTACAACATGTTCTAAGTCAACTTCAATTGATTGGTATTTCTCTTGATTATAAGTTATATTTTCTTACTTCTTTGCATTCTGGTAATTTTTGATTTAATGCCAGATGTGAATTTTACTTTGCTTATTGCTAGATATTTTTGTATTCTTTTTAGTATTCTTGAGTTTTGTTCTGGGATGTACTTAAGTTACTAGGAAACCGTTTATTTCTTCAGTTCTTACTTTCAAGAACTGTTAGGTGGGTCTAGAGTATTGTTTACTAAGACTGATCATTCCCTAGTACTGTGACAAGATCCTTCTGAGGTTCTCTACCCAATGCCTTGTGAACCACTAGCTTTTACAGTCTGACTGGCATGAATAGTTATTATTCCAGGCCCTGAGTGAGCACCAGGCACTATTCCCTTTAATCTTTTCAAATGGCTCTTCTCTTGGCTTCAGACAGTTTCCTTGCATGCATTCACCTATGTTGAGTACAATTGTAAGGGAAGCCTCCACAGATTTCTGGAGATGTTTCTCTGTTAATCTCTCTCCTTTCCAGTACTCTGTCTTTGATCTCCCCAAACTTTCAGCTCTGTCTCTTCAGCTGGTAGGCTTCTCCTGGATTCCTCCTTCCAGTGCCATAGCCTAGAAATTCTCTCAAAGTAGTAATTTAGGATAATCACGGCACTTACCTCTGTGGGATCACTTCCTCCCTTGTCTGAGATCCAGTGTCTTGAAAACCATTGTTTCAAATATTTTGTCTTGTTTTGTTTGGTTGATTTAGATTGGAGAGTGAGTTTAGTCTAGTTTACTCCATCTTACCCAGAGGTGGACATCTGCATTTTCATACTTTTATGCCTCCCTCTGCCATGCCTCTAGTCCAGTGTGGTCTATGAAAGGGTAGAAATCAATTTATTATTTTGCTCCAAATCACTTTAGTGATCTCAAATTTATTCAGAGCATCCTTCCTGCCCTCTTAGTGGTCTTTTTTGCTCAGTCCTCTTTTACTTAAAGGTGCTGAATCCCCTTCATAATAATAGAAGAATTTATTAAACTTGCCCATTTTAGAGCCTAGTCATGGGTCACCAATAAACTTTTTTTTCTAAGAACATGAGGACTACTGGAAGGGGGAAAATAAATTATTAAAATAAATTTTAAAACATTTCAGTTATTTTTAAAATTGACTCTATGCAAATCATTTCCATGTTCCACATACAAAAGATATCTTTAATAGGGTGCTTGTTCTTGAGAATTACTGCTGAAGGATACAAAAAGTATTCTTTTTCAAGAGTGGTTAAGTGTGGCTTCTAGGATTTGATAAAAAAAAAAAAAACCAGGACTATTCATGCATAATAAAATCAGCACATAAGAGAAACTCAGACTTTTTTTAAAAGCATGCCTTCCTCTGCTATTCTGGATAGGTGTTTCTATAGTGCAAAAATGGCTCGTAATTACCAACACCTAATTTAACATTCTGAAGCTAATCATAAAATAACCTCCCTTTTGATAGGAGAGACAAAGTCTCAGCTGGGCATTAAATCCTGATTATATGACAAGGTTCCAATTGAAATTTTAGCTATCAACCAAATGACCTTCAATGACCACAAGCTGGGAAGCCTGGTAACTAATCTAAACAGATTGCTAGGCAAAACCCCCACCCCAGTGTTGGTTTCCAGACTTTTGCATTAGTCACATCATGAAAAAAAGACAAGCAGAATATAAAAAGCAAATGATTGTAGCAACCTTCAACCCTCAATTCTTGAAAGGCCAATGACAAGCTGTGAAAATATTCCCATAACCCTACTTCCTGTGGGGGGGCTTTAGGCCATGATAAAATGTTTATATTGTTTGCCCACACACAACAGTCAGGAATTCCTTCTGCCTTTAAGAAAGTAATATTTTGAAGAACTTTTGCTAGTTTTAAAATAAGAGAAATCCTACATTCATAGCTATTTGCATGCTCATAATAAAGCCATGCCCAATTTTTTACTTCCCATCAATCTCTTCAGCATATACTCAGTTGGAAGGAAACTTAACTAGTATACACTTTGAAGTTTTTCTTCTCTTCAAAACAAAATTCTCCAATGAAAAATTCTGTTTTGTCTTTACAAAATGTTTTTTTCCAACTTCATAAAAAAACTAAATAAAACAAAACAAAAAACACCAACAGAATGTTGCCAGACAAGAAATATCTCACTTCTGTCTTTAAGTTAGACTGATAAACATTGCCTCTTAATGGTTAGACCATAAGTTCATTGAGGGTAATCCATTTTCTGATCCAATTCATATTCTCCAAAGTGACAGCCTACTGTCTTGACCAAAGTTGGTCCTATTAAACTTTTGTTGAATGAATGCTGGAATTTACTAATATACCAAAAGAATGAATGAATTGATTTCCACTTCTGGCTATGGTGATTATGCCCCTGAGGTTTTTACTCAATGATTTATAAATTTATGTCTATAATTTTTTCCCAAAGCCATAGGATTAAATCATACTTTAAACATTTAACAAGGACTCTATATTGAGTTCAATAGCATTTTAGGAAACAAAACAGGAAATTTGTTGTAAAAATCTACATAAAATAAGGAAGTATATTTGTAAATTTTATTTGAACATGGTAGACCTTTTTCTAATATGGCTTTTAGCTGGCTTACATAAAAACATCTATGCAATAATGTCATTAGATTAAAAGGGAGAAGGTGGTTGAGGAAAAAAGAAGCAAATATGCCAACCACAAAGGCTAACCCAGTAAATATGTTTATATATAAAACTGGCTGTATGGTTGTGCAGCCAAGATAAAAAAGGAAACACAATAGATTACATAACTCACTAATAGAAAAGAAGAAATTTACTGCTTTCTCAAGGAAAGCACTTTTTTTTTTTCTGGTACTAAACTCAGAGCAAGTTCTCATGTAGGACTTAGGAAGGGAACACTGAGTAATTTAGTGGACAATGTCCTTGTACCAATTTCATAGCAAATGCAGAAAGGGGCCTCATGCAATTCTTTCCTGTAAACAACTCAAATAGAAGTTGAAGGCATATGTTAAAGCACCAGGGAAGAAGACAGTCCTGGGAGGTGAATGTGGTATCAGTGTGCATTCAGTCCTGTTCCCAGGGTAGAATGTAGAAAGCTGGGGAAAGTGAAATGTTGAGCCAAGGTCTTGTTTGATAGGCCCTATGTGTTAAGAGCTGGATAGGAGCAAATCATTCAAGGTGATCTTCAGATGAAGTCCTATTGGTTCTTCTGAGGGCTACAGAGACTCACAGTTTCTGTGGTCATGGCAGATGGACTTCAGTGCCATGTCAGTTGGCCCTGTTTGGAGTTTGTATTCCTGAGTATGATGGAGTTGGACTCAGATGTGTTCTTTGTTCACAAGGTTCTCCTGTTACTTTTACCAGACCTGTGGTTGGCGCTGGGGTTTAGTGTATACTCAGGGGACCTGAATCTCTGGACTGTCCATGTGATAACCAGGCCCTGAGCCTCAACAGACTTGCAACTCCTATCCTCTGGTTTATTGGACTTACCCCAGCCAGCTAACAGGGTGAAGAAGGTCAACTACCACGCCAGGGAGCCAAGAGTGCCTACAACTGCAAGCAGGAGAATTGCATCCATCATCCAAGTGGGATCTAAGCACCCTCTTGATATAGAGGTGGAGTGGACATAACCATCCCAGGGTGTACAGAGTGGAGGAATAGAGTATGGATTAGAGTAGACTTACTGATATTCTATTCTGGAACTATTGTGATTAGTAATGGAAGCAAATGTAGCACTGATATGGAGAAAGTGGCCATGGTAGCTGCTGAGGGTAGGGAGTGGGAAGAAGAGATGTGATGTGGGGGCATTTTCAGGACTTGGAGTTGTCCTGGGTGGTACTGCAGGGACAGTTACTGGACATTGTATGTCCTCCCATGGCCCACTGTGTGGACGGGGGGAGAGTGTAAACTGTAATGTGGACCATTGACCATGTGTTCAGCAGTGCTCAGAGATGTATTCATCAAGTGCAATGAATGTCCCATGATGATAGAGGAGGTTGTTGTTATGGGAGGTGAGGTCTGGGGTAAGGGGGTTGGAGGGTATATGGGGACCTCATATTTTTTTAATGTAATATTAAAAGAAATAAAGACAAATATATATATGTATAAACTAGTAAAATTTAGAATCCAGATGAACCTGTGAAGGGTCAATTTAGAAGAAACTTCAGAACCTGCTTTGTGGCCTGAGGGCACTCCACAAGATGGAATCCTTCACTCCACAATGTAGGATCTACCATATATGGCTAACTTCTCAAATTCTCCACCAAGTTACTTCTAATGGGGAGAGGTCAAGTTAATCTGTTACTACTTGTATTTTTGCCATAAGTACAAAATTCCTCTAAAATCTCAATTTGAGTTTTATAAATGAATATACATTTATATTTTTCTACACACATTACTCATATTTGTTTTAATCTAAAAAAATGTTTTAAAAAAACTCTAAGAAGAGGAGCTTTGAGTACCATCTAGTCCACCAGACCCAAAGGTAAGTCTACCCAGATTGCACAGCATGATCAGAGTCGGCAGGGGTAGGTATAATTTGAAAAATGCTCAAAGTATGATATCACCTATCCACTACAACCCTAAGAGAACCCAGTTAATGGCCCTTTGATAAGCTAAATTCTCAGTAAGTCCCACAGGAGCTTATATGATACTGATAGCTTCAATGTCCGTTAAGGAAAACGGCCTCATTTTTGTCATAACCAATGCCGAGTCCCTCTTCCCAGTAAGAGATAAAATGCCCAAACTTTTGATCTTTTGGAGTCAAAATAAAATTTGTTTTTAAAATTTTTCATTTAAAAATATAAAACAATAACTACCTTATAGTTTTTGGTATATATAGGTTTTACTTGTGTTAACTACTTTAATCCTCATAGTAACCTTAAGAAGTTATTAGGGTTATTATATCTGTTTTACAAAGGTAGAAAATGAGGCACAGAGAAAATAATTAGCTTGCCCAGTTGTTACACAGCTGCTGAGATGAGGAGCAGAGATTTGATCAGGCAGTTGGACGGCAGCGTCTTTTTTTTAATGACCATGCTAAGCTGATTGGAGGTAATTTTATTAAGAATCTTGCCGTCTATAAAAGTGGTTACTTCAAGTCTGCAGGTGGCCTGGAATTATCACTGGAAATATATGTGGACTAAAGCAACCCCAAGTATAGGCCATAGGGAAGCAATCACTCTCATTCTCTCACTTGGCATTTCTCTCTCCATTTCATTGAGTTTTTCTGCCTACTTTCCCTCGGGCATATCCCATCATGCCCTCTATTACATGCCCCAACTCTTGTCATACTCTTTCTGCCTTAGCTTTCATTGTTAAGTGGAATGGTCACTCAATGTTTTCAGTACATATTCCTGAGAGGAAATCTCTTGCCATCTCTTTTATCACCTCAGGCCACATGCCTGGTCTTGGGTTTGGTGCCCAGGTTGGTCTGGTCAAGTGGCTGGGAGAACTGGGGTCAAGTGTTGGGAAAACAGTACTGTTTAAGGAGCAGTGGCTGTATGTGAGGCATTTCCCTTAGGAAAGAGTTTATATGTGTGACAAGCTTTCTATACTTGGCCTGTCCAACACAAAGTTGATGTTGTACTGTACATTTGCACCCCCTTCAAGAACTTAGCTTCTTTAGTAATCACTTGCACTTCCTTTACCAAATATCTCTTGGCAAGTCACTGTTAATTCATGTGTATTATAAAGAAAGATTATTTGGTTTCAGTAGTCCTCCATGGCTTGTCCAGGCCCCCCAATTTTTAATCAGTATAAAAATTCCTCTGGGTTGCAATGAATGGTCACTTTAATGTGTTTTTCAATGTTTGGAGTGCTAGCACCAGCCAATTTGAGTTTTCATGCTGGTTCACTCCCTGCATACTCAGAGTTTCTAAAAAAGAAAAAAAACCTCTTTTTTTGTTGTGCCAACTTGTCCCACTTTCCAGGCAGCTACCATTTGCATTCTTACTCTGTGCCTATATTCTGAATTCGTAACAATCAACCTTAGTCTGTATTTCAGACTTCCTTTGTTTAGATCCTGTGTCACACCATTACTATCCCATGTTTCCCTGCCCCCTCTTCCACTACACTATTGATTTCAAATAACTATTGTGCTGTTAGGGTTTTACATAAGTGTTTCACATCCACTTATGTATGTGATAATTTCGTATAGAAACAGCTTTGTAAGTAGACAAACCAGCCTTAATAATGAGATGGGTGTTTTTGTTTGTTTGTTTATTTATTTGTTTGTTTTGAGATGAATGGTTTTGTCCAAAATTTCTTAGAAAAATCTGTTCTTTGGAAGCAATAGTTTTTCTTTTGTTTATGCTGTTGAAATTTTAGTTCCTAACAAAGAAAACAAATGAGTAAAAGTACATGCTTAAATTTGAAAGTGTTTTTCAGAGGGTGATATACAATGATTCTTTTATGTTCTTTAAACTTATAAAACAGGTTTAAGGAATATAAAACTCATGTAGAGAACTATCTTTTAATAAAAATTCCTATTGATGAAAACCCAGAGAGCTACAGACTTAAGAGGCAAATGCTACTGCTTTTATGGGAGGAACATATCAACCGATGTCATATTTCTAGCAAAAGCAATGTTTATCTTGCTAAGATATTGGGCGTAAAGTACCGTGTGTGGGGTTACGAAATATTTCTTTAGAAAAGATATTCATTTTCCTTACAAAGTTACTCTAAAAGTGTTCTTCTCTTGTCCTTTTGGACAGCTTTTTGTGATATTAACATTTTAAGTTATGTAATTATGAATAAACAGCAAACTCAAATAACTAGAATGATGCCTTGTGATATTTACTTTATTACTTAATAAACTTTATTGCTTTGTCTTGCTGGCACATTGATAAACCACTTTTATAATTCCCAGATTTCAAGGGCCATAGTGTTTTAAAAAGCATTACCAACATACATTTATACACATACAAAAATATAGGTACATAAACATTTCTATCTAGCTAATTATATAGTTATGTACAATAAACATCTTCATATAATTATATATAATTAAATATATTATGATTCATATTTATACCTTTCCTCTTTTTTGTAGTGCTAAGTATTTTTGTTGTAAATTGCATGTTTTTATTTTAATAGTAGTCTGTTCAAATTCACTGTTTGTCAAAATATTCCAACTTTTCTCATGTTTTATGGAATCAAGGAAATATTACATTTAAAGTCAAAATGATTTTTAGAAAATCTGGTATATGCAATAACTTTTAATAGTGAGTTAAAAATTGAGAGTTTTAAAAATACATTTATTATTTTTTAGATGGGATTTTATAACTAAAATCATATACATATAGCATTAGTTTGTAATAAGATGACCTCATATTAATTATTTTCAGAATATGAATTAGTTATTATATGTGATCTTTCTAAGAGTGGGTCTAGGAAGAATGGAAAACATTTTTATAGTCTAAGAATAAAGGGCTGTGGCCATTTGGAAACACGTTGTTAAAGGCTTAAATCCAGGCTCAATATGGGAAAGACAATTCCACAGACCTTTTCCAGAAAAAATACAGAAGATGTGAGGTCATAAAGTAGGAGAGAAAGAGGCTTAAAACAAGGCACATCTGGGATTGTTAAGAACAATCAGAAGCCCTAATATAAAGAAGACAAAAGGTGAATGTGCCTCATTCTGCTAGCACAGCCATCTGGCTTAACAGACTTTAAATATTTAGTAAGCATGATGTTTCAAAGACTCTCCCTGCCCCCACCCCTGCCCTCAGCTACTAAAAAACTTTAGTTTATATATAGCAAATCTTTTTGTGGAATTCCCATTACTTCAGAGGTGGTCTATACTTTAAAATTTTAGCCTCCTACTTTCCGGATTCTCAATACCGAGGTCAACTTCTGGTTGACTGAAATTACACATCAAAAAACATCTTACTGTTTATTTAACTAAGAAAATTTGGTGGCTTACCATAAAAATGGTGTGGTCATTCTGAACTCCTGAATGAAAAGTAAAACAAACACAATATTTTTAAAAAATACTCAGGGTCAAAGCTAAAATATGTTTTGTTTTTGTTTTCTGTGAAGGAAAAAGATCCATTTTCCTTGGGGGAAAAACCTAAATTCTTATTTTAGCAAAGTAATGTGAACTAAAGCATATGTGAATACTTTTTTTCAATATGCAAAATTTCTATGATCAATATATAGCATGGAAAATTAAGGATGACTGAAAAATGTGTCTTTAAATAAATTGAATATCAAAAGGTTTTGATTTCAGATGAATAAGTAACTTTTAAAGATCACTAGGCTTAACTAAATTCCTTTTAGTCTGCAACATTTATTAGCTGCATTTACATTTTCCAGAACTACTAACTCTCCTCTCAGTTAAGCCCAATTCCTCTCACTACCCATCTGTAATTCAAGGACCATCTGCTAGTGTTCGCTAGGCTAGAATGCCCTCATTAACCCCAGAAGTTGTCCAATAATCCTGAGAATAGGTCCTCCTCTTCCTTGTCCCTCCAACATGCTCTCTCCCCTTCCTTCTTCACATCATCCTGATTTAGATGTTAATAATTTAATTTCTCAGAAAAGGTTTTTTTTAATAATAACCATGAAACCGTAGGATACAGTGGATCTTTTCTATTCTTTCATTTGCAGTAGATGATTAGCTGTTTCTAGAGTCCTCCATATTTATGAATTCCCATTGAAATGAAAAAACACATGAAACTAAACAAACAGAAGGAATTAGGGAAACTGAATTTTTCATTGGATCTGATGTCTCCTGTTTATATCCTAATACGCACTGGAGCTTGGTTTCTTAAATGAGCTTTTTTGTTTTTTAATGGCAAGTGTACATATTGAAAATTACTCTGACCTGGAATGAAAAGGAATTTTTCAATTAATCTGTTTTTCACATGTTTAGGACATGAAATATATACAGTCGTAGTTTTGTTTTCATTAACAGGAACCAGTTATTTATGCAAGTATTTCTTGAACATATGTTAGAGAAACCCATTAGGATGATCTAAGCAAGACTATTTAAAAACCACAAAGACTAGAATTTATTTAGCATGCTGAAAAATATAATTGAATAATATAGCTGAAAGTTCATTTTTCTCCTGGATAATTTGCTTAAACAGAAAGACAGCTCTATAAAATGGCTTGGATCCAGTATTTTTGGTCTGCTTCTTTTTTCTAGGAACCATATTGATTGCAGTTTTAAAAATAAAGCTATTTAAACAAAATCAATTAAAATGATATTAAGAAGGTCATACAGGTATTTATAAAAATCAACTGATCTGTTAATTAAAAAGCACAGCCCATTAGTAACATTGAATCTGAAATCCCCATGGAGGCAGTTTAAAATTTTTACACAACGCATTTTATTTATTTTGCAAAGAGATAGATCCAGTAAAACTGGCTGATGACTTAACACAGGGTGGATTTATAGTGATATGTTTGAACAAGTCAATTGAGAAAAGGTGTCAGCAAGACCGAAAGGGAAAGTATGGGCTAGAAGTCTCAGAATAATGCATATTTATTGGAAAAGTATACATAATACTAAACTAAACAATTTACTTACATTTACTTTTACAAGTTTGTAAAATTCCATGTTGAATAGACAAACATCTATTATTTTTAAAAACATGTAATTGTCTCCATATAATCACACTTTTACCATTTCTTTGGATTGGCTATTTGGAATGCTTCATTCTCTTTCTTATCTTCGCCGTTATTTTTAGCGATATAATCCCTGTGGAAACCACCAAGACATTTTAAAATCTTTCCTTCCCCTGCTTTAAATTCTTTTGTATGCATCATAAGTAGTGAAATAATAGTTTCTTTATTTAGCCTTTTTTTCTTATTCTCCCTCTATGTCAGACATTAAATTATTGTCCCCCTCCTCCAAACAACTGCAAACTCTGCTTATATTCAGATTTCATCTGGCTATAATTCATGAGAATCAAGTGTACAAATAACTCAAAGTATCTGTGTCTATAACCTTTCCTAAATATTGTTCTTTTAATAGTAATGAAAATGAATAGCAATAAATCAATGATGCTCCTATTAGAAAAATCTTTACCATAAAGATATATGAGTTGTTTATTGTCTGGGTACCCAGGAGGCATTGGAGAAAATGACATCAATAAAAATGACATTATAACCAACACCATAGTCTATGAATAAGCAATGATTAGAAGGTGGTGCAAAAGTGGGTGGGGCTTTTCACAATTGTCTGATTAGTAAAACTTGGGAGAGGAGGTGGGGTTTGGTCTGGGGTTTGAAAGGAAGATGAAATTTGAATAGCAGAAAAAAAGAAGGAAAAGGAGTTCTTGTCAATGAGAACAGGATGAACCAAAGCAGAGAGTGGGTGTGCGTAGGGGCCACTGAGGTATGGGAGGAGAGAGTTCACCCAAGTCACTAGTAAGAAATAAGTTTACAAAGATGGACTAATACCAGATTGCAGCAGGTCTTATATTCGAGAATAAATAGTCTTAGGTTACTGGTACTGGATGGCTGTTTTGTGGGTTTTAGCAGCAGAATGGGTGTCATTTTGAAAAATAATCTGACAGGAATAAGCTGGTTGCTTTGCCAGGGGAAGATTGGAAATAGCAGTATCGGTTAATGGGCCTATAAAAGTTGGAAAGAGGGGAATGTTGGATAGGTGGTGGGGTGGAGATGGCCTAGTGATGATGAGTTTAGTGATGCTGGATTTGAGGTGAATAGCATAGTTGTGTGTTGATGTGAAAATATCCATTTGAGAATTGTTTTAGGAGAGAAAATTTGCATTTTGTAGTCGTTCCAATGGGAAAGCTTGACTAAATTCCCATATTTCCTTTGAGGTCTAACATTAAGCAATTGAAGGCACTGGCCGTTTAAGCAGATGAAAGCCCTGAGAGAGATAAAGCATTAAGTATAAAAGGAAGACAGAGAATTAAGGACTTGAATCTTGGAGAACCCTGTGTCCAAGGGAAGGAGAATCACAGAAGGAAATGAAGATGTTGTCAGAGAAGAAGGGAAGCAGAATAGTGTGGTCTCATGGAAGTCCAAGGAAGAGAGAGGTAGATCAATCCATTTGACAGTAAAGTCTACTTATCGGATACTGTGGTAAAACATTTATTTAGTCATGATTTTTCACTTCATAGTTCACACATCGCTAGGGAATGTTACATGTAACAGAATATACTCCTCTTCTGCCAGCAAGCATCAACATAACCTGTGAACTCTTAAAGGGTGATTTGTAGTACTAAGAAGACCTAGAAGACTTGTTTTCATTTTGCCTGAGGGTACACGTCAGTCAAGACATTCAAAAACATATTCTCAATGGCATCAAATACTCAAGAATCAAGTTTTCTCCTCTTTCCTCTTTTTCTAATGTCGGAAATCAACTCTTTACAAGAGAGAATACAATAAAACATGATCAGGTCTTTTTAATCCCTGAGACCAAAATGACTAAAAATTTGCTGAGGGAACTTTCTATCAGTGTTTGCCCAGATGCAGATGTTGCTCATGATAAGAGGGTAAGGAATCAGTTCAGTATCAGCTCTGCAGAAAGAGATTGCTCTTGGCATACTAAATTGGTGCACCTGTGCATACTAGCACAGAGGGAGAAGTTAGGAAAGGAAAGTAGATTTGGATTCTGCAGTATAGAGACTGTGCAATATGATTACTGGAATTGGCCTCCTTCGTTGGGCCCAGAATAGTAACTGCTGTAATAAACCATCAGCCTTTAGAGTGTAATGTACAATACTAGCCAAGGGGCATTTGCTTCTTGGAATAACGTATTCATCCCTTGGGTTAAAGGTAAAGGGGAAAAGTTGCTGAGGTTAAATTACCATCACCTTGCCCAGATGATTTAGAATACTAGATGAGGGTTGTTACCAGCCAGTTCATCTGCTAACGTTGCGGAATCCACATCAGGATTCTGTAGACTTGTTACATAACTGAGGCTGGCAGAGCAGCCCAACTGGGAGTTCCAGTCCTACTGTCTGTGGCTTGGCAGTGTGATCCTGAGCAAGTCACAGAATTTGTTTTCACTTTTGGATTTCTCAGGAAAGGAAAAGACGATACCCCCTCTATCTATTCCACCATAAAATGTGAGAAGATTCTTTTAAAAGTAGAAATCGCCTTGGGAACGGACAGTTTAAAAAAGTGTGTCACTCATTTTCTTCTAGGTTTGTTACAGATAAGTCATTAACTATATTTGAAAAAAAAATTGTAAGACTTCTTCCAACAGAAAGTTGTCATTTATTTAAAAAATGAATGTAGTTCTAAACTTGTAAAAAACATTAAACACCTGCTTTCCCACCAAATTCCCCTAGCTCACTACAGGGTTTTTCATGGAAGATGGAAACATTAGCTTAGAATGTAATAAAAATTTAATCAATAAAAAACACCATATCTTAAAAAATCTGTATAAACCAGTTAACCACAGAGTGTTCATCAACTTACAAAAAATCAGAAACTTTGAAAGAAGTGTATTCATTCCTAAGTAGTACAGTTACGTTCATGTAGAAGAATATAATTGGACAGACTTAAAATTGTATAATTTACTGAATATTAGATAAACTTGAATATAAGATGATGCCCCATTTTCCACAGAGAGGATCCCAAAAGGAGAAATTTTTTAGTTGTTTTTGGTTTGGTTTGTTTCCATCTTGAATACATAAACTTTTAGGATGTAGATTAAAAATCTATTTATAAAATTTAATTATTTTATTTAGGTACATGTACTTATAAAATCATGTATTGTTTTAAATTATATACTAATTAACAAATGTTATTTTCCCTGCTCCCAGTTCATGAAGCAACTATGTTAAAACTCATCACCTTCATGAACACTTTATAATGCCTGAATATAAGGCAAAGTATTTTTTGTAAAGTATCCTTTAGACATCAGTATTTTTGTTATAACTATAAAAATGTTTGAGTCATCTAAAGTAAAGAACATACCACCTTCCTTCCCATCCAAGTTGTTGGAGCTCTTTTACAGTTTGGAATAAGATAATTTTATTCCAAGCCACAAATATCCATCTGATGGTCATCATTCCACAACTTAGTTATTACTACTTTGGTTTCTAAGGGGATATATATAAGGTGTTTACATTCAAAATTTATAATCATGAGGTCATAGCACAGGAATAATTATTATATATTATATATAAATTTGTCCCTTTTAAAAAATTTAATCCCATTAAATCAAACTAATAGATAAATGGGACTTCCTCAAAATTAAAGCCTTCTGTACCTCAAAGGAGTTTGTCAAGAAAGTAAAAAGGGAACCCACACAATGGGAGAAAATATTTGGCAACCATATATCTGATAAGAAATTTATAACTTGCATATATAAAGAACTCATATATCTTGAAAATAAAAAGATAAACAACCCATTTGAAAAATGGGAAAAATATTTAAACAGACACTTCTCCAAAGAAGAAATACAAATGGCTAAAAAGCACATTAAAAAATGCTCCAAATCTCTAGCTATCAGGGAAATGCAAATCAAAACTACAATGAGATACCATCTTACTCCCATAAGATTGGCAGCTATGAAAAAAACAGAAGAATGCAAATGCTGGAGAGGATGTGAAGAAAGGGGAACACTCATCCACTGCTGGTGGGAATGCAGAAGGATCCAACCATTCTGGAGGACAGTTTGGCGGTTTCTCAAAGAACTAACCATAGATTTGCCATATACCCAGCAGAACTGAAAACAAAGACACAAACCGATATATGTACACCAATGTTCATAGCAGCATTGTTCACTATCGCCAAAAGTTGGAATCAACCCAAATGCCCATCAACAGATGAGTGGATCAATAAAATGTGGTACATACATACAAAGGAATATTACTCGGCTCTAAGAACAAATACACTACAAACACACGTGATAACATGGATGAATCTTGAGAACCTTATGTTGAGTGAAGCAACCCAGGCATTGAAGGACAAATACTACATGACCTCAGTGATATGAAATAAGCAAGCTGCCTCAGAGAGCTAGAGACTGGAAGATAGGCTTACAGGAAATCAGGGGGTGGAGGAAGGATGTGAGTCGACATCTACAGGGGTGGAATTTATGATGAGCTGGCGGTAAGTATGAACACAAAGAAGAGATAAAATGGGAGCAAGGGGTTGCCTTTGGGTGGGGCTTTGCGGGTTTGAGGGGGCTGGGGATGGGCGGATAGGTAATATTGCCCAAAAAGTGGGGGGAGGGAGGGGCAACATACGAACATAGGGGAGTGTCAGGTGTTGGTTGAGAGTAAAATGCTGAGAAAATCGTATCAAGATATAATTAGGAGGGTTACCTGTTCAGGATGCTCGGAGGGGATGGTCTGATGCGGGACAGGCTCCTGGGGAATATCTGAATGCTCATTTTGCCAGGGTAGGTTGCACCATTGGGTAGAGACCCAAGTAATGAGAGTGGGGGTGGACCCACATCCTGGGGAGGACTAATGCCATCAAATAGAGGGAACTGTATCTCTCGAGAGAAAGGGTGGCTCCCAGGGCATTAGGGCACTTGAGCAAGTTAGGCCCTGAACACTATTCCATCTATCTCTGGAAGTGGCTCCTTGGGAAACGGAGGTTGGCTGTCACTGTGGGCCCCAAGGGGAGGGGAAAATGGATGTTTTTTTTTTAAAGATTTATTTTTATTTATTTAATTCCCCTCCCCTCCCCCGGTTGTCTGTTTTCTGTGTCCCTTCTTTTTGCTGCGTCTTGCTTCTTTTTCTTTTTTTTTTTTAAAGATTTATTTATTTATTTAATTTCCCCCCCTCCCCTGGTTGTCTGTTCTTGGTGTCTATTTGCTGTGTCTTGTTTCTTTGTCCGCTTCTGTTGTGGTCAGCGGCACGGGAAGTGTGGGCGGTGCCATTCCTCGGCTGGCTGCTCCCTCCTTCGAGCTGGGCGGCTCTCCTTACGGGGCGCACTCCTTGCGTGTGGGGCTCCCCTACGCGGGGGACACCCCTGTGTGGCAGGGCACTCCTTGCGCGCATCAGCACTGTGCATGGGCCAGCTCCACACGGGTCAAGGAGGCCCGGGGCTTGAACCACGGGCCTCCCATGTGGTAGACGGACGCCCTAACCACTGGGCCAAAGTCCGTTTCCCAAATGGATGTTAAATGTGTGGAACCAAGGTAAATGTGGGGTAAGAGAGGAGTTTCACGAGAGTACACAAGGATGGATATAAAACATGTAATATTACACCATAAACATATAGTGGATGACAGACTAATAATGTAAACCATAATGTAAAACATAGGATAACTAAAAATTTAGAAAACTGTATATCCTAAAGTATGGACCATAATGTAAGCACAGATGTCACCTTGTTTGAAAGCTATTGTCTCAGAGTCTATACATCAGTTTAAGTAAATGTGATATGAATAAGTTATAAGAATATCGCTGTGGAAGGGAAAAGGTTTTATGGTAGATGTGTGGGAGTACTGTATATTGTATATATGAATTACCATGGTCTAGGACTCTTGTGAAGAGAAGCTCAATAATTAGGAAAAAAGAAAAGAAAAAGATAGGATGTAGAATTTTTCCAAATAAACACGTATTCTATATCTAACCTTTAAACCCATCGCTATATTCCATTTTACTAGTAAGGGATCCTGACATTATATTGGACTTCTCTTTTCAGGAAGTTTTGGATCACAGAGTGGTTCAACAATGGCAGTGGAGGAATACTGGTATAGGATACTATTAACAGGTGATATATGGCTGACAGGGAGCTATACAGTGCGTAGGTCCAGGGTGCATGGTAATGTTTGGGTACACCCATAGTGGCAACAATTAAAAACTACAGCTGGGGGAGTACTGGGTTCCGGGCCAGGGGTGCTCTGTTGCGGTCCCTAGGGGAGCAGCGGCAGTCCCCCAGGAGCAACGGTAAGGACCAGGAAGGAATGAGGGTCCAACAGTGAGACCATGAAACTAATGACTATGCTTGTGAGCCTATATGCCTGAAATAAGAACAAGGCCTAGAGCAGCACTGTGCCTAGGAATTTCTTCCTGACAGCCTTCATGTTACTCAAATGTGGCCAATCTCGAAGCCAAACTCAGCATGTAAATGCAATGCCTTCCCCCCAGCGTGGGACATGACACCCGGGGATGAGCCTCCCTGGCACCGAGGGGTCACTACCAAGTACCAACTGATGATGCAACTAGAAAATGACCTTAAATTAAAGGTTCAATGCAGATCAGCAGAATATCCCTGTCTACATATAATAACATGACTTTAAAATGCTGTTTGACCTAAGGTAAGGGGGAAATGGAAAGGACAAATGAGTTTATATGGCTATGAGTCTCTAAAAAAGAATCTGGAGGTTGTCAGAAGGATTGCCCTTATGCACGACTGAGCAGAATCTAAAAGACAGATAAAGTAGATTGTTGCCGCCTTTCTCCACCCCTCCTCCCCTTCCAGCCCCCGCCGTCCTTCCCGCCAGTCCCACCCATATTGCCAACCCACAATCTGCCCTCTTCCCCAGTAACTGCTTACCTCAGGTCTATCCATCAGTTTCAGCCTGTCCATAGCCGCCCCTTAGCCAACCCTCCCTTCATCACACCCCTCCCTCTACCCAACCCTATATAGCTAAGTGTACTTCCGTAATAAAGCAGACCTGTTCTTGCGCTCAAGCGGTCTCCGTGGTTTTTCCCCAACCGCGCGTCCCCCACGCCTGGAGAACCGGTGCTCCCTCTTGGGGCACCCCCTGCCGGTGGTTCGGCAGGAGCAAGCCCCCCCAACTCTTGGGCCTGAGCGAGGACGAAACCCTCTCGCTCAGCTACAGTAGATATAACCCCAAGTATTGGTTCCTTTGAAGACTAAAGAGACCCATGGGTTCTATGGTCATGGCAGATGGGGTTCACTGCCATGTCAGATGGCCCTTCTTTGGAGCTGGTGTTTCTGCATGATGAAACTGGACTCAGATGGGATCTCTTTTCACAAGACTTTCATGCTACTTTATTGGAATTGTAGTTGGTGTTGGGGTTTAAGATATATTTAGGGGATTTGAATCTCTGGATTGACAATATGATAGCCAGACCCTGAGCCTCAACAGACATCAGCTCCTACACTCTGATTTATTGGACTCACCCCACTCAGCTAAAATGGAGTTGAAGAAGGACAACCACCACACCATGGAGCCTAGAGTGCCTACAACTGAAAGCAGGAGGATTGCATCCAGTATCCATATAGAATCTGAGCCTCCTCTTGACATGAAGGTACAACGGACACAACCAATCCAAGGTCCACATAGAAAAGGTGGCATCGGAGTGGGAAAAGTAGCCATGGTGACTGATGGGTATGGGGAGTGGCAGGAAGAGATAAGATGTGGAGGTGTTTTTGGGACTTGGAGTTGCCCTGGATGGTGCTTCAGGGGCAGTCACTGGACATTGTAAATCCTCCCAGGGCCCACTGGATGGAACGTGGGGGAGTATGGGCTATGATGTGGACCATTGACCATGAGGTGCAGAGATGCCCAGAGATGTACTTACCAAATGCAATGGATGTGTCATGATGATGGGAGTGAGTATTGCTGGGGGAGGAGTGGTGGGGTGGGGGTGGTGGGGTTGAATGGGACCTCATATTTTTTTAATGCAATATTTTTACAAAATGAATAAAATTTAAATAAATAAATAAATCAAACTATTTTGGGTAGTGGCCCTTTCTCAAATAGAATTTTGCTGTTAAAATAAGAGCATAGCATTTAAGATGAGAAATTCTTTAAGGAGAGTTTCTTGTTTTTGAGGGTTAATTTTGAGAAAATAACTCACCTTATACTTGAACATGTTCAGTACTTGTGCTTTTCAGTGGCTGGGTACATTAAGAGTAATATAACAGAGATAATATTTTTGAAATACCTTCTGGAATATTTTCTCTTCCTGGTCACCATTTCAGTTCCCTGTGGTCATTTAGCTAATGTTGCCATGGTGAAGGGAAAGGTGAATGCCAGGACTAAACGAGGAGCATAGAGAAGCTTCTACCATCTGGAAGAGGAAGTAGAAAAACCTGATTATAGAGGAGTTAAGAGTAATAAGAGAGTAAGAGGAAAGTAGGAAGGACAGGAGATAAGAGAGCTCATGAGAGCTCTCTTGCTCTCATCTTTTGGTAAATACCCAAGGACAGTTCATAGAAATACCCATATAGTTTGGGGAGAACCCTAGACATATCCTGGGGGAGATAGGAAGTCTCTTAGAGAAACTGTATCTTTGGCATGGGATCACATTCGATGAGGTACAAGGCAGTAGTTTAAAAAAGAAATGCTAAGGAAAGCAACCTGGAGGAAACTTCACTAAGCTCTGTGCATGTCAGGGGAGAATGAGAGAAAGCAACTGAGAACTCTGCTTAGAAATGAAGAAAAGCTGAGAGAATCAGCAAACCTGGGGTCAGGTTGAGGAAACTGTGCACACAGGGAAGCTGTGGCTGCACAGGTTTCAGGAACAGGTGCCAGAACCATGCCCAAAAGATCCGATCGCACCAGCCATAGCCTAGTCTCATTGCCAGATGTCCAGGAAAAGGACAGACAACACATTGCAATAGTATGTAGCAAAGCTTACAACACATAAAAAACACTTGGGGCTGAGCACATAAACCTACAATCCCATCCCTTCCACTATTCACTAAGAGGGAGAGAAATATCCTTGATAGGGATTTAAAGTTAGGATATGCTAAATATTTATTAATCCAATAGAAACACAGTCAATCTAAAGAAACTGTTTTGAACAGGAAAAAAAAATCCCTTGCTCTTGGTAAGTTTCAAGAATTTTCCTAATATCTCTGGATATGGGGTCTTCCTAATCAAAAGTTGATCTATTTTAGAAACAGAAAGCACATTTATATCTTGCATATCTCAGTTATAGAGTTTAAATTCTTCACCCTGATGTAAATATTGAGGTATCTATTAGAATAGTATAGTTTATGTTGCAGTAAGAAAGAACTCCCAAGTCTCAGCACCTTAAAACAACAAAAGTTTATTTCTTAGGCATGCTACATTCTTATTGTTGGCTGCTAGGGCCTCTACTCATTGTAGGTTCTCAGAGATCCACATCTTAAATGTTGTTTGTAACTAATAGTGTCAGAGGAATAGCGAAGAATAGTAAGATGTGCACTGGCCCTTAAACTCAAGTTTTGGAGTTTATATCCCTTCTTTTTTTTTTTTTTAAGATTTATTTATTTCCCCACCACCACCACCACCACCATATCCTTTCTGCTTGTGATTGTTTGAAACTTTTTTGATGAATCCCAGAAAAAATCATGTTCTTTGAATTAATCCATTCCTTTGGGTATGGGACACTTTGATTGAATTGGGAGCTTTTGGTTGGAGGACTTCAGTGAAGCATGACCCAGGGTGGACCTCAAACCTTTTGCAGGAGCTCTTAAAATGGAAGAAACATTCAGAGACACAGATAGAGAAAAACAGCTGCCATTTTACCCTGCCATGTGAGAGTGGACTCCAGGATCTCCTACAGCTGCAAAAATGCTGAGAGGCTGAGAGAGAAGTAGGAGGCTGGAATCATGGAGCAGCTCTAAGCTGAAGAGACTAAATCAGAGGAGAGGAGGGAGTCAAGTCATTGTGCCTGATTGCCCATAGCTGAGCTCGGGGAGAAAGTGAGCCTGGAGCAGAAGGCAGAGAGGGACTGGCAAACCTGCAATTTTGCCATGCCATATGGCAGGAGTCCAGGATCTAACAACCAAACTTTGGTAAGACAGAATCTCTGACATTTTCACAGCCTCAGAACTGTAAGATTTTACCCTAATAAATTCCATAATAAAAACCAACTCATATCTGGCATTTTGAATTGGCAGCCTTCAGCAAACTAAAACACTGTTCAAAAATATATTGGCCAAGGCAGGCCACATGGTCATATCTAACTTTAAGGGAACATAGATATACAATTATAACATATGCCCATAAGAAGAAACAGAAATATGGTAGAGCTCCCCAGGATAGGTATTTGATTATCTTTCAGTGATTGTGTGAATCTCCACCCACCGTGATAATGCCCCGTGAACATATGAACACATTGACATGCCTTAAATGTATGCCCAGGTAAACTTCCTCCCATGCGTCTCCCATCACTGACACCCTACACTGACACCCTTCCCTGCCACAGTTGTAACCCTTCTGTGATCCAAAACTTCTTCAAAAATGAAGCCAATGTAATAGCCTAATACAATTAAAAGAAAATGAAATAATGATAGCTTTAAAAATAAAAGTATAATACAAAAAATTTTTTTAAATGAAAAAAATTGGGATAATAAAAAATAATGAAAAATTTTGAAAAAAAATTTTTTGCCATTTTGGCTTTCATCACTGTGAGATCTGTTGTCCTGTATGTATAGTGACTTTTTCTTCCGTTTATTCCCCCATTGTCTTACTTTTTAAATTTTGTCTTCATAGAAGTTTTAGGTTACAGAAAAGTCCCGTACAGAATACAGGAGACTCCCATATGCCTAACATCTCCTCCCCTTCCTCCCTTCCCCTATTAATAATATTTTATATGTGGATGGTACATTTGTTATAACCGATGTACAAATATTGAAACATAGCTACTAACCATGGTCAATGGTTTACATTATGATTTACATTTGGACAATACACTTTTGTAAATTTTGATGAAATTAACGTGGCCTGTATCCATCATTGCAAAATCATGTAGAACACTTTCATTGCCCCCAAAATGCCTCCTGTTCCATCTATTCTATTTCTCTCTCGCCCTCCCATTGGGAATAACAATGAGCACCATGTTTCACCTCTTAAAGGACAAGATTCATAGTTACTTGCAGCAACACTGAGGGCTTGACACACTAGTACGTCCTCCCCTATTAGACACCGCCCATGCTCTCGAGAGACTCCTGTCTCTCTATTTGAGGACATTCCATACGTTACGCTTATGCACATCTCAGTAGGATCTCATTGACTGCCAAAATAAATATTGCCCCAAATAGCAGAGACATCCAGACATTATAGGTAGGGCAGATAGCTCAGGAGTTTGGTGCCCTGCCAGTGTGCTCTACTTGGGAATTTATGCTCCCCAGTGTGACAGCGGTGGTTTCCCTACACATGGCTCTTCTGTCCCTTCTACTTGGACCTATAGTTAGCACTAGAGTTGATAGGTATATGTCCAAAAGACTTAAATCTTTGGGCTTTCCATGTTCCAGTCGGGCCCTGAATCTCAATAGAGATGCAACTCCCACTCTCCAGTTCATTGGACTCACCCAGGACAACTAAGAAGGAGATGATGATGGACAATGACCATCCCAAGGAACAGAGAGAGTCTTCAACTGCAAACAAGATAGTCCCATCCATCTGCTTCATGTGATCAAGCCCCCTCTCAATTAGAGTTGGAGTGGGCATCACCATCCCAGAATTCTTAGGATTGGGGAATGAACTATGGGTAGCACTAACGTAGACTTACTGGTAGTCCACTATAGACTTACTGTGATTCTACCAATGGGAGAAATTATATCATTGATGTGGAGGCTGTGGCCACTGAAGTTTCTGAGGACAGGGAGAGGGAAAAAAATGAATATAATAGCAGGGCATTTTTGGGGACTTGGAAATTGTCCTGAATGACATTGCAATGATGGATACAGGCCATTATATATCTTGTCATAACCTGCAGAACTGTGTGGGGGAGAGTGTGAACTACAATGTAAACTATAGTCCATACTTAGTGGCAATGCTTCAAAATGTGTTTATCAATTGCAATGAATGCATCACACTAATGAAGAATGTTGTTGATGTAGGAAAATGTGGGAGATGTGGCGAGTGGGGCATGGGGAGGTCTCCTATATTTTTATGTAACCTTTGTGTAATCTAAATATCTTCTTAAAAAAATATATATTAAAAAAAGAAGAAGAAGAAACAGAAATAGTTGGTGAAAAATTCTAATTGCCACCACAATTTGTAAGCCCTTTGTGACTTTCTCAGTCACTGCTCCAGCATGGAAAAGCATCTGACCTGGATCATATATGAAAAATAGAAGAGATATCAGTTATAAATTATAACAAAATTCATACATTGTTTAGAGTTTGTGCCACCAGTTTCTTACATTTCATTATACATTGAAATTTATATTGCTTAAGAAAGTTCTCTCTAGATCAGGGATTAGCAAACTTCCTGGACAAAGGGTCAGCTAAGAAATAAATTAGGCTTTGTGGGCCACATGCAGGCTCTGTCAGAGTTCCTTAACTATGCTGTTATGGCACAAAAGCTATCATAGGTAATATGAAAATGAATGGGAGTGGTGTGTTCCAATAAAACTTTATTCGTGGATATGAAAGTTTCAATCTCATATAACTTTCATATGTCACGAAATAGTGTTCTTTTGTCTTTTTCCCCCAACCAATTAAAAATACAAACACCATTTTTAGCTTGCAGGCCATACAAAAAAAGGCAGTGGGCTGGATTTAGCCTGTGAGCAGTAGCTTGCCAATCCCTGCTTTACATAATATAAGTAGTGAGGAATTTTGTACAGGGAATTCAATACTTACAAAGTTATTGGAAGGAATTGTGGAACAGTTCTGGCCTTAACACCCAGAAAAATAACCAATAGCTCCTGAAATCACTCTGCCTTTGCCTTGTTCAGATAAACCAGTACCAGATATTCAGGAAGCTGGCAAATTCTGAAACTGCTGCCAATATTGCTGACTTCAGTTCCAGGCTACACTTCCATGATCCAGAAATATGCCACTGCTGCTCTAGGAAGCTGCTGAATCAGAAATCTACCCACCATATCCGGAGGTCATTGCTAGAGCTGCCACTTCTGATCCTTGCCAGCAAAATGTATGTCTCACACTTGGCTTTTCCCTACATTTCATTCAATTTTAAACATTCTCAAATGCTTATGGTGGAATCTAAGTCATGCCCAAGCCCTAAAAGAGTCTGAGAAATGTTGTTTTTAACTTTGCAGTTGCTGCATGCTAGCAGGGGGTTGGAAAGGACATTGGACAAAGCAATTCAGAGCATCCGACACAGCCTAACAGCAGGGAGACAGATACCCTAAAAAAGTAACAGATCTGCTCAAGATGTCCTCTTTAGCATTTCCATACTTCTGTGTTCCCTGAGGAAAACTGAGTCTTCTGCATTCCTACCACAAAATAGTTTAAAAGTAAAACCACTAGGATACAATGCTTCCCTTCCACCAATGCTACCATGCCCAAAGAAGTTACACCATCCCGTAGCCCTGTGAATTTTCCCATATAGCACAAAGAGATTTGTGTAATTGTGTTCAAGGCAGTGCTGTTTGAAATAGCAACAAAGGTACACATCAATAGAGAAAAAGGTGAACTACTCTGGTACATCCATGCTATGCAGAAAACAAATGATAGGAGAGCAAATGGTGATAGATACTTACACGGAAAGAGGCCTAAGACACGTAAACAACACAAGTTAAAGAATAGTTTGTGAAATATGATGGCACTCTTTGAAAGATATGATAGTTTAAAAAATGTGTTATTATCTTTACTGATTTTTTTTCTGATCTTAAATATAATCCAAAGATATAAATATATACCATAGAACTACACAGCATAGGTAGAAGTTCTCTCTAATGCTAATCCCCGGAGATAACCACTGTCAATTTTTTTTATACATATATAAATATTAAGTAACAGTTTAAAAGGAATTTAGTTTTGTTTCAGATAGTCTTTTTATTTTTAGGAATAAAAATTATTACATCAGGGCTGTTGAATTCATGGACTTTTGAAGCATGCTGTATTCTTTACTTTCTACCAAAAATCTAGTGCAGGGAGGAAGGGATGCTGATTCCTTCATTGGTATAATTTCCATCTGTTACACAGAGAACAAACTCATTTCAGAAACCTGGGTTCAATTTTACAGTATTTTAACTTGCAGCTCATTGGGGGATTATTGCTTTCCACAATAGCACTACACAGTGCTATTATTTTCAATGCAAATTTGCCATTTAATCAATCAAGGACAGACAGGGTATTCCCAGGCATTAGACGAAAATTGATGTTTCCCTGAAAAACAGTGCGTCCACTTAGTACTCCTTCTTAAACACGTGTCCGAAGTCCCAAATTTTAAGTCTTCAAGGCAAAATATTTCATTTCTCATTGTTATACAAAAAGAGAATCTTTATAAAATAAGTTAGGAGCTTTTTCAATCATTGCTCAATATTTTCATAAGAGCACCTCAATTGTGACTGGCTCCAAAGTATAGGGGTTCACCATTGTTATCCATGAAGTAAGCTGTGAAGTTTATGACAAGTTGACAAGTTTACCTGTTCTACTACCTGACACATGTATTTATTTTCTACTTTATTTTCATGGATACGTAAGCTGTATCTATAGACCTGACTGCAAAACAAAATGCAATCAACAACAATTAAATCTAGAGGTGATAAGCCATATAAAGTAATTACTCAGTACTAATTCTGAGTAACTAAAAGAAAAAAGAAATAGCAAATGAAAAAAACAAACAACACAAAACCTAACCTGCAGAATACAATAAAGCAATGATTCTCACATATTTTGGTTTTAAGACTCCTTTATACTCTTAAAAATTATAAAGAACTCCAAAGTAGGCATGCCAGATAAAACATAGGATACCTAGTTAAGCTGGGGTTTCATAGAAAAAAAACTACATTTTTTTTAGAAGAAATATTTTCCAAATAATGCATGTACATACCTATACTAAAATTATTCATTGTTTATCTGGCATTCAAACTTAATTGTGTGTCCTATATTTTTATTTGCTAAATCTGAAAACCCTACTCAAAGAGCTTTTGTTTATCTGGGTTATAGCTATCAGTATTTACCATACTGAAAATTAAAACTGAGAAATTTTAAAAAATATTTATTTTTAAATAATGATAACTGACCCATTACTTAAATAACAACTTTTAGGAAAATAACTATTTTCCTTCAAAAACAGTGAGGGGGTGCCATTATTTTACATTTTTGCCACTTTCTTTAATGTCTGGCTTAATAGAAGGGAGTTAGAGTCTCATATCTGCTCTTGCATTCAATCTGTTGCAACACATTGTTTTGATTAAAGTATGTGAAGAAAATTTAACCTCACACAGACATGTAGTTGGAAAAGGGAAGATTATTTTAATGCCTTTCAGATAATTGTGGTTATTCTTTTTAATGGTATACCCAAACTTAACAACTCATAGTTCCTTAAAGGTCAGTTGCAGTATGGAATCTAGAGCATTGCAGTGAATTTTTTCATACACTATCACATTTAGTAATGTTTATAAGATCACATAGCTAGAATAATAAAGAAGCATAATGTTTAAAAAAAAAGGCATTTTTCTATCTCATCCTTTGAATAGATCTTTTACTCTTCCATGCTTTTGTAACATCAAAGGCATCGCCATTTTGTGAACAATTGGTTTACTGAGTTATGCAGTTCTACCAAATGTTCTTTATACAACAGCAAGAAAATCGCTTTGTTAATATCACCTCCAGTCTCATCAGAAGAGGCTTAAGGTATTGGGAAGCTGCAAGATCAAGATAGAGGAGACAAGATTCCCAAAAATTTTAATTTTCACTTGAAAATTTAAGCCGTATCACTGGCAACAAATACCATTCATTGTTTTCCTTGAAGTAACAGGCTCATTTTGTTTATTTCCAAGAAATATCTGCCAGTAATCCTAGTTTCTCTATTAGTCATTTCTTCCCATAAAGATGAGTGCCATTTTTTAAAAAGTGGCTAGTTCAGCTTGCAACACAAACAACAGCATTTCCTGAAGAAAACTATCATACTTAGGCATGCAGCAGAAGTGATTTATGTGCACTTCTCATTTTATCAAACATAAGATTAAAATTAAAGACATTCATAAGTGAAACTGGCTTTTATTCCCCCCCTGAGAGTGCAGCAAAGTGAAATCTACATTGACTATGAGTAAAGATTGGTGTCACTGCCTTGATTTGTGCTAAGGTACCATCACCATTGCTTTTTCATCATTAATTCAAATGTCAATGCCATGAGAAAGGCTAATCACGTAGTATTATTATGAAAATAGTTTTCACCTTGTGGACCCATTGAAAAATGTCTTGAGAACTCCCAAAGGTCTGCGTAGCAGGCTTTGAGAACTGCTGCTTTAAAAAAAAGACAACATTTTACTTTCAAAAATACTTTAAAGAACAGGTAGTTATAAGCAAAAATATCTACATTCATATGTAGTTGATGGACTAAACCAATATATTGTATTGAATATTAACCACCTTCTTGTTTGTTCCTTTCCATAAGAAGATGACATTATTTTCTGTAGCTCCATTTTAGCAGCTCTTTTGGTTGTGACACCACCTTCTCCTTTTCTCTTCCCCTCTTACACATCAATAATTCTGTCCATTGACATCTATAGCCAAAATGAAATCAACATATATATGAGGACAAAGAATTTATAAAAACTGTATTTTCTGACTGACTTCATCTTGTTATGTTCAGGTTTCTACACTACTTCATGCTAGTCATACCCCAATGCCACACTGACATTGCTCCAGTGAAACTTCTTGTCTCAGGAGCCTGGCCATAAGCCTTAAAAGTTTGGGATATGCCCTTATTATCCTTATGAAACCCACACTCCTTCACAAGGGGAGTAGGCTTCCTCATCTTGGTCTCCGTGATGGTTAATTTTAAGTGTCATCTTGGCAAGGTTAAGTTGTCTGGTTGCTTGGTCAAGCATTGGGACCAGATGTTGCTGTGGAAGCATTTCATAGATGTGATTAACATCCACAATCAGTTGACTTTAAGTAAAAGGCAATTACCCTTGATAGAGTTGGTGGGTCTTATCTAATCAGTTGTAGATATTTAGAGCAAAGAACTGAGGGTTCCAGAAAGAAAAAAGTTTGCCTCCATCAAACTCCATCAACTCTCCTTGGAGTTTCCAGCCTGCCAGCTTCCTGGATTTCACTCAAGACTTCAGCATCACTCTTATCAGAATTTCCAGGCTACCAACCTGCTCTAAGGATCTTGAACTTGCCAGCCCCCACAATTACATGAGGCAATTTCTTAAAATAATCTCTTAATGAACATTTATGCATATGGTTCCTCTTTGTTCTATTTCTCTGGAGAATCCTGACTATAGTCTCCAGCCTTCGTTTCCTGCTTTTACCTTGCTTTTCTTTTCAATCTCTCCAAAGCACACCCATATGTGTGTGTGCATTTATGCATGCATACACACATACACACAGTACAACCCCACAGCTTGCTGTTTCCAAAACATAATTAAATCTGCAAGTTCCCATGCCTTTGTATACACTGGTTTTGTGTTGTTGTTGTTTTTTTTCTGCAATGTTGTTTTCTCCAAATCATCATTTACCTGGTAAATTTCTACCCGAAAACAGGTCTTTATTCATAACTCATCTTCTCAAAGAGGCCATTCATGAAAACCTTTTTAAAAATATCATGCTTTTCAACATTTCATTTCCCCCTTCTCTACTTTATCTTTCATCCTCACCTCTTACATACAATATACTTTACTAATCTATCTTGATTACTTTCTGTCTAATCTGCTAGAATGTATGTACCATGAAGGCAGAGATTTTGCCTGCTTTGCTAATGGTTGTATCTTCACCTACTGATAACTGCCTAGTATTTGTAGGAGCTCAGTAAATATTCATTGACTGACTGAATGATTTCAAATAGCACCTCCTCTGTTAGCTTCCTTTACCTAAATATGTCAAATTTAATCAACTGTTTTCCTCTCTATTCCCAGAGTAAACATAGCACTGTATCATTTATCACTTTCTTTTGAACTTATTTATTTTTGAATGTAGCATTTCTAGCAGGTGGAACCCTTTAAACAAATATAACTTGTCTTATTTATCTCTAGCTGTTGGCACAGGGCTAACACATAGAAGGCATTTTATAAACATATGTTGAACTGAGAACAAAATCAAATTTTCTGAAGCAGGCTAAACTGCAAATGAAGAATAATCTGGGGTATTCATGAACTCAGATGCCTAATACAAGCAACTATTTAAAATAAAATAATAATATTGAATGGCCTTTTTAATATGGTTCAGAGCTACTCTTCCTACTGAAATGAATAGAATATATAATATCATTTCCATAAGCTCTATGTTCAAACATGGTTGATATCAAACTAGGCTGTCATAAACAAAAAAGTGTCCAGAGACAATGTCTTCATCATCAATCTCCTCTGGTTTAGCCCCCCTCCTTCTTGTGTCTATTTTGCTTGCTTACCCCCTCCAGGGAAGATGTTTTGATCAATCAGTTGTCCTGCTACTATGTTCAATCTTTTAAATAAATTTCTTATTTATTTAAGGGATAGCATTTTCTCCTTTGAAGAAAATTCAGGCACCAGCCGCTTTGTGAAGGAGGTATTTGTCCAGCTCTTCCCTTAAACAGAGAAGCGATACCATAGAAAGTTTGTTCCTAAGTATGTCTCATTTATTCAATTTATTAGTCATGAAAAGAAATGCTTTTATCTCCTGATAGCACTATTTGCCTTATGTTTAAAAACAGAATTGAGAATTTTACCTGAAAGTGTAATAAGCACCTGTATGACCCAGTATTTTGATACTGCAAGCTATTCAGAAAGTACAGAACCAGTGCAGGGGTGAGCCTGAGAATGGGGAGGGGTTGGGAGTGCAGAAGAAGCGTCTGGATGAACCATTTGAGGGACCCAATACGTTCTCAGGGTCTGCGAGGGGACCAGCAAGGTGAAAGGGGAGCGGGGCAGAGTTCAGAGAGCATCAGCCTGGGGCCATAAACTTCAGATCCCTGACCTTTTATTTTAACATGTATCTGTGGGAAAGTGCCTACAATGAAGGTTGAACTAAATAGCTTCCTTGCCATTATATAAAAGGGAGAATTAATAGTGAAAAAGAAAAAAGGGAAAATGTAAGTCTTGACTGTATATCAAAATAGCTATAGCCATTTACATAATCTATGTAATTTTTGACTTTTCATATGACAACAACAATGTGCATATTATATATGGTTTATTAAACATTTTTAGCTTTAATTTGATTAGAGGTGCTCATGCCTCCAAAGTCTACTGTTAATAAACAACGTCATCATCTTCCACAACTTTAAAGAAGAGGTGAATTGTCACAAAATGGCTCATATTTAATCACTACACCAGATAAAAGTTTGATGCTGTATGGAAAATGTTACCAGTGAAAGCAGACATCATGGATACTTAAAATAGAAATTTAGTGTTGTATGTTGTTTGCTTTTTTTTGATGCCTGGTCAGGTATTCCTGGATGACCATTCTCATTTTGTGGTTTAAGGCTTTAGATTTCAGTGATTCCAGTCCTAGAAAATACATACCTATGCCTAAAAAGGTTTCCAATAAATCTTCTGCAAAGACAAAATATGGCTGATAATATGACCTTTGTTACCCAGTACATAAAACTGAAATTAAAGATGTGAGGCTTCAACTGTCAAATATTCAGGTGCCTCTTGGCTGCGGTAACTTTTGCCATCAAAAATGTGTGGTATAAAATGTCAGTTCTGTAGTCGCTTCTCATCTGGCAAGGTGTGTGATAGCATTATTTAAATTCCTTTTAAGGTAGTAAATGTAGTCTCTTCACAGATCTAGTCAATGCTGAAAGAAGGTATTCCCATTTTCAGAGACCATCTTTCAACTTCATACATACTCTTGGTGGTATATTAATGATCCATTTCTTTGGCCCATCCTGCTTTAGCTTTCTGTCCGAAGCAACTTCTATTTGCATGTTGTCAAAAAGGATGACCTTATGTCCTGACCTTTAAACCCCAACCAAGCTAATCTTGCCCTTATTCCAAAAAGCAGAGGGAGGAGGAATCCTACGGCTTCAATTGTTTCCTAAATTTCAGAACTGGTCCCTTTCTATTTTAACAAAATTAAGATTATTAACACAATAATTCATGACTCAGGATTCACAAAATATTTAGCATGTTTGAAATGTTTTATATAATGTGTTAAGATCAATTGTCATAGAATTAAAAAAGGCACATGATCATCATTCCCCATCAAATCTATAAGCAATAAAATGAAATTGTTATGTATAGAGAGCATTGCCTTTCACTAAATCAAGCAAACTTGATCCTCCCCCCCCTCCCCCCGCCCCCGCCATGCCCCTTAGCCTTGTAAGACTACAGAACTCAGATAAAAGCTAGCCTGGGATCTTACTCATGGTTTCACAATATAAGGCAAAAATCTCAACCATCCATCCTTGGCAATCTAACCTTTGGAGCTGATAATGTCAAATAGGACATAATCTCCAGAAGAGATACATCTAGGGGTTGTCTCAGTTGAAGGCTGAGGGTCATTTCCAACAAAGCAATCAAATATCTAACAAAACCTTAAAATCATATATTTGGCTTATAACAAACAGAATAAACTTGAAAAGCATGAAAAAGCTTAGAATCCTTTTCATTTTTAATAAGAGAAACATAGCCACTGAATCTTGTTTCTGCAATAGGAATAAATGTGGAGTTTCAAATGATCATTAAGTCTGAGTTTGCTTAATATAACTAATAACAAATTTATGCATTGAGGCCATATTAATTAATAAAATGCAAAACAGAAATAGCTATTGTTGAAAAAGTAAATTTTTACAAAATATTTTAAACTTTGGTTATTTTGCTTAACTGTGACTTTCTGATTGGCTGTACAAAGATGATCTCTCCCAGAACTATAGAAAAAACTAGAGTTCTGTTATTGGACAGATTATCAGAGAACATGGAAAAAGATATAATGCATTTTAATTTACACAATTCAACGTCTTCGCATTAGGGCAAACAATAATTTGGCTTTAAAAGATGTTTTTCATTGTTTCTAGGTTTGGATATTTGATTAAGAGAAATCTGTTGTCCATATATGTTGACAACTTAGAGGCTTGATTTGAAATATTCATCTTCAGAAAATTTCATAGAAAAGCTTTGAGTGAAAGATTGATAAAGTATTTGTTAAATGTGTAACATATAATTAAATTCAATGAGTAACCCATATTTTCTTTTTTCATCAATCACTGAATTTTTAAGTCATATTATTTAGACTGGTATTAACAGTCACATATCATTATTACATAGATTGGCATTGCAGTCATACACATCATTATAAAACAAAAAATACACTTTAAATTCTACCTTAACTTTCCCATCACATCCCCTTTCCTCTGTCAACACCCCACTGAAAATTAAATTTCTGGAAAGTTTTTCAACCCAAATGTTGATTGATTAATCCCCCTCTTCCCTGTTTTCACAGTGCTGATTTATATTTATTAATCTACATTATTGGTAGTTTCTTCTTGCTTTCCATAGGATAGTCTAAGTCCTCTCTTTCTTCGGTATTTTATTGAAATACCTACTTGGATAATTCTTTTAGTGCACTTTGGTTATTGCTGAAATTTTTGTAGACCACATTAGCCAATCAAATCTTATACAGTGACATTTACTAAATTACTGCCTCAGGTCCCTGAACCATACAATTACATCTGAAAGAGAATAAAATCACTTTAGCATTTTAACATGAACAAGTTGTTTGATTGCTTGATGCCACTTTAAAGCTACTGAAAAGTTAAAGTTAACTAGTTCATCTTTTTTCTATATTTTTCTGGAAGTTAGATGAATGGCATGAACGTTTAGGTGTTCTTCACTGTTTACTTAGGAGTTATCACTTAACTACAATCATGAAAGGAGAACATTTTTAGATTGGTAATTATGCCCATATACCATTGAACCTAATCTTTAGGAATTGGCACTCAATCATTTTTTCATATGAATATTATATTTATTCAAGATATTAGAATTCGAGGAGAGTAAAATTCTGTGAAACAAGATAATTTACACTTAAAATGGATTATTATTCTGCTGATAATGGAAAAATAGGAGTGTTTGCTCTTCTTGCTAAAATTCTGAGAATTCTAACTTTTGTTATTATGAACAATGATTACTTCAGAATTTGAGTTTGACGCAGGGCATTTAGAAAGTGAACAGTAATTGGTACTATATGTGCCTAGTCTTTGATTTTGATCTTAATCACTCTGAGTTGTATTGCTAACAAGAAGATTCAGAATTCAACAACCTAATGTAGTAAAAAACTAAATCACATTCATGTAAAATGGAGATTTGAAAGAAATGTATGACCCAATATGGGACAGGTTGAGTTCTTGGCCATGAGATCCAGGGCTCTATAGAACACAATAGCAGGCAGATTATCTCTCTGGAGAATTCATTGGCATGAACTAGAACGTTATTATTTCGAGAGTGACACCAAGTACTCATTTTGCACAAAACTGGAACAATTTCTTAGGAACAATGCGGCCTTTCCATGAGTCTATCTTTAAGATTCATTCTGCTGGATCAAGGTGAGACTGCATTAAATTCTTCTGATAGAGTAAGAAAAATGTGTGTTTCACTAGATTTCAATACAGATTAATGTTGCAAAGAAATGTAGCTCTTGATATAATAGTTCTAGTTTATTATATAACGTTTAATTATCAAAGAAAACAAATCTCGTTAGTCACATGTTACAAAATGTATTATCATTTATTGTTTTTATTTCTTAATCCTAAAGCAATATGTTCTTATTGTTAAAAATTTAAACAATACAGAAAAGGACTAAGAAGAAAATAAAATTCAACCATAAGCCAACACTTAAAATCACTACTATTAACATTATGATGTGAATTTTTCTAGTTTTTTCTATATACATATAGCACACATA
This sequence comes from Dasypus novemcinctus, assembly GCF_030445035.2. NCBI lineage: Eukaryota > Metazoa > Chordata > Mammalia > Cingulata > Dasypodidae > Dasypus > Dasypus novemcinctus. The sequence goes on from NC_080676.1 coordinate 132,038,760, forward strand.
CGTACATATATTAATGATTTACATATTTGGGATGAAACTGTAAATACGTGATATTTTGGCTTTTTTTTTCATTTTTCACCTAGCATTCATTTTCCTTCCTAACAACTCCCACTTTCCTATGTCAATAGCGCCTCACCATAGCGGGTAGCCTTGGTGGGGTCATAAATCAAGATGACCTCTCCTTCTCCATTTTTGGCTGTTATTCTCTTTCTCCCAGGACTTTGGCTCTTTTAAATTTTCACCTCTTAATTACTAGTAAGGTTGAAAAGTTTCATGTGCTTTTATTCATTAAAATTTCTTCTATGAATTATTTCTTGTACATATTCTTTTTCCCATATTTTTTCTACTGGTAAATGTGTTTGTATTAATTTGTAAGATCTCTTTACAAGTAAAAAATATTAGCCTTTAGAATGGAACGTATGTTGCAAATATTTTCATAGTTTGTCATTTGACTTAATATTTATAATCATTTTCTGACGTATAGAAATTTAGTTTTTTTTTTAAATAGTCAAATATCGTTAATCTTTTCTCTTTATGGTTTCTGTCTTAAGAGTTAGTCTCAGAATGACCTTGCCCAGTCCAAAACTACATGCCTGTTCATTTTTATCTGGTTCAATAAAGATTGGCTTGTTTTTTTTAAAAAAACAAAACTTTACTATATTTTTTTATTTTATTCTTTATAAATAATTCCTCAAATATCCCAATTATACATATCAAATGATCTTTCTTTTCCCACTGATTTAAATTGCCCCCTTTCTCATTTACTTCCTTGCTAGTTAAAGTGGGATCTCAATAGAGCAGCAGCATCAAAATCACCCAAGAGCTTGATAGAAATGCAGAATCTTAGGCTCTAGCTCAGATCTGCTGTGTCAGAGTCTGCATTTTAACAAGTTCTCCATGATTTGTCTGTTCACTGTTTAAGAAGCTCTGTTTTAAGTCTCATTCATTCCTAGATCATTCACCAAGCAGCTAATTTTCTTTTAGTGCTCCTTCATTGTTTTTATTTCTTTAAAAATGACGATTTTTTTTGTTGATTCTTTGAGATTAGCTTTATAATCATATTGTTAAGTTTCGAAAAAGGGTGCCTTTGTGTATATTTGGAACTGCAGTGGCATGACAAAACTTATTTAACATGTTCAGGATGTTAAATCCTTTGATTCTTAATCTAGTAAAACCCTTTTGTTTCAAAGAGAAATAGATATGGATTTATTAAGGGCAATTTCTGGATATATTGAGATGATTTTTCTTTGAACCACTGATATGACATATTACATTAATAGATTTCTGTATATTATATTACCAGTTTATACAGAGGATAAAATCTACTTGGTCATAATATTGTTGTTGTTGCTTTGAAAAGTAAACTTCTATTGTTTCTAGTAATTTCTTTATGATTTTAAAACAAGTTTACTCATAAACCTGGCCTTTACATCTTTTGTGGTATGTGTGTGTGCATGCATATGTATGTTATTATTACCAAAATTCATGATATTATTACTGTAAATAATATATATTAATAATGTTATAATAATTAGTAACATTATAATGATACACTATAAAATATCTTCCATTTTATTACGAAAAAATCCCAAATGTAGAGAAAAGCAGGAAGATTTGTATTGGAAAACCATATATATCTAACTATATTTTACTAATAACATTTTCCTATACTGGCTTTATCACCTGTCTATCCATATATCTATCTCTTTATCTGTACCTTCATCTATTACTTTGTGCATTTCAAAATAAGTTGTACTTAATGCACTTCCTCCCTAGCTATGTCAGCATGCATATTACTAAGTAAAATTCAATATTTATTTACTTTTTCCCCTCAGGAGGTTAAAATTTACATACAATAAAATGCTCAAATCTTAATTGTTCCATTGAATGAGTTTTGTCAAATTCATACACCTGCGTATTTCAACCCCTATCAAAATATAAAATATTACCCTCACCCCAGAAAGTACATTCATATTTCTTTTCTGTCACTCTCTACCCTTCTCCAAGAGGCAACCGCTGTTCTAATTTTTTTCCACCACACCTTTCTTTATCTAGATTTATTTTATTTTTATTTTATCTATTTTATCTAGACCTTCACATAAATGGGATCATACAATATGTGCTCTTTTTTGTATCTTTCACATTCAGCCAAAATATTTTTTAGAAGATTCTTGTCACATGTTATCAGTAGCTCATTCTTCTTTTTATTCCTAGTTAGTCCTTCATTATATAACTATACCATAGTTCATTTATCTATTCTTCTGTTGATGGACACAGAAACTGTTTCTAGTTTTATCTTGCAGGAATTAAGCTACCATGAACATCCTTGTAAAGTCTTTTTGTGGACATATATTTCCCATTTCTCAGGTTATACCTGAAAGTTGCGGGGTGGTGTAGTAGATGTATGTGGCAGATTGAATTATGTACTCAACAGAGACATTTTCTTCTTACTCCTTGTTCCTTTGGCTGTGAATCCATTCATAAATAGGACCTTTCGAAGATGCTGTTTTTAATTAGAGTGTGACCAAACAGAATCACCATGGGCTTGAATCTGTACTTCTGCAGTCCTCCATAAACAGAAGAAATTTGGACACAGTGAGTCTGAAAAGGCCACAGGAAGAAGCCAAAAGTCAGTGAATCCCAAAGAGAGAGCACCACATGACAGGAGACCTTGAGGCAAGTAAAGGAGATGGAGCCTTGCTGAAGCCCTAATTTTGGACTTCTATTCTTCCAAACAATGGACCAATAAATTCCTGTTGTTAAGCCAAATCATTATGTGGTATTTGTGATAGAGTCTGACAAAATAGGATGAGAAACTGCCAGATTTTTTTCCTAAAGTGATTACAATATTTTACACACCTACCAACGATGTATGAATATTCTGTTCATACCGAGTCCTTGCCACAATTGTTGTTCTCAGACTTTTTAATTTTAGCCAATCAGGGGAGTATATAGGGTTTAGTAAATCTTTTTAACAGTTAATATAGGGTATGAATTATATGTTCCTTAAAAAACAAATTCCCCAGGAATGACATTTTTGGAGTCAATTTGTGGGCATTTGGAAACAATTTGGATATTCTTGCTCAAGTTTTTTTTTTCTCTTTAACTTCTTTGGGATAAATTTGGGTAAATTTTCTTTTTACGGAAAATTATACTTTTATTCAATTTTCAAATTTATTGGCTTAGATTTGTATATTTTACTCTCTCACAGTTTAATCTTTATTTATTAAATTTAATATTTAATGTTTATAGTCCTTAATTAGTCCCAAATAGCATTTTTTCTCTTTTTAAATATTTAGTTTTTTTGATCAATTTATCAACTGGTCTCTATAAATTAGTGATTAAGAGATCTTGCTTCCTAGCTACAGAAGCATCGTTTGTATCTGTATTTTACCAATTCCTAAATGTATGACCTAGGCTACTTTATTTAAATTCTATAAATCTAAGTTTTGTCATCTATGACAGGAAGAATATAATATCTTCTACCTTAAAAGATAGAGTGCCTTTTAGTGTTCAAAAATGCAATTTATTTTTAATGTGATTATTTTATCTTTATCCCATTTAATATAGCTTTTACTGTTTATTTTTGCTAATATTTTAACTGAATGCATTTTTCATTGTTTTATTTCTGTTTATTATTGAAAAGACTTAAGTCTACAGTTTGATCTCACCCCATACATTTTAATTGCCATTGATTTATTAACTATTTGTAATTTCTGTTTTAATAACGTCTTTGAGAAAGATTGGAGAGAATGTGGTATGGATTGTAACCTTTATTGAAATAAAATAATTTCTTTGTTTTCGATAATTGATTTGAATATTACTATTAACTATGACTTTAAGTCATTTTCTTTATTGTTTACCTAATATTACTTTGTATATTTTCTTTTCAACTCTTTTGTTACTTTCTTGTAAAACAAAAAAATTTTTTTACCACTCTTGAAAGCATCTTATACTGGGATGGTTTTCTTCTTTTTATTTAAAACTTCAAATACAAGTATTTGTTTTTAATGGGTAAGCCCAATTCTTTTATATTATTGGCATAATGGTATGTTTGGGCTTTTTTCTGTCATTTATGCTTCCTAGTGCTTACATTAATGTTCTTTTAAAATTTTTGTTGAAGATCTTTCTCTTTTTGAAATTCATATGCGTGGAGTTGAATTTATCATTGACCTTAACTAACGGCACATTCCTCTCGTTGCTCCTTGATAGGGTCCTCCTTTGTTTTACCTTATTTTTTCCCTTCACAATTTTCATCTCTGATTCCCACTTTTACTTTTCAATCCCATACACACGCTAATGTCCATGATATCTGTCCTCAGATAAGTGTGTATTTTTGTAAATCAGAATAGGATGTGTTCTATGGTAAGTTTATGTAGTGTATTTTTAATTTATGTGCATATATGTGCCTTTAATTTTCAAAAATGGAAGATCTTATTCTGTTTTTTACTGTTTTTCCCAATACCATTTTAAAAACATTTTTTAGCAAGTATTTCATTTTGATCTATGTATATTTAGTTCATTGTTTCTGAAAGTTGTCTGTTGTTTCATCATATTCACCAAAATTGAAATATCTTGCATCTAGTGATAGGCATAAATAACTCCACAAAAAATCATGGTCTTCTTTTGTGGGCTTATAGAGGAACTATTGAGTATGATTCCAGGAATACCTGATTTTAGTAATTACTGCCATACTGTTCTCTAGAATTTCTACAATTTACATTTCAAGCAGCAGTACAAAAAGTTTCCAGTTCCCCTGCATCATGACAAATATTGGTGTTGTCTACTTTCTTTTTGCCAGTCTGATAATCATTCCCTTTTTATTTAATTTGCAATTTCATGAATAGTAACAAAGTTGAGTATTTCTTAAAATACTTGTTAGCCATTTAGGTTTCCTCTTCTGTGAATACTCTCTCTGCCCATTTTTTCTAACATGTTCCTTTCTTTATCTTGTTAACTTATAGGAATTCTTCGCATATTTTAGACAAGGTTATTACCTTAATAGTTTAGGGTGCTAAACAAGTCTCCTAGTCTGTCACCTGTTTGCTAACTTTTTCTTTTATCTCTTTCATTGAACAGAATCCCTCAATCTGGGGCATTGTGATTTAGTTGTTTTTTTCTTTGTTTTTTGTTTTTGCTTTTGTTGAAGAAATTTTTCTTCACCTATAGGTCACAAGTATAGTCTCTTACGTAATCCACTCTTACTGTTCTGGCTTTCCTATCACTTTTAGGTTTTGCTTCTCTGAAGTTTGTTTTTCTATGTAAAGTTCTTTTTTTCCCTCTGTAAAGTGAGCTGGTTTTCCCAAGCCAACTGCTATTATAAATAAGCACCCTTTCTTCACTGATTGACAATGCTAGCTTTACTAGGCCCCATCTACTCTCTTTCTGTTCTATTGCTTGGTTTGTTTGTTTTGTTGTTCTGTGCTACTATCTCAGTGTTTTTATTACCACCTTTTAAAGTATGCTTTAGTATCTACTTGGGAAAGAAATTTTGTTTTGCTTTCTTTTTTTTCTTTCTCCTATCTCATATCATTGCCTTTTTGGTGCATCACTTTGCCACATGGGGGGCCTGATCCTAACCACACAGGTCTGGGAGGTTTTTTGTCTTTCCCTTTTTTTTTTTTAGCAGGAGGTCCTGGGGAATGAACCTGGGTCCTCCATATGGTAAACAGGAGCTCAATTGCTTGAGCCACAGCCGCTTCCTTGCTTTGTTTCTATATAACACATTACCTTCTAATTTGTTGAATTTCTCAAAATATTTTTAATATATTTGATAAGAATTGTGTTGGAATTGTATATTTTTGAGGAAAGCTTACCTCTTTAAAACATTAAATAATTCTACCCATATACATGGTCATTCTCTCCATTTATTCATCTTCTTTTATGTTCTTTTATAGAGTTAAAGTCTTTGTTAAAGTCATGCAGATTATTTTACTTCCCAGATATATCTTAATATTGTAAGTTGTATCTGTTTTTACTTTTTTATCTCCCCAATTGGTTATTTCTAGCTTAGAAAATTGTTACTGAATTTTGAAACCTGTTCATTCATTTGTTCCCTAATGAATTATGTCACTAGTTTTAACAGTTTGTTGATTATTTTAGGGTTTTCAGGTATTCATCATGTGCTACCTGTAAATCACAATGTTTTAGCTTCTTTCCCAGCAATACTTGTGCTTCTGTGTGTGTGTATGTGTGTGTATGTGTGTGTGTGCCCTATTGTGATGTTAAAAATATCTAGTGCTTTGTGGAACAGGAGGGATGTGAGCCATCACCCTCTTACTCTTGGTCTTATAGAGATTGCCTCAAAGGTTTATGCATTAGTGTGATGTTTGCTCTTGGATTTTATATGTTGCCTTTATCAAATCAGGGTGTAACTTTCAATAACTGACTTCTGGAGCCTGTAGCAAACATAAGGAGTGAAATTTTTCAAATAATCTTTCTGCATTTCTTGAGATAATAACGTGATTTTTCTTCCTTAGTCAGTTAATGTGCTGAATCACTCTAACATTTTTCTGATGTTAAAATATTCTTGCTTTCCCGGATAAGCCTTTATATTGCATTGTTAATCATATCAAATTTATATCATGTATATGTATATATATTGTACTAATATTATTTACTTTGTACTGTTATTATTTTATTCTTTTACTCTGAATTATACTTAACCATTATTTTAATTATGACTTTTCATCTTTGTTTATACAGTTTTAAACTTTTATAAAGAAAGGCTCATATCTTTCTTTTTATGAGCTATCATTATCTGGTTTTGAAATCAAGGTTATACTAGTCTTCTAAAATAACTTGGCCAACATTTCCTTCTCTATTTTCTGAAAGAGCATGTAATAAAATATGGATTATGTGTGTCCTGAAAATTTGATCAAACTCACCTGTGAAACTTTCTTAGCCCAGGGCTCTTTATTTTAGTGAGGAAAGAGTGAAATTGTTTTATTACTATTTCAATTTCTTTGCTATTAATCTTTTCAAGATTATAAAACTTTTCTGCCAGATTTTTGCATCTTATGCCAAAATTTAACCATCATGTATATTTTTAAATATATTGCTCTACAGTTCTTCATAAGATTTATTGTATTTTGAATTTCTTATCTGTAGTTATTACTTCTCTTTAATTTTTATTTTGATTTGTATTCTCTCCATTTTTTTCTTTTTTTCTTGTCATTGTCTATAGTATAACTTTATTCAAAGAAAGCAACTTTAAAAAAAATTAAATATATATTTTATTTATTTTTCAAAGATACTTAGGTTACATAAAATGTTACATAAAAAAATATAGGGGATTCCCATATGCCCCACTTCCCATACCTCCCACTTTTCCCCACATTAACTTCTCTCATTAGTGTGGTACATTCATTGCAACTGATGAACACATTTTGAAGCATTGCCACTTAGCATGGATTATAGTTTACATTGTAGTTTACACTCTTTCCCACTCAATTCTGTTGGTTATGGCAGGATATATAACGACTTGTATCTGTCATTGCAATGTCATTCAGGGCAACTCCAAGTCCTGAAAATGCCACCATATTACACCTTTTTCCCTCTCCCTGACTTCAGTATATCCAGTGGCCATTCTCCACATCAATGATATAATTTCTTCCATTGCTAGAATCACAGTAAGTTTATAGTAGAATACCAGTAAGTCCACTCTAGTCCATATTTTATTCCCCAATCCTGAGGATTCTGGGATGGTGATACCCACTTCACCTCTAATTGAGAGGGGGCTTTGATCCCACATGGCTGATGGGGGACTCTCTTGCTCGTAGTTGTAGACTCTCGGTTCCTTAGTGTGGTGGTTGGCCATCCTCACCTCTTTGTTAGTTGTCCTGGATGAGTCCAGTGAACGGGAGAGTAGGTGTTGCAATTTCGCTGAGGCTCAGGGCCCAGTTGGCATATGGATGGCCCAGAGATTCAAATCTCTTGGACATATACCTACCAACTCCAGCTCCAACTATAGGTTTAAATAAAAGGAACAGAAGAAGCATGTGTAGAGAAGTCACATTTGAGTCCAACTCTGTCACTCGAGAGCGCAAACTCCAAATTAGGGACCACTGGCAAGGCACCAAACTCTGGAGCTCTCTGCCATGACCATAGGACTTGTGTGTCTCTGGAGCCCTCAGGAGCCCCACTATTTGAGATAGTATCTACTTTGGCAGTCTATGTGATCCTGCTGAGACGTGCATAAGCATTACCTCTCTGATGACCTCCTGACTCACTTTGAAGTCTCTTAACCATATAAATTCATTTGCCTTTACCTTTGCCCCCTTTTATTTAAGGTCTTTTTCCAGTTGCATCATCAGCCGGTACTTGGTAGTAATCCCTCAGTGCTAAGGAGGCTCATTCCTGGGAGTCATGTCCCACGCTGGGGAGAAGGTAATGCATTTATACGCTGAGTTTGGCTTAGAAAGAGAGGCCACATTTGAGCAACATAGAGGCTCTCAGGAGGTAACTCTTAGTCACCCTACAATACTAGGTTAAGTTTCAATTTCAAGAGCAAAAGGCTCATAAGCATAGTCGTCAGTATCAAGGCCCATCAATCGACCAAGCTTCTTCACTAGGCATTGTCCCTGTACTTGGTAGATTATTGCTGTTCCTTTAAAGAATCCTTACCCACTGTGGCAATGCCCCATGAATATTTGAACATATTTATATACCTTATATATATGCCCAGCTGAACTTCCTCCCATGTATCCCGCATCACTGACATCCTTCACCAATGATCTTCCCCTGCCATAGTTGTAACCATTCTGTAATCCAAAACTTCTTCAAAAATGAAGCCTAGAATATTGCCAAATTCAATTAATAGGAAAATGAGATAATAATGATAGGTTTAAACACAAGAAATAAAAAACCTAAAAATAAATCACCTTTTGTTTTTATTTCTACCTCTTATCTCTGTCCTCTCTTTTGGTTTGTTTCAATTTAAGTTTGCTGCCCCTTCTTTACTGTTTGATTGGATATAGTCTGTTACTCAGACTTCTAAATTGCTTAGTTAAGCATTTACCAAATCTGTTTCAGGTTATTCTTGTTTAATGATGTTTACTTAATATTAAATTTCCTTCTAATTACTGCTTTGTCATTGTTTTTTATTTTATTGACATTTTTTCCTCTAAGCATTTTAAAAGATATACCTTATAATTTATTCTTTATACATGTTATTTTTTTGTACCTCTTTTAGTTTCTAGGCATATGGAATTTTTAAAGATATTCTTCGGTTATATAATTTAATTTTATTACATTCTTTTCAGAATATAATCTCCAAAATGTTGAGATTCATTGGAATTAAATTTTTATTTAACATGGAAAATAGTACATGGACTACATCTGTTTGTAGAAATGGATGATTTTCAGTTTGTTGGGTTAATGCTTATTAGATTTTTACACTATATTTACTAGTTCAAGCTGATAGATAATTTAATTTAAATCCTTTATATCTTACTTATTTTTATCTATGTATCTATCATTTTCTGAGTGAGACATGTTACAATTGTTGATTTATCTACTAGTCATTATTTTTCTGCCAGTTGTTTATATGTATATGAATGTGTATATGTGGCTTAGTTTAAATATTTTATTGAATTTTGTTTTCCTATTTTAAAAACTTTCCATTGGTTCATAGCTGTCCCCATCCTTTTATTTTCAGCATTTTTGTATCTTTTGTTTCAAGTATGTCTCTTACTGACAGTATATAACTGTATATATGTATATATTTTTAAAAAATCCAATCTGAGAATCTGCCTTTTGATTTGTTAGTTTGAGCTATTTGCCTGTTTGTTGACTCCAACCAATTAATCAATCTATCTATCTATCTAATCATCTGATCACACCTCACTGTATTCACACTACCAACCTTGTAAATCATTTCTTACCTGGCTTCCAACAATAACCATTTAATTGCCCTTGCTCCTTCCACAATTACTCCACTATAGTCCATCTCAACTCAGAAGCCAATGTGATTTTGTTTAAATGTAAGTCAGGTTACATTTCTTTTTTGCTCAAACCCCTCCCATGGCTTCTCATCAGATTCATTATAAAGGACAAAATCCTTACAGTGGTCGGTAAGACCAACATGATCTCCATTTCCCCGTTACTTCTCTGATAGCAAATCATATTCTCCCTTTGCTCACCAGCCATTCTGACCTCCTTTTCTGGAGGATATGTTTGCTTCCCTCAGCATCTTTGTACTTGCATTGCCTCTTCCTGAAGTATTTTCCTGTAAGCTGAATGTCTTATTCCCTTATCTCCTTAAGCCTTGGCTCAAAAGTCAAAAACTCACTGCAACCCACCTCCTCTAGCAATCCTCAACCCCTTTCCTTGTTTATTTTCCTCCATATCATTTATCATTTTTAACATGCCATATTATTTTCTTCTTTATTTTATTTATTGTATGTCTCTCCCCAGGCACACAAGAAATATTTGCTAAAATCATGAGCAAATATTAACAAATGGCATAAGAATATTTTCATGTCTTATGTATGTTTTCTATTTACCATACTTTCTTTTTTTTCTTCATCCCTTTTATTGAATAGATTGATATTTTTTCCTTATTGGGTTGAAAGCTAAATATCCTGTTTTGGTCTATGAATTTCTTATCAATATCATTAGTCATTAGGGAACTACCATTCAAAACCACAATGAGATACCAGTTCATACCCACTAGGATTGCTGTATATTGCTAATGGGAATGTAAAATAGTACAACTGGTGTGGAATAGTTCCTTAAAAAGTTATACATAGAATTGTTATTTGAACCAGTAATTCCATTCCTAGGTACACATGTGTTAACAGTTTGATATTATTGATGAATTCCAAAAAGAAATATTGGATTATGTTTGTAAACTGGTCTTTTCCTCTGGGCATATTAGAGTGTATTGAAGTCAGAGGTTTTACTTTTACTTGATTAAATAATGATTAAGGTGTTGATTGGGGCACATAAATAGGACATTGAATCCCGGATGGGGATTCACAGAAAAACTGCACCATAGAGAAGGGAAGTTGGAATTTTAAGCTGGAGCCCAGGAAGTAAGCCCACAGAGGAACAGAGCAGCTGAGCCTGGAGAAAATGAAACCTGCAGAGAGAGACAGAGCTGGCTGCCTGATAGTCTACAGCTGGTCTTGTGAAGAAAACAGAGATGCTGAGCCTGGAAAGAAATGAACCCCAGAAAGAGAGGAACCAGGAAGCCCGAATCCAGGCAGACATCTACATACCATCTTGCTCCAACACGTGGCGAAAGGCTTTGGTAAGGGAAGTAACTTATGCTTCATGGCCTGGTAACTGTAAGCTTGTGCCCCAAAGAAATATTCTTTTAAAAACCCAACTGATTCCTGGTATTTTGCATTAGCACCCTTTTGGCTAACTGATACATCACCCAAGAAAAATGAAAACGTATGTTCACACAAATATTTGTACATGTATATTCATAACACCATTATTTATAACAGCCAAAAGAGCAGAAACAACCCAAATGTCCATCTGCTGATGAATGAATAAATAAAATATGATTTAGTCATGAAATGGAATATTGCTCAGCCATAAAAAGAACTAAAGTGCTGTTGCACGCTTCAACATGGATGAACCTTGAAAGCATGATGCTAAGTGAAGGAAGCCGTAAACAAAAGGCTATGGTATGATACCATTGATATGAAATTTCCACAATAGATAAATCTATAAAGACAGAAAATAGATTAGTGGTTGCCAGGTATGGAGTTAGAATTGGATCTGACTGCTAAAAAATATGACATTTCTTTTCAGGGTGACAAAAATGTTCTAGAATTAGATAATGGTCATGGTTTTACAAGATAGTGAACTGTACAGTTTAAAATGATAAAATTTACATTATATAAATTACATTTGTATAATAAAACTAAAAAATATGGCTTATTTTAATTTGTATATTAATTCTAATAATCTTTCCCACCATTCTTTCATTAAAATTTCCATTATTTGAGAGATACAGTAACTTTTTTTATCTTTAAGAATTACCCCTTGCTTTAGGTTGCCAAGATACTGCCAATACATAGTTCCAGAAATGTGCTCACTTTTATAAAGGGTATTTATGTGGAATAAAAGCTTACACTTTCAAGGCCATGAAAAGTCCAAACCGAGGCACAAGACAGAAATGCTTTCTTACCAAATTCAGCTTCTGTAAGCTTTCTTCACTCTCACGTTGCAGAATCAAATATGCTGGCTCCCTTTGTTTCTGTGTCTGTGTGAGCCTGTTTCTCCCTTTATGTCAGACCCAGCAAGAGGGCAGAGATTCAATAGGAGTCATACCCCACTGACATAATCCAGTCAAATTGGTCTCACATCCACAGGAATGGACTAATTTAAAACAAAATTTCTCTTTTTGAGATTCATAAAATGATTTCAAAACTCTCACACCCCTCCTCAGACCACACTTTTAAAAACGGACTCCCCCAGGGTTGCATTTTTCATTTGCAGAGAATGGTTTTCCATATCTCCTTAAACTACTTGCATACAGACTCCAAGTTCTTTTAACCTACCCAAACATTTTTGGGTCACTTGTAAATTCAATGATGCTTAGGATTTAATTTCTGAAGGTTTAGTGGTATGTACCTAAAACAACTTGCAGTAAAATGTTTCTCATTCATGTTTCTTACCAACTTCACTATTAAATTAAAAGTTAATCCTAGAAAGTGATGGAATGATAGGACCCATTTCATTTTTTTCCAGTCAGAAACAAATTAATATGCTCAACCACTACAGATAGTATAAAAAGAGTTTCACTAAGAACAAAGTTTTAAAGTGATGAAGAGTAAGAGATAATGTAAAACAAAATAAAAGAAAACCCATCTCTTTTCTAGCATTTCCCATCTCAGGAAGCAGTATGCCATAGTCATCCTTCCTGTCTTGCCAGCCATATAAAATCCAACATGATAGACTACATTCATTGCAATTTGACTAGCCATGATATGGACCCTTGCTATGAAGGGAATCTTCCACTGCTTGGGACATTTTGGGAGAGAGGGCCCATCAGTCCATCTGCCCAAATGCTCCCTCTTCTTGCTTCCACAGCTATAAAGATTTTGACCCACGATTAGGCTTAGGAAGTGATATTCTAGTCTTGAACTTTGACTTTTGAGAAGTTGATATAAAGATGCAGGGGCAGTTAGAAATTGTTCACAGGTTCAAGGTGGAGATGAGAGTCCAGCAGTGATGATGATGAGAGTACAGTCCGGTTGGTGTCCTTAATAGACACCAACTGTTCTGTGGGGTGACTTTAGTTATATTCTTGGCTGTCTGCTCTTTCATTCATGCTTATTTTCCAAACTTAGTTTTCCAGTATTTCCATCAATTCTACTAGCTTTCTAATGTCTTTCTGATAAATTCCTCTTCTTTTAAAGTTGTTTTCAATGAAGAACATTGATTAGCATAATTACTAAGTCCTTTCAGTTTTATTTCCTTAATGCCTTTGAAACCATCCATGCACCTCAATCTCCATCACCATCACCACCATCACCCAAATTAAAGTTATTGCATCTTTTTTTCCCATGCACCTCAATTTCCATCACCATCATCACCATCACCATCACCCAAATTAAAGTTATTGCATCTTTTTTCCATTAACAAGGCAATAGCTTCTTAACTCTTCCACTCATACACATTCCGGTCCTTTTGGAATCCATCCTTTATACTGCAGCTGGAGAGAACTCCTGAAAACATAAACCAATCATTTCACCTTCCTACTTCTGTCTTTCATTAACTTCTGGTTGTTCTTAAGATAAAGACCAAATCCCAGCATAGTATGGTCCCTACCTACTTCTCCAGACTCATCTCGACATCAGTTTAACCTTTTGCTCTCTGTGCTCCAACATTACTGAATTCATTAAGTTTTTCAGATGAATCATGCTACCTTCTGCCACAAGACAATTACCTGGAATTTATACTCATTCATTCAGCAAGTATTATTTGAGAATGCCTCTTTCCCTCTTCACCTAGTTAATTTCAAATCAACTTTAAAACCTAAGTTTAAACATTCTCTGGATCTTCAGTCCAAGTTAGGTTTCTTTGTCATAAAGCCCTGTTCTTTTTCTTGAGATCATTTCTAAATGTACATTCCCCAGTGTGATTTTATGATTTCTGCCACCCTCACTGACCCGTAAGCTCCAGGAGATAAGGAATAATGCCTACTTATTTTTACTTCTTGTTGTATGCAGAGTACCTAGCACAAATCCTGGAAACCAATAAATATTAGACTAACATTTCTCAAATAAAATGTCATCAAATAATTTACAGATTATGATTTAGGTATAAAGAGCTATTATGGTAAAGATATTTTTAAAGTTATAGTTATTTACATAAATGTACATCTTTGTTATTGTGCCTTGTTCAATCTTGTTGCTTATAACTAGCTTTCTAGAAAGAAATGTTTCCCTGCCATTCGTGTTCTCATTCTTTTCTTGCATATTGCTTCTCAGGGAAAGCAATGTTTGATATCATGTATTCTTGATTTTATTGAAGTTATTCAATTTGAAGCCAATCATCTTAAGTCCTTGTAAAGACTTCTTAACTGACCTTCCACTAAGGGAAAGAAAATGCTTATCTAAAGGAAAAACAATGGCAGCCTTCCTATTGAAAGTTCTTCATCCAAGCTTGACATATAGAAATATCCTCTTTCCCTGTGAATTTTACTTAGTCATAAGTTTTTAGCTTGTGTTTCAATTATAATAGCTGACAAACATTTAATGCTGACTGAAAAAAAAAAAAAAAGAAAGAAAGGCTGCTTCCAAATAACACACTGTACTTTGAGAAGGATCATTTAAAATATCAAATTCATCACAGTCCCATTATCAGTTCTGAAAGTCTCCTTTGGGTCATTTATTTTCTGTGATCATTGCTTTGATCCATATATTGACATTTGCAAAGGTGGGACAGATGGACAGTATCTAAAAAATATGTATAAAAATGTACCCATTAAACCTCTACTAAAATATTTATGAAAAAGGAACTAAGTTTAATGTGTTCATTTTTATAATAACTTTAAAGAATTCATGTTTAATTAAAAGTGATATATAAATCATGCTGTTTGCTAGCACTATTGACTGTGCTGCTCCCATACTGCCAAACTTAATATAAAATTAATTGTTAATTTTCAGGCCAGTAGTCTGCTCTTCACCAAGACATATGCTGATTGTTTAGACATGAGCGAGTGAAATATTAAACTACATAACTGAGGATGCTCTTGTGATGTATTAAAGTGTTTCTTAAGATTTGACACTACACTCAGTATTTAACTTTGTCCCTTCTATATATTGAGAAGAAATGTTTTGAATATAACTTTCAAGATATGTCTGTGCATCAGGTTTATTTCACATTCAGTTGAATGGTTACTATTTTAAGAGTAGTGTGACCTTGTAAGGTGGCAAAGAATGGCTTATCTTTTGCACAATCACACCTACAATTGTGGACCGATCTAAACTTTACTTACTTTTTAAAACTTGAAGACCTCTGGGTTAGTCTGACCTTACATAAACAAATATAGCATTTTAGCAGCCTTTCACATGTCTGTTCTGAACAAAACTTTGAGCTGAAGCAGCCACCAACTCAAAGTGATGATTAACTTAGGGAGTACTTGGCTCTGTCTTCAAGAAGGTTAACATGACCTCGAATGACAAAATGATATTACTTATAGTGTATGCATTTCATGTGCAGTTAGGATAATGGCTATTTCATTTTTGTAGGAAGCTGGTCTGAAAAGCTTGATCAGTAAATGTTTCTGTGACATTGCCCTCCTTGAACCAGAGTCTCCAACCTTGCTGAGAGGCTTTTTATTTCTTTTTCTTTTTCCCTTGGTAATAAGGCTTTCTGACTCTTTCATTAAATAGAAATCTGATTCCCTTTCTAAGGGTAAAGAAAAGTGTATTTCCCTACATTTGCCCTCCATGGGGACAATAATGAAAGCTTATCTCTTCTTATCTCTATAGATAGACATCCATCCATCCTGATGAACCAGTGTAGAGTACGTCCGGTCATATGCCAAGTTCATTCCAGTCTCGTGTTCTGATCATACCCACTACCTTCTTCCCATCTGAAATTTTCCTCTCCTTTTTCTTTAGCTGCTCAATGCTTTCCATTGTTTTCTTTGTCCCACATGTGTTAAGACCACTTTTGACATGCCACTATAGCTGCATGAAACTAGGTTTCCTTATACTTCTCAGAAATTTGGCTCTAAATCTCACTTAACTTTTAACTCAGGAAAGTAAGTTGGAATATGAGTTAGAATGTAGTTATCATGCACCATTTATTCATTCCAACCTATTATTGTAAATTAAATAATTGTTAAGGTTTGAAAATTATTTTTAGCAGCAAATTCATTTGTGGCCCACGTGCCAAGTACTGTGTTGTAACATTGGTTGAAAAGCACTGACCCTGTCAAACTGAATCTTGTTTCTTCTTCAGGGCACAACTCAAATCCAGAGAATAATAATTCATTTGTTTATTTATTCACTCAGTGCTTATCAATCCCTGGATGGAACACTGCAGAGGGTGGTAGAGCTATAAAGACAAATGGAGTAAAGTATCTGTTCTGAAACTGATGGTGCTGTCCTCCCCACTTCTTTGATTGTGACAGATTCTGGCACTTTTGAGTTGATTTATTACAACCTCAGAATCCTTCTGAGAGCATAGATCTCCAAGCAACTACTTTCAATCTTTTAGAAATAGCATAGAGATAGGTATCTCTACTATAGCTAAACCAACATCTATGTAAATAGCTTACTTTATTTAAAATTAAAGAAAAATTCGTGAGTCAAGTAAATTCCATAGGAACAAAACTTTAACCTCCATTCATTTAAAATATAGAATTTTTTCAGAGTACTGGTGTATCTTATACAAGAGTCAAAGCAATAATCTCTGAATAGAAAGAAATAAGAATGTAGAAAGGGTGATAAAATTCATGCCTAAATAATAAAACTACAAAACCCAATTCCTCATAGATATAATCTCCATACATTACTTCTATTTTCTTTTTTCCAAGTCATTATTTAACCTACTGCACTCTGACTTCTGTTCTAGGTCCTAATCTCAGGTCTCATTAGTGCCACCAGTCATCTCCTAGTTGCCAAGTACAAAGAACGCTTTAAATTCTGCATTTTACTTGAGCTTTACATAGAATTTAATATTGTAGACCATGTCTCCTTTGAGAATAGTTCCTCTGGTACAATCATATACTTCTGATTTTCCTCTCACTTCTGTAAAAATTCCTATTCAGTCTTATTTTGGTATAATTTTATTTCATTTGAAATCTGGTGTTCCCCATCTCTTCTCTTATCATGTTCTACCTGCCTTATTTTATCTAATCTCAGGGTGGCTATATTGAATAATTCCAGTAGGCACCATTTGCATATAAGTCTAAGTGAATGGTGGACTATTTTAATAGCCTCATGACTACTTTCCTTGCCTCCTGTCTACACTCCATATATCTATGAGTTAATACTCTAAAGAATAAGTCTGATCCTATCACTCCCTCAATTTGACAGACCATTTGTGTCCTTTCTCAACAAGCTCGTGTGCCTTGATGTCACTAATCTTTCCATGCCTATTCATTTTATCATCTTTCCATGCCTATTCATACTTCATCGTCTATTCTGTTCCCTGAAAAAAAAATTTTTTTGATCCTGCTGTTTGTTTTCTTTACCCAAATGAAATTTCTTTTTTTTCTTAAAGATTTATTTTATTTATTTCTCCCCACACACACACACACAACGTTGTCTGCTCTCTTGTGTCCTTTTGCTGTATGTTCTTCTGTGTCTGCTTGCATTCTCAGTGGCTTGAGGAATCTGTTTCTCTTTTTGTTGCATCATCTTGCTGTGTCGGCTCTCTGTGTGTGCAGAGCCACTCCTGGGCAGGCTGCGATTTTCGTGAAGGGTGGCTCTCCTTGCGGGGTGCACTCCTTGCACGTGGGGCTTCACTACGTGGGGGACACCCCTGCGTAGCATGACACTCCTTGCATGCAGCAGCACTGCTCATCAGTCAGCTCACCACACAGGCCAGGAGGCCCTCAGTTTGAACCCTGGAATTCCTGTATGGTAGATGGACGTTCTGTCATTTGAGCCACATCTGCTTTCCCAAATGATGTTTCTTACCAAACTCTTATGACAAAAATAATTTTCAAGGTTCAAATCAAACATGAGCCTCTTTAAAATTTTTTCTGATACTTTGTTAGTTTTGTTGTCCCCCATGAAAAATGTCCCTTTCCCTTCTCCAAGTTCCCACAGCATTTTATTCATGTTACTAGTGAAACACTTTTATAAATATGACTACTTGCAAAATGTCTGTTTCTTTTATAAACTATAAATTCTTTCAGGGCAGACACTAGGAATCTTATTCATCTATGTATCCTTAGATGCTAAATAAGTGATTAACACATAGAAGATATGCAATAAATTTTGGTTGAATTAAATTGCATTCTTAATATTTGTGAGTTCAAGATCTACATAGATTCTTTGCTGTACAGTTTTGGTGATTCTCATCCAAAAGGCATATATATTTTAATGCAAAATTCTCAATATATATACTTATGAAACTAATAGAAACTGACACAAAGATAAAACATGAATACCTGTAATAAGAATACCAGTTCCTGAAACTCAAAATTGTCATTAAGCTATTCAGTGATTTGAGGTCAATTTTACTTTGTCTGTTTGTAACTATGAATGATAATAATGAGAGAGAGGTGGTTTTGACTCCTGAACTTGACTTTCTGCCATTTTCTACTTTTTTCTGTTTTGGCCCCATACTTGAAAGCAAACTGCTCAATAACGCATACATTATTTTTCACTTAAATATACCTTGTAATAAGTATAGAAATTTAATCAATCCGTAACTATTTTGTTTACCAACCCACACTTCTTTCATGCTCCTGAAAAGGGATAAGGAGGAAATGAATCAACAATTCTTCCTAGATGTCTCTAGACCAGAACCCCTTCCCATTAGACCTAAACTCACTCTCTTTGCCCTCATTCATATTCTCCAGTCTAAATTTTGTAGACTGCCTCAGCTTTACTTCTGCCTGTCCCAATCTTTAGGGTTCTCTTCTGAGTCTGCCTTCAAATTATATTTATACTTTTTGCAGTTATTTCTCTTCATTTGGTTACTGTAAACAGAGTTCAAAGAGTGGTGGAAAAAAGATGAAGGGAGATGGAAAGATTGGAAAGGAGCCAGAAGTCACGTGGGAGAAATATTAGGCCCTTAATATAATGTTTTTCCTTATACAGATTCAACCTACCATAATGGACTCTCCCATTACTCTCATTGACTAAATCCTGTATCCATATTTATTCAAAATTCAAGGTCATTCATTGATTTATTCGTTTGACTTAATTTCTGAGTGTCTACTGGGTCCTCTTCCAGTCTTGGTGTATACTGCAGAGTACAAAATAGTCCCTTTTCAGAGAGAGCTTACATTCTTGTGAGAGAAGATAGCAATAAACAAATATATATATAAAACGTCAATGTGTGAAAAATGCTACGGGAGCTAAGATACAACAAAGCAAAGAGGACAGAGATTGATAGAGAAGGTAGTGTTTTTTTATGCAGGATAATCAAAAGATGTCTCTATTGGGGTGACTTATAAACAAAGACAAATGTGAGGGAAGGTGTTTCTGGGAGATGACTAGTCCTGGAACGAGGAAAAGTGAACACAAATGCCAGCGACACTGAAACAGGAATATACTTGCTGTGTACATCAGTTAGGGTCCTAGCAGGATAACTTGAGTAGCACCTAATCAAAAGCATGTAAAATGTAAGGCCGAGTGTAACAACATCATTGAAGAAAATACGCTACCTAGGATTAATAATGGTAATGGTGGGTCTCCATTACTGACACTAAGACTGAGGAGGCAAGGGGAAGAAAAGTTGCTGGAAACCAGAGGCAGAGAGAGCTGTATAGAAAGTTGTTTTGCAGGAGTAGACACCTTAAATAACGGTTGCAGCCTGCCAGCAGAAACCCTGCAGGGAGGCAGCCCAGGGATACCTACCCCGACTCACTGAAACCAGGGAGCTAAGGTGCCTGTTGATCAAGTCCATAAAGTTACCCCTCTCAAGGCACATAATAGGGGAGCAAAGAGTATAGAGTGAGTCTTGAGTGGACGAATGGAAGGTATCCAAGTACAGAAACTTTGAAGGACCCAATGAGACCAGAGTCCATAGAACCTGGTAAGAAAATGGTAGAACAGTAGGAAATAAGAGCAGTGACAGACAGACAGATCATGTTGGGCCTTATATCAATGATGTGGACTTTGTAGTTAATTCTGAATGAGACTGGAAGTCACTGGGTATTTCTGAGCAGAGGAGAAGGCAGGGATAGAAGCAGGAAGACCATTTGGGAACTATTACAGTAAATGAGGTAAGAGTTAATAGTGGTTTGGACTAGAGAAATAGTGGGCATGGTGGTGTGGAAGTGGTCAGATGCAGGATATATTTTGAAAGTAGAGCTGTCATAGTTTACTGATATTGGCTGTGAAAGAGAGAAAGGATCAGGGAGGACTCCAGAGTTTGGGCAACAGAAAGAAGAGTTGATATTTACTGAGATGGGAGAGACTTCAGAAAGTATAGTTTCATGTACCTATTAGGCATTTAGATAGAGATATCATATGTGGATCTGGAAGAACTTTTGACCTATGGATATAAGTCTGGCATTTATCAGAATATAGAGGGTATATACTATGGGACCAGATGTGTCCACTCAGGGACTGAATGTAATTAGGTACGAGTACTGTAGCACTTAAAATTTGGTAAGGCAGGGAGCATCCAGCAAAGAAGACGGAGAAGTACTACAATCTGTTACAGCAGGATTCTAATGTGTATTGAGCACAGTTGGGTGAAATTAGTTGAAAACAATTTTGGTCAAGAAAAGTGAGCAAATAAGTAGAGCATGAGAGCCATTGGTGTATCTGATGATCTTGGAAAATTTAAAAGGGAAATAAATACGGCTAACTACTTTAGGTGGTGATTAAGACATAATTTTTCTATTATATAGGTAAAATTGATAGTTTCTTCAAGTTAATTGTTAGATTATTCAGACTTTTTATCTAGGTGTTTTCATAATAAACTGACATTTTAAAACAAAGCCAAGAAGATATCTTGAACATAATCTCATCCCCCCAAAAATAGGTGCATTTAATTTTTTCCCATGCAAATTTACCTTCAGGTTATTACTTTTGACACCAGAGACTATTTGAAGGACTATTCAAAGTTCTAGAATTGCCCATGTGTATCCTAAAACAGCATCAAAAATAAAAAGATAATTTTTATAAGAAAGAGCATTTATAAGATTCTGCCACTTTCCAGAATGTGGTAGGGAGAAAAATGCCCCCAAAGATGACTGTGTCCAATTTCTGTGTAGCAGTTTGATATTATTGATGAATTCCAAAAAGAAATATTGGATTATGTTTGTAAACTGAACTTCTCCTCTGGGCATATTAGGTTATATTGGATTCATAAGTTACTTGATTAAGTAATTATGTAAACCTCTTGTGCCGGTAGGGTGGCACCCCTTTAGTGGGTGGGACTCACAGATAAAAGGTATGGCAAAGGACAGAGTTGAGGGTTCTTAATATTGGAGTTTTGATGTTGGAGTTTGATGCTGGTCTTCAGCTGGACCATGGCAAGATAGACAGAGCTGTTCGGTCTACAGCTGACCTTGTGGAGAGAGGCAAAGCTTAGAGAGCCTCGGAGTCTGCAGCTGACCTTGTGGAGAAAACACAGGAGCTGAGCCCAGGGGAACCCCGGAAGCCTGAACCCTCACAGACGCCGGCAGCCATCTTGCTCCAACACGTGGAAATAGACTTTGGTGACAGAAGTAACTTATACTTTATGGCCTGGTAACTATAAGCTCCTACCCCAAATAGATACCCTTTATAAAGACCAGCCAATTTCTGGTATTTTGCATCAACACCCCTTTGGCTGACTAAAACATCCTGGAACCCATGAATAGGTTACCTTACATGGCAAAGGGACTTTGCAGGGGTCCCAGATTATCCAGGTGTGTCCAATATAATCACACGAGTCTTTAAAAGCAAAGAATCTTTCCCAGCTGTGGCCAAAGAGATGAAACATTTCTGACTTTGAAGATGGAGGAAGGGGTCCATTAACCAAGGAATGTATGTGGTTTCTGAAAGTTGGTAAAGGCAAGGAAATAAGTCTTCTCTAGGCCCTCCAAAAAGGAAGACCTCTGTCTCCCTAAAGAAGCATAGGATTGATTTTTGTTGTTTTATACCACTAAGTTCGTGCAATTTGTTACAGCAAAAAAAAAGTAACACACAGTGTTGTGACTTTTTAAAAAAAGTCTCATTTGAATTAAAAAAAAAAACAACTAAAATGGTGAATTTGAAGATTTTAAATGAGAAGACAGTTTCCTTTCCTCATATATTTAATGAGAGTCTGTCTAGATTTGTCTCAGCTATTCTGATTCCAGAACCTGACTACTACCCACTAAACCCTTTTGTTTCAGGAAGTTGGTATATTCCCTTGTTGTAAATGAAAGAACAGAAGCTCAGAGAAATCCAATACAGTCATAAGATCATCCAAATAATAAGAATGATAATCAGAACTAAAACCACTCTTTTCCAAGTTTATTGCCTCAAAGTCTTTCCAACATTTCCTTGCCCATATATGATTGTGAAATCCAAATAAAATTGGAAGAAGGTTGATTGGACATGATTTCCTTTTGGCTGCTTGATTTCCTCTTGACCTTGTACAGTTCAGAAGTGGACGCATTTGCATGGTCATCTTAACACAAGAAAGAAACAAACCAATATATTCTAATCACAGGAGCCTGCTGAAGTCAAAACAACATTGACAGGCTCAGAGAGGCTCTGCATTTCACCAAAGAGATGAGCAAAACACTACTAGTGATTTATTTGAAACAATGATGTATGTATCAGCAAAGTAAAAAAAGAAGAGTCAGTGTCCTTTTCTGTCTTTTTACCCCTTTAAATTTTTGCTGGTGGGGGAGGAGAATAACCAGGGGTAGCAGGTATAAGTTGCCCATTAAACTAATTAAAAGTCCTTAGAGGAACTTCACTGGCCTTCCTCTTTTGTCCACCAACTGATGGACAACTGGGTGATTAGGTAGTTTTCTGGTGCCCTAACTTTGTCAAGAACTGCTGGAGATTGCAAGAGAGCTTTATCTTCTCTCTTCTAGATCCCAGGGCTC
This sequence comes from Dasypus novemcinctus, assembly GCF_030445035.2. NCBI lineage: Eukaryota > Metazoa > Chordata > Mammalia > Cingulata > Dasypodidae > Dasypus > Dasypus novemcinctus. The sequence goes on from NC_080676.1 coordinate 132,061,951, forward strand.
CTTCAGCTCAACCTCTGTTTCCTTTCATTCCCCTCTTCATTTTCATGTGTCTTTATTTGATCATGACAAATCTGTTTTATGTTAGAATGTTTAAACTACCTCTTGGGATCCAAGGCTCAAATTCAGGAAATCTTCATGAAACCTGACTGTGAATCACAGTTCACTTTTATTAAAATATAATTGCCTTATCTATGAGATGTTTGAGGTATTGCAAGAACCTCCACAAAGTTAATATTTCTTCGTTGTATTGTTGTGGAGTGTTACCCATGATAGCCTTGGCTTGTATTTCATTGCAGGCATAGCAGAGGAAGGATTTTTATTTTCTGTGTCTACAAAATATAAAAACAGTTCAATGAAAGGGGTAGGTGGGAGTAAGGCATTTGATGGAAAGGAAATGGAATATTTGTTTGTTTGGGCAAAGAGGCAAGTTCAAAGATGGAGACTTTTGTTTTCTGAAACTATGGTGAGCAGCTCCAATTTCATGTCAAACATCAGGGGTTCATGCAGGATGTAAACATTTCCTGCTGGCCAAGTCTGTTTCTATAATGGTAACCCCATAGTTTCTGTGCTACTTGTGCTGTAATTGTGCCAAAAGTCCCTGTATTAAACAGGGGAGGTTAAAAGTCAGTCTGGTTTCGCAGCTGTTTGGGGTAAGAATTGGCTTTCCGGAGGCTCTAGAATCTTGTAGTTGCATTCCTCAGACAAACATTAATCAGTGGCTATTATCTTACAGAGACCTTGTGGTGTATCTAGAATGAAACTGGAAATAGTCTTTGTATGTATGTGTGTATGTGTAACTGTGGTGTGTAGAGGCTGCTCATTGACATTAATTTTAAGACAGCCATTTATGAATATAAGTGTGGAGTTTCACTTCATAATTTTTTTTCAGGCACATATTAAAAAGATTTCTTGAAAATAAGCAGAAATTGCAAATTTAAATGACAAATCTTATTTTCCCTTTGGTTTTCAGAGTAAATTTAGAGATGGTTTGTCTTCATTTTTGATTAATCTCATTTGGCATTGGTTCCTAACACATTAGTTTTCACTTTCTCTTTTCTCCAGTCTCTCAAGTAGTTATTGATTTATAAGCAAATACTTAAATGCAGAGAAGACAAAGAGGCTTTGATTTAAAGGAATCCTGTGTGAAAAGAAGAATCATTCTGAGATGTAGAGAAAGAGAAACCTACTCTAATGGATCTATTTAATGAGTCTGGATTTTCATACCTCAGCGCTTCTTAAATTGGGGCTCCCTCTACTACAGCTTTTCTAACTCGTGTTCTAAAAGACAATATGAGCTGTCTTTGATAAGCCCATTTTAGAGATCACAAAGTTACCACTGGAAATTGTGTCCTTTCCCTTGATAAAGGGAGTGAGAAATGGCAGAACAAATATAAGAGATTTTAAATGTATATGAAAGATTTTCTCAAGGGCATTTCTGACTGTTAAGGTGTGCTGTGCCTATCTCTATTCAGAAGGCAGAGGAAAGTTTTAAAAGGAGTATAGGGTACAGACATCACAAGTATTTTAGAGAGAACATAACATTCTAACGACAGCTAAAGCTCTAATGCAATTTTTAAACTAAAATGCGAAGCACCAATGTAAATGGTAAAAACTGCATTTTTCGGCATGAATTGTTCAAGTGCTTTGATTGTTCTGCAAGAATATAAATGAAGATATGTGTGTAGGAGCCTTTGAAGAAAAGTCAGACAAAGCAGCTTAAATGTCCACTCCCATCCTGCCCTTGCCCAAAAATGAATGAGGAAGAAAAATATGTGATTGTGCTCACTCGGATGAAGGTTTTTAAAAAGTTTTTACCATGAAAAAATAGATTAAAAGCTTCCATCAAATCTTCTAAAGGAAGTAATAATTTTCAAATTGACAGTTATGCAACATTCTAAAGCCCCATATTTACTCTAGTTAGTGAGGAAGACAGATTCTTTTGTATCCACTAGGTCTCTCCTTGGTCTAAAATTTATATTTTCCTTATTGATAAACAGCATTTTACCATCACGGCAAAATAATGTAAGTCCTCTGTGTCAATATAAAGTTTATCATCTGATGATACCGCAGCCACTAGCCACACATGGCTATTGAACATTTGAAACGTGGCTAGTTTGGATTGAGTTATGCAGTAAATGAGAAATACACAGGATTTCAGACACAAAAAAAGAAGATAAACTATCTCAATAATATTTTATACTGATTATATGTTAAAATGATAATAATTTGGATATATTGAGTTAAATAAAATATTATTAAAGTTAATTCATTTTAATTTTTAACATTGCTATTAGAAAAATTCAAATTACAATTTAATTTAAGATCACATAGACAGCTCACGTTATATTTCATTGCCTAAGAGGCCTGTCTTGGATATTTGTTTCTCTACAACTTTAAACACAGCGTAGCTTTTAAAAATTAAAGGAAACAAAATAGATATCAGCCCTTAGAGATGAAATAAAAATGAAAGTACTTTAATTTGGGTATGAGGAGGAAGTAAAAGAGAGAAGCAAAAAGAAAACAAAAAAGATGAATTTAAAAACAATATTCAGTACAAGTGAAGCAATAGACTTAGGGAATCCAAAAGATTGGAGAAAGCATAGTGGAAAAGGCAGATGATGAAGCATGAGTGTATAAAACAAGAACACCTTAGCACACAAACACATACACATGCAGAGCTACCATCCACATGCCTTCTCATCCTGTTCTGCAAGTCTCATTTTGTTGGTTTCCAGGGAAATTCAGCAAGGCCAATGACTTCTCATTTTTACTCATGAAATTTCTTCCTGCAACTTTAGGTGGTCTCACATTAATGGTACAAGTTGTTACCATTAGAATTATTAAATATATCTCCAGCATTTTATATCTACTAAAGTGATCCATAGCTCATATCCTTTTAGGTATTTAGCTCTGTTGGCCTCTACCATGTACTGTATATCAGCCAAAAAGTCTGGGCCTAAAGTGTCAAAGTGATTTGACATATCTACAGGCTCATATCTTGTCCCAGACAGCACCTTCAAAATTATATAGAAGAAATATAATAAAAATCAACTCCACAAAGATACCCAAACCCTCAACCTTTCTTATATAGTCAGGATAAATAAAAAGATATATAGCATCCAAAAATAAATTTTCACTGCTTCCTGAACCTTGGATGAATGAATAACTATAGTTTTTAGCCTCATGGATCTCCTAGCTTTCACTAGCACCGATGTTGAGGAAATTAAACAATTTATCTTTCTTTTAATTGTACAGGAATGTCAGTGAAGTAAACAGAACTCATTCTGCCCATGCTCAATGAAAGTTATCTACTGTGAAGGATTAGCTGCCACGTTCAACAATAACGAAGCTCTTGTTTTCCAATAAAGAGGTTAATTGACTTCAGAGGAAATAACATGTACAGAACACATAGGGCTAATATTGGTTTTGCAAAGGCCCTGTGTGAGGGAAGTTAATGTTTCCTGTTTATTAGCTGTTTTACAACAATCTGCCCTTGACCAATTATTATGCTTACATAGCTGATGCTAATATGTGTCAGCGCAACAGCTACTTAACATGTCCTCTGCACCTGAGTGCAACTGAGTTTATCATCACTGCACATGGGCCCCAGGGCTTGCTTTTTGGGTGTTTCCTTTCTCCAAATGGAGTACTGAACTACTCACATATCCAAAAACCAGGCTCTTTCCAAGATCTTTGTGTGTGCATATGTGTGTGTATGTGCGTGTTTAATTGTGCTCTAAAGTGATAGAGTCAGAGTAATCAATTTTGCAGGTTTAACTCTGTGGTTAAAAATTAGAAAAAAGAAAGTAGAGGATACTTTCTAAACTTAAAGAATTTTTCAAGGAAATTCGCAACAGTGTTCCACATATGTCCAATGGCGAGGTGCTTCTTGAGTTTTGTTAGTGTGTGTGTCACTGGGGGATCTTGTTAAAGTGCAGATTCTGATTCCTTAAGTTGGATGGTTAATTTTATGTGTCAACCTGTCTAGGCTCTGGTGTCCAGTTGTTTGCTCAAAAACAAACCTACCTTTTGCTGTGAAGGGATTTGGGAGATGTGATGGGTATCTACAATGACTTTATTTTGAGTGGAAAAGATTACTGTTGATAATTTGAGTGGGTCTTATCCAATCAGTTGAAGACCTTAAGGGCAGGAAACTGAGGCTTGCCAGAGAAGAGGAAGACCAGATCCTCTCTGAATTTCTAACCCCTTAGTCTGCTTTACGGATTTTGGAATTGTCAGTCCCACAATCAGTTGAGCCAATTCCTTAAAAATAAACCTCTTTCTCTATTTCTCCAGAGAAACAGAAGCAACAGAATATACGCCTATATGTATATCAGATATATATGTCTATGGCTTGTTGACTCTGTTTCTGGGGAACTCTGACTGATACAGGCATGATAAACTTCATCTCAAATAGATGATGTTACTGGTTCATAGAAAAAACCTTGAGTTGGTGGAATAGAAAGGCATTGCTGTTCCTTAGAATAACAGCCGTAATGACCATTACTCACTGATATTTACCGATCCAGGCAAGCTAATATTTTCTGGACAGCAACCATGTTCTCTATTTCTTTGAAAAGGCTCCTAAAGCTTGGGTATGGTGTGCTCCTGAACACAGAAACCTCCTGATAAATTTGTGAAGGACTGCCCATTAGATGACAGTTCACTGAGATCTATTTTGTCCATGAAGATGCTCAAAGTCACATATATTACTATGCCTTGAAATAGAAATTTAGGGAAAATGACTTAAATAAACATAGCCATGAGAGTTCCCAACTAGAACAATTAGATACATCAACCCCCTAATTTCCTCCCATTCACCTCACCTTTAATTTCCTTACTGTTCCATGCAATGGAATGGGAAGACTTTATATTTCAGGGTGCTCACCTCACCTCTTTCTGAGGGCAGGCTAACAAGGTTTCAAGTGGCCCTTTAAAAAAAACACTGTCTCGTAACAGAATCTGGAGCAGTAATCATCTCTGAGACTCTGAACTTTTTGAAACAGAAGAGAATATTCCCCTTGTAAAATATTGTTGATGGTTTTGGGGAATATTCATATTCATTTCTAAAAAATGATGACTAGGATAAAGAGACTGTAAAAACTATACTGAAGGCCAATCATCAGGCCAGTTTTATTTCACCATACAAGTTTTCAACAACAGTTCTAAACTGGAAACTTTTCAATTAAACCCAATCTGTCATGGTGGGGAAAACTGCGGCCAACAGGCTGCGTAGCAAGATTTGACTGTGAGTGACAAAGTTAGCACTTTTAACTGAAATGCATTCTATTTGTTTAAATCATTGCTTAAATAGCACTGCATATTTTTATTCCTTGTATGCATTTATGTCATTAGTTTGTACAGTAGACAATTATACACCACAAACTCAGCATTGTAATCTCTATTTTCTTTAGTCTTTCTCATGTCTCTAAGTTTGCCTTGGTGGTAAAGCAGAATGATAAAATAATCTCTCCCCCCCCCCCCCCTGCCCCCCCCTTTCTTGCTCTCTCAACCATTTTGGAAGGAAATTTTTGTCCTTGAGAATTTTAAGTGTCCAAATCATCGCTAAGCCCAGTTCATGGTCAGCACTTGCAGGGAACAGTTTGAGACAGCAAGGGCCTCTTAAAACCATCCCACCACAAAGCTATTATGATATAAAAAGACAGGAAATAATGCATCCATCCCCGCTTTAAACTCTAGTGACATGACACCATTATTGTAGTATAAAGTGTCTTCTTTTCAAGGTTGTTCTTAAGAGCTATGGAATTGTATGTTTCAAGAGACTTTGCATTATTAACAAGGTTTGTATTATAAAAAAAAATGTAGAGTTCATAAATTAATGGCATCAATATTCCCTGGAGCTAGACATTAGCTGTGTTGGGTTAGAGACATTCTTATTTATATTGGTCTAATAATCAGGACCTCTCTCTGCTCACCACACTTCAGCAGTGTGTATTGGCTGTATCATCAGTTCAGTAGCATGAGTACCAGAACAGATACTCAAGGGGCAAGTCAGTCATCTCATGTTCTTCTTCTCCTCCCCCTCTTCTCTGTCTCCTCTACTTTCTCTGTCTTGTGTTGCAATTTAACTTTCCTTGTAAATAAGGTTACATGCAGACCTTTTATTCTTCTCTTTCACTCAGTAACCTAAGGTCAATTCTTAGGAGGGAGGAGGCCAGCAAATACCAATATTTTATTGAGGACAGCTGCCCTGCATTCCTTCAACTGTTGTATGTCCCTTGATTTAATTCCGAAGTGAATCAGAGGCATGTTTTCCTTCCATTTATGAATTCTCAGTTTTAGGATATTTTTTAGACTAAGCTTTTCTTATTGTTTAGGTGCTAATTATAGTGTGTGTATCTGTTGGCAGTTTAAATTTCCTTTTGGGATTCTCAGAGTGTACCCTCAATTAGTTGCACTCAGACAACAACTGGTATTTTTGTAAATAAAATAGTAACTAGCTGGCCCACAAGGATGTACCCTGGCTCTATGGGACATGACATAGTGTATAATTTAAGCACCTGCAAAACGCAGAGGGAAAAAGATTACTTCCTGTTGGTGGCGCTGAGTTTTGTTAATCAGAGAACAAACCAGTCACTTCACTTAGGCTGACTTGAGCTCACTATAAACATCCAAAGTAAGGAAATTGCCTGACTTGGGGAGCATACTTCATAAGGCACCATAAGCTTTATTTCAAGCAACCAGTAAAAAAGTGGGTGATGCTAAATGCTACTGAGGAACTTGCAATGTTTTGCACATATGGACTGCCTATGTGGCAGCATATATAAATATTTTATTTGCTAATTGTAGTTAATGATCAGATTGCACATGAACAGACAGAATGACATATGAGAAGTTCCAAGAACACTGTGTAACAGGACATACAGTTGAGATATAGTTTTCTCACACTTGGCAAGGTCTGAGCTCAGCAAACACAACTTTTTCTCTGTTTATTCTTTAATTAAGATTAAAATATTATAAAAGCCAAACTGAGAACATCATTATATTGTCATGTTTGAGGAGCAATGCCGAATGGAAAGTTAGAAGCTAGAGCTCAAATGCCATCAGGTTTACAAGTTGCTTTGTGTTATTTAGAATCAGGTGATATCGATGTCCGCCTTCCCCTATAGGTAAATTAAGTACCCAATACCTCTTTTCTTTTTTTCTTTTTGGAGCTGAATTGATGAGCTAATTAGAAAGGAGAGAAAACAGAAAGCAAAACTAAAACAAAACTCTGAAAACTGAGCTATCAATCTGACTGTTTATAATTTTCAAGGCAAAAATGAAAGCATCAGAAATGTTTAGAACAGGAAGGGAAGGGACCATAAAAATGATTTGATAAATCTTTATAGGGAATTTATATGCAGTCTCTTCCCTAGGATCACAAGCCTAGTTTGTCAAGGTCAGGGCTCCAATTCCTACCTCCTGGTTCTCCCTCTTTCTACTTTTTTATGCCGTCCTGTTCTTTAATAGAACTTTCTGTTTTATATTTAAAATAAGATTTGAGAAACAGAGTCCTTTGGAACAAATCTTAGTTTTTGAATCAGTGATATATGAGTTCAAATCCTGGTTCAGCCTTAGTTTCCTCATCTATTAAATGAGGATAATTAGAACTTGTTTCCAGAAATGTGTATTTTTTTAAAAAGTGCCCCAAACAAGTTGTTATTTTTGTATCCCCAGGCCTGGGTACTTAGTATACACTTCATAAATATCCATGAATAATGAACAATGAAGAGATAAATGAATAAATGACAGAGTATGTAGGAAGGAATAAGTGGGTCAATGACAGTAGTGATTTAGAATTGCTATAATTGATAAGTAAAAGGAAACTCGTGAATGTTTTTTCCACATTCTCTCAATCTTCTAGGAATGTTTTGTTTCCCTGTGGCTTTCACTCATTCAACAAGTTTGTTCTTTTGGCCTTCATAGCACTTGAAAAAATGGCCCAAAAGATTAGAAAATAAAAATCCACTGAATCACTCAAAAATGAATATCAGTTCAGCCCTACCCAAATTGAAAAATCTAATTAAACACCTATTTTGTAAATCTTACCTGCACTAAACAAACAAACGGAAGCAGAAAACCTCTCCAGGCTGACTTAATTGAAATGACTACTTAGAAGAGGGCACCATGGCCTTGTGTCTGGGCATTCGTTTTTATTTTTTAAATTCATGTACACCAAGTTACCCCCATACCATTTCAACAACTTGCTTAATCAGACTGCCTGTAAAAGTTGGGAGGCTCCAATTTTAACTTTGTTAAGGTGTCCTTAAGACCAGAGAAACAAAGAGAACAAGAAGGAACATTTGGCAGTTCCCTGTGGAAATGCTGAAAGAAACACTATCCCTTAATGTTTCAAAGAAGTTGAACTTTTACCACAGAGAGGTCAGGATGAGGTAGCAAAGTGATCATGAACAATAGCTCTGCCCAACTCTGAAGCCCACATAGTTTGCTAGCAAATAAAACATGCAGAAGACCTTGTGTGTGTAGGATTTTTTACTTTCAGACAACCTGGCTTGAAGATGAGAAATCAGTTAGAGATCTTCAATAGTCTTTGAAGGCTCTTTGTTGTTGTTGTTTTAAAGCATAGGAGAACAAATCTGTATGTAACCTTTGCATAAATGCTTTTAAAAAGACTGATGCCTTCCCATGACAGAAGAAATGTATGCACATTTAAAAAAATAGAATTGGGAAGAAAAATATGAAGAAAGGAGGGAAAATTCCGCACAATCTAGTCCATCAACACAAAACTGCTCTTGGTTGCATGACTATGCCATAATTTGTTACTCTATTTCATCTCTTAATGAAATTTGGTTTCTAGTTTTTTTTGCTATTATGAACTCAGCTGTTATAAACACTCAAGTGCAAGTGTTTGTGTAGACATACCTTTTCATTTCTCTTGAGTAAATACCCAGGATTAGAATTTGCTGGGTTGTATGGTAATTGGATGTTTAACCTTATTTATAAAAACAAAACAAAACAACACTTTCAAATGGTTTCCCAAGTGCTTGTAAGATTTTCTTTTCCAATAGCAATGATAACAATTTCAGTTGTTTCATATCCTCAGCAACATTTGGTATTGTCAATTATTTCCATTTTAGCCATTCTAGTCAAAGTGTAGTGACAATTTACTCTTTTCAATCTGCATTTCCCTGGTGACTAATAATGTGAGTACTTTTTTATGTGCTTCTCGGCCATTTGCATATTTCCTTTCGCAAATTTTCTGTTCAAATCTTTTGCCCATTAAAAAAAAAATAATGGCATTTGCCTTATTATTGAATTGTAAGAGTACTTAATATATTCTAGATCCAGATAACTTTTTGGAAATATGAATTATCAATATGTTCTTTTAGTCTGTGGCTTGCCTTTTAATTTCTAAATGGTGTCTTTCAAAGAGCAAAAAGAGTTTTAAAATTTGATGAAGTCTAATTTATTATTTATTTTTTTCTTTTAGAATCATGCTTTTTGTGACCTAAAATTTTTGCCCACCTCAACTTATAGATTTCTATCCTATAATTCTTACAAAAGTTTCATAAGTTTACTTTTTATGTAAAGGCTTGTAATTCATTTGGGGTGAATTTTTGTTAATGGCATGAGCAAAGAGTTGAGATTCATTTTTTTCCCTGTAGTTACCATGTTTTTCCAGTACCATTTGTGGGAAAGATTACAAATTGGCCCATTTGTTGCTAATAAATTTAACAAATATGTGTGGACTTATTTTTGTATTCTCAATTCTGTACCACTGATCTACATGTCCATGTTGGTACCATTACAAGTCTGTTTTAATTCTTACAGCTTTATGCTCTGTCCTAAAATCAGGCAGTGCTAGTGCTCCAAATCTTTCCTCTTTTTTCTAAAGATTTTAGAATTGTTCTGATTACTATAAGATGCCTTCTAAGGGTTTTATTAGGATTGCATTCATTCCATAGATCAATTGGGGAAGAATTGACATCTGTAATAAAACCAAGTCTTCCAATTCATGAACGTAATATAATTCAATAAGCTCCTCTTTAATTTCTGTTGGCAGTTTTAGCTTTCAGAGTATAGACTTTGTACACATTAAATTTTATTTATAGGTATTTCATGTGATTTGGTGCTATTGTAAATAGAATTTTAAAAACTTAATTTCTCAATTGTTTGTTGCGGGCGTATATAAATACAATTGATTTTTTAAAATGTAGACCATGTATTCTGCAACTTGTTATATTCACTTATGATAATTAATTGTTGTTTAGTAGGTTTCTTACTATTTTCTATATACACAATCATGCTGTGTAAAAAGATAGTTTTCATTCTTCTTTTCAGATATAAATGTTACTGCTTCTTTTTCCTGCCTTGTTGCACTGTCTAGAACTCCCAATACAATTTTAAATAGAAGTGGTAAGTACAAACATCCTTGCTTTGTTCACAATGTTAAGGGAAAAGCATAAAAAATTTACCATTAAATATGTTATTGACCATAGAGTTTCATTAGATCCTCATTATTAGGTGTGTTGGTTAATTCCATATGTCTACTTAGCTAGGCTATGGTGTCAGTTGTTTGGTCAAGCACTAGTCTACATGTTGATTAACTGCTGTAGATGTGATTTTGTAAATGTAATAAACCTCCACCATCAATCGACTATAACTAAAGGAGATTATCCTTGGTAATGCAGGCAGACCTCATTATTAGTTGAAGGCCTTAAAAGCAAAAACTAAGATTTCTCAGAGAAGAGGAAATTCTGCCTAAAGACCTCTAGGGTTTCCAACTTGCCAGATTGAATTACAAATTTTGTATTCAAGACTGAAACATCAATTCTTGCCCAAGTCTCCAGCTTGTTAGTTTGCCCTTCAAAATTTAGTCTTGCCATCCCACACAACTGTGTACCATTTCTCTGGAAAACCCTGAATGAAACAAATTTGATTATCAAGGGTGTTTCCAGAGGAATAGAAACTTAAGGTGAGTTTTATAAATTGGTTCTGGGATTCCTAAAATTGTTTCTATAATCTGATTAGATATAAAGGCACTAATGACTCTACTTCTGTTGCTAAAAATTGCACTGCTAGTCCCTGCCATGATGTGGGTAAAGAAGTACACAAAATATTACCATAGGGTACTCCTAATCAAATACTTATAGATTCTGGGTGACAATGTGTTTGGTACATTAGAACATTAAAACTTGGATCCTTAAATGCAAAGGAGATAATTGGATCTTGGAGACAAGGGCCAAGTGGTAACATTTAATTGCTAAAGGCAAGGTGGGCATGCTTACTGTAAGAGACAGCAGAGTCATAACAGTAATCAAAGTAGTGTGACTTGCAGAGAACTGTAGCATTGGCTGGTTGATCATGGTGTCCCTACAAGAGAAACAGATGAGCAATCTAAGTTCTTACTTGATCGAGATAAACAAAAGAGTTCAGGGTCAAGAGAACAGAAATCTAAGTTGAATCACAAAAACAGAGTCATGGCCCTTTAATCAATTTCAACACTGAGACAGTCCTTGAGGAAGAATCCCACTACACTACCAAAATTTATACTGTTTGTTAGTCTTCTTCCCAGCCTCCCCATAAGGACTCCATGGCCTTTTACCAGGGTGACTGTGCATTGGGCAAAATGAAATAATCAAGACTTTGGGTGAATTACTGGATATTGTTCCTCAGGGAGACCCAAAATGTCACTGTGGTCCACCAGGCAGAGTAGGGGCTTATAGAGGTCAGGTGATAAATTCTGCTCTGTTTACAATCATCCAGTGTGTCCCTGGACCCAATCTGTGGTTATTTCTCCAATTCCAGAGTACATCATTGAAATGATACTTAATAACTGGCAGAATTCCTACATTGGTTCCCTGACTTGTAGAAGTGAGAGTTATGATGGTAAGGAAGAACAAGTAGACGGCATTAGTACTGCTTCTACTTACAAAAATAGCAAAACAAAATAATATGGTATTCCTGGAGGAGTTGCAGAAATTAATGCCACCACGAAGGACTTGAAAGAAGGAGAGTTGATGATTCCCACATTTTCTCTTCAACTCACCTATTTGGCCTGTGCAGAAGACAGACTGACCTTGTAGAATGACAATGGACTACTGTAAACTTAGACTCCAATTTCAACTGCTCTTCCAGATGTGGTTTCATTATTGAGCAAAAAGTAAAGGATATTACCGTTGACAAAGTGGTGGGCTTCATCTAAACAGTTGAAGTCCTATCTTAGTTTTTGCTAGGGCTGCCATAACAAAGCACTGCAAACTGGGTGATTTAAAACAACAGATATTTTTATCTCACAGTCCTGGAGGCTAGAAATCTAAAATCAAGGTATGAGGAGAGCCATGATCCTTCTGAAGTCTACAGGGAAGAATAGGTTTCATGCCTTTCTCCTGGCTTCTAGTGGTAGCTAGTAATCCTTAGTCTGTTCCTTAGGTCATGGCATAACTCAGTCTCTGCCTCTGTTGTCACATAGCTGTGTTCTCTTTGTATGTCTGCCTGTGCCTTCTCTCCTCTTCTTTAAAGGACACCAGTCCTATTGGATTAAGGACCTACTCTACTCCAGTATGACCTCATTCTTAAAAATATATATTTTTTAATATTTAAAGAAGCTCTAGATTACATAAATGTTACATAAAAAACATAGGGGATTTCCATATGCCTCCCCCCCCACACACACACACACACTATCCCACATTAACAGCATCTTTCATTAGTGTGGTACATTTGTTACAGTTGATGAACATATACTGAAACACTGCTACTAAGCATGAATTATGGTTTACATTATAATTTATACTCTGCCTTGCACAATTTTATAGGCTTTGACAAAATTTATAATAGCCCGTATCCATCATTGCAATGTCATTGCAGGACAATTCCAATGTCCCAAAATTGCCCCCATATTTTTACCTATTCTTCCCTCTCCCTCTGAAGAGCCTCTGGTGGCCACTGCCTTTATAACTCTAATATAAATACTTCCATTGCTAGAATAATAATATGTCTGTAATAGAATAATAATAAGTCTACTTTAGTCCATTGTTCATTCCCCGATCCTGAGGATTTTGGGGTGGTGATGTTCACTCTGTTTCTAAGTGAGAGGGGGCATAGATCCCATGGGGCAGTTGGATGGAACTGTTTTGCTTGCTGTTGCAGGCATTCTCTGTTCCTTGGGATGGCTATTGTCCATCATCATCTCCTTGTTAATCGAGTATGACCTCATTTTAACTTGCCTAATTCCAGCTATAATGACACTATTTCCCAAAAAAGGGTCACATTTTGAGGCATTGAGGATTAGGACATCAACATATCTTTTACGGGAACACAATTCAACCCATAGCAAAATGCAAAGAGCAAAATCCAAAGTTTCTCACAGAAGAAATTCTACCTCAAGATTACAACATAGAAATCCTGTGGAAGTTTCCAGCCTGCTCTACAGACTTCAGACTTGCCAGCCTCCCACAATCATGTGATCTAATTCCTTAAAACAAATCTTTTAATGTGTCTTTCTGTCTGTCTGTCTGTCTGTCTATCTATCTATCTATCTATCTATCTATCTATCTATCTATCTATCATCTATCTAATCTAAATATCATCTATCTATTCACAGACATCATCTATTGATTCAGTTTCACCAGAAACTTGACTGATAAATAAGGTTATAGAAGTTCTCTTCTATTCCTTGTTACCATGAATTGCTATTGAATTTTGTCAAGTGGTTTTTTGTCATCAATTGAAATAAGCATATGAATTTTCTCTTTCAGGCTATTTATATGGCAAATTATACTGTGTAGCTTTGGAATGTTTGAACAACCTTCTATTTCTGAGATGAATTTTACTGAGTCATGTATCTATTAGCCTTTGTATAAATTGCTAAATTTGATATACTAACATAGGTTAGGGATTTTTGTGTCTAGCTTCACGAGGGATTTCTTTTGCAGTTTTACTTTTTGTAATGTCTTTGATTTTTCTGTCATTAGTATAATTTTGGGTTTATAAAATGAGTTGGGAAGTATTTAGTTATCTTTATTTTCTGGAAGAGTTTGCATAGGAAGATTTTTAAATTACAATTTCAGTATCTTCATTTGATAAAAGGTTATTTAGGTTTCTTATGTCTTCTTGAGTCATATTTGCTAATTTATATATTTCAGGCAACTTTGAATTTTATTCAAGTTGTCAAATTTATTTTCATAAGTTTTTTCATTCTATTCTCTTTCACTACTTTAGTGTTCTGTGGGATCTGTAGTGATGTTTTATCTTTCATTCCAGATATGGGTAATTTGTGTCTTTTATCTTTTTAAAAATAAATTTAACTATTAAGTTTGCAAATTTTATTTCTATTTTCAAAGCCAGCTTATTATTTAATTGTTTTTCTCTATTTTTGTCTATTTTCTGTTTTATTGATTTCTGCTTTTATCTTTATCATTTCATTCCTTCTCTCTTTGGTTTAATTTGCTCATTTTTTTCCTAGCCTATTAGACAGAAACAGATAATTGAATTTAGATATTTTCTTATTCTTCATGCATGAATTTACAGTACACATTTCCCTCTAAACATCTCTTAAATTTTGGCATGTTTTTCCATTTACATTCAGTTCATTTTTTTATAATTTACTCTTTTTTTCCTCTACCATTCCCATCCCTCTCTTTGTTATTTTTGCTGTCTGTATCCACTTGCTGTGTGATCTTCTGTATCTATTTTTCTTTTTAATCTTCTCTTCTCATCTTTCTCCTCTAGGAGTCACTGGGATTTGATCCCAGGGACCTCTGATATGAAGAGAGGTTCCCTGTCAATTGTGCCACCTCAGTTTCTGGTCTGTGCTGCACCTCACTTTGACTATCCCCTTCGTCTCTCTTTTGTTGCTTCATCATCTTGCTGCATGACTCACATGCATGGGCACTGGCTCACTGCATGGGCATTTGGTTTGCTGCATGGGCACTCAGTTTGCCACGTGGGTACTGGCTTGCCATGTGGGCATTGGTTCACCATGCTGGCACTTGCGCAGGCCCTTGGCTCACCACGCAGGCACCTGGCTCGCCACTCAGGCATTTGTGTAGGCACTCAATTCACCGTGTGGGCACTTGGGTCATCATGTGGGCACTGGCTCACCACACAGGCATGCTTTCTCTTCTTCTTTTTCACCAGGAGGCCCCAGGGATCAAACCCAGGTCCTCCCATATGGTAGGCAGAGGCCCTATCACTTGAGTCACATCTACTTCCCACAATTTACCTTTTTAACCACTTTTAAGTGTACAATTCTGAAGCATTAATTACATTCTCAATGTGCTACCCTCACCACTATCCATTACCAAAACTTCTTCATCAACCAAAAAGAAACTCTGGGGAAGCGGAGTGCCCACATGGTGTGCTGAGTGCCTGTGCAGCAAGCCAAGTGCCTGCATGGTGAGCCAGTGCCTGAGGAAGTGAATCACATGGCAAGATGATGATGCAACAAAAAAGAGACGAAGGGGAGTCAAGGTGAAGTACAGTAGAGACCAGGAACTGAGGTGGTGCAATTGACAGGGAACCTTTCTCCACATCAGAATCATAGAGGAGAAAGACAATAAGACAAGACAAAAAGAGAAATAGATATAGATGATCACACAGGGAATGGAAACAGACAGCAAAAAAAAATCCGGTAGGGTGGAGGAGACAGCCAGGGAGGTGGCGGGGAAGGAAAAAAACTGTATCCATTAAGGAATAACTCCCCATTCCCTCTCCCCCCGTCTCTCTTAACTTCTAGTATACCTTCTGTCTCTATGAATTTGCTTATTCTAGATATTTTATATAAAGAGTATCTTACCATGTTTAACTTTTGTGCCTGACTTATTTTACTTAGCATAATGCTTTCAAAGTTCATCATGTTATAGTTAAAATTCACTTTTGATTTCTTTGACTCGTAGCATATTTAGTTGAATGATTTTCAATTTCCAAATATTTGGAGATTTTCCAGATATCTTTTCATTATTCATTTCTAATTTAATTTTTTGTGGTTAGAAAATATGTCCCATATGGGTTCAACCATTTGGAAATCCTAAGACATTTTATGGCTCTGCACATGATCTACCTTGGTGAATGTCACTCTTAGGAGAAACAAACTTGGAGAAACAGGAAAATCTCAAAATTTCCTTCTATTTAACTTTCCAGTAGGAGTCCTAGCTCCAATCTGAAATATCAAATGTAAAACAACAGAGCATGAAATTAAAATTTTTCCAGGGACATACATAAAAATTCTAGGAATAAGAAGTTGATCTATAGCTAGCACAAAGCATGAAGAACATTTGGATATTTAACTCACTATAAGTCCAATAAATCACCAAAATAAACTTTGCCTTGTCTAATCTCTATTCAATTCAATTATATAATGAATTCAGTTTTTTTTTTCTGTAAGATACAAAATTTAATTCTCACATCTCTTCATGACAATATTACTTTGCCATTAACCTATCTTCCACATAATGCTTTAAAAACTGTGTTTTGAATATTTGGCAGGTATTGCAGGCAATATGAGCCCAAGTAGAAGCAAATAGAATCAGAGTAGTTGAAAGCTGGCCAAACACATTTATTTTATATGATCTGCATTAATATTCTTTCCATGTCACGACAAATTTCAGGAAAACAATCTTCCATGTAACTGGAAAGTCCTACCTCACCAAAATGACCTAAATATAACATCTATCTGAGGTTGAAAGAGCACTCTTAAATTCCTAAAGCCTTCATGATAAAGAGAGAAAATGAGGAAATAATGAGTAGTAGTCAGAGAATGAATTTTCTCCAGTAGATTGTAAGGTCTTGTAGGGAATGCGACCATGTCTTCTACATCATCTGATAGCCAATGGTACACTGTCACACAGGAGGTTTTCAGTGTACTCTGGAGAACTAAGTGTCAGAATAACAAAACAATATATAACCAGAAAAACAGTGACTACCACATGGTTCACAGAGAAGGGAGCTTGGGAACCATGTTGGGAAAGGATAGATCATTATTTGGACCTGGCCACCTACCATGTGTCATTTGCTTTTCCAATGAATTAATCGGCGATTCCTCTTCCAACTATTATTTTCTCCCTTTGAATATCCCTTTTGAGTGCTCTAATGATGCCATGCAATTATATATTAGAAGCCGGCAATATTAAAGTCTTATAAGGCAAGAGGGAAATGAGAAAAGACTTTAGTTTCTTTTAAATTCAAATTAGCTTCCTCAAATCACAGCTGGAATAGATTATTTTTGACCTTTCTTTAAATTGTAATTTATTTCTTTGCAAACCGCCACCATCAAAGTTGTCAGGACAGCAAGAAAAGTGTTTCTGCTTTACATAAAAGACATGATTCCACGAAGATGGTTTGCAATGAATTGGGCCGTGTTTACTCATGGTCTTTCAAAATTATCAGACTGACCACAATTATGTTCAGCTGTTAAATTTCCCTTGGTTTCATCCTCTTTTACTTTTTCTCATCTTGACTAATTCTAAATTCTGATTTTTTTCCTGTGGTCAATATGATTCTTGCAAATAGTGATACCTATAAGCTGACATTACATATTTAGTGCTACTTATATACCAGGAATGATGCTCTATTATTTAACCCTCACCCCAACATCAGCAATCCCATATGCTGAAAAGAAAACTGGGGTTAGAAACTTTCAACTACATGCCAGTGCTCACACAGATAGTAAGTGAAAGAATCACATCTTACACCCAGGGCTATTTGTCTCCAATCTGACTCCAGTCTGTTAAAAACAAGATGTGACTAATTTAGTCCTTCGTTCGCTCATTTGTTTATTGATTCTTTCACATTGAGCACCTATAATATGCTAGGTATTATTCAAGGTATCCAAGTTATTAAGAGCATATAAAGATGATTTTTTTTTAAAGCAGGCTTTTCCGTTAAGGAAATAATACATAAAAATAAGAAAAAATTTAACTCAACCTCATTCATATGATGAAATGATCTCCTACTTCTATATAATATGCCTAAGATTTGTTTAAATATGTTTTTAAAATTGTGCTCTGTTTTATCCTACATTGCACCTGAAGAGAGAATAGTTAAACAGTTTAAAATTAGAGAGCCAAAAATTCTGTGGATTGTTACTATGGGAATGATTTCATATAAAAATTTTTTTTATTATATCCAGTTGTCTTAGTTTGCAAAAGGGCTGCTGATGCAAAGTACCAGAATTATGTTGACTTTTATAATGAGAAATTTGTTAGGGTAAAAGTTTACAGTTCCCAAGTCATGAAATGACCAAATCAAGACACCATCAGAGATGCTTTCTCACCAGTCAGCTACTGGTAATCCTGGCATCCCACCACGTGGCAATCAAGCATGTGGCAGGGTTTGTTTCCTCAGTCTTAACCGGCTCCGTGGGCCCAGCCTCTTGGGTGCTTCATCCTTAGGCTTTGGCTGCTAGAGATCCTCTAGTCCTCTCTCACACAGCAGGGTCAAAAATAGAGACTCTTTTTCTCTTGTGTGTGTGTCTCTCTCTGTGTGTCTCTCTATATTAGAACCGACAAGAGGGTGGAGACTTAACGTGAGTCATGCCTCAATGGCATGGTCCATTCAAAAGCAATCTAAAGTGAACCTAATGCAATCAAAGAGTACCACACTCACAGGAATAGGTTAGATTAAGAACATAAACTTTTTCTGGGATTCACAAATTTCTAACTGTCACATCAGTTAAGCTAATAATTATGTGGGTTGGAGAGATATTCAGGACTATTTCTCTAAAACATAGAAAAAGGAAAGATGTGAAGTCAAGTAAATAGTGGTTACGGTGTTTTTCAATGCACCAAATGGCCTAGAGTTGCAGTCCTGAAATGTTTTGGAACAATGCAACACAAGAATCCAGGTCACAGGAAAGAAACAACAATGGATGTGAGATTAACAACCATTCAGTGTCATTTTTACGGAGAAATTGTATTCCAAAGAGTTCATGGCTGTAAAATGTGGAGAACTCACAATCTCCCTTTTTCCCCATCAAAGTATTACATTTAAGGTGAGATTCTTAGGGAAATGAAAGTCCATCCAACTTTTTTGTACCTTCTAAATAACTTGTTAAATAACTTGAGTACTGAGTGCTGAGAAATGGGACAACTAATTGAGAAAAGAGTGAATGAGGAAAAGGAAGAATATTTCTTCTACCTCTTCTGGATGTAGAGCTGATCCTGGACAAGATTTGAAATAGAGACTATGGTTGATTGTTTTTTGAACTGGTTTATTGAGATATAATTTGTTTACTATACAACTTTCATTTAAAATATGCAATTTAGTGGCTTTCAGAATATTCAGTGTTGTGCAACCATTACCACAATCAATTATAGGACATTTTATCACTTCAGAAGAAACCTTGCATCCTTTAAATTCACCCCCAACTCCCCATCCCCCACTAACTCCAGGGAACCACTAATCTACTGTCTGCCTCTATAGATCTTCCTAATTGTACATTTCATATAAAGGCAATCATAAAATACATAGTCCTTTGTTACTGGATTTCACTTAGCATAATGTTTTCACGGTTCAACCATATGGGAGTAAGTACCAAAATTTCAATATTTTTAATATTCCCTTGTATAGATATACCACACTTTATTTATCTGTACATTATTGGTGGACATTTGGGTCATTTCTGTTTTTGGCTGTTATGAATAATGCTGTTATGAATGTTGTTATCTAAATTTTTATGTAGACATGTTTTCAAGTCTTTTGAATATATACTTAGTTGTGGAAATTACTGTATCATATAGCAACACTATGTTTGAACATTTGAAGAACTGCACTATATTAGAGTACTACAATCAGTGTATGAGAGGTCCAATATCTCCACATCCTTGTTAATACTTGTAATTGTATGTCTTCTTGATTATAGCCATCTCAGTGAGTATGGAGTGGTATTTCATTGTGGTTTTGATTTGCATTTCCCTGATGGCTTGTTATGATGAGCATCTTTTCACATGCTAGTTTTCTTTTGCTTATCTTTCATGGCAAAATGTCTATTCAGGTCCTTTGCCCATTTTCAAATCAGGTTATCTTTATTATTGAGGCCCAAAAGCTCTTTATGTTTTCTAGATAGAAATCCCTTTTCAGATATTTATTTTGTAAAATTTTTCTCCCATTCTGTGATTTTTTTCCCTTTTTTTTCAGTGTTCTTTGAAGCACAAAAGTTTTAAATTTTGATTTAGTCCCATTTATCTATTTTCTTATTGTTGCTTATGTTTTTGGTGTCATATCTAAAAAATTATTACTTAATCCAAGTTTATGAAGATTTACCTCTAGGTGTTTTTTCTAAGAGTATTATAATCTTAGCTCTTACATTTAGGTCTTTGATCCATTTTTAGTTAATTTTTGTACATGGTGTGAGGTATGGATCCAAATTCATTCTTTTCTATGTGGTTATCCAGTCATCCCAGCACCAATCGTTGAAAAGACTATTTTTTTTTCCATTATATTGTCCTGGCATTCATCATAAAATCAGCTGATCAAAATGTGAGAATTTATTTCTGGTCTATCAGTTCTATTTAATTTGTCTGTATGTCTATTCCTAGGCCAATACCACACTGTCTTGATTACTAGAACTTTATAGTTAAGTTTTCAAGTTGGAAGTTTAAGTCTTCCAACTATGTTCTTTTTCAAGAAGAAAGGAGGGAGACCTAACCTGAGTCACACTTCACTGACATAGTTCAATCAAAAGCAATCTAATAAGTGATCCAGTCAAGATACCATAACAATTTAATGCAAACACACAGAGGCATGGATTAGTTTAAAAACATGATCTTTTCTAGAATTCACAAGTTCAAACTGTCACAGTAACTGATAGGGCTTTATTAACCAAATTAATTTGTTACAGTAAATTTTCTTATTTTTCTAAATGAATTTCTGAATCCTATAGAATTTTTCACCTTGCCAGAAAAATCTCTCTACCCCCATCCCTGGGCTGTAAACAAACTGCTTAAGCATTTCTTAAATTCTTAAATTAATTTGTCCTTGAAAATCTTCTCTCAGTCTTCCTATGGATACCTCCTTCATGTCAAGTTGGTTGAAGTTACATGTCACCTTCTCAGGGAAGCCATGCCTGACCACATATATGAACTGACTCTCTCATATCCCCTCTTGTCACTGTCTATAGTTAACATTACCATGATGTTTACTTTATCACTACCTATATATTTATTTGTTTACTTGTTTATAGTTTGCAGTTCTTTTTATAATGTGAAATGAAAATATAACCCTCATCTCTTTTGTTCACCCCTCTATCCATGGCACCCAGAACCTTGCCTTAGATGTAGTAGACTCTCAATAAATAGTCGTTAAATTAAATGAAGTCTTACTCGAGACCCAGAAATACCCATACGGAGCTCTGAATATGAATGTGAGCAATTAGAATATGATAAAGTTTAGTCTTAAAATCAGAAAAAATGTTGAATAATGAATGCTAGAATCGTAGAATAAATGCTATGTGTCAGCAACATGTGTCCATGATAACTTACATGCATTATCTCCAAGGGTTTTGTTTTTTGATTACTTGTTGGGAAAATTAACAATTTCTGATTCAGAATGGTGTTTATACTTTAAGTTCTGCCTTCTATATTCTGACGTTATCTTTAGAGAAAAGAAAATGCTTGGATTTAGAAGATGTGCTTGCTAGTCTCAATTCTGTTACCACCAAGCTGTATGACTTTAACAGATGCTTAATTTCTCTTGAACTCAGTTTATGCATCTGTCAAATGGAATAATGATATGTTCCACTTGTTTTACATAATTGGTATAAATATAAAACAATAGATTTGGAAATAATAATGTGCTGTATAATATTGTATATATTCATCTATTTAAAGAATCATGAAAACTTCATTACTTATATCTAAATTTCTTTGCATTTTATACTCTGTTTTCTAAGATGTTTGTTATTTATTTCCCTGTTGTTGTCTTCACATCCTAAAAAATTCAATATAAGGTGTCCCTGATTAATTAAGAACAATGCTTGTGTAGTGTGTTTAGGGATGAAAGGCTCCTTCATTTACAAACCTGATCTTGATTTTCAGGCAAAATATCAATGTATTTTTAGGTAGAGGGTTGAGTTAGCACAAGGCCTGCCTTCAAATTTCATGTCTCCTTGTATATGTGCATTAATATGAAGGGTGTCAATCATGTTGTCCTGGTTGAAAATATCCTCATAGTTGATTCTTTGTCAACATTTTGTTCCCCTAAATTTAATCTCTTGTATAATTAAAACATAGAGCTGGTTGCTTTTTGTACTTTTCCAAAAGATTTTTTCAGTATAAACTTTTATTGGATTGAGCAGCCCTCACTGAGCAAACACAATCTGCTTTTTGGCAAATGATTTCCAATTGCCCACCACTTTCCAGCAATCCTCCCAGCTCCTCTCTGACTTGTTTCCCTTGGAGATCACTGACCATGGTTGAAAGAACCTGCAAGACAATAATATGACTGGGATGTGTTTGAGGTGTACCCTTTGTACCAATAGAAGGTTTAGCTGCCCTTTTACATTTTCTGGAGGAACAAGGTTAGGGACAAAAATGGAGGGAGAAAGCATGAATCATTTCTGCAGGTATGGTATTTTTAAAACTGGCTTTGTATTCATTGAAGATGACAGACAAGAGAGGGCAGATCCAGGAAAACTGTCATTTCTGTAATTAAAAAGAAACAGAATCAAGAAAAGAGTCATTGTTCAGGTTGGGTTTGAATTACAGTACATCCTTAATTATTAGTCTTTCTTCCAAGTTATTTTAATGTTTTATTAATCCTGTTCCTCAAAATATCTTCTTTCATTTACAATCACTGAAAGAATGAAGTGTGACAATTTGTTTTCTTTTGTGCTTAGTAGATGGCGTTCTCTAACACTATGGGTCAATATGACCTTAACTTTACTTTTATTATATGATATGTACAATGGGGTCTTATCAGTGCCTCATACTCTTGTTTTTATACAGTGTTTAAAGAATTACTGTGAATCAGTGGACTTTAACCTTTAGTAGCAGAAAATCAAATTAGAACTACTTAACAATTATCTGCTTGCATTTCTTCCAAACTGAAATTACAAAGAAATTAATCACTTTTTTTGCATGTGTGGGTGGGGTTGTAGAAAGTGAAAAAATTAATTGGTAACTAGGAGAGTTAAGTAAATTCAATGGTATCTCAACTTCCAATTTCAAAGGGTTGCATATACCACAGTATTGCTAAAGACAAGTTGGTTTGTATTCAAGTGAGGTTAAAGTTTTGAAACATATTAAGAAGACTATGTAATCTTCTGTCTTGAAGATATTTTTAACATGAATGATTTTCAGTTCAGTGGTTCTCAAAGTGTAGTCCCCAGACCAGGAGCAACAGCCTGTCCTGGGAACCTGTTAGAAATATAAATTCTTTGGCTTCACCCAGACCTACTGAGTCAGAGTCTCTTGGGATAGCCCAGCAATCTCTGTGATATCAACCTGTTCCAGGGAACATGAGGCACATTTAAATCTGAAGGTCACTGCTAAGCTCATTCGTGTTCAAATTGCCTGCATATAAGATTCATCTGGGGAACTTTGAAAACATATGCATGCCAGGGTTCCACCTAAGATCCCTTAATTCAGAACCATTTGTGAGTGGGACCTGGGCATTGGCATTGCATTAGTCAGAGTTCTCTAGGGAAAACAGAATCAGCAGGAGATATCTGTCAATAGTTACAGATTTTATAAGAGTCTCTCAGGTGACTGTGGGGATGCACAAGTCCAGGTTCCACAGGTAGGCTGCAAACCAGAGGTTCTGATGAAAGTCCAGTGAAGGTCCTTGATGAGTTTCTAGGAGATGCTGGCTGTCCAAAGATGAGCTGGGAAATTCTCTCTGAATGTTGAAATCACTTCCCCTCTTAAGGCATTCAACTGATTGGATAAAGTGTCACTCATTGCTGCTGGCAATCTACCTGATTAAATTAAATGTAATCAGCTATATATGCAGTAAAGTCATTGGTGACTAAAGTCCATAAATGTTCTTATATTACAATTAGCCCAGTGCTTGCTTGACCAAACAACTGGGCACAATTACCTGGCTGAGTTGACACATTAGCCTATCCATTAGAGGCATGTTTTATAAGTTCTCCAGGTGACCCTAATGAACAGCCAGGTCTGGTACAGAAGAATATTTTTCAACAATATCCATATATTATTAATATAATCACCTGGAGAAATTTTAAAACTTACTTATGTCAGAGGCCCTACCATATATCCTTGAATCAGATCTCTGAGGAAGGAGCTTGGGAATTGGTATCCTTTATGAGCTCCCTTTATGATTCTTATTTGTAGCCAGGATTGAGAATCATCGTTCTAGCCGAAGCCATTTGAATGAATGAAATAATCTCTAGGTCAGTACTTGATGCAATTCCTTTTTAAAAGATTGTACTAAAAGATATAATTTTATATACATATTTTTCACTTAACCGATTTTTAATCTAGTCCCTTTTTTTTTTTTTTGACCCTGAGGCATTTTTACAGCACCCCATTAGGGTAGATCACCTGGTATGAGACTATTGTTAATGGAGGAGGAGTTGATACTTACACTACCGTTGATGAAGGGGAAAGGATGGTGTCAGACTTTCATAAGGTATGAAAGCCAGCCACAGGAGGTTTGAGGTCACATGATAATTGACACAATGGAGCAAGCTCTTGCCTCAAAAGCAATCACCACATTAGAGTATGGTAGATCAAGTTATGTCTCCCAGAAAAACTCATTCTTAATCTGCTTCGCTGTGGGTATGAGCCCATTATAAATAGGACCTCCTGAAGACGCTATTTTTAATTAATGTGTGACCCAACTGAATGATGAGTGGATCTTAATCTAGATTACTAGAGGCCTTATAAAGAAGATCCAAGTAATCACAGAGGTGAGAATGGAGGAGACATTGCCATGTGAAGGGAGACATATATACAAGTCAAGGAACCCAGAGGATCACTGGCAGCCAGCACCGAGCATACAGACTCCAAGAGAAAGCAAGTCTTGCCAATATACTGGTTTTAGAATACTTTTAGGGAAACCATGAGCCAATAAATTCTTGTTGTTTAAACTAACCCATTGCACAGATTTTTTCACTAATGGCCTGGCACACTAGGTAGTTTTTGGTAATGGAAAGTGGGGGCACTGCTTTTACAAATACCTATGTTCTTCTTCCTTGGTTTGTAGATGTGCCTCCAATCACAAGATGATGTCCTCTCCTTTCTCACTATGTACACCTTATAAGGCCCCCAGTAATATGGATTATGACCCCTTCCTTCACTCAGCTAGGTCACAACTTAAATAAAAATAGTTTCTTCAAGAGGCCTTATTTATAATGGGTTCACACCCACAGGGAAATGGATTAAGATTAAGAACATGATTTTTCTGAAGGACATAACTCAGTCTACTATGGTCCACTTTCTGGGCACCAAAGAGACAATGTTCTTCCCACACGCAAATATCTCCAAAGCTTTAAGTCACTTCAGTTATGACTCTATGTATAAACTCTCATCAAAATCAGTTATAGGTATGGTCTGTCCTGAGACTTAATTCCTCTCCTTCTGTGGACCTGCAAAATGTAGTAAACAAGTTATCTGATTCCAAAATATAATGGGACTGGCATAAGATACAGAAGAGAAAAATTATACCAACAGTCTTTTGAAGAGACTGGCAGCCAGCACCAGAACATAGACTCCAGGAAAAAGCAAGTACTGCTAATATCTTGGTTTTGGATTTGTTTAGCCTCAAAATCATAAGCAATAAATTCCTGCTTTTTCAGTCATGCCTTATATGGTATTTTTCATAACAATACTGCAAATGAAGATGAAAGGAGAATGGGAATCTTCCATGAGCTCTTCTAAGTCTCTGATTTCATGATACAAAAGTGGATAAAGTACAAATATTATAAAAGGTAGCTATATCTTTCCATTTTCAGTCCATAGGTCTTTATGGTGCCAGGTAAAACATTGATATTTACTTGGCCGTACCTGTAAACCAGTCCACACACAGGTCATCTTAAAAATACATGCAGTTTTATTCTGTATTATTCATCATTCAGATTCAAATGAGTGCTTTCACAAAAAGAAGTTTTCAAAGATTTCTTTGGTGAGGGGGGTGAATCTTTTGGGTTTGATACTCAAATGCTCATCTTAGTCATCCTCGACTGTTACTTCTTAACTAATTTCCTGTTTGGAATTTACCACCAAACCCAATAACTATTTTTTTTAGAAGGACTCACCATTTTCTATTCCCATTTGCCACTACTCCAAGTCCACATCCCTTACTCTTGAATTTCTCCCATCATCTACAAATAAGCTGCTTTGTTCCAATGTCACTGTCCATCATGCCACTACACTGCCAGAGTTCCAAATTTCCTTCAGGTTAAAATAAATAAAATAAATATCCCTTTGCATATTTGAAATCTTCCCTTAATTTCTGTATCTTATTTCTCCAATCTATTTTTATACTGGTCCCCAAGGCAAAGTCTTAGATTCAGTCAAGTGGTCAGCTCATTCCTTTACATATTATTAAATATTATTTCTATTGCCAAAGCATAGCAGCTCATGTTGTCCCTTCCACTGCCAAACTAATGCCTTATTTATTCAAGTTGGGTTTATACTTCAGAGTTCAGATGAAATCTCAAATCCTGCATCACAGGGTTGGTTACTCTTTAAGTTTCTCTGAGTGCTAGGGTTCTCTATTTTTGTATACACTGGTATTTTCATCTGCTTCCTTCCTCCACCTGAAGTTTTTCATAGAGTTCAGCCCTTAATTGTCCTTTTTGTGGATAAGGGGTGCTCACTCAAGCTCACTTCTACAGAAGTTTTTTTTCAATTCCATGTGGATTCATTATCTCCCAAGTAAACTTATAAATTTCATGATGGAAGAGGCCCATATTTTATCCAGTGCTAACATTATGCTAGGATTCTGCTGTGTGTTTTACATAGATTATTACATTTAATTTTATAATTCTCAGATGTAGGTATTACTATCTTAACTTAGCTAAAGAAAGGAAGACACAGAAAAATTAAAAAAAAAGAAAGAAAGAAAGAAAGAAAACCTACCCAAAATATACAGCTATCAAGTAGAGAAGGTAGAATTCAGATCACCAGGGATCTGTATGGGGTTTGTATTATTTTTGTAACTGGCCTGTTAGTTTAAAAGTATTCAAAATAAAAAGCTAAAACAGAATATAAAGAAAATAAAAGGTGGAAATTTTCAAGGGTTAATTACGAAGCAAACATCTAGAAACAAGGCAGTGAGAACAAGAATGTCTGGTATGTGACATATATTGAAAGCCTGGCACCAACGTATTTGACATATTTTTCTAGTGCAATTTATTATTTAATAATGCATTACTTCTGAATTCTCTAAAGGCCAGGTCAATTTTATACTCAAAACTTATTTTAATTCTTTGTTAATTTAGAAATGATCTCTTAAAGTACCTCTGTAAACCTCTCATTGTATTGTCCATAGGTACTCTATTGAAAACATTCTGACCAGTCAATTAGCCAACTTGCCTCATGTCCTAAGTATTTTTGTATTGTGCTAGGTAATACAGAAAGTGTGAAAATATAATATATATATAGTGTGTGTGTAAATATATATGTCTTAATCTCAGAAAGATAACTAAATATTTATGAAATGATAGCTGCTCTTTGCTGAACTTGTTTGTGATAAATGTTTATTGTATAATCTCTATAATTTTTATAGTATCTCTGAAAAGTAGTTTCACAGATGAGAAAACTGAAGGTTGAAAGATGCTTCTAACTTCTCCAAAGTCACATTCCTATGAAGTGGCAAATCCAGGATTTGAATTCAGATCTCTCTTTAAAAAAAGAAAATGGATCCCCTTTCCATTGTGCTACCATGTACCTCAGAATAGGGTATGTTATACTGTGATCATTGATAATCCCCAAATCGCAGGTGTATAACCCAATATTAATTTATCTGTTGTTCAAACAAAGTCTTGTTTTTGGATTTGGGCAACTCCTCAACAGTCAACAACTATCCTCAATGTGGACGCTCAGCATTACAGGCTGCTTTGTTCATGAAGCATCTCAATATCTTCACGGGTTTCCACAGCAAGGGAAGAGAGCCTGGGGAGGTGCATATCAGCTATCAAACGCTTCAGATCAAAGTGACTCACTTCATTTCTGCTCACATTTTGTTGCCCAGAGAAAGTCACATGACCATACCTAATGTTAAGAACGTATATGCCTGGAGGGAGAGGAGAACCACAAATCTTAGTAAGAATTGGTAATTTCTATAACAACATATATTTCAATACAACAAATAGTTACTAAATCGTTACTTAGAAAAAAGCATTTTCCTAAGAACAAAGATGATGGGGCTAGTTCCAGAATTAAGGAATTGATAGTTTGGTAAGGAAGGTACTGTCCAATAAAAAGTAACTGTTATTGGAACACAGAGGGACAAAGAATATTTGGAAAGAGAAGGACAACTTTGAACTTAAGGAGATTAAGGAATGTTTAGGGTCTTTATATAGGTCTTGGGAGGAAGAGTAGAATTTTCTTTGGAAATAGAAGGGAAGAAAGACATTCGAGATGAAGAGGCAGAAGGTGTGACGGCATCCTAGGACATTTTGCCTGCAGCACAGCTACTGCTCATGGGCAACTTAAGACAACCCGCCCCCTACCCTCCAAAGGCCAAGCGAAGCTCCCCAATGGCAATGGTAAGGGGCTGCTTTCCCCTGGCTAGGCAGCAGGCAAGTGAAGAAATCCATGCCCTTTGACTGCCTGTTTCTCACGTATCTTGCTTTTACATTGCTTCCATTCACACACACACATATATATTTTGTCATAGTCACTACAAAGAACATTATAATGTATTTTTGTTTTCTTATTTTAAAGGTGCCACTTCTGAAAATGTTCACTGCTGTACAATGGCTCTCTGGGCGCCATAGCCAGCTATGCAATTTCCCTTCCCCCAACATAGTCATTAGCTTTGGGACTTGGATGCTGTTTGGAGGGGGAGTTAAGCTGATCCCTCATTAATTAATGCAGAAGCTGAGGAGTCACATGTAGGTAAAGGAATTAGACCTCTGACAAACACTGAGCTCCGGTGTCACAAATGATGTCAATGGAAGAGAATAGCTTTTGCCCCACAGCCAGTAAGGATAATGAGGACTCTACTAGAAAACTTGCGATGAAGGAATAGAGATTTGGGGCCAAAACGTGCACTCATCACCAAGATACTGATGATGCCTGAGCTAAGTACTTGCTCAACTGTTGTGGGATTCTTCCCAACTCGTGCCCAGAGGGGATTAGAAAGCTGAGAGAAATGACCAATTGTGTAATTTGAAAGGACAAAGGCCAGCTTTACTCAGAAATACAGGTAGATGTCCCAAGAAATTTGTGAAATAATTGGGAAGAGGAGAACTTTAGGAAAGAACTAGACTTCCTGTGAGTCAATCACAGCCCTCATCCTTCCAGCTCAATTGGTAAGCACATTCTTCCATCAAATGAGGCTGGTGTAATCTTGGAAGCATTCTCCCTATTCATCACCCGTTCTCCTGCCCTCCTGGGCTTATTCAGCTGTGATTGCAGAGGCCCTGTTTATATTCACCTTAAAAATAGCTGCTGAGAGCACCTAAGCCCTGATACCCCTCTAGGAACTCAATTCCCTCTCTCCTCATTACATGTAATACTTACTGGTTATCATTCCTGTGCATGCTTTTTATACTATTATTATGTATACACGCATCTCTAAATAGTATATAGCACTGTTGATGTATTTAAACTTTATCTAAACAGTATAAAATACACTACTTGTGATTAAGAATTTTGCTTTTTTTTCCCTTAAATGTGTGTACTTCAAACTTATACCTGTTGATTTGACTGTCTTAGCAGGTTAAGTTAATGCATTAAAATTTTGGTTCATAAACTCATATTTAGTGGATGAGATTTTTGTTCTTATGGGAGTTTTATTTTTGTTTTGTTTACCTTCTCTCTTTCGTTTTACTCTTACCTCATTCATTCATTCAACAAATATGTTTGAGAACTTGTCAGTAATGGGCAGAGTCCTGAGCACTGGGGATATCACGATGAAAGAAGCAGAACAAAAAAAAAATCCTTATTCTCATGGAATTAGTATTCTCATTATGAAGAAACTGACCATGTATGTATAAGTCTAAATGGTTGAAAGTACTATGGAGAAAAACAGAACAAGAAAGGGAGGTCGGGAATGCCCATGGCAGAGTTTACAATATTTAATAGAATGGTCAGAAAGTCTTCCCTGAAAGGTAACATTTAAGCAATGCTTAAAGGTGAGAGGGTTGTGGCTTTCTAAGGGACAAGCATTCCAGTCACAGGGAACAGCAAATGCAAGGCCTGAGAGAATAATATGCATGTCCTGTGTTTAAGGAGCACCAAAGAGGCCAATGAGGCTGGGGTGAAGTAAAGCAAGGAAGAGATGGTGAGAAAAGGTCATAGAGATAACAAATTGTTAGGGCATTGTAAAGAGTTTAGCATTTACTCTGGATGTGATGGGAAACTTTTAAAATGCTTTGGGCTGAGATATGAGATGAAATGAATGACATTTCAAAGGCTCACTCAGGCTGCTGTATTGAGATTAGATGATAGGGGGGCAGAAGCACTAAAGTATTGTAATAATTCAGATGAGAGATGATGGTAGCTGGAAAGAGGGTGGGAATTGTGGAGGTAATAGATAGTCATATTTTGGATATGATTTCTAAGGTCAAGCTGTCAGGATTTTGCTGACAGATTGGATGTGGAATGAGAGAAAGAGTAGTGCTAAGGATTACAGCCAAGTTTTGAGTCCCAGGAAAGGAAAGGTTAGTGTTGCCACGAACTGAGATGGGAAAGACCAAGTGAGGAGCAAGGTTTGGGAATGAAATTAGGAGTTCCATTTTGGAGCATCCAAATAGAAACATTAAATAGGCAATAGGGTGTGTGAATCTGAAATTTAGAAAGGTAAATTTTGGAGCCATCAGGATATGGATGGTATTTAAATATATGAGCATGGATTGTAGCTAGAGAAGAGGTTGGGGGATTGAGCTGTGGGCCACTCCAATTTTTGAAGGTGCACCTAGCCTCCTGAAAAACTTGTCCAGAGCCACATTTTACAGTGGTAGATTAAGTTTCTTATGCCACAGTAAGATGTTGGTTTAGGATTTTGTCCTGAGGCTGTGTCTGTATCCTAGCCCATCTCTCGGTTAAATGTTTTATGAAAGTCATAGCTCTAACCCTACCCCTAACTTAAGAGAGCCTAGTCAATCCTCTAAAACCCCAGACCATTTTACATAGACGTTTTTGATCTCTGAGTCCAATTGCCTATTCATGGCTTAAACCACATTAATCACTTTCCATGGTCTTCCATTCATGGTCAATGGAAATATTTAACTTGTTTGCAAGCTTGCTTATTAAATTATCTCTCATCTTATATTTTTGCCATTTTGGTTTGTGTTTGAAGCAGAAGAGCTGTGTCAGAGAGTAAATACTCATCTTGACCCCTTGACTTCTACCCCATCCTTTCATGAGCATTCTGTGCAATTGGCTCTCCCCTTCTTGTCGAGCAGTTCACTGCCTTTGACCTCTGATACTAGACTTCCCTGATTTCCTCCAGTCTCCCTAGCTATTTCCAGTCTCTCTGACTACTTCCCTTTGCAAGTTCATCCTACTTTTCCAGATATGGGATTTTCTCAGACTTTAGTCTCAAGCTTTTGTCTTCATATTCTATACTCTCTCCATAGTCAATCACATCAGATTCTCTGGTTTAAACTGTCATGAATATGCTGATGACTTCTATAATTATCTCTCTTTTCTAAAACTCTAGACTGTGCATTTAACTACACATATCATTGGTTCCTAGAAGCATCCCAAACTTAAATTCTCAAAAACTAAATTTTCAGTCCTTCCTTTCAATATTGTACTCCAGTGTTTCTAATATCAGTATGTTTCTCTATCTGCCCAGTGGTTTATTTCAGAAAAAACGTGAAGCTAATGGAACCCTGTAGTTATTGCACTGTAGGTGGGGAGGTCCTCTGATTTGAAAGGAACAAAATAGTGATGTTATGCCCAAATCCCTTCTTGCTGGGTTGGAATTATAACCTTTTAAAGTTAGAATGGATTTAGTGGATATCTAGCTCTGTTCACTGCTTTTGCAATAATAAAAAAACTAAGGCCCAGGAGGATCAGGTCCTCACCTAAGTTCCTATAATTTGTACTGAAAACCTCAGGATTTGAACCTACTTTTTCTGATTCAGTCCAGCGCTCTTTCATAGGGGTATGTAGTTAGGCAGCTGTGACTGGGCTTTGATAAATGTGAAGCTAGTATTATATAAATACTCATTTTTAAATCTGGTATTTTTCTGAAGAACTAGGCAAAACTGGGTTTGTAGAAATTTCCAGCTCTTTGGTAGTTTCATTTGTGAAACTGTGATCTTAACTAAACAAGAAAATTAACAAATAACCAGGTTTAAATATAGTTAAGGCTGCAAATAATGTAATTACTTGTGGTTAATGGTATTTGTATATTTATGCGAGGTCTAAGATTTTGGAAGAAAAATTAATGGGAAAGCAATGGTGTTTTGCCATACCCACTCGACCCCTCCCTCTTTTCTGTTATTGCTTTCAGAACTATTCTGCTAGGAACTTCAAAGACCTGAGATTATCATCCTTTATTTGAGAGAGAAGATAATATTGTTGACGTTTTTGCAACCAACTTGTCTATAAGTCTATCCACTTAAAATAAAATATGATCGTAAAATTGTGCCTTTTGGTACATAAAGAAACTGATAATAGAGAGAACAAAATGTAATTGTGGAGGGGGTGTAGCTCAGTGGTTTGATTTCCTGCTTCCCAGGTATGAGGTCCTGGGTTCAATCCCCAGTAGCTTTGGGAAAAAAATGTAATTGAGGTAATCTAAAAAAAATATCAAGGCAGTTGGTGACAAAATTGTTTTTTTTTACAAAATAAGTTGGATTTATAAACTGAGCGAAAGCTTAAATTCTCCTTTCCTTACCTCAGGTGGATCTTATTGTGTGAATGCATTGTGTTAGTTCAAGTAGATCCTTGCAATTAATCTGCCATTAATAGGAAATAAACAAGGTGAAATATTATTTTAAGTGATAACAATGAAATTTTAGTTTATCAAAATAAACAAAGAATATTTATAATAGGTATGGGACTAAACAACTTTTGTAATAAAAACAGAAAAATCATGTCTATTTATTTCATGCAAAATCAAACTATCTGAGAATGCCCCCTTAATTGACATCACAATTCCATAC
This sequence comes from Dasypus novemcinctus, assembly GCF_030445035.2. Taxonomy (NCBI): domain Eukaryota; kingdom Metazoa; phylum Chordata; class Mammalia; order Cingulata; family Dasypodidae; genus Dasypus; species Dasypus novemcinctus. The sequence continues at coordinate 132,095,168 of NC_080676.1, forward strand.
TTTGGCAAAAGAAGAATAATGAAATAAATGCTACTTACACTACAAAAGATTTAATTCTGGTTGCATGTTTTAAATCATATGGTGTGGATAGCCAGTGATAAGGGAATAGAGTTTAGATTCAGGAAGAACTTCGTTTATATCCTGCTTCAGTCACTTCCTAGAGATTTTGAAGAGATGATTTAAAATTTATACGTCTCTGTTAACTTATCTTCAAAACTGTGATAACGTCTCCTTTAGAAGGTTATTTTGTGAGCATTCAATGAGATAATATTTTCAAAGTCCTAAGCACAATGTCTACCATGTAGTAAAGGATCAATCCATAACTACCAATGAATGAATGAATATTGCAGATGAATCTTATTTTATATTTATAGGTGGAACAAAAAGGAATCTAAAATGTAATATATGGATTTTAGACTTCTAACAGATTTGTATTCTTTGGTGATAATAATAATTAATAACAATAATAGCAACCATTGTTTGGTCTCTGTATTAGCTCCCTGTGGTTGCTGTAGCAAATTACCAAAAACTTGTTGACTTAAAACAACAGATAATTATTCTCTTAAAGTTCTAGAATTCACAAGTCTGAAGTCAACCTGTCTCCAGGGACACACTCCCCCTGGAAGGGAAAATCCATTCTTTTCCTCTTCCAATTTCTGGTGGCTACTGTCATTCCTTAACTTGGGGCAAATCACTCTAATCTTTGTTTTCATGGTCATATTGTCTTCTCCTCTTCTGCTATGTGTAATATCTCCCTCTTCCTCACTCTTATAAGGACACTTATCATTGGATGTAGGGCTCACCCAGAAAACCCAGGATGATTACCTCATCTCAAAAGTATTAATGACTATATCTACAAAAACCTTTTTTTCTTCCCCAATAAGATAACATTCACACATCTTGGGAATTAAGATGTGGGCATATCTTTACTATGGGGGGAGGGTCCACCATTCAATCCACTACAGTTTCCAAATCCCAGATATAGTAGTGCTTGGTGCCAAGAATCATAAAATGAATATGTCTATAGTTTACAATTTATTGGTGGATAATAAAACATAATCAACAAATAATATAATATGTTTAATAGAATTCTTTATAGCATGCTAAGATAATAGAAGTGAAAAGCTGACTAATTTTATCAGGAGATTTGGGGAGAGATTCATAGATAAGGTAGCATTTAAGCTGAATCCTGAAGGGTGAGTAGGTGTTTGCCTAATAGAAGGTGGAAGGATGTTCATTCAAGTCACAGAGAGCACTGTAAGGAAAAGAGAGCTATGAAAAGGCACAGTAGTTAGAGAACAGCCTACATAGTATGGGAGTGCCTGGGACACAGGCTGGTAAGTTCAGCTGGGTTAGACTGGATGGATTCTTGTACGGCATAGGTTTGAAATTTATCTGTAGCCCATGCAAAATTCCTGGTATTTTTTAAAGCACAGAAATGATATTTGTGCTTCTTACAGAGGTTAAAGTGAGGAGGCAAGAGTACGGAGGCTTAGAAACTAATAGAAGTATTTCATAATATTCCAGAGGAGACCTAGGGCAGTGAGTGGGGAATAGAGGGAAAAAATATTTGGGAGCTATTTCTGTAGTTATAATAATAAGTTATATGGAAAGAGTGGACTCTAATATGAGTGACTGTTTTGTGCTATTAATAGAGGCAGGGAATATAGATGGGAATAGTCAATGTTCCCCAAAACAACAACAAATCATTTATTACACGAGGCCATTAGGGTCCTTCAGACTTCCACATCATTGTACTTGGTGGCTCTTATCTCATTCTGTCTGAACACTATCATCTCCTGTACTCCTCATTGCCTAACTGTCATCTGTTAATATTCAGTTCATGTGTTATTTTTCTCAGGAAGTTCTCTCTGGTCTAGTAAAATGTAGTTTAGATTTGGACTTGGCAGAGCTCAATCTTAAGTCTTATTAAACTCTATTTCAATCGTTTTTTTTCTTGGCTTGCCTGTACACTACTTCAAGGCAGAGAACATGATTTATTTAGTTTTGCATTTCAGCACTTAGGCTGAGGCTTGACACACAGTAGGAGTGCAAGGTATTTTGGTAAACGGAATAAAAAAGATACCCAGAGGAGGAGTGTAAACTAAAATAACTAAAGTTGGAGAACTTTTGGCTTCTTTTGAGTGCTCATAAATGCCTGACTGCCTACTGTCACCTACACTCAACAAGTATTAGAAAATAAGGCAAAGTCTAAGTAATAGTAGTTGTAGTTACTTCTGCTGCTTCTTGCTATTCATATAATGCTCCTGTGTAGGTAAAGCCTGCTGTATCTATCCAACCCTTCTTCTGTGATCAACTCCCAGACTTGTCATCCATTTAGCTCTTTTTCCCAGCTGTATCTTAGAGTGACAAGAAAACAAATAACAGACTGAAAAAAACTCAGACACTTCAAATCTATTCTTCCTTCCTCTTTTTCACCATAGCTCACTGAAAGGTATTTCTTCTCCATGGGTAGTAGAATTGAACAACCAAATATATGACTCCAGCTTCAAATCTAACCCTAGAGTATAATCATTATAGAAAGAAGCAGAGCATTTAAGAGACAAGTTCAACTGAGCCAATCATGAGTCTGGGAAGAGAAAGCAAATATTTCCCACTCTGGTGAATTGAATCATGTTCTCCATAAAGTCCTGTGGATGTGAACCCATTTGTAAATAATATTCTCTGAAGATGCTGTATGTTAAGGTGAAGCCAAACTCAATCATGATGTGGTGTGGATGCATTTGCAAATAGGATCTCTGAAGATGATATTAGTTAAGATGAGCCCAAACTGAATCAATACGACTGGACTCCTTATAAGAAGAGGATATCTAAGACAGACGACTGAGTAGGAGGTAAAAGGAGACAGATTGCCACATGACGGAGGCAGGGAATGAATTATGGGTTGCTGGCAAGCCACTACCAGAATACTACAGACTTCAGAGAGAAAGCATGGTCTGCCATTTTGATTTTGGGTTTCTAGTCTACAAAACCATGAGACAATAAATTCTTAATGTTTAAACTAAATACTGTGGTATTTGTTATAGTAGTCCTGGTGACAGCCAGCAACAACTTGTCTTAAGCAACAAAGAGGTTTATAACTCCTCCTCAACTGTAGAACTAGGATCATGCCATATGGTACATTACATCTAATAAGGATGGGAACTGCTATCGCTCTATGTGATTAAAAAAATTCCTGAGTTAAAGTTACTTATCAAGGTTTTCCTACAATTTAGCCCTTGGGAAATCATTTCAAAAGTTAAATAAGATAAAGAAGATTGAAGCAAATCACTGTTTCAAAATGTAAATGTGTGACATTTAGCATCTGCATTTTTTAATGAGTGAAAATTATGTTTCACAATGTTCTGTTGATGCTGTTATGCAGATTAGTACAGACCTCAGGACTAAAAGAAATAAGGCATAGCCTAAAGAAATGAATTAGAAACTACTTAAAACAAACTGTCAGATTTAAGCTACAGATACCACTGCTCCCAGACACATGTCTATTAAAATTGGAACGGTCCAAGTGAAGATATTTTGCAAGACAATATATTTTTAACATGTCTATAAAACATTTATTAAGTAAAGTTAATCCTAATTTTAGAATAAAAACAAATTGCTGAAATATCAATTTTAGGATAAACTAAACTCAAGATTCTGATGATATTAAGATGACCAAGGGCATTTAATCTGCAGTTCTGTTGATTGCTTTTCAGAGTTATGCAATTTTATGTCACCTCTTATTCTTAAAGTTATGAATTAGGAAACAGAAACACACAGTTCAACAGGATTATAATTTCCACCTTCTCTTTTAGCTCCCATTCCTCAATCAATGAAAAAATTGTCTACTTGTTCTGTGGCTCCATTTGAAGGCATAGACAGGAGTGTGTTTTCTGGCTAATACAACTAGAACAAGGAATTTCTGAAAGGTGCTAAGAAAGAGGGCTGTTAGTAACAGTTAAATGATCCTTTGTTCAAACTGAGCATGTCTGATTCAAGCTAAGATTACAGGAGGACTTCAAGGGGAACTTTCTCTTGAAATATCAAAAGTCTTGGGGCATTTTAGTTAAGCATAGGGAGGAGAGTAAGGCTGGTTGATTTTTTTAGCTTACAAGTTCAATCTTGTGGAATAAGATCTAAAAAGAAATCCACCCCCCCCCAAAAAAAAAGCAAACAAATAAACAAAAAAACCTGGGAATACTTAGCCTAGAGAAGAGCAGGTTCTGGGGAACATGATGGTAATATCAACTACTTGTAGGACTATTTAGTGGAAGATAGAGTAGGAATTCTATGTGTGAACTTGAGAGAAAACAAGGATTAAAGGGAAGCTTCATAAATAAGAGTTATATGTATGATAAACAGGGCTTTCTTACCAGTCTGAGATGTAAACCTAACTTCAAGATTGTGGTCCTATCATCACTGGAGGCAATTAAGTATATTTTGAACTGCCCATTTATTGGATATTTAAAAAATGAAATTCAAGTCCTAGGGAGGTGAACTAGATTGCAATAGATAACACTAGTCAAAGAGGCATAAATTTGCCCCATCAGGTACCAAGACTTTTTATAAAGCAATAAAATTTGACATTTATAATTGTACAACAGTAAAAGAAAAGGAGAACAATAGAACAGAATAGAATGTATGGAAACAGACCAAACTTGAGAAAAGGATATTTGATGCCAAACAAAGGTATCTTTTCAGAACAATAGGGAAAACATGAAATATGAAATATAAGGAGCTTAAAAATTGCTTATTCTTACAGAAAAAAAATAGAATTTTTTGCTTATCCTATACCATGCATAAAAATCAATAATAGATAGGAAAAAAAGCTTAAAAGTGAAAAGAAAAATGTAAACTCTCAAAAGAAAATATTGGAGTTATCATTAAGAACCTGAGGGAAGTATTTTTAAATAAGACCTCAAAAAACCATAAAAAGATAAGACTGACAATTGTGACAGTTTGAAATTGGTGAATAAAAAAATTAAAAAAAGATTATTTTTTTAATTAATTCATTTTTGTGGGTGTGAGACCCTTTGATTGCATTAACTTTGGTTAAGGGACCTTAATTAGATCATTTGATTAGATCTTTTTTGATTGGACTATGCCAGAGAGGTGTGACACAGGTTGGGTTTCCACCTCCTTGTTGGGTCTTATATAAACTGAGAACACACAGAAGACACATTAGAAAAAAAGAGTTCTGCCATTTTGACCCGGTTGTATGTGAGAGAGGACTCTAGGGTTGTCTTCAGCTACAGAAAGACAGAGAAGCCCCAAGAAGTTCAAGGAAACAATGCCTGATCACCCAGTGCTGAGCTCTAGGAGACGGTAAACCATGATGGGAAGGTGGAATCTCCACAGAGACAGGCCACCATCTTGCCTCGCCATGTGCCAAAATACAGACTTTGTGAGAAAGCATCTCTGGTGGTGCCATGCTTTGGACATTTCATGTCTTGGAACTTTAAGGTTTTCCCCTAACAAAATTCCCATTAAAAAAGCCAACCCTTTTCTGATATTTTGCATCCGCAGCCTTTGGCAAAAAAAGACAATAATTCATTTACATTAAAGTGTACAAAGTTTACATTTGTTCATGTGAATATATCATTTAAATTTAAAATGGAGACTACCGGTTGGGAGAAAACATCCCGAATGCATATCAACAGAGGACAGATATCCAGAATGTTTAAAGACCTCTACAAATCCCTAAGGCACATACAAGTAAGCAGGAGAGGAAGAAGAAAACACTTTTCCCGAGAAAATACAAAAATGATGTACAGAAATGAAAAGAAGTCCATAATGAGACTCAATTTTACACTCATCCATTTGGTAAAAACATAGTCTTTTGTGAAAATACAATATAATGAACTCTCATTAGCCATTCATAGAGTTCTAAACCAGTACATCCATTTTGGGGGCAATTTGTGAAATCTAGTATATTTGAAAATAGCTACTGAAATTACACTATAGCTTCAACCATAAGACTACCCTTAGAAGAAATATATTTAAAAAGCAAATGGGGAATTAAAACTAAAAAGATCAAATTTTGTTTTTTAATTTTGTTTTCAGTACTGATATGCAATATGAATCACATAATTCAATTTACATTAATTATAATGCACTAGAGATAAATTATTTACCCAGGAGCATAGTTTACCAAATGGCATATTAGAACAAAACTCTTGATAAAACAAGGTACGTAGAGAAATAAAAATATTTTTGAAACAATAACAAATATTAATAGACTCTGTCAAAGCAAATATACAGAAACTGACAGGGAGAATTTGAGTAATACAATTATTAAGTATCAGTTCATGGAAATATTGACCCTTCTTCTTTAAAAACTGAACACACCTTCTTTTCAAGCATCCATGGTAATTTTACCAAATTTAATCATGTATTATATCTAAAAGAAGACCCCAATTAAATTTATAACAAAGAGAACCCATAATAAAAGTAACAAACACAACATTCAACTATGATATAAAATTTTGTAACATTCAATGACTTCTACATAAATGCAGACAACAATTAGAAGATATCACAGCAAAGAAAATCCCTCTTACAATTCCATACCCACCCCAATACTTAAGAATAGACAAGAAATGCTCATATATGGGAAACATATATGAAGAAAACTTGAAAGCACTCCTGATAAACACATATTTAGATTTAATGAGTGAGATACTTGTTCCTGGATAGGGTGACTCAACATCATAAAATTATCAATTTTTTTTCAATTTAATATATAAATTTAATGCAATCTCAATACAAATAACAAGTTGGGTTTTTTCCTGGAATAAGGAAAGTTGATGCTGAATATCACGTGGAGGAAAACCATGCAAGTGTAGCTTGGAAACTGTTGGTAAAAAGAGGGTAAAGGGGAACTAATGCCACTAGATAGTAAAATATCTAGTTAAGCCTCTATTGAAACAGTGTGGTCCTGGTACATAAATAGTGAGTTGTGTCCATGAAACATGATACAGAGTCCAGGAATAAACTTGAGTGGGTATGAAAATTTAGTATATGATATGGTTAATGTTTCAAATCACTGGAAGAAAGATGGATATTTCATAAATGATGTTGGGACAACTGAATAACAATTTTGAAAAAAAAAGGAAAATTGGATTCATATCTTACACACACACACCAGGAAAAAAACCTCCAAATGATTTTGAAATGTAAATGTAAATGATGAAACCAAAGGAATACTAGCAGAAAACATTATTGTAATTTATATTGAATTGAAGTGGGAAAAGACTTTTTAACTAGACTGAAAATCCAGTTACAATAAAAGAAAAGATTAATACATTTCACTAAGTAGAAATAAACTGCAATGCATAGACACTGTTAGCAGAATCCAAAGAAAATGACACTGTGGAAAAGTATTAAAATGTTCCAGAAAAAAGGCTGATTTCCTTAATACATATAGAATTATTTAATAGGGGAAAAATCAAAATCTGATAGAAAAATGGGCAAAACCAAAACTATAAAATCCCATAAAACAATGTACATATGGCATTTAAACATGAGAAAAATGCTCAGCTTCATTCAGAATCAGAAAAAATGCTAATTTAAACTACTGCATGCTATACTTTCTTTGCAATCAGATTGGCAAAAATTAAATGATTTAACTCACTCTGTTGGTGAGGCTGTGAGGAAATTGCTGGTTGAGTACAGAATGGAAAGGGAATTTGACAATATCTGACAAACTCTGCAGGCATTTACTCTTTGTCCCAGCAAACTCATGTCTAGGAATTTACCTGAAGATGCACTTCCACAAACAGAAGACCAAAGTTATACACTACATCATTATTTATATATTAAATAGCCGTCCATATGAAGTTGATTGAATAAACATAATACAGCCATGAAATGAAGTATTGTGAAACTACACATACATAACACAAAAGAGAAAAAGACTATGAAGTGATATGGTATTATTTCAAAGATATATTGTTAAATAGACAAAAAGCCAAGTACAGAGTAATATGCTTCCTTTTTTGTGAGAAAGATTGGACAATAAATAAATGTATTCATTTGCTTAATTTTTCCAAAGAAACACAGAAAGTAAAAATTATAAATTAAACATGTTTACCTGAAAATGTTAAGGGGATGGATGGAAATTCAGATAAGGAGAGAGTTAAGCTAGAGATGGTGATAGAGATAGTAGTAGAAATGAATGAAGATAAAAATTTATATAGAAAGAGATTTTACCATGGATCAAGCCAGCTCTAGTTTTTTGTTGTTGTTTAATTTCCTGTTTTCTGACAATGATGCTTAAATTGTTACCTAAGTAGTTTCCTGAATCCTGGTTCAACTGCCCAGACAGCCAAGGAAACATTTCTTTTTATTTGGACTTTAAAAATAAGGTTGTGACATATTTCTTTTCATGCTGAATTACACTGCAAGATTACCAAAGCAATTTTTCCCTTTAGTTTCAGCTCTTTTTCCTGCAGGTTTATAGGTGTTGAGAAACATGGAGGCTTTCTCCTGTTTTAAAGTGAAGATAGCTGAAATAGATCTTATTTGTACCTGGTTAAGTTGAGACGAGGGAGAGCCAGGGAGCAACTATATTGGGGAGTGGGGACAGGGCGAGCAGGTAGCAGTAGGAAGCTAATACTAAATGGCAGAGCTAGGAGACACATCTAATTTCATCTTTTTCTGTGGATATTCGTAGTTATTTCCACTCAAAACACATCTGAAAAATATGATCAGCAAGTCCAGGTATTTGTATGTAAGCTCAAAGAATTTTTGCTAAGTGCTTAAATTCTGTAGGCATACTGACTGTGGCAAATTGCTGGTGTGGTAGTAAGTATTCTATAATATCAGCAAAATTGCTGTCAAGAACAGGGTCTGGAAAGAAGATCCGTGACAAATCTACAGGGGTGCAGTATGTAACCAAGGTCAAGTCAATCTGCTCATTCTCCTTCCCTGGCCTCCTGTCAGGTCAGGGATATAAACCAAGTTTGGCCAATCAGAACAAGGATACTCAATTCTAGGACTATGGAATGGAGAAGGAGACTCTCACTTTTGTGCTTCTGGGGGTCTGCATATTCTGGGTCACCTGTAAAATCTGAAATGGACCCAACTCAGAAGAAGCAAAACCAAGAAAGTAATATGGAGATATTTGAGACAGAAATCAAGCTCTGTTCCAAATAGCGATCTCTCCAAACAAATATATCTCTAGATATATCAGTCATGCATTACAAAAGACCATTTGCAACCAAAAGTATACTAACTAATAATAACTCCCTCATCCTGTAGGAATGACCTTTGCTGGAATGCCAGAGAGGAACAAGTATTGTTGAAGAGATTCCTCAACCTTACTTTCTAATTGCTGTTATTCTCAGTAGAAAATATCAGTGACTACTTCTTTCAGCATCTTTCAGTGATGAAAGACTTTCTTCTGGCTTCTTATAAGGTTGATCCCCAGCTACTCTCAGCTGGCAATATCTCAGATAAGTTTCCCAGTAAAACTTGCTTCTTTGCCCAAGACTTGTATAGTTCCTGGGAAAGCTGGGTAATTCCGACTCTTACATTCTCGTCACCATTCCGAGAAGACAGCTCATGACTGGCCTTCTAAAAGTAATTGCAACAATACCACACAGCTCTTTGCAAAAATAATTTTTTGCTTGTTTTTTAACTTGTGAGTTGTTCACTAAGAACACTAAGAAAGGAAGGTTTGTTCATTCTTAGACTTTAACAACTGGAAAGCACTTTAGCATGAATCCAAATAAGTAAAGAGGTTCACTGAGTACACTAAGAAAGGTATATATCAATTAACATTATGCTAAGTTGTGAATAATAAAGACCCCAAATACAATAGGTTAAACAAGAAAAGCATGCTTTCTATTACCCTATCATGTGGATATAATATGAAGATCAGCAGCTTTGGTGGAGATCACTCTTGGCTCACCAGCAAGCATTCTACCCTTCTTCTGTTGTAATAAAGTTGTTGCTGGACAAAGGGCTGGTTGTTCAGCTGGATTGCATTTCTTTGTTTCCCCAGCATAGAGGTGTGGCCTACCAAATACGTTCTCACCAGGACAATGTTAGCAGACATGGTGGGTGCCTTTGGTCATTGGTGCTTGCTCCTCTGGAAAAGAAAGACTGAGGCAATCTAGGAGGAATGTGTTAAGAATGGCACAGGAACCTCTTATGTTTTTTAACATAACATTTTTTTTGTCATGTATATGTCTTCAAAAAAGTACAATTTATAAAAATGATGGGGTGGGGGGTGGAAGTGGGTTATATGGGAACCTCTTATGTTTTTTATGTTGTTTTATCTTTTTTAATGTAGCGTTCTTTGTTATCTATTAACTTTAATTAAAAAAAGTGTAAAAAAAGAATGGCAGATAGCCCTGCCACTCTGGGTCCCTGGGTGATTTTGAGGAGCCAGCTTGACTACCTACCTTTGAAGAAGAACTGAAATTCTAACTTCTTTGAGCTCCTCATATTTAGGGTCTCTTAATAAAAATTTGACATTCACCAAATTTAATACTGAAATCCAAGCCTGACACAGTAGTACTATAGTACCTGCAATCCCAAATCTACTTTCCTTGATTTCCATTAAAGATACCTGATGGTCCAATATGACTATAGATGTGTCTGACATTATATGTACATTTCAAATAGCAGGAAGAGGAAGGGAAAAATACAGAACAGAGGGTGTACCTCCTTTTTAAAGATACTTTTCAAAAAATGTCACAATACACTTCAGCTTACATCTTATTGGCAAGAGCTTAGTCATTTGGCCTTACTTAGCTGCAAGAGAAATGTATCTTTAGTTGGATGACAATGTGCCCAGCTTTAAACATAAGGGTTGTTTTACTAAGAGGGAGACTGACTAGAGGGAATAAAATAGCAATTTCTCCTATAAAGGCAAATGCCTTTCATTTTTCATAAAACCAAATCATAAATTAAAAATAACCAACAATAACCATGAAGTTAAGTAAAGACATGACAAAAATGGAGAAGTCCTATCAGGGATATGTTCACTTTGAGCCATCAGAGTGGCAAAAGTTTCAAGAAACTTCAACAAAATTCTTATATCTATGATTAACAAGCACTAGTTCTCCTTCCAACATCTGCATTATTAAAAGGTAGACTTGAACAGGTAAACTAATTAGGAACTGACTTAGGCTAGACCAAAGTTGGGAGATACCCACATGGACCGTGAAAACGGGGCGTTTCCATGGAGCATTTTTTGTTTTTGTTTGGCCTAAGTGAAGGACCAAGGCTATCCAACCAAGGCTATCATACGGGGACGTCCACTCTGCTGCCCTCTCAGAGTATTTTGCCAAGTGAAATTTTTGGCTTAGCTTATTTGCTCATATTTCTAAGGAAAATATTTCTAGAGTATTTTAGAGTAATCCTCATCAATTGTCTCAGCAATATCCAAACTGTTCCTATGCTTGTAGCTCAGATTTAATTATAAACCAAGTCATGGTCTTAGCTCTGGATATCTCAGTGTTCCTTAATATAGATGTGCTAGATATACCAAAAAAAAAAAAAAAAAAAGACTAATAAAGACCTTTGGATAAAAGCATATCAGTAGACAAAATGTAACCCAAGTATGAACTACTTGGGGTTCTTCAGCCTCGTGGAACCCCCAGTCTTCTGAGTTCGGGTTATTGTGATAGATTAAATTATGTACCCCAATTTAGATAAATTCTTTGTCTTGATCAGCAAACCCAATGTAAATAGATCTCTTGAAGATATTATTCTTAGTTAAGATGTAGTACAACAAATGAGGATGGGTCCTCATTCAGATGACTGGAGGCCTTATAAGAGAAAGCCCAGGAGAGGAGCCAGAAGCCTGAGGTCAATGGAACCCAGAAAAGAAGGACAAGGTTATCACCATGTGACACAAGTCAGTGACACAAGCTAAGGAACCCTGAAGTTTGCCTATATCCAGCACTAGAATGCCACAGACTTGGGGAGAATACATCACCTTGCTGACACATTGATTTTAGACTTTTCCTAGCCTCAAAACCATGAGCCAAAATCTTCTTGTTGTTAAACCAAAGCCAGTTTGTGGGATTTGTCATAGCAGCCTGAAAAACTAAGACATTTTATTTATATATATATATAAATAAATTTATATATTTTATATATAATCATATAAATTTATTTATATTATATATATTTTTTATATTACATTAAATATATGTAATGTATGTATGTGTATATATATACACCAGCATTTATCTTCAGATCACCCATAATTTGAAAGAGCCTTCTTTCTCTGCCCATATTATTAAGGATTTATAGAAAGCCTACATTTTTCTTTATCACCTCTGGTTCCAGTTTCTCCCTTTTATGGCTGGTTTCTTCTTCCCATCCCATCAAACATGGAACTTTTTTTTTTTTATTTTCCAATGCAACTAAGCTATTTAGTACAGCAGTTTTACTGCAGGTTTTGGGGGAGGATAATGGAGGAAAATTTTGTCCAGGCACAACAAGCAACTTAAAATTGCTTATGACATACCACGCTCTTAGAAAGCTCCTAATCCAGTCCCCCATTCAGAATGTCTCCTTCACTGGCTGTCTCCTCTTTTCAGACCCTGGTTTTCCTCCACATTCCTCAAACTATTCTCTCTCTCTCTCTCTCTCTCTCTCTCTCTCTCTCTCTCTCTCTCTCTCTCTCTCTCACTCGCTCTCTCTCTCTCTCTCTATATATATATATCATCTGCTCTTCTGTCTCATTCCATTAAGCTCTCCTCACTCCTCATCCTTCTTTTCCTGGTGTTCCTTCACCCAAATAAAAATTCTCCTTGCTTTATTTTGCAGAACATTTCAGTATTCTTGCCCTCCTCTTCCTCCTTTAAAACCAGCTACAGGGTTTTAAATTGTCTCTTGACACAATCAGAAGGCCAAGAAATGTCTTTTGCTAAATAAAGGTAATATTCAAGTTTTTAAAATTATAATCTTTTCTTAAATATGATCACAAATTCATAGGCAGGGCTCACATACCCATCAGTTTTTGTAGATGTAGGAAAGAATATCCAGATATATTATTCTACTAACATGACTTATTTTATCTCACCATAGAAGGCAGTAGTGTGATAATTTTTAAAAATTTTAAATAGCAATTATCTCTTCTCTCTATATAAGAATCTTATGTAGAATTAACCCACAAAATCTATGATCTCTAATAATTTCTTAGTAATCTCTACCAGTTTTATCTTTATTTTGTCATCAATAATTATCTATTATTTATATAGTTTCTGCCAAGTGTCAAAAGCTCCACTGATATTTCACATCCTTCACCTCATTTAATCTTCACAAGAACCATAAAGATAGGTGATGGGGATTGAATCATGTCGCCTGTAAGGACATGTTCAAGTCTTAATCTGCATTCCAGTGGGTGTGAACCAATTTGTAAATAAGACCTTTGAAGATGTTATTAGTTGAGGTATGGACTCATTTGTGAATAGGATCTTAGAAGTTCCTATTTTAGATGAGGCCAAATTGATTCAGGGTAGTACTTAATTCATATAAAATTTGGATTCAGGCAGTCAGAGAAAACCATAGGAGGCAATGAAGATGCAGATCACAGTATGATGGAGGCAGATGTGCAAGCCAAGGAACCTCAAGGATTGTGGTAAGCCAGCCCCAGAATGCTACAAACTTTAGGAGAAAGCACGAGCTGTCAAGAACTTGATTTTGGAAATCAAGCTTCCCAAACTATTGGCAATAAATTCCTATTTCTTTAAGCCAACCCATTGTGTAATATTTGTCATAGAGGTCTGTAGCATTTTGGTATTTTTTATGAATTCCAAAAAAGATATTGATTATGTTTGTAAACTAGTCTGTTCCTCTGGGTGTGATATCCTTTGATTGTATTAAATTCAAAGGTTTTAAGTTTACTTAATTAAAATCAGTTTAGGACCTTTGATTCGACCACATCAGTAGAGCATGTCTCAGGGTTGAATTCCTGCCCCCTTAGTGGTCTATGTAAATGGACACTCAATCAAGAAGACACACAGAAGATACATATGGGAAAAGGGAAACTCCATAGATAAGAGAAGAGAGAACTTTGTCAACTTTGTTCCTGTGGTCATAGGAAGAGAGTTGAACCATTACCTGATAGTTTGCAGCTGAAGAGTCCAGAGGCCTGAGCAGCTCAGAAGGTCGGGAAAGAAACAAGCCCTCCAGCCTACAATGAGATGGGAAGAAGTTGGGTCCACAGAGCCTTAAGAGGAAGAGGAAGGCTAAATCCTTACAGAGTTTGGCAACTATCTTGCTTGAACACATGGCAACAGATTTGGGTGAGAAAATACTTCTTATGGTACCTTGAGTTGGACTCTGTAGGGCCTTGTAATGGTAAGTTTTACCCCAAATAAATACCCTTTATAAAAGCCAACAGAGTTCTGGTACTTTGTTACCAGTTCTGGTACATTAGTCATCCCTTTAACTGACTAATACACAGTCGTAGAAAATGAAGACAATAGATGTCCTTGATCCCATTTTAATGATAAGAAAATTGAGAATTTGGAAAAGATAAGTATTGGGCTATACCAAATAGCATTGGAGCTCCTATAGTTTCTGATAAGCGTCTGTGTTCTTATAAGATTGCTCAAACTATTCCATCCTGCCACGTCCCACTGAGATACTTACAATGGTCCAGCTACCCCTCTTAGCCCATGGTGGCTCAAAGAGCGCAGATCCGTTAGCTGTACCCTGTCTTCAGTTTTAGATGCCTGCAAATTTTAAGCTCCTATCTACTCTACTCTAGCTCATACTTAATAGTCATCCTTTTACTGAGAAAAGATTAGGTAAAATAATTTTTACCTTATTACACACACTTACACACATATACACACACCTGATATTCAAACCTCTTAGGTACACAGAAATAAATTTTTCATCCAAGTGTAGGGTTGCTGACAATGGCACTATTCTCTGGGTTCTTTCTTGGCTGCCTAGGTCTGCCTTCCATCCCATGCAAATACCATATTCTGAGGCTGTCCTAGCAGGAGTATAAATTTTACTACCCCCAGGAGCTGCCATGAGAGCTTGTTAAACAAGACAAGAATTAACATTTTCATTTAATATATCCTCCCTTTTGAAATGCTTTATGACTTACTTGGGTATTTCCCTTGGCAACCCATTGTATCTTTTTGGGAAATGGAGATAAAATACTTGACATTTACTTCATAGAGCAATTCAAAATAATATTGAAGAAAATATTGAGACATTTCTGAAGCTAATTGGAAAGACTATGGAGCAGGAATATTTCTCCTCCCAGGAAGTGGTCTGATGTAGACAGAGTGACAGAACACTACCATGTGGCCAAACTATTTCTGTGGTCCCCTAAGCAGAGATACCAAATGTTCAGAGAATATTGGAAAATGTTGGTTAACACATAACAGAACACATCTACTCCTTATTGATGGTGAAGTCCATTTCTCTTAGACATTTGCCAATGAATAGCTGGCTTCACTAGCTATTCTGATGGTCTGATAGACTCTTGACCATCGCGTGGTTTCTACTCGCCAACATCACGTCACTTTTCCTAGAAAAAAAGTGAGAGATTAGATCCTGGGTTATTTTGAGTACCTTTGATTTATAAATTTGAAATCATAGTTCTAATATTTCCTATGTGTTCCCTTTATTCTCCCAAGTACAAAAATATTTTAAAATTTCTTAAAACCTTGAATACAGACTTAGAAAAAGGAATGAAAGATATTTAGGCTATATGAGTTACATTAGATGTCAGGCTATATTAAAGTATAGACATACCCAATTTGACATCCCTACTTAGGAGTTTTAGAGACATTGCAAACCCAGCATATCCAAAATCCAACTCATGACTTTTCCCTATTTCTCCCTGTCTCTGTGAATGCATTGCCCTCTATCTGGTTAAAAACCCAAAAAAACCTGAGAGTCTCTGTTGACACCATCCTCTGCCCCAATCCCAGTATTCAAGCACCTGTCAAGTCCTTTGATTTGACATCCTAAATATCACTGGGATCTGTACACTTTTCCGTGGTCACCACTTTAGGCTAACATGGTTCACTGGATTTTTAAAATACTCTCTGTCTCTTGCACTGTTTTAAATTTGTTATCCTTAATGCAAATGGAATAACCTTTAGAAATGTAAATATGATGTATTTTCTTGTTTAAAATCCATCAGTCTTCCCATATCTCTTAGAACAAATATCAATATCCTTTTCAGATTCTCAAGGTCCAGCAAGACTGGACTCTGTTTACTTCTCTGGACTTAACTTTCCTATTGGTCTGTTAGAGTGCTGTGCATGTCTATGTGTGTATGTATATGTTTGTGGACCTTATAGAAATGTGGAGGAAGGTGCTACAGGTTGAACTGTGTCCCCCTGAAATAGATATGTTAAGGAACTAACCCCCGTTACCTCAGAATATGAGCTTATTTAGAAATAGGGTCATTTTAGATGGCATTAAAACAAGTTAAAATAAGATCATACTGAATTAGGATGTGTCATTATACGAAGAGAAGAGACACAGACACAGAGACACAGAGAAGAAAATCATGAGAACACAGAGACAGATGAGGAAAAGACAGCCAGGGACTGGAGTAATACATCTACAAGCCAAGGGACACCAAGGATTCCTGAAAACCACCATAAGCTGGAAGATGTGAGGAAGGATTCTTCCCTAGCGTATTTGGAAAGATCTTGTCAAAACCTCCATTTTGAACTTCTAGCCTTCAGAACCATGAGAGAATAAACTACTGTTTGTTTTAGCCACCTATACTGTATTGCTTTATTATGGCAGCCCTAGGAAACTAAAGACAATAGAGGTAGGGAATTGTTGTCTTTTCCTTTTACCCTACATCTTATCTGTGTTGTTGTTCCACGATACCCAGAGAAGTTTTAATGTCACTGAATATTAACATTCCTGCCTTGGTGCACTGCCAGGAACCCGCTGGTCAATGATCCAGCATCCCCAAGTTCTAGCCCAGTGGTGCACAAGTCATTTTAACTTCCATTGTCCACTGTGTACCCTACTCAGGAGCAAACTTCTTCCCTAGAGTATTAGCTTCTAGAAAGTGCTTATTAATCATTGCAGTTGCAGTTTCTGGGCTGGTTCTTGTTGCTGGATGCTGAGGGCTGTTTCTCAAGTGTAATGGCCCTTCAACCTGTTAAGGAATCTCCATCCCCCCTTTTTAATATCCTGCCATAAGATTAATAGTTTAAACGTGATTCCACATGCAAACACCTTGATAAGATCTTATTTAATAAAAAGCAAGCAGAGCCTTACTTTGGAGAACATATGTCTTTTGAGAAATTCAAAGCAAATTGGAGGCAGCCTTGTAAAATGTCTCAGGAAAAGAAAAAGTTCTAAATGAGAACATTTATCATCATCATAGATTCATGTGAGCTGTCAAGTCACAATAAAGATTTTAACTCATTTTGTCTCAGCAGCCTTTTCCACAGGGGACTTTCATTAACAATACTCCCTGCTTGACCTGCTTCTGCTCAGCCACATCTCCCACCGTGGAGGACGGGGTGTGAAATATATCTTTTCAAATGGATGCCATTGATTTTAATATACCTTTAATAATATTGCTGTTCAGTGTTTTAATTGCTCATACTTTTTGGTACTTCCGCCCTCAGGCAATTTTATCTAATAAATCTGATAAGTGCAGTGGACTCTGACACACTGATATTGGATGGAGAGCTTATGCTGTAAGGGAGACCATTTCCGCTGTGGTGGGCTCAGAGATGGGTCAAAAGTATACAGTGTTCTCTTCATGAACTATTGTGATTAGTAATCAAAGAAAATGTGGCATTGGTATAGAGAAAGTGGCCATGGTGGATGCTGGGGGTAGGGAGTGGGAGGAAGAGATGTGATGTGGAGGCATTTTCGGGGGTTGGAGTTGTCCTGGGTGGTGCTGCAGGAACAGTTACCGGACATTGTATGTCCTCCCATGGCCCACTGGGTGGACTGTGGGAGAGTGTGGGCTATGGTATGGACCATTGACCATGAGGTGCAGGAGTGCTCAGAGATGTATTCACCAAATGCAATGAATGTCTCATGATGATGGAGGAGGTTGTTGTTATGGGTGGAGGAGTGGGGTGAGGGGGGTGGGGGGGTATGTGGGGACCTCATATTTTTTTAATGTAACATTAAGAAAATAAATAAAGACAAAAAAATAAAATAAAATAAATAGGGGGAAAAAAAAGTATACAGCGTGGAGCCCAACCATTATGGCCTGCAGCCCATGGAAGGGGGAAGCTTTCATATCCTCAGCAACAGTGGGAAACTCTTCTCTGGAAATTTATTAGCTTATGGTTTTGAGGCTGAGAAAATGTTCAAATGAAGGCATCTTCAAGGTAATGCTTTCTTTCTGAAGACCAGCTATCAACGATCCTTGTTGGTTCCTTTGCCACATGGCAATGCAAATGGTAATGTCTGCTGGTCTTTCCCTTCTCCTGTGGGTTTTGTTGTTTTTAGCTTCTTACTTCCATGGTTTTCTCTCTCTTTGTCTGAATTTCATTCCATTTATAAAGGACTCCAGTAATAGAATTAAGATCCATCCTGAATGAGGTGGGTCACTACTAAAATAGTCTTATCAAAATGTCATACTTACAGTGAGTTTACATCCACAGGAATGGATTAGATTTAAGAGCATGTTTTACTGGGGTACATGCAGCTTCAAACCACCACCTAATTACCCCAATCACAATGTAACACTCCTCCTGGGCTTTGCTAGCACATAGCTCTCATTATTAGTATTTGGTGTATAATATTTTATTATGCATTTGTATGCACTTTGTCCACTAAAATATAAATTCCTTAAGAATACAGGTCTAATTTATTCATCTTTGTATTTCCTGAAATGGCACCAACCTGAGGTAGTAAATATTTGTTGAACTTAATTCTTTGAGAGGTGAAGAACCACAAGGCAAAGAGCTGATTTCTTGAAGAGTAAAGAAGATGAGAAAATCATGTATTCTTCCATTACTGGGTGATACGGAGTGGGAGGGAATGAAAGATAAAGGACAGATATTTTAGCAGGGAGGGGTCAAGAAAAGTAGTTCAGGACTAAAGTGATAAATAACAAGCACATCCCCAAGCCTCTAAAGGGTGCCTGATTCCGGCCTGGAAGGCAGGTCAGCAAGCTCAAAGAAATCACGCTAGACTAAGTATTAGGAGCCACTTTGCATTTATTCAACCAGCTTACAACAGGATGATAAACTTGAAAACATGATGGTGTGGTACAAGGAAAAACAGTGCTGTGGAAATAAACCTGGGAAACCTGACATTTACCATCCTGGTGCTGACCTGACACCTTGAAGGGTCTAGCTAAGGACAGACCTGTCTGGAGAGGGTCTCTAAAGAACACTAGTTTCTATGTAGGATTATAATAGACTTATTAAAGTCTGGGATAAAGATACTTGACATAGTCCATCCTTTTTCATATCAGTTCGTATCTAATTGAAGTGAAAAACTAAAACTGTAAACCTCTTTTTCTGCAAGCAGCCTGTCAGTGTTTTCTCTTAAAGTATATGTGCTTAAACATATACCATGTTCTGTATTTTAAACATTTGAGTTAGTTGCCAAAAATGACCACTCAGGAGCATTTGTTGTGTCGCTGCTTCACTCATTTATGGCAATATCCTGGCTCCTGTGGTCATTTAGTTTCCAGATTTTAAGTTTGCCATGGAACAAACTGATAAACCCCTCTAGTTTTCCATAACACTGTAAAAATTCTTTTAAAGTAGAATATAGAATAAGGTTGGCCTAAATTGTTTTAATTTACATATATCTAAATGCAAATGCTAGGACTAGATTCTAGAGAAAAATCATAACTGTCCTACTTAGAACAAACATTTGCGGTATAAAAATGTCTAGATGAAAATAAAGTATGACTAAGCCAGATGGACCATGAAGTGATATAACTAATAAGAGTTTAAATAAAGTAATTGGTTTTATGGTTTTGAAAGTAACAAGCGAGAATCATAAAAAACTTGAAAATATAGAAAATTATACAGAAGAAAATGATCCACAATTTCACTACCCTGAGACAATGATTGCTGAGGTTTTCCTGTGCCTTTTCTCTATGTGGATATAGGAAGTTTTAATTAGTCACAACACTGGGGTGCCAGTAATGCCATGGTCCTTTTTATCCTCAAATTAAACTTAATCTGAGACCCCAGTTGCAGAGTTGGAGAAAAATTTCAGTCACTATTAACCCTATACTGTATGGAGTTTCAGGTAATACTGGGTGGAGGGGACATTTTCCAAAAAGGTTTTATGTCATCGTACCCAGTTAAGAACATTCTGAAAGGGACTTTTTCTTCCTTCCACCCTGTTCACCACTGTTAGCCAAACTTCTAAAGCAAGGCGTAAGCATCAGGCTTAAGGATCTTTGAATGACCTCCCAATTCATGGCTTTAGGACTCAGACCAAATCCCTTCTCCATCCTAACCCTCCCCCCCTACATTTGCCCTATTATTTCATCACAAGTCCTTTTACTAGTGTGTTGGATATCACCACAAGAATGGGGAGACTGGTCTCCATTAACTGAGGAACCTGAAAATAAATTTCCATCTACTTCCCAGTAATGGGAGAAGGTCCCTAAACCTCATGTCAATTCTCTTGTTTCTATTACCTCTCCGAAAACACTTTGCTCCCAGCCATGACCCCTGCCCACCCAGGAGTATCTGGCAATTTCTACTTCAGCCTTCCCTGAAAGTATCCACTCAGATAAAAGAACACAGAGCCTAGAGGACCTTTGTGAAATAGTGGGGAAAAACATAAAACAAATTAATTTTCCAATATATTTTCCTGCCATATGTATTTGATATAACTAGGATCATACCATACATGCAATTCTCTACTGTACATTTTATTTATTTATTTTTTAAAGATTTATTTGTTTATTTATTTCTCTCTCCCCCTCCCCCATTGTCTACTCTCTGTGTCCATTCACTATGTGTGTTCTTCTGTGTCTGTTTGCATTCTCATCAGCAGCACTGGAAATCTGTATCTCTTTTTTGTTGTGTCATCTTGCTGCATCAGCTTTCTGTGTGTGGTGCCACTCTTGGGCAGGCTGTGCTTTTTTCATGCTGCGTAGCTCTACTTGTGGGGTGCATTCCTTGCCCATGGGGCTCCCCTACGCGGGGGACACCCCTGCATGGCACGGCACTCCTTGCGTGCATCAGCACTGCACATGGGCCAGCTCCACACGGATCAAGGAGGCCCTGGGTTTGAACCCCGTACCTCCAGTATAGTAGGCAGATGCGCTATCAGTTGAGCCAAATCCACATCCCAAATATTTATTTACATTATAGCATAAGCATTTTTCAGTGTTAAAAATCATAAATAAACATGATTAAGAGCTACACTATACTTAAGCACAAGTATGTGTTCTCTGAAGAAAATATTAGGATAAATAGAATAATATAGTGGTTAGAAGAGGAAGTTATGCAACTAGGCTATCAAGATATCAGTCATAGCTATGCCACTTATTATTGGTATAATCTTGTTAACTTAATTATTCTTGCTATACCACCATTTCCTCATCCACAAAGTGGGGGTGATAACTGTATGCACTCATGTTGCTGTGAAAATTAAATGAGACAATATATGTGAAACTCTTAGACAAGTGTCATGTACATTGGAGAAAGGCAAATTATGATTTCAGTACAATGTGGTTGTGTCATTAAGATGATGGGCTCTAGATAAGTCTCAGTTTAATTCTGAGTGCTATTCTCTCTCATCTACGTGGCCTTGAGTAAATTATATATCTTCTTTGAACTTCAGTTTTTTCATCTATATAACGAGAGTATTGGTATATCTTTTCAGGCTTGTTCTGTGGATTAAATGCAATACTAAAAGTAAAGCTCTTAGCACAGTGCCTGGCATAAATTAAGTATTCAATATGTTATGACAATCTTTCTACATCCCCTATGCCTAACACAAAGCCTTCTAAATAGTAAGTTCTCAAATTGTATTTGTTTCATAATTGACTGAATGAATGGATGTTCACTGATTAAAAACCTGGGTCACAATGTCCTTAGGTGAATGTGAATGTCTGTAAAAGACCCACAAGGATGCACACTAACTTGCTAATGGAAAATGTCTATGTAAATGAGATTGGGAGAGGGTTAAGGAGATTTCACTTTTTCTTTAAAGTTTACCATGAAAATAAATCCATATTTTACTTTTGTTATTTAGAACAATAACAAAAAAAATCAGCAACAAACAACAAAACAATTAAACCTAAAAACTAACAAACAGAAAAATAAGGTCTTGTGGAGTCCTGGGTTTGGTTCTCAGGTCACACTGGTCCAGATGTCACAAAGGAAGAAGCAGGGAGGCATATGTATTCCAAATCTTCCCAGCAGGCTGCAGCCCACCACACTTTCTTTTGATCTTCCCTTTGAGTCCAAATTCACAGCCTACCAAAAGCAGTCAGAATTGTTTTGTTTTCATAATCAGTAGTTTTCATATACCTGAAGAAAGATTTTCTTGAAACTTGAGTCAAAGTTTTAAAAAGATCATTTTTACATCATACTCAAGGGATGGAAATCCATCTTGGAGTAATAGCTTAAGTTTTGACACTCCTTTCCAGGTGAAATGCTTCCGTTATAATAGATTCCATTAAAAGCTTCTTCATGTTGAGGCAAAGCAGTGAAAAATTACTTCGCATTTCAATGGAAAAAAGACCTTCGTACAGTTGGTCAAATCATGGATTTCTCAGGGTTTGACGTTTCTCTGTGTGCTAATAGTCACTCAGGTCTTGCTAGTGGCCACACATGTGAAGTTTGTGGAAAGGGTTAGCTCTCCAGGAGACTTGCTTGGTGGGTTAGGCTGCCTTCAAGCAGCATTTGGCAGCAGCTGCTTACATATGAGGGCACCATGAGCAAGGATATGCTGTCCACAGGAGGGGTTGACCATTCATTCCACATGTCAGATCATGAGTGAAATGAATTCACTGACCATTGGGTGTGTTACCTGTGTCCTGCCCAGGCTCCAGAGGTTGTCTGGGAGTTCAGCCTACCTGTTCTGCATTATATCTCACCACTTTTTTGTAAAGGAACCTGTCATTTGATTACAGGGGTATTTGAAATTGTGGTCTGAGGCCTGGGGTATTCACTGGTCCCAGAGAAAGGAGAGAACACCAGGAGCCAACTGATAGGAAGGCTCGGGTTCACTGGCAAAGTTGCTTTATGAACCCTGGATTTCAGAGAAAATGGTTCAGTTTAGATCAGATGCCATAGTGCCAAATCATCAAGAAAAAAGAGGAGGTGGGTTTAATGGAACAAATTCTGGGATAGAAAGAACAACTTTAATGATAGAGTCAAATTGTACAAAACTGAAAGTAGGTAAAATGTTGCCTCTCGCTTTGATCGATTGCAATGGTTTCCATCCCTGGAAAGTCTTGCCATGATGGAAAAAGCCTAGGTTCAGAAGGTCAAATGAAAATCGTTTTGAATCCTAACATTGCCACTTACTAAAACTGGCTTTAGCAATGTTCTTTATCCCAGAAGGCCCTAGGCTTCCTTGTCTATAAAATGGGGATAAAAATACTTACCTCACAGGAATATGGTCAGGAATAATGAGATAAAGCAGTTAGCATAGTGTTAACCTTTCAGTAATAATAACTCAACTAGTAGTGACTTCATGTGTATTTTCAGAGGATAGAGCCCATTCAATCCCTGCCCCTCAGCAACTTAATCCCTGATAGCTATCAACCAATGTGTTGATTTAATAACAGGTTTGGGATATTATTTTTCACAGGTGTTTCAGGTAATAGAAGACTTTTTGAACGGTTTTCTTATTAATTAAAAATTTTAAACTAGGGAAGCAGACTTGGCCCAGTGGTTAGGGCGTCCGTCTACCACATGGGAGGTCTGCGGTTCAAACCCCGGGCCTCCTTGACCCGTGTGGAGCTGGCCCATGCGCAGTGCTGATGCGTGCAAGGAGTGCCCTGCCACGCAGGGGTGTCCCCCGCATAGGGGAGCTCCACGCTCAAGGAGTGTGCCCTGTAAGGAGAGCCGCCCAGCGCGAAAGGAAGTGCAGCCTGCCCAGGAATGGCGCTGCACACAGGAAGAGCTGATGCAGCAAGATGATGCAACAAAAAGAAACACAGATTCCTGGTGCCACTGATAAGGATAGAAGCGGTCACAGAAGAACACACAGCAAATGGACACAGAGAGTAGACAACTGGGGGGTGGGGGGAAAGGGGAGAAAAACTAATTTTAAAAAATCTTTAAAAATAAATAAGTAAATAAAATAAAATTTTAAAGTAAGGTTACATATTCACATGGTTCAAAAATAAAAGCAGTATACAAATATTAATACTGAGAATTTACTCCTATCCCTGATCTCCTTCATCATGGTCCCCTCACTGACCAGGTAACCACTCCCACTCATATCTCTCATAGCTCTTCAGTACATCTTTATGCAAATAGCAAAAAAAAAGTATTCTTATTTTCCCCTTTTTTATAAAAGTTAACATATACACCAATATCTTTGTGATAGAACTCAAGTTGTTCTGAATTTTTGTTCTTAAAGAGACTTCTGAAACATATGTCATTCATTTTTGCAGATTTTTTCTGTAGAATCAATTCCTAAGATTGAGTTTGCTGAATCAGAGGGTAAATGCATTTGTAAGTTTCATAGTTATAGCTAAATCTGACTCCATCAGGATTGTACCTGCACAGTGCCATAAGAGTGTCTATTTGTCCCAAGATTTGCTAAAAGAAATTTGTTAAATTTTCTTAATTTTTGCCACTCTCATACATGAAATATTTTATCAGAGTATATTTTTAATTTATATTATTGTTATTATGAGTACATTGGAACATCTTTTCATACATTTAGAAGTAATTGATTTTTTTTTTTTTTACTATTGATCTAAAAGTTTCCAGAATCCAAAGGAATGAATGGTTAATGGCAATTGTTTCAGACTTGGGTAAATTGGGGGGAGATAATGTGGGGAATGAAATCTGCCTAACTCTTTCTGCTCCATCCCCACAATTCACAATATAGACAGTTGTCTCTTTCTAGGACAAAACTTGCTTCCTGATATCCTAGGAAAGCCTATCTCTGACTGGAGAAGAGTGAGGATTTGGGGAAAAGGCAGTCTGTCTTCTGTATGTCATGGATTAAATTTGGTATGAAAAATGGGCTGTGAGTCAATAAGTCTAATAAAATCACTTTGTCTAATTTCTACCAACCTGTTCATACAATTTCCAAAGAGCATCCTGTGAAAATCTCTACAAGAAAGATGATCACCTGAGCTTGCAGATTTCATCTATATAGCTCCACAATTTCTTGGGAGAAACCACACAGCCATTCAATCATTCCCTTTGAAATGAGAATAAATAACAACACTGCCACATAAATAGCTCAGTTGGCTATGGGGGCAAGCTGTCATTTCCAGAAAGGGGATGTGGTTTTATACCCAAGGGTGCAGCATATGATTATATTAAAAAAAAATTCCAAAGATAGCAGAAATTCAAATGGAGCGGTTTTGTCATTAAACTGCCTGCAGGTGTTCTATTTAGATCAGATGCCACATTCACAAATCAAAAGTAAAGGAGTGGGCTTTTGCTAATTCATTCAATCCCAGAAGAAAATGAACATTTTTTTTTCATGACAAACTGGAATTTTCCTCAGTCGAGCTTGACATATTGCTGGCGTGTGGTCTAACTTTGTCTGAGAATGTCATTCTACTCTTCCAAAGTTGCCATGATCAGAGGCCAAAAGGAAAAAGAATGGGACTTTTCTTAGCTTGTTGGATGGTAGCTTCCCCACAGTCCATCCTGATGTGTCATTGCAACTGTCTCGGTGACAAGGGTCAGAGAAAAAAACAAAAAGAGAGGTGTTCTCTAGCCCAGAAATGGCTTCTGGTAACATAAAACAACCAATGGATATGACAGGTTCAGGACATCTATAACCAACCTGGGCTGGATCAGCATTTCTAAGTTTTTAACCAAGAAATATTGATTTATGTTTATTATGCTTTATGGCACTTTAGAGCAATTTATAACACTTACATTAAGGAATGGATGGGCTGGGAAAAAAGCCAATATGGGCATGAAAAAAGATGAAGTGCTGTCAGGAATCGCAACTTTCAAGTATCAGGTGAAATTTCTTGCTTTTGCTTTTTATGTGGACTATTTAACATGAAACAAGAAAAATGATTGATTTTTAGGTATGCAAAAAAAAATTAGACAAGCTGAATAAACCTGAAGGAATTCTTAAAGCACACACACACACATACTTGTAGCTTCAACAGCTTAAAAAAAAAAGCTAAAAATAAAAAATCCTTCCCTACATACTTATTTAAAATATGTTTAATGATGTGCTATTATAGAGATCAAAAGGAACAAATAGTACTGTATAAAATATGAGTTCTTACTTCAAACATGACTTGTTTTAATAAAAAACAAACAAATGCAGCAAAATATTGTGGAGATTTGCCAAGACAGTCATTTTTTTTCCCTAATAAATTGTGATGAATCAGGAAAGACTTTAGATTCCAGAGACCCTTTCTCTGTATGTGTCCCGCTAGAGCAGTTTCAATATTTTAGCATTAAGTAAATTACTGAATATATGCAAAGTGCTCTCAAGAGACAAGAGTAATATGTATTAAAAAAATAAAGTTTTACGGATATAGAAGTTACTTGTTCTTCCCATGATTATTAATAAATGTCATCAACAGTTATTGGTCGAAAACACTTGCAGAGCTAGAAGTTTTCAAAAGCATTTATCTAACAAATTACTGGCATCATTAGCAGTTTTAAATGTTGAGATTTGCTAGGATGGACTGTACATCTTATAAAAAAAACAGCACTATCTCAAGGAAATGCTCACACTGAGATAAGGATAAAAAAAGGAGTTGGGAGTAAGGTGGAGAATGTGAATATTTTTAGGATGAACATAGTTTTCCATACCTTTAATCTGGAATTTTTCTTTTAGGAGAATATCAATGATTCTAAAAGTATTATACATCATGAAAGAATTGGGTTTTGAGATGAATTTTGAAAGACTCAAGTAAAATGGTTTGATGATATAATAGGATGAAATTCTAAGAAGGAAAGAAAGTTTGGATTTGGTAGATGAGAGGTGAAATAATGAGTTTCTGATAACATTTACATCAGTAGCAAGAAAAGGGAATGATATCAGCAGACAAAGAAACTCAATATAGGGCATTGAAGACAAGAATGAATGTGGGTTGAATGCATAAAATAAAACTAAATTTTTGGAAGCAAGAAAGCTGAGTTAAAGAAAAAAGTATGTAAAAGAATAATCCTCAGTAGAAATGGGTTAAATTAGATTTGGGGGAAACGGATGTGGCTCAATCAATTGGCTCCTGTCTACTATATAGGAGGTCCAGGGTTCAATGCCCCAGCCCTCCTGGTGAGGGCAAGCTGGCCCAGGCAGCGAGCTGGCCCATGCAGCGTGCTGGCCCATGCAGAATACTGCCCCATGCAGGAGTGCTGCCCTGAGTGGGAATGCCGCCAATGTGGGAAAGTGTCCCCGTGCAGAAGTGCTGGCCAATGCAGGGAACTGGCTCAACGAGATGACACAGAGGAGAGAAAATAAGAAGATTTAGCAGAACAGGGAGTTGAGGTGGTGCAAGAGACTAATCACCTCTCTCCCACTCCAGAAGGTCCCAGGGTCGGTTCCCGGAGCTACCTAATGAGAAAGCAAGCAAACACAGAAGAACACCAGTGAGTGGACCCAGAGAGCAGACAATGGGGGGGAGCGGGGAGGTAGGGAGAAAAAAAATTAGATTTGGGGAAAATCCAGTCCATTATAGAGGATTAAGTGGACCAAAGGAAGTGTAGATTTTCCAATTATTTGCCATTGTGACTTCTCTCAGTCCAATATTTATGTCGAATTCCACTTATTTGTTTGTACTATAGAGGTTAGCCTGACATATAGGACCCTTCACAGTTTAATACTAATTTAATGCTCCACTGATCCCCAAACTCCTGTATTATTACAAGTAATCTGTCCTATTTATCTTCACGGTAAGGGCCTCCATATATGGCCATGTGTACTAATTGACTGTTGGGATGCTTCCCCCCATTGTCTACTTCCCATTTTTTCCCTCAGCCTTAACAACTAGCACTCCATCACACATCCATTTTCTCTATTGGGGTTCTTTTGCCCCCTTCCCCCACTGCTGTTTTTTGCAGTCTGTACCCATTTGCTGTGTGATCTTCTGTATTTATTTCTCTTTTTGTCTTCTCTTCTCATCTTACTGTGTGACTCACTTGTGCAGGCACTGGCTCACTGCGCAGGCACTTGACTTGCTGCATGGGCACTCAGCTCGCCACGCGCACACTGGCTTACTGCGTGGGCACTGGCTCAGCACACGGGCACCCGTAGGCAATGTTGTTTCACAGTGGCTCAAGGCCAGCTGCGTTTGCCCGAGAAACTGAGCCTGTGGGTGAAAGTGAAACTCCCTGAGTCTCTCCTGTCTGGCCTTCTCCTGACACGAGGTGGGAAGTTTTTGTCATTCTTGTACCCTGTAAATTTCTCAAACTTGTGTCTGACCCCTTTCTTTATTCCTGTGTTCTCCCCACCTCTTCCCTCATCCCAACACTAGAGAAATGGATCAAACTTTCTCTGCACAAAGCCCGGACTTAAGATGGTGGGAGCAGAGCACTCCTTCCCAATTTAGCAGTTCTTTTAGTGCTCGCGATGGTGATTTCAGAGTGAGTAGAAAGGTCATTCCAGAGTTTATGCTTATGCACATCTCAGGAGGATCTCCTTTACTGTGACAGTAAACAGTGTCTCAAGCAGGGGTGCTCCTGAGGTCTCTAGAAACATCTAGACACAATAAGCAGAGCGGGCAACCCCAGGAAATAGGCACCCTGCCAGTTGTCTTTACCTTGGAATATATGATAACCCATCTTCCCAGTGTACCAGAGTTAGACTCATTTACAATATTCTCACACCTGGTTCTTCTGCTTCCTTTATTTGAAACTGTAATTAACATTATACCCATTAAATGTATGTCCCAGAGACTTAACTCTTCCACCTATTCATATGCTGGTTGATGCCTAAATCTCAGCAGAGTTTCAGCCAATACCTACTCTCAAGTTCATCAGACTCACCCAGAACAACTAACAAAAAGATGATAATGAACAACACCCACCCCAAAAAACGGAGTATCTACAATTACAAGCAAGACAGTTCCATCCATCTGGAATCTAAGTCACCTCTCAATCAGAAGCAGAGTGGGCATGACTCTCTTCAAATCCTCAAGATTGAGGAAAGAAAAAACATAAGGGGGGAAATACAACTATGGACTAAAGTAGATATTATTATTCTAGTAATGGAAGAACTTGTAACTTTGATATAAAGGAAGTAGTCACCAGAGGTTCTGAGAGGAGGGAAAAGGAAGAATCAGCATAACATAGGACATCTTGGGAATATTGGAATTGTTTTGCATGATATTGCAATGACAGATACAAGCCATTATGCATTTTGTCAAAACCTATAAAATTGTACAGTGCAAAGTGTAAACCATAATGTAAACTATAGACCATGGTTAGTAGCAATCCTGCAAAATGTGTTCATCAGTTGTAACAAATGTACCACAATAATGAAAGATGTTAATGGGGGAAAGTGTGGGAAGGGGAAAGAACGGGATATATAGGAATCCCTATATTTTCAATGTAACGTTTATGTGATCTGAAATTTCTTTAAAAATAAAGAAAAAAACTTGCAAAAGAAAAAAGATGCCATTTCTTTCCCTGTAATTTCATTTTGTCTGTCCTAGATGTGTCTAGAGCAAATGCCGAATTTTCAGCATTAGCGCCTAGGATTGGTTCACAATACAGTGCTATTTAAAGATAGTTGTGTGACCAGCTGGAAGAAAAATGGCAGGAATGGGAAGTCACTTAATAGAAAACTAACTGAACCCAGGATAAAATGATGGCCAAGAATCAGAACAGAGTCCAAACCAAGATGTGGCAACAATAATCTAGTTGCTAGCAGGAATCAGTGATGAAAGGCAGAGTGATACTTTTTATAGGTGTGTTTGTGTGTATTGAGAAACTGTTTAATCAGGGGCCAATGGCATGAGGACATGGCTTTGGATGTAGAGATAAGAGATGATAATAGCGCATCTAAAGCAAACTCTCTTAAAATGAAGTGAGACCAGCTTGCCGCACTGTGTTTGGACAGGAGAGGTACAGAGTCAGGTAGAGCCAAAAGTTAAAAAAAGGGAGCTTAAGGGAACTGGAAGTGGGATGGGAGTGAAAGTTGGTATCCTGTGAAGCCAAAGTTGTAGAAAAAGTATCCCACTAGGGACCTCCAAAGGTTATAAAAAAACTTCTATCACTTTTAGCACAGCCCTTCCAAATACTGTAGTAACTCAATCCAATTCATTTCTGACTCTAACTACTCAGAGTGTTAGACTCCACGAGCTAAGATTTCCCTTTAGGTACCCGTCTCAAGATTGGGAACCAAGGCGCCTACACTTCTGACCAACTAGTTACAAATTCAGAGGTTTGCACTACCCCTTTGTGTTCAACAATTTGCCAGAATGACTCACTGAAAGCACCATACTTATGATTGTGGTTTTATTACAGCAAAAGAATACAAATCAGAAGTCAAGGAAGAGACTGCTGAAAGTCACAGATATACAGACATGCTCAGCAGCCATCTCCTAGCCCCAGCTCAACCTCCCCCCTTCTCACTCTTGCTTGATTGTGTAGGCGTCATGCAGCACAGTCGTCCCTCAGCTCCATTTCCAACACAAAGTGGGGCATGTGGAGCTGCTGTCCACCAACCCTGACTTAAGCAGTAGGCCTCCCTGGGGCACTGGCCATGCAAGGATCTCTTCTGCTCCTTCAGTCCCTTTGTGCTATATAAGTAATTAAGTGTTGAGATTCTCTGTTGTGCCGGAGCCCATGTTCCCATGATGCACCATACAGCATCTTACTCCACAGAGACACATAAGCCAAAATCTGGAAGGGTCTCAAACTCAGTCTTCCTCTCCTCTCCACATGGATTTAAGACACATCATGCTCCAGACATAATCAATCATGGATGCTTGCCAGGTCTCAAGTATCCCAACTTTATCTGGGGTCTCATTACATAGGTAAGCTTGATAAAATAAAATACCCACATCACTGAACTCACTCTATAGCCCTCTCAGAGGTCTGGCATATAGACTGGTATGACATGGCTCAAAGTCCTAATCCCCAAACACTTTGTTGGTTGGTGTGGCCAGCCCTGACTTAAAACTGAAGGTGTGGCTACTATCTACCTGTCATCTACTTAGCATAAGAATGATCAGGTGTGGTCCTGGGTCCATCATGACAAACAAAAAACAGTCCTATGAGGAAATTTCAAACTCAGAAGTTGCTTCCCCAAGAAGTGGGGACAAATACCAGGCAGCTCTTCATTATAGTATAGACCCTAAAAGTGTAGCAGGGGATTGAGGCTGACAAATATTAAAGTGGTCCAAATGGAGGGTTAAAATACCAAAAGTTTAAAACAAATTTGGGAGCTAAAGGATAAAGCCAGTAGATTAAAGAGCAGGAAACAAAAGTCATATGAGAGAGTTATAGGCAAATATTTGAGATGAGTGTGATGTTCATAGCTTCTATGATCTCCACACCATAATGAATGCATGGATCAGTTACATTTTAAAAACTAGGGACAGAGAGTTGACCCCATCCCCTGGGCATGATGAGCCTGGTGTTTACATGGAGCAATAAAGTGAGACACCTTGGTTCATTTGGAAGCAGCCCTGATAAAAGTAAAATGGTTAATGGTTTTCATGACAATTTTTCCAGCCAGTACTCTTCACAGTTATCCAGGTACTGATGCTGGTCATAATGTCAACTAGGAGCCACATATTAGGGTGTTCTCTTATATCACTGGGACTAAGAATTGAGATGTGGACTAAAGAATATGTTCTTAGCAATCTGAAAATCAAACTTGTACAAAGGAAAATTTGTACAAAGAGAGAGAGAACACATGAAGGCCATGGGTTTAACAATCGCCATTCCTTTGAAGGAACCTCAGCTAACATTCCTTTATTTGGCCAGATGCTGTCCTTGTTCCTGACTGGTCTACATTTTATGCTGATCAGGTACACAAAAAGTCCTCTTGTGCAGTGCTTATTGGTATATACTTGCTACTAAAGTGATAATGGTCAAAGACAGAACTATAATTGCTGTGAAATACAGTGGGCTGGGAGAAGAAATGCAGTATATTATTGGATATTAATTTTTATGTGACCCATTACATTGTGCAAAGTGAAGTTAAGAAGATATTCCTCAGGTCACAGTAGACATGCTTCATTAGGTCATTATGCTGTCATGAGTGGAAACAAACAAGTAGTGGCTATAGAGAACTTTAAAGAACCTAAAAACAAGGATGAAAAATGGGGGCTTTGGACAAAGCTGAGCTCTCCAGATGTGTTGTGGAGCTGGAAGATTTTCTTTATGAAAATAATGGCCTGGAGCAGATAAGCAAAAGAAGTGGGGAGGGGAATTGGTTTATATCATGATCTCTGACATTTTGGCAAACTAAAGCATTACCATTTAAGATGGTGTCATGTTTCCATAAATGTGTGCAGAAATATGAAGTGATACCCAGTAGAACTTCCTGGTACAATCCCCAAGGTTAACAAGGATATGTTTCCTTGGATCTCTATAGGTAGCACTCCTGTGAAAATACAGGAAGTGTCTGTGACCTGGAGGATATCATTTCACGTTAGAGACATCCAGACATCCATTTGGATTATGTTCATTTTCTGAATATGCTCCAGTAGCCTGTTTGGGGAACAATATCATAAAATTTGGGTGTGGGTCTCTTCACTGGTCCAGGATAAATATACCATTTCATAAACCACTGACTGCCTCTTGGTAGCTGTAGGTTTTGATCCAGTTTTGTGGTATTTATTTGCTAGCTACCTGCGCTGGGTCATTTCACTCAGTTGTAGCTTGAAGTTGTAAGGGCAGAAAATTTCTGGAATTGGAGCCACCTCTTTGTCTGGATATTCCACCTTGAGAGCCAAGATATTTTCCTGATTGACTGCTCCTAACTTACCTGAGCCTCATGCAAACCAAGTTTCTAGGTCTGCCTTAACTCTTCCAAGAGGTGGCAATCTGACTGCCAAAGGTAGTCTTGGTCATTAAAAATGCTCCTCCAGTGTTGGGTGATGGATTTGACCATTGTGTTTCCTAAGGACATCAATGCTAGGAAGGAGTTTCCTGGCTCCTTCAAAGTTGAAAGCTTTTGTGTCTCTGTTATATAGGATAGAGTCAGCCAGGACCATGGTAAATATTAACTCAATTTTTTAAATGCCAGTAATTTATGGATATTACTAGTATCAAACAAACTCTTCCCTTCCCCAAAGAAGATATTGTTTCTACCATCAAGGTAGAAAAACGGAACACAAGTCAATTCGATTGTAGAATTGACCCCGTAAACCAATGTATATCCCTGATCATGTTTGGGGACATTCATCAATATTTAGTTGCATTATGTCATCATGTAGGTTGGATGAAATATGGTCCAGGGACTTCACTTTGGGGTTCTTGAGCACACGTTTTTTTTTTAAGGTTGGTCCTAGGGTAGTGTTCTTTTTGTCCCAAGATTCTTGTAAGCCTCGATTCATTCCACAGATCAGGATTTTGTCTAGACAAATGATGATGAGCCCTTGGTCTAAGCTAAGGCACCTTGCTCAGAGAAGGACATCAGCCTAATGGCGTTCCAAGTTGCTGAGCGATGTCTAGGTGTCTGCCTTCCATTCATTGCCCTTCCAGACCCAGACAAGGTTATAGGTGCACTGCATAGCCAATAATTCACTCACAAGAAAACCAGGAAGAGGCCACAGAACCTGGATAGTCGGTCTTGTTCAGCTTAGTCTCTGAGAATGGGAAAGAAGGAAGAGGAGGCAAAGTTCTCCTTCAAGGAGGGGAGATGATTTCTGCCAGTATCCTGGAAACCAGGTTTGGAGAAATCACAATTGGTATCCTGTGGTCTCTGTATGAAACCCAGGCAGGGTCCAAAGATGGTACATCTGAGTGTGGCCACCTGGACTCAGGTCATGGTGGGAGGGTGGCAATCCTGAAACAGTGAGACTCATGTGTATTGGCTGCATAGATGGCTGATGGCAAGAGGTGAGAAGTGACTTTGGGATGACCAGAGAGAAAATAACTGACAAGTGGAGCAGCATCCCTCTAGATTCAGACAGTAGAGATCCAGGAGGTGACTGTTGCTGCCAAGGGGGCTGCACTGCTGAGGGAATCCAGATTCCAGTGCTAACACTGCTAGGGGTCACAGCAACCAGGAAGAACTGGCTTCTTTTACCATCAGCAATTATCTCATTTCTTTCCTTTCCCCATACCTAGCCCTCCTGTGCCATCAGCAGGAGGAGATGTTCCATTGTCAAAACAAAACAAAACAAAACGAAAATTAGTGCTTAACCTAAACTAGTTTATTTGTCTTAATAGAACCCTTAGTTTACAGACAGGATTCTCTCTCCCCCATCCCCTACATAGTACCATTTGTTTCTCCTTATCCTCATCTTTTACCCAGAGACTCATTTTTAAGCAAGACCACAGTTTGTAA
This sequence comes from Dasypus novemcinctus, assembly GCF_030445035.2. Taxonomy (NCBI): domain Eukaryota; kingdom Metazoa; phylum Chordata; class Mammalia; order Cingulata; family Dasypodidae; genus Dasypus; species Dasypus novemcinctus. The sequence goes on from NC_080676.1 coordinate 132,129,722, forward strand.
CAAAGAACACCCAATTTCTGACCTCTTTGCCAAAGAAAATCTGCCGAATTGAGATCAAATTTGAAGATAAATATACGTGCCTTAAAGATCTAATTGTATTGTTTCTCTCTTTTATTTTCATTACTTTGACAGATGGGATCTTCACAATATACTTATTGTTCAGCTGTAAACCCTATGAAGCTGTAACTCAAACCCTTGTCCTGAGGCCATTCCACATTGTTCTCCATCCAAAGATGTTTGTGGACCCCAGTGGAGAGGTGGGTTAAGAGTTATTAAGCCACTTGAAATTACTTTTACTACACTGAAAAGTGGTTGGGCCATTTCAGGCCATAGCAATGTGGCAGACTGCCCAAGTGTTTACGTCAAGCAGTGTTTATAAATTAGAAATTATCAGCCATTTGGATCCTAGCTGATCAGTCAGAGTCCCTGGAAGACTGGGCTGACGTGCCTGGGGCAGAGTTGTTACTGGACCAAGCAAAGCATAGCTCTTGGTTAATCAGTCATGATTTGTCTACCTGGTGGTGTTATTGGAAGAGACTTGAAAGTGTATGTATCTTCAATTGCAGTGCTGTGTGGCTAATCATTTCACATAAAAGAAACCATTAAAACAGTTCTATTAGAGTTCAGTTGCCAAGCACAGAAAACTGACCACAACATTCAGAGACAAAGGTAGCGCAGTATCATTATCTCCAGATGTATTTCATCTAGTTAAAAAATGTTTAGTGGCCCAAAGCATGATTGAGCTAGATCCCCTCTCCATTTTTTTTTTTTTTTTTGAATCATTACTGGGTTCCTGAAACTATATAAAACCTTTATGTATATTAACAGATTTAAACTCTGGAAGGAAGGTATGGCTAATGATTTCATTTTACAATTGAAGAGACTGAGGCTTAGAGAATTAAGCATGTTTCCCAGGAGCCCCACAGCCGGTGAATGGTGGAGTTGTGACATGAATTCAACAGTCTGACTTTAGAGCCCTTGCCTGTCTTCTATTGTCACAGATACCTTGACAGCATGTCTGCTGGTAGGGAGGTGAGGACTGGTGACTTCTACCACTTCGGGATCTGATTAGACTTTCTGAATTTCTCCCCTGACCGGGTCCAGATAATCCCTACAAGGACTACCATTGCCTTTCCAGGCAGCTTAGAGCAACCCCAAGCCTGGAGGAACTCCTGCTACCCAGCTGCCTCTCAGCTGCTGCCCAGTCCAGTGTGAGCCATTCCTACTCCTTAGTCTAGAACAGAGGAGTCTGAGGCCAGCTACCTCATTCTGTTTCCCACTCACCTCCAGCCATCCTGGAAACTAGTCCTGAAATGGCCTGGCTGCCCAGACCAGTTCCAAGCCATGGCCACTGCTTTGGGGTATTTGGAGACTGTGAAGAAAAAAGTGGGGTAGGGGAGAAAGAAAATACTTTGACTAAAGGGCAAATGACTAAAGAGAAACAATAAAACCCTTTGAATTAAATATGGCAGATTGAACATATATGCTTATCTTCCCAAAACCCCCATTGACTAGAAAAAAGAGAAGAGCAGACAAAATGGTAGATGAGTCATGAACAAGTGGTAACTCACATAGATTTTGGCTTTCTAGGAATTTACATCCTTCCATAAAGAAGTCAAATGCAAGCCAGGGAGACTTGGAAAGATTAAAGAACTGGAGGCACAAGACTGCTCAGAAGGAGGTGTGAAAGGGAGCTGACCTGGACAGATCCACCAAAGCTCTGGAAAGATTAGTTGTATCCCAGGTTCCTTCTCTCATTACACAAAACCAGTCAGTTGCCCCTCCCAGACTTGGGCAGAAATGAGAAATTCCCCATCAACATTACCATGAAAATGAAGCTCTTGATGGTGGAAACCAGAAACACAACTATGGAAGAGAAGCCGGTACTGACCATAAAGGCATTAGTTGATAGTCTACATTCGCAGTGGTGAGACTCCCAGCCCACTCCTCCTACTTCCTTCCCCTGGAGGTCCAGACTGTGGTCTGCCAGGTTTATATTCTACCCAGCAGGAGAGCAGAGGACTAGCTTTAGCAGAATTTGAGTCTGAGAATAAATACTTGCAATCAATGTGCCCCATCTCTTAGTTTGTCCTCAATTCTTTAGAACCTCGCTGTTAAATTAGAACATTGTGCAGTCATTTAGAGAATCTTCTATTATTACCTATGGAATCCAAAACAGAAAAAAAAAAAAAATGAACTTGGAGGAAACAAGAAAAATGGGAGGAAAAAACTTCAAAATTTTAATTAACATAATCAGATACTTAAGAGAAGAAATTGAATTTTGACAAGACCAGAAGGCTATAGAAAAGTAAGAGCATAAGGAAGAACTTTGAACAATTAAAGTTGGTATTAGAAATAAAATATTCAACAGAAAGTTTATAAGATAATTTAGGACATTTCTTGAATGTAGAATTCATAGAAAAAATTAATGAAAATAGGAGAGAACAGGTAAGAAAGTTAAGAGGATTGAGTCGGGATATCCACTAAACAGATAAGAGAAGCTTCAGAAACAGAAATTGTTAGAAAATAATAAAAGAAAATTTCGTAGAACTTCGGAATATGAGTTCTGGCACATGGTGAGGACTTGGTAAATGTTTAAACATGAATTCTAAAGGAGCCATTTATATAAAGCACCATAACTGTTAAGGATCCTCCCCAAGGCTCAGCATCAAAACTGGAAAACCTGTAACATATAGAGTGTTTTAGTCAGCCAAAGGGATGCTGATGCAAAATACCAGAAATTGATTGGTTTTTATAAAGGGTAATTATTTGGGGTAGAAGCTTGCAGTTACCAGGCCATAAATCATAAGTTACTTCCCTCACCAAAGTCTTTTGCCATGTGTTGGAGCAAGATGGCTGCCGATGTCTGCCAGGGTTCAGGCTTCCTGGGTTCCTCTCTTCCCAGGGTTCATTTCTGTCCAGGTTCAGCAACTCTGTTTTCTCCACAAGGTCAGACTATTAGGCAAACGGCTTGTTTCTCTTTCCAGGGCCTTGTCTCTTTTCTCACAACCAAGCTCCTCTGTGTGTTCACTTCCCAGGCTCCAGCTCAAAACTCCAGCATCAAAACTCCAACTCTGTCCTTTGCCATGTCTTTTATCTGTGAGTCCCCACCCCTTGGTGGGTGGAGACTCAACATGCTACTGATGTGGCCCAATCAAAGCCCTAATCATAATTTAATCATGCCCAGGTATAGCCCAGTTTACAAATATAATCCAGTATCTATTTTTGGAAATCATGAACCATATCAAACTGCTACATAGAGCATCTTAAAGCTTGCAAGGACAGACCAACATCGAATTGGTTTTTGACTTCCGAAGGCACCATGGAAGCTAAAAGACAATTGAGGAAAACCTTCAAGATTTCAAGGGAAATGATTTCCAACATAGAATTCTATACCAAACCAAATTATCAACCATGAATTTATAGTAAAGACATCTTCACACATGCAAAAAATAAATAAATAAATAAGTCTCAAAATAATTATCCCTCCTTTCTTTTCCACAAACACACATGCACTCTCTTGGGAGCATATAAACTGGAGTATCTGCTCCAAAACAAAGACACAAATCAAGGAAGACAGATAATTCAGGAACTGGGAGTCAAAGTGGAAGAGAAGCTAAGGGAATTTCCAGGATGAAGATGCAGGAAAGTCCCAGGAAAATAACTGTGCTGGGGCTAACAGGGAAATAAGTCAGAATGGGAAAAAGAGGATTCCAGAAGGGATATTGCCAAGAAAACCAAGAGGCCAATATGCCTGACTCTGTTGATACTGGTTTAGAGTTCCAGTGGAGATTCAGGATGCATTAATAATAGAAACAAGCAAATAAATGGGGCAAGTATTAAATCCAGAGAAAACTAAAAGTTATATAAAAAGGAAGTATAATAATATTATCTACAAGATTCAATTTGAATAAAACTTTACTTAAATATACAATGTAAACACAAAATATTGATTTAAAATCTTGACCTGAAACTATCATGGAAAGACAGAGGAAAAGGAAAGTATGGGTGTTGGTGTTGATAGAAGATGATTAAAGCATTTAAGAACAAAGTAAATAGATAATTTGTAGAATTGGAAAATGTCTAGAAATAGCAGAAGCAGGTTATTTAGAAATATGAAATAAACTATTTAGAATATGCCAGGAGAGATAGGCAAAACATTAGAAAGTGATTGTTCTGAGGTCTAGGACAACGAGATGGGAAGTAAGGAGGAAGGCACTATTCCTTCTAGTTAAAAGAATTATATCATTTGACATTTTTTATTAAGGTAAAATATATACATAGCATAAAATTAACCATTTTAACCAATTTTAAGTATTTAATTCAGTGGCACTACTTACATTTACAATGTGTACAACCATTGGCACAATACATTTCCAAAATTTTTCATCACCTCCAAATGGAAACTCTGTATGCAATAAGCAATAGCCCATTATTCATTCCTCCTTCCATCCCCTGGCAACTTCTAATCTATTTTCTATCTCTATGAATTTGCCTATTCTAGATATTTCATCTAGGTGGCATCATACAATATTTGTCCTTTTGTGTCTGGCTTCTTTCATGTAGCATTGTTTTTAAGGTTCATTCATGCTGTAGCATGCACCAGAACTTCATCTCTCTTTATGGCTGAAAAATAATCCATTGTATGGACACATCATATTTTATTTATCCATTTATCTGTCAATGGACACCAGAGTTGTTTCTACCTTTTAGCATTGCAAATAATGCTGCTATAAACTCTGATATACATGTATCAATTTGAGTCTCTGTTTTTAATTCTTTGGGTACATATCCGAGAGTGAAATTAATGGGTCATATGACAATTCTATGTTTAAATTTTTGAAGAACCATCAAACTGTTTTCCCCATTTGACTTTTTAAATCATGAATATATAAGGAGATAGAAGTAAGGTGAAAGAGAAAGGATGGAAGGACAAAAGGAAGGGAGGGAGAGAGGGGAAAGAAAGAACAGAGGAAAGAAGAACAAAAGAAAGAAAGACAACAAGTGAGAGAAAAAATAAAGAAAATAGAGAGGGAGGAAGGAAGAGAATGCAATATTAGGGAAGTTCTCTATGAAGTGGTACTGAAGGCTCTGGGCCATCAAATGATGGAGAATGACTATATCAGCTCTGTTAGCTCAAGATCTCATGAGCGGCTAATACTGAAAGGACAGGTATAATTTAGACAAGTGATGAGGATAGTGGAAGGGAGGATTTATGTTGGCAGAAGGCACGGTGTGAGGCAGTCATTGAAGCAAGTTTACACATGATATGTTCAAGACCTCTGGCACTCAAGAGGATGATGCTTTCCAATGAAATAGAAGGACTTCCCCCTACCTCTGAAATTTGGAAATTATTCAAACTGAGTGATGTGTATGGGGAAAGGTGCCCTATTTTTATGATATTGGAAATTTCATAGTTTAAAAAGAAAAGTAAAAGGTCCCATCTTGAAACAGAAGAAGCCCCTTCCTATGAGCATATGCCTTATGTCTAGGTGGCTCCAACTGCAAATTTGAAGGGTGCCTCTTCCTCTCAGTGAATGTAGCTCCAAGCAAGAGCCCATGGTTTAGTGAGCAAAGCATGAGCAGATTTCAGCCCCCTTCGCTGAATGCTCTTGTAGATTCCACATTCACCCTTCCACATCACTGATCCATAGTCTCCCAGAACCTGGTCATGGAGGGATTAGAAACCATAGCTAATGAGGGGGCTGAGCAAGGCTGTATGTCTGCCCACCTTCTTCCTGCCACTGCTTTCCAGGCATGATTCGTTATTGAACTGTGATAGGGAAGTTTTAAACTAGGTACGAATTTAGAGTTTTGATTATTACACCGTACTAGGTATTTTAGTTGATAACTGAGATTATATTTGTAACTAAAAGTGGCTGGACCCTTTTTTTTTTTAAAGATTTATTTTTTATTTATTTCTCTCCCCTTTCCCCCTCCCCACCCAGTTGTCTGCTCTCTGCGTCCGTTCGCTGTGTGTTCTTCTGTGACTGCTTCTATCCTTATCAGCGGCACCAGGAAACTTTGTTTCTTTGTGTTGCATCATCTTGTTGTGTCAGCTCTCCGTGTGTGTAGGGCCATTCTTGGGCAGGCTGCTCTTTCTTTCATGCTGGGTGGCTCTCCTTACGGGGCACACTCCTTGCACGTGGGGCACCCTATGCAGGGGACACCCCTGCATGGTAGGGCATTCCTTGCGCGCATCAGCACTGAGCATGGGTCGGCTCCACATGGGTCAAGGAGGCCTGGGGTTTGAACCACCTCCCATGTGTAGGCAAACACCCTATCCATTGGGCCAAGTCTGCTTCCATAGTTCCATTTTTATAATGTGAATACTTGAGATTTCATCCAAGGGGTGTAAAAGAACAAGTTTGCAGATCAGATTTAAAAGAAGACTGGATGAGAAAATAAAGTAGTTTTCTGTATCCAGCTCATGCATTACAATTGTTATAAGCGGATCTTATTTTAATGGAGGTATATCTACTACCATCAACTAAAAAAACAACAGATGACCAGTATACCCTACTATTACAGTACCTGCCAGATATTATACCTTAATACTTGAATATAGCTAAGGATAATAGTACCACAATCCTACATATCTGAAGAGCAATTGTAAAGAGGCTATAAAAATTTAACATGATAAATAGAGAAAGCCAAATAACTTTGCAATGGTATCTTATCATTTTGACAGACTTAACTTCATTTTGAGTTTACTCACTTAATCTAGTTTCACTTAAATTGAAAAAAGAGGCTTGATTTATAAATCAGGACATTTCAAACACATGTATACATAATTCTTCTTAATTTCCACAAAGTTTCAAAAAGACCTTAGAAGTACACTGAGCTTTGGAATTTCCACCATCTTCTCAGAAGATTACATGAGACTTGTATGTTTTTCTTTTTTTAATCTCCATTGAGATATAAGTCACATACCATAAATCTGCCAAAACCAATGGTTTTAGTATACTCGTGTAGTTGTGCAACCATCACCACGAGCTAAATTTAGCATATTTTTATTATCCCAAAGAGAAATCTGTACCTATTAGCAGTCACTACCCCATCTCATGCCACCCTCATTTCACTCCTCCCCCACTTCCCAGCCAGAGGCAACCATAGTCCATATTCTGTCTATATCAATTTGCATATACTGAGCTTTAATACAATGTGAATCATGTAATATGTGGTTTTGGTTCCTGACTTCTTTCACTGAACATGAAGTTTTCAAGGTTCACCCATGTGTGTAACATGTGTTAGTACTTCATGCCTTTTTATGGCTGAATAATATTCCATTGTATGGAAACATTTTGTTTATTCATTCATGAGTTGATGGACATTTTAGTTGTTTCCACTATTTAGCCATTATGAATAGAGCTGCTATGAACATTCACATACACATTTTTTCTGTGGATGTATGTTTTCATTTCTCTTGGGTATAAATCTAGGAGTGAAATTGTTGGATCATCATAGAGTGAGACATGGTAACTGTGTTTAACTATTAGAAGAACTTCCCAACTATTTTCCAAAGTGACTATACTATTTACATTTCCACCAGCAATGCACTTTGGCTCCAATACAGCCACATCCTTACCAATACTTGTTACTTACTTTTTTAAAAAAATTTACTCTAGCCATCCTAGTTTGTATTGTGTTGTCTCACAGTGGTTTGATTTGCATTTCCTTAATAACTAATGATATTGAGTATCTTTTCATGTGCTTGTTGGTCATTTGTATGTCTTCCTTGGAAGAATGTCTATTCAAATTCTTTGTCCATTTTTAATTGGATTATTTGTACAGTGTTCTTAGTATTTAGTTATTGGAGTCCTTCAGAAAGTATATACCAGTCTCTTATAAGGTATATCATTGGCAAATATTTTCTCCCATTCTGTGGGTTGTCTTTTCAATTTCTTGGTGGTGTCATTTGCAGCCCCAAAGTTTTTTATTTTGATGTAGCCCAAATTATTTATTTTTCTTTTGTAATTTATTCTTGTATTGGTTTTTATAGCAATCATTTAATTGTGGTTTGATCAAAGTCACTATAGAATATGTCAGGAGGACTTTATTTTGGTCTTCACTGCACTCCCATTTGTTGGTTACTTTGGTCACACACTTACCCTCTAATAAGATGTGTTCCTCTGTCTCTAAAAAGGGAAGAAATAATAATATATGGACTACTTTCCTTGTAGGACTCAACAAACATTTATTGACCCACTTATCACATAGGAAGCCAAGCATGTAGCAAGAAATTTGGCCTTATCCAAAGAGAGATATGGCCTTTGTCCCTGGATCCTGAGAGGTAAATCCTAAACACTTGGAACTTCCTGAGTGATAGGAATGGTTTAGATTTTCATGGTGGGTTCCTTGGCCCACACTTGATAGTTACACTAACCAGGTGACTCTTGTGGGCCTGTCAGACCACATGTGGCAGTTTATGCTCATGAGATAACTCAGGGGTAAGGCTGGCTATTCCAGGAAGACCAATCATATGATTTAAGGTGGAAGCTTTGTGTTGCATGATATCAGTCAACTTAGAGACTGAGTTCAACCACATGGACAATAATTGGGGTAATAAACCCCAATAAAAACTGTGGACCTTGAAGTTTGAGTGACTTCTCTGACTGGTAATACTCTGTGCATATTGCACAGATCATGGTTAGAAAGAGGTAATGCTGTCCATGACTCCACAGGCAAGGATTGGACCCCTCCCAGACCCTGCTCTATGTATCTCTTCTGTTATCTTATTTTAATGTATCCTTTCCCTACAATAAATGAAATTGTGAGTATAAGAGGTTTCAGTGAGTTCTATGAGTCTTTCTGGAGAGTTATCATACCTGATGGAAGGCGGTTTTGGGAAATGAGTTGGTATCAGAAATAAGAATGGTCTTGTGTTGAGTCTTCCTTCTAACTATTTAGTTGGAAACTGACTCCTTGCATTTGGGGTCAGGAATCTTGACCAGACCTTGTAGTCAGAAGGATGTGACTTTAAACCAGCTCTGTGGCTAATTCTGGGTATTCTGTATTAAGGTTGGACTTGGAAGGGGAAGAGGAAGTGGGATATTAAGAAGACGTGATACTAAAGAAAATATAGTTTCTGACCTAATGGAACTTATATATACAAGGGATACCATCATTAGGGTGACAGAAGAATAAGGAAAATGCTGTTCAAGGTTAATCATTTCATTTAGACATGCCAGGTAAGACTACTTATCCAACAAGGCTCAGGTGAGACAGCACTTCTCTAGGAAGAGTTCCCTTCAAGGGACATACTTTCTCATGTGTTCTCATAACATGTCATCTCCTATTTTGTCCTTATAATAACTTTATTGCCTAGTTATAGTGGTGTGATCATCAAGTTCTAAGGTGAAAAAACTGTAATTATAATGAATTGAACAACTACTATATGTCAGGAGGTATACTCTATGCCCTAGATGCATTCTTTCACTGGCCCTCATAATGTCATTATGAATTAGTATCATTACTGACCCAACCTTAACAGATGAGGAAGCTAAGGCTCCAAAACGGTAAGCCAATTTCCCAAATTTGTACAAGCAATGAATTTTACAGCTGGATTCCAAAGCTGGATTTTTGTGTTCATTTCTGTATTGATAATGGTCTTATAATTAGTTGATGATCTTTAAAAAGGGATGATAATCCTTTAGACAGCATATGAATTATATAGTTTCATCGACAAAGGATTTCCTTGTGATTTTTTTGAGTTAATAAATTATATTCTATGAGTAATCAATGTAACCATTCAAGCTTTTCAGATGACTCAATGACAAATCATAATGAATATGAGTTGAGGTCTGTCTTTTTATATATGATATATGTGTAATTTTAATGGGCACCCCAAATTAGAGGACACAGTTTACCAACACTTCTCAGAAGAAGAATTAAATATACAGAGATTGCACATTCACACAATACATCTTTTAAAAAGAATGGTAGTTTTAATTAACATACGAGTCAAACCTTGGGGACTAGAAACAATTTGCGGAATTAGAATCAAAGGGTAAAAGAAGAGTTCATACTAACTGTATTTATATTTGAAAATATGATACCTAAAGCATAATTCACAAAAATATAAGCAATGATTATTAATGAATATGAGTGTCATTGTATTATTGCCATAAGCAAGAAAACATGTAATATTTATGAGTCTACCCACTTAAAATAAGACTGACAATGAATGCACGTTACTTCGATTGGTAAGTATTTTTCAGGTACTTCATAATGATGAAAAAGGTCACAACCATTTAATAATTAATTTCTCAGGAAAAGTGTCAGTCAGATTCAGAAGACTGTCTTGGAGCATGAACTCATTGCTCCAGACTAACAATAGTCAGTAAGGAAAACTGGCACATCTTCTGTGCCCAGTATATTCTGGTGCATAGAACACAGGATCTTATATAAGCCTTACAATAATTCTGCAAGGTTAGTGTTGCTATCCCTCTTTTACAGATTAAGAAAGTGGGGCTCAGAGTGCATCACAGAAATGGTTTCATGTTCAAAGATGGTTAGCGGGCAAAGGAGATTCAAGTTAGATCAAACCCCACTACCCATGCTTGTCCTACCAGGCTATTCCAGGTCTCAAAATTCCTGGCCTCCAGCCCTCAATTTAAGACATTGTTTCATTCTGCTTCTGGATGAGAAGATAATGGATTAAGACCCTGAATGCTTACAAGGAGATTTTAGTCTTTTTCAGAAAGACTTAATCAAGACCTGGAGCAAACTCAAAAGCTCCATTTTGGGATGATACTAGTATTATCATCAAAAGTGAGTTCTCTTTTAATCAGTGATAATTCACACAATAATAAAGGTTCCTTGTTCTGATTGCCAGTGTTTCTTGGGGATAATATTCATTAAGAAGTCATATGTCATCTCTTGTGACCCCTGACCTTCAATGGATTATTAAAGAAGCCCCCACTGACATTTAGTATTATTTTTACTGCACCATTCCATGTTTTGCAGCTCTGAAACAAGAAGAGATAGCATGGAATCCTTTGTAAAGGACTAGGAAATCCAAGTATCCTGTTATTAACCTTGTCCTAAGAGACTTTCCGTGGTTTTGGTGTGATAGATGCAGATATGGTGACAAGAAGCCACACATAGCCTGCAAACTTCCCTGTAAAATTCTGTAAAAAAACAATACCTGAATGCTGGTATTAATTTCAAAGCCAAGTGTGTGGTCACGAATGTACTATGTCACTCAATGGGAATTGAGCACCTTCCTCAGGAGAATCATAAACAAAACCTTGGGATGACAGCAGGCCACCAGAAGTGATTGTGAGCAGGGCATTTCCTAAAGGCTTCCTGGAAGAATCCCAGCCATTACGACATTGTTATCCCTTGGGGCCTCCACATTTAGGTACTTTCCTTAGAAAACACCAATGTGTTCTTGTTTTCCTGCGTTGCTGTGGTCCTTTGCACACGTATTTTCCCAAACTACCACATTAAATGAGGTTTTGGAAAGCAGTGACCATTCAGAGCCTAAACTTTCTCTTTCCATGATCCCCTACTCCCTCTCCCCAGGTCAGTCTGGCTCCCATTATTTGTAGCTAGGTAAGAAGGTGACCTGCAGACCATCCTGGAAGAAGCTCTGAAGAAGGTATTAATGTCAGCCTCCCACGTTGGACTCAAGTAACCAGGGCCTTATTTTCCCTCTGCCACCATCTGCTTGCTCATCACAGGATGCAAGTGAGCTGGGAGGTTGGGCCCAGTTTGAGGGAGTGACTCAGCAACTGAGGCCAACCCTGAAGGGTCTGCCTACTGGGACGAAGCTGCTGACCACCATCTGTGGCTGGCAGTGCATCATTCCATGCAGTATCTGGGTGACCACCATGCCACTCTTGCCACCCTCCAAAAAATACTCTTCCTTACTGTTCAAACACCGATGCCTCCTGAAGTTTCACCTTCTGCACATTAATTGTAACACAGATATTCCTGAGAAGTCACCCTTTAAAACTGATACCCATTATGGATTTCTTGGTGAAACAGTTTCAGATCCTTTCTCTGGAGAAGGTTTAAATAGGATCAGGAACGCCTTTGAGACAGAGGTCACAGAGCACAGTGCTGTGGGCATAAACCAACTATGGGTTTGCCTCGGGTCATCCCCGCTTTTTACAAATGAGAAGCCCAAGACGCAGAGAATGGAGGTGGCCTAAGAAGGGCCTTTCAACAGCAGATGTCAGAACTCGCCTCCCCTTTGCTGGTCCTTCTAGCTCCTCTCACCTAAGTATCCTGAGAATTCCTGGGATTTTGCCAACAGAGTATTTCTCTTTAATGTGCAAAAACGATGCCTGCATCTTAAAAGAGTCATTTCTTTGGGCTTCACTCGCAAAGCTGCAGTGCCAGGGGAATAAACTCATTGTTATGCGTGTGTAGAGTGGGAGGAATAATGGTTTACTAGCGTGGGAAAAACACAAAAACAAGCACTCTCTAACCTCTCTAAATCTTATTTTTTCATTGCTCAGGTAGGGATAATGAATCCTGCCTACATATTTCCCAGAGTGCCTGTGAAATTTCTAAAAGACAGAGTAAGTGTACAGTATATTGTTATTTAACTATAGGCAGGCACTTACGTTACAAACTCCTTTAGGTTCTGACGATAATCAAAATACTAAAGATCCTGGACTGCATGGGTTCTGACCAATCCAAATGAAGTCCTAGGGTAAACCCTGGGCTAGCCATGCTATCAGCACCTACTGGAAGAAAACCAGCCTTACGTTTAGGGTTAATATCACCTCTGAGATCCCCAATGTACATACCTTCGTTGATGTGATATCACTGGAATACGTGCTTCTTAATGAAGTCCCTGGGGTTTCGCAATTACTTTGGACTATTTTGCAGCAATGCATTGTGTTTGCCTATTGGGTTTATTTTATTTGGAGCTATTCTCATGTACTGGGCTCTTAATAAGTGATGTTCCTTCCAGGACTGTCAATCTTATTTTCTGTTGAGCATCTGATCCTTTTCAGATACTCATATAGGTTTAAAATGACTTTTAGCACATAAACATTTGGAACAAACCAGATACTCTAGTAAAGACAACTGCAGCAGATACAGCAACAAAAGCAGCAGGTTAGATGTAAAGCAGGTGGCAAAAAAGAATTGGCATTAAAATAGCGCATGGCCAGGAATCTCAAGAGAATCCCTGGCTATTGGCACTAGATGTTGATCCTTCAGTAATTACGGAGCTCACTGACCTGAGAAAGAATTGGCAGAGAGCAAGCTTACCTCAGTCATGCTTCCCACCCCTGTGCTCACACCAGCTGGGGGCCCTAGGCTGGTTTAAATTCTAGCAAGAATCTCATACCAATGTAAACATTTATATAATACAGGGTGTTTATCTTGGCACCAGAGAAATGTAAGCATGCTTCAGAGTTCACGTAACATTGAAAACTTTAAAACTTGGAGTATTGTCCTGTTGAAATTACCCCATATTGATGCATTTGTAGTGATTCCAGATTTTTAAAAATGTAATAGTGATTCCCCACCCACTCCTAATATCCCACTCATTCTTCTACTTTTACTGAAAGGGAAGTAGAAAGGAAGAATAGCACAGAGACCAAGTCTGGCTTTATGTACCCCTTACTCATAACACTGCAGCAGTAAGGGCTGATCTGCAATGCATTATGATCATGTCCTGTGCTTACTGGACAAAAGTGATGACGTTGATCTGATGAGAGTTGGCCTATGCAGTGACTGGCTTTTCCAGTGGTGCCGAACTCCTCTCTCCTTTCCTGCCCTCTGCATAAGATCACTTAAGTCAAGAGGCCCAGAGAGTGGAGTAATTGCAATACTCTGGTCACATCAACACAGTGCTCAACCTCAGTAAGTCAAACAGTTTAGAGATACCATCCCCTCTTCTGCTCCCAAGTTAGGTGGTTTTGTGAAAATTAACTATGGGACTTGTACCAAACAAGGTAAACTCTAATAAAGAGCTATTTCCTTACCATTTAGAAATGAGAAATCTCAAATTGGGGGAAAAAGGGAGGGAATCCAGCTGAAAAATAAGTAGCTTCCAAGCTTTCTGAAATTTATTAACATTAAGTAAATGTGACATCGAATGTATACATACAATTGTTGAAACTTTCAGAGGAATCTTCTGATTCTAAAATTTTATGCTTCTAATACACATTCTAGTAATATCTTCCCTTGGAAAGATACATTTTCTTTCAGACACCTATTGGCCTTTTCTCTTCTCTGGACAGCAATGTTTTCTTCCTTTTAGACACATGCATTCATCTATCATTTATTCATTCTGCAAACATTTATCAAGCAAGATATTGCTGGTTCTTGAAAATAAATAAGTTGTAGTTCCTGACCTCAAGGAAGGATCCTTCCTCAAGGGAAGGATGGGACATAACTTAATCCATCAATAGGACTTATTGGACATTTAATAAATTGATGTACATTCTCTAATTTTACCTTCCCACCAAGATGAGATGCCAGAAAGAACTCAATCTTCATCCACAGGCTAAACACATTTCTTTTCAGAGTGATGACATATTTCCATGTTACTTTTTTTAAAAATGAATGTTATTTATCATTCTACATTGGCTGCTTGTTCCCCATAAGTGTTCGAAAACAGGGATCCACACCACAATAAAAAGTACAACTTTCTTTTTGGCAGAGCATACAATCAGTAGAGTATAAAATGACTTGTAATTTTAAAGATACATAAGTCATTGTTTTAGATTCCTAGGCTGCTGAAGCAGATATAAAATGGGTTGACTTTTAACAATGGGAGTTTATTAGCTTACAGTTTTGAAGGTGGGAAAAATGTCCAAATCAAGGCATCATTAAGGGGATGTTTTCTTCCTGAAGACTGGCTGGGTGATCCCTGGGTCCTCTGTCACATGGCAAGGCACATGGTGGCATCTGCTGGTCTCTCTCTTCTCTTCTGGGTTTTGTTGTTTTTAGTTCCTTGCTTCCATGACTTTCTCTTTCTTTGTCCAAATTTCATTCCCTAATAAAAGGTGTTAGTAAGAGGATTAATACCCACCCTTAAGGCCATGCCTTAATTGAAGCAATCTCATCAACAGGTCTTATTTATAATAGGTTTATAAACCCACAGGAATGAATTAGCTTTAAGAACCTGTCTTTCTGGAGCGCATACAGTTTTAAACCATCATAGTCATGTTTACAGGGATATAAAACTAAGTGTCTTCACCATTTTGAAGTTATATAAGTGCTAAAGTGCATGCTGAGTAACTGCAGGAGAGCTTTTCTCTTTTTTCATAGTTGTATAATTTAAATGGTTCTTAATTTTAAAATGTATTTTTGGCCAAGGCATTTAATGTTGAAAAGTGGCTATTCAGCATGCAGGAGACCATAAGTACTTTTCATAAGAATTTTTATTATAAAGCCACATGCATTTAAAAATTGTTGTTTACACAAAAGGCCCTAATGGCTCTAATAGTTTATCAGATCAATAATCAATGTCCTTAAAAGTTACTTAATTCAAATTTATGTAATCTGCATTATGAAAAGATCTTGTACATATATACATCATAACTCGTAGTGATTTCTTCCTATTTCTGTCTCCAGTGTCATCCTAAGCACCATCACGATAGAAATATTTTTAAGACAAATAGTAGTCCAAAATTGTTTTAGTTTCTCAGCTGCTAAAACAAATACCATACCATGAGTTGACTTAAACAATGGGAATTTATTGGTTCAGGTTTTGAGGCTGAGAGAGTCCAAAACCAAAGTGGTATCAAGGTAATGTTTTCTTCCTGAATATTATGGCATTCTGGGACTGACTCTACACAATCCTTGGTTCTTTGCTTTTCTGTCACATGGTTATGCATATAGTGTGTCTTCTTTCTCTTTCAGGTTCCATTGAATTCCAGCTTCTTGCTGCTCCCAGGTACTTCTTTTTCTGTGTCCAATTTGCTTTCGTTATGAGGACGTTAGTCATATTGGATTAAGACCCACCTTTGGGAAGTGGGTGTGGCTCAAGCAATTGGGCTCCCATCTACCACATAGGAGGTCCAGGGTTTGATGCCCAGGTCCTCCTGGTGAAGGCAGGGTGGCCTGTGTGACTGGTCCACATGGAGTGCTGGCTTGCGCAGAGTACTGCCTTGTGCACGCAGGAGTGCTGGCCCATGTGGAAAGCTGGTGCAGCAAGATGATGCAACAAAAAGAGACACAGAAGTCGGTGCTGGGTTTAAGATATATGTAGGGGATTTGAATCTCTGGACTGATAATATGACACCCAGGCCCAGAGCCTCAACAGACTTCAGCTCCTACACTTTGATTTATTGGACTTACTCCACTCAGCTAACGTGGAGTTGAAGAAGGTCAACCACCACAACATGGAGCCTAGAGTGTCTACAACTGGAAGCGGGAGGAGTGCATCCAGTACTCATATGGAATCTAAGCCCTCACTTGACATAGATGTGCAATGGACACAACCAATCCAATGTCCACAGAGAAAATGTGGAATGGGTGTGGGAACGGTAGCCATGGTGGCTGCTGGGTGTGGGGAACGGGAGGAAGAGATGAGATGTGGAGGCATTTTCGGGACGTGGAGTTGTCCTGGATAGTGCTTCACGGACAATTACGGGACATTATAGATCCCCCCAGGGCCCACTGGATGGAACGTGAGAGAGTCTGGGCTATGATGTGGACCATTGACTATGGGGTGCAGTGATGCTCAGAGATGGACTTATCAGGTGCAATGGATGTGTCATGATGATGGGAGAGAGTGTTGCTGTGGGGGGAGTGGGGGGCGGGGGCGGTGGGGTTGAATGGGACCTCATATTTTTCATAATGTAATTTAAAAAAATAAATAAATAAATAATTTAAAAAAAAAAAAAAAAAGAGACACAGAGGAGCAATAATAGGACATGGAGCAGACCAGGGAGTTGAGGTGGCACAGGAGAATGAGCACCTCTCTCCTACTCCGGAAGGTCCCAGGATCGGTTCCTGGAGACACCTGATGAGAATACAAGAGAAACAGAAGAACACACAATGAATGGACACAGAGAGCAGACAATGGGGGAAGGGGGGGAGGGTGGAGAAATAAATAAAATAAATCTTTAAAAATAAAAAGACCTATCCTTATTCAGTTTGGCATTCCTTAACTAATAACATCTTCAAAGGGCCTATTTACAAATGTGTTTCTGCTCACAGGATCAGGGATGGACATGATTTTTTAATATGTTTTATGACTTTTTAAGACTTTTATGGTGGACATGATTTAAACCCCCACAAATATCAAAAGATATTGTTTGATAAACAAGTACATTTGAAGTCATCTAAGGCTGTGCAAAGAGCATTAAAAGTGTTCTTTACCGTAATGTTCTTGATTTTAAGTTCTAATGGGTTAACCATTGTGTGAAGAGAACAGAACATTCAAAGGAAATGAAGAGCTTGCAATAAAATATTTTTAATATCTTAGCTGTCTGTCAAAACAACTGATATAATCTTTGTTAGTCATCATACAGATATAAGAAATAAAAAGCCATCATGGCATCACAAGATTCCGCTCAAATATGTGGGCAAATGAGTCTGTTATGTGCTTTTCAATATTTACAGAGTTAACTATCACCTATCACAGTTTTATAAAACTGGTGCCAGTTCAATACATACCTCAAGGGCCTTTGGGGACAACAAAGAACTCATCAGACCTGTCTCTAAATCTCCATCTAGTCTCCTTCAGAGTATTTGTTGTCCTTGGGTTTTTTTAAAGGAGCGAATATCTAAACACTCTTTTCTTCTAGGTCTGTTATTGAAAATTTTTTTTTTTACTTCTCTAAATTTTTCATCCAATTAGTACTGTTTCCCCAATAAATAAACCCAAGTACAATTTGATACAGCCAGACTCTCTGACTTTCTCATAACCAAAATATATATTTAGTTATTTGTCCTAAGTGAGAAAAAAACCTTGGGAAATCTCTGGTTTCTGGTTACAATCTCTTTAAAGATTGCATAAATTTTGGCATTCTTTACATGACTTTTCCTATTCTTTGAAAGCAGTTTCCAGTGTTTGATATCACACACAGAAAAGAACAGAATGTAAAATTTTTCATTTTTAATGACTTTCTTTTAACCTACCCCAACTCTCCTTCCCCTACTCTGAGTCCAAACTGTAATTAATGGTCTTCTTAGGAATGTTATATTATCACTTCCCTCTCCCTCTCATTTGCTTCTCCCTATCTTATTCATTCAAGAGTCCTGTAAATCATATGATTAACTTTCAAACCAAGACTAGTTGATGTGAGTGGAGAAAAAATTTAATTGGAATACAATTGCCCCCTTACTACTCTTAACATTTTTTTGTGCATCTAAATGTGATCTGAATTTCAGATATGGTCTTCTATTTGACATTTATTTTCCTCCATCATATATGTGCTACATCTTTAACTAAATTGGGTTGTTATCTTTTTCTTCCCTTTTGAACTTAACATTGTAAATTAACTATTATCCTACTGAAATAAATTCCTTTGCAAATTTTATGTACATGGAGGGTATTTCAATTGCATTTGAGAATAAATATTGAGCTATTAAGTCCCATACAGCAATTTATTGATGAAAAAAAAAAAACTTCCAGCACTATATCATATCAAAGGATTTTGTTGTTAACTATAAAATAATATTGAAAGGTACTTTCTTGACTTAAGAGAATACTCACTCATTTATATAGGTAAAATAAAGAGTTGGTTAGGTCTGAGAGGACAAAAATTTACTATTCAAACTCTGCGATTATCAATTTTAAGATAAATATAAAGAGAATCATTGGCACAATATGCTAAATTTTGGTAGCTTTCACAACTGTTGTTTTGACTTGACAAAGAATTTGATGTATTTGTTCTTCTCCAGCTTCCATTATAAATCACTTTTCTTTCACTCCAAAGGTAAATAATAATCTATTTTGGAATTAATGGGTCTAAAATAAAGGATTCACTTTTATCGCGTATTTTTAAGTCAAAATTTTAAAATAAATCCTCACTCAAAGGGAGAAAAGAAATATATACCTTGAAAATATTAATTATGCAGAAATTTCCATGATATCTAGACTGTTTCTTAAGAAACAGCAGGGAATCTCTGTGAAATTAGCAAGAATCAAAATATATATCACTTTGAAGGTGAGAAGGAGACAAGATTGTGATTATACAAAGTACCAGACAGAAAATGGTTTTATCATATATAATCAGACTACCCATGGAATACTCTTTCAAAAAAACTGTATAAAACTGAAAAAAAGTGTGCTGTTTTGCTATTTGAATCTCCATTTCTCCATTTGGGGTATTATTTTTGGTGTTTATGCTAACTCACCTAATAATCCAGAAACCAGGCCAAGTCTGAGGAACCTGATTACAAAAGACCTGGAAATTCAGTAAAGGGTTACCCAGGGAAAGAGTAATTATTCTTTACTCTATTTGTGTGCACCTGTCTGGGGCTTATTTGGGGCCACTGGAATTGTCCTACATGGCATTGAAATGATGGATACAGGCCATTACACATTTTGTCAAAACCTATAAAATTGTGCAGGGCAAAGTGCAAACTATAATGTAAACTATAAGCAATGCTCCAGTATGTGTTCATCAATTGTCACAAGTGTACCACACTTATGAAGGATGCTGTAACGTGTGGGAGGAGAGGGAGTAGGGCATATGGGAATCCCCTTTATTTATGATATAACATTTATGTACTCTAAAGCTTCTTAAAATGTTTTTTTTTTAATTAATTTTAAAAATAGAGCATATTACAAAGCTAAAAACACACTTGACTAAGAAGTTAGATTTATGACTCTTTAGGAATCTACTACATGGAACATAGGCCTTTTGTGGTTAAAGATGTCTAAACAACAATAAGGCAATATCGCAAAGCAGGAAACAGACCTTAGCTTTCTTCAATTTGGGGTTCTTGAGGTTTAGAGAGGGAAACTTATGTCTCCTGCCAGACATGATTTTTAAACATTTATAACTTGGTTACCAGTTATCACTGTAAAGCACTTTGTCCATGAAGGGTGACACTTATGTGGCAAGTCATATTTTATTATTAGGTGGAAACGTTTTTGAACAAGTGAAAACATTTGTCTTTAATGGTGATTAAATGCTTGACGAGTTTAAATTTTTACAGGGAACAAAATGAGCTAAGTGCCAAAGCAGGCTTCTAGCACCGTTTCCAAAAATAAATAACAAATAAATAAAGAAGATTAATGCACTGAGTATTTCCAAAATTGGGCAATCCAAAACGTCTTTAAAGTAAATTTAATAATTTCTTTATATAACCCTACAAACTGACAGAATAAAGATATCTCCTCCTCTGTAATGTATATAGTTATCAAAATATTGATCATCTCTTTGGTTTTGTTTTTTCCTGTAATAGCTGACTTTAATTGAATATTTTTACCCTGGACACACATCTGCTCTGTATTTTTCTGCTTAGCAATCAGTACAAAACCATTCCCTTCTATTTAATACAAGACCCCTGAAATATTTTTAACTTGGTTCTTTATTGGATTAGATCTATTTGAATGGAAACAATGCAGCAATTAAACCTCTGTGAAATCATATTTGCACAGTGCAAATCACAAGAAACATTCTTCAGAGTAATTCTGAGGTTTCCTTCTGAGTCTATGAGGTATAACATTGGTTTAAAAAATGATTTTAAAAAGTGTCTAAGTCATCAGTATCAGGCAGAAAAAATGAAGAATAAAACCTCATGAACCAAATACTCATTTTGGATGTAGACAGCATTAAAGCTCATGAGTGAACACGTAGCCATTCTGACACACCCTACTTTCTTTTCCTTCAGTTCTTGAGGTCACATTGAGCTTAATCTTGCACTTTATTACCTCTCTAGTTTGCTTTGTAGCAAAAAAAACCCCTGACCTAGGAGTTTAAATGTGTATTATTGTTGTTTGTTCAAGAACTAGAAGTTCTGGCTTTGGCATTAGCTCCAACTGTCAATGGAGAGGAGTTAATGGGCCTAATCTAATGATTTGCAAAGCTTGCTCTGATGCTTGGAGGATGATAAAGCAATATATACTAATTAGGCACCAGGACAGTGGCATGAGATGTGAATTTTACAGATAAGTCAAAAGCTTATCTGTGAATGGAAATTTAGAATTCTTTGAACAGAGTTGTTAAAATTGACCAAATATCAAATTCATTGATTCTTTCTCATGGATTCCTATAGAACTTTTTCTATATATTTATTATGGTATTTAGTGGTTTCACTTCACTTAAATGTTTTTTCTTTTCTACCAGATTGTGAGTTCCTTGAAGGCCAGAATCATGTCCAATTGATATTGCACCTCCTTCCCTTTAGTGGAGTTCTCTATGCAAATTAGCCATTCAAATATTTGTTGAATACATAGCCCACATGGCACCATTTGCAAATTAGGGGTATAAAGCACTTCACCCTCCAGAAAGATGCTACCCTGCATCAGGATATTTGACTGTCAAGGATTGTTTCAGAACTTCGGAAGAACCAAGTTCCTGGAAGCATCTACTTTGCTGAATCTCTTTTTGAAAATTAGCCTCATTAATTCAGGAATGAGAAAGGATAATTTTGCAATTGTTCTTTTTGAAAAAAGTAATACCTTGTGAAAATGTTTCTTAAATTTGGTCTTAAACAATGGTCTGAGTCATGAGTGGAAAAATACCATGGAATTTACAGGTCTGATTTTTTAATATATCCAAAAGTAAATTTTAAAGTACTATAATAATTTTTTTCATGCAAGTATTTAGAAATGAAATTAGAGGGGGTTGATAATTTAGGAATGATAGGCTTTTCTTTTACTGAATGTGCATAGCCTGAGGTTCCTGATATTTTGCTGAAGACTAGGTAGTTGTTACTTATCATAACTCTCAAGTCACTTATCATAAACATCCCAACAACTTGACTTAGAAGCTATGAACTCTCAGAGTTAATCACCCTACTTAAATTTTGTCCAAATAATCCAAATTTTTGCCCTCAATTTTCTACAGTGGCTAGATGGTAATTATGTAAGAGAGGAGAGAGACTGTGTGCAAACTCCAAGCAGAGTCACATTTTAAAATGTACATGATGATTCCTTATTTATGTTATTTTTTAAGTGGAAATGCAAAGAAAGGATAATATAGTTGTCTTGTTGAGAAGCTAGATATCACATGCCATAAATTACTTAGTAGAATATTTTGATAAAAACAGCACTACCAGTATTTTTAAATTCTGATGCATAAACCCCTCCAGTCTGACTGTGAAATCCCAGCTCAGACTTAAGCAATTTATGGCTATTATTTCTGCAGTATCCACATTTAATTTTCCTTTCTTGTACTTGTTACCCATTGTACATATTCATATATAATAAACATACATATTTAAAATAATGTGACATTAAAGCTATAATAAAAATCAAGGTTTGTTAAAATATATATGATAAAATACACAAAGCTTTATTTAGAAAGGGAACTCTTTCAAAGATCTAACTGGAAAACACATACAAAAACAATAAATGGCAATTTTTTCAGTTATTCATTTTGTCACACATTACCCTTCTATAAGTGTAATTCATTTTCTAAATATAAAACAAGTGGCATCATTAAATGTAAAAGTATCACCAGAAAATGCATAATTGCCATTAGTAGAAAGAAGATAGAAAAAAGCAGCTTTGCTCAAGGTACCAAGTTTTCTTGAATTTCGAAAAGGCCTATTGTTCAAAGGCCAAAACTGTACCCAAATCAATAAACAGAAAATACTAAAGCTTAGTCATAAACTGTAAGTGGCTTGTCTGGCAGGAAAAGGATTAGAAATGGAATAAAAAGCGATACTGGCCATTTTATCCTACCCCAATCCTTACACTCACCCCCTTCACCTAGGCCAGTACATGCTGAACAAGCATTGAAAACAACCAATAAATGAAAGGAAACTCAAAGGTCACTCAGGGTCAATATTTTCACATACCTTTGAATAATGAGAGCATCACATGTCAGCTAGAGGAGAACAAAATGTCACATTCTCCAGCTAAAGGTCAGCCTCGGTCAAAGGTCACTGAAGGGAGGCCAGGAAATAACCTACGGGGTTAGGCTGGGTGCACAAAGAAAGGTCACCAAATGTCAATGAAAGCATGCAGCTGTTCGGAGATGAAACAACTGAGGCACCCTTTTGTGCTGACATCGGCTAGAAAAAATGTCTCTGCTGACATTTTTTTTAGCTGGCAGTTTTATAGGACACTGACATTAATGTACCCAACCTCGAATTAGCCTTTTTTAAAGCAACAGTTTGGAAGTTAAGTGCAGCAGTTTCTAAAGAATCATAACTGTGACATTTTTTTATTTCAAGTGATTAATACAGGAATGGACTTCTAGCAACAGATTCAGATTTCATTCTGAGCTCTTTCATTGCATTGTGTCAGCAACTAGACCTGAGGACAGGTAGCAACTGGCAACCCATGCTTTCATATTTTTTAAGAACTATTATTATTCCTAATCCAAAAGGTACTCTGAAGACTCAGCCTATTGCAGTAGTGAAAGATATGAATGATTTCTTTGCTGGGGCTGACAGTTGGCTTTTCATGACCTAGTAATAAAATCCAGTCAGAGGGGAAAAAAAAAAAAGGACTAATACATCTGCAGTCCAGTTTTAATGGAATTTGTGCAAAACTCTTGCTGAATAAATCCTTACATAGCTGAATATTAATTCTGCTTCAACCTGACAATTTTCCATTTAAATAACCAATCCTCAGAGAACAATGCTCAAAGAGGTGGTGATATCACTACCAAGTACTATCAAACATCAAACTCTACTGGAAAAAAGTTCAGAAAAAGCAGACATCTTGAATATGCAAATACTTAACTTACAGTTGATCCCTACTACCAAAGTGGTGATAGCACTACCAAGTACTTTCAACATCAAACTCTACTGGAAAGATGACATCTTGACTTACTCAGGTACTTAACTTACGGTTGACCCCTACGACCAATTTCAGTTTTCTGTGGGTATATTTTACACACACATATGCATGTGTGCAAACATGATACTGATCCAGCATCAGCAGCTATTTCTACACAGCGTTAGAATATTCCTATCTATAAACATCCATTACTGATTCACAAGCACAAGGCCATGATTTAATGCAAAATGCACTTTTCCATCATCAAGTTTCCAACAAGTGGCCCCAATTTAGGTTGCTCCACATTTTTGCCCAAATCTTGAAAATGTTGAGCCATCTTCTCGAGGTGATCTTTGTTACAGTTCTATATATTCCTAAAAGGGAGAACAATGTGCATTGATACAGTAAAAAAATAAAGCCCATATAGGAAAACAAACAAACAAACAAGCCTAAAGCCTGTTTCAAAAGCAAGAGCTTCCTAAAATCTCTAATGCGGGTTATTTCTTTTTCTGTTTGTTCTTTCATAAAATTGCCAAACAATAATGCTTACCGCAGGATTATTTCAAGACTCACCCAGAGGTAAAACTACATCCCTACCTAATGGGCCCTAGACATATGAAGCCTGTCAGGAGAACACCATAAATCGTGGAGATGGGAAGGGAGGGGAAAGGGAGAGTAACACAAATCCTTTGCACTTAGGAGAAAGAGTTATTTAATACATCAGGGAAGTGCATTTAATAAATGAAGTCAGTGACTTGAACACGTCATATTCGATCTATACAGAGGTTATTGAACTTTCTTTAAAAAGTCATTTTTATGCCGGTTGCTTTTCTTATGAAATTTTCTACACCTCCAGTGTATGAAATGGATGTGTAAGCAGCTGATTGAGAAATGGCTAAGGTCAAGGAAATAAGGAAAGCAGAAGGTCTAAAAATAGGCTATTTTTCTGCTTAGAGTTCAAGAGGCTCTATATGAAGTGGCCATGACATATTAATATTTCTGTCTTTTTAATTTACCTTCAAATAACAGATACTTGGGCAGTAATAAGTTTGGGATGAGTTCCGTTGCTGGAATTATAAAGATGAATTTGCCCCTTCTAATTTCATTCACGGGCCAGCCTTTTATCTTTAAAAGTAGAATAAGGAATAGCTAATCTGGGGACAAGCAAAATGTTAATCAAAGACTTAGAGGAATCAAACATTGCCTAAAATGTCAAGACATGGAAGTTACAGGATGTAAAAGTTAGAGAAGAGCAAAGAATGAGGTGACTCTTTGGGAAAAAATAAATAAATCTGAACATTCAGTAAGTATATCAACATATAAAAACCTGATTGTTAATATGGAAAATGTTTTTTAATCCCCTGGATCCCTTACATTTTAAGTTGTGATAGTCTCAGGCTCACTTTGTCACAAGAAAAAGGGTAACATCCCGGTCAAATCAACAAATGAGTTTGCTGCCCCATCAGGAATTTAATTGAAACTTGGAACACACAGTGAGGTTCATCAGATAAGCTTATGCCAAATTTAAGATTTATATGTACTCCAAAAGGGATGCTATAGCTTCTATGAAAAACTACCCCCTTCATCTTCAAATGTGATAAAGCTTGATATGATGCTTTTGGACTTGGAATCAGAAATCACACTTGGGAAAACAAAATGAAACAAAAAACCCTGACTACGGCAAAAAAAAAAAAAATTACTAGATTTTAGAAGATTTGGAAAAGCCAAAATTATTTTGCATGAGGTAGTATGGATTGATAGGAAAAACAGAAATCCCAGTACCTGGAAACTTATGTATTTGCACATTTATGTGGAAATTATTCTCTAAATGACTTGAAATAATTGCCTCTACTGCCTCATATTAACTTGACATATTTTTTTTCATCAAGTCATGGTTCTTTTTCTAGTATCTGAAAATATGCCAAACTAAATGTCATTGCTTCCATAAGGAAGATTTAAATTTCCTTTTGGAGCAGATAGAAGCCTCAAATGACAAGCAGGTTTATCCGGATAATGAAAGTCCCTCCTGCAGGTGTGACTTACCTCAGAACAAGGTCAGAGATCCCGGTAGAGAAGAGCTATGATTTGTTTGACTTGACATTCCTTGGTATTTCCCTTTGTTATTTCTGTGTCATCATTTTGTGGCAGAGAGAGTAAGGCAAGCTCTTGCTTTCAGGTATATTTGGCTGGTGGTGCTGTCCACCACAGAGAGCTGCTGCAGATTTCACTTTATGAAAAGCTTCCATTTGACTTTAATGCTGTTAAGTATTGCAGGGACAAGTTTTGAAGTCTCTCTTTAGGCCAAACTCTAGCTGAAAAGTTTGCCCCATCCTCCTCCTGGAACCATTTGCATCTAGCCTTTCAGCTAAATTTTAGCAGCCACATGCTGCAGCAGAGTGGCTGGTGCGGTGCCAGCAAAGCAGGAGGCTAGTTTAGGTCCCATTTCTTCACGTCCATCATTTCGAAGGGAAGGCTAAGGTGAGAAAATGACTGAAGGAGTCAGGGATGAGATTTTTTTTTTTTTTTTTTGCATTCATTCAGCAACACTGTACAGTTTACTTGTTAGAGGGTATCTTAGTTCTTAGGACCACCCTAACAAAATAACAAAAACTAGGTGACTTAAAACTACAGAAATTTATTTTCTCACTAGTTCTAGAGAAGAGAAGTCCTAAATAAAGCTGCCAGCAGGGTTATAATCCCTCTAAAACATGTAGAGGAGAATCCTTCCTTGCTTCTTCTAGCTTCTAATGGTTGACCACAATCCCTGACTTTCTTTGGATTGTAGAAACATCACTACAATCTCTGCCTCCCTCTCTACACGACCTCCTTTCTCGCCTAACTTCACGTGATGTTTTCCGTTCTGCCTCTTCTCTCCTTTTAAGAATACCAGTCATATTGGAAGAACCTCATATTAACTCTGTAATTCCATCTGCACTGACCCTATTTCCAAATAAATTCACAAGTACCTGGACTTAGACATCAACACAGCTTTTTTCGGGGGTAGTGGTGGGGAGACATACAATTCAAACCATAACAAAGGGCAAAAGCAGTTCTGGGGCACTAGGAATACAAAATCACAGTCATGCTTCCAATTTTCAAGATGCTTAGTGGGGAAGAAGCCACTGGAGGCTGAGGCTGTTCCTAGTCCCTCTCCAACCCAGTGCCTTTGAACTTTCATGACTTATATCTGCATTTACAAAGCAACTCCAACAGATTTCTATCACAAGTTTCAAACACTGAGAATGACATTGATATGGAAACTCAGCTCACTGCTTAGAGGAACTCCCTCAATAAATATACTCATTTGCCCAATTTGGGGAAGTAAGACTTCTCTGACAAAGAAAGAGGGAAATGACCTCTTTTAAACTTAAGTATTGAAAATGTCTACTTATTCTCATTCCAAAGGGGAAAAAGAAAAAAAAGAGTCATAAAGAAAATAAAAGATCTCCTCTTATAACCCTTCCATTAAATGAATGGACAATACTGGGATAATAATGTTCAGTATATTCATAAGACAAAAGGCCATTTTTCTGTATGACTCCCTTGTGAGAGGGCCTTTGGCAATGTGTGGATTTTCTAAATGTACAAGGGACAATTTCTTTATAAAGGTCTGCAAAGGCCACCTCACTCCATCTAGCATGTCTTCCCTATCCTTTTTTATCTTTTCCTTCTAATTAAGTACATGTTTATGTACATACATCTTTTCCCAAATATAAATTTGGAATGGAAGGCTAGTCCCCTATTACCTGAGGTTTAAATTGGGAAAAAAATCTTCAAGTAGTGCTGGTCACTTCTGAGTCCCAGGAAATACCCAGGAACTAGCAACATTAACACCTCTTGGACTTAAAACACTAGAAGAATGAATTATGTTATCAGAACCCAGTGAAAACTGGAATCATGGAGGAAAGTCTGCCCAGTAGGAACTGTAATCATGGAAGAACACAATAACTGCCAAGATGCAGTGCTGAAGCAGGGAAAAGCAGGGATGAAATGCCCTGTCTTTTCTTCCCTCCCACCATCAATCTCCTGCCAGTGCCTTTCAGTGGTCAAATCCAATCAGTTACCTGCCAGCAAAGGAGCTACTGCAGATGTTAGACTCCTGAGGCACCAGGAAGGAAAGAGATGGCCGAGAGTGATTTTGAGACGGGGTGTAAAGAACAACCAGCACCAAACATCCCTGTTAAATATTTTAGAAATTAGAGTGCATTTAACCATAGGGTATATAACTAATTTTCAAGAGTTTTGAGAAAGCTGCTATGTGGAAGGCTGGGCCAAGTATTAGATACACATATTAGAAGAGAATATAGGCTTTGAGTCATACAGATAAGCACATGTTAAGACTGACAATCTCAGGTACTAGTTATAGATTTTGATAAATACTCTGAACCTCAGTTTTCCAGTTTGAGCAATAAGTAAAATAATTCCAACATTATAGGGTTTTCAAAAACTCACATTACTTCTTGCATCTCATTCATTTCTTCTACTCTCATGTCTCAACCTCCATTTCTTGTTTTCCACATCTTTGCTTCTATTTTATTCCAAATCTTTTCTTCAGCTTTTATAGTCCAAATGTAAATTCTCTCTTCATCTGTATCTAATATGCTGTTTAAACTTTCCAATGAGCTTTTAAAACCAATAATTATAGTTTAATTTTAAGAAGCTCTGTTTTTTAATCAAACCTGTCTCATCTTTGTAATTTATGCAGATTCTTGAGCTTGGTCTTTTATTTCCTCTTGCGTTTGATTATTTTTGTTGTTGTGAGTTCAGGATTGATGAAAAACATTTTTAAGAGAATATTTTAAGTTTTTGCAAGTGTATTCCTCCAGAAATTATTTTCATTTACTTATGCCATCGTTCAGATGTCATTACCAATTAGTGGCGACATAAATTCAGAGCACAAGCCCACATTAAGTTCTGCTTGTGTTTATGAATTCCCAGGAGAGGGTTTTTTGTTTGTTTGCTTGCTTGTTTACTTTTGTTTTGATTTTTCCCCTTTACCAAGATAAGACAGAGTCAATTTTCCTTGCTGAAAATCTTTCAAGACATAGTTATTTTGTATTGTTTTGTTTCTGACAATTTTGCCAAGGACACTTTGGAGATCCAGCTTTATGTGAAGTCTCGGACCCAATTCTCCATCTTATTGGGAATCTTAGGCTTTGTCTCTTACAACTACATGTAGTCCATTAATTTCAAAGTCCCTTTTCAGATAGCTCTAGAAATTATCTATATGGCAGCCACCACTCCTTCCTCTAGATTCATGTTTTAACCATGTTTGACCTATCTTGCCAACTCACCAATGTGAGTGTTTGCACATTTTATTCAGTATTTTATAATGTTTTTCCATAGATGGGTTTTATAGAATATTTCATATTTACAGGATAGTTTATAGGATATTCTCAGAAACATTAAACCCTTCTTAGAGGAATTTTTTGGATATAAAAAATGAATTATGTGCACAAAAGCATAAAATGTAATTCCTACTCAATAGATATCATTTTACTTCTCTATACATATTATTAGGAAGTGTGAAAAAAATAGATAACAATCAATTACTAGTTACTATTGCTTCAAAATATAATTATCTGCTATCCTGGGAAATGGAGTGAAAAACTTGGATCCTAATTGATTTTACTTAAATGGTACCACATACCTAACTGCAATACTGTTCCCCTCATTAAAAGGTTTACTAACCCAAGCACCAACAATAGAGACCAGGACATTGTAATACTTTTTCTCTCGCTTCCTCTCCTCCACCCCTCCCCCATCCTCTCCTTCTCCCTGCTGTTTTTGTCTATATCCACATGCTGTGTGATCTTTTGTATTTATTTCTTTTTGTCTTCTCTTCTCCTCTTTCTCCTCTAGAAGTCACTGGGATTTGATCCCAGGGACCTCTGATGTGGAGAGAGGTTCCCTGTCAATTGTGCCACATCAGTTCCTGGTGTCTGTTGCCCTTCACCTTGACTCTCCCCATCATCATCTTGCTGCATGACTCACTGGCACGGGCACTGGCTCACCACATGAGCACTTGGCTTGCTGCATGGGCCCTCGGCTCACCATGCGGGCATTCCCTCACAACATGGGCACTGGCTCACTGACCAGGCACTGGCACATTGGAATATTTTTGGTGCAACTTTTAAACACTGAACATTCTGGTTTACCTTTTTCAATTTACATATTTTATTGTTTTCTAAAAATCAGTGTTGAAGCAAAATCAAGTAACCTGAAATATGTTATTCTGTTAGATTCCTATGTAGGAAATTGCGGCTGCTCCTTGAAAGAGAGAAGAGTTAACTTCTGAGGAAATTACCACAAAATTTCTATTAATAGGCAATGTAAGCCTGAAACAACACAAGGTAAGGTAAGGACCAGGGTGTAATTTCATCATGAAAAGGACTAAAGCAGGACTTAAAGTGAATTGAACCTCTGATCTGGAAAGTGAATGTCCTGTGCTGACTACAGATGCCAGTTACTTATTGATCCAGGCCAAACATTGATTATCTTGTGTCTGTTCAGTCCCCTAATTTCTATCTACTGGAATTTTGAGTAAGTTATTTTGATAGTTAAAATTATTTTCAATCAGAATAGCTATTTAATTGTTTTTCTACATATATTTTATACAATTCCAAAAATGTGTCAAATAATATATATTTCTCGAACACATCAGTTAAATCTTAATGCTGAAAAATGTAATTTTTATTCAATCTGATGGGATGCTCATACACACACTCACACCATTTTAACCAATTTTAATCATGAACTTGTCCTGATAACTTGCCACTTTTGTTCCTATTAGAAGCAAATGTCACTGTGTGCCTTTGGGTTTGAGACATTTGGGGCTTTCTTTTGCTTTCAAATTTAGGGTCTTACTATACTCCAGTTTGGGTCAAGCTTACTGTCCATGAATGCAATCGTTATGTCATTATATTATAAGAAGCTAATTGTATTGCTTCTGCTAATGAATTATTCATGGTATAATCACGTAAAGTCATTCCACGGTGATTCTTTATTTTGCATACTAATTTGTACATGGTACATTTTTCACATTTTGATCTAGAGCTGATCTCAGATGATGACCTGTTTATGGATATAGGGGTTTTCATTGACCTCAATATTCCTTTTTTCTCTACACATTTTTCCATTATGTGTATATTTCACCAGGTTGGTATAGTTCTTTCAGAGTCAGGGCCCTGCTAATAATTTATTGTAAGGTCCTCCAATTATTGTTTATTAACAGATTTTCAAGAGAATATTTCTCAATATTGTGTTACCCAGAACATTCCAAACAGCAGACATCCATCCTTCATCTTTGCCTTCTAATTCACTCTTTCCAAACTCCCCAACTCTTGGCAGTCTTGCCTAATTTGTGGATTTTTCATTAATTACTCTCTTTTCATTTGTACCCTTTTCAATGCATAATGAATCACTTACAGATAATATTAGATCTTTAAACATAGAGTAATGATTCACCATTACCCAGTAACTGTGTATCCTAGCTGGTCTCCCAGATTACTAGATTAATTTTCCAAAAACTACAGTTTATAGCATGTGCTTTCTCTGCACAAACATCTGCTGTGACTTTTTACTCACTACTCACACTGAAACAGCTCTATTTGCTTTCAAATCATCCCTAAATTATCCAGTCCTCCTGGTGATCTTATTTCATCTTTCATTCCAGTAAAACCCATCTACCTCTTGCACTAGAAACGTAACAGATTCATACTTTGTTTACCCACCTGTAGTTTTCTACATTTACTTCTACTTGCATGACACTTGTCATTCTCTTAGTGTTCAACATAAATGTGATCTAGTTTGTGAACCTTTGTCTGACCTCTGCAACCCTCAATAACATTCCCTGATTCCCCTTAGTAAACCTTCTGTACACGTCAGCATTTTGTTATATGCTTCCTTGTGTTTATTTGTTTACCTATTTCATATGTTTTAATATTACCTTCCTCACTGAATTATACATTTTTTGAGCATGAAAGCCATACTCTAAATTAATCTGATTTCTCCCTTTGAAGGGATGAATAAATCTCACTACCTAGTAGAAACTAACACATCATAAGTACTTACAACCATTTATTTTATTTGACTGATTATTAATACATGTCATGGCAGATGTTGACATGTACATTATACCATTAAAGGGGAGCCAAATGACTTAGCTATACTTCAGATTATGTGTGGTATTCTAAGCAAAGTTGTTTATCATAACATGGAATAGTGATTTTATTTATGAAAGTCCAGGTCAAGAAAACTATTTGTCCTATCTTTCCTGAATCAGAAATATCTAGCATCAACCTTTTGAATGTGGGGTTGCTTTGGCTGCAATCTCTGCTCTCCATTTGATTACAAGGATGGTTTTTGTTCATCTGGCTGACTGGTCAGGTGTCCTTTTCATTTCTGGATGCCGAAATTGTGAGATAGAATCAAGAGGATGTGCATCTCATTTGGAAAAGGAGGGCCATTCTATTAGTCAAGAGTATAAAAGGAGTCACATTTCCTTGCTGCCATATTTTAGGAGCCAATAGCAATAATCAGTATTTTGACACACTGAAAGTAGTATCTATGTCTAGTTATGTCACACACTTGCAAGAATTTTTTTAAATCCTTGGGTTTCAATTTCAATGCCTTAAATTAATGGAAAGATGATTTTGAAACATTAAAGTTTCCATGATGATATGCAAGAGTTAGATTGCAGATTCCATCAAGAGAAGTTAGAGACTATGTCTGTTTCATTCCTACTGTGTTCCCAAAGCAATGCTCAGTGGCTGGCACCAAGTAGATGCTCAATAAATGTTTTTTGGATACATCAGTGAGTGAAGATGTGACATCATAAATATAAGTGTAGTCCAAGTGTTGCAGACTCTTCCCATACTCAGTACAGAGAAGTTTCCATTGATATTAATATCCTATATTTATTTTCCTAATCCACCTTTCTGTTCCTGTAGGAAGTCAGGTGTTTTGTACTCTGACACTTTCTGGGGGTCACTTCTCAGTCCTTGTTGTTTGCTAGCAAGCCAGGGCTCTCATCTTTGTCTCCTTGCTTCCATGGAAAAAAATGCTCTAAGGTTAACATTTTTATTTCCATGGCTGCTGCTGTTACAGTCACCAGGAATATCTCCCATGCAACGTGTCTATGAAACTGAGCCTGTGTTTCTGTGCATGAAGATGGAGGGCCATTGTGTAGTAAAATAGATGCCCCTTCTTTTTTAGGCTCATCTAGTGGCCCCATAACAGTATTATTCAAGTCTGAAAGATTAGGGTACTCAGTGTCCCAGCACTTTCCCTTATCCCCATTTAGCTTGGAACTATGATCTTGACAGTTTAATACGTAACAGTTTCACCAAGGAGCAGCTAGGCTAAGGCTCTTCTCCTATCACCATCCTTCCCACCAACCCCAAATGGAGGATCTTGCATTCCCAATGTCAATGAATTCAGCAGTGGCACTGCTTAACATGCAGATATATTTTTCCTCTCTGCTTGGAAAACCTGCTATGCTTAGAGTGTGATTCAAGGACCAAACCCTTACTACCATCCATGCAAAGCAAGAGGGACAATGTGTCTTCTCTGTATATTCAACTGGGGACCCAAAACAATGAAACTTGAGTTCCAGAGCATTATGCTGTTTAGTTTGATGGGTCTTCAATTAACATGCAACTAGGGTTGTTTGGTCTACTTCCTATTATCAGCTGGCAAACTATGACATTTATTAGGTACCCACTGTATAACACCAGATATTTTCACATATGTGACCTTACTTAACCTTCATAAAGCCCCACAGTATTGTTACCCTCCTGTTCAGATACTAGAGCTGGGACTCAGAGCAACTAAGTGATTTCTCCATGTTCCCAGTAAAAAAAAAGAGTCAACAGTACAATTCTAATCCAGGATGAATTCTGAAATCCATACTTTTCTGGCCTTAATATAAGATAGTAAATCATAATTTTAAATATTAATAGGAAAAAAAGCTTAAATTCTCAAATTCGAAATAAGCATCTTCTAAAAAAGTATCATCATCATTGTCATTATCAAGAAGAAAAGTAGATAAATTGTTTTGAGGCACTTGGCTTAATGCTTTAGGAGAATTAATAAATTGATTGCCTTGACTATGATTGTAGAATCACTGAAAGGGCATTGAGAAAACCAGTTTATTTTTTAGGGCTTTCCCCCACCGCCACCATGGTTTTAAAACTTAATCTTTACTAGTACCTTCTAAAACTTTTCATTCAAATCCTTATGATTCAGATTAAACTGGAAAGGGATTTCTCTTTTAAAACCTGAATGACTCCATGGAAGATTAAAATAAATATATTTTTTCTTTAACTTCTATATAAACTCCAATTTAAGGCATTTCTTTTATTTAAATGATATTATTCCACTATCAAACATATTTTATGTTTGAATTGTTTGGACTATAGTCAAGTAGAAAGTGAGGTTAACTCAACTCAACTCAACTGAGCCTTTCTGGCTAGACCTATGTGTAAAGAGAAAAGAGAGTGAAATAGGGGAACAGCTTCATTGTGGTGAGTGGTTACCTGGAAAAGATGGAGCTAGCATTGTCAGATTTAGCATATAAAAACATAGAATGATCAGTTAAATTTGAAATTCAGGCGAACAATGAATAATTGTTTAGTTTAAGTATGTCCCAAATATTTCATGAAACATTTTTGCTAAAAAATAATCTGTTGTTTATCTCAAATTCAAATTTAACTGGATCCCCTATATTTTATCTGGAAACGTTACATGTAGACTCACATAGAACAAATATTTTGTTTTGCATTTCAATTGCCACATGTCTTTTACACAGATTGGCAGGCTCTTCCTGAGCTAGAAGTAGGGGTTTAATATTGAGGCTGTCTTTGTTCACTGCCAAATAGTAACAAGCTACTGATAGCCAGTCATTGCCAAATCCTCATTAGTTTCTAAAAGTCCGGAACTACATTTAGAAAAAAAAGCAGCTTTCTTCTGGAAAGGTCATCTACCCAATAACCTCAATTCCCAGGAACACAGCTGAAACCTAGGAAGTATGGGGGAGAAAAAAGGCCTCCGAGGATCCAAAATAGAAACTGTGTGCTAAAGCTCATTCTCTTTTCCCTGAGAAGAGACCCTTGGACCTGCACTCAATGTAATTTATTCTTCTTTTAGACACCATTCGAATAAGTTTGGGTGTCTGATTTTTTAAGCAATAGAGACAAGAAAAAAAAAAAAAAGCAGGAAATTATAGTCACAAGGTGGGCAGAGCTGCAATGTAGACTGCTGCCACACAGCTGCATAGAAGACAAAATGGAGGAAAGCAAAAAAAAACAAAACACCATATAAAACAACCTCCATAAAAATTCAGGAAAAAAAATACCAAAATGGCATTAGTGGTTATTTCTCCATAATGAGATTGTAAGTCCTGTTTATTTTCTTCTTTACCCTTTTTAATATTATCTAAACTTTTTATGTTTACAGTCCATAAAGGCATTAAGGATATTTTCATAAAATTAAATTAATTTTTTTTCCCTTGAGTCTCCCAAGAGAGTACTGTTCTCACATCTATAGGAGCATTTACCACATAGTAAATTACAGGCAAAATGTTTTTCTCCCCCCACATTAAACTGTAAGCTTTTGGGAGGGGGCAGGGTTAGCATCTTTGCATCCTTGTAGTCCCATTGATAAGCATAATATGTAGCATGCCAATGAGAAAAGTCACAATGCATAGTGAAAAAAAAAGCTTAGTGTTTCTGTGGCAAGTTAGACATATTGCTCCCTGTCTCGGTTTCCGTGGGGCAGCACTGTATTGCATCTATGTCTACACAGCCTGTCTCTATCATTGATCATTATAATGTTGATGCTGAACCTTTGGTACAAATTATAATAAGGTCTGCATTCTCTGTTTTGGAAAACAGAGGAGTATTATTCATGCCTGCAACATTTCCGTTGAAATGGTTGGCGTCTATGGCTTAACCATTTTGGCTTAACGGAAGAAACATCAGTAATTTTGAAAATTCTTTTATGTGGAGGCCCTCATTTGCTCAGAGGTCTGGTTATGTCTGTTAATTAAGGGTGATAGGCCAGGGAGATGGGACATTACTTTTCAGAGTTGCACTATTGAGACAAAACACCATCTGTGGTTTATTGGCTGCAGAAGAAGACCATGTACTGTGTTCCAGAAGAAGAAATGATGAATTTCTATATGTGATGTTTTATGTGGTAGCTATAAAGCACAAGCATCTTTGCAAATAAATAAAAATGTGCAAAACGCCAAAGCTCTTCTCTTCTTCTGACCTATTCTTTCAAGGGTGCCTTCTCAACACGCACAGAAGGACTGAATAAGTTCTTAAAATTCTACTCATCTCAAATTAGCATTGGTAAATGGAATCCAATCATGTCTCTCTCTTCCAATGTGTTGGGTTAATCTTTGTGTTAAAACTATGACTGTTTAGCCAGGGAGAAATTCATGAATTACTGCACAGTGGATATAGTGGCAGATATATCTGGTAAGAATAATGTAATTCAGCGTATATTATTTTTGTTTTACAAGTGATTTTGAAGTACTTTTTAGTATTTTAGAAGGGACTCTCGATGTAGGACAAGAATGTTGCTTTATCACCATTGCATTAACAGAAAGCAATTTTCCTAGCTTTACATAAATGCTCCAGGGGCTTTCCTTAGAGAGTCTCTTAACCCCAAGAGGCAGCGAATCAAAATTAAACTGCGCATTAGGAAATTTTTCACTACAATCAACTCAAGTATCAGTACCAATGAGCAACAGAACTAGCAATGTTAAATCAATCCACAGATAATTTTCTACTTTAGCCATTTAATTTGACTCCATTTCCATATCTTTAAAGTTAAATTCAGTGCTAAAGTTATTTGATTTATCTCTCAGTTCTTATTTCTCTTTCAACTCCTTGAAGGTAATAATGAAAGAAAAAAAAACAAAAAACCAGAAAAGAAGTCCAAAGCAGGCAGAAGGAGGAGGATGGAAAATGTGGAATGTCAGTGATTAATCCCTGGATATTTTTATTTAATATTGAATAGGAGGTACTTTCAACATTCAGCTAATAAAACAAAACCATTCCCTAGGCCGCAAACCTAAGATACTCAACTGTAAAAGCTGATAAGGCTTTAAGAGTGAAGAACCTTTGGAAAGGTTTAGAATACTGTATTGAATGTGCTTTTAATTTTTTTTTAAGATTTTATTTTATTTATTTCTCTCCCTTCCCCCCGTTGTCTGCTCTCTGTGTCCATTCACTGTGTGTTCTTCTACATCTGCTTGCATTATCCAGTAGCACTGGGAAACTGCGTCTCTTTTTTGTTGTATCATCTTGCTGCATCAGCTCTCTGTGTGTGGGGTACTGCTCCTGGGCGAGCTGCACTTTTTTCACGCAGGGCGACTCTCCTTGCGGGGCACCCACCTTGCACGTGGGGCTCCCCTACGTGAGGGCACCCCTGCTTGGCACGGCACTCCTCGCATGCAGCAGCACTGCGTGCGGACCAGCTCATCACGTGGGTCAGGAGGCCCTGGGGATCAAATCCTGGACCCTCCATATGGTAGGCAGACACTCTATCAGTTGAGTCATGTTTGCTTCTCAACCAATATGTTTTTTAAACAGCAGAAATTATGAAATATCTTCCTAATGTTTTAAGGAAGCCATGAGGAAGATAGTGAAGACTCACCTACAGCATTCTCCTTTGTGTCACTCATAAAGGCATAATAAGCTTTCTGTATCCCACAAGCACTGCCCCTGCTTGAACCACCACTAAACTGGTAAGCCTTATATGTCACTGCTCAGGAAACCGTTCATGCTGTTCCACAGGAAACATTATGGCACCCAAGTTTTTGGCCAACAGCAAATGTATTTGCTAATCACATTCTGAATAGGGAGTAACTTCTTCCACCATTGGAAATTTAAAGCACTCTCCATACTTCACTCTCAAGATGAGAATGTTGATCCTACCACAACCTAAAGGAAGTATGTATAGCACTGATCATCATGCAGTCTCTCCTCAAATTCTCTAAGAAATATTGAAGAAAAGCAAATCCCCAATAAAAATCAAGAGAAGCTATAAATACTTAAAAATATTATTTGGAGTAAGTGCAGATGAAAGTTAAGCTTGATTATTAATAAGGCTCTGAAAGAAAAGAGTCTACATCCTAAGGCAGACATTTTAGGCAAAGGATAATAGAAAAAAACCCTATTCCGTCAGCCATGTTGATTAATGATTATCACCAGTTTCCTCCCCCAGAAGCAGTAGAGGGTCACACTCCAATTCCTTGTCAACACAGAGTTTACCATATCCGAGGAAGTAGGGTAAACTCGTGGTAGCTCTCATTACCAACCTTTGGGACAGTCACTATCATCAAACCCATTTGTCCTCTTCATAAAGTCTTGAATTAAAGAACCCACCACTGGAGTTTCATGGACAGGTATCTAGAACAACAGACCCAACAAATATTGCTGAATGACTGAATCAATAATTTAATAGGCCTCCAAACTAGTGCCATGATTCTGATGTTCTGAATGGAGAAAAACAGGTTAAAAAGTAATACTTACAGAATTCTTCTTAACAGTGCTTATTGTCTGGATGTACAACATACTGTACTATGTTCTTCATTTTCAAGATGAATGCATGCTATGGGGTAAGTGTCCTGACAGACTTCACTTCTCTGGCCTTGACCTTTCAAATGTATTTTGGTTCTGGTCTTGGCTTTTGGATAAGTATCTATATTGAGCTCATCCCTCATGGCCAGTTCAGTCTCACTGAACATAATATCCAGTAGAGGGCTCCCTGAGAGACTGATTTAGCTCCAGAGTCCTTTTGGCCCACTCTATTGGCAGGGTTACAGCGTTCAGATAGGTTTCCCCTTGAATTTTTCAACTATCCCCAGACTTCCTGGGCCCTGAAAAATTCCTTTGATCGGGGAAAATTAGCAAGTGATGTAGAATTACTTGTTCTACTGTATCATAAATGAATCCTGGAAATTAAGAAGGTTAGAAATTTATGATATCATATTTGATGCTTTAAAAGTAATTGAAAATTAATCTGCTTATTTTAAGATTATGTCTATACCTTAAGTAAATATTTTAACTTTTTATTATCTTCAGTAGTAGATTGTCTACACTTAAGGGTTCTCAGCCGTGGCTCTATTTATATGTTGAGCTGGGTAATTCTTAGTTGTGGGAGGCTATCCTGTTTATTGTTTAATGTTTGGCAGCATGCTTGACCTTTACACCTGAAAACCAGTAGCACAGCCTTCTCACTACTGGCCAATTATGACTATTAAAAAAATGTCCCCAGACATTGCCAAATGACCATGGAGCAGAGGTGGGAGAGGGAATGCTTGGTTGGAAACTACTGGTCTACATCAAACATTGCTAAATGGGTTCATTAGAAGTTACTTTATAACATGAAAATTTACCAAAATCAATCTTTGATCTAGTCTGTTTCCCTGAAAATATTATAATAATGCTTTATTTCATTTTGGTCCAAAATAATGAAATGGAACATTTTTCTAATGTGGGCACTGCTTTAGATGGCATAGTCTACACTGAAAAAGACAAGAAAAGAATCAAGCAAAAATGTACTTTCCAATCTGCTTAACTGTTGTTCAAAAATGGGCAGAAATCTACAAACTTCAACCAGGAAAGAGAAATTGAATTCATTTGTACAAGGGTTTGACAGAAAAATATATGATATTCATAGATAAAGTTGCAGAAAAATCTCTGTTTTATACCAAAGGCTATAAACACTAATGATTAATCCTTATTATTGGTTGATTCAATAAGAAACTCTCAAACAGTGGATCTAATCATGAATTCAGAAATACTCAAGTTATTTATGAGTTAAAACAAGACACGAGGTATAGATCTATGAGCTTTTAACATGGTCTGTTTTAATAAAACATAACAATGTACATTACCAAATTTTCCTCCTTCAAAGTTGTGGTTGTCTTAGTAAGTAATACTCCTTACCCACAAAAATGCCATGGACCCCTTTCCCAAACATTTTAGACCTGGAATAATGGCCAGGTTGAATTGCAACAGTAAATCATTCTTATTTAATTCAACTGGGTTTTTATCTACCAGATTTGTTTCCCACATTCAAATCCACATTTGAAATTTAAATTTTACTACCACTATAAATATTCAGAAAATGCTTAGTTTTCCAAGAAAATTCAAAAGGAGAATCCAAAAATATTTTTGAAAAAAGATAACATCTTTGAAATAAATATAAGATTCCTCCAAGATGACTACTCTGAGGAAAATAATATGCATTTGCATTCAGTTTGGGCATGTTTGTATTTTTAAAAAATCTTCTTAATTATTTTATGGTTCCAAACTATAGAGTCTACGATCCACTATCTAAAAATTCTCTGAAAACAGAAAAGTTTTCTTTATAACATTTTAGCTAATATTATTAAATCCAAATAAAAGTAATGCTCTTTTGCACTACCAATGAACTTAGTTGAAAAGCAGCATAGCATACTGGATAAAATAATGAGCTTGATAGCTCAATTGCCAAGATGCAATTCTGACTCTTCTATTTATTTCCTGTGTGACTTTGATTTCCTAATCAGTAAAATGGACCTACTAATAGTCTCAACCTCATTGTTGTAAAGATTAAATGAGTTAATATGTACAGAGCTTTAAGAGTAAGTTTTGGCATGTGGTATGTACTATATAATCAACTCAATATATGTTGATTATCTTTGTTAATGCTTCACTTTTCTCATGTCTCTTTTTATTTGATTTGATCCAGTTCCCTAAATCTTCAATTTCCTGAACCAAGGAAGTTGCCTATAATTTCTTTAACTTGGTTAAGAAATGAAAAACTTTAACCCCAGAGACTCTCTACAAGCCATGCTTTTATCTCTTGATTTGTCTTTATTGTCTTTTGGTATCATATCTTTCCTCTGCATTTTACAAATTCTCTTTTAATCACTACATACTTTCATTATATATTAAATCATATTAACAATAGACGGAAATGAAATTCATTGGCACAAAATAAAGGGTTTAAACTTATCATTGCATGGATAATAGAAAGGATAGAGGATTGTTTTGTATGATTAAATCAAGCATGGTGAAAAGAATGTAATGGTCTTTATAGAAGTAGGTTTCCATTTAAGGATTGATAATGTTTAAATTCTTTAAGAATCAATTCTTTCATACTCTTAAAGATGAAGCATTTTCTTTTTAATTTTACAGTATTCTTTGAGTACATTTTTTTTAATGGTGGAGTTCCAGGTTCTGTGTTCTTGATTAATGTCTTAATCTTAACATATTTATCAACTCCAACACAGGAAAACTCTTTTCATCACTCAG
Source organism: Dasypus novemcinctus (assembly GCF_030445035.2). Lineage (NCBI taxonomy): Eukaryota > Metazoa > Chordata > Mammalia > Cingulata > Dasypodidae > Dasypus > Dasypus novemcinctus. The sequence goes on from NC_080676.1 coordinate 132,170,870, forward strand.
TACTCATTGATAAGTGCAATTAACAGTAATATTGCAATTAAATAATTAAATATTTTCAATGACATATTGAAATGAACGTCTTGAGATCAACTCTTCTTAATCCAAGAGATACTGAACACATCCGTAAATATGTGACAGTGTGAAGTTCTATCAATCCTCAAAAGGAAGACTGTTTTTGAACTAATGCATTCCTGTGGTATGGAGGCCTTTTAATTGAACTATGACAATGAGGTGTGACACAGATTGGGTTTCCTCCCTTTTACTGGAGACACAGAGAGAGGCATGGAAAAAGGAAATGGACAGAGTTCCAGGAGTTTGGAATCAGTGGAGCACAGAGACACAGAAAGAGGACCCTGAGGGACTATGCCCACACTTCAGCTCAAGGCTGAAGAGATGAGCCTAGCCATATACCTGATAGCTGTACTTCAGAAGAGATGGGAGCAGCCAAGACTGAGAGAGAAAGCCCAGCAACAAGCCCTCTGCTGGTCACCCACAGCTGGGCTCCAGGAAAAAGGAGCTGAAGGGAAAGGAGAGACCTCTGCAGAGATTGTCCGCCATCTTGCTTCACCACCTGGCAGGACCCCCAGGATCATCAGTAGCTAATTCTGGGGAGAAAGCATCTCTGCTGATGCCTTGATTTGAACATTTCATGGCCTTAGAATTATATGCTTTTATCCTAAATAAAAGCCCCATTATAAAGTTCAATCTATTTCTGGTATTTTGCTTTGAAAGCATTTTAGCAAACTAATACAATATATATATTTATAAAATGTGGAAAATTACAACCTAGTAATAGAGCCTCTTGGCTAACCAATTATTTCACTCAGACAGATAATTGTTTTAAAATCTAGAAATGGGCATGCCCTTCCCTCCTCCACCACTGCCACCTCCTTCTTCTGCTGGTCCTGGTGCTGCTTGTATGCTCATACGGTGTGGACCTGGTACCTCTTTTGTGAAGCAACAGCTGAGGATACTCCGGCCCTCGCCATGGCCGATGAAAAACGCAAGGAAGGAGTCAAGACTGAGAACAATGATCATATTAATTTGAAGGTTGCGGGGCAGGATGGTTCTGTGGTGCAGTTTAAGATTAAGAGGCATACACCACCTAGTAAACTAATGAAAGCCTATTGTGAATGACAGGGTTTGTTAATGAGGCAGATCAGATTCCAATCTGACAGGCAACCAGTCAATGAAACAGACACACCTGCACAGTTGGAAATGGAGAATGAAGATATAATTGATGTGTCCAGCAGCAGACTGGTGTAGTCTATTGAAAAGGAAGCTTGCAACTTTACTCCAGAACTCTGTTCCTACAGACCAAGAAAACATTCTCAATTAGAAAAACCACAATTTGGTTCCACCGCATCTACGGTGGTTCCACTACTACGGTATAGTTTTCCCTATTCTTTCATTTCACCCTTTACTTTTTGTACATAAAATAACTCGTGTATGTGCACAAGCATGTTACTTTTTTTTTTTTTCAACTAAATGGTCAATAGTATGTTTTGATCAACATCAAATGGAGCTGGGATGGGGAAAAATACAGGTTCTGTGAAAATACCCTCTTTCTCCATAGTGGCATGCTCATTCAGCTCTTATCTTTATATTCCAGTAAGTTATTTTGCTTTCACTGTTTAACAAAAACCAACAACACAAAAAACCCCTGCATACCTTGCTCGATTAGAGAATTTTAATGTTTTTCATTTATCATTGTAAAACCAAGGACAATTTTATAACATTTTTGTATGTAGCTGTTATTGTAGGGCAATCTGTCTTCAAGTAGGGATAAATTACTCTAAAAGAAATGAATCCTAGATAGTTTTCCCTTCAAGTCAAGTGTCTTGTTGTTTAAATAAACTTTGTTTTTAAAAAAACCTAGAAATGAACGATAAAAATATAAAAAGACTAATGTAGAGAATAAGACCAGCAAAATCTAGAGAATGGCTTTACAAAGTGTCATTAAGGCAGAAACAAAACATAGACTAATTTTGCTTCCTCATTGCATAAGCTATTTTATTGATGAACACTCTTCGAGTCTAAGGATAAAAACCAATTTAAATTATTTTTGCAGGCAAAACTTCCAGGTTGTTGGCAATTTTTCCTGTTTACTTGGGTGACTTCTTCAAAGATCCATCTCAATCAAGTTTAATTTTAGTAAGCTCTTCATCTGAAAGTAACATAAGTTCTCATAGTATGAGGAAATGCTCAAATCATTTAATCATGTATTTTACAAAAGAGTAATTATCAAAGCAGTCTTTAGAACCACTTGAATTGGGCAAAGTGTTGAGGGATTTGGGGCCTGTGGCTGAATCCTGCTTCAAGGTAGTTATAAAGATAGACAGGTAGAAATTGATGGAGAAGTTCCAAAATTTGTACATAATAAGGCATGAAGCCATGTGCCTATGCATTGGCCTTATACATTGTTCTCTTCCCCAAAGCTCCAGAGAAAGAGAGAGATAAATTACTTATTGATTATTGCACAAACCTGCACAATTTAATGATGTTCTCATCCCTCAAGACATCCTTTAAACCTAATTTTACCTAATTAAAAAGTGATACAGAAAAATACATATCTGGTAAAGGATTTCGATCTAGAATATCTAGAATGTTATAGCATAATTAAAAGACAATCACATTTGAAAAAGGAGCACAAAATTTGAACAGATGACTTACCAAGAAACAGATATAGATAATAAACAAGCAAATGGAAAGATGCTCAACACAATTAGAAATTAAGTAAATGTCAATCATAAACGAAAGTGACACATCACTGCACACATTCTAGACTAGAGAACATTTTAAAAACTGATAATACCAAGTGCTGCGGGAGATGTGGAGCTTCTGGAACTCTAATGCATTGTACAGTTTTTCATTAGATGTCCTTTGAAAAATAAACATACACTTACAATATGACCAAGTGATATTTTTTCTAAGTATTATTTACTTAAAAGAAATTAAAACACAGGACCACGGAAAGACCTGTACATGACTGTTTATTATCAATTTTATTTATAATTGGCCCAAACTGCAAACAATTCAAATGTCCATCAATTGGTGGATAAACAAATGATGAATCTTCCATAAAATGGAGAACTAGTCATCAGTCAAAAGTAATGAACTATTTATGCAATGATGTATTAGTCAACCAAGGGGTGCTGATGCAAAATAACCAGAACTCTGTTGGCTTTCATAAAGGTTATTTATTTGGGGTGGAAGCTTACAGTTACCATGCCATAAAGCATAAGTTGCTTCCCTCATCAAAGTCTACTACCACGTGTTGGGACAAGAGGCTGCTGACATTTGCCAAGAGTTCTGGCTTCTTGGGTTCCTCTCCTCCCCAGCTCTGTTTCTCTCTGGACTCAGCTGCTATGCTTGTTCCACAAGGCCAGCTGTAGACTATCAGGCAAATGGCTATCTCTCTCGCTGGGGCTTCTGCCATGTGTTAGGAGCCATCTCTATTCCTCTGTGTTCTTCTTCTGTGTGTCCACTTCCTGTGCTCCAGCTCAAAACTCCAGCATCAAAACTCCAACTCTGTCCCTTGCCATGCCTTTTATCTGTGAGTCCCCACCCACCGAGGGACGGGAGCTCAACACCCAACTGACGTGGCCCAATCAAAGCCCTAATCATAATTTAATCATGCCCAGGTACAGACCAGTTTACAAACACAATCCAATATCTATTTTTGGAATTCATAACTATATCAAACCACTACAAACAATATGGGTGAATCGCAAAGCAATGTGTTAACTGAAAGAAGCCAGACACAAAAGGTTACACACAGGATGTTTCCATTTACATGAATATCTGGAAAGGGCAAAAATATAGGGACATAAATCAGAGCAGTTAGTGTTTTGGGGTGAGAAAAAGGATTGTTAACAAAGGAGTACAAGGGAAATATTTGGAGTGATGGGAAATATTCTATATCTTTATGTTAATGATAGTTACAAGACTATATATATTCATCAAAATTCATAAAACTTGCCTTAATGTAACCATATATGAACTGTACCTCAATAAACTTGACTTTAAAAAATGATGCAGTATATCCCATGGATCACCCATCACATGGGACAGATAGCTCATTCCAAATCCAAACTCACCTAAGCAGGACCAAGCCACGATCAGGAAAGTAGATGTGGGTTATCATCATTTATTTTGACTTACCACAACCATTTAGAGTTGAATAAAAGCATCCCAAATCCAGTAGCTTTATTGCATTTGGTAAGAAATTAGCAATTTTTCTAAAGTCCTTGCATTAATCATGATACACCAGGTTATGCTCTGGAAACAAACTGCAAATCTCAGGAGTTTAACACAACAGATATTTAGTTCTCACTCATATAAATTTTCCAGCATGTTTCTGATCACTCTCCAGAGCAGCTGTTGTCCACGCAGTGCCTCAGTGGTCTCGAATGAGCAGGTCTCCAGCATACTGTAGCTATATCATCTGTAGCACACAGGCTCTTGGTCAGTGCAGCAAGGGAAGAGAAATCTCACTGCAGTAATTACATGCTCTGATCTAGAAGTGACAACCCACATCCCTTCTGCTCACAAAACTTTGCCAGGGACTGGTCACAGGTCCAGCCTAATTGCAAGGGACGGAGAGAAGTACAACCCACCTCATGCCAGAAAAAAGAAGAGGATCAGAAAGAGGTAAGTATCAGAAGTATATAACACAGTCCATTTTTAAATTTTCATGATATATATTCTGCATCTTCTTATTCAGGTAACTACATTCACTCATTCATCTGGACTGCAAATAGCAACATATTACTAGGCAAAAGCAAAATGATGGCATAGTCTTGCGCTGAATTTCATCATTCAAACCCCGACAACTGTTGTAGCGGTGGCAAATTAAGCCTGCCAAGGGCTTACTGTTTTCTCCTGGGATTTCCTGTTGAGTTTTGGTATCCAGGGGCTGATGAGAATTCGCTTTGCATGCTCTTGCTTAGTCTTCTGGCATTTGGGAATTTGGGAGCAATTAATGTCATCTTTTAATGACAGAGGGAATTAACTTTGTATGTTAGCTATGTTAATAGAATATACTCAAAGTTTCAGATGGCAGTCTGAACTTTGGGAGGTTTTTTTGGCCAAATCCATGCTCAAATCTTTAGAGATCCTTAAAAATACAAAATGGCAGAGGATGAAATTTTAAAAATTAAAACAATATTTTCAAGCAGGAGGATCCTTAAGGTCACCATGAATGGACCTGAGAATCTATACCCTTTCGACAGAGAGTAAAGAGCAGACAATCAGTGAAGTAGAAGTTTCCAACAGAAAATAAAGGTACTAAATGATACGGAGGTGGGGAAAAATACTGCTGGAAAAGTGGGCAGTGGATCAATAGTGGGGGGAGATGCATAACAGTCAGAGATTGATCGCAATCTTAAAATGGTTTTTCAGAAAACAGTAAAAGTTCTCTGCCTCAATTTATCCTTTTCCCATGAAAAAAAAAATTAACAAATAACTATTTCGCCTTTAAATCCATTGAAGAGTGAATACAACAGATAATGGTAGGGAGCGAGGCATATGGAAATCCCCTATATATTCTCTGTAACATTTATGTAATCAAAGTATCTTTTAAAAATTAAAAAAGTAAAAAAAAAACAGATAATGTTGGTGAAAAGCAAGGTCTGTTCATGTAAAATGAACTCTTATGTTCTTATCAGCAATTGATCTACATGAAACAAGAACAAAATAATGTGCAAGTATGAATACGTATGCCTGTGTGTATACTTGTCTTACATATGTTCACATATGTATACATATACACACATATTATATATAATTATATATACACTTATGGTATATATTTACAGAAATGTGTATAGATATGTATTGCCTACACATATATAGAAAGAGAGAGAGAGGCAAAAAATAGGTTAACAGAGAAAACCTTCAGAGAAGGTAGACAGAGATTCCAACGCAATATAATTCAGGAAGGAGCTATAGCGTGTTCTTCTAGGAGAGGCAGCAGGTACTGTTCACTCCACCCCTTTCCCCATTCTGCACTGCAAAGCAGACATTATTAAAGGAGAACATCCTCCCACAGAGCAGTCTTTTCATCCCAGTTCTGGAAGTAGCCACGATTAATAAATAAAATAAGATCAACTTTGCATTCAATTGAAAGCTGATTTTATTTCAAAGATGAGCCAATGATTTATGAATTTTGAAGGGTGGAAAACAGTCTTTCCAGAAATTTTTTCTTTACAATAGAAGCCTAGGAAAATTGTTCATTTCCTTCTTCCTTCTTTTGTCTCTTTCTTCATTCTTTCCTTGAACACATGTAAATTAAGCACTTACCACCTGCCAGGCATTGTGCCAGGTGCTGGAATACAGTGGTGACCAAAACACAGTGGTGAAATTTTAAGTAGTGTACAGCCTCCAAGGCCTTCCCTTATGGAAAGATTTACTTCACTTTGCTGAAAGCTACATGGACCTTAGTCACATCCTACCATTCTGAAATACCTTCTTAGCCTCTGTTGCCACCACCTCAGTTCAAACTCTATCATCCCTTACCTGGGCTGCTGCAGTACCCACTACAGTAAATCAAACCATTCACTCCTATCTCACCCAAACCATTCCCCACAATGAGCCAGAGCAATCTTAAAATTTCACACTAGATTATGTGGTAACCCTGTTTAAAACTCTCTACTGGATTCCCCTGCTGGTTGCCAAGGTCCTGCAAGTTTCCTTCTGTACCTGTTCATACACCTCTTCTCCCCTTTGCACTTTATAATCCAACCACAATGTGCTTCCCTCAGTTCTTAGACTTTCCCATTTTCTTTCTGCCTTGTGACCTTTGAGGCTGTTGTTTTCATCACCTGGAATGTTCTTTTCCCATCCTTTCCTTTAAAGTAACTCTAAATCACCTGTCAGATCACAGCTCAGAAGTCACTACTCAAAGATTTCTTCTTTGACCAACTATCCCACCCCCACACTAAATTTCATTATTGTCCTGGTACCATATACCTTTCCTTCTTTCACCACGTTTTATGATTATATATTTGATCTGTCTGATTAGCTGATTAATGTGCCTGCCCTGTTACACTAGCTCAGTGGTTACATAATGCGTGCAAGGAAATGTCTGCTTTGATACTCTGTGTGTGTGTGTGTGTAATCTAGTACCTAGTAGGTGCTTGACAAATAATTGAGGAATGAAGAAATGAGTAAATAATGAACTCACTGGTTGCATGAATGAACAAAGATCCCACTATTTCTCTCTCCAGAGTTTACAATCTAAGGAGGAATAGAAATTAATAGAAAGAGAAGAGAAGATAATGGGATAAAATATGTGACAAGAGAATCACAATGTGCTATAGGAAAACTCTTTTGGGTATCTAAATCCAATTCTGAAGGTCCACTAGAGTTGTGATAAGAACAAGAGTTACTATAGACATAATTTCAGAATAGAAAAGATTCACATTTCTAGCCCATACAGGTCTGTGTATCATAGTAAATAAGACAAAAACAGTAGCTATGGAAATTCAGCTGAAAAAGAATATATTTTAAAGTCTGAACTCTAAATGGTTGCAAGCAGAGAGACTCAGAATTCTTCTAATTAACACATCAGTCTTGACCCAAGGAAGTGTCTGAGTGAGGCTGATCAACACAAAAGAGAGTGAGAGCACAGAGGTAAATCAACCAGTGTTCAAAATCCAAATAATGACAAAATAAGAGAACCAGGGTCACACCTGGGCTATATATGTTTTTCTTTGATTGTTCATAGCTAGAAAAGGTTAGCCTTTTCTACATTGTAGTTATAGTAAGCACAGTTTCTAGGCATTTCAAATATGTGTATATACATACACTTTACACAATATAATTTGCATAAATTCAATTCATTCTGCATTATGGCTTCTGTCATTCTCAATTAACCTTCTTTGTTATCTTTATGAAATCTTGATTTTTAAAAAAATCTGTTATTGTTAGTTATATATTTGGACACAAATCCAACATTTGCAGATGGGTTCCCAGTAGCCAAGCCAAGCAACCCACTTGTTAGATAATTGTTACTGAATGAGATCTGTTCTGGTAGAGGTTAGCCCACAAGTTACTCATAAGTAAATAGATGCTCAAAGAGCTTTGCTGTTGATTTGCCATGTAGCTTCCAGGGCCAGGGAAATGGGGTCCCATGAGAATCTCTCTTTGATCATGAAGCCCAACACCACTAAGGCAGAATGTAAATGCTAAGCCACAGAATCCATTTTTTCTTCACTGTGATCAACCGGATTTTGCTGTAGGGTAGCAAATGACTGTGGGGTCTAGTGGGAGAAGCCAAACAGTTGTCACTACTCTGAAAAAAATGGGAGTCTGAGAAAGCATTCAGCAATGTCATATTACCACAGGCGTGTTAGAAGCTGCCCCAGAGACCTTATCTTCCTCTTCATACTCAGCAAAGGAAATTAAATATCATTGGTGAGCACAGATCCTCTGTGATTTCACCATTATCTTCTCTTTTCTAAAGATTCTTTGTGCCCTTTCTTAAAGTACTAAAAATGCCTAGCTGTTTCTAGAGATAGTATTTCTTTCCTGCACAAAGAATTTTTCTTGCTTTTTGGAAAACAACACTTCACTCATATTTTACTGAATTAATATTTTCAGGGCAATTTGACATTTTGGGTCATAAATCAGATTATCATATTTAGTCTTCCTGAAAATATCTTAATATTTTTAAGAAATACATGCCTTTGGTTAAAAGTGTGATAATAATTAGTGATAAATATAATGTGTTTTAAATACATGGCATGTAATTGCAGAGTGCCATAGGTAAATGCAGACAGAAATACACTTGTACTCAGAATTACTGACTCTACTGCATCTAGCTTTGTGTTGTTAAATAAATCATTCATCAACTCTGTGTGGTAGGAGTCACCTGTAAAGCAAAATGCTAGCTAGAGTCCTAACTACTTTAACAGACTGATATGTTTAAAATCATGTGATAGAAATTTTGGGAAACTTTAAGGTCTAAACATGTTAGATATTATCATTACTAATATTGTCATCATTAGAAGCTGGAAAAACAAGTTTTAGGTGCAGCTGCAGACATTATACATTCTTTTTTTTTCTTGACTTTGAGTACCTAATTTTTCTTCTAAAATTAGATTTTAGAAAAAGAATGCATTGGACCTCAGGAATGATACTGTACTGAAATTGTTTTTGTTGTGTTTTATGTTGAAGTAAAATTCTGAGACTTCAAGCTTGAGTTAGGGACTCGGGCTTTTCACTGGGTAGCCATGATTTGTGCAAGAGCATTTGTACATGGATCAGACAATCTCCAAGCTTTCCTGCATGACACATTTTCCCACTGTTCTTAATTTTCAATTTACAGTCAGAGCCCGGGCATCTTACCGACCAGTCCCACTCAGGCAAGCGTGAACCCTTGTGTCTGCATAGGTGTACCACCGCCCTCTGCTGGACGAACTACAGCAGGTGGTTTCCGATTCCCTGCTCAACTGTGGGTTTGGGGCAGCTTCTTTTCAACATCAGACCTGAGTGGTTGCTTAACATCCTCAAGGCAGGTCTGGTCAAGTTGGAAATTGCAGTGGTTTGGGTCTGTCACGAAAGATGCTTTGAGTAACAGGATAAAAAAGCATCTGAATTTTTAGGAGTATGTTTCAACAATACCCATCACTACCTTAACTCACTTTCACATTTTGGAGTACATCCATTCTCTTCCATTGGCTCAGCACATTTTGTTGGAGTATTCTCATTAGAAAACTATTTTACCTTACATGATTTAGAAGATACAGTCCCTAACTACTTAGGATGATCTTCCAGTGAAATGCAACTTCTGAGTAATTAGACACCAACTGGCAGCTGTATACTTATTCAGTCATCAAGTACTTACTGTGTTCCTGGAAATTTTTTCATCATTACACATGCAGCAATTAATAGCATACTTCTATAAAACTACTTTTATGATGTTATATACCAGTAACTGCGAATCTATTTTTGACCTGCTGAATTAGAAATACTAATGGGAATAAAACCAAAATGAACAACCATCCTGGTTTGCTTGGCACTGAAGGGTTTCCTGACATGCAGCATTTTCAAACCCCAGGAAAACAGAGATAAGTTGGTCACTCTAAATATAACATTTCTTATATCGAAGATTGTGGCTCACAGTAGCACTCATTGAAAATAATCTTTCAATAGCATTCATTCCTAATGCTGTTATTCTGAACAGTTTCTTCTCATTAAAAATTTGCTATAATTTATGTACATAACACTTATGAATCAATCTATTGAATTGCCATTTTCAAAACATTTTCGTATATATGAAAGATGCTGAGCAAACCCCAAATCATAAATACAAATTTTCACTGTGAAAGTCAAGAAAAATAAACACTTGAAAAGCTGAACTCATCATTGTTAGATGCAAAAAGAGCTTAGGTTACCTGTGATGAAAGACTTTTGAACAAAAAGTGAAATTAAAACCAGAAAAAGGTATTTGTTAATGGATTCCATGAGAAAGACCAAACAAACTTCATCAGTCAGGTGATAAATTATCACAGGATCTCAGAACTAAATGGATCTAAAATTCATGCAGCAATTTCTATCCAAACAGAACAATTTTTCCTGGATTTGATGTCATTTATTAAGTCTTGAATAGATCTTCTACCACGCTATTCTGAAAAAAGTAGTCTATATTTCTTGTTGTTAAAAGTTTCCCACATTTTATTGAAATATGATCCTCTTCTCATTATTTTGCTTTAGCATTTAAAAAATAAAAACATATATTCCCACTTATGATATACAATGACACACATTTCTCAGTTTTATCTTTTCCAGTGGTTTCTACCTTTATCTCACAAAATCACTCTTTGGGTGAAGCCAGAAAATGACTTAAAGATAACAAGACAGTGAAATAGGTTGCCTCTTGATTGGTTGCCTCTCATAATCACAGTTGATGGATGAATGAACTCAAAGCTTTTGAGAAGCTAGGTGCTTCATTCTAACTAGAATGAGTGATGTTACATGGAGAGTATTCAGAAATTACTGCAGCCAAAAAAGAATTGAAAAAAAGGTATTCGTTTGTTTTAGTGAAGATCCTATAAAAAAAGAACATTGAATTCTAAATTTCTCGTGGTAAATTAGGAAAGACCATGTAAGTACACAAATCCAGAGATAATGTCCTGCTCTATTTTCCATTAATGGCTTAATTCTCCTTTCAAACATAATCTTACACATGCCAGTGGCTGTAAGAACAAGAAAAGGATAAAGCTGAATTTTTATATCCTTGACTTGTTCCTGCTCCCTCTGAACTAAAGAAATTGATAAGCAATGCACTGGATAATAAATAGATAGATATTAAGGATGATGCAAGAGTGTTAGCTGTGGAAAGGACATGAGAAACTCTCTAGTCCTATCATCCTCCTCTTGCTGAATTAATGGCTGTGAAAATGAGGTTCAGTAAACTGTCCGTGGTTGAGTGTCAGATGCCAGTGTCAGGCCTTCTAACTCTCAGCAGTCTCTTTCCATCCCATCACCCCTCTACCCCACCAAATGAACTGAAAATTGACTCAATAGCTTGGCCAGATTCCTAATGTGGTATGTTAGCATATTCATTAAATGACAATGTAATGCATTAAGAAAGCACCGATTCCTTGTTACCCTGGGTCAGACAACATCTCTGGGAATCTTACAGAGTCAATACTAATTATGATTATTAAGAAGACTCCAGAACTCAAGACATTCAGCAGGTAATTGATCAATAATGCTGTTTGGTATCTTTTAAATTTAACACAATTTGAAAAAGCCTATGGTTAAATATCAAGGAGGTGTAATTACATAAAATGTCAAACTTCCATAGTACCAGCTCAGACCAGAATTTTACCTATATATTACCTACATGCACAAGACAGTGCAAAGTACAAAGAAGTTTAATATCATACAGTGGAAGCATGCCAATGCAAACCAAAAGTGAACTGAAAATAGAGCTCTGGGAAACCTCAAAATAAGAGTGATCCTACAACAGTGATTCTAAGTTGAGAAGGGGATTCTTTCTAAGGCTAGGCCTTAGAAGATATTGAATTAGAGGGCATAATAAATAGTTAGGAGAATGTTAAACCCAACTCCTGAAGGGCACAAGTTGATCCAGCCACAAGACTAAAGAACACACATGGCATTTAGTCAGGCATAAGTTTTATTGGGACTTATGAACAGGAGATTGTCTTTGTTGGCGGCCAGTCAAAGAATGAAGTTAACACTCTGCAAAGAGATGAGAAAATGAGGGGTGATACGTAAGGGATTTCAGAACAAGGACATTCCATAGGGTATGAGAAGAGAGTTCCTGCTAGGGTCATGTGATGCATACACTTGGGGTTTGTGGTGCTCATATGAAGGACGTTTATTGATTTAGGAAGATCACAGTTTATGATACCATCTGCATATTCTCTTCCCTCTGGGGAAGATTGTTAACCTTTAACTTATATTTAGGTCACGCAGGCAGCTATGTGCTGAGGACTTGGAAGTGGGCCCTGGGTCTTCACAGAGAATTTCACCCATACACACACACACAAACACAACCTTTTCTAAAAATACGCAAACCAAAAACTTAAATAAATAATAAAAAAGGAAATAATCTCTAAATTAAAAGGAGATACAGGCTTTGTGTGTATCTGACGCCTATCTCTAGAAAATGTTAAGAAGTAAAAGTTGAAAAGCCCAGTTACTTTCTATCACATAAATATGTTCCTTTTACAAAACCTATGCCATTTCATGAAATTCTACTCTTTAGGGGATTTTTCTGAAAATCTATATTAATACATAAGTGTATGAAAATTGCTAAAATGTCTAAACTAAATTAGTTAATTATTCTGATGATAGACTTACAAATAAGTCTACCTTCAAAGTATAGAGAATACTGCAATGTTAAAAAAGTTGAATTAGGATTATGATCCAGAAAATAAAAGTAACTTTATGTACCTTCAACCTAGATGAAACCTCACTTTGAAAAACTGAGAAGAGTAAGGAAAATCATCAAGCAGACAGCCCTCCACAAGTGGGAGACTTTCCCAGCCAATTTCAGTGACAGCCAAAAAAGACTAGGTCATTTCCAAAAATCTAACTCAAGAATTAATGGTGATTTATTACTCAGGGACGTGACATTAATTAAAGCAAATTTAGCAGTATCCTTATCACTTCAAGTTGATGTTATTGCAGTTGGCTGAAAAGAGAATACCAATTACTCAGGCAGGGACTGCCAGTCAATCAGGTCCTCCTAAAACGCCTTTCCTACCAGTTGAAAGGTTTCTGGAACTCTAGAGCCCCCAAATTAAATTAGGTTGGAGGGGCCCTAGCCTGACTGTCCTCTTAATCTTGGCCATCCATATTTCTCCCAAATGTAAGAATTGGTTTAAAAAAAAAACAAAAAACAAACAAACAAAAACTCCACAAGATAGTGCATGATGAAAAGAGATACGGCCAGAAAAAAGATTTGGGGGAGAAAGTGTACTTGGCTTGTATAGTTCAATTTATAAGAATACCACAGATGTTCTACTCATTGAGGACTAATTATAGATACAAATTCTTAATAACTAAAGCTGAGTTAATGTGTTAGAGGAGGAGGAGAATCTGACATATACAGTAACTTTATTTTGTTTGCTTGTGTGACAACAACCATCAATCCTAGTTCACAAACTCTTGAATGCCTAAATAGTCCACAGTGGAAAACTAACAATAGGAGAGAATATTAAATTCTTTTCTATACAATTTGTAATTTATCACCAATATTGACCCCAGCCTTCTTAGTGTATGTATCAGGTTTTTACAATTTTACTTTAAACATTTTGGTGCTAAAGAGGAATCTAAGCATTTAATTGCAGCACACTGTTTCAAATTCTCTGAATTAATCATTCAGATAATATCAGATTAGTTGATAATCCCATCAGATGCCATCACTATTGAAGGAACCCTATTACTGCCATCTCTGCCATTTGCAGTCATTTTGACTTCCACACAATTCCTAAGCCAATATCACTGCAAGTTAACTTCTGCTATGTACTCCACGTACTCCTATTATGGCTTCATACATCGAATTGATTCTCATAATAATCTCATGACAAAGTACACCAAAGGTTACAAATGACTCAACTGAAGCACAGAAAAACCTTCAATACCTTATAAATGGCCACCCTACCACGAAGAAGTGAAGCTAGGACATAAACTCAGGTGTATTTGTTATCTGTTGCTGTATAACAAACTGTCCTAAAACTTGGTGACTTAAAACAGTATTTATTTTCTGAGGTTTAGGTATCCATGTGGCTAAGCAGAGTCCTCTGGCTCTGTATTTCTCACAAGGATGGGTTGGAGTCCTCTCAAGGTTCGTCTGAGGGTGGATACACTTCCAAGCTCACATCGTTCTTGGCAGGATTTAGTTCTTCACTGGCTATTGCACTGAGGGCCTCAGTTGCTTGCAGCTGCTGCCTGGAGAATATCATCAGTTCCTGTTCTATAGGGTACCTCAGAACATGGCAGCTGGCTTCATCACAATGGGCTCAAAAGAAAGCCCAAGAAAATTTCAGCAAAACGAAGTAACTATCTTTTACAATCTAATCTTGTAAATGACATCCCTTAGAAGGAAGTCATCAAGTCCAGCCCATACTCAGGGGAAGGAGATTACACAAGGGCCTAAATACCAGAAGGCACAACAATCACTGGGAACCAACTTTAGACACAGATAAATCTTTCTCTGTTCTATAGGACAATGAAGGGATTTCTGCAGTATTTAAATATATTCATAAAACCAGTTAATAGATCTAAATATGAGGTCAGTCTCTTCTAGGTTGTGAGACGGCAATCAGCATCTTTGTGAAAAGTTGGACATAATTAATCCAACCTAGGGCAAAGTCCACCCATATCTTTAGAAGGGAAAACAGCAATAGCACTTACTGAACTGAAATTATCAAAATTCAAAAAGCATAATCATATCCATTTAACTACCAGCCAATCTTACTTAAATCAGGACTCTTCAACAAGAGTATTCTAACAGTCATTCATGATCTGAATTCTCACTTTTAGCATACCAATTGAAATATGGCCCATTTTTTAAAAATGTCAGGAGACTTTAATCCCTTATAATAGGTAAGGCAGCGGCCAAGTAGTACTCATTGGTAGCTTCTTTTGCTATAAACTTAAAGTCTTCCCTGTCTGTCTTCTTATTAATACTAGCTGCAAAGTTTGGGAGTCCCCAAGACAACTCTCAGGTTTAATAAATTGCTAGAAGGATTCATAAAACTCAGATAAGATGTTATACCCATGGTTATAGATCATGAAAGCAAAAGGATACAGATTAAATTCAATAATGTTAAGACGTACATAGCGCAGGGTCCAGGAGATAGCAACATATGGAGCCTCCAGCTGTCTTCTACTGAAGTATGGGGAAAGTACCTATTTCTCCCAAAAATGAGATATGAAAAAATGAGATATGCATAAAGTATTACCACCTAGGGAAGCTCACCCAATCCTTGGTGTCCTGAGTTTTTGTGGGTTTTTTTGAGATTTATTTTCCCCTCCCCCACCCCCACTCTGCTGTTTTTTTCTGTCTGTGTCCATTCATTGTGTGATCTTCTGTATCTATTTCCATTTTTTGTTTTCTCTTCTCATCTTTCTCCTCTAGGATTTACCATGATTTGATCCTGGGGAACTCTGATCTAGAGAGAATTTCCCTGTCAGTTGCACCACCTCAGTTCCTGGTCTCTGCTGTGCTTCATTTTGACTCTCCGCTTTGTCTCTCTTTTGCTGCATCATCATCTTGCTGCATGACTCACTTGCATGGGCACTGGCTCACCATACAGGCACTGGCTCACCATGTGGGTACTCATGTGGACACTTGGCTCACCACATGGGCATATGTGCGGGCACTCGGCTCACCATGTGGGCACTGGCTCACTGTGCAGGAACACTTTCTCTTCTTCTTTTTCACCAGGAGGTCCCAGGGACCAAACCTGGGTCCTCCCATATTGTAGACAGAGGCCTTATCACTTAAGCCACATCCACTTCCCCCAGAGTTTTTACTGGGACCAGTCATATAGATATGGTTGACCACCTGGTGGCTGACCTTAGTGTCTGTCCCTCCAGAGGTCAAGCTGATACCACCAAGGTCCCCCACCATAAATCACATTGTAGCATAAACTATCTGGTATGGCCCAAGATCCCCAGTAAACAGAGAGACTCTTAGCAGGCCAGACATTCCAAGGGTGTAGAGATTACCCCTCAGGGACTGAGGTCGAAGGCCAGGTCTCTCTTTGGATAAGGTTGATTCTTCACAGCACACTTAACCAATATCATTTTTGTTCTAGGGATGTACCTCTTGAGAGTCTTTACATGTTTTTTCAGTGTTTCCTCTCCCTCGGGTGATTTCATTGATCTCAGTCCCATGAGCATAAGAGAATCCAGGGGCCAGACATGTTTTCTACCCAAACAGACCATGCACATGCAGATTTGGCCCAAATTTTTGCTTCCCTCCCTTTTCCACAGTATGCCACTGTGAATACTTCGGAACAAAAATCATTTGCCCTTCTCAATGTCACTCATTTTGGTATTGTTCATTATTCCACTGGGACATCTTGAGAAGCCCACAGAATTCTTCCCAGAATTGTCCACCTGAGAATAGACAGGAAAACACTGATACATTGGCTTATATCACCCATTGGTCAAGCATTATTCTGCTGGAACTCGATCCCACTTCAGTCTTCACCATTGGAGGAGATTGGAAGTGCAAATCAACACATTGTCATTGTTGATCTGGATTGTCCATTGAAACTCTCAGGCATGGCTAGAGCTAGAGAAGGAACACCAGCCTTATCTGCTGCAATTATATCACCTAAATCACTCTCAAAGGAAAGACTAATTATACTTCTCAAACACCTGCCATGAATTAGCCAAATTTGATAGACACTTTACAAAACACAGTTCCATTTGACTCTCATGACAACCCTGCAAAGTAGGTGGAATTATCCCTATCTTTTAGGTGATTAAATTAAAGCTCTAAGCGATCTTAAGTCCATATCTACTAGATGAGGAAACAGATACAGATCTGCTTAACTAGAAAGACATCTCCCATTGTCCACATTACTCTCTTTGAGGCTACCACAACCTACTTTAACTCCACCCAAAACAGGTCTCTACTTTCTTTAACTTTGAAGAGGAATATACTGATGCAGCTGGGAAAACCTATTAAATTGTAGAGGTCAGACTGATCACCTTGTGATAAAAACAGTACCTGATCCCATATTGGCTGGACAGGTTCATTAGTGGGAAAGTGATTTTTGAAAACCTACTGTGTAGCAGGCACAGTGTTAGGTGCTAGGTATACAACATATCCTTCTTTAATTGTTCTTCCCACGAAAATCATCATCACTACCTTCCTGATCTTACAAAAGAATATCTGTATCTTTCTGCAACAAATAGTTTCAGTAGCTTTATAACTCAGAAATCATCCTCGCAAGACATGTCTAAAGAGAGAATTAGCTGGAAAAGGTGATAAGATGTGGCAAATTTCATTCAGTTTTGTTGAGTTTCATTAGATCTATTCAAACTACTTTTGGACCTAGAATGAAACAGGACTTATTTTTGAAGTTTGAGAATTAAGACTGAACTTCACATGTTTATTATTCACAGGGTTTGGTAAGAATCTTTAATTCTAATTTTAAATGCATTTTAAAACATTTAAGAACGATTTAAAATGTATCGTAGTATTTAATTACAGTTTGGGGCATATCTTCCAACATTTATTTTCATTCTGTATATTCTGATTGGTACTTTCTCATTTTCTATGAGCTCTAATTAGCAAAGGACAGCCTTATAAGCATAATATAGAACATGTCTACTTTTAGTTCCTCCTGTCTCAAAAACTGATTCTATGCTCTCCAGCACGCATATGTCTATGCTAAATTGCTAATTCTTTCCAGGGGTGCTCTAAACATTCTTCAAAGCAAATGTATTTGGTTTTTTACTTTGTATTCTTTGAACAGACAGCAACATGGTTCCTGACAGCTTATTTCCAACAGCTAAGCATGAAGCCATTGTAAAACAGTGTAAAAGCATTTAGTCTGGTGTTAATGATCTGTTTTGACTCTTTCTTGTCTACAGTGTCTGATATTTCTGCATCAGCTTCTGTTCCTCAAGATAAGATGACATTTGATACTTGGGTTCATCCCATGAAAAGTTTAATTTAATTACAGAAGGTTCTGATTTGCTAGATTAAAAGGTCAAGTATTATAAAATTCATTTTGGGGAGGCAGAGATTTGAAAGGGCTACAGCGTGGAAAGTTCATAGAGGCAGATGAGAGCAAGACTCTAGAAATGAGGCAAAAAAATTAGTGGCTATTCTCACTAGAGAAAGAGATACATATTCAAATATATACAAGGAGTTGAACACAACATAATCATTAATTGTCAGTACTGATTTTTAGCTCTTTGAGAGTTCTGCATCAGGATCATTTGCAAACAAAAATGACAGATCTGGGGAAGCTGGGCTGGAATTGGCTTTGTTTTAAAATAGCACAAAAGTCTGTTGAAATATTAAAAGGAAAGCTGCAAGATGGAGCAGGCAACAGCTTTGCAATCCACCCCCCACACACACCATATTACCTCAACCACTACACACAAAATCCACTTCATTTTTATTGACATTAAGTGTCCTAAGGCTTGAGAAATGGCAATCTATTCCAGATACCTGTGTTTGCACTCAGCCCCCCCATCTCATATTAAGAGACAATAAGAGCCGATGCTTCTAAGCAACTTCATTTAAGAATGTGAAGTGCCTGAGTAATGAGGCCGGTGTCCATGGCACCAGGGTCGACTTGACCAGCTGATTTTAAAACAATTTGAAACAGCCGAGTGACTACCTTATATCAAAGCATAAAGAATTGCAGAGGCTCGGCTGGTTAGAAATGAATTCAGGGCTGCAAGAGTGTTAATAACTGAGCGACGGAAGGAGAGGGAGGGAAAAGAGCACAAGTGAGTCTGATGCGCTCTCAGAATCTGGCTTCATTCCATAGATCAAATGTTGACCAACGGATGAAAGAGGATCAAAAATGACTCAAAGATTCCTGGCTGGAGCTGCTGTAAAAGGGACCGCTTCATTAGACAATACGGTGGTGAGGAATGCGAGAAGCAGCTGGCATTTCAGTTCCATTAAAAAATCCTCCAGCTTATCGTCGGCTTTTATACTTGCGTCTGCGTCAATACTTTCACACATGAATTTTCACTAGGTGGTGAGACAGCTCAGGAGGATCGCGCCCGCAAAACTTGATCTCCTCCCCACCCACCCACCTCCACTTTTAAAAAATCTGATTACAAAATCACTGGATGAAGAAAACACTAGATGTAATATACCTAGATCCCCGTAATACATATGATGTAGTGCCTTGCAAAATCTTAGCTTAAAAATAATTAATACAGATTGATTTGGACAGAAATGCCGCAAGGATTGAAAACTGGCTCAAAGACTGTAAACAAAGGATAATGACGAATGGCAGGGCAATCAAGGGGCAGGAGGCGAGTTTTCCCTAAGACGGTAGTTGGGGGGGGAGGGCAGTCCATGCATCAGGATTTGAGTTTATTTTTAGTCGGTACATGTCTTATCTACAAAGGAGTGAAGAGCTTAGGAAGGAAATCACAGTAGATGCTCAATAGAAAGGAGGGTAAATATTAATAAAAGGCAAATCACATTGGGTCAAAGGAAAGCTGGAACTATAGAAGGAGGAAACCAACTAAAATATTACTGATATTATTAAGAGAGAATGACAGAGAGAGTTTTTCCAAAACTCAAAGATTTAGAGCACACATGCAGATAAATTCAAACCACAGAGTTTACCCAACATTTTACCATCTCCCAAGGCTTCTGTTGATGCTCTAATACTTGTTTGAACAAAATAATGATACATTTCAGGGAAATGAATATTCCTAAATTTGAAAAGCTTTAAAGAAATTAAAATGATTCAATCTCAGCCCTCCTGCATTCAGGATCCAGACCTTGAGATGTTGTTAAATTGCGTGCTAATTTACCTGCTGAAAATCAGAAAGAGTGATAACCCAGAAGCATTCAGAGTCAGGCAGCCAAAATTGAAGATAAAGAGAAAAAAGTGACAATGCACATATGGTTCATATTATCTGCACATGGGGCTCAGAAAGACTGGCGCTTTTTTAGTGTGAAGAATAGAAATGCAAATATGGCATGAATCAATTAATTACATGTTGCTTGTGCACCTATTCCTGGTTGAACTCTTTACTAAAAGCTTTTTGTTTTGGTTTTTGCAGAAAGAGGTTGTTTCAAAGTAATATTATAAAAACAAGAACCAGGAAAGCACATTTCCTCAACTCAAAAAGTTTTGCTCCCAAGTAGATTCTTAAAATTTCAGATCTAATGAGGACCTAAGGGCTCACTGACTCCAGCTCCCCTCATTTTGGACAAGATCTGGGACCCCACAGGGGTCGCCATGCTCCCGGTGATGTGACCTGGCACAGGACCTTCTGGGGGTGTGTCCCTGGGTTCTCCCTGTAACTGAGCATCCATGATATTATCACGAGAGAATGACAGGGAGACATTGGAATCTTTCACTTCCCACATGCTTCCATCCTCCCTGAGGTCTAACTTCACCACTCTCCTTCCAGCCCAGCTGGGCCAAACCTAACAGAGGTTTGTTCCCAGGCAGCGTTTTGGAACCCTGGCCAAGCCTGCTGCTTGGGTGGGGCTGCCGACCAGAGCCCACACCAGAACTTCTTGCTGTGCCAGGGTGAACAGGCCTCTCAGCCAGAGTCTTTCAGAACCTTGGAGCCACTTAATCCCACAGAGCTTTTCAGTCCTGTCATCCTTGGCCTTCACCCAAAATGCACACTCCTGCAGGCTTCTGTCCTCTCACGTCCTCATCCTCACGCTGCTCTGTTTCCTCTCCTATGACTCATCTTCCCATTGCCACTCGATTTTCCTGCCAACCTCCCAGCCTTTGCTCCCACTGCTCCCTCCGCCTGGCCTGCTTTTCCCTCCATGCTTCCCACTCACCTTTCAAGACTCATCTCAATCCTGCAAAGCAGACTCACCACCTGCCTCCTCCTCACATTCCCTGCTCCATAGAATTGACAGTTACCTCCAATTTTGCTTCCCTCATAGGGTCTTAGAAGTAAAAGCAGAGGGAGTTGTTCATTTTGATGGGACCAGGCAGCCCCCAGAGCTTGCAAAACAGTTAAAGAATCTCTGTGTTTGCATACCTGTCCCTGTTGGAATGCAGTGTCTCTGAGAGCCTAGACTTAACTTTACATCCCCAGGGCCTAGAACAGTGTTTGCTAGCATGTAGTGGGCTCTTACTAAAAAAATTTTTTTACTGAATGAGAATCTCTCTCTACTGGATCATCAAGTACTTGGAGGCAGGAATAATCCTCCTCTCTCCTTCCCACATCACCTCCATACACAGTTTCTAGCATATTGATTGCTGGATGAACCTATTAACATCTTCTTACAATGCTATCTGGAACTCTTACTCCACTGTAAATAAACTCTTCTACACTTTCAAGCCCTTCACCCAATTTATCCTCTATACTTACTATATATTAAATCTGATTCTCCCTTAAGATGACACTTCCATTTGTCCTTTTGAAAAGACGTCTTCTCATCCCCATAGGTCCTTTTACTTAAGACTTAGGGTCAGCTTATTTCTGGATCCCAATTACAATGCAATCTCTTTCTGTTATAGCTAAAACTACTGACAGAGAAGTTTACACTCCTGTCCCAAATCAGGCTCTGGTGTCCAGTTCTACCAAAATGGCTCTAATATGGCTAAATGCAAAGGACACTTTTTGAGCCTGTTTCTGGCTACTTCCAAGTGTATGCTCGTTTATTTCTCAGGTACTCTGAAATATCTGACACTTGCTACATAAAGCATTTCCCTTTCTTGAAAGCTTGTTTTCTTCCTGCTTCCCTGAGTTTGCAGACTCTTTAGAGGCTCCTTATCTTCTGTTTCATTCTTACATAGTAATGTGATGGAGCATTCTGGCCGCAGGCCTCTGTTCTCTGAACCCTAGTCTTGTTTTATTTTTTTAAGACTTAAAAAAAATGCTTTAGATTACATAAGTGTTACATAAAAAAATATAGAGGATTCCTATATGCCCCACCCCCTACCCCTGGCACACTGTCCTACATAACAACATCCTTCTTTAGTATGGCACATTTGTTAGAATTGATGAACACTATTGAGCATTGCCACTAAATGTGGGTTTTAGTTTACACTCTATCCCACTTATTATAACTATCTTCTTTACAAGGGTCAATCTTAAGTCCACTCTTCTAAGGCCCAGTCTCATTTATCCAGCTGTTTCTGGAGAACTCTACTCGTGTAATGCAAAAACACCTCAAAATTCACATTTACAAGGTTGAATACATTATCTATCCCCTAACTCTTCTCCTTTAGTGGCATCCCTTGCTCAGTCAGTGGTACCCCTGACACTCAAGCCAAAAACCTGGAGGTTATTTCTAGATAACTCCTACTCTTTTCTCATCCGTATCTGTTTTAGTTTGCCAAAGGGCTGCCGATGCAAAGTACTGGAAATGGGTTGGCTTTTATAAAGCAATTTATTTGGGGTTAAAGATTACTGTTCCAAGGTTGTAAAAAGTCCAACTCAAGGCACCATAGCAGGTGCTTTCTCGCCAAAGTCAGCTGCCACGCATTGAAGCTAGATGGCCCCTGATCTCTGCTGAGGTCTCTGCCTTCCTCTCTGGCCTATAACGTCTCCTGAAGCTCAGCTGTGAGTTGACAGGCTTGTCTCTTACTGGGTCTCCTCTCTCAGTCTCACTGCTCTGCTTTCTTCCCAATCTCAGCTGCAAGATGAGTGGGCATCACCATCCCTGTGTCTTCAGAATAGGGGAATAAAATATGGACTAGGGTGGACTTACTGGTATTCTACTATAGATTTATTGTGATTCTAGCAATGAAAGAAATTATACCATTGACGTGGAGACAGAGGCCACTGGAGTTGCTAAAGGCAGGGAGAGGGAAAAAGAGGTATGATATGGGGCATTTTGGGGACTTGAAGTTGTCCTGAATGGCATTGCAGGGACAGATGCAGGACATTATATATCCTGCCATAAACTACTGAAGGGACTGGGAGAGAGTGTAACTACAATGTAAACTATAATCCATGCTGTGTAGCAGTACTCTAAACTATGTTCATCAATTGCAATGAATGTACCACACTAACGAAATAAGTTGTTGATGTGAGAGGAGTGGGGGGTGTGGGGAGTGGAACATACAGGAATCCACTATATTTTATTAAGTTTACATTTTGTATGATCTATGTATCTATTAAAAAATAAAATATATATTTTTAAAATATCGAAAATATCACTCCCTGGGCCCCAGCTCTTTGAGCTTCTCCTTTCTTTCATATAGCAAAATCAAATATGGCAGAGCTCTCTTTTCCTCCATGTCTTTCTTTATATCAGACCCAGCAAGAAGGTCTGATTTAATTAACCTGAGTCCTGCTTCACTGACGTAGCCCAACTGAAAGGGTCTCATATCCACAGGAATGGAATTAGTTCACAAACACGATGTTTCTCTTTTGGGGATTCACAAAGTAATTTCAAACTGCCACACTTTAATTTCTGTCATAATGCATTAAAAGCCCAATGTCTATCATTCTACTTCCAATATCATTTTCACACCCATCCTTTCATTTCTAATCCTTATGATGGCAATGTAAAAGTAGGTTTTGATCCCACTTCTATTTAACAGAGATTTTTAAAAATGAGTAAGTATAAGTATATACGATGCTTCCTCCTTCCCTTTGTAAAATTCACGTAAGACCCATCTGCTATGCCAATAGTGATAATACATAGAAAGTTTTGAGATTGGGAAGTAGTCAGAAACAGGCTCAAGGAAGAGAAATGCTGTTGGGAAAAAGAACAGATCCAGGAAAGCCAAGGAAGGAGTGAAGAAATCCTAGAGCACACATATGAAATGAGGATAGAAGAGAGTCTTTGGGAGTAGCTCTAAGCTGTAAGGGAGATAGAAAGATGGAGGAACAAAAAGAATTTTAATAGTTATTCCTGAAATTCGAATATAGCCTTGTTCTGCAATTAAATATTATTAGCTAAAAAACTTGTGTTCACTTGACTGACATCAAAAAGAAGCTGGACCACATGAAGACCAATGTTTAGATGATCTACATGTGGCTTACTGCTGTAGTGTTCTCTCTGGTGTCTTGGGCTCTAGCCAGTGGGTCAGTGAAGAGTCTATGAATTAGAGATACTTTAAAGACATTATTTAAAATCAGTGAAGGAAGCAGACATGGCTCTACTGACAGAGCGTCCATCTACCATATGGAAGGTCCAGGTTTCAATCCCCAGGGCCTCCTGACCCATGTGGTGAGCTGGCCCACGAACAGTGCTGCCGCGTGCAAGGAGCACTGTGCCATGCAGGGGCGACCTTGTGTAGGGGTGACCCATGTGCAAAGAGTGTGCCCCGCGTGAAAAAAGCACAGCCTGCCCAGGAGTGCTGCTGCACACATGGAGAGCTGATGTGGCAAGATGACACAACAAAAAAGAGACGCAGTTTCCCAGTGCCACCAGATAATGCAGGTGGACACAGAAGAACACACAGCGAATAGATGTAGAGAGCAGACAATGGGGGGAAGAGGAGAGAAATAAATAAATCTTTTAAAAAAATAAATAAATAAAATAAAATCAGTGAATAAGGATGAGGTAGTGAATAAAGACGAGGTAGTCAATAAAGGGGTTAAAAATATATATACACATAAATTCTTGAAAATAAAAGTAAAATTTCTACCTCATAACAAGCACAATAATCAATTCATGTGAATAAATACTAGCATGTAAAAATCGAACCATAAAAGTACTTGAAGAAAATATAGGAAATTATTTTCATTATTTTGGAGTAAAGAGGGCCCTTCTTAGCACAACCCCTTAAAGACCAGATCCTTAAAAGAGAAGAATAACTTTTACTAGCTAAAAATCTAAAAATGAAAAACTAAACATATAATCAGTAAATCAAGCAGTCTCTTAAAGAATAAAATGTCATGCTTTTAAAACCATATTTTTTCATGGTATACATTTCTTTCAAATGCTGTAAAATATGACTTTTCAGCTTTTGTGCTCTGGGCATTTCTCAGTAAAAATGACAGAACAGCTATTGCTTCTATCATAGAGTTGGAGGAAATCTTTACAGATCACCAATATTGTCATGTGATTTTAGGCTATAATATTTACTTAAATATCCAAAAAAATAGGGATCTACCTTGTTTATGGAATTTTTCTATTTAGAAATTTTGTGATTCTTGGCAAATTTTCTCTACTGTTTTATCGCAATCCTCATTTGTACCAAGGTTTTTTACATCTATCCTTCTGTGAGCATAGAGAACAACTGAATCCCTTTCTCCATATGGGCTGTGGTTGTGGCATTCAAGAATTTAGTAGCCTTAATTTTCTCTTTGCTCTTCTCCTTAAGACTAAGTAATTCTAGTTCCTATTAATTGTCTTCAATGTCTTATTCAAGATACCAAAATGCTGCTAAGTCCCTTATTACTTACAGTATCTTCTCTGATCAGGAAGCGGAATAGAAAAGGCAGCCTGAGGTAGGAATCTGAGAATCAGGAGTAGAAACTATTATTGAAGTACAAAGCTTGAGAATCTGGGTGCCCAGCAATGGGGGGCAATGTTGCTAACAGTTATAGGACATAGCCAGGCCAGAACTGGTAGATAAGCACACCTAACTATTCTCTAAAGAGAAGATTAATTTAGGAAAGAGATAATGTCAGAAGGTCATGAGAAAAGTAAATATTCTCGCCATTGGTGAGCACCTCAGGAAGACTCGAGTACTTCAGGCTCCTTGCACCTCTTACAAGGGGTTTGAGGGATAACACAAGGACGTGAATGTGGCCAGCCTGAGAGGTATTGTGCATCATTAGTTCTTTCTGTGTTTCCCTGATCAATTCCTACTAATGACTGAGAGCCAGAAAACTGAGATTTCTTAAAGTTCTCCTTCCCTCTTAAATGATAGAAGTGAACACGGAGGTTAACTTCTGTGTAATAAAATATAAGGAACAGCTGCAATTTTTTTATTTGTGTAGAACAGAGGTCAGCAAATTTTTTCTATGAAGGGCCAGAGAGTAAATATTTTAGACCTTGAAGGCCATGCCTCTGTCACAACTATTCAACTCTGCTGTTAGAGCATGAAAGCAGCCATAGACAGTACATAAATGAATGCACATGGCTGTGTTCCAATAAAACTTTATTTATGAAAACAGGCAGCAAGTTTGCTGACCTCTGATCTAGAATTTGAGTGCATCAGATGTTGCTTACAATTATTAGATCCTAATCTAAGTTTTGAAAATATTTTTGCCACACCAAATTTTCATTATAAATGCAATTTATAATTTATAAAGCTACTTTATAGAGGTTTTGATGTATGATGTTTTCATAATGTTTCACAGAATACTAAGTGTGAAGGAATTTGATTTTGATTTTCATAATCTTTCTCAATTAAAAATAGAAAGCAATATTTTCAGGTATTAGGGATGTTAAAATGTTTCTAATCTGTGATTTAATTTTAATGCTGATATGAACAGAAAAAAAGAAAGGTGAGTTGAAAAGTACTTTTCCCCTGAGACAATGAAGATCTGTGAAATATATTTTTAAAAAGTGAAGTTGGAAAGTGCCTTTTGCTGGTTGTCTGTTTCATCTTGTAATGTGGCCAAAGTTAGAAGCATTTAATCTCTTTTTTGCATGGTTTCCAGTAAGAAATCACTCTCTAATTCCATCACCCCACTCAGGATGCTAAGTAAACCTGAATAGACACACTGTCCATGAAGGAGTTCAAGAGGCCAAGTGATCAATTATTGGCCAAAGGAGCAGAATATTGCTTACTTGCCTGCAGTTCTTTAAGGAAAACAAGAAAAATTAACAAGGGAAGAACAGTGAAGAAATTGTAAAAGTCCCGGAGTGTATCAACCATCTACAAAACAATTTAATTTTCACAGTCAAGATGTTTCAAATGGTAATGAATAAATCATGTCCCTGTTTGTTAATATGCTTCATCAGGTCTCTTGTTTTGAGAGAAAACAAGGATTCTGCTGGTAGCCTATTTTCCCTTATTTGGTGGCTATAACTTTTTCAGCATTCTTATTTATTTATTTCTCATTAATACTTTGTTACCACTTCTCACAAATGCTGAAAAGACAGATCAATTCAGGTCAGTTCATAATTCAGTTCAAGGAATATTTATTGTATACCTACTATGTGCCTAAAAATGGTCTAGGTGTTTGAGATATAACAGTGATTAAAACAGACAAAGATCCCTCTTCTCATGGAGTTTACAGTCCAGTGGATGGAGACAGAAAGTAAGCCATAAAAGCAATAAATAATATGTCAATTATTTAGTATGTTACAAGGCGAATAATGTCTCTGAAGGTGAAGGTGGGGGTTGGATTACAATATAGGTCAGGGTAGTCCTGTCTGAAAATGTAGAATTGTGAGCTAAGACTTGAAGGAGGTGATAAGATAGCCAAGATTATATCTGAGTGAAGAACTTTTCAGGCAGAGGAAATAGTTAGAGCAAAGCCCTAAAATAGAAATGTCCTTAGAAAATGGAAGATCTACAAGGAGAACAGCAGTGTGGGTAGATTGAGGTAGAGGTGTAGGAAAGGAGTTCATGAATCAGGATTAAAAGGGCAGTGTAGCAGTTTGAAATCTTTTTATGAATCCCAAAAAGAGAAAAATTATGTCTGTGAATTAATTCCATTCCTGTGGGTGTGAGGTCCTTTCATGTGGACTATGTCAGTGAGGCTTCAGTGTGGTATGACTCCGGTTGGTTATATCAGAACCTCTTGCTGGGTCTAATATAAATGGAGGCACAGACAAAGAGAGAGTTCCACCATATGTTATCCTACCATGTGAGAGAAAGGAGAGGCTCAAAGAGTTGAGGCCCAGGGAGTGATGAGCCATATGCCTAATAGCTTGCAGCTGAAATCAGGAACACAATGAAGCAGCCAAGTCTGAGACAGGAGGCCCCGTAAAAGATAAGCTCTATGCCTGGTTGCCCACAACTGAGCTCTGGGATACGGTACAGTCCAGAGGGGAAGGCAGAGATCAGACTGAGATCTGTGGCCAACTTGCTTCAACATGCAGTAGCTGATTTTGGTCAGAAAGCACCTGTTGTTATGGTGCCTTGAGTTGGACTTTTCACAGCCTTGGAACTATAAGTTTTTATCCCAGATAAATTCCCTTTATAAAAGCCAATCCATTCTGGTACTTTGTTTCGGCAGCCCTTTGGCAAACTAATGCAGGTGAGGATAAGGGACTCTTAGGGACATTCTAATGTCTTTTACTTTGAGTGAAAATAGGAGCCATTGCAGGGTTTTGAACAGAAGAAAGAAATGATCTGATCTATGTTTTAATAGGATCACTCTGGCTTCTATGTTGAGAACAGAAATAAGGATGAAGACCATTAAGGGAGCTATTGGTATAATTCTGGTAAGCAATGATGGTGATTCTGGGATGATGAGAAAAAATCAGAGTCTGCAAATATTTTAAAGTTAGAGCCAACCAATGTCAAAGGGTCACTCTATCGCTTATTGAGGTATTTGAGGACCCAGCCACCAAACATAACTTTTCTCATTACCTATACTGCTTAATCAAACACTCTCATAGTTTATAATTTTATACTATTTTACTTTCCATATTCCTAAAGATTTGGAAGCAGAGTGAATCAAAATGAAATTCTAGTTCTGACTGAGAGAATAAAAAAGAAAGAGGTGGTTAAGAACAGTGAAAAGAGGGCAATAAGACTAGAATAATGTATCAATCAAGTCAGGCCAAATTTAAGGGTGATCTGTTCATCACAGGCTAGACCACTCTAACAGAATAGGATTTAGGACAAGAGAGGAGGACAGAAACCATGGTGAAGAGAATTCTAGTATGTATTAATCATTTTATTTAAACATGTATGGAAATTATATGCACAATATTGTATTTTAGACATTTGGGCATGTATTACTGTTTAACAAATTCCACCCAAATTTAACAGCTTTAAACAAGAAACGCTTATTACTTCACATGTTCAATGGGTCAGGAATCCAGGCATGGATTAGCTGGAGACCTCTTGCTCAGGGTCTCTCAGAAGGTTGGAAACAAGCTGTAGGTCAGGATGACAGCCATCTCATCTAGGGGAAGATCTACTTCCAAGCTCACTCATGTGGCTTTTGGAAGGCTTCAGGTCCTCATTGCCTGGAGACTTTAGTTCCTTGTCATGTGGGCCCCTTTAAAAGCCTACTCACAATATGACAGCTTGCTTTCCTCTGAGCAAGAGCTGAGACAGAGTAAGGTAGAACATAAGATGGAAGCCCCAGTTCTCTTGTAACCCAATCTCAGAAGTAATAATCCACTCGCTTCTGCTGTATTCTATTCATTAGAAGAAGGAGGGCTATCTTGTTGACTGCCTACCATAGGGCACCCTAAAACACTGGAATTAAAGTACCTAAACTTTAACTAATGTAAATTTATGCAACTCTTAGATTATCGATTCTCTCTGACAACTAAGTGAATCTTTAATTTTCCCTTTACCCACATGGTTCACTAATTAATACCAGATTATTATTCTTTGTTCATTTATTGTTAAAATTTAATTATAATAAAATTCCATAATTTCTAGAAAACAAAATGTTGGGGTAACTATGGCCATAAGTCTAAGAAAGGTTTTACATAATGCATCCCAAATAATATTCCTCATTAATTTTCTGAATACCCTAACTGAATAGTATCATGACATTTTACATTACTTATAAGAATATGCAAGTACCCTATTAATTTTTCTTTTATAGAAAATGAAAAATCAATTAAGAATTAAGTGAAAATTTAGTTAGAAGAAATAAAGAATATTTTCCCTTAAAAAGCTGAAGATATTTTTCATGGTGGAGTGGACACAAGGGAATATTTAATTCATTCCTTGATATCTACATGTAATGCTTTGATAACTACATGTTTGTTTGATATCTACATATAATGCACTTATAATAGAAAAAGGTATCTATAACTATTCAGGAAATAATCCCATTAGTTCTATGAATTGCAAACCAAGGGATTGCCGTCTCCACAATTTAGCAACCTAGCAGTGCAGTGAAGGGTAGAGTATACATTAGATTCTAAACTGAAGTGTACATTTTGATGACCTGGAGGGCAGGAGTCCCACAAGTTAGTTTACATAAGGAGTTTTGCATTATTTTAGCACATATGAAATTGTCAAAAATGGTAGTGTGGAAAAGAAGGAAGTCTCATATATTCATGTGAGGTATGTGACACTTTTGAGACAAGTCATGTAACAGAGGGGTGGCGGTTAAATCATGCAACATCTGTGATTTCTTCTCATTTGCCATATGGCTCAATGAAATTGCCTTCTGTACATTTATTCAATAAAAGTAAGTCTTTTTATTTCATATTTGCTCAATTGAATGTGTGCGCTTTGCATTTGACTGAGTATGGCTTCTGCAGGGTAGGGATTATGCCTAGCTAACCATCCTATAGAGACCAGTGTTTCACAAGTAATGTTCAATGATAATGATAGAGATAAAATTTCAAAGATCTATGCAATTGGATACTGTGAAGTCTCCTTGAGAAGCAGGCAGAAAGAATTTATAGGAGATAAGCCAAATGGAAAAGATGTGACCACATGCATACAAGTAGTTAAAGGCTCCAAGGATTTCATCTTTTTGTCCCGATCCTGTTACATTTGT
The DNA here is from genome assembly GCF_030445035.2 of Dasypus novemcinctus. Lineage (NCBI taxonomy): Eukaryota > Metazoa > Chordata > Mammalia > Cingulata > Dasypodidae > Dasypus > Dasypus novemcinctus. Next base: position 132,201,611 of record NC_080676.1, read on the forward strand.
AGCAGTTTGATATTATTTATGAATTCCAAAAATAGATGTTGCATTATGTTTGTGAACTGGGTTTTTCCTCTGGGCATATTTGATTATACTGGATTCAGAGGTTTCACTTTTACTTTTACTTGATTGAGCCAAGTCAGTAGGACGTTGTATCCCTCCTCCCTTGGTGGATGGGGACTCACAGAGAAACCTCATTGTAGAGAAGGGAGGTTGGAGTTTTGAGCTGGAGCCTCAGGAGGTAAACACACAGGAGGAGAATGCAGAGAAGCAGATACTTGAGGAAACAGAGAAGGCTCCATTAGACATGGCAGAGGCCCTGGGAAGAGAGATGCTATTCACCTGATAATTTGCAGCTGTAGAGACCAGAGCCTTGAGCAGCTGAGTCTGGAGAGAAATGAGTCATAGGAGAGGGATGAGACTTATGCCAGCCTACAGTAGATATTGGAAGAAGGTGGGATCACAGCCCGTTCAGAGGAAGAGAGAAGCTGAACACTTTCAGATGTCAGCAGCCATCTTGCTCCAACACACAGCAACAGATTTGGGTGAAGGAAGTAACTTCTGTTTTAAGGCCTGGTAACTATAAGCTTCTACCCCAAAGATACACTCTTTAGAAAAACCAACAGATTTCCGGTATTTTGCATCAGGACCACTTTGGCTAATACAACCTGATAGCCTGAAATGATGCATCTCCTAACTTTTGACACTAGTTTCCTAAGTTTTTTACCTTGGCTTACATATCTGGTTTTGATCTCCAAAGTTCCTTGCTTCTATTATCTTTATTCTGTCTCTATCCTCTTATTCTTTTCTCCCTTCATTCATGAATTGAACAAATAACTGTTAGAAGACTATGTGCAGGAACAACTATATTCAAAACAAATAGGTCTTGCCCTAAATGGACTTGACAGGCAAGTGGAGAACAAAAATGCAAATTAGGAAAGTACACAGGAAACGGACTTGGCCCAGTGGTTAGGGCATCCGTCTACCACATGGGAGGTCTGCGGTTCAAACCCCGGGCCTCCTTGACCCGTGTGGAGCTGGCCCATGTGCAGTGCTGATGCGCGCAAGGAGTGCCGTGCCACACAGGGGTGTCCCCCCCGCGTAGGGGAGCCCCACGCACAAGAAGTGCATCCGTAAGGGAGCCGCTCAGCTCAAAAGAAAGTGCAGCCTGCCCAGGAATGGCGCCGCCCACACTTCCCGTGCCGCTGACGACAACAGAAGCAGACAAAGAAACAAGATGCAGGAAAAAGACACAGAGAACAGACAACCGGGGGAGGGGAGGGGAATTAAATAAATAAATAAATCTTTTTTTTTAAAAAAGAAAGTACAGTAAAAATTATAATAGAATATGACAAGTATTACAATAATTGAAATATAAATTAATATGGAGTCATAAAGGAGGCTCTCAAACCCACTTCTGTGGTCTCAAAGATGACTTCCCAGAGTAAGTTATGTCCAAGTAAGACTTGAATTATGTGTGTGTGTATGTGTGCATGTGTAGTGGATGATTTAAGACAGGAAAGAGGCTGTGTGAAGAAGCCCTGGAGTTAAAGAGAAAGAGAGGGAGATAAGAAAATATGAGGTATTTAAAATCTAAATGAAGTCCTAAACTGCTGTGTAGCTGGAACATTATTAAAAGGCAAAAAGAGGAATGTTACAGAATACCCTGAAGATAAAGGGCCATGTGAAGCATGTTAAAGAATTTGGGCTCTGCCTTAAATACAATAAAGTTCTTGAACAGTTTTAAGCATGGTATTAGCACATGCTTAAGATTTGAATTTTAGAAAAATTTAAAATTTAGGAAAATTTTACAAAAACCACTGTCTGCAGTGGGGAGAAAAAAAAAATGAAAGGAGACTTGGCTGGAGAAGAGTAGACTACTTATGAGGTTGTGGTAACATAAGAAAATGGTCTGAATTAGCTGAGTAACAGAGAGGATGAAGAAAAATTTAATGCACTGAACCATATAGAAGAAATATGAAGGAAAGGGAGAAATCAAGGATAATACTTAGATTTCCAACTTGGAACAGAGGGTAGAAGTTGATGAGGAGCAGGTTGATAGCAAAGAAAAACTTAATTTTGCAACAGTCGACACTGCTGGACCAGTGGACCATTAAGAGGAGGCAATCCTGTAAGAAGATGGATTTTCAGGTGTAAAATTTTGGAGAGAAGTTGCCTCTGGAGAGATAAATTAGAGGACATTAACACATACATAGAGGGTTATTAAAGCCAGAGCAGGAAATTTCCTGGGATGTGCAATTGAAATGAGAAGACAATCTTAAATTGATCTCTAAGAAATATCAAAATTTTGGGCCTTACAATAAAAACCTACAAAAGATACTACAGTGTTGGTGAGATTGGATAGGATAGGATGGGGTTGTGGGATACAAGGGATTGCTCAACAGTAGCAAGAGGAGGAGAAAGGTCAAATAATAGAGTCATTCAGTTAGCAGCAAGGAAGTCATTGTTGGCACAAGCAGAGTTTCTATGGTTGATGAGAGCAGAAGCCAAATTAAAAAGAGTTGATGAGTGAGTGGAGCTGAAAGCTAAAGGCAGGGAACAGAGACAACTTTTCCAAAAGGTTTACTTGTGAAGGGATGGTCAGAAAGGACAATAGCTGGTGGTGCATGTGAGGCTGAGTGTATGACTGATAAAAAGAAGAAAGAAGGAAAATAAAGCTTGAAGATAAAGAAAAGTATATATGGGAAAGAGATAGGATCCAGAACACAGTTGCAGGCATTAGCTTTTGCCTAGAGAAATAACTCCTCTTTCCTGGGAGGTCTGTTTGTAGAATTGGGGCCAGGAAGTTAGTCATATTTTCTCTCTGAACAAATAGGCAAGTTTATCAGCCAAGAGTGAGGACAGCAGAATGAAATATTTGAGAAAAGAGTGAAGAAAGCTCACCAGGGAAACATAAAAAAATATTGAAGGGCTACTTGAGTTTGGGCACCAGGAATTTATACTGTCATCCACATGTACATTGTGTGATCATCATCAGTAACACTCAGCAGTTGGGTTAGGTAGGGAGAAAAAGGGCCTTTGGACTGAAGATTTGCCAAGAGAATAGATAAAAGGGTGTCAGTTTCTGAGGACTGCCATAACAAAGTATCACAAACTGGGTGGCTTATAAACAACAGAAACTTTTTGTCTCACAGTTCTGAAGGCTAGATGAAATCAAGGTGTTGACATGACCATACTCTCTGAAACCTGAAGTGGAGAATCCTTCTGTTTTAGTTTCTTGACTGCTAAAACAAATGCCATATAATGGGTTGACTCAACAAAAGGAATATATTGACTCATAGCTTTAGAAGCTAAAATGCTTGCTTTTTCTCAGGGGCAGATATCTTCTGGCTGGCCAGCAATCTTTGTGGTTCCTTGCCTTTTCCCTCACATGGCAGTGTACATGGTGGTGTCTTCTCCTTTCTCTTCCAGGTTCCATTGACATCCAGCTTTTGGCTGCTCCCTGTAGCTTCTTTCTTCTGTGTCTAATTTCCTTTGTGTTTAAGGACTTCAGCCATACTAAGACCCATGTTCATTCAGTTTGAGCACACTTTAAAACATCTTAAAAGATCTTATTTACAAATGGGTTCACACCCACCAGGCCAGAAATTGGGACCTGAATATGACTTTTGTGGGGGGCATAATTCAATTCCCAATGCCTTCCTTGCCTCTTCTATCTTCTATTATTTGCTACCAATCTTGGCATTCTTTGGCTTATAGATGTATCACTTCAATATTTGTTCCATCTTCAAATGACTGTCTTCTCTGTATCTGCCTGATCTTGTGTCCAAATTTTTCTCTTCTTATAAGAACATCAGTCATATTGGATTAGGGTCTACCCTAATCCAGTTTGGCCTCATCTTAACTAGTCACATCTTCAAAGACCCTATTTCCAAATAAGGTCACATTTATGGAACCAGGGGTTAAAACTAAACAAGTATTTTGGGGGGACACAATTCACCATAAGCAAAGGGCAATGGGACTAGGGTGTAAAAAAATATTGGCAAGAGAGTAGTTGAAATGAGGGCCCAGGACATTTAAGCAAGACAGAAAAGGAAAAGAAAACAAGATGGAACCAAGAGAGGAAGGTAAAAGGATCACAGACTGCCAACCCCATGGAGACAAAGAGAGAGAGCTTGAGGAAAGAGAGCAGTGGTCACAGTGGGGCACTCAGAGTTAATATTTTAATGATGAGACAGTTGCAGGTGATAAAAAGATCTGGATGTGGTCATCATAGTGCATTGTTAACGAGGAGTGTTGATGAACGTCACCGGACATGATGTAGTCAAGGAATAAAGCATCTAAAGGCCAAGCAGACCATGAACTATGAATTAGAAATTGTTCAAGGCATGAGACAGACTGTCCAGAAGGTCAGTAGATGACAATAACAAGGAAGGCTAGAGGACAAAATAACCTCAAAGGAACAGAGATTTTTATAAACATTAACACAATAATGCTCTGGATGAAGCACTAGAGAGAGAAGGATGAAGCCCTGCATGCAAAGCTATGCTCTTAGGGGAGAGTCAGGCTTCTGTCAAGGCAAGGAAAAGGTGTTTAATGAAGAATTCAATGGTGAAAGCCTGGAATGGAAGTTCCGCTATGCACTGAGAAAGTGAGGAGATATATATATATATATATATATATATATATATATATGGGTCAGGGAAAATTTTAACAAAAAAAAAAAAGGAAAAGGAGAAATTTAACTGCAAGGAGAATATCGAAAGTTAACGATGATGGCAAGCAGGGTGTAGATTACAGAAGATTTTCAAGAAACATATCTTAGTTTCTGGGTTTTTTTTTGCCTGGTATACAGAGTCTGAAGGCAGCTGAGGCAGAGGTGCTGGGGTTTGAAAGTTGATCTCTAAATAGTGAGTGTGGCATCGATTTGTTGAATAAAAGGCCTCCCTTCTGCCACCACCAATCTTATGACTACGGACCAATGAAAAGTTCCTTCAGCTGAAGTCCCATAAATCTAACTTCAGCCAAAATGGTCATAGTTTGCAATATTTGCAGTTTTGTTTGCTTCTCTCAACATGATATTCACTCTGATTCAGCATGCAGTACTTTTTTCCTGACATACTCAGTTGACATTTGTCAATGACCTAATCTGTAACCAAGCAGTTTACTAAGAGCAATCTAGATTGTCTCTGTTCTTCTACTATGAGCTCCATCATCAATCATGTGTAAATTTTTATTGTTACAAAAATACGATGTTCCAAACAGGCTAGGTTTCATTTCTGAATTTTACATAACTGATTTTTTAAAAAAATTCTTCCAACATATATGAAGGCATTCTGTATTTAAGACAGATTTATTTTTAAGAATAGCAAAGAAAATGCAAAAAACAAAATTTATAATACTCAAAATCCTAGATATTTAGGAATATGCCAAAGAAAGTCTGCAAGTATAAGAACTTTTTTCAAAGTTTTCCTGTATCTGTCATCTCTCTATGGTGAAAGCATTTTGTTTAAATTTCTAGTCCATCAAAGGCCAGTACATATGTACAAAAAAAGGAATTTTTTTCATAAAAATTAAATTAAAAAGACAAAAATGTCTCAATTTTCACTCTTAAAATCAGTTGACAAAAAAAAATGTCCTCTGTCAAATTGCTACAAAAATTTCAAATGTTTATTTTTAGTTTTTGTACTTAACTTGTTGCAAACTTGCAACAGCACAGGGATTGACACCCAGGTCAGCCACAGAGTACATTTGAGTCATGCTGACTTTGAGGTTTTCATCCAAAATATTTCTAGATGTTCACTACTAATATCTGTAGAGATCTTTGTTTTCCAAATGGAAAATCAAACTAAGATGCAGGTGAAAATCAATGCCTCTCGCTTGCAAATAGAAATCATTCTTTATGCACCTTACCTAAATATTACCCTACCTTATAGCAAATAGTTTTTCTAGATCACCAGGAGAAGAAAGCATGAGTAATGATAGAATGAAAAAGAAGGAAGCACTAAGATATACTGGATCATTGATTTATAGTCACATGCAATATTTACATTCCATTTTCTATCAATTCATTCTAAGCAAGCACAATTCTTAATAGTAATGAACATCCCGGTAGTCAAGTGTTCAGCAAGAGTTCTTTAGAAGCAAGAATGTTCTTTTTCTCTCTATTTTAAATGATAGACCTTAGATTCTCTAAGGACTATCAACAACTATTACAGATTTAAAGACTAAACCAATGATGTGGATAATAAAGGTAACTTTATTTTATTGATTTGGTCCAAATAAGAGAAAGTCTGATTTTCTTCTGACAATTGAAAGAGACTAAGCTGATTTGCCCAGAAAGGCCTTGTTATATTTTAATACTTTACTATGTGCTTCCTCAAGAGGACACTGCCACCTCCTTTCATTTCTAGTTATTTAAATGTTACACAGTTTGCTTGCTCTCTACCCTAGTCCACAAACCTTCTTCTCACTTCTCTCTGTCCTTTCATCCTCGGAATCACTTATTATCATCCTTATTAAAGCACCTCTTTAATTAGGACTGTGTTAAAATGGGCATCTATCTTATATTAAAAAGACCCTCTAGGGAGTGGATGTGGCTCAAGTGGTTGAGCACCTGTTTCCCATGTAAGAGATCCCAGGTTGGATCACCAGTACCCCTTAAAAACAAACAAATGAAAAAACCATCTCTCATTGGGAAGTAGCTGAAGCTTCAGTAGTTGAGTGCCTGCCTCCCATGTACTAGGTCCTGGATTCAATTCCAGATACCTAAAAAACAAAAAAGGACCCTTAAAGGCAATCTTGGTATAATAAGCAAGATTCTCTAGCCCTGCTGCTCTGGCTCTCTAATTCTGCCTCTTTCTACTTTTCTCAGAATTCATTCTCCCAGGAGTATAGGTATGGCTGAAGTTTACAACTTTTCCATATTTACAGTCACCTTGAACTAAGGAAAAGAGGTATGGAAAAAAAGAAATTAAATTGTTAACATTTTTCTATATTAGACTTTATGCAACTAGAATATAATAAGATAATCATGCAAAAAATCTAAACTTATTTTTATCTACCCTCCATAGTGCTTATTTCATAACAACAAAGAAAAAAATCAAAGTTTATAAAAAGATGTACAATGTGTGATCAAGAAATTATTCTAATAAAAATGTGAGTTATAGATAATGTTGTATTTGTTCATTTTTAAAAACGTTTATTCAGCAGCTGCTATGTTCTAGGCCTTGGGATACTGTTGTAAACAAATCAGATAATCTGGAAGATTGGTGCAGAGGGTATTAAAAAATAATTCAGCATAGCCTGTACAACGCAACAATATAATTTCAGAACCAACATATTAAAAACAAACCAATTTTGCAAAATAACATTAAAATTACTTGTGTATTCAGTAAATTGGAATGCTTCTACTTGAAATATAAGGGAGTTAAGGCATGCTGGAGTATGCTAGCTAGTTTCATATTGGGGGAAAAGTATAATTCAACAGTATTATGGCTAATATTTTTAGGACACTATATTCTCTTTAATTCTCCACAATGCTTTTAAGCGTTCAGGCATGCAAATCGTGTTAAGAAAATGCTGGAATTTGAGCAAAATATAAGAACTATTTTTTTGTCTAAATTTTTATGTATTTAAAGGATTCATTTCTTGAGCAAGTTTATTAAAGTAGGCTTCCTTGTAAGGAAAATAAAACCACACATTAAGACATAGTGGCTTCAATCATGTATGAAATTATTTCATTATGCCTATTAGAAAATCACTACACCATATTTCACCAAAAGAAATACAAGCACATTATGCAAGTGAGAGCATTACTTCTGATCAGGTATGTATCTGAAGCAGCCAAATTTTTATATCAGGGATTGTATTATTCTGGCCACCTGGGGAAATAAGCAGCCAGGAAAATCTGGTTCCAGCTGGAAGAAGACTAATGCACTAATATTTATTTATGAAAGCATCATATATTCTACTCTTCCAGGAATTATTGCAGTAAGAGTTTCACCCCAGTGTACATAAGGTGAAAATAGAAGCCAGAATATTTTTCTACATGAAAATGCCACAACATTCTGCTGAAGAGAGGCTAAGGATTTTTCTTTTTTTAAATCAAAACAAGTTTACTATAATCTTATTCATTTTTTTGTTAAGTAGAGGCCTTTCAGTTGGGTAATATGTTGTTATATGAACAGATTTTTTATAAATTGAAATTTTTTTAAGATAAATCAAGACTCAGGATAGACATTAGATTAATAGTCCTCATCTTCTCTAAAAAGAGAAGGACTCAGATAGTTTAACTATTTTCATCTTTCAAAGATTATTCATGTGAATATCCTTGGTGAGCTCATTGTTGTCTACAAAGGAAACTCTACGTTTTCTTTTAGAGCTATATAATCAAATGACCTATCAAATTAATTAATAGAATTTCAATCTAGTGCAGCTAGCATGCTAATTAACTTGTCAAGTATGTATACCAAGTCTGCATGCAAGTTATTTTTAAAAGTGCTTGCAAATGTGTATGTATAATTGCAAAAGGAAGTAATATCTCTGAAGCAAATCACAAGAATCTTGGAACAACGGCTGGCTCCATTGGGAGAGGAGAACTGGGCAGCTAAGGAGCTAAGAACTGAGGAAGACAGACATATTTTACTATAAACCTTTTGTATTTTGAACCCTGTGCCACCAACATATATTAACTGTTCCAATTAAATCTTTGCACAAGATCCAACAAAGGAAAGAAAGATAAAAGAAGAAAAGAGGAGGGACACAAAAAGAGAGAAAAAGGATTGGAGAAGGGAGGGAGAGGAGAATCGGAAAAATTAGCTTTCTATCAGATTATTGCCACAAAATTGCCTTTGTCTGAAATCCACTTTTCTTCCTGTCCTTCTTCCCACAAATTCTGGATCTTATTCAGGTCATCATCATCTCTCACCTGGTTGACTGCCACTGTTTTCTGTCTTCCCTGACACCAAGGTTATTATTGGCTCAAACTCATCCTCCACCCAGTTGTCGCTCCTTAGAACCCTCCATGGCTCTCCACCATCTACAGAAGGAAGCTCAAACCCCTTAAAAGAGCATACCAATATTCTCCACCGCCTCTCCATGTCTAACTCTTATTTTCTCCTCCCTTATACTTTAAACTCTCATAGCACTTAACTACCAACTTTTCCTTTTACAGTATATGCTGTTTCTTGTTCCTGCCTTTGCTCATGTTGTTCACACCACCTTAAAAGTGGTGTGACCTTTGTATATGTTACTAGAATAAAATTTAAAGATAAAACACAGGACTGCATAATGCAGTGAACCCTGTTGTAGATGATGGACTATAGTTAACAGTACAAATATAAGAATGTTCTTTCATGAAATGTAACAAATGTTCACCACTAATACAAGGTGTTAATGATAGGGTGGTATAAGGTAAAAATACATCTAATGTAAGCTATGGATGGTAGTTAATAATACAATTTTAATCATCTTTCTTCAATTGTAACAAAGGAGCCACACTAATGTAAAGGGCCAATGATAGGGATTACATGAGAATGCTATATTTTCAACACAATTTTTCCTGTAAACCTGCCACTTCTCTAATAAGAAACAATTAAATAGGATATATTTCACCCAATACACCTATGTAATGGATGTTTTAAATGAGGTAATCCATGTAAATTGCTTTACACAGTGCCTAGAACATAGAATCTTGCAATATATGCTGGCCCCTACTGTTTAAAAAAATGTAATTATCAAGAAATACTATCATCAATTACAATAAATGTTCCATGCCAATACAAGGTGTTGGTGGTGGAGTGGTGAATGGGAATTCTGCATCTTATGCATAATTGTTCTGTAAACCCACAACATCTCAAATTAAAAAAAAAAAAATGTTGTGACCCTTCTACCCATATACAATGTTGTTTTACAATTATCTGTTTGAGTAACTGTCTTCCTCTCTGAACTGCACTATGCCTTCATCACATTAGTCTGACCAAGGTTCACTAATTGGTCTGACACAAATTAGATGGTTAATTCATACTGACTAACACTGAAAAATAGAGTTCCCTCAATCCAACTCTTTACAGTCATAAGAAAGACATTTCACCTGTCATCTCCCTTTTTGTTCAATGTAAAGAGTACAATACACCTAAACAATTTACCTCCTGTGTAATTGTTTATATTGTACCTAGAACCCAAACGTGCTAGTAAGCATATCAGAACCATTGAATTCTTCACATCTTTATTATGGAAAGTTTCAAGACTACACAAAAGTCAAGAGAATCTTCTAATGAACCTGCATCAATGTCTTACCAATTTTATTTCATCTGCCTCCTTATCCATACACTTTTTTTTAAGGTACTGGGGTCAGGGATTGAACTCCAGATCACATATGTGGGAAGCAGACACTCAACCACTTGAGCTACATCTTTTTCCCATACACTTTTAAAACAAATCTCAGTCATTGTAGCATTTTACCTGAAAATGTTTCACTATGCTTCCCGAACTTGCAAGGAATTTTTTTTTAACATAAAAGACCATGCCAATGACTGACATTTCACCTGTGGCATTATAATCAATTTTAACATTTATAATCATTACATGAGGACTAAAATCCAAAATTATTTTGGATATATTTAAATAATTCGGGCATTATTCTACTTTGCGGATAGTTCTCTTGACAGTAACTGGCAAGGGCTTGGTGAAGATTAACAGTCTACATTTTTGGAGAAGGCCAAGGACTGTGTGTTCAGGTCAGGACTGAAGGGTATTAAAAGAACTCTGAGGAGGATATTTCAAACATCTTGGCTATGTCACTCAAACTAATGCTGCTAATCCCTTCACTCTCGTATACGATAAATTCCTATCTTCATTTTTTTAGAAAATGTTAGTCTTTTCACTTGAGTTATCAAAGATAACCCTAGAGCATTAAAACTGTCCTGTTTCAAAACTATCTTGCAACTATTATCACCACAACAATAATGCTTTTCTAAATGTATAGTGTTTTAGACGGCTTAGGCCACTCAGTCAGTATGAGCTCAATTGAGGAACTTAAAAACAACCACCACCAGCAAAAGGAGAGTTAACATCAACCAATCTAGTAGTGAACAACCTGCTCCCAGGATTAGCTGTAGATGCAGCAGTTCCATCCTTGAAATTGCCTTCTCTGTGGAAAAATATTTGTGAATCTCCTAGGAATATAAACTAGAGCCATTAAATAGATAAAAGCTCTTTCAAGGATGAAGGGATAATTTTCCTCACAGAGAGGTAAAATAATAGATCATAGTAAAAGAAATACTTAAAGAATATTTTTTTTTAACCTGTAGAGCAGCACAACACGAACAGTGAACCCTAAGTTAAACAAACCAGGGACTACAGTTTATAGTACAATTATAATTATGAGCTTTCATCAATTATAATACATGTATCACAACAATTGTGCCAGTATGAAGTTTTGTGAATTCCAGAAAGAATCTCATTCTTTGAACTAATCCTTTCCTGTGGGTATGGGACCCTTTGGATACATAGTTCACAGTTAAGAAAACTTTCAATTAGATCATGTTCAATTAGATCACTTTAGAGACTTTGATTGGACTTCTTCTTCAGTGAGGCATGACCCAGGTTGGGTCTCTGCCCTCTTGCTGGAGGCTTATATAAGCAGAGATCTGAAAGCAGAAACACACGCAGGGAAAAGAAGCTGCCATTTTTACCTGCCATGTGAAAACGTTTCCAGGATAGAGAGGATGAGAAAGAAGCAGGAGGCTAGAATCAGCAGAGGAACTGGAGCTGAAGAAAGGAGGCTCAGAAAGAGATGAGCCATATGCCTGATCACCCACAGCTGAGCTCAGGGAGAAGATGACTGGGGGAGGAGGCAGGGACCCAGATGGAGAGCTGCCATTTGCCTTGTCACATGGCAGGAGTCCAGGATTTTCCAGTGGCTTACTTTGGTGAGACAGCATCTCTGATGATGCCCTGATTTGGATATTTTCAGAACTGTAAGATTTTGCCCTAACGCATTCCATTATAAAAGCCAACCCATTTCTGGTATTTTGCTACCAGCATCTTTAGCAAAGTAAAATACCAATGTAAAGTATAGATGATAGAGGGATATATGGGAATCCTGTATTTTATGCATGATTGCTCTGCAAATTCACAGCTCCTCTAACTAAAAAAAAAAAAAAGGAAAAAATTAATTCCTTACATTAAAAAATATGTAATTCATTTCTAATAAAAATAAATGGTTGATTTTGTGTATTTCTTTGCAAAAAATTGTAGTTTTTCAGTGTTTTCCTGGTTACTCATGTTCTTTTTAGAGAATCTAAAAAAAAATGTGTTAATGCTGACAATTAACCTTAGGAACAAAACAGGAACTCAAAAATACTGTTGTAATATGCTAAGTCCCTAAAGAAAATAGCAACAATTCCTTTTTCTTGCTTTGTTTTGTTTTGAGTTTACTTTAAATTGATCATGTGGATATTAAACACAAGAGTCTATTGCCTGTTTGTCCGTAGTAGGCGCTAATCATTTCACCTGCCTTAGCAATGGTTTTAGATACACATTAAAATATACCTGCAACTTGGCATGAGAAGTCAGTAAAGAAATAATTTGAACTGCTTACACTTAAATATAGATGAAAATTAATTAAATATGCCTATGACAATAATTTTGACTTTTCATACATCAAATTTGATTTTTGAAATTTGCTTTCTGAAAAACTAGTTTTGAAAGATTTAATCTGCTGAGAGATAAGCCATTCGTTTTGCAAGTTTATATATACTCAGAAAGACAAAGTGTGAAGGGAAAATCTCTGGTTTAGGGGAAATCTTTTATAATTATTGTTATACTACCACAGGTTTTATCTTTTGGTAGGGTTTTAGTGTTTTTTTATTTTTCTCTAACCTATGAGTTTGCCAAAGCCAGTTAAGATCCATTAAACTCAGAGGAATTACAAAATAGGTAACTTTTCTGGAGTGCTAAAATACTATATGTCTTGACCAAGATGGTGGCTATGGGTGTGTACATATATAAAAATTCATGAAGCTATAAACTTACAATTTATGCACATTATACCTCATAATATAAAAAAGTATCATGCTCAAAAGTGACAAATTCAGAGGTTTTCATATACTATTGAATACTATTTAATTCCTATAAGGAAGTGGTTAGTGGAAGCTTCTTTCTGAAATAATATGACTGTTCAATTAAACCGAGCACACAAATTAACACTCATTGAAGTGGTAAGAAATTTTACTGACTATATCCTGCTAAACAAAATGCAAAATAATTACCTAGTCACATAGTCAATGCCCACATTCATCTTAGAAGTAGATTTCACTGATTGTTTAATGCAATATCCAATTATATAATTAAATTAATATAATTAGTATGTTTGTATTAATCCAGTTAAGCCATTCAATTTATAAATAGAACCCCTGGACTAGTCATCCCATTTCTTTCTTTGGAATTTAGCAATTCTAAGTGTTGCCCCAGTAAACCATAAATCTGGTCATGAATCAACACTTAATTATTTTGCCTATTTAAATTGTTTACCTTTACCATGCAGTTATTCAGAATTAACTTGGAAGAATTTGGAGGGTGGGTCAGGTTACAGTATAATGTGACATCTACAGCTTTGTGCTGGTAGGGATAGAGTTTAAAGGGTTGAGGGATCTTTCAACATTGACATGTCTACAGCTTTATAAGGTAGAAGTTACAGAAAATTCTAATTAATTCTCTAGTGAGAATATATAGTGCCCAAGTTAAGATCTTTCCTACAGCTCTATTTTAGCAAACATTAAATGAGTAGCATGACCATACGGAAAGCTATCAATGAGATAAGAGAGGTACTGCCTGTGGCTGATCCTGGACAGGTTTTCATGTTGCTGTATATTCCAGCCACATATGAGGCACAGAGAAGTCACAAGAAGCATGCCTTAGATAAACTATGGTTTGCAAACCTCATAGTACTTAGGCACAGAAGCTAATGTACTCTGACCAGGTTAAAAATACTCCTTAACATGAAGGTAAAAGAGTTTGAACCTTTAAAAATGCCATCTCTTAAAATAATTTAGAGGCAATATATTGGGGTACAATATGGATTTTCTCAACAAAGAAAAACAAAAAGTACCTTTAGTTTCTGAGAGTAACCATTATCCAAACAAACAGCAAATCCCATGAACAGACAGTAAAAAATTCATTTCAAGGTAACAAGCATCTGAATTACCTATTGACTCTTCATTGATATTTCATTTGTAATTTTCCATAGGCTGAAATATAATAGCTAGAAGATATTGGCCTTCCTGATTTTTTAAATTAATAATTCTAGATACTGAAGATCAGAGGATAGAATAAAATTATATTTTTATAGCTCACACATACTGTCATTTTAATGTATGTTGGTGAGATTTAAAATAAGTTTAAGGAAATAAATCAGTTTTGACTACAGTTCTTTTGTTTCATGTAACAGCAAAAATAAATGAAATATATTTACTAGTGATCTCCTTTAAAGTACTGAAGAGATAATTAGAATACATGAAAGTGGTTCTGTGCTAGAGAGAAAGAACAGAACAGGTATCTCAATCACGGGACCACCTAGATTTGGAGCATTAAGTCACTTTTCTACACCTGTATCTTTTTAATCATTGTGGCATCTCATTCACTGTTTAAGTGTATGTGTGTGTGTTTGTATTGTGGGCTCTATAGTTTTGATCCTATCAAATACCCTATTCTGAGTCCTCTTGAATTGTCATAGAAACATTTGTATGTTTCAAGTATGTATTAACTAAAAGAGGATTACAGAATATGGCAACCTTGAGTCAAGTTAAAAGTGGATTGCATATGGTCTTGGTTCTGCATTAACTCTCTTAGTCATCTATTTCTACTGCACTATTTTGATTGTAATCTCTTTGCTTAGTTTTTCATGTCACATATGATAATGTGAAGTTTAGTAAGAATAGACAATAATTTCTAACTTATAACATTGGATTAATAAAAACTAGAGTATACGGTGGTGGAGCAATGTATGGAAATCTTTCATGCTATGCATGATAGTTTTGTTAACTCATAACTTCTCAAATTTTAAAAAAATGATCTTAAAAAATTAATGAACATTGTAGGACAATGATACATGTATGCATTGTTGAATGCAAAATGTAAATTCTTTGTCTCCAATTAATTTGTTTAGTAAAATTGACATTGTCACTTAAAAACAAAAACTGTAATATACAGTTAAAATTTTATATTCTTCAAGGAAGAAGAAACTTTCTGGCACAAACTCCAAAGGCTGCATTTCCTTGGCTTTTGCCTTAAACTAGAAGTGACAGCCATGAGTTAAGGAAATAATTACGGGAAAGGATACAGAGGAATATAAACCAAAAAAGAAGAGACATGTAATACCTATGAATTACAACTTTATATGGTCAGCATTTTTATTTGTAGAGATAGTCTGATTATGTATTATCTTTATGTAAATAAATATGGTCACAGGACATGTAAAATATTTATAAATTACGTGTCAGGTGCAAGTGCTTGTTTATGTTTGATGTTTATTGCTCCTATCACTATACAATCGAGGCACTTTAAGGAAATTAAAAACACAAGTTAGTTCTAGCTGTACCTATAATAAATTCAATTTCATAAAAAGAATTAATCCTCCAACTGAAATATAATTTTCGTAGATTGACTTCCCTTTTCTAAATAATGAGTAAAAATATCCAATGAAATATTGTTTACAAGCTTCCAGGTTAAGATGGGGGATTAGAGCTGCAGTTTATACTTTCCTTCCCATAAACCTTAGCAAAATGAGCAAAAAAATAGTAAAATCCAATCAGGAAATGTTCACCAACAGCTAACAAGCAAGAATGAAAGAATATTATAATGCAATTTTTTTTAAGATTTATTTATTTATTTTTATTTCTCTCCTCTCCCCCCGCCACCCCCACCCAGTAGTCTGCTCTCTGTGTCCATCCACTTGTATTCTTGTCAGTAGCACCGGGAATCTGTGTCTCTTTTTGTTGCATCATCTTGCTGCATCAGCTCTCTGTGTGTGCGGTGCCACTCCTGGGCAGACTGTACTTTTTTCACACAGGGCAGTGCTCCTTGAGGGGTGCACTCCTTGCCCATGGGGATTCAGCACTCCTTGCACATATCAGCACTGCATGTGGGCCAGCTCACCACACGGGTCAGGAGGCCCTGGGTTTGAACCCTGTACCATGTGGTAGGCGGATGCTCTATCAGTTGAGCCAAATCTGCTTCCCTATAATGCAATTTTTAAAACCTTGCCAATGCAAGAAACAGACGTTAAAACAACACAGATTTTTTCTCTTAAGTTCTGCAGCACAGAAATCTGAAGTCAGTTTTACCAGGCCAAAGTCAAGGTTTTGTCAAGGCTGGTTCCTTCTGGAGGCTCTCAGGCGATAATCAGTTTCTTTGCATTTTTCAACTTCCGGTGGCCACCTCTATGTGTTTTTGTGGTCCCTTTCTCCATCTTCAAAGCTCACCACTCCAATCTCTGTTTCAGTAAGCACAGTGCCTTCTCCTTTCGCTCCTCCTGCATCACTCTTGTAAGAAATGCTGTGATTACATCAGGTCAACCCAGATAATCCAGGATAATCACGTCATGGCAAATTCCTTAATTTAATCATATCAGCAAAGTCCCTTTTGCAGATGAGGTAATGTACATGGCTCCCAGGGATTGCGATGTGGACATATTAGGGGGTCCATTATTCAGCCTATCACGCTATAAATTCTTCCTAGGGTTTTAATTTCAAAGTCTATGGCTCACAGACTAAAGATTCCATAAATACATTTCTGCAGATGCTTTTCTACTAAGCCACAGACCTATCCCTCCACTTTCCTCCATTTGAATATCCCACATGTCAAACTTCAGAATATCTAGGCACTCACCAGTTCTTCTTTTTAAATTTTTTTTTTGTAAATAGAAGTATTCTTTCCTTTCTCATGTATTTAACTTTTCCTTCAAACTGCATCTATTTCACTAGAATGTAACATGGTCAGGCACCCTTTCTTCCACATTTGTATGTTTTCTCAAAGAAACCTTTCCTAAGTCTTTTTGCAAGGTTAAATCCCTATATTTTGTCCTTCATATCACTATAGCACTTTACATCTATAGTATTTAACACATAATTTTACACAGTGAAATAATTTTATAGGAATTTATTGGTATGAATATTTTACTAGGCTATTTCCTCCACTAGACTATAAGCTTCCTGAAAGAATAAACCATGTCTGCTCTGGAACAATACTGAACTTCACACAGATGTTCAAAAAACATTTGCTGAATGTTGAATAAGTGCCTATACTTTGCCAGGAAATGTGCTAAGTGCTTGGGAAAAAATAATATTCCGTAATTGATATGGAATTCCTGTTTGGAGTGAGGGAAAAGTTTTGGTAGTGGATGGTGGTGATGGTGGCACAACATTGTGAAAATAATTAATGTCCCTGAATTGTATGATTGAAAGTGGATAAAGTGAGAAATTTTAGATTGCATATAAGTTAGCAGAATAAAAAGTTTAAAAAAATGGAACTGTATAATACAAAGAGTGAACCCTAATGTAAACTATAGACTATAATTAAAAGTATAATTATAATAATATTATTTTATCATTTATAACAAAGATACCACACTAATGAAAAGTGTTAATAATGGGGAAACTGGGTGTGAGGGGGAGAGTATATGAGAAATCTGTATTCTTTGCATGATTTTTATGTAACCAGCAATTGCTCTAAAAAAAACAAAAAACCAACCCTTATCCTTACAAAAGTGTTCCAAGGCACTTATAAGAAAGAAGTCACAGAAGACAGGGAGGATTTGTGGAACTAATTCTGTGATTTAATCCCAGTTCTATATCACTTCCAAGGTTTGTGATCATCTCTCTGTTTTGAGATTGGAAGCAGCATCTTAATGTACAGTTATTCTGAATTCTTTCTTTATTTTTGACTATTTTCAGTTTCTAAATCCTGTGTCATTTACATTTTAGTCTTCAGAATAATAATAATAATCAGAAGCCATGCAAATACAGGCAGGTCCTAGTACTTTTTCCCCTTCTTTAAATAGTGTTGGTAATTTTGATGAGCAGGCAAGATACTGAAGTTCATTTTTGTAATTATTTTGGCTTTGTCATGGGTTGAATTGCATCCTGCCAAAAGACAAGTTCAAGTCCTAACCTCCAGCCCTATGAATGTGACCTTATTAGGAAATGGGGTCTTTGAAGATGTGATTAGTCAATAGGAGGCCAAACTGGATTGGGGTGGGCCCTAATCCAGTATGATTTGTGTCCTTATTAAAAGTGGAAATTTGGACACAGTGACAGATGGATACTCGGGAGGCTGATGCATCTATAAGTCAGGGAACACCAAAAATCACCAGCAAATCCCAGAAGTAGGAGGAAGCAAGGAAGGGTTTTTCCCTACTTGTTTCAAATGGAGCATGTCCCTGGGACTCCTTGATTATCAATGGGACAAATATGGGATACAAGGAATTACTGTTGTTTTGAACTACCCTGTTTATGCTACTTTGTTACAGCAACCCTAGGAAACTAAGGTAGTACTTAAGAAATTAGTGCTTGTTTTAAGTTTCCCAGCTGCTAAAATGAATACCATAAATACCGTACATTGGGTTGGCTTAACAGCAGGAACTTACTGTCTCTAGATTTCAGAGGCTAGAAGGCCTGCTTCCACCTGGGGTCAGTGTCTTCTGACTGGCTGCCAATCTTTGGAGATTCCTCGGCTTTTCCATCACTTGGCAATGCACATGGCAGCATTTTCTCTTTTCTCTTCTGTGTTCTGTTAACTTCCAGCTTCTTGCTCCTCCTTGACTTTCCTCTCTGTGGCTTTCTCTATAAGGCCTCCAGTAACAGCAAGAAGACCCATTCTGATTGAGGTGGGCCATACCGGAACTGAAGAAACCTCATCAAAAAGTTCTACTTACATACAGTGAGGAGTAGCAGCTGATTTATCAATGAGATTGTGACTGAAAAGTGTAGTCTAGGGATGTAAATGTCAATGGAAGGAAAACTAAAGAATAATAGAGGCAGGGGTTCTTAACCTTTTTGTTCCATGGACCCCTTTGCTGGTCAGGTGAAAACCACAGACTCCTTCTCAGAATGTAGCTGCAGATAGTTGTATGACACTAAACTAGCATCAGGTCTAACAACTACTGTAATTTTGAAGTATGGATGAGCAAAAGCGATTTTCTGAGATATGTAACAACTGAAATGTGAAATGAAATGAATACTACTGTAATTTATTGCATACATTCATAAGTGAAGGAAATACTAGATTTCAGTTAGAGGTCAGAGAAAATAAAGATATTTCAATTCAAGCTCACGGACCCCCTGAAATCTTTCCACAGACCCCTTGATGGTCTGTGGACCCCTGATTAAGAATCCCTGATCTAGGGACTGAATAACACAGTGAGACAAGAGGTGGATAAGAATTGTGGCTAATAGTACAAATGCAAGAATATCCTTCTGTGAACTAGAACAAATGTACATCACTATTGCATGGTGTTGGGATGTGGAGAAGCATGGGAAAAATTTGATCAATATAACCTATGGACTATAGTTAGAACAATGCTGTAATATTCTTGCATCAATTCCAAAGATGTACCGTGTTAGTAATAGGGAATTATAGAAAAAAAATACGCCACATGTACACTATAGACCATAGTTAGTGGTAATAGTCTGATGATATTATCTCATAATCTGTAACAGATGTTCCACAGTGATGTGGTATGTTGGTGAAGGGTTGTTGTATGGAAATTCTACACATGTTCATGATTGTTTTGTAAATTCACAACTTCTGTAATAAAAACATGTATTTTTTAAAGTCCTATTTACAATGGGTTTACACCACAAGAATAGATTAAGATTAAGAACATGTTATTCTGGGGTAAATAAATCAAAGCCACTACAGTGAATAAGCAGGACTGGGATTGTTTTTCTTTTCAGTCGTCTTGCCAAAATAAAACATACTTTTATCTTCATAGGGCAAGCAGAAAGGGCCTTGGATGGAGAATTTAGATAAGGGTATTCACTTCCCTAAATGGAAAATTGACCTAATCTATGGAATTATAATAGGCATTCTATTTATGGGTACAGTTTGGCTGAGGAATTCACAGACACACCGAACAGCCATATCCCCACCCTTGCCTATTCCCCTTCTTTTCCTTTCTTGCTTGCTTGCATGCAGATGTTTTGATATGTTTCTATTTCCCAGCTTGAGGGAGATATTAGGTGTTATGGAACAGACTGAAAATACCTTGAACCCAAAACTGGGAACAAGCAGCCACAGTTGCTTGTCAGAGCAGGAACTCTGCACACAGCTTGCTTGAAACATAGTTTTTGCTCAGTGTTAGGGCCCCCTGCCCCCACCCCAGGGTATACAGAAACCCTACACTTGGGCAGTACAGCGTCCCTCCTGTCCTACACAAAGTGGGTCATGTGGAGCCGCCATCCATAGGTCCTGACAAGAGTGGTTGGCCTCCCCTGGGGACCAGCCATTATGGGATCTCTTCCCCTATCTTTTGTTCCCTTTATGTTGTATTTGTAATAAAGTGATGATTTGTTGAGAATCTCTATTCTGTTGTGCCTGAGCCTGTGTTCCCAAGACATACAATAGAACAATTGATCCACAGATTTACCCCAAACTTCTGAAATAGCTCAAGTCCAATTTACCATCTTGAGGGGCTAGTGACATGTTATATACATGAATCATATCCTGAAGTTTCCATGTGCTTTGAATGGGCCTTGTCAATAGCTAATAGAATTCCCAACACCCAGCCATCTAGGGCTTTCTAATCTACCAGGCCCCCTATTCTTCCTCACCATTCAAAATTGTATGCCCCAGAGACCCTCTTCCTCATGTAACTACAGCTTGAAACTAGAAAAACACAGTCAAGATGTACTTATTAAAAATGTGGAACTAATTTACCCTAGCCATAATCAAGAGTTTACTTCTCCCTACTCTAACTAGTAGACTAGTTAGGAATTCAACAAACAGCCATTATGTCATTGTCACAAGTCTAGTCAAACCCTTTTAATTCTCTAGGTAGGCTAGATTTTACTCAAAGCCCTGCTGAAGTGTCCCACTGATAAATCCTGATTTCTGTATCAAGCATTAGAGCAACTTTTGTTTCTAATTTCTAACCCATATTTTTAATTAGAAGAGATTCAAATAATGACAATAAAGTTAGACTTCTGGCTTTTCAAATCAGAATTAACAATCTTTGCTTGATTAAATCTGAAAGCCAGCTAATAGAGCTAGTTTCAGTGAAATTAACCAGATTCTATAATTTGAAAGAAATTTGTACATGTGATGGTACAATACAATATTTATGAAGATATTTTTTCTATAACTAGAGAGGTACCTGTTAATGGGTTTATAAAAAAAAAGGAAGATTCTGTAATTATCACTTGAACAACTCATTACCTGTTTCAGAATTTTACCAAATAGTCAAGTTCTTTATTATTTCTAATTTGGAATTAAAGGAGGGTGAACAACCACTATTAATTATAGTTACTATTCTTTTCAAAGGACACCTTACCTTGTGTCAGTTTTCTAAAAGTATGATTGAGAAATGATGGAAGTTGTTTTGCTTTTGCAAAAAGACTTCATTTAAATTACCTAAGCTACTACCCAATTTTTTCAACTCTATTTTAGTCCTTTCTCCCCTGCTGCCACCTCATTGTTTTACAAGTAATAATAAATGTGATAATGAGTAATGGCATCTATTCATAGAAAATGTGAAAGGTCTAAAGTTACAGTACTTTTCATTAGGAAAATGTGTCTCTAGCAGAGTGAGGTACCTTGACTTAATCAGCCCAGCTCCAGTTCTGTAAAAGAAATAAATTTTCCTTAAGTTGTACAGAGTCCTCTTCCTTTCCTCCCCTCCTCACCACTCCAGTACTATTAAGTACACAGCTTTTTCATGGTAGTTTAAGTGTAAAGAAATGCTTCAACTCTTATTCTTATCCATTAAAATGCAAATGATGTGGGGCTTTCTGATTGTTTAATCCCTTGGGAGCTTTTGGATACGCAACGTTGAGTGCATGTTTTCAAAGTGAATTCTGATACATCCTTCATCTTCTCCTGTCTAACATGCAGAACACAGTGAATAATTAGTTTTAAGCCAGGAAAGCAAGATATATGTAGAGATTAAAAATACTTTGTCTACTTGGTCTCCTTTTGGGACTAACTGCGTGATGCAGGGAGTCCATTTAAAAACTTGAGTTTGCACATGTTAATTCTATAGCTCTTACATACCAAGATTTCAAAACTATTTATCTCTTAATTGACATTAGTAGGATGTACACTAGTTAAAACTCCAATACTCTCTGTAACCAAAGTATGAAAAGTGGCTGTCCATAAAAGTCTGTCATTTTTAAAAATATGGATATAGTTTTTTTTGTCAGAGGTTTACTTGAAATGTTATTAAACATTCAAAGACCATGCATTTACTCTTACAAATATACTTCAATATTACCAAAATAAAATTCTAAAAAGAGAATATTAAATTTGTTATAGCAGAGATATAGTAAATGTGTATACAAGTACACATACATATATACACACACAAACATGCATATGTGTATATGTATGTATAGATGTGTATGTATTTGTGTGTGTATATATACACACATATATATATATATCAGTTTTCTTAATTTTGACAGAGTGATATCAACATGCCTTTTTAAGGTGACTTACCCTTATCTACACATCCCTTTTAGCCAGCTCAAGGGAAAACAGTGTAATGTCCATCTCCAGTATCTTCGTTTTATTCTCTCTCTTCAAGGAACACTTACTACCCAAGCCACTACTTGTTATCCAGATTTGGCTTCCCTATTTACCAATTTTGTGGTAAGAGTTACCTATTTTGTATCACATTTCTTTAAGTCCCAGTTGATATAATAAAGAAACCTACCTCCCACATCAATATTTGCATAAGTATACATATTAGTCCATATACGGGGAAAAGATGTTTAAAACCACAAATTCCCAGTCATGGTAAGGATGTCCGTCCAGCTAGTCTGGAAGGTGTTGGTATTTAGCAGCAATATGAGCCCTTTCTCTGGCTCTCAAGATACCTCATGTAGCCCCCATTACAACTATGACTGAAGAACAACCACAGGTCAGTTGTTCATGAAGGCCGTCTGTGATGCAGCCAACACAGGGAACTGTCTCTTCTCCCAGAGATGGTTTGCGGTGTTCTGACTCAATGGAATTGCCTTCAAGGTGACCAATGCTGGAACCAAGAGCCAGACCAAGATGGTACAGAAGCTGTGTCTAGGAGGACAGCTCCCATTCCTGCTGTATGTCACTAAAGTGAACACAGACTTCAAGAAGATTGAGGAATCTCTTGAGGCAGTGCTGCCCCTCCCAGGTACCCCAAGCTGGTAGTTTTAAACCCTGAATCCAATACAGCTGGTCTGTGCATATTTGCCAATTTTCTGCCTTGATCAAGAATTCAAGCCCAGCAGTCATTGATAACCTGGAAGAGGAGCTCCTGAAGGCCCTGAAGGTTTTAGACAACTACTTGACTTCCCTCTTACTAGAAGTGGATGAGACCAGTCCGAGGATGAAGGCTGCTCTGAGAGGAAGTTTCTGGATGGCACCGAGCTCACCTTGGCTGACAGCAACCTATTGCAATAAGAATTATCTGGGATTCTCCATTCTGGAGGGGATCTGGGGAATGCACTGGTAATTGTGCAACACCTATGCTCAGGAAGATTTCATGTCAAAACCTGTCCAGATGAGGAGGAGATTATGCTGACCAAGTGGCCAAGGCCCTCAGATAAGCTGCTCTTGAGGCTCCTTCACTCCCTCCATTTTCTCCACAAAAGCCCTAGGTGGTTTCCACCCAATGGACACATTCCAAAGTGGCCAGTGGGCAGGGAATCCTGGAACATTTGTGTGAAGCTGGCTTGAAGGGTGAAGGAAATGATGGCATACCTGGTTGAGATTTCTGTTGGGAGGGTGGGGTAGATAAGACAGCATTTCACTAACAAATACAGAATGAAAACAAAAATCAAAAGTCTCATGTAATTAACTTTCAACTATTACAGAAAGGAAGATCCACTTTGAAGTGTGAATACTCAAGAACCATGGTCCCAAACCAATGTCACAGCCAAACCAACAAGCATCATATCAATTATGCATCTTTTTGTGAAGACCATATCAAATACAGTTACTTGGATTTTCCATGACCTTCCTTTGTTTTTTTTTTAAAGATGTGTTTTATTTATTTAATATTTATCCTTGCCCCTCATTGTTTGCACTCACAGTCTCCTTGTCTTCTCTTTCGGAGGCACTGGAAACTGAACCCAGAACCTCCCATGTGGAAGAGAGGCACTCAATAACTTGAGCCACCTCAGCTCCCTGGTTTGTTCTGACTCTCAGTGTCCCTTCTCTTTCTGTCTGTTTGTTGAGTCATCTTGTATCAGCTCACCATGCCTGCTCATTGCATCAGCTCGCCTTCTCTAGGAGGCCCCAGGAACTGAATGCAGCACCTCCTATGTGGTAGGTGGAAACCCAATCACTTAAGGTCCATCTGCTTCCCTCTTCCTTTCATTTTTAACTATTAACTGACAGAAAATAATGTACCTAAATTACTTCTGCCTAAAATACTCACTGTTTGGTCATGAAAAGTAATATTAAAGAGGAAGCACTATAAAAAACTCCTCTTTTCAGATCTCTGGCCCAGTTTACAGGAAAACTTTTTTGTTTCAGACCCATGTGACTATCTTGTAATCACTTTACATCCAAGGAAATAGAAAATAATCTAAGGAAGTATGTAATAAGTTTGCAGCCACTTGAAGAATCCGTTTTGTAAAACTCTCAACAATTCTACACATTTCTAAGAATCACACTTCCAAAAGGCTTTGGGGCCAATCAGTCTATCAGACTCTATGTATTGCTTCCCATAGCTTTAACATACTTTCCCTTTTTTTTTCAGAGGGACAAGGTGAAAGGAAGAATTCTTCCATTTCTGTGAGTCAAAAAGAGTTTTTTCCTTGGGAAGCAGATTTGGCTCAACTAATAAAGCATCTGCTTACCACATGGGAGGTCCAGGGTTCAAATCCAAGGCCTCCTTATCCATGTGGTGAGCTGGACCACGCATAGTGCTGATGCGCACAAGTAGTGCCATGCCATGCAGGGGTGTCTCCCACATACCCACGTAGGGGTGCCCCACGCGCAAGGAGTGCATCCTATAGGGAGAGCCACCGTGCGTGAAAAAAGCACAGCCTGTCCAGGAGCGGTGCCACACACATGGAGAGCTGACGCAGCAAGATGACACAACAAAAAGATTCCCAGTGCTGCTGACAAGAATGCAAGAGGATACAGAAGAACACACAGTGAATGGGCACAGAGAGCAGACAATGGGGGCGGGAGGGAAGGAAGGGGAGAGAAATGAATAAAAAATTAAATCTTTAAAAAAAAAAAGTTTATTCCACCATTTGAAAGAGGCAAGTTGCCTGGCTGCCATCTATCCAAAAACAAGGAGAAATATTGCAAGAGTGTTAGAAAAGAAAATTCATAATCTGTAAAGAATTTTGTTCA
Source organism: Dasypus novemcinctus (assembly GCF_030445035.2). Classification (NCBI taxonomy): domain Eukaryota; kingdom Metazoa; phylum Chordata; class Mammalia; order Cingulata; family Dasypodidae; genus Dasypus; species Dasypus novemcinctus. The sequence continues at coordinate 132,227,132 of NC_080676.1, forward strand.
AATAAATTAGTTGATTAAATAACACAACTTTAATTACTCCTAGAGTATGAAAAGTATTGTCTTTGTAATATGCTAATTGCTTTAAGCTAGTTCATATTATAAGCCACTCAAAGTCTTTAAGCAAAAATTAAATGGAGCGTATCTTTAAATGTAGCAACTGGCCCTGAATATAAATTTGATCTTAAGAAATAAAATTAAGTTCTATACTGCAAGTTAACTAAAAATTAAATGTTTACATAAATTATATTACTATCTTCTGCTTATTCATTTTCATATTTAATTTATAATTTCAGATTTATTTTGTTTTTAGCAACACAATTTAACTATATGCTTATTTCATTATAAAAATTAGACTGTGTAAAATAATTAAGTTAAACAAGTTTCTCTTCTTCATACAGAAAAAGCTTGCACAATAAACCATTTTTTTAAAACAAAATGTCCCTTTCTCTTTAGAAATCCAAAGATACAATGATGGAATATGAAACTAAAATTTCCTAAAAATTAGTCCTTATCTTATATTGGAAATGTGATCCAATATTCTATCATAAGAAATATAAAGACAGAGCCACAGAAAACCAGGCTCTTAAAAAAATATTTAACTTGTCAAAATTTCAATGTTTAACATATTCAGAAGTCTTTCACTTATTAGTGCCATAGAAGTGATGAATTTTCTGACACTGTGCATCTGTTGCCAAGAAATACAGTACTACTACATGAATTTCTGACATTAAATTTTCCCACTTACTAGGGTTTTAAGGCTAATGCTCATTAGGTTTTCTTGCCAAAGTTTGTATCCCTATCATTCTCCTTTTTGTATTTAATTAGTATTATATTATATTGAGCTAGAAGCTAGGTTGGTTTGTGTTTACAACTTGCTTTATTGTACACAAAATTTCCCTAAAAAAGGAATATGAGTGAACTGAGGCCTGTGGTGTCGTGGAATTCTCTAGCAGTCTCCAAATGCGGTCACCCCTCGGGCTGAAGTGTGGTTTGCTGGCCTGGCGGAGGAGCAGCCGCGGCAGGCCAAGCCACTGCCCCCATAATAGGGTGGCTGGTCGGACTCACCGCCACCCCTGAAGGGAGCTCGGCATGGGCGCAGAGTGCCCTCGGGTCTCCCCTTCTCGGCAGCCATGCTTCCGCGGCTGCCCTTCCTCCCGGATGGCGCCACACGATGCCTGTGGGGCGGCACCCTTCTTCTTCTTTCTCCCTGCACAGGCGCAGGGCGGAAAATTCCAGTCTGCCCTTTTCCCTCCCCCCAACAGCAGCAACAGCCAGGCGTGGACGGAAAAATCCAGTCTGCCCTTTTCCCTTCCTCTCCCCTCCCGACAGCAGCAACAGCCAGGCATGGGTGGGAAACTCAAGTCTGCCCTCCACCCCAGCAACAGCAGCCACCAATCCCTAAACCCTGCCCCTTCCCCCAGCAACAGCGACAGCCAATCCCTAATCACCACCCCTCCCCCGTCCAGTACCGCCCACTGACCTTTCGCCGGCAACCAATCAGAACAGGGCGTGGCTTCGACCAATCAGCCTTCCCCAGCCCCTATAAAACTGTTGCCTCTCCCTCAATAAAGTGGACTTGCGTGTTTACCTTGTCTCTGCGGTAGTTCTTCTGCCGTGCGCCCTCCAGTCCTGAGAGCCCTCGACAAGGGCCTGGCCTCCCTTGTCCCCAGTTCGTCGCCTGCTTCTCCGGGCGACCCCTTCGTCGCTGGCTTTGCTGGGCGACCCCGTCAGCCGAACCGTGCAACCCCTTGTGAGACCGATCCCTCGTCTGCTGCTGGACCGACCCCTCGTCCCAAGCGGGACCGACCCCTCGTCCAGAGCTGGACCGACCCCTCGTCCGCAGCCAGACCCCACCTCTACCGACCGAGCAAGCCGCCGCATCCAAGAAATACAGAAGAGCTTGGAAAGGTATATTGAAAGTGCTGACGGAAAAAAAATCTGTCAGCTGAGAATTATATATCCTAGCAAAATTATCCTACAAAGATGAAAGCCAAATAAAGAATAAATGCTAAAGGAAGTTTTTCAGTATGAAGAGAAATGACACTAGATGGCTACTCAGACCCATGGTAAGAAATAAAGAGTAACAGAAAATATATATGTAGGTAAAAATGTTTTCTTTTCTTCTCTTAATTTAAAATATATGTGAATTTTTAAAGCAAACATGTATCATTGCAAGTATGTGTTTATAATGTCATAATAAATGAAACATCTGTGACAACAATAGCACTAGGATTGGAAGAAGGGCAATAAAAATATTCCATTGCAAGTTTCCTATAATTTGCCTAAAGCAATTCAACATTAACTCTGAGTAATTGGTCCACTTTTCAGATGTATATTGTGATCCATAGAGCAACTATTTTTAAAAGTGCAAAGGGATATAGTTATAAAGATAATAGAAGAAATTAAAATGGAGTATTAAAACTACTTAATTAATACAAAGAAAAATAAAGATGACCATAAAAAAACCTCTTCAGACAAATAAATAAAACAAAACAAAATAAAGCAAAACAAATGCCACAAAGTAGCCCTAAACAGAACAAAATCTGCAATATCATTAAGTATAAATGGATTAAATACTCCAATCAAAAGGCAGAGATTATTAGACCAGATTTTTTTAAAGCAAGAAACACTATATGTTGTTTACAAGAGATGCACTTTTAAATAAAAAACACAAGTCCACTGACAATAAAATACTTGCAAACCATATATGATGAAAGCAGTAAGCATAGGAAAGATAGAGTAACTATGATAATATCAGAGAACTTAGACGTCAATACAAAGATTATAACAAGAGATAAGATAGTGATAAAAGGATAGTGATAAAAGGATAAATATATCAGAATATTTATAGTCTTACTGAAGTCCAAAATTGAGGTAGGATTTTGCAGGATTCTGGCAGAGGTTTACCACAATCCATGGCATAACTCAATCTCTGCCTTACATGGCTGTCTTCTCTTTCTACCGCTGTCTGTCTTCTCCTTACTGTGCGCAAATTATCTCTCCTTATAAGGACACAAATTTGGCCTCATTTTAACTACTCATGTCTTCAGAAATCCTATTTTCAAATAGGATTATATTCATTGGACCAGGGGTTAGCACTTGAGCATATCTTTTGAGGGGAACCAAGTCAATCCATAACATGATTGTCAGTGGTAATTGAACCACTGTATATATTTTTCAAAATGCAAAAAATTATACACTTAAAATTGGTGAATTTTATTGTAGGCAAATTATACCTTAATAAATAGGAAGAAATATAATGCATAGAGTAGATGAATAATTTGCTAGAAAATGACAGAAGAAATAGGAAACCTAACTGAGATTTAACCCTGAAAGAATATAATTTAATAGTTAAAGATCCATTCCCATATCCACCCTGAAAAAAAAATTAAAACAAACAAACAAACAAAACAACAGAATCTGGGCAGTTTTATAGGAGATTTCATCTGGTTTCATAGGCAGGACCAGAAGAGAAAAAGACATCAGATAGAGTCTGAATACAGGCTCAGGTTTCCAAAGTTTTAACCCCTAGGTGTGATTTATAGGGTACTGGAAAGAACATACTGCTTCTAGCAACAAAATTCAGCATTACATGTGCTATGATTTTTTGCCCAAGGAAACCCACAAAAGACTTAGAAGTCCAGGAGTTTCACTGAGGGTTAGTCACATAGACACTTTCTCCCTGCACAACCAGTAATAAATACCAAAGTTCAAGACTCCCAGAAGGGAAGCAGGTGTTTAGCATAAATCACATTGTTTGCACAAATAGTCCAGACAAGTTGGTACAGCAGGGTTCAGTGACCAAGGCATACAAAACAGTATTATTATTTAGTAATACAGGGAACATTCCATAGTTAAGTTTTCAAATGCCAGCCAATGGCCAGCCCCACAAGCAAGCCCTTCAAACAGCAACATCAAGACAGCTATATTAACTCTTTCCTGCACAATCATCCTGCTGATGTTTGTTCACCCCAGCTGGGAGTATTCCCTTGACTGCAGTTGAATCCAATTAAGAGTTTTCTCAGTATTTGTAGAAATAACCTCATTATATCCTCTTCCGAGAAAGTAAGACCAGCCAAACTTCTCAGATATCCAAGTTTCACCTCCACAATTCCCTTATTCCAAGCTTCTAAATTTTAGTAATTCCAAACTCTTTCCTTTGTTCACCCAGACTTAGGAGTGGTCACTGCTTCCTGCAATCACTATTTACATAATTTAAGGTTTTAGTGTTTCTTTTTGCCTTTTGACTTACATGATTAGTAAATTTACCATTTTAAAATCTTTCTATTAAATTCAATCTGTTAAATAACTAGTGTGGTTTTTGGCTCCTTACTGGACTGTGTCTGATTTAAGAGCAGAGGTCATTTTCCTTTGGCAGAGATGACTGACAAGCAAGAGCCAACAAGATTTGTAGTCGTAATATTTATTATTCTCCTTTTTAATACCAGATTTGTGGTGTAAGGTATATCCACAGCCAAGGCAGTAGTGATAGAAGTAGCTGAGAATTTACTGACACCTGTTGCGAGTGACCTTGAGAAAAAATCACAGTGTCATTCTCACAATACTCTAGTCCTTCCAATGATTTTTCAAATACCTATAAATTTCTCCCTTCTTGGGATATCTAAAGTGATGTCTATTTTCTGCACTAAATACTGACTGGTATATAGGCTATTTACCAAAAACTGTAGCAGGTATTATATTCAATGGTGAAACTTTAAAAATATCCCCTATAAAATCAGGTATGAGATGACAATACTGCTCTCACCATTTCTATTCAATATTGCATTGGAAATACTAGACCTGAGGAAATAAATAGAAAAGCATCATAGGAAAGAAAACAAAATTATAATTATTCAGAGTTGATGTGATTAGCTACATAAAGCCCCTAAACCCAGCTTATATGAAAAATTGATACATACTGAAAAGCCTACTGGGACATAAATGCTCTTGATGCTGCTCTGTTTGCATCTACATTTAAGAAATGGAAAAATACATATTTGAAATATTGTAGTGACAATTTTACAAAGTTAGATGAAATTATATTCAAAATGAGCAATATCTTAGGAAATCTGAGAGTGTTTACTTCTAAATGGTTACAGTTGAATGGATAGAACCTTGAGCTAATTGGACAAAAGGGATTGTAACTATAAATAAGTCAACTTAATTGTTTCCCTAGAATGAGGTTAAAAATTATTCTGCAGTCATTTTGATTTCTCAGACCACTATGAGCTTGGCTCTTATTGTTTATTTAACATAGTTGAGTTTTGATGAATAACTTAAAATCATAGAAGTATAACATTTTAGAGAAAACAAGGTTCAAAAGAGAAAAATCTGTTATGTCCCTAGTCACTGCACATTGGGATATTGGGACTTTATCTCAATGCTGTAAATTCTGAAATCTCAAACTCAATCACAGGATCCAAATAGGCCCATTTCAAAGGGACACCACAATGATATTTCCCTGAGTTCCCCCAAATAGGAGTTTCCAGAGATATTCTCCATATGTAATTGGACCTGCTAGAATAACCTCTGGTCACTGAAATAACCTGGCCTGTAAACAACCACTATTAGCCAGATTCCATCATGAAAATCCATCCTGCTAGTGCTGCAGAAATGTGACTTTATGACATTGGAGGGAAAATGCAAATAGATATCAAGAGTCTCCCAATGGTGAGCAATGCTCTGTGGATGCATTTTATGAACCGTACTGGTTAATTATCTGCTTCACCCCTTGGTTTTCCTCATCCTTTTGAATCAAAGACTCCTTCTAGGGAGTCATTTATGTTGAGTGAGTGTATATTAGCAATGTTTGTTCTTTTAAAGTACAAAACTTGGTTTCATCAAGGACTCAGTGCATACTCCCACTGTTCTACTGTGACCATTGTCTCAGGTAGGCTCCAGTAAGGAGACAGAAACCACACCAGTTACTGAACAGAAGAATTTAGTATAAAGAATTTTCGGTTAGGTATAAATTTGTGGACTAAGTAACCGAAAGGGTAAAAAGTGAACACTAAGTTATCATGGTGGCAGAAACTGCAGGGAGGAGCTAGCAAAGGGAAGCTGTTGGAATTATTAAAATTTAGAAACACAGAGGATGGGTCCTGCAGACCTGAAGCTTAGACCTTTGAGGAGGGGGTAATAGTTCAGCCCCTCAGCAAGTGCTGGAATCTCTGAGCTTGGAGGAAAGGTCCCAAGAGGTTGGGACCCAATCACACAGGAGGAGACACTGGCTGCTACTGGTGACTGTGAGGGGGAGTCTAGTAATGCTGGTTCTACATGTTTTGAAAAGTGCACATGGACTCAGCCTCTGCTACACAGGGAAGAACTGCTGTTATCTGGTGAAGAAACTTTGCCAAGATGATGCTGACAGGAACTAGAAGCAGACAGGAAGTCCAAAGGCAGTAAACAGAAAGAAGCAAGTCCCTTCTTTCTCCTCAAGTCTTAAAGTCTCCCTCTTGTGGACCCTCTTGGCAGAACCTAACAGGGAGTCAGCTGGCAAAGCAGAAATGAGGTTTGCAGAGCTGACTTCAACACATAATACAGAGGACGGATGGGACGGTTTATTTTTTTTTTGTTTTTTTTTTTGTTTTTTTTTTTGTTTTTAAAGATTTATTTATTTATTTTATTTCTCTTCCCTCCCCCCCCCCCCCCCCGGTTGTCTGTTCTCTTTGTCTATTTGCTGTGTGTTCTTCTTTGTCTGCTTCTGTTGTTGTCAGCGGCATGGGAATCTGTGTTTCTTTTTGTTGCGTCATCTTGTTCTGTCAGCTCTCGATGTGTGTGGCGCCATTCCTGGGCAGGCTGCACTTTCTTTTGTGCTGGGCGGCTATCCTTACAGGGCGTACTCCTTGCGCGTGGGGCTCCCCTATGCGGGGACAGCCCTGCATGGCAGGGCACTCCTTGCGTGCATCAGTACTGCATGTGGGCCAGCTCCACATGGGTCAAGGAGGCCCAGGGTTTGAACTGCGGATCTCCCATGTGGTAGACGGACGCTCTAACCACTGGGCCAAGTCCGCTTCCCCTAATACCATGTTGATCAGAGGTTTAGGGTCCTCCCTCAAAATCCAGGGATGAAGGCTGCTGTTCATGAGGGACTTAATGGCTTTTATGTCAAGGTCCTTTTGATTTTACTCTCTTTGGAGAGTACAGCTATTGTCTGTCTTTTTTTTTTTTTTTTTTTTTTTTTTATTAATTTTTTTATTTTTTTATTGACTTTGTAATAATATTACATTAAAAATATATATGTGAGGTCCCATTCAACCCCACCCCCCCACCCCCCCTCTCCCCCCCCCCCAACAACACTCGTTCCCATCATCATGACACATCCATTGGATTTGGTAAGTACATCTTTGGGCACCTCTGCACCTCATATACATTGGTTCACATCATGGCCCATACTCTCCTCTATTCCATCATGTAGGCCCTGTGAGGATTTACAATGTCCGGTGATTACCTCTGAAGCACCATCCAGGGCAGCTCCATGTCCCGAAGACGCCTCCACCTCTCATCTCTTCCTGCCTTTCCCCATACCCTTTGTCCATTATGTCCACTTTTCCCAATCCAATGCCACCTCTTCTATGTGGACACTGGATTGGTTGTGTCCATTGCACCTTTATGTCAAGAGGAGGCTCAGATTCCACCTGGATGCTGGATGCAATCCTCCCATTTTCAGTTGTAATCACTCTAGGCTCCATGGTGTGGTGGTTGTCCTTCTTCACCTCCATCTTAGCTGAGTGTGGTAAGGGATGGGACGGTTTAGAGCTAAGAAACAATAGCTTACTAACTGGCACAGTCATTCACTGAAAATTCTTCCAGAGTAGCTAAAAACTGGCTCATGATTACAGTTACACTGTGATAAATGGTTGAATGACTTATGCAGGTTAGTAACCTACTAAGATCCTATAACTCAGCATAGCCCTCACAGAGAAAGAGATAAGAATTCAAACTCAAATCCCTGTTCATTATGTGAACACTCTGCATTTGCATATCTAATTTTGACTCTTGTTTAAGGAATACTGAACCAGTAGAGACTGGCTTCCAAGAGTAAAAACTCATAATACATATTTGGCAAATACTTAAAAGATATAAAAATAGAAGGAGTTCTGGTCCTCCAAACCAGACCAAATAAATTAATCTCAAATGGTGTTTGTTAAAAATATGCCCACTCCCATCCTCACCCCACTTTACATGCACAAGAAACAACAACTGGAATTTCTCACCTCTGCTTCCATCACAAAAACAAAATCAGGTTTCGGTTAGTGTATGGAATTATGTGTGGCCGTGTCTTGATGCCAGTCAGGAGGACAATTTGACTATATGCATCATAATTGTTTAAAATATACTTTTGTCTTTAGCAGGAGAAGTCATTTCTAAAAATTAACCCTAAGGAGATAATAACATAATTATGAAACAGTTTTAGCCCAAGATTATTCTTACCAGTTTTTATTTAAAATAAAATGAAACTGCAAATAAATTTAAATTTCATCCATGGGAGCCTGGTTAAGTAAATTATACATGTAATGAAATACTATGTGGCCAATAAACACGATAAGCTAGACATATCTTTATTAACATAGAAAGAGCAAGTTATAGAACATTCATTAATTCAACAGATATTTGCTGAGCACCAGCAACGAGCTGATGGAACAAACACTAATGAGATTCCTGCCCATGAAAAACCCCCATTTATGTAAAATTGTCTATGTATATTCATATGAATTAAAACATGCACACACATCTTGTTGTATCTTCTTAAAAATATTAAAAGTGATTAGCTCAAAAATAAAGTGCTTTTCTCTTGGTGGTGGGACTACAGCTCTTTTTTACTTCTTTTACTTTTTTACTGTGTATTAGCATGAAATTATTTTTAACAGGAACAAAGTAACCACTTATAAACATCCTACACTCTTTCAAAATCTAGGGAAAACACACTGCTACCATTAAATCTTAGCAGTGTTCCCACTTCTGATTTTTCTTTCTCACAGAATTACGTTATCATTTAGTTTGTGTCATTCTTGGGGAATTTACATTCTGTTCTGAATTATAATTAGTTGTGTCCTTGTCATCTTTCCTTATAAGATTACAAGTATCTTGAGGACAGCGACACTGTCTTGTGTAACTTTCTGTCCCTCATAACATCTAAAATAGAGCTCTTTACTTCTAATGTGTGCTCAATAAATATTGGGTTGCTTTCCTAATTTCTCTTGGCTTCTAATTGCACTGAACATTAGTCAGGGTAATTGCTTTGCCCATAGCAGTTTATAGGTAATCAGGCTCTAGCTACAGCCCATGTAGAAAGACAGCCTCAGAGAGCAGTTTTGTATGTATATAATCCCAGTTTTCTAGGCACAGTTGATTGTACCAAAGTTGGGCAATTGATTCAAAGGCAGCCAATCCTAACCCTGGCCAGAGACATGTTCTGGAATGAAAAGATGATCATTAGGCTATTCACATCAGAAAAATATTTCTAAGTTTCATAGCATTCACAAAGCTATGAAACATGAAATGATATTCAGCCTCATTAGTAATCATGAAAATGAAAACTGAAACCAAAAAAAAGAGAGATTTTAATACAGTATATTGTTTTTAAAAAATAAAAGGGTGATAATATCCAATATTGGAATGAATAAAGGGAAATGGTCACTTCCATAATCCATTGGTGAGAATGTAAATTTTTATGCTTTTTTTTTGAAAGGCAATATGACACTATCAACATCTACATTGTGCTCACCTTTCAAATAATGCAAAAGAATTATTCCATTGCAGGAGTACAACTTGCAGAAATATTCACATTGCGCAAACTGATGGGATGAGGCTGTCCATTGTCATAATCATTAAAAATACATAAACACTTGAAACACTTCCCTCATTTAGAAAGAATTGTTAAATAAATTATGTCATACCCATACTGTAGCAAGAGACTCAAGGAATGAATGATTCACAGTCCTTTGTTATCTTGTCCCTGCCACCCCAAACTCATCTTCTATCTCCTCCTCACTCTGTTTTGAAAATCACCTGCTTTTTTTGTGCTTCTTATTCCTCTGCTCATATTATTCTTTCTCCAGATATCCGCATAGCTAGTTTCATTCACTTGAGAATATTTGCTTAATGTCACCCTCCAGAGGTCTTTCTTGACCATCCAGACTTTATTCATTAACCATCGCTACACTTTATACATCTTTATTTTTCTTCATGGAATTTACCAACTCTTGACATTATATTAAATATCAAGTAGGATTTTTTTTATTATCTATTTCATCCCCTAGATCAAAACATCCATGTATTTGTCCTCTCTCCTTATAAGAGTAAAAGCATCTTGAGGACAGGAACACCATCTAAAATAGAGCTCAGACAATATTCTGAGCATTGTGGGCAAGGAATTCATCTATAGATTATTACCAAATGCCCAGAGCCTAGCACAGTGTCTTTTAATTAATAAATGCATGTTTGCTTGATTAATTAATCAAGCAAATGTTATGTGGTAGAACTGTATGTATCAGCATGGAAAGATCTAAGATATATTGATGTGACTGAAAGAATACAAATTACATGGTCCTATTTATATTAAAAATACATGTGTATACGTGTGTGGGTGTATGACTTGACACAAATGGCGTAAATTTCTAGACAAGCACTAAAATTATAACTGTCAAACTGTGAAAGGGAGTGTCTTGGCAAAGATATCTCTGCAAAGGGAAGTGTCAGTGGAAGGCTGGGAAAGGGAAATTTCACATTTTACTCTACATATTCTGTATTCATTTAAAGTTTTTATTTCTCATCAAATTAAAACCAAAAAGAAAGAAGGAAAAATGGTGAAGAATAATAATAGTAATACTTTTAAGCTCTTGTCTTGTGATAGGCAATATTCTGAGTATTATGACTGTATTAACTCATTTAATCATCACAAAAACCCTTGAGGCTATATCTAAGTGTCAGAACCAGAGAAAGAAAGAAGAAAGGAAGTAAAGGAGAGAAGAATGGAGGAGGGAAAGAAAGGACTCACTAATTAGTCAATCTTCAGAAGACACTTTGGGAGATGAAAGATGGTTCAAGTCGCTGATGTCTGCTATACAAAATTAAAGGTTATTTGAAAATAATGAAGGTAAAGAAAGCATCGGTTCCTACACTATATTTCTCAGTCCTTGCAGATTTCCCAAGATTCTTTGGTCAAATGGTTCAACATTTTCTGGATTCCTATGCATGTATCCTTAAAAAAAACCTTGTGACATACACTGCTTTGAGTAAGGCTCTGTTCTTAGCCTAAATCACATAAATTCCATAATAGAATGGATGCACTTGACCTGCGGAAATAGTGCCCATGTGTCAGAAAAGGTCACGTATGGTAGATTCTCTAAACCAGTGTTAAAAAGGAGAAATTATCAAATTAAGCTTGACATTAGTCAACAATGCATGAAAATTTTATAAGCCTTCCAAAAGATCATTAAAACTATCTAAATATTTATTTTTTGTGTATATTTTTAGTTATGTGCTGATTCTTTTTTCTTTTCTATGCTTATTTGGTATTTTTTTTCTTTTTCTTTTCTTTTCTTTTTTTTTGCATTTTGATCCTACAGTTAGTTATAGCCTAATTCCTGTTCAGTGACTTTAAGGTAAATTACGTGAAAAAAGGTAAAAAGGAATAATGAGAACAATATGAAAAAAGATATAATAAGAACACATAAATTTCATTTTAAATTTAAAAATGCTTCTTTCTTCTGAACTTTCTTACTCAATATGTCAATGCATTATGACAGATTACATAAGCACTATATTTTATTTTCTTTAGTGCTTTTCCAAGTAATGAAGAAGAGATTATGGGTAAGCATTTCAGAAAGACATGACATCCCTATGTCTCCTTTTTTCTCTTTACTTATTTAAAATAATAGATAATTTATTTATTTAAAACTAATATGGAATTATACCTGCAATTATCCGATCATGGAATTTTATCACCTTCAAGGTTTCATTTGGAATCAGAGACTGATCATTTAATCATCTTTATTACTCATCATAATCTTCTAATTAAAAGTACTGCATTAAGTTTATTCTTAAATCAGGGGTTCTTAACCTTTTTTGCTCCACAGACCCCTTCGCCAGTCAGATGAAAACCATGGACTCCTTAGTCAGTCCACATTCTACTGTATATTACTTAATAAATATACCCCAGCTGTACCAAAACGGCCCCACAAAAATAATGTCTTTTTGAGTTTCATTTCAAGCTCATTGACCCCTTATTAAGAACCCCTGCCTTAAATGACCCCTGTACATTCATTCAGTCCAACCACTGGTATTACAGACAAAACTAGTTTATTAACAATTTCAAGAGTGCTTTGTGGTATTTCTGCTTCAGAGAATGAAGTTTATCAGTTGTAATTAGGACTGTTGAGCACACATGATCACAAACACACACCATGGCAGAGCTTGCTTTCAATATTCAAAGAGTACATATAAAGAACTGCTGTTTCAAAAGCAAAATAAAAACAATAAAAGACAGAGTATCACACCTCATTTGTAGATTTGGTTATTTTCTCTGAAAGAGACCGAAAGGTTAGGTCACATTGTTCTATTAAAACATGTTTCCTTTTACACTTAGGCAAAGATATGATTTAAGATAGTGTTCATCATTATAGCCATGTTGTGAACTATTGAAATATGAATTTACCACTAATTCTTTGCAATTCTTTGCAACTACTAAACTGTAAATCAAATATGACACTTGGAAAATGACCTTTATTCTTCATTTCTCCTTCTAACTAAAGATTACTAGCTATTTGTGGGTACAGAAGGAAAAGACAGAAGGTTTTGAGGTGAATGCTTTAAATTATCATTCCCATAAGGCAATTTTCATTGTTTGAGGCTCTATGTATTGAAGCAAACAACTAGTTGAAAGGTGAAAATTTCAGTCAAACAATTTTTATGGGGTTTGTAATTTTAGTCCTTCCATAGGAAGTTAAGTAATGAATGTGAATGATTGTTAACCACTGAATTCACTAGTTGTTTTGATGTTGATAAATTAGAAACAAAAATCCATTAAAAAATCAAATGATCATACAAAGTGATGATTCATAATGACAATCCCTCTTGGGAAAAAATTAATTTAGCAATAACATTTAAAAAGTTAATTCAGCCCAACCATAATAACAATAACTCCCATCTCCTAAATATCTAATATGTACTGGCCACTCATCAGAATATATCACCTCTAGCCACCTCAGAGCTGAGAACCCATTGGATTCAGAAATAAGCAAGTCATTGTTGTGTTTGCCAATATCAGTTTCAGAACAGAGGGGGTGGAAGCCAGGTTTGAGGAGAAGTGGTAGAGGAATAAGTGGAAATTACTCATGTGGAAATGAGATTACTCATGCAAGTGTATAGAGAGATTTAGCAGAAGTTTGTTGGAGATGTGGACTTTAAGGAGGAAGATTTTTAATAAATGGGGATAATTGAGTATATATAAATGAAACCTGGAGTTGCAATTTGAAAGTTCAGAACAGAGATGTGATCAACTACTTAGGTCACTGGTAGAGGTCAACTGAGAGGTGAAACTAAAGAGGAGGGTTTCAGGGGAAGATATCCCTTCTGTGTTCTGGATTCCATCGAATTTTATAGGTCATCTATCCTTGGATACCCACAGGAACCTCAAATTTAACACCCCCTACCCCAACCTGATCCTTTGCCTCGGCTTCTGCCCTTAATAAATGGCACCATTACCTACCTACATTTCCATACCAAAAATCTGGACATGGTACTGTATCGTGCCTTTTCCTTGTCTTCTCATCCTATTACTAAGTTATGACAATTTTCTTTTTAAAAAATGTAAGTATATTCTTTCTTCTGAAGATCTTTCTCTGAATATACAATAATGTCTTACTGTATTAGTCAGAATTCCAGCCGAAAAAGAGAAACTACTTTAGATATTCTAGGAGAGAACGTTTTTAAGGTAATTCATTACACAGAGAAAGAAAGAATTGAAGACAGTGAGAGAAAGAGAACAGAAAGCCAACTCCTACATCTTGAGTCTGAAGGAACTTCAAATGAGTAAGCTTACTAGAACCAGTGATGTAATGGTTAATGTTTAACATCCAGTACAAGCTCTCTGTTTGCCAATTTCTGTGGTGTAAATATCCTGCCATTACTAATTTCAAGATACCAACCTGTCATTAAATGCAGAGTTTAGAAGTCATGCATAGAATCTGCTCTTTTGAGCCAGGTTCTGGCACACTAGAAACCAGAAGCTAAGCTGTCAAGCAGAAGCTTGACATGGAAGAGAGGCAGCTATTTCTAAAAATTCTTCCTGAGTAGGTCAGAGCTTTCCAATTCTTTCATCTTCCGTTTTTTTTTCAATGCTTCCTGTAGTTTACCAGGCTGCTATGACAAATAACTTAAAATGTGTTGCCTAAACAATAAGAATTATATTGACTCATAGTTTTGAGGTCTAGGAGTATAAAATCAAGGCATCTGCAAGGTCATGCTTTGTCCTCCAAAGTCTGAAGTATTCTGGTGCTGGCTTGCTGCACTCCTTGGGGTTCCTTGGCTTGCAACTCTGCCTCCCATCACATGGTCATCTCTAATTCCTTGTGTATGCCCTTTCAGTTTCAGATAACTTCTGGCTTCTCTCTACAACCTTTTCTGACTTTTCTTTATAAGGCCTCCAGTAATACAGATTAAGGTTTACCCTGATTCAGGTAGACTAAGATTTAACTAAAAATATCCTATTTATAATTGGCTCATATCCACAGGAGGCAGATTAGGATTAAGTACATATCTTTTGTTAGGGGAACATAATTCAATCTACCACCTCACTCTTTGACCACTCAGTGAAGATCCAGCTGTGCCTGGGAAATGCACTCTAAAATTTCAGATACTCTAAGATACAGAGCAGAGCAGAAGGCAAGAAGTGGATTCAAGTCTAGATGACCAAAAGACTGGCAGCCAGAAGCACTCAACAGATCAATCACAAGTAGTGAGACTGAATTAGTCATCAAAACCTTGCAACCAAGAAAAGCCCAGCACCAGATGGCTTCACCATCTGAATTGCTGGTGAATTCCAGCAATCAGTCCAGAAAGAGCTAACACCAAACCTGCTTAAACTTTTTAAAAAAATAGAAGTGAAGGGATTATCTAACTTACTTTGTGATGCTGTGATCAAGTGAGTTTTATCCCAGGTATTCAAGGATGGCTCAACATAAGAAAATCAATCAATGTAAAATACCACATTAGTAGATCAAAAGAAAAAAAATCACATGATATCTATCCATACAGAAAAAGCATTTGAGAATATATAGCATCAATTATTGATAAAAACATTTAAAAGATAGGAATAGAAGGAAACTTCCTCAAAAAGATAAAGGGTAAATATGAAAACCCACAATTAACATCATACTCAATAGTGAAAGGCCAAAGGCTTTCCATCTAAAGTCTGGAAACAGAGAATATGCCCTCTGTCACCACTCTTATTTAACTTGTATTAGAAGCACATACACAAGGAAAAGTGATCAAAGGAATCCAAATTGTAAAGGAAGAAGTACAACTTTCATGATTTGCATATATTGGATCATTACATGATCAAGGTAGAAAGCCTTGAAAAATCTACAACAAAGCTTCTAGAGCTGATAAATGAATACAGTAAAGTGACAGGATGTAAGAATAACATGCAAAACTCAGCAGCATTCTGTACACTAATAATGAGCAATCTGAGGAGGAAATCAAGAAAAAATTTCATTTACAATAGCAACCAAAAGAATCAAATATCTAGGAATAAACAGCATAGGACATTTTTAGGGCATTGGAATTAAGTGTAAACTAAAATGTAAACTATAGACTTTGGTTAGTAGCAATGCTTCAGTATTTATTCATCAATTGTAACAAATGCACCACATTATTGTAAGATATTATTAATAGGGGAAGATGTGGGAGGCAGAGGTAGGCTATATATATATATATATATGCAGAGAGTGGGCTTAAACTTCAATGTAGCTTTTCTGTAATCTAAAATCTCTTTAAAAATAAAGTTTATTATTAAAAAAAAATAGACTGGGAACCACACAAAGTGCTCCTGAAGCATCTCTACCTCCATCATAACTCATCTACAAGCTCTGTGAAGACAGGGACAACAGCCTAGCTCAGAGTCTGGCATTCAAAAAGCATCAGTACTGTTATCAGTAGGGGAAAATGTGGGAGGGAGAGGGATGGGGTATATATGGGAATCCCCTATACTTTCATTGTAACTTTTCTATTTTCTAAAACTTCTTTAAAAATGGATTGTATAGTATGAAAAAAAAAAAAGGAAGGAGAGAAAAGCATCAATAAATATTTCACAGAATAAATGAATACTTATTAGAAAATAAGGCCAGCATTTAATTTTCAGACTACATATATATGACTTCCTGTCAAATCACCACGTTTATTGATAGAGGGGAATTATAGCTTGGCAAAATAGCATGTAAAGGTACTAGGTTGCTTGACATTTAACAAATTCCCATTTGTGCCTAAACTTTTTTATTCCAGCCTAAACAGCTTGCTAGAAAGCTTTATGTGCTTAACACATCAAACAATGAAAAGGAGAGTAAATTATAATATAGAATATTTTTGTTTGGTAAGTACAAATTAAGTTCAAACATATTGAATAATATCTTTAAAACTGAAATTTATTCTTTTTAAATACGTAATAGTTTCAAAACTAAACAATTAAGAAAACATTACATCAGCGCTTAAATTGTACTTTTTCAGAAATTTCTATTTTATTAAAATTTACTAAGTTCCAACTATTAAGTAGCTATAAAAGCAGTTTAATGACTGGATGGACTTTTATCCTATAAGTTTTTGTACTGTATTGATTTAATTTTAATTTTAAATTTGTTTTAAAGTTTAGTGAAAGAAATTCTTGCTTGACTGTATTTCCCTTCTATCCATTATTTTAATTAATAGGCAAAACGTAACATTTGATTATTACCGAAAATAATTTGTCATATGTTGGAGGATATTAAAAAATGAAACACTCTAATGTTAAGTGCAACACGTACACACCTGCTGCCACCCATACAATCCAATCCACTACCCTCTCTCAAATTACAATACCCACTTCCTATCTGGGCTTCTACCTACTTGCACCCCCGTAATGTATTTTCCATACAGTTGCGAGAATGACCTTTTTCAAAACACAGGTCTGCTCATACCCACTCCCTTTTCATTAAATCTTTCTGTGACTTATCAATACTCTTAGGATAAAAACAAATCTCCATAGCATGGCCCTCAAGAAATTACAAGGGCCATCCCCGTGGAGTGATTTAATACACTGTGCACCATGGGAACACAGGCTCAGGCACAAATGAGATTCTCAACAAATGGCCATTTTATTACTTAAACAGCACAAAAGTTCCCAAAGAACAGGAGAAGAGATCCCATCACGGCCCGTCCTCCTGGGAGACCAGCAGCTTGGATCAGGGTGGATTGATGGTGGTTCTGAAGGCCCAGCTTTATGTCATATAAGGGACACCTGTGCTGTCCAAAGGCTGTGTATTTATACAACCCAGGAGGCGGAGACCCTGCCGCTGAGGAAAAGCATACTTCAAGCAACCTTTGTGCAGAGTTCCTATCCTGATAAGCAGTTGGGGCAGCTTGTTCCAAATTTCATTCAAATACAAGGTACAGTTTTGGGCAGTTCCATTAGACCTAACATCTCCCTTAGACATTGAAATATTTGCACACACAAAAAAGGAGGGGGTAGGTTATACCTGGAAGACTGCTGCTGAGCATGTCTGTGACCTCTCCAGCCTTTCCTTACCCATCTCTGGCTTTATTGCCCAGCAGACCCCCGCTCTCTCTGCTGCAGTCACGCTGGCCCACATGCTCTTGCACCTCCATGCTCCTCTCCACAGAGTCTTTAGCTTGTCCCTTTGCTATTTGACTACTTAATTCTTCTTTACCTTTCAGAGCTTCACTTAATTGCTATCTCTTCAAAGCTGTCTTCCCTGGCTTCCCTTGGCTAGATGAAAATCCAACAATTATAGCTACCTCTCTTTCCTGCACCTGTCATAGTAGCAATTTTACTGGTGTTGGTCACTTACTGATTAATGTTTGTTGCTCCTGTTAGACTCTCCTGTTTGCTCATCATAATATCTCCAGGGCCTGACATGGTACTGGTCACATGAAAAGGAAAGGAAGGAAGAGAGGAAGGGAAGAAGGGAGGGAAGGAGGGAGGGAGGGAGGGAGGGGAGGAGGAGGGATGGGGACAGATGGACAAAGGGAGGGAGGGAGGAAGAGAGGAGCAAGATGGAGGAAGTAAGGAAGAAAGGAGGGATGGAGAGAAAAGAGAAGGTGGAGAAAAGCATGACAAAAAATTTCAATGAAAGGTTCTGTACAATTAGGCAAAATGGGAAGAGCCAAGTATTAGAATGGAGGTTGCAAACTGAATTTTTAAGCACTTTTACTATTGTAGCTTCCTCAGAGAATAGTACATATTAAAGCTAGAAAATTATACTATGGATGCAAAGAGTTCAAGTAGATTTTAAGGAGGGGTTAATTCACAATTAACATTTGCTTAGTAAAATCTGTCATACAAATTTCTTCTCCAATAATTACTTTGTAAGGTCTTAATTATAAAGTGCAAGAAAATACCAAAACAAAGTAAAAGTTAAATGGCAAACTGGAAAAATGCATTTTCAACTTACATCACATATGACCTTCCATATAAATAACCCTCAGAAAATGAGAAGAAAAGACAGCCCTGTAGAAAAATGGACAAAAGATATGAAGAATTTACAAATAAATGAGAAAACATACTCAATCATGATCATAATAAGAAAATGCCATTAAAACTACATGTATGAAACTGGCAAAAACCCAAAAGTTTGACAACATACTCTCTTGGGGTGACTACAGAAAAATAGGCTGCCTTAGACTTTGTTGGCCTCTGCCTGGGTTTCCCCCAAAACAAAGTCCCTGAAAAAACATGCTGCATGAAAGGATTATTCAGAAATGTGATGGAGGAGGGTTAGTAAACAGGGAAGAAGGAAGGGTCATTACAAAGATGGATTGTTGAGTTGGCCACCACAACATATTGCTCAACAGGAGGGACTTTCTGAGAAGCCTAATGGAATGAGTCTTAGAAGCAGACCCTTGAAGAGAAGCAGAAGAAAGTATTTAAGCATCGGCTCCCATGCCGTATTAGGCAAGGGTGTCCGAAAGACTTTATCTCTCAGTACTTTCAGGTAGGGGATGCACTGTGTACACCAGGGTTCTGTAGTTTTCCCTTTTCTCGGTATCCTTCAGACATTAAAGATGCCCCAGGGCAGGAAGTGAGGGCCACACTTGATGTACTGAGCCCAATGTCCTGTTAGGTGACCCTTTGAAGAGGAGGCATGTCTGTGCAGAACTAGTTCTCACACCATGGATGGACAAACGGATGAGGTTTGGAGAATCTGATGCGGTGCACAGGTAGTGTAAGCTACTCCATAGAAGGGGTTTTTTTAGACTTTAAGGCTTGTCTTTGATTTGCTGTAATGAAATGATTAATATGAATACTTTTATAAATGTTAGTATTAAACAACCAAAATATCAAGAAGTAATTTTATATAGCCAACCTTATGAAAAGATGTCGCTTCCTCAGGAAAGAATAGTACATATTAAAGCTAGAAAATTTTATTATGGATACAAAGAGTTCAAACAGGTACCAATTTATAAGGATAGGTCAACTTGCATATGATTTTTAGTGAAGCAGGCCTAAATATTTAGAACTAAAACTCATGGGGCAAAGGGAGGCATCTAAAATCTATCTATCTATATAAACATGCATATAATATGGGGTAATGTAATGTAATCAAGTATAGTATATGTGTATACATATATAGATACACAGATTGATTTTGAAAACTTTGATAGTGTAAAAAGAAAGAAAGTAAGCTGGCATACCGTATGCTCTGTAAGCAGTTATTGAGGCAATGACAGGACAGCCAAGGGCTCATTTTGAAGTGCTGATTATTTCTCTATGCCAGGCAGAAGTGGGAATCAAAATGATTTACTCTAAGAACTTTGACTGCATTACTGTGAAATCATTTACATGCTGTTAAGTGATTTGAATACCCATGAAGTCTGTAAGTCCCCAAAGTATGTTCTGTGCATTTCCCTGCATTTTTTTCAATTGAAGCCAGATATTATGTGAAATAATGAGTCTAGAATTCAAAAGTAGATGAAATTTCTATTGGCTTCAATCATATGGTCTGGTTAAAAAGTTGCTGCCTTGTCAAGTGGTCTTTCGACCGGCATTAGATTTCCAGTACCATTGTAACAAATGACTACAGACTTGGTGGCTTAAAGCAAGAGAATTTATTCTCTCACAGTTTTGGAAGCCAGAAGTCCAAAATCAGCATAGCAGCAGGACCACACTCCCTTCTGAGGTCCTGGGGGGAATCTGTTCCTTGATTCTTCTAGCTTCTGGTGGCTACTGCCATTCCTTGGCATTCCTTGGCTTTTGGACTTATCACTCCAATCCCTGTCCCCATCTCCACTTCACCTCTCCTCTATGTGTGTCGAATCTCCCTCTACCTCTCTCTTTTAAGAGCATTTGTATTGGCATGCTGGGCCTGTCCACATAATCCAAGATTCATCTCAATATCCTTAATTTAGTAACACCTACAAAGACCAAATAAGGTAGTATTTACAGGTTCCAGGGACTAGGACCTGATATCTTTGGGGCCACCATTCAATTCAGTACTTCATCCCTGAGTTAAACTACTGAGATCATACTGTCTGTCTTGCTAAGTTCTGCCATAGAACAACAATTAAAAAGGAAATTCCACACCCCCATCCCTATCCATCTAGCCACCCAGAGACTGGCCATAGTTTTGTGTCCTAAGGCAGAGGTTAGCACACTTTTTCTATAAAGGCTAGATGGTAAATACTTTAGGATTTGTGGGCCATGCGGTCTCAATTCTGTCATTGTGGTATGAAAACAGCCACAGACAATATGTAAATGAATGGGTTCTAATAAAACTTGATTTACAAAAACAGGTAGTGGACTGCATTTGGCCTATGGGCCAAGATTTGCAGACCCTTGTTCTGAGGTCTAGGCTTTAACTGGGGGACCTGAAAATAGTTTTGTATTTTAGGATCTGTGCTACAGGAACTCCCTTATGTTTCCAGAGTTTCCTTGGAAGAGGAAAGTGTGGATATGCTGGAATTGAGGCAAGAAGAAGGCACCTGTGTCCAAGGAGCATGTGTGGAATGAGCATGTCCAGGGGACAGAGATGCAGCTCCTCCAGGAGTGTGTATTAGTTTTCTTCTGATGCTGTAACAAATTCACACAAATTTGTTATCTTACAGCTCTGTAGGTTAGAAGTTAGGAGTCTCACTGAACTAAAATCAAGGAGTCAGCAGGGCTGCAGTTCTTATGGAGACAGTAAGGGGAAACCAGTTTTCTTGCCTTTTCCAGTCTTTCCTTTGCTCATGCCCTTTTCTTCATCTTGAAAGCCCAACAGTACAGCTCTGTGACCTCTACATCCTTCGTCACATCTTCTCTGATGCTGACTCCCCTGCTGCCCTCTCTCACTTATAAAGATACTTATGATTTCACTGGACCCACCCAAATAATCCAGGACAATCTCCCCATCTGAAGGGCCTTAAATTAATCACATCTTCACAGTCCTTTTTGCCATGAAAGGTGACATAGTCACAGGTTCCAGAGATTAGGACATGAACATATTTGGAGTGGGGGGCATTATTCCATTACAAACACACAATTTTATTCTCTATTACCTTATCAGTAAGAATCAAGTCTAGTATTGTTGACTTGCTCTCATTCTTTTTCAAACTTCTAAGGGGTTGAAATGGCAAACTGTGAAGTTCTTCACAAACACCATAAAACGGGAGTTACAAATTAAAGAGGTGTTTGTGGTGAATTATTGGCTTTGATAGACTGACCTGTCTTTTCTTCAGATTATAGCCTTTTCCCTTTAAACTGCCATTTAAGAACACTGGAACTTCAAAGCATATTTGTGTGCCAAAGTCCATATTTGACACCTCTGTCTCAGGACTTTAGAGAGGTCAGAAACCTCCGAGTCACAGGCCTGTCTACAGACACTGAAACATCTTTAAAAACTAAAATAGTTAGTTCTCCACCCTGCTTGGCAATTTCCTGTGTCATTCCAAGTGGGTGGCTTATTATGCAATCTAGATTTTGCTCTCCTTTACAAAGAAGAGAGTGCCCTCTAGTGGTGCACATGAGTATTTCTCAGTGACCAATATGAGAACAAGGAAAGAGCTCCGAGTATAGCGATCTGGGAGAAGAAAGAGGTGAATTGCCACAATAAGAAACATAAAGAAGCATGAGTTGATGACCCTCATACAATATTCTTTGCTATACTTGTGGAAGCAAGGAACTTTATGGACCTTTAGGGATGTATTAGATCCCTGCCACTGATTTATCAAAATCTTTCTGACCATCATTTATGATTTATTACCATTTTCTCATCCTTTTACTTTAGCTTATTTCTCTCCTATCTGCATTTCTTTTGGAGAATGCAAATTCCTCTCATATAACTGCCAATTCTACATACTGCTTCCCATACATAACTCTATATGGGAGTAGTTGAAAACAAAGAGTTGGTTGTCATTCTTACACTGGCATTAAAAGAAAAAGTCAAGAGAATACATTTTGCATTTCTGACTTTGTGATTTTTATCCCATTTGAACAGGAGAGGAAGTTCATGACATAGTTTTTTCCCTCTTCAATTCTAATGAAGAAGCGGAAAAGATTTTTAAAAATCATTCTGCATAGTTAAAAAAGAGACATATGAATAATCCAAAATTATCTACATAAAAAAATGATGGCTGATATTTAATTGGCCTAATAAAATCTACCTATAATCCAATAACATTTTAACAAATAATTCTACTTCAGACATTGTGGCAAAGTAGTCAATATGTTTAGGGGTCATTCGAAGGGGTCTTTGAATGGGCCAGCTGGTTAAGCCTGAGCTTGCCCTTCTTTCTCCCTTCAGCTGTATTTGCCCTCCACAAAAGCCAAGTAGGGATCTTAAGAATGGAAGACAGATCCAGAGTCCTGGGAATGTTTCCTGAAATGACTCTGGCAAACAGAAAAGAAAAATCGCCCGTGTTCAGGGGCCTTTGTGTAACAGCTGATCTGCTGCAAGAGACTCAAAGAAAAGACTGCACATCGTTCATGCATATTCTCACTTATCTGAAGACTGCAGTCATTGGTTACAGAACATTGGTCAGATGTTATGACAATGAATCATTTTTGTGAATTAATGTGCTGAAATGTATATTGTCCTTCAATGTAAGTAACCAACAGTAATGATGTTTATGTTCCACTTCAAAGTGCTAGTCCCTGGGAAATCCAGAGAACAAAATGTTTCAGTGGCACAGCAAATTTTTTGTGTTTCAGAAAATTTCCCCCTCTTCAGATCATATCGAATGAATAAAAAGCCAGTCCATAAATGAAAGAGAAAAAAAAGGGAGGAGAGAGGATTGTCTATCTCTAGTTCTATTAGTTCGAGGATGAATATTAAGTTATAAGGACTGATACTCTCTGTGGAGTGAGTCGCAGTATGGTGAGTCAGCAGAGTACAGGCTCAGGCACAGCAGAGACATTCAGCAAATGACTGTGTTATTACTCAAGCAGCACAAAGGGTCCCAAAGAGCAGGGGAAGAGGTCCCATGGTGGCCTCTCTCCTGGAAAGCCCAACTGCTCAGGTCAGGGTTGGCAGAGGCAGCTCCACTTGCCCCACTGCATGGCAGAGTGGAGAGACAAATTGGCTGTTTGAATGTTTGAATTCCACCCCAGGGGTTAGGGGTCCTGCCATTTGAGAGTTCCTGCCCTGAGAAGTATCTGGGACTGTTTGTTCCCAGTTTCTGAATTCAAGGTAGGGTTGGGCATTTTCATTAGACTTAACATCTGCCCCTGGCTGTGGAATGGAAACAGACTGAAATATCTGCGCACAATAGGAAAAGTGGCCAGGGATAGGCGAGAGCTAGAAGATGGCCACTAAGTGTGTGCGTGTCTTCCCCAGCACTCTCCCTCCTCAACCCTACGTATTTTAGCCACACTCTAAGTGCCTCTCTGATAAGTCTTTCCCTCCCTTTCTCCTCTTCCTCTAAGATCTTGGCTCAGTCTACCTCCACAAAACTTCCAGAATACCATTTCTGTTATGCCCCAAATCTGGATCTTTGACTCTGTAGCTATGGCACTGAAGCAATCTACTTCTATAAAACTGCTTATTAATTCCCCTAGAAACTGAATGTGCACATCACTTTCACCTGCTATCCAACTCTCCGTATGGAGGTTCTCCATAGGAAGAGAAAGTAGTAAATAATCTCAAACAACCAGAGCAAGAAGTTGATGTCCTTGGAGTCCAAGATCAGAGCCCACACATACACTGCCCCAAGACTGCTCTCAATATGACCAGGAGACAGCATGGTCTTACTGAAGCTTTTCAGACAAAAAAATTAAAGGAAAGTATATATTCTCAGTGACTGAAAAAGTTTTGGCAAGAGGCAAGTCACTCTGCCATAAATGAGACTTTATTTCTTACTCAGGCTTTGAGAAGAAGTTTGAAGTTTATGCTTTAGCTCTCTATTCCCACCATGATTTCCTTTATCAGTCATTAAACCTTAGCCAAGAAAATAATTTTCAAATGTAGGGTAAGACCTCTTCACCCTTCAAAATGGGTCATCCTTCCTTGGTTTGTTTGAGTGCCTAAATCAAGTCTTCAAAGAGAATGAATGGTAGACTTGTAATGTAGAGATGTAGCCATTGGAAACTGGGATCTTAGCATCTGTTTTCTTTGTTGAAGGGTTTGTAGGTTGACCTGGTAACCTGAACAGTGTTTAAAACCTTGTTTCTATGGAGAAATATATTCTGAGTTAAAATATGAGATTCTAAGAAAATGCATTTCTTAGTCCTGCACAGCACCTTGAGCCAGCTAACCAGAAAGGCTCATCTTCTGTACTTCACCCAGCAACTTCAAAGAACATTTAATATCTGAAAGGGACTATCCCAATCCTGCAAGTATGGCATTGACTGGATACAAAAGATTCTCTCTCCTCATTTTCTTGACAACCTAAAAGGCTCCGGTTATCTGGCAAACAGGTATGTGGAATTTTATAAACATACATCTGGTTCTGGAGGGATTTTCATTTCTCTTTCTCTCTTGCATAGGATCACACACTTTGCATGTATCTGAGACATTAAGCAGGCAGGAGTTCAACATTCAGGGAGCCTCTCTGTATCCAGGCCAATTCCTAGGCTAGAGATTGTTCTAGTGGGGAAATTGACCAAGTACATAAGGCCAAGTAAGGTCTTCAGTTAAAGCAATCAGCGACAGCTCAGGCCACAAGGGATTACAAGTGGTTACCCATGAACTCAAGGCTAAAGGTTAGAAGTGTAGTGAAACCATAAATGAAATAATGGCCTTGAGTATATAAAAATCGAAAACAAGTTGTGAAGTAGAGTGCAGAGTAGGCCAGAGCATATGGATTAAGACAAAGGCTATAAGTATTAGGGTGCCAGTAGTAGGCAAAAATCTAAGATGGTTTGCCAAAATCCCTGTCCTTTGGTACAAATGCTTTGTAACCCCCCCCCCCCCCCCTGAGTACAAGTAGACCCTGTGAGTATGATATACCACTCTTGTGGTTAGGTTACATTATACCTCAAAGGTGAAGGAATTTTGCAGTTGTAAGGAGGGTCCCTAATCAGCTGATTTTGAATTAAACAAAAGGAAGATTATCCAGGGTGGGCATGACCTGGTAAGTTTCTCTTAAGGCTGGTCTTAAAGAAATACACTACCATGTGTGAAATAAACTATAAAGGGAGACATCTATGCTATGGAGAGCAGCCTGTAGGAGGTGAGAATGGTCCCTGGTAACAGCTAGCAAGAAAAAGAGGACTACAGTCCAACTTCAAATGAATTGTGCCTCCAACCTGAGGGAGCTTAGAAATAGATGATTCCCTGGTGGAGTCTCCAGATGAGGACACAGCCAGTGACACTGGTTTCAGAGAAGTAAGACCCTAAGCAGAGACCCCCACTAAAATATGCCAGATGCCTGAGGCACAGAAAAAATTTGCATTGTCTTAACTCACTAAGCCTGATCATTTATTAGCCAGCAATGGAAAGAAACCTACTACAGTGCCAAAGGCCATTCTGTATTTTGTGTGTGTGTCAGAGAGAGAGTAAGCGAGCGTGCATGCACAAGCTTTGTGCCTTAGGAGAATTTATGGACTTTGAAACCCTAGGCAGGACCTAACTCATATTTTTTGTGCACTTGGCCTTCCCTTGTATTTATGTCAAAATACCTCCTTCCCTACCTATCTTATATGCCTACCTTCTATAATTAGATTTAATAAATGCATTTTTTTTTATTTTTCAATTTTTTAAAATTTATTTTTCTTCCCTTCCCCCACCCCCAGTTGTCTGCTTTCTGTGTCCATTCGCTGTGTGTTCTTCTGTGTCCGCTTGTATTCTTGTCAGCAGCACCCAGAATCTGTGTCTCTTTTTGTTGCATCAGCTTGTGTCATCTTGCTGCATCAGCTCTGTGTGTGTAGCGCCACCCAGGGCAGGCTGCACTTTTTTTGCACTGGGCAGCTCTCCTTATGGGGCACATTCCTTGTGTGTGGGGCTTCCCTAGGCGGGGGACTCCCCTGCGTGACACGGCACTCCTTGTGCGCATCAGCACTGCACGCGGGCCAGCTCATCACATGCGTCAGGAGGCCCTGGGTTTGAACCTTGGACCTCCCATGTGGTAGGCAGACACCCTATCTGTTGGGCCAAATCTGCTTCTAATAAATGCATTTTTAAGTTTAATTTTGATAATGATGCCATGATCTACACAGATTTAATTTGTTGTATCTTGAAAGATGGAACTCTAAACCCTGAAACCCTGCAAACACTTTTCTGCTTTCAGTTACAAGTTGTATTTATAGACAGAATAAGAAGTAAAAAAAATTAGAAATTGGATACCATGAGATTGAAAGTTCCTATAGGAGTGACAAACCTAACAGAGAATCCTGCCGCCTATGTAATCACATTGACCATCTAGATTTGAGTGTTACGGTTTAGTTAGACCAGAATTATATAGAAACTTCATACAATTTTATTTTGGTGATTTCAGAGTACAGGGTGGTATACATCATCACCCAGTGGAAACATTAGAATGCAATCTGAATAAAAATACAATAAATGATAAACTTATAACCCTTTATTTCTTTGCAGTACTAGCACCAACACTCCCCATTTCACCCAAAGACAGATGGACAACAAATGTCTTTCTCAAACTAAATGAGATTTATCAGTATTTTACATCTAATCTCTCTTCTTAAGGGGCACTGGCTGCTAGCTTTGGCAGGAAAGACAAGGGCAACCAGATGCTTGAATGGCAGAGGGCAGAGTTCCTAAGTTAAAATGACTTTCATTTCCATATATTTGCATATACCATTCTAAGAATAATCATTTCTAATCAGTATCAATGTATTAAACTATGTAACCAACCCAACCCCACCAAAAAAAGAAAAATTATGATTGAGTCACCTAAATCTTTAGCAGTAGGTATAGCTGTGCTTGTTACTCCAGAGAGTAAAGCCAGTACTGAAATTTCTAAATAATACTAAAATCATATTCACGAAGAACATTTTTATTTTAAAATTTTCGTACAATGCAGTCCTTCCTGCCATGCAACAGGCTGCCCACGATAGTCCTTGCAGAGCCTCCAGCTGTTCCTCTCATTTTCATCCAATTCTACACTATCTTAAAAAGATACAATAGGATTATCCCAAATAATCACCAGCATGTGATGAAATTGTTTCCCCAGATTCAAGAATTCCAGCAAAGAATTTGAAGGTAGTGACTATCTTATTTTCAAATAGCATCCTATTCAGATGTAGCAACAATCATTCTACAATTAGAGCAATGATTTCTTATTGTCACACTTCAGTAGGTCTTCAGCTATCTTACCAATTACCATGAAATTCCAAAAGAAAAAATTAATTTCAATTTTCTTTCATACATGCAAAAAAAGTTAAAATGTATTCTGTTATCCTTAGGAGTTAGGATGGAGGAAGAGTCATAAAATAAAAAATAGAGTAATAAGACATTAGCGTTTTGCCATTGTGGATGAGGGCAGTGAATCCCAAACCTGGTTGATCATAAACATTGCTTGAGAAGAGGTTTAAAATGCATATTCCCAGGCTCACACCATACCTTCTGAATCCAAATCTCTGAGAAAGGACTCAAGAATCTCCATTCATAAAATTATCTCCATGTATTTCTGATGCAGCTAATCTGTGGCCCAGAGTTTGGGAACTACAAATTAAGAGATATTTCAATATCTCCCATTGAGCTGGTAGAGTTGCAGTTTTGTGTAATGCTCGATAAACTGGTCTAATTTAAAATTTAAAAAGGCAGACTGTTGGCCTAAAGTCTTGTATGTAGCTTCTTACTCTTCCAAATTCCTAGTAGAATGACCAAAGGAATGGAAAGAAATATGGAAAACTAATATCGACTTTGAAAATCAGAGAAGAAAATCAAACTTTCTGAAGAACATCAAGAAATTTCTACAGAATATACTGCATGCAAGACTGGATTGAGAGAATTGCTGACTAACAATTCACAAACTGACCCCAAGTACCCAGCATCAGAGACTAGAGTAAAAATGGGCATTAGGACAATGGCAGGCAGTATTGGGAGGAGGGTTGCAAATCTGAAGCTAAAAGAATGAAATCATTCTGCTTAATTTGTTTCCAGTTTACTCTTGAATAAGCCAAGCGGAGTATGTGTATTGACATAGCTGGCCTCTGAAGAGACATGCTGTGCCAGTTAGAGAAGGGGACATTATTCCAGCTAACACAGAGAAAATAGAAACTCTTTGGCATAGGGGCAAAATTCCCTGATGTAAGCTCTGGCTTTAATTCACACCCTACTCTCCAGGGGTAACTGCCCTGTTGTTTAGCACTGAAAAACTACAATAGAGCGATTCCTTCCTGCATGCCTGCCTGCCTGCCTTCCTTCTTTCCCATCCTCCTTACCCTTCTCTTTCTTTTTACTAGACCTGAAAGGTTTGATTGGGACCAAAACAGTCTTTGAAAGAAATCACATAAATCCCCAGATATGAGCAGGCATAGAATTTCCTCCATCTTACTTATCCAATCACTCCTCCATGCTCCGTTCCATCCATGTACCCATATTTATAATGATAAACAATGATAAAATGACACCAGATAAGTTCAATAAAAAAGGAAATCAAGGTGATCAAGCAGAAAATAAATTCCCTAAGAAATGACTTTATTACTAAAAACTAGTAAATAAAATGCATGGAAAATCTCTATAAGTATTTTCAAAAAGATTCAAGAGGACATATTGTCTACTAAATAAAAGCAAGTCATAATCTGGTATAATCTGAGAGGATTAGTTGTTTAGAGATGAAAATTTGATCATTAACTTTTATAATGCATTAGAATGCATGACACAAGATGAAATTCAGTGGAATTAGAATTAATGGATTAGAAAAATAAGCTGGAAAACTTCCAGAATGCTAAGGGAATGGAGGAAAAAGAAAAAAATGCTGCCAGAAAAGTTGAAATATATGGAAGACAGAGCCCTGAGTTCCAAATTAAGCTGTATAGAGATTCTAGAAGAAGACATCTGAGTAAATGGAGATGCAAAAATAAAAAGTACAGCAGCAACTGAAAATTCCTCTGAACAGAAAAAAGTCACATGACTCCATATATTAAGGACATGTTTACAATCACACAAAATTAATTAAAATGGATCAAAACATAATATATCCTGGCAAAATATTTAAATTTAAGGGCTAAAGAAAAAAATCTACAAGTATTAATGTAGGGGAACAAAAACTGAACTAACTAAAAAGTGATTTACAAAGGAAAAACATAAATCATCAAAGTGGCATGGAATTTTTCTGCAGTACCAAATGCCAAGTGATCATGGGGCAGTATCTTCAGAAGTGCAAGGAAATCAGTCTCTGATTCAAGAGTTCCAAATACAATTGAGCTAATATGTGTACAGAGAAAAGAAAAGACAAAGCATAGTACCTATATAGTCCTCCAGAGAATTACTAAAAATAGGAGACAGTTGATGAAGGCAAAAATCAAGATCAGAAACCTAAGAAGGGAGAAAACAGTGTAATGAGACAAAACTTATATCCACACAAAGCCTAGACATAAAGAGGCAAGTAAAGATATGCTGGAAAATGCTAATAAAAAGAAAGCATATGTGTCAGATTAACGTCATAAAAGGTAAAAATTTAGGTCAAACATAATTAAACTGGACAGAGAACCATTTTGTATTGATAGTAGGCAAAATCCCTGATAAATTTTAATGTTGTGTAACATGACACTCCAAAAAACCCGGCAAATTCTTATAGAGTAGTGAAAATTTGACACATTGTAATTACAATATAACGTCTAAAATGTTCTCAGTCATTGACCAAGCAAGGTAAAAATTAAGTATAAAATGAATTGAATATTATATGTAATATGTTAATAGGTATCTGATATGTAAATAATAATATCACATTTTGGAAATATATATAAGATAGAGTAGTGGTTAAGGACATGGACTGCAGAGCTATAAATCTAAGTTCTAAACTTGTTTCTACCACTTAACTAAAATCAGGTCCTTTGGGCAATATATTCTCCCTCTTTTGCCTCAGTTTCCTCATTACGAAATGAAAGATATAATTGTTGTGATGTTTAAATAAGTTTATACATATAGAGTACTTAAAATAGTGCCCAGCACATGATAAGTACTCAACAAATATTACCTGCTATAATAGCAACAATTAACAATATATTTATGCATATATGAAATTTTGAACTCTACTAATAGAAAAAGTCTTTCTTGCCATATGTCTATAGATATTTTCAAAAAATGACATAATATAACACAATAACATAATAACACAAAATAACATAATAACAAAATAACATAATAACAAAAATAACATAATAACACAAAAAACAATAATTATAAGAAGTAGAAATTGTATTGACCACATATCTGAACACAACAAAATTCTAATTTAATAATAAAAGATAAACAAAGAAGCCTTTCTAAAAACACAACTCTTTGATAAAAGAAGAAATAATAGGGAAGCAGACTTGGCCTAATGGATAAGGTGTCCACCTACCATATGGGAGGTCTGCGGTTCAAACCCCAGGCCTCCTTGACCTGTGTGGAGCTGGCCCACACACAGTGCTGATGCATGCAAGGAGTGCTGTGCTACACAGGGGTGTCCCCCGCACAGGAGCCCCACACAGCCCCTTAAGGAGAGCCGCCTAGCGTGAAAGAAAGTGCAGCCTGCCCAAGAATGGTGCCTCACACACAGAGTGCTGACACAACAAGATGACACAACAAAAAGAAACACAGATTCCCAGTGTCGCTGATAAGGATAGAAGCAGTCACAGAAGAACACACAGTGAATGGACAGAGAGCAGACAACTTGGGGGGGGGGAAGGGGAGAGAAATAAATAAAAAATAAATCTATAAAAAAAAAAGAAGAAATAATAGCTCCATTTATATATTGTCTAGAATATATCCAATGGTGGTCTATAAATCAAACATAGGAGACATGGTAAAACAATAAAGCTTTTAGAATATAACAGTGAAGAACATCTTTTGTGACTTTAGAATAATTAAAGAGTTTAAAATAAGACATAAAATGCAATTGACTCAAAGGAAAAAAAATGGTAATTAAAATTTAAAAATTCTGTTCATCTGCATATACCATTGAGAAAATGAAAAAGAACCCAGAGAACAGAAGAAGAAATCTGATATATATATGCAACAAATGCCAAAAATCAGAATAAAGAGCTGTTAAAAATAAGTGAGAATGCAATAGAAAAAAGGGCAAGCAACTTGAAGTCACTTTACAAAAGAGAATATTTAAATGAAAATACACTCTGAAAAATGTTAACTTTGTTAGTCATAAAAAAAAAAAATTAAAACCACATTGTGAGACCATGGCACACAAATCAAAATGATCAAAATGGAAATGGACAGGCAATATTAAGTTTTGTTGACAATGTGGACAGCCAGATCTCTCACACATTGCTGTTAGAAGTGAAAGTGATACAACCAATTTGGAAGACTAATAAAGCTGAAACATATATTCCCAATATATTCCCAACTAAAATGCTTCCATATGTTCACTCAAAGACATCAACTGGCATGCTCAGAGCAGCACTATTTATACTGTTGTATCATTAGAAACTACCCAAATGTCCATTGACAGTAGAATTACTAGACATATTATAGTTTAGTCACAAAATGGAGTACTATATAGCAATGAGAATGAATAAACTGTACCTACCCACAACAATATGGCTGACTCTCACAAATAACATTGACCCAAAGAAGCCAGACAGAAAGAGCACATATACAACATGATTGCATTTATCCAAATACTAAACAGACAAAATCCAGCTATGCTGTTAAAAAGCTAAGATCATTACCCTTGGGAAGGTAGCAAGTAGATGGGGACAGGAGAGTTCTGGGAAGCTGTTATATTCTCTTTCTTACACTGGGTACAGGTTACACAGCTTTGGTTCTGTTGATGCTGGTTATATGAGTGTGTTCCAGTGAAAATTTATGGATATGTGCACTTCATGTATATTAATTATACTTCAAAAACTGGTTTTAAAAATCTTATGGAATCTGGTTAAATATTGTACTCAAAGGAAAATGCAGAGAATTTTTTGCTTAAAAGCATACAACCTAAGAAGCTAGGAAAAAAACAGCAAAAAGAAGCTAATTTAGAAGCAGAAGAGGGACTTAATCAAGATTAAGAACCTAATTAAATTAATTATAAAATATGAAAAAGGAAACTGATAAATAAATCCAAGTACTAGTTCTTTGAAAAGACCTAAAAGATTGACAACCATCTGGAAATGCTAAATGGAAGAAAGACAAATGAAACACAATCTAAATTCAAAACAAGCAGGAGAAAGGAGATATTAGTGTAGACCATGATTTCTCAAAGTGGAAGTTATTGACATTTTAGGCCAGATACTTCTTTGTTGTGGGGCCTGTCCTATGCATTGTAGGATGTCTAGCAGCTTTCCTGGCCTCCACCCACTAGAGGCCAGTGGTCATTCACCCTCACCATACTAACCACCCACCACCACCACATACATACCCCCAGCTCTGATATACAAAAATGTCTCCATACATTGCCAAATGTCCCTGGGGAAGGCAAAATTGCCTCCCCCACTCCCCCCCCCCACCACCACCACACACACAAGTTAAGAAGCACTGCCAGGAATAGCAACGTTAATGAATATAAAACTCTATACTAAAAACTAGTAAAATCTGAACGAAATAAACACCTTCTATGAAACTATGCACTGTCCCCTGCTCCCACCCTGCTTTTCGCTTCCTTGTACTTTACCCGCCTGTTCTTCGAAATCTCTCTGTATTATGGCCCTTCTCAGCAGCAGCTTATGCTGCTGCCTCCCTCCGCCCCTCCTCCCAGTCACTGTTATCTTCCCCCTCCCAGCCGATCGCTGTTCTCCCCGCCTCATTCCAATCGCCCTCATCCCGTATCCGCCCCGGCACAACCTCTGAAACAACCCCCCCTGCCATCAATGGCTTACGCCCTAAACCGCAGGTCCGCCCTTGCCTCTGCAGCCAATCCTCAGCTGCCCCGCGGACATGCCCCTCCCACAACCTCCCCGCCTCCACGAGACTATAAAACCCCATGTACTTCCCTAATAAAATCAGACCTGCGCATAGACCTCGTCTCCGTGGTTCTTCTTCCATCGAACCGCGCATCCCCACCAAGCCTTGAGCTGCCCGCTGCCGCCCCAGTCCGGCCGTGGGCTCGGCCCGACTCCCGGCAGCGATCGGCCCGTGCGGCAGCGACCCGCCTGCGGTACCGCAGCGGCGGCCACAATGCACTATCAAAAAATGACTCAAAAGTGTGAATAAACACCAAGCAAAGAAACTGAAATTTTATAGGAAAGAAATTGAAATTTTATTAAAAACTCATCACCCAAAAAAGGAAAAATCTGAGCTTTCTATGCTGATACATGTGTTCGTCTGTCTCATCCTATCCATGTATCGTGCTGTTTTAATTATTATCACAGAAATTCCTTTTAAACTATTGACTTGTATCAATCATCTCCTATATAGAATGTTACAGAGAAATGCTGCTAATAGAAATAATAACAGTAATAACACATGCCCCATATAAGTAGAAGAAACAGGAGAAATTGTGGTTTTTTTATTTTTAAAAACTTTTATTGAAGTAGTTCATTCATACATGAACATACATAAACAAGTGTGTAGTAAAAGCTGTGAATTTACAAAACAAACATAACATACAAGGCTCCCATACATCACCCCACCACCACCTTGCATTGTTGTGAAATATTTGTTACAAATGATGAAAGAGTATCATCAAAATGTTACTAACGAGAGTTCATATCTTACATCTGGTGTATTTTTCCTCCAATTCGTCCTGTTATTAACACCCTGTATTGGTATTATATATTTGTTATAGTTCATGAGAGAACATTCTCATATTTGTTCTGTTAACCATAATCCATTATTCATCACAGGATTCACTGTGTTATACAGTCCCACGCTTTGTATAATCCATTCAAAGTGTACGCTCAGTGGCTCTCATTTTCATCACAGAGTTGTGCTGTCATCACCTCACCAAATTTTAGAATCTTTTCATTACTCCAAAAGGAAAAAACTACCCTTATATCTCTTTATTGTTGACCCTTAGAATTGATATATCTTCTTTGCCATTTTTGAAAAATATTAAATGTTTACTATTAACTATCAACCATAAGTTGCGTTAGTTGTAATTTTCCCATGTATCACCATATTTTTAACACTTTGTAACAGAACATTCTTTTATTTATTGTATTAACTACAATCTTCATCCACCAGAAGGAATTGGTTTTAATAATACATAATTTTAATAAATGATTAATTTTGATAATTAGATTTTATAAAGCCGACATATCCAAAATATTATTCTAACTTATAATTAAAATTTTAAAGAGAAATTTTATTTTTTTCATATTAAGTCTTTGGAATCCTGAGTATTTGTTACACATAAAGCACATCTTAATTCAGACTAGCTACATTTAAGTGCTAATAGCCAGATAGATACTGGACAGCATAATTACAGTGCATAAATAAAGAGGGAAATTTCTCCACTTCTTTCTCATTTTCTGAAGATAATAGAAATGTAATCTTAAAAAAAGACTAAAGAAATCATAGACAAATCTTAATGGACTTACTTGAAGGGAAGATGGTGGAATAGGGAGCTCCAGGACTCAGTCCTTCCACCAAAGCAGCTATTAAACAGGCAGGAACTATCTGAAACAACTGTTCTAGGACTACAGAGGCAAAAGGAACAATGTACAGTGTCCAGAAAAGAGAAGGAGGGAAAGACTGATAAGCTATAGTAAAAGGAAAAAAAAAAACAGTGTATAGCTCTCTTGGTACTGTGGCTACTGGCACCTATCCCCCACTCTCGTGGCAGGCCACCTTGGATTCTGATCCCCGACTAGCTGCTGCTACAGAAAGGAATGTAAAAATCCTCTGCCCAAGGACAGGAGAGGGCATGCAAAGAACTTATCAGGGACTTTGATTAGTGAATTCTGATCTCTGGGTCCCAGCTCTGAGCTACTATTTCAACCCACTCCAGTGGAGATTTAAAGACAGTGCCTTCTCAGGGTGGCAGGGTACAGTTTGCTGAAGGGTGGCTTTTCCCCAAGACCAGGGAAGCACAGCCATCACTGATCATGGCTTTTCATTAGCAAATTTGAACTACTGGATCCCAGCTCTGAGTTACTGTTTCAACCCTTCCCACAAAATGGTGGCAGAAGCCACTCTTTCAATCCTAACCCCAGACAAGGGTGGAGGCAGTGAGGATTTAAAGGCACAGTGCCTCCTAGGGGCAGCCGGAACAGTTTGTTGAAGGGCAACATATGCTAGACAGTCCAGGAAGGTGCAGCTTCAGAGAGCCATCAGGAGGTTTTGGTGTCCTTTCTGACCCCTTCTCATGACAAGTTGGAACCAGTCCACACCCCCTTTGTGGATCTCTGGCTTAGTTTTGACTGTATATGCTCTCCAAGATGATTCTCCTCCAGGAGTTTGCTCTCTAGGCAGGGGTAGTTTGAGATAATGCAAGTAATGTTTAAAAAAAAAAAAAAAAGGAAAGAAAGAAAATTATAGCAGCATATGGGTGTGAAACCCTTTTTAGTTGGACCATGTCAGCAAGGTATAACAAAAAAATAAACAAAGATTCTTGGAGAAGGAATGGAGGAAAGCAAGCTTTCTCCTTGAGGTAAAAAAATTGCACAAAATGTCTAGTCTTAAAAATTGTACCAAATATCTGGGGCAAGAATGAGATGAAGAAGAGATGAAAAAATCTCATCAGTTAAACATGGGCTACTCTAAAGGTCTAGAATAATTTGTACCAAGCATCAAAGAAGAGTCTTTACACAATGTCAATCAGCAATAAAAACCTAGGCAAGAGAGAAACAAAGACCTTCAGAGTTAACTCATTAAGGTAATCAGATGTCTAGACATCAGCAAAAAATTACAGGCCATACTAAGAAACAGGAAGATATGGCTCAGTCAAGGGAACAAATTAATACTTCATAGAAGACACAGAATTTAGAACAACTAATCAAAGATATTCAAATAAATCTCCTAAATCAATTCAAAGAGGTGAAGGAAAATGTGGATAAAGAAATAAAGGATATTAAGAAGATACTGTATAAAGAAGAATCTGATAGTAGAACAAGAAACAACAGAAATTATAGGGATGGAAGTCACAATACAAGAATTTAAAAATACAGATACACTAGAAGCATAAAACAGATTTGACCAAGCAGAAGCAAGAATCAGTGAACCAGAAGGCCAGACAACCAATATTACAGACAGAAGAACAGATAGAGAAAAGAATGGAAAAAATTGAGCATAGTCTCAAGAATTTGAATGACACCATGAAGCATGCAAACATACATCTTGGGTGCTTTAGTTTGCCCAAGGACTGTGATGCAAAGTACCAGAAATGGGTTGGTTTTTATAAAGGAGATTTGTTTTGTGCAAAAGCTTGTAGTTCTGAGGCCATGAATCATCCAAATTAAGACACTGTCAGAGGTGCTTTCTCACCAAAGTCAGCTGTCACATGGAGAAGCAAGATGGCTACCAATCTTTTCCAAGGTCTTTGCCTTTCCCTTCAGAATCTACTGTGATCTCCTGGAGCTCAGCTGTGGGCAGCTATGCATATGGCTTGTCTCTTTTCAGGCCTCGTCAATCAGTTTTGGCTGCTCCACTTTCTTCCCAATTTCAGCTGCAAACTGTCAGGAATATGGCTCATCTCTCCCTGGGCTTTAGCTCTTTGAAACTCTTGGGGTCTTCTCTCCTTGCACCTAAGCTGTGGGTGAAACCGGAGTCCTTTCTCTCACATTGCAGGGATCAAATATGGCAGCTCCCTTTTCCTGTGTGTCTCTGTGTCTCTGTTTATATCAGTTCTAGTAAAATGGTGGAGACTGAACCTGAGTCACACCTTGCTGACATGGTCCAATTAAAAAGGGTCTCACACCCATATGCAAAAACATAATCTTTCTCTTTTTGGAATTCAACAAATTCAAACTGTCACCATGGGTATCCAAGAAGGAGAAGAGAAGGGAAAAAGGGCAGAAATAATATTTGTGCAACTAATGGCTGAAAATTTCCCAGCTTTTACAAAAGACCTAAATATACATTTCAAGAAGCTCAATGTACTCCAAACAGAATAAATACTAATAGCTGTACTCTGTGGCACAAACTAAGCAAAATGTAAAATACCAAAGATAAAGAGAGAACTTTGAAAGCAGCAAGAGACAAGTGATCTCTCACATTCAAAGGAGCTGCAATAAGACCAAGAGCAGATTCCTCATGAGAAACCATGAAGGTGGTATATATTTAAGGTACAGAAAGAGAAAAACTGCCAGCCAAGAATTCTGTATACTGCAAAATCATCCTTCAGAAATGGGGAGAGGGAAACGGACTTTGGCCCAGTGGTTAGGGCGTCCGTCTACCATATGGGAGGTCCGTGGTTCAAACCCCGGGCCTCCTTGACCCGTGTGGAGCTGGCCATGCGCAGTGCTGATGCGCGCAAGGAGTGCCGTGCCACGCAAGGGTGTCCCCCGCGTGGGGGAGCCCCACGCGCAAGGAGTGCGCCCATGAGGAAAGCCGCCCAGTGAGAAAAGAAAGTGCAGCCTGCCCAGGAATGGCGCCGCCCACACTTCCCATGCCGCGGACAACAGAAGCGGACAAAGAAACAAGACGCAGCAAATAGACACAGAGAACAGACAACGAGGGGAGAGGGGGGGGAGTTAAATAAATAAATAAATCTTTAAAAAAAAAAAGAAATGGGGAGAGTATAAAATATTGATAGATAAAACAAACTGGGGGTGTTCATCAACAAAGAGACTGCCCTACAAGAAATTCTAAAAGGTGTTCCACAGGC
Source organism: Dasypus novemcinctus (assembly GCF_030445035.2). Classification (NCBI taxonomy): domain Eukaryota; kingdom Metazoa; phylum Chordata; class Mammalia; order Cingulata; family Dasypodidae; genus Dasypus; species Dasypus novemcinctus. The sequence goes on from NC_080676.1 coordinate 132,265,637, forward strand.
TGAAGGGAAAACACAAAAGAAAGGTTTGGAATACAGTGAAGAAATGAAGATTATCAGTAAGGATAACTAAAAGGGTAAAAAGATAACAAAAATATGACTATAAAAATCAAAGAACAAAATGGCTAAAGCACTGACTTTACAGTAATTACATCGAATATAAATGGTTTAGACCCTCCAATCAAAAGATACAGATTGGCAGCATGAATTTGAAAAAGTATGATCCAACTATATACAGTTTAAAAGAGATTCGCCTTAGACCCAAAACCACAAATAGGTTGAAAATGAAAGGTTGGAGAAAGATTCCATGAAAATGGTATCCAAAAAAAGAGCTGGGATAGCAATGCTAATATAGGACAATATAGAGTTTAAATGCGAAACTGTTGTAAGAGACAAAGGACACACTATATATTAAGAAAAGGGAAACTGTAATCAAAAAAATCTGGTGTAGCTATGTTGTTATCAGACAAAATAGACTAAGTCAAAAGCAGTTAAAAGAGACAAAGAAGAACACTATATATTAATAAAAGGGGCAATCCACCAAGAAGAAAGAACAGTCATAATATTTATGTACCTAAGCATGGTAGCACAAAATATATGAGGAAAACAAAGGTAAAACAGAAGGAAGAAATAGATATCTCAACAATAATAGTTGGAAACTTCAATGCACCACTCTCTTCAATATCTAGAACATCTAAATAGTCAATCAATAAGGAAACAGAGAAATTGAATAATGTAAGGAGACTTGACCTAAAAATCCTATAAAGAATATTGTCCACCAAAACAGCAGGATATACATTCTTTTAAAGTGTGCATGGATCATACTCCAGAATAGACTACATGTTGGGTCACAAAACAAGTCTCAATAAATTTAAAAAGATTGAAATTGTACAAAGCACTTTCTCTGACCATAATGGAATGAAGCTGGAAATCAATAACAGGTGGAGAAGAGGAAAATTCACAAATGTGGGGAAGTTAAACAACACACTCTTAAACAATCAGTTGGTCAAGAAGAAATTGCAAGAGTAATCAGTAAATACCTTGAGAGAAATAAAAATGGGAACCCAACATATCAAAACCTATAGGATGCAATGAAAGAATAGCCCCAAATACTTATACTTAAAAAGAAGACCTAAAGTCACACTTATAACACATCTGGAGGAACTAGAAAAAGAACAGCAAACAAATCCCCAAGCAAGCAGAAGGAAAGATATAACAAAGATTAGAGCAGAAATAAATTAAATTGAGCATTAAAAAAAAGAGAATTTAAAAAACCAAAAATTGAATCTTTGAGAAAATAATTGGTGAATTTTTACCTAGACCGATGAGGATAAAAGAGGGAAGATACAAATAAATAAAATCAGAAATGAGAAGGGGAAATTGCTACTGACCCCACAGAAATAAAAGGATCATAAAAAGATACGATGGGCGGCAGACTTGGCTCAGTGGTTAGGGCATCCATCTACTACATGGGAGTCTGTGGTTCAAACCCCAGGCCTCCTTGACCCGTGTGGAGCTGGCCCATGCACAGTGCTGGTGCGGGCAAGGAGTGCCGTGCCACGCAGGGGTGTCCCCCAGCATAGGGGAGCCCCACGCACAAGGAGTGTGCCCTGTAAGGAGAGCCGCCCAGCGTGAAAGAAAGTGCAGCCTGCCCAGCAATGGTGCCTCACACACGGAGAGCTGAACAACAAGATGATGCAACAAAAAGAAACACAGATTCCCATGCCACTGACAGCAACAGAAGCGGACAAAGAAGAAGATGCAGCAAATAGACCCAGAGAACAGACAACTGGGGTGGGAGGGAAGGGGAGAACAATAAATAAATAAATAAATCTTTTAAAAAAAAGAAGATACGGTGAGCAACTGTATACCAAACAGTTAGATAACTTAGATGAAATTGACAAATTCCTAGAAACACACAAGCAACCTCTACTGACTCTAAAAGAAAGAGAAGACCTCAACAGACCAATTAAAAGTAAAGTCATTGAATCAGGCAACAAAAACCTCCCAACAAAGAAAAGCCCATGAACAAATGATGTCACAGGTGAATTCTACAAATCATCCAAGAATTGCTAACAAGCTTAGTCAAAGTCTTTGAAAAAATTGAAGAGATGGAAACACAACCTAACTCATTCTAGGAAGCCAACCTCACCCTAATACCAAAGCCAGATACGTTACTGCAAGAAAAGAAAAATATGGACCGATTTCTCTTTTGAATTTAGATTTTAAAAAACCTCAATAAAATACTTGCAAACTGAATCCAACAGCATGTTAAAAAAGAATTATCTACTATGATCAAGTGAGTTTTATCCCAAGTATGTAAGGGTGGTTCAATGCAAGAAAGTTAATAGGCCACATTAATAATACAAAGGGGAAAAACAATATGATCATTGCGATTGATTCAGAAAAGGCATTTGACAAAATCCAGCATTGTTTCCTGATAAAAAGACTGAATATAATAGATATAGAGGGAAACTTTCTTCAACATGACAAAGGGCATATATAAGAAAACCACAGCTAACGTCACACTCTGAAAGCTTTCCATCTAAGATTTGGAACAAGACACAGATACCTACTGTCACTACTGTTATTCAACATTGTGCTGGATGTTCTAACCAGAATAGTTAGGCAAAAAAGAAAAAAGACTTCCACAGTGTAAAGAAAGAAGTGAGACTTTCACTATTTGCAGATGACATATAGAAAGACCTGAAAAAACTACGACAAAGTTACTACAGTTAATAAGCTAGCTTAGCAATGTGATGGCATATGAAATCAACGTGCAAAACTCTGTAATGTTTCTATACACTAGTGGCAAGCAATCTGAGGAGGAAATCAAGGAATAAATTCCATTTACAATAGCAACTGTAAGAGTCAAATATCTAGGAAAAAATTTAACCAAAGATGTAAATGACTTTGTACACAGAAAAGGCAGCATACTCAATAGGAGAAAATATTTGGAAACCACATATTGGATAAAGGTATAGTAGTCAGAATATATGGAGAAATCCTACAGTTTAACAATGAAAAAGCAAACACCCCAATTTTAAAATGAGCAAAAGACTTGAAGAGACAATTCTCTGAAGAGGAAATACTAATGACTAAAATGAACAAGAAAAGATGTTCAACTCACTAGCTATTAGGCAAACGCAAATCAAAACCATTGGTTACATTTTCGTTTTGTTTTTGAGCAGTTCTAAACACAAAGATTTGATTCAAGCAGAAATTCACTTTCAATGTCAATCATTTAGCATACAAATTTATGATTTTTAACTATTAGTATTCAATATGTTTATGGAAAGTATAAAAATAGTCATGAATAAACACTTTTGAACTAATGCATATGATACATATGTACTCCTTTTAAAATACCACTTAATATTGCCATCACACTTTAGAATGGAATTGTAAATGAAACTATGTAAATAAAACAAGTCAGTCATGGACAATTGTGGGTTCATTGGTTAAAGAATTCCCCAGAAACCAGAATCTGGCAGTGTGTTATTCCATGAATTAGTAATTTATTACAAAAAAAAAGCTTTTGCCGACAAGAACTTAGAGATAACATCAGTCAAGCACATGATATTACATTGAAGGCATAGAGAGTGTCCCATTTTCAGAATGAGCAATTTTCAGGAGGAATGTAACTTCATCATCTGCAATTTGGTATTAGCGGGCCTTTCTCTTAATAACACTTCAGCCCAGACCAGAAACTGTCAGGCCCCAATGTTGGGCCTCTGGGGATAACCAGAGAAAAAAATCTTTTATCATGAGAGTTAAGCAGAACTTATATTTATTGTGTGTGCAGAGAGGAACCCAAGGTTGGTCTAAAGTGATTCAGACTCTACTCCCTGTGCTGCAGTCTTACTCTTGCTTAAATTCCTAAGTTACTGCCTATTAATTAATGGTAATTAATTGTGAATTAATAGCCATAAATAGCAGCTATGTACAGCTGGGGAACCGTAGATTGAGAAGTGAAGAATTTTCTTGTTTTTTGTCTGATTTTTGTTTATTATTATTGAACTAATGAAAATGCTCTGATAGTGATCGAAGTCATGAGTGCGCATCTATGTGATTATGCCAAACATCGTTGATTGCACACTTTGGATGAACTGTATGCTTCATTAATATGTGTCAATAAACTTGCTTTGTTTAAAAGAAAAAAAAAGATATCATTTCACACCTACTAGAACGGCCAGTATTTTTAAAAAAAAACAGTAAACTATAAGTGTTGGAGAGGATGTGAAGAAATAGGAACACTCATTCATTGTTGGTAGAATGTTAAAATAATGCAACCACTTTGGAAGACAATTTGGCTGTTCCTCAGGAAGTTAAGTATAGAAATCACCATATAATCCAGCAATCCCACTACTAGGTTTATACCCAGAAGAATCGAAAGCAGGGACAAAAACTAATATTTGCACAACAGTATTCATGATGGCATTATTCACAGGCCAAGGGTACATCAACCAATGAATGGATAAACAAAATGTGGTATACACCATACAATGGATTATTATTCCGGTGTAAAAAGGAATGAATTATTGATGCATGAGACAATCTGGATGAACGTAAAGGATGTTATGTTGAGTGAAATAAGCCAAACACTAAAGAACAATTATTGTATGAGTTCCCTGTTATGATCTAATCATAGTAAGCAAACTCATAAAGTTAGAATCTAGAATTTAGGTTACTAGGAGATAGACTGGGGTTAGAGAACAGGGAGTTGATGTTAAACTTGTAAGAAATTTCTATTTAAGCTGATGATAAAGGTATGGTGGTAATGGTAGCATACTGTTCTGAGGGGAATCAACAATATGGAAATCTATAGGTGAAAGTGGTTAATAGAGGAAACTTTAGGATATATATATTACTAGAATAAAAAATTACATAGGACTGTAAATGCAGTGAGCCCTACTGTAGAAGATGGACTATAAGCAATAGTACAAGAATTTTTTCATGAATTATAGCAAACGTATATTAATATAAGATAGTAATAAGAAGGTGGCGTATGAGAAAAATATACCTAATGTAAATAATGCACAATAGATAAAACTATTTTAATAATATTTTACCAATTGTAAAGGGTAACTACTGTTAAAAATACAAACTACAAATAACAAATGTTACACAACAATACCAAGTATTGGTGGTAGTGTGGTGTATGTGAATTCTGTATTTTATGCATGATTGTTTTATAAATTCACAACTTCCCTAATAAAAAAAAAAGTCTTAGTGAAAAATTTAGATACTAAAGCTCCCAATAAAATAGCAAACAAAACAAGCATTACACATACAATATATGGTTATTCCAGAAATGCAAGGAATGATTCAGAATTGGGCTCCATTAATATTACTTATCCTATCCTATGTAAAGGAAGAAAAATCATATGATCAGCTTGATTCAAGAAATCTATTTCATTAATAAAATTTCTATTTAATATGTTACAGACTATACATCTCAATTTAAAAGCTGAGATCATTTGTAAAAAAAAATTACTAGTGTTATTTTCACTAAGGTTCAGTCCAATTAACATGGACTATCTTTTTTTTTATAATTTAAATGATATATTTTTTTTATTTAGTAAATTTTTATTGTGTTTTTTAAAAGATACATAGATAACACAAAATGTTATATTAAAAATATGAGGCTCCCATATACCCCACTCCCCACCACCCCTACTCCTCCCACTTCAACAACCTCTTTCATCAGTGTGGCACATTCATTGCATTTGGTAAATACATTTTGGAGCACTGCTACCATGCATGGATTATAGTTTACAGTGTAGTTTACCCTGTCCCTTAGTCTATTTAGTGGGTTATGGCAGGATATATAATGTCCTGCACCTGTCTCTGCAATATCATTCAGGACAATTCCAAGTCCCCAAAATGCCCCCATATATACCTCTTCTTCCCTCTCCCTGCCCTCAGCAACTCCCGCAGCCACTGTCTCCACATCAATGATACAATTTCTTCCACTGCTAGAGTCACAATAGTTGTATAGTAGAATACCAGTAAGTCCACTCTAATCCATATTTTATTTCTCCATCCTGTGGACCATGGGAAGGCAATGTAGCATGGATTATCTTAATGCTGAAAGGATACACTGCTTTAAAAATGTCAGTTCTCCCCAAATTAATCTATAAATGTTTTGCAAATCCAATAAATGACAAAATTATTAAAAATATCACCTGAAAGAATAAATGTAGGAGAATGGCCAAAAGATATTTGGAAAAGGGAAGTAATAAAATATGTTATGCCCTATTAAGTACTAAATAAATATTAAAATAGAGTGGAGCAATTTTGGGAAGAGCAAGAAGATAAATGAAACAGTATAAAGACCAGAAAGAGACTCAGATATTTATAGGAATTTAATATATGATAAAATTAACTTTTCAAATCAAGTAGAGAAAAGATGGACTCTTCAGTAAATGTTTGGAGATATAGCTTCAATAAATGTTTACTGAAATACTCTTCATAGGTAAAAAATGGGAAGCAACTAAAAGATCTAAGACTATGAAATGTTTCACAAATTATAATATATTTATGCAGTTAAATACTAACCAGCCCTTTTTAATTATGTTATAGAATATTTAAATCTATAGAAAAAAATTATATACATCAATTGAAAGCAAAACAGTTTAACAAATTGTGCTGTGTTCTATTTTTGTTTTCTGTCTGTTATATACACACACATTGCAAGAGAAAGAAAAGAGAGGGCAGACCAGCAGTAAATAACACTAACTAAAATATTTGTTAGTTAACTTCATGTAATAGAATTTCAGTTGATTTTCACTTTCTTCTTTGGCTTCTCTGTATTTTCTAAATGCTCAACATAAAATGTATCGCTTGTATAATAATTTAAAAACAGGAAAGGCAGAGCAAACAATTTTTAAAGTTTAATTTGTATCACAAAATCTGCAGAGAAATGTGGGTGAATGTCTCCTAATGACCATCTTTATCAAGACTAGCCAACATATGTTTCCTCTCCTCCCTGTGTTTAAAAAAAAGTTTTTTTGCCAATTGTTTTTCATCTCTCTGGAATACTCTTTCTATCCCTTAACTCTAGCTGCCAAAATTCCATCCAAAATCTCAAAAACAAATGAAGAAAGAGGAATCTATATGGGTGTCAATAAGTACCTGAAAAAGTACCACACCTCATAGTTATTAGAGGAACACAACTTAAATCCACAATGAAATAACATAATAAATTAAGTAGATAAACTGCCTAAAATCAGCAAGACAAGCAACATTGAATACTACTGAGGATATTGGCACAACCAGAAACCTCATATATTGACAGTAGAAATATAAAACAGTATAACCACTTTAGAAAATGTTTGGCAGTTTCTTGTAATGTAAACAAATATCTATCCAATGACCCAACAATTCCATTAATCCCAAGAGAAATAAAAGCATATGGGCACCAAAAAAAACTTGTACAAGAATGCTTATAGCACCTTTATTCATTATAGCTAAAAACATGTTCATCAGCAAGATAATGAATAAATTGTGATATAATCATAAAATGAACTGCCACTCAGGGATAAAAAGGGTATGAATTACTGATATATGCAATAACATGGATGAATCTCAGCAGAATATTGAGCAGGAGACACAAAAAATGCATTTGCTATATTATTCCATTTAGATGACATTCTAGACTACACCAAATTCATCACCTGGTGCAAGGAGTAAAAACAATGGCTACTCCTGGTATGATAAATATAATAGTAGCCAAGAGAGTGTATAAGAATAAATTGAATGAGGAAATCTCTATGTCCACTAGATACCATACCTAACCCTAAGGTCAACAAATTCCTAAAAAGAAAAAAGAAATTTTACAGTAACCAATCAAATATTTTTGCTTTAAGTTTCTGCATCACCACTTACTGATTACCTCTCTTCTTTGTCTTGGAAGAGCTTCTTTCAACCTATTGTTTGGATTCTGCCCCAATTCATCATTAACTGCTCAAACAAACTCATTTTAATAAAATCTTGTCTAATGAGTTATTTTAGCAGGTAGGAGGTACAATGATTGGGAAATTATGCAAGAGAACTTTCTGGGTGACAGTAGTGTTCTGTATCTTGAGAAAGGGGTGGGTTACACAGTGTGTGTCATACATTTGTCAAAACTCACTGAGCTATAAGATTTAAGATCTGCACATTCACTTTTATGTAAAATATGCCTCAATAAAACCAAATATAAGAGGTAAAGAAAAAAATCACCAGTGGAGCCCTGACACCTTTCTGCTCCACATGGAATGTGAGCTTTCTCCTCTGAAGCTTCTTAGCTAAGTGCATTCTCCCTTTGTCTCTTTCTCCCCAATTAGTTTATAAGCTGGCTTCAGGCAAGACCAAGTCTTGTTTCCTTTTTTGTATCCAATATATTTCTAGCATTGTATCATACATTTAGGAGCTTAATAAATATTTTTGAATGGTCTGGGTGATCAAATCAATGGCTGCATGTAAGAACAGCACTTGCTAAAGACTGGCCCAAAACTTTTTCATCTTCACAGTTCAAAGTGAATACATTTATATTAGTTCTATGCTACAAGCATCCTCAAAACCATATTCATCCCAGGGGTCTCCAGGTTTTTCTAGAGATTGTGAGTTTGGAATAGAGAAAGTCACTGTTTTTCAGGGACATACACAGACACATCTACACCCTCACATACCACATGCATCTACCCCAAATTGCAGTCTGCTAAATCCATGCAAAATCCTCTAACAATGATTATATTGGAAATTCTCTGATTTGCAGTCTTGTCTATACCCTAAAAGAAATGAATATTTAGGCATCCAAAGCTCTCTGGAGTGGGGAACTACTTGTGTGCCTATCATTTCTACCCTTCCTTTGCCTAGATGACAGCGTGCTCTGCCATTGACCCAGTCAACCCATTGAGGAATCATCCAATGGCTACAGTAGACATATTGTTCAATACATATGGATCTGATGGATTCCTTAAAAGCTACCATACAGCAAATTTTTATATTAAAGTTTTAAAATTAATTCCCATTGAAACTTGGGGAAACAATTTTATTTGAAACAATTCAGTTCCCAAACAAATATACAATTGATCAAACTCATATAAAGTATGTGAGAGACTGATTATACAAATGGACAATGGCCAGGAAATTTCAACCCACTATCAGCTATAACCAGAACAGAAAAATCTGGCCCACTAACTGCAATCTGTTATCTATAGAAAATATCCCAAGAAGTAAAACCAACCAACCCCAAATAGAACTTGATTGAATACTGACAGTTTCCCTAATTTTGCTCACCACCCCTTCCAATTTGGGATCAACTGGAGAAAGGTAAATAGACACCCCTAACCAATCACAGAGGATGTTCTCTGAATCACTTCTAGTTAGCCCTCCTCTAACTTCCCCATTCCATAGCCTCCAGTCAGGATATCCCACTTGTCTGTGTGCTTTTCAGTCTCTGCCAAATTCAAGTGATGGTAGCCAACACCTTTGCTATACAGCAAGCTCTGAATAAATAGCCTTTGTTCTCATTTGGTGTTGTTTTGACACTTGTGTTTGAAGAAAAAAATAATCACTGTAATTATGAGATGCTGTTAATATTAAAATAGGCTCAAAACAGATATTCAAAAAAGTGAAAACTGAAAATGGAAAATGGAACTATTTTCAATTTTACATGGTAAAAGTAGAAGTAAGACCTGTTTCTTTTACCATTTTAGATGCTCATAACCACCTTCTATTGCCTTAATATTTGTAAATTTTCATCCCATATGATTGTTTTAAAGGAGCATACATAATCCTCTTAACTGTTTTCCTTGCATTATCAAATACCTCAGATAAAACAAAATAAGGTTCTACAAATGAAGTTTTAGGTTTATATAGTTTAATCAAGATTTGCAAATTTCAAGCTGCTCTTTTTCATCCCTATTCCTCTTGTAAATACAGTCTTGAAACATTTAACATACTCTGTGTTTCTTATAAAAGCAGATATTACATGTTAATTTATCTGTGACTTCTCAGATCCTGGCTAATAAACATTAATGGTTGTTGAACAATGAATGAGTGAATGAATGGAGTAATGAAGGAAAAATGGAGGAACCATTCATTAAGACTTCTAATAGCCGGTCCATCTAAACTTTGAGTGGAAGTAATTAATGATAAGAGGAAAAAACAGCAATATATTTAAGATATCCTTAAATTAAATCTAAATTTCTGCCAAGGTGGAAGTGTGTAATTAAACTTCCAACTACAACAACAACAAAAAACGAGAGTACAATTACTCCTTTCTTTTTCAATAACTCTTTATTACATTGCAGCAAACTTCTGTGTATGGAATTACTTTTTTAAAACAGGAAATATGCTTTTCTATGAACACTTCTTTCATTTCCTTGAGTAAAAAGACAACTCTCTAAGTTGTTCTAGAAGCTTAATAAACAAGCATTAAGTTCTGAGCTCACTAAGGACAACAATGTATTGTTCAGTAATATTTCCTAAGACTCCTCCCTCATGGGGAAGTTTTCCTAAATTTAATTGAGACTATATTGTTAATTCTCTCAAGACCAATGGAACCTGTGATCTACAACATCCATCTGCATGGCAGAATTGAATAAAGAAAAACAATCAGCTGGATCCCCAAATTGCTCATTTGATGTTTTACCTGAGTGGATGAAAGGGAGCAAAACCCAAAGAAAACATTTTCCTCCAAATGCTATTTGCTTCAGATTAATAATATATCATCTGAAAATCTGCCTCCAATGCAGCACAAATGGAAAAATAAAATGATATAAGTTTTACCAAGAAAACATTCTTAGTTTTAGTAATGTGCTTTTAGAAGTCTTTCTTTGCTGCCTCCTGCAATTGTTCCTTTTACAGTCTAGCAACTGCTAAGACTGAGAAGTACTAAAGTGAGATGGAATATTTAAGAAACAGGTCTAGGTGGCCTTATAATTTTGTTATTAAATGTATTTTGTATGCCATAAAAATGAAATGTAGACACCGATTTTACACTTAATGTTATTGGAATCAGTGTCTAGATTCTTGGCTTTGTCATGAGAAAGAATTTAAGGGCTAGCTACAAATTAATCAGATAAACAGAATTTATTGGGGTTAAAGTAAGAGAAAGTATACCTTCAGGAATGAGGGTGGGCATTCTCACGGGAGAGAAATGCAAAGTTCTGCCCTGGGTTTCCCTGTTTTATGAGTATACAGGACTCCAGGGTCTATGCTGATTGACATATTTGAGACTAAGCAAGGGAAATCTATAGGTGGTTTGATTTGCTTCGGGTGTGGGAACTGTTGTCTGGTGCTGATTGTCTTCTGGCTGCTGTCCATGAGCTTTGCAGGGTGTGTTGGCCAGTGGAGATTGGCCTCTGGTCACTGTCCACTAGATGTAAGGTAACCTGAAAGTGGGTAAGGGTGGCGGTGGGGCCCTCCTGCCCCTTCCCTCTTTGCCACCATGTAATAATGTTGCTGACTGCCTTCTGATAACACAGCCCTTGGGTGTGTGTGTTTGTAAGTTGCCCCTTCCTTTCTTGCCTATGTGAGTCAGCAGGCTGATATAAGTCAGCAGGCCATTGCCTCAGTTTCTGTTTGTGTGGCTTACTAGGCTTTCTGTCCTCTCCCTCCTTAGGTCCCTATTCTATCCTGCCTCACTAATATTTTATTAAATTCTGCAGTTGATTTTTCAAATTGAACTTCATTAAAATATACCAAACTCTGGAGTCTCCTTCACTTTTGCTTTCTTACTCATACCTGGCTTTACCGGGATTCTGTTTAAACGGTTAATTGCCTTTAAGAAAGTGGTAAATTAGTTTTAATGCTTAGAAAACATCAAATGGTGGTGTTTGAGTCATTCTGCTGAATGCTTTACATATTCTAACTAATTTAACCTTGACACAATGTCCCTAAGTCTCATGTTTTCATTCCTATTAGTACTCGAACAAACTAAGAATCAAGGGATAAAGCAACTTTCCCTTTCTGCTCTGGCCAAAGAAATTTGCAGGTGAATATTGGAAACCCCATCAGGGTTCATGATCTTTCCATTGTACAAAGCCTACATCCATGTTGATCCAAACCATGGTAGTTTAAATGCTATCTGCTTTAAAAAGTCTGCTCAGCCTAGGTATTCTTCCCTCTACCCATGGCAAGAACTCTAATTTATAAAAGCAACTTGCCTTATTCTTTCATGCTTCTGGGCAAATAAACCTCAGATAAGACCCAACCAAGAACAACTTAGTATAATGAAAACCACTACGCCGCCGAGGAATTCTGTGATCTGGGTTCCACCCACCTCTGACCATAATGGAATCTCTCAGTAGATATGTTTTTTAGGTGTCCTTTAAATTCACATTTAATCAGTAAATTGCAAGTAGGGACACTGTCCACAGCCTTCAAACAAGCTTGGTCTCTCTATACATTCTAATGCCACTGTATGCCAACAAACACTTTTTTTTAAAGAACTCAATTATCACAGAAAAAAAAAATAACTCGTTTACAGGTATTGTCTATTATTTGACATTTAAATACCTATATCTAAAGCCTACCAAAAGAGGCTTTTGATATTTGATATTAAAATATCTATATCTAAAGCCTACCAAAAGAGAATGGTCCTTAAAGTGTTCCAAGGGCAGCAGCACTTTAGCTATCAGACAATAATAAATTGAGAATGACTGCTTGCGCTGACCATGGTGCCTTTAGCGGTGAGAATGGTAAGGGCTTAGCAGATTCCCATTACATTAATGAGAAACTTTGGCCTCTTTGGCCAGTGGGAGTGAGCAATATAATGGAGGCATCTGAGCACCTTTCTACCACCCTGGGAATGCAAGGCAAGATTTGAAAAGGCATCCAATTCAGTTAAGTGTTTGGCTTTCTATCCAGTTTACAACTAGATTTGGCTGTTTTTCCAATGTTCCCTCAGTTTGGTTTTTGAGATCAGCAACAGCTAAAACAGCTATTTTAATGTACTCTGGTTGTTTATACTCTTGGTTCCTGAATAAATAAGAAATAAAAAAAGAGCAAGAATCCCTCCAGATATCTAAAACCATCCAATGTAAGTATCCTCTGAATTTGGATTCATAAATGTGGACTTCAGGTTATAGTCTGCTTGTTTTTTTTGCCATCAGCACCCTTTTTGTCCAGCTAAATAAAGGAAAGCATACCAATCTGTTCAATTAAAAAAAATAAAATCGAATTGTGAGATTTTTTCAAGCCAGCATGCTAAAATCAAAGGATTATTGGTCTAGGAATGAGGCAAACTATGTCAATAACTACCTCTGCAGCTTGGAACGACTCATTTAAACTCTCAAGGTCTCAGTCACTTCATTGATAAAAGAATTTGTCTAACAATAGGATGTCTAAGTTTCTCTACATTTCTAAACAGATTGCTCTCTTTGAAAACAAAGAGCGATGGAGACACTCTTGTCAAAAACAGGGTTTATTTTAAGACTAGATCTTCTTTTGTAAATAACAATGGTATCCTGTACTATCTTTCCACTTTTTGAGAACACAAATTCGAAACATTGGAAATTCCATATATGTATTAAGGAGTGGGCACATAGCATACTCAGTATTCTTTACCATGACTTGTAACTTCACCTGTTTCAGTAATGTTTCAACATTGATCAACCAGTCGTGACAGAAGTTCTTTGTTTTTCAACTTATTTTAATCCATAATTTAATTCTCTTTATTCCCCCCCCCACCCAAAATCTAGACACAACTTTGAAAGAGTTCCTTTCTTATAATCATTTTTAAATATAGATCACCCAGTGACTTCATTTCCACTTAGTGGATTAATCCTCTCTGCCTTTTCTAATCCCTTCCTCTACTTTGTTTTGTCATCTCCACACTCAATAACATCTTACCCTGAAAGCAAAAGTCTAAGGAAAGTTGTTGAGGATTAAAGAGTATTATTTCTAGGTTTGTATACAAGTTTTTTTCATTGCCAAGACAGGTAATAATAACATATACATGCACTTACAAATTTGAAAACAAAGTTTCCATGAGATTTATCAATTTGCCTCTGATAACTCTGTAGTTGGGTTATGAAGAAAATAATTATATCTCATCTCTGGGCAATTCCAAATCCTGTACTCTTTTTGGCCACAGTGAAGAAATCCAGATATGAGGTTGAAAAGAGAAGCAGGGAGAAATTATGTTCCGTTCATATTTTAACCTTTTGACCTTTAGTTTAAAAAGTCCCTTCAACAATTTGCTCTTCAAATAAATGGAGTAGTTCTGCATCTAGAAAAACAAAAACAAAAGAGAAAAACCAAACAAAAAAGTCTTTGATGTTATGGTATACTCCTGCCACCAAGTGGCCACCATGGGTAACACAAGACAAATGCTTCATGGCTGATATGGAAATGCAACGCTGAGATTAAAGGGGAAAGTTTTAATACCAATGTCTAGCTTTATTTCATACCCTGGACCTGAAGCATCTCAAAAGTGAAGAAACAGGTTAGTTCAACTGGCACATGTTGTGTGTAAATGATAGTGTTAGAAAACTTCAAACAACTTTTAACAAATGAATAAAAAGTGGGTACACTGTGTGCAATTGTGAATTTATTATTAAATTTTGCAAATTTTTTGGTTGAACACATTTTTTCATTAACATACACTGCATGTTTTGAAAACATTTTGAAATCACTTGTGTGAATGCAATTGCCTTCAGTGATACCAACTATTACATAGTTTAGGTTACTTGGAGGCATGGATGCTACAGCTGAGCTCAGCATTTTGAGTTTTTATCACATGTAGATTAATGTACACACTTCAGTTTACATTATTGGTTGGCTTTGTGTGTGTGTGCTTCCTCTTATCATTCGTTTTTCTTTAAATTGTGAGCTTATTTAAATCACTAATGCCAGAGAAGTGTGACCATATTAGAGAGCAGAAGTCACAGCTTTTTGACTCAAATACATCTAGAATCGTTAGTTGGAAGGAATATTTAGTTACTCATTAAGCAAATACTTATTGAGTTTTGGGCAAGGTGCCACATATATGGTAATACAGTAAATGTGACAGTCATTGCCTTCAGAGTAAGACAGTTTGCTGTGGAAAACAGAAACACAAATAGGCAAATGCAATGTAACATAGTGCATGGTGAAAAATGGGCATGGAACAGTGTCTCCTTATTCACACGAGTCTCCAGGCTCCAGCACGTGTCTCACAAATGGTTAAAGACTGAATTATTGTTGGATGAATGAAGTATGATTGACATAAGCAAAAGGTGTTCTAAGACACCTCAGAACAATTTGAAAGGTCTTAAAAGAAGAGCAGGATAAGGCATGATTAGGAGTAAGCAGTCAAGAGAGGGAGTGTAGCAATGTGTTTCAGAAAGCGATCAGTTGATGGAAAGGTCAGGAGATGATTTTAGAATTATTTAATTCAAGTCATTTGAAACTGTAGGCGACTTGCTAAAAGTCACATGATAATTAGCATCAGAAGCAAATTGAGACTGCATCTTCCAAGACCCATTCCAATCTTCTTTGCTTTGTAGTTAGCACAGCCAAGAATATACATTTCTAGAGAAAGAGAATAAGAGAGGAAAGAAAGGAAGGAAGGGAGGGAGGGAAGGAAGGAGGAAGAAAAGGGGGTTAATATGTAATGATAGTGAAAATGGAAATGCAGGAGGTAATGAGAAAGACATGTTAAAGGAAATACCTGCAGTACTAACAAATGATAGGGCATTTGAAAGGACTAAGAAGTGAGGAGGAGAAAAGCAGAAGTGAACTTTCAGGTGAACCTTAGGGCATTTTGTCTGTTAGCCGCACACCAATTCTTAAATGCTACTACTATCAATAAGAATAAAACGTACGGGGGGAGAGGAAGAGCCCTGGAAGGCAAAATTGACAGACGGTTGAAGAGCAGCTTCTGAAGAATAATGGGAAGTCAATATTTACTCAAGATACAGGTATTGAGTACCTAAAACATAACACTATAGGGAAATCAAAGTATGAAAGAAAAGATTCTTGCTTTCAAGTAGCTTAATTCAGTTTGATGATTTTTTAAAAAATTACATGCAGAAGTAAAATAAATCCCAGGGCAGCAATAGCACAATGTGGATACATCATGGTATATAAGCACCAGCCTTAGTCTAAAGAAGGCCCCAACTCTGCTAACCAAAGCTGTCGATCAGGACTGTGGCTGTCTTTGCTGATTGTGCTTTGTTGTGCATTGTTATCAGCATATATTTGTAGCATTATTGTGAAAATTTCCAGTTCATGGAAGTAAAACATCTTGAGGAAGATATCCCTTTGTGAGAAACTCTCACCAAGTAACCCACTTGGCATGTGGGAGGGCTGCCATCACTTACCTCTCTGTGCTTCATGTACCACGCCTCTAAAATGAATGAGTTGGTCTTTCAATCAACCTTGTCTTGCTCCTAGCACTATTAACTGTAATTATGGTGTTCAGACTCTTTATTTGGCTGGTGAGAGAAGATGAAAAGGAAAAGAATATCAGGATGGTTTTTCTAATCAGGCCATTTGTGGGTCTTTGAGTCATGATCCTCATGTCAGCTGCAGCCACATACTCATTCACACTGATCTCTCAAAACCAACCTCTCCCTTGAGCCTGTTGATTGGTTAAAAAGAATACAGAGGAGGTCAACCCACTTGCGGCAGTTTCAAAATGTTTACGAATTCTCAAAATAGATATTTCAGAGGTTTCACTTTTACTTGATTAAATAATGATTAAGTCTTTAGACCACATTAGTAGGACGCTGAGTCCCTGTCCACCAAAGGGCAGGGACTCACAGAGAAAACTACACAGCTGAGGAGTTAGTTGGAGTTTTGATCCTGGAGTCCAGGAAGTAAATACACAGAGAAGCAGATACGTGAGAAGGCTCCACCAGACACGGCAGAGGCCCTGGGAAGAGAGACAAGGCCTTTGCCTGAGAGTTTACAGCTGGCCTTGTGGAGAAAGCAGAGCAGCTAAGCCCAGTGAAAAATGACCCCTGGAAGAGAGGCAAGACTTGTCCCAGCCTGCGGCTGAGATTGGAAGAAGCTGGGACCACAGAGCCTTGGGAGAAGGAAGAAGACATTGCCCGCCATCTTGCATCAACATATGGCAACAGACTCTGGGTGAGAAAGTACCTCTCATGATACCTTGAGTTGGACTCTTTCAGGGCCTTGTGTCTGTAAGCTTCTACCCCAAATAAATGCCCTTTATAAAAAACAGCCAATTTCTAGTATTTTGCATCAGCACCCCTTTGGCTGATGACTACACCACCTTTTATGGCTGATCCTCCCAGATCCATGATTTATAAATAGTGTCAATATCCTAAATTGTGCATTGGTTTTTCAGTTTATATGCCACTTCTCTGTCTTTGCTGGTCTGCTATTTCTAATGAGACTATCCTTCACAGACTTGAAAGTAAGGAAGTCTTCTTGAAGGTGAGTGGAATTAGGACTAGAAAAAACTACTCAACTAAGACTGGTTGACAGAATAGCTTGTTTCTCATGGATGGCATAAAGAGCCCGCCTTGACTGAATGTGAGGAATCATTTAAAATTGTATATAGATCTTAAATATAAGCCAAGGAAACAAAACATTTAATATCCAGCTTGGACTGTCACTAGATTTTCAGTAATGGCTAAGGGATTCCATGAGGATAAATCTTTATTTAAGATGGTGGTATTCAGAATGCACTGAAATTTAATGATGCTAAGGAATAACCACCTTGGAGGTTTTTAGAAAGTGTTTATCATGTCATGATCAGTAATACTACTGAAAATCAGGAGGGCTTTCTGTAATTCAGAAAGGGAATATATAACAATAAGCAATATTTGGTGGTTTACAGAAGTACAAAGCATAAATAAAAGATAACTTCAAAACTCTATACTTGGCATCTTGTAAATGACTGTATGATTAACAGAAACAAGTGGCTTACTTTAGAAATAATGATTGCTACCTCAGATGTAGGGTTAGAAAGTTTCAGGTGAGAGATAGACAGTAGACTGTCCTGGAATCTGAGGTCACAAAGTTTGAATGTCAAATCTGACAGGAGCTAAGTGGTTTTAAAACAATAAAAAAAAGTTTCTTGTACGTAACTTTGGAGAGAAATCTTCCATTTTTCATGAGCTTGGAAAACAAGTCTTCTTTATAGTGGGATGTGATAGAGATTGACTCAAGACTTAACTACGTGTAAGAAAGTCCACATGGGAAGATTTGAAAGATAAAATAGAGGGATTGGACTGGAGGGGAGAAATCACTACTATCATAATAAAATATTTAAGGAGCATCTACTGCATGCTAGACAAAATAGTGGGCAACAGAAAGAGGAAAAGGTTAACATCAGACCTTCAACTGATTGTCAACATCTAGTTTCGGTGGTGGGTATGCTCCTCAAAACAAACATCAACTTTAGCTAACATTTATGTATTAAGGGCTTGCTCTGTGCAAGTTTTTCCATACTTTACCAATGTTATCTCATTTAGTCTCTACAACAACCATATGAAAGAGGCCCTATTATTACCAATTTACAGATAAAGGAAACTAGGCCAGGAGGTAGAGTAGCAGGCTTGATTTTCAAGGTTTGCCTTTGCTGGCATCTGGGAACTTGAATTTCAGGAGGGTTTCCATCATTCCCAGAACTGAAAATAATGACTCATGGTACCTAAACTGTTTATGTAAACAATGTGCTTGGTGCTAAACACCTGCTTTGTTTCTGGGAGTCTGGAATTTTGGAATATGCTAAACAGAGAGTGCCTACATAATCAATCCCTAATAAAAATGCTGGGCACTTTGTCTTTAATGAGCTTCCCTGGTTGGTTGGTGTATTAGTCAGGGCTCTCTAGGGAAATGGAACCAACAGGATATATCTGTAAATATTATGAAATTTTATAAAATTGTCTTACACAACTCTGGGGCTGCACAAGTCCAAATTTCATAGGTCAGGCTGCAAGCTGGGAACTCCAGTGAAGACTTTCAGTGAATTCTGCAGGAGAAACTGAATGATCAAAGTAGAGATGGCTGCTGAAGTCATTACTTCTCCTGTTAATCTCAGTTGATTGTAGAAGGAATCGTACATAGATGCAATCAATTTACTAATGATTTAAGTTCACCAAATATCCTCATAGTAACATTTAGGCCATCACTTGCTTGCCCAAACAACCAGGCACCATTACCTGGCCAAGTAGACACATGAGCCTAACCACCACTGTTGGACACATTTCACACTTCTTGTCACAACTTGTTGCTGAGGGAATTAAGCACATCTGTGTGACTCCACAAGAAAGAACCCCTGGAAGCATATGCCTGGATTCCCCCAGACTTCAGCTTATGGCCTTTTCCTTTTCTTGATGGTGCTTTCCATCCTTTTGCTGTAATAAATCATAGCTGTGAGTGTGACTATCTGCCGAGTCATGTGACTCCTCTGAGTGAATCAGCAAACCTGGGGGTGGTCTTGGGAACCCCTGACCCAGGAGGAATCTATATAACCCTTCAGGAGAAGTGACATCACAATAGTTTGTGATTCTTTAAATCTGAAGTGTTAAGAATTCATATGAACTGCTATGTTAGAGGGGAGAAAGATCAAGTAGTGAGTGATTACATTAAGATATATAACCTAAATCCCTCTACAGTAGAACTCTCTCTCAGAAGCTCTGTTTCTTTCTCCACTCAGTTTTGCCTGATGAGAAATAAAAGTGAAACTGATTTCTGTAGAGTGTTCATCTCGTGAAAGAACAGTATCATCTAGTGCAGTCTTTCTTAAACTTCAGCGTGTATCAGAATCACCTGGAAGGCTTATGAAAGCATTGA
Source organism: Dasypus novemcinctus (assembly GCF_030445035.2). NCBI lineage: Eukaryota > Metazoa > Chordata > Mammalia > Cingulata > Dasypodidae > Dasypus > Dasypus novemcinctus. Next base: position 132,285,380 of record NC_080676.1, read on the forward strand.
CTTTTGGGCTCCATTCAGAGAGTTTTAAACTCAGCAAATACTGGGTGGGATGAGAATTTGCAGTTCTAACAAGAATTTGCTGATGGTGCTGTTTAGAGACCTGTAATTTGAGAACCATGGATCTACAGATCAACTAGCATCTATGAGCACATATTGGCAAGGAAATAGAACTCTGCTTTGGGAAAAGAGAGGTTCGTGTCATAGGACTTTTCTGGGAATATAAGCAACACAGGTCAATTGATTGTGGTTGAAAGGAAAAGCTTAGGGTCATGTGTGTCACTAGAATAGCTAAAGGATAAAACATGGAACTGTATAGAGCATAACGAACCCTGTTGCAGGTGATGATTGTGTTTAATAGTACAAATTTATTTAAGAATGTTCTTTAAGAAAGCAGAACAAGTATACATTAATATTACAAGATGTTAATAATAGGGTGGTATCTAAGCTAAAAGGCACCTAAAGCAAACTATGGACTATAACAAATAGTAATATATTAATATTTTATATCAATTGTAAAAAAAAAGAAAGAATTATCATAAGTGACAGAAACCAGACACAAAGTACTGCATATTGTTTGACTACATTTATATAAAATGTAAATATAAATAAATTTATAGAGATGGAATTAGATTAGCAGATATGTATGGCAGGGTATAGGTAGAGGGATTGAATGGCAGCTGCTAAGGGTTGCATTTTTTTCTTTTTGGAGTAATAAAAATGCTCTAATATTGATTGTGGTGGTGAATGCCCAACTCTGTGATTATACCAAAACCCATTGTATGTACACTTTGGATGGATTATATGATATATGAATACATCTCAATAAAATTGCTATTTACAAAAAAGGAAATAGCTGTCTTGGTCTGTCTCTTGTGGACCCCAAAAACTATGTTTTTAAGCTAACCTATTCTTGTGCCTGTAAATGCAGTGTAGTTTGGGGCCTTTTGATTAGATTCAGCTAAAGAACCTTGATTAGACTGCTTGATCCAATCTCTTTAGGGCCTTTGATTGTACTACATCAATGAGGCATGACCCAGGTTGAGTCTTTGCCCTCTTTCTGGGTCTTATATACACTGAGAACACACAGAGAGAAGAGAGAAACACAAAGATAAGGAACTCTATCATTTTGACCCTGCTATGTGGGAGAAAGGACTCCAGGTACACCTACAGCTGCAGAAAGACAGAAATACTCCAAGAGGCTCAAGGATATAAAGCCCAGGGAGAGATGCTGGGTGGTTCAGCTGAGCTCTGGGAGATAGTGAGCCTAAAGGAGAAGGCAGGGACCGAGGCAGAGATCAGCCACCATCTTGTTTTGCCATGTGACAGGATGTCATGATCACCAGTTGCTGACTTTGGTGAGGAAGAATCTGTGATGAATGATGCCTTGATTTGGATATTTTTGCAACCTCAAAACTGTAAGATTTTACCCTAATTAAATTCCCCTTATAAAAGCCAATTCATTTCTGGAATATTGCATTGGCAGCCCTTTGTCAAAGGCAAAACCCAAGCAGATTCTTGTCTCTGACTTGAGATCTTTTTGGTCATCTTATTATCCTGAGAAGATATTAACATTATTAAATATTGATGTGATATAATTTGTCCCTTAATGAAGGCTGGGTAAATGCCTTGAGATCTAGCTTTTTTTCTTCTTTCTATTCCTTAAGTGCAGAAAGTTGCTTTGATTACATTGTTTAGTTCATGACAACTTCTGTTCATTCAAACCCCACTTGTTTTTTATGCATTCTCTCTTCCTCACCTGAGTATTCCCAGTTCCATCAAGAAAATTTAAAAACCCTACAAATCAGGGTCTTTTCTATTCTAACTTATTTTTCCTTTTTGGAGGGCTGGTTTTTAAATATTTATCAGCACATTAATTGTTCTAATTCTAGGTGTCCTGACTTACATCTTGAGAAAAACTCTGCACCCCTCTAGGTCTCAGATCATCACCTGAATGATGAAAAGATTCGTCCTAGATGATCTAATATTTCTGAATTATATTGTTTTAAATAATGCTCACCATATGGGAGCATATGGGAATCCCTTATATTTTTAATGTTACATTCATGTAATCTAAAGCTTAAAAAAAATTTGTTTAAATGCATTCCACAAAGTGGATATTTAATGCTATCAAAGAAGAATTGCCAGTTGGTTTTTTAAAGGAAAAGGAAAAGGAATAGGACAGGGAATAACCGTCTAGGAAGGCTTACTATGTTTTACATAAATGTTGGAAGAATATAATCAATTTACCAATTGACCTTGATTCAATAAGCATTAATTGGATGTTGCCATAATAAAGCCAGGATCCTGCAAATAATCTCATAGAGGTGACTTTTGGAAGAAGAGAATTCAGACCAGTTTAACTTTATTCTTTTTAGGATAGTTGGAGAAATATGCCAACCAGTCAAGTGCATGCGTACCTGTACATACTCAGTGTCTATGAAGCAGCAAGTTTGCCTGGAGGAAGGTAGTTTACATTTAGTAATTTCAGTCTCTTAAAAATTGGTGTAATCCTCATTTTATAGATGAAGAAACTGAGGAATATAAAAAAGTAACTCATACAAGGTTACAGGCAGTTGTGAAGCCAGGACAGAAACCCAATATTCCACATTTTCCACTCAGCATTCTAAACAACAGATATAAAGCCTTCCTTCTAGAATTATTAGTCCAGTCTAAGAGAGAAAAAACAGTGTCATGTCTCCTTTAAGAGCAAAAAGTATTTGGGGAAATGACTTGCCATGATTGGGGTTCAAACTTTTAGACAATTAAAAGGATTAATAAATGCTTATTAAAGCAATTGGGAGGTGTGTCCCTCTCCCTTTGATGACTCTTTCACATCTCACTCATTGTTCTCTCCCCACATATTCACTGCTTTAGAATCCCTAAAGACAGAGTAAGGAAAGGTACTTGGAAAAGGATTCACAGGGAAAAGTGGAAGAAATAGACTCTAAAGTCTGCTTACACAAAGTTCAATAAATAAAAGACTGCTTGAGTCTTTCCTTCCTGTTTTAGTTTCCGAGACTGCTTAAGCAAATACCATACAATGGGCTGGCTTAAACAACCAGAATTTATTTGCTCATGGATTTGAGACTGGGAAAATGTCCAAATCAAGACATCATCAAGGTGATTTTTTTTCCCCAGAGACCAGTGGCCAGCAGTCCTTGGTTACTCTGTCACATGACAAGGTATATAGTGGTGTCTGCTGGTCTCTCCCTTCTCTTCCAGGTTTCAGAATTTCACCTTCTTGCATCCATAGCTTTCTCCTCTTTGTGTCTGCATTTCATTCTCTTATAAAGAACGCCAGTGATAGGATTAAGATCCATCCTAATTGAGGTGAGCCACACCTGAACTGAAATAGCCTCTTCAAAAGGTTCTATTTACAATGGGTCCATGCCCACAGGAATGGACTGACTTTAAGAACATGCTTTTTCTGGGGTCCATATAGTTTCAAACCACCACACTCCCACAACCAGCTCTGGAATTGATCCTGAAGGGGGCCTTATTATGGAATACATATAAAAAGTTAAAGACAATAACTAGTAAAGTACTTGTATTAGAATTTCTCAAATTTTGGTTCTTCTCTATATTAGTTATGTATTGCCACAATAATGTCACTTAATGGAAACCTCATATTTTTTAATGTAACATTTGGTGTGATCTATGTATCTTTAAAAAAAGATAATAAATTTTTAAAAAATAAGCATTTATTTTTTTGCTAGTGGGTCTGTGAATCAACTAATGGATTTGTTGATTTAAGCCAACTGATCTTGACTGGGCTCATCTATGCATTTGGAAGTGGCTAGGGGGTTGGTTGGGGACTGATTGATATAGGATATCCTCAGCTGGGATGATTCAGCTCTGCTCCATATGCTCTCTCATGATCTAGCAGACCAGCCTGTGCCTGTTCTAATTATTTGGAAGGCTTCAAGAGAACAAACCAAAATGTGCAATGTCTTTGAGGCCTTGACTTGAAACTACTATCTTGTTACTTCTGCCACATTCTGGTGGCTAAAACAAGTGACAAGGTCAGCCTAGATTCAGAGCATAAGATAATAGGAAACCACATCCTGATGGGAGGAACTAAAAAGTCACTTTGCAAACAAATGGGAGAAATTTTTGCAAGAAAACTACATTTACTTATGATGTTAATGATAATTGCAAAATGCCCTTATTACCTCAATAATGTTCCTGTTATTCACGAGATCTACAAACCAAAAGCATGAAATTGTGAGCTTAAAGTTTTATTTTTTACATACATTAAAAATCATAACTATTAGCAACAATGAAAGCTTATCCACATACCAATTTAAATTCTTTCAGTGAAACACATTGAATTAAGGTAATATTCAGAATCTTATGTGGGATCAAGAGAATAATGAAGGAAAGCAGATGCACCTCAATCAATTGGGCTCCCATCTACCATACAAGAGGTCCAGAGTTCAACACCTGGGGCCTCCTGGTGAACACAAGTTGGCATGTGTGGCGAGCTGGCCCAAGCAGAGAGCTGGCCCATGTGGAGTGCTGCCCCATTCAGGAATGCTGGCCTGCACAGGAGTGCTGGCCCACACGGGGTGCTGGCCCATGCAGATAGCTGGAGGAGCAAGATGATGCAACTAAAAGAGACACAAAGAAGAGACAATAAGAGCTGCAGCAGACCCAGGAGCTGAGGTGGCACAAGAGAATGAGCACCTCTCTCCCACTCTGAAAGGTCCCAGGATTGGTCCCAGAGTTGCCTAATAAGAATACTAGCAGACACAGAAGAACACACAGCAAATGGACACAGAGAGCAGACAATGGTGGAGCGGGGGGGTGGGGGAAGGGTGGGATAAATAAATCTTTGAACAGAGAAAGAGAGAACAATGGAACAATGGAAACATGCTGTGAGATAGTCAAATTGATCTCTCTAACAAGTGCTTGACTTCCCGTGGTATCTACAGCACTAGAACAAATGCAGGGAAAATAATAAGAGTTTAAACCCCATCTCAGGAGAGTTTGCAATTCAGGATAGCAAAGAAGAAAATCTTGCCCACCATGCTTGCTAAACCATAACAGATATAAACACTAAGTAAATAATACAGAGAAGAAAGTAAAATGATATTTGAGGGGATGAAGTGACCAAGTGGAGAGGAGGACTAGAAGAAGATGCCATGAATGGAATTGACTTTGAGCTGGACATTTTCACGTAGGTAGGAGAATAGACAACCTTCATGTAGGAAGGCTTTTTAAATTGGAAGAGAGCCTCAACCAGAGGATCAGAGGCAGTATGCAAACAAGCACAACTAGGAGTCAGCATAACAAGATATATAGTGTTAAAAACCAACATCATCCACATTACAATATGTAAATGAGATTTTGTAATACTTAGCTTTAATCTTGAATATGGTAGTCACTGTGCACATCCAAATTTAAGAGAGACAAGGATGGATATAAAGAGTTGAGAATTGGGAAACGGACTTGGCCCACTGGTTAGGTCGTCCATCTACCACATGGGAGGTCCACGGTTCAAACCCCGGGCCTCCTTGACCCGTGTGGAGCTGGCCCATGCGCAGTGCTGATGCACGCAAGGAGTGCTGTGCCATGCAGAGGTGTTCCCCACGTAGGGGAGCCCTACACGCAAGGAGTGCACCTGGTAAGGAGAGCCGCCCAGAGCGAAAGAAAGTGCAGCCTGCCCAGGAATGGCGCCGCCCACACTTCCCGTGCAGCTGACGACAACAGAAGCAGACAAAGAAACAAGACACAGCAAATAGACACAGAGAACAGACAACCGGGGGGGGGGGGGGGGGGGGGGAATTAAATTAAATAAAATAAATCTTAAAAAAAAAAAAAGAGTTGAGAATTAGGGATGGAGTCTATTTTTGGTAAGGTGGGGCTGTATAATTTGATGCAACATTGCTAAGACAAATAGAAAAGCTAGACAAGATATAAAAACCATTACCTTGACAGTATTGGAGAGCTCACAAAGTAGTGAAGAATTAGTCTGTCAAAATACAAAATAACACCAAAGTCCAAAAATGTGAGCCCAGATTTGGGGGTAACTCTTCCCCTGGAGACATTAGCCATGGAGAAATTGGTCTTTTGGCATCCTCCCAGGCTTAGAGGGACAAGACAGGGAGTCTAGGCCATGTTTCGGGTTGGGGTAAAGGGACAAGAAGTGGAGTCCAGGCCATGTACTGGGTTGGGATCTTAAAGGCACAAACTAGTCAAGTTCAAGTAAAGCTATTCAAGTTCAAATAAAGCCCAGCTTCAAATCACCTGAATCACTGAAACTCAGTTAAGATGCTCCAGAGCTATTATTGCAGAAAAAAATGTTTGTCTACTTAATTTTCCATTCAACTGAATGCTCTCTACCAGACCAGTAGAATCTCCATGAGAAAAAATTCATGAAACTATTGAAGTAACATAAAATGACTTACCATGTGAGCTGCAAACAAGTTTTTTTTTTAATCACACTAAAGAATTCAGAGCAAAATATTGCACCCTTGTCCATTACACATACAAAAATAAAACCTTTTATTGAGAGATCTAGCACTGGTCATTCATATGTTGGCTCATTTTGCATCTTGTTTACTGAATCTCTTTTTAGATGACTTTTCTAATGTGCTATACGTAGCCATTGGAATCAAGATAAGGAGGAAAACTATTTCTGAATGACGTGTCCATTATCAAGTCATATCAAGCAGATTTTGTTTCTGAAGAAACACTTAATACAGTTAATCTTGTGCCATCACCTTTGATGGAATTTGAATTTTTATGGGATATGGATTTTTCAAAACTTCTGTACATTGTCTCCAGATATAAATAAGAGTAAGTTCTTCTAAGCAACAGAAGTGACTTGAAACACATGCCAGTTAGCATGTAGGTTTATAATTTGCAATTCTATTTAAAGTACACCAGTATGTTTTCCTGTTTAATTCATCTATCTGATTTACAGTATGTCAGAACACAGTGTTCTCATTCTTACATTTTGGGGGACAACTCTTATTTGTGTCATTTTTCATTAGCACTTGTCTACTCTGTTCTTTACACTATTTTTATATGTGGGTTGCTGTGTTAAGTGACTAAGCAAAGCATGTGCCACCAGATGCTGACTTGCAGAAAGAATGGACATAATGTATTCAAGCATATTCAGTGGCAAAATTTGCCATAGCTGAATCTTATAGTACGAAGTACTAAACAGAAATCTGCAACCTAAGATATGCAAAAACATTGCATAATTTTAGTAAAATCAACTGAGAAAAATGACAATAAGAGAAAGAACTGGAAACCATTAAAACAGTCTTCATCATGGAATTTTCTTTCTCCCCAAACCTTCCAAATAATCAAGGCAAGGAATGTGTAAAAAATTTCCAACTGTCATTTGCCATGCTTTGTGAAAATTTATAGAATATACTTAATGTTCATTCTTAGAGTGTTATTTTAATATTATGTCTTTGTGTTTTGTTTAAAACAATAAGTAGAAGGATAGTAGCCACTTATAACCATTTATCACATATTTCTCCTAACTCTCCTGAGTTTCTTCTCTTACTCTTATATTACAATTTCTTTCATAGTAATCCTCAAAGAGCATTAAAGTTTATTCTTTTCCTCTCTGAGTAAATGAAAGAAGTATGATTGTGTGTCTCATCATCTTTTGTGGATTTCGGGCAAATGAGGTTTTCTCTTTTATGAAATCAACTATTGTCATTGAAAAGCATTAAATGACAATATATTAAATGTATGGAAATACTGCCCATTCCCTAAAATAGTTCCCAGAGAGTTATTATTAAAGGCAATACAAGAATGCTAGGCCATTGCTAAGGGTAACTTCTAGTGGTGGGAGGGGAAAAAATAATTTGTTGAAAGAGAAAAGTAGGTTAGGAATGGAGATGAGGTCTAAAAGATAAGTGTTATATTAGTCTGCCAAAGGGTACAAAGTACCAGAAATCTGTTGGCTTTTATAAAGAGTATTTATTTGGGATAAAAACTTACAGTTATAAGGCCCTGAAGAGTCCAACTCAAGGTTCCTTTCCTTTCTCTCAGCTGTAGGCTGTCACAGGGCTTGTCTCTCAGGGCTTCCTCTCTCTCCTGGCAGAGGACTCCTGTTTTTCTGGGCTTTCTATATCATTCTCAGCTCTATCCCCAAGGTCAGCTGGAAACTATCAGGTGAATGGCTCATCTCTCCCCAGGGCCCCAGGATCAAAAATACAAAGCTCTCTCTCTTCCCATGTGTCTTCTTGAATGAGTGTCCATTTATATTGGCCCATCAAGGGAGCAGGGACTCAACCTGAGTCAGGTCTTACTGACATGGTGGAATTAAAGTCCTAATCTTAACAGATAAATTAATCAAGGGCCCTTCAATTAAATCCAATATAATCAGAAAACAAATTAGCTTACAAACATAATCTCTTTTTGAGAGTTGCAAAAATACAAAAATAATCTAAAACTTTTTTTGTTGTTGTTGTTGTTGTGGCCAAGCAGGAGGAAAGACTTGGGATTCAGGCAATAGAAGGTAAGAATTCTAAAAGAGACACATAATGTTGTTCCTTAACAAAATCTTTTTGACTGAATATATATACATAATCACTTATGGTTGTGATAGAAAAAAATACAGATGTAGGCAGCTAGGGAGAGGAGATGCAGGAATAAAAAGAAAACATTTGATTAAAATGTCCAAAATTGCATAATTCATTAAACTTGCAATTTTTCAAATGTGTTTATTTATGTAATAGTCACTTGATGATGATGATGATTATCATAGTTTCTTCAAAATACACATGGGAAGGTTTTAGCAAAGTTATATAAGTAACCAATGTTCACAGACCAGCAAGAAAAAATTTTATCTTAGCAATTGGTACCAGTGATCTAAAAATGTTTCTCCCTTGTATGAGAAAATTAGCAAGTCTTCGATTCGTTTCATTTTAAGACTTTACCTTGCAGGTTGTTATTTGTAGTTGACCTCTGCTACATTCACACACAACTCTAGTAATAATAGGTCTGGATAAAGTAGCGGGGAGAGAAACATGTGGTGTGGTGATGTGAAGCTGTATGTACCTCAGAAAAACATGTTTTTAAAGCTAATCCATTCCTGTGGGTGTAGACCCATTGTAAGTAGGATCTTTTGATGTGTTACTTCAGTTAAGGTGTGAGCCACCTCATTCAGCATGGGACTTAATCCTATTACTGGAGTCCTTTATAAGCAGAATGAAAAGAGAGAGAGAGAGAACCAGGGAAGTAAGAAGCTGAAAGTGGTGAAACCCAGAAGAGAAGAGAAAGACTAGCAGACACTGCCATGTGCTTTGCTGCATGACAGAGGAGCCAAGGATTGTGGGAACCAGCCTTTGGGAAGAAAACATTGCCTTGGTGCATACATTTTGTCAGCCCCACAACAATAAACTAATAAATTCCCATTGTTTAAGCCTAACCATTTCATGTTTAGTGCATTAAGCAGCCTAGAAATGAAAACATGACGATTACGGGCCTCTTCAAGAATACTCATTGAAATGGTGAAATGATTATAAAATAATCTTCAAACAACTGAGAAAAAGCCATCAAATAAGTAAACAGATCTGGTTCTGAGGGCAGGGAATGCTCAGTGGAAAGTGGACAAGCTACACCTACATATCCCTGTTTCTTAAAGATAAATATTTGAGTTCGTAATTCCCTTTCTTTAATAAATTACTAGTTTAAATTATCTAATAATATCAGAAGGAAATTCTCACCATTCAGTCATTGAATTCTTTTTACCATCCCCAAGTGAACACAGGATGATTTAATTAGCAGTTTCACAACTCTTTGTCATGGATTGCTAAATTCCTATTCCAGAATATTATAGGACTTTAATTAGATGCATTCAGTGCAAATAACTACTCCCATTTTCACCAAACTTCCCCAAGGATATTTTGGTTGTGTCAGTCTACTTTTTATATCAGTTAGGATATTGTGTTGCTATAAGTAACAGAAACAAACTGTAGCTATCTTGAAAGTAAAAAATAATATGTATAAATATATATATATTTTTTTTCTTCAGAAAATCAGTACTTCATTTAATTGATAGGAGAGTTATCTAAGGGGCCATCTCTTAGCATCTCACCAGATGGGATCAAAACCATGGTGAGTGAATTATGGCCATCTTTGTGTGCATCACAGGTAAAAGATTACGAGTCATGTGTGGAAGAATCCAATTAAAGGAACTAAATTATTTTCACGCCTGGCTACCAAAGTGTTCCCTGTTCTTTGTGCCTTTTGTAGAGGAAAATGAGAAACCACCTCCGAAGAATATTATCCTATTTAAAATTACCCCCAAATAGGATATTAAACAGCCTCAAAACGCAAGTGTGCACTCAAGTTTTCAGCATCTTGATGCCCAGCATATTCTTTGCATTGAAAAAAATACACTGTTACATACCTAACTTATATATGCCTCTGAGAGAACGCTGAGTTATTTCCACTCTGGACATGGCTTGGCCTTCTTCTTTCCCTAGCAAGAATCAAAAACAAGTTTTTTCATTGTAATTATTTAGTCATGAACCTACTGAGTTGATTCACAAATCTGCAGTTAACAGCAAAAGCCCTGTCCTTTGAACATAGAATCATCAATAGTATTATTTCACTGTTCTCTGATATGAGACAATACTTTTCTATTAATTGAACTCACATTTCTTGTTTCACAGGCATTTTGAGAAGGAGAAGGGCAGATTTTCTCCACCACGTAAAGCAATCATTTGCATCATCTTAATTTGGTTGGAGATTTACACCCTCTAAGTCTGGATTGTCTGCATTCCAAGATGTGGGGTGTGGCAAACAGCCCAGTTAATTCCAGAAACTGCTGGATGAAATTTTGCTAAGCCTCTTTTATGTATGTGCCCTCATGAAGGGTGGGAAAATTTTGAACTTTTTGCTTCAGTTTATGTGCTATATTTATTTGAATATGATATTGACTAAAGCACATTATTTAGTTAACTTTAATATTTTGAGATGCTTGGTGATAGTTTTCTCAATACATGTAGGTAGAGTTCTAAGTGAGTCTTTTTCATCACTTGTTCCCAGTAAAGTTGGGGAAGCACACGTTTGTGACATTAAAGGAGAACAACAAGAGCAACTCTCTATCTGTATATATAGAGCACTAAATGAGATACGAGTAGCAAAGGGAGTAAAGGAAGAAAAAGCAAAGGGCAGTGGTAGTGGAAGTGGTAACAGTGGAGTTCACGCCACCCCCCAAGACCTGCTTTAGAGAAAACAGATTTTGTTTTCATTTTATTTTTTTCTTCCATTTGTTCCAGATATAAATCAACCAAAAAGTTCCCTTGTACTACTGCTAGATAAATTCTTCTGCCCTCATTACCCTAGGGGGAGATACTTATCTGATACCAGAAATATCTTTTCAGATCCAAATTTAAGTGAGACCTTAGCCCCCTAACCTAAATCTGTTGTATGTGATCTCCAGTTTGCCAGTCTTAAATAGGAAAAACTTTGCACTGCACCCCAGGTTAAGACCTCAGAAAATGTGAAATCTCTGAGTTGCTATAGCCAAGGAAAAATGTCAAATTTAGAACATGATGTCTTTTTGCCCAAAGCGAGGCGCTGCAAATGTTTTCAGTTGTACCTCCATCTGGAAGTTAATATTTCTTATGAAATGGATGATTTTATGGGACTGCCAATGCTCATAGTGTAGGCAGAGAACTATAGAGCTATACAAATAGAGAAAAAAAATTATCTTTTTAATTAATTGGTGCTATCCATTTTTTCCTGTCTGAACTCCACAGTATTCTCCTTATGGCCTCACTGGGTGAGCCTTCCAGGTGTAAAAGAATGAGCAGTAAAGAGCTGTTGGACTGGTTCACACGCATTCCCCAGAACCTAACAAGTTGTCTTATATGAAATAAGATTTGAGTGTTCCAAAGTGTCAAGCACTACAGTAAACATTTTATGGGCACATGAGCATGGAAAAGGAAGGAAATCTTCAAAATTTGTTGTAAGCCCAGCATGCCTCTAAGAGAGTTAGGGACTCCCTCCTTGAATCACAGCTTTATAAAAAGGTTCTAGAATCCTACAGCAGAATGTCATCTCTGGATTTTTTAAAAAATTCTTGTCACATAAAATTCTTCAAACAGTAAAATAGTCCTTAAACCATAAAATGCCAGGTGAGTAACAAAGTGGAGAAAATTGCAAAGCCCAGAATTCTTGGTGCTATTCCTTGATGGAGAAGCAGTAATGAAGCAGGCTAGTAAGATAGGGAATCAGTAGATGGATCTGGAGCCTGGCAAGAGGTCCACGTAGACATCATTAACCCCAGGATGGATGCTGGAGGACCCTCCCCCAAGATTCTGCCACTCAGAAGAAGACTTCCTCTGGAACCAGGAGTAGCCCCGGATATTCTGTCAAGGACTTTATCATTGGGCCCTCCTGGGAGATTGATGGGGAAAATAAGCAATCAAAGCAGTGAACAGCTGGAACTCCTCCCCTGCCATTAGCAAAGGAGTGGGATAATTAACAGTTCAAAAGCCAGGCACAAGGCCTGGACAAGCTCTCTCTTGCTCTCTCATGCTCTCTTGCTTCTGGACTCAGACTCCAGCTGCCTCTCCCTACTTGGTTCACCATGCAAGTAAAACCTGGGCATTCATAATGGGGAATTATAGTCTGTACATCAGCCTTCTTTACACTTTTCAGCCCCTTCCTCTCTACCTGGGACCCCTCATCTGTTATTTTCTCCCATTTCTCTTCCCTCCCTTCCTTAATAAATTACTGGCTTAGCTCACCCGGCATGCTCTTGAAATTCATTTCTCCAGCGTAGTCAAAGAACCTAAACAAAATCCGGTAACTGTAAGAGCAGAGGTGTAGACCTTACTTCTTTTGTCACTGATTGCCATAGGAAGGATTACCAGAGAGTAACGTGGCCTTTTGGGAAGTGGTAGAATATGAAAGAGGGGAGTCAGTAAAAGGAATGAAAGAGCACAGTTTGTGATATGATCTGGCCCTCTCAAATAATCAGGCATTCAAAGGGCTTTGGAAGTGTCAACTGACATGGAATTGTAACAGATATTTCTAATTCCCTACTCCTTTCTAAACTGTTGCTTAATAAAATTCATTGAAGAAGAAACTATTGTCTACTGTGAACCACAGATCTCAGCCCTGGGGAACGTGGACAAAGATTTCTTTAAGTGAACAATGCATTCATTTTCTAGCTCTGTGATAAAACTCAATTACTCGAACTACTTTCTACCCTTTTTCTAACGTGAATGTTTCTAAATTCTCACTCAATAACTGGGGTGTGAAGAAAACAAAAGGGAGAAGGGAAAAAGATACGATTTAAAGGGTTACTAGCATAAGATGCCTGGAGAAAAGGAGAAGTATCCTTGTCACTCTGTAATGAGTTTCTACAAAGAAAGGCTGGAGACTGAGTGGGTTTGGTTACTTGGAAAGGATTTCACTGTCTGAAGCAGGAGAGCTTTATAGCCCTGGGCTGCAGACAAAGGCCTATGAATAAGCTGTCTCAACAGTTCAGTTCCTGAACTTGACTTCTAATTTCAGTGGAGAAAGCAGCTCAGGCACAGTAGTGAAATACAGTGGTGACTAGAACAAGCCTGGTGGCAGGATCTGCATTCAAGAGAAACTTGTGGAACCCTTTGAGGTCTGAAAGTATTAGAAAGCTTGGCAGGTAAAGGGAGTAAAGATGAGAAGAGAAACCTGCTAAAATCAAGTTTGCTATTATTTTACCCTCTCACAATAGTTTACCCAAAGGTGAAATGGACTTGGGCCTTGCCTTAACTATGTCTCACCATTTTTGCCTGAATTTTTGAAACTGTCTCCAGTCATTTCTTCTTCTGGACCACCTTCTATATTTCTGTCTGAAATCATTTTAAATTACGAATAGGATAGTACCTGGTAATAATAGGCACTCAAATATTTGTTGAATGAAAAAAGCCATCTCCCATGATTAATATCTCCAAATGGCTTCCAATTGCCTATTGTAGAGAGGGCAAAGCATGATGTCTATGACTTCATGCATTCATTCTTTGCTAAGTCCTTGTTACATAAAACTTTTAGCAATTCCCTAACACTCAGCTGCTCTCAAATTTGAAAGGGTTTGTATATGCTACAAAATCCTCTTGCTTGCTTGGCCTCATTCCTATTCTGTCTAGAAAGTTTCTATTCCTCCTCAGGCTTGTTCCTCGGTGAAATTTTCCCTTCCATTTTCCACGATTGAGTTAGACCCATCATAAAGTTCCCATGAAATTAGTAAAGCTCATCCTGCTTTTCAAGTATATTTCAAATAGTTGTTTACATACATATCTCTCCCTTTAGATAGTAACTTTGAAAGGCAGAGATACCACCTTGTTTCTGTGTATCAAGGCATGGACCATGGTAGAACAAATAAAAGCAGTGGGGTCAGGCAAACCTAGATTAGACTTCTGATATTCCTCCTATCTAGCTGAGTGATCTTGATAAAATTAATTTCTCATAAACTCATTTTTCTTCTTTAAAAATGAAAAAAATAACACTATCTTGCTGGGTTAGCACATGGAAGATAAGATTTTATTTCTGAATAAATTCTAGTGTGAGAAGCACATTGGGAAAAAAACGTATTTATCAGATTTCCAAAGGATTATTTTACCATTTAATGGTTTTAGATTTTGTTGTCAAAGTTCTTAGTCCCATTCAAAACTTGTTACCAATGCAGTGTTGACAGTCTATTGCAATTCTAGGCATCAGAAGTACCAGTAATACTTGGTGAAAATGAAAGACTGAGATTAAATGTGCCTTTAGTTTTCTTTCAAAATAGTAGCATTTCTATAAGACTTTCCACCTGATTCAAGTCATTAGCCTATCTCATATTTTGGAATCAGTAATTCTATTTCAGAGAAGCCAGTATTATCACATAGACTGGAAGTAAGTGAATATATTAAAATAGAAATGTAGATCCTAATTAACCAATCAAAACCAAACATTCAGTTCAGAACTTAAAATCGCAGTTCTTACCATGTGAGCCAAACTTCTGCTTTGTCTATAGGGAAAAAAAATTGGTTAAAGCTCATCTAGTTCTCAAGATTTCTCCTTTGTTCCAAGCCATTCTGCTATATTCATATTTGTTTGTTTGTTTAGTGTAACTATAAGAATAATTGGAGGGGAACTAGGATGAGTGAGCTGTTTTTACAGCAAAGGCCATGGAATTCCAAAGCGAACCAAACTGGAAATGTGTTGCCAGACCCATGAAAAAGGATTTTTTTGGCTTGAATTCAGTATATGGTCTGAACTCATTGCAATTCTTTGTAAATTAATTGGAAGTCAGCATTCTCTGTGTTTAAATTTTAAAATATAGCTTAGATCAAAATATGAAAATTATTTTATTAAATCCTTTACCTTTAAGAATTTGAATTTCTTGCTACTCCTATGCATAGAGAGGGGGAAAAAAAGAAAGAATAGAACTCAAGTTCCCCTTTTTCAAGAACACCTCCACAATTTGGAATATGGTTGTTCTCAAAGGGTAAAATTTCTGCCAAATGGATGACAAGCTGTTGTCAAGGCATAATGGGAAGTTTCTGTGGGAGTATGCAAGGAATTAATGCACAGAAGTTGCATCACATTTTGAGCTCAGATATTCTTTGAATCAGGAAAAAAATCTAAATTTCACAATCTTTATTATTCTTACCCAATAAGTCTAGCACTTATTCATAAATGCTGAGTATAAGCTTATAGCACTAACCCTTGAAATAAAAATTTTAACTTTTTAAAGAATTGTTTTCAACTGTTTTATTTTATCACTTTCTCGGTAATCTAAAATATGTCAAAGAAATAAAGTACTTATAGATTTACAAGTATGAGCTCCCAAATGTTAAGATACTAGAAATAGTAGGAACCAAGACTTATTGAGTATACCATAGCCAAGAATTGTTAGGTCCTTCTGTAAGGTTTTATCATTGAATTAATATGGCAACCACTAAATATGTCATATTATTCCCATTTCAAGATTAGAAACTGAAGGTAGAGAGTTTATGACTTAGAGAAAATCAAGTAACTAATTAGTAGTAAAGTTAGAACTCAAACCAAAGGTTTTTGTGAAATTTTAAGGCCCTATTTATACCCAAAGTTCTGTCATTTTTTAATTTTTCCTAGTGTTTCAAAATTTTCCCAAATATGGAAAACATAGGAGCAGTTAAGTTGAACATGCAACTTTTGTGTTTTAGGAAATGCATACAGCTGCCTGTTCTAAGATACTGGAAATTTGCTTTAGCATCAACATGTTGTGGAAAGAAGCCATCATCAATACACAAGGGAACTTCCAGAAATGAACCCAAAGGAAGTCTTGAAAATAAAATGTATGAACCTTTCATTTAATTTCCTCTGGGGAAATAAATGAAGAAATCTCATCCCACATGGTAATGTTTCTTGCTGGCCATCCTTTCTTAGGGGTCACACCACATTCCTGGAATGTTTGAGGTCATTATAAAAGGCTGGTTTCATTCTCATCTGCACCCATCATTAAGGAGAATAGTGCTCAAATTCAGCTAGCTGGTGACCACAAACTAACATCTTATGAAATAGAGTTCCCATCCATTCTGTAACTTACAAAGTAGCCTGGAAAGTACCTTTATAACAATAGCCTATTACTAACTTTTAAAAATTTAGGAAACTTTCTTTTTATTCCTCACCTTTTTTGTTGTTGAAAATGATTTATGGTCTATTAACTTCACTATGGCCCCATAGGATAATTTAAGCAATTCAACTTCTAGGCATAACATGGGGCAATCTTACCTCCAATCTGAGAAGGAAGGTTTGCCTTGGATATGGAAGCATAGCTCTGCAAAAAGTACAAACTTAGGTAATTTAAGTTGGCTTATAACATATTTCCTAATTTATTGGGATTAGTATTTGTGAAGCCAAGAGGACCACAAGCTTTGTTAAATAGGGAGAATAAGTGAAATTTGACTTTCCAGCTATTTATCACCTTAATGAGAAACATATCATTTCTATCTTTATTCAAATGGACATGATAAGAGGTTTTTAACTATGGCCACACATTAGAGGTAGAGAGAATATGTACATTTAGTTCTTGCATTCTCAGGAAATATAACATTTAAAGTAATTCTGTTAATTGCATTTGACTCCATGCTCACTATGAAGTAACACAGACACCAGTAGAAGAAAACTTTGGAAGTGCCATGAGTCACCAACTTAACAGTAGTTTGTGCTCTAATCAAAGACCATCTTAGAGTCTAAGAGTTTAAACAATTAAACTGACAAGGGGAAAATTCAGAGGGGTAACATGTCCAATAGCAAAAAGAGAAAAAAGAATTTGTTTTCACAAAATGATTCCCTATACTGGGATTAACTTCTACACATGGCCCTCAATTTTTCTAAATAAGGCAATCACAGTATTCTAGATCATCTTCTGGTCTACTCGAGGGTCTGTGAGTGACTTTATCAGGAAAGGGGTAAACTGATGCACAAAGTGTGGCGATATCATACCTACCCTATGACTACCAGAACAGAGTTCCATTGAGTATCTATTTGATCTAGGGCACAGTGAAGAAATGCAAAGATGACTAAGACATGGTCCCTGTTGACATGAAGAAATGAACACAATTGAAAGAAAAACATGGCAAGTGCTGAAATGAGTACTGTTGTTTTATATTGATTTTAACGGCAGAATTGGAGAGGACCACTATACCCTGGAAGTCCTCTTGAATCCCAAATCCAGTCTAAGGCCACCAATGTCAAATTTGAGTGGTTGGCTGATACATCTTCTTTTGTGTAAATTGTCTGATGTGCTACTCAAAAGACATGCTTATGTCTCAATCCACTTTCCTGGGGATGTGAATCCATTTGTAAATAAAATTTTTGAAGATATTGTTATTAGTTAAGGCATGAACTCATCTAAGAATAGGATCGTCAAAAATCCTGTTTAGATGAAGCCAAATAGAATCGGGGTGGGCCTTAATCCTTATGGCTGAAGGATCCATAAGAATATGAGGACATAAGAATGCAATAAGGGTATAATAAGAGCAAATCTAGACAGAGACACAGATGACTGAGCAGGAAAAGTAGAGACAGAAGGAGAAGCCATGTGATGGAGTCAGATGCAAGCGAAAGAACCCCAAGGACTGTGGCAAGCCAGCACCAGAACATTACAGGCTCTGGGAGAAAAGCATGGCCTTCTAGACCTTGATTTTAGACTTCTAGCATCCAAAACCATGAGATAATAAATGCCTGTTGTTTAAGATAATCCATTGTGTGGTGTTGTCATGGCATCCGTGCAAACTAAGACAATGGTCAAAGCATATAATTAACTAGATGTTAAATGCAAAGTTCTTGTTTCCCCTGACAATATTTAATTTTAGAAGTGCCAAGAATAAATTTTAAGGATGGTAAGATTTGAATACATAATGGAATACTCTAAAGAAGCCAACATTATTAAATGATCTCTTTCCATCAGAATATGTTATACAATTCTGGAAAAATACAGTCAAGGAAACAGCCAAAATCAGGAGCAGTCATTTGCCTAATACTTGATTCAAAAGCAGTGGTTTTATAACAAATGAATTCAATCAAGAAGAAGTCCTGAAGCTCAGAATTAAGATAATTGTCTGGTTCGATGATTGATTCATATAAACATTACTATGAATTAGTGGTTGGTCTTCTGTTAAGGGAGCATTTGACCAACAGGAGTTCCTTAAGTTAAAGAATGTCAGGAAATTATTTTGACATTGAAGTGACCTAGGAAAAAAGAAGGTATTAATATTTCTCCCCATGCCTTTCAGTTTTCTTCATTTTAGCAGAGGTCTATAAAACAAAAACTATAAATGGGCTTTTCACACACTTTTTTCCTAAGCCTCTCAGCCTTCAGTTGACCTCTTCGGGGTCAATGTGAGGAAGTGTTGATTTGACTATTCTGAGCCCATGTCAGATCATGTCCCACTGTCTATTTATAAGAGGTGGACTGGGAGGCTGTCCATCACTGATTTTACCTTCTCTAGGCTCCACGTGGGGTAGATAGTTAATTTCTAACACCATCTTACTAACCTCAACTTTACTCTGTTGGTATATTTTACTTAAAGAAATTCCTGATTCCAATCCTCTTTCTCCTTCCTCTAACTTCCCATTTCCATGTTTACTCATTAGCAATTTCTTTTTTGCCTTCCAAATTGGTGTTCCCTTACATTCATTTCTATTTTCTCTAGATGAAAGAACAGGGCGTGGAGGAAGAGGCTCTGTTTGTGAACTTGCTGTTCTCTCCTGATTTAAATAGCCAAATCCCTTTCTATTGATATCTTTGGGAAGAAAAATATTTTAATTATCAAGGAATACCTGAGCATAGTTGTTCTCCTGGGTTGGAAACCTCATTTGCAAGAGAACTTTATAGATTAAGATAACATCCTCCAGATAGAATAAGTCAAATGTAAAATGTCATAGCACATGTTCCCTCAAAATTTATGCAGCTTATAATGTCATTTTAGAAATTCCTGCTATTGGCGGAGCAGAAAATCAAAGTTAATTGACTCAATCTATAATAGGTGCTCAAGCATTAGAAGTTTCCAGTTGACTTTCAGGGAAACTGTGGCCTGTGTCCACAAATAGAGAGCCTCATGGATTTAAATCAGTCTCACATATACTAAGTTATAGGTGTCAAAAAAGGGCAATAGTACCATGATACTCTATTCTTCCCAGCAAGATTCTCATGTCATTCACCTCTGTTTCAGAAAAAAAAAAAAAACCACGTTTTTCTATTTGATATTTTACATCATATGCAATATAGTGTGATAATAGTTTCCATTATTTGAATGCTTACTTAATGCCAAGTATTTGTCCCTTTTTACTTTGCTATCAGCTTAGCAAAGTAGGGACTGGTATTCCGATTTTACAGGTGAGAAATCTAAAGCTCAGAATGGATAAAAGATTTGTGTAAGGTCTCAGAATTTGTAAGGTATGGAATTGGGATTAGAACCCAAGTCTGACTCCAAATTTATTGTTCCTTTCCATGTCTTAGACTTTCTTTCCATATATGCTCCCTGTTATGTGATGGAAGCCATTGTGTAAAATACTAACGTCAGGAATTTTCCCAATAAATCATTTATTTCAGCAAAGAATTATTTGGTTGGAATCTTGTGTAGCAGACTTTTCTGGCCACTTGTATATGTTTATGTAAATTGAAAGTGCCTCTTTCATTTATTTCCTGCCTCTTAACCCATTCCCCACTCTCACCTCCCACTTATTTGGTGAAAAAATACTTGTGTTGGTAAAAAGGCCAAAAACTTTAGGCACGAGTGTCCAAAATTAGCTCCCACTTATTCATTCTGTGACATTTCCTTGAGCTCCAAGACAGTTCTGAAAGAGTACAACTTTCCAAGTAATTTAATTAAATTTTAAAAAATATTTGCATGTCACAAATATGATACCTATCCAAATATAACCCACTGAATGTTTTGGAACACATGTTTGTGTCTTATTTATATTCTATGAGTAGTATAAATAGTTTCTGCTCTTGACATAGTCAAATGAAATATTTCTGGGGTGCAAACACAATCACACAATGATTTGTCTGGAATGGCAATGATAACCATGGGAACTTTAATCTGCCATATTTCCAAAAGAAAATTTCCATACTAAAAATCTTCGGATAGTTTTTCCACAACTCCACCAATCCACTCACACTGTGGCAGTTATTCAGTTAGTATCACATTAGTAAGAGAGTAGAGGACTAGCATCAGTTTCCTAGACAACTAAAGCTTTCTTTAACAATCAGTTATTGAATATTTAACATGTCCGAGCCCAATGGCTCAGATTGGAGCTGCAAATGTGGCTAAGAAAGAACTAATTATGGCTTCCCTATACATGGCTCATCTATTGCTTCTATTTAAACCTATATTTGGTGCTGGAGTTTGTAGGTGTATGAGACTTAAATCTTTGGGCTGTCCATGTGCCAGCTAGGCCCTGAGCCTCAGTGGAGTTGCAACACCCACTCTCCAGTTCATTGGATTCACCCAGTACAACTAACAAGGAGGTGAGGGTTGACAACGACCATACCAAGGAAACGAGAAAGCCTACAACTGCAAACAAGAGAGTTCCATTCCTCAGCTGTACGGCATTGGAGCCCCCTCGCAATTGGAGGTGGAGTGGATATCACCATCCCAGAATCCTTGGAACTGGGGAATGAACTATGGACTAGAGTGGATTTACTGGTATTCTATTGTAGACTTGTGATTCTAGCAATGGAAGAAATTACAACACTGATGTGGAAGCAGTGGCCACTGAGGGTTCTGGGGGTAGGGAGAGGGAAAAATAGGTGTAATATGAAACCTCTTTCAGGACTTGGGAATCATATTGAATGACATTGCAACAACAGATTTAGGTCATTTTATATCTTCCCATAACATGCAGAATTGTATGGAAGAGAGTGTAAACTACCATGTGAACTATTATTCAAGCTCAGTGGCAATGCCCCAGGATGTTTTTATCAATTGCAATGAATGTGCCACACTAATGAAGGATGTTGTTTATGTGGGAGGTGTGGGAGGTATAGGGAGTAGGGCATATAGGAATCCCTATATTTTCTGTGTAACAGCTATGTAATCTAAGTGCAGCAGTTTGATATGGTACATGAATTCCAAAAATAGATAGTGGATTGTGTTTATAAACTGGTCTGTACCTGAGCATGATTAAATTATGATTGGGCTTTGATTGGGCCATGTCAGTAGGGTGTTGAGTCCCCGCCCCTTGGTGGGTGGGGACTCACTGATAAAAGACATGGCAAAGGACAGAGTTGGAGTTTTTAATGCTAGAGTCTTCAACTGGAGCCTCAGGAAATGAGTACACAGAGGAGCTTGTTCGTGAGGAAAGAGAGAAGGTCCCAGGAAGAGAATCAAGCCATTTACCTAATAGTCTACAGCTGACCTTGTGGAGTAAACATAGGCACTGAGCCCAGAGAGAAATGAACCCTGGGAAGAGAGAAACCCAGGAAGCCTGAGCCCTGGCAGATGCTGGCAAAAGACTGGTAAGGGAAAGTGATAAAAGACTGCTTTATGACCTCGTAATTGTAAGCTTCTACCCCAAATAAATACCCTTTTTGAAAAACAACCAATTTCTGGCATTTTGCATCAGCACCCCTTTGGCTAACACACTAAGTAAAAAATATATATATTGGGAAGTGGACTTGGCCCAGTGGTTAGGGCATCCGTCTACCACATGGGAGGTCCGCAGTTCAAACCCCAGGCCTCCTTGATCCGTGTGCAGCTGGCCCATGCGCAGTGCTGATGCACGCAAGGAGTGCTGTGCCACACAGGGGTGTCCCCACGTAGGGGAGCCCCACGCGCAAGTAGTACGCCCATAAGGAGAGCTGCCCAGCACAAAAGAAAGTGCAGCCTGCCCAGGAATGGCACCGCCCACACGGAGAGCTGACACAACAAGATGACGCAACAAAAAGAAACACAGATTCCTGTGCCACTGACAATAACAGAAGCAGACAAAGAAGAACACGCAGCAGATAGACACAGAGAACAGACAACTGGGGGTCAGGGACGGGGGGAAGGGGAGAGAAATAAAATAAATAAATAAATCTTTAAAAAAAAAGAAAAAATTTTTTTTTAAAAAAAAGAAAGAACTAAAAATTTAATAAATCTTGAATGATTTGGGAAGAGTGAAATAAATGATGATGATGTATTTACTTAATAGAGTAGTGTGCAGACATTAAAACTGGTGGTTAAAAATACATGAAAGTATGGGGAAATATTGAAACTATGATGAGACAGGAAAAACAGAAGGCAATTATATGTATAGTATTACTGAACTATTAACAAAAAACAAAACAAAACAAACTTGCTAGACATGGAGAAAATCTGCAATATGATCAACCAAAACAAGAGTAAAGTTTTATTAAAAAAATAAGTATTTGGAATGATGGGTGATTTTGCTTCTCTTCCTTTATATTTATCAGCTTTGTTGGAAACATTAGAAACAAGGAATGACTGATCAGAAGAAGCATGGACAAAAGGCATAGCCGGAGCATGGGATGGAGACACTAACCCAAGTAGTAAGTTAAGGAGATTAACATAGGAGTATTAGCTGGTATTTAAGAGGAAGCTTGTCAGGTAAACGAAGAAAGAACATTCCAGGCATAGTAAAGTGAAAGTATATAGTTTCCAGGTGAACTAACAATGTGTCCCATTCTTGGCTGCAGCATGTCATGACAAATGCTTGAAGCACTGTTGGGGCATAATCATATCAAGTCTTTCCACAAGTGAACCTTAAATAAGCAGATAGGAATTTATGTAAGAACAGAAAGAACTGTGTGGGACTTTACAATTGATTGATTCCAAGTAATTTTACTAATACCATTATGCCTCATTAGCTATAATCCCCTATCACCCATGATTTTGGAACTTTATAGAGTTATTTGTCCTTTGTCCTATGCAAGATTTCAGTGGTTATAATACAAGGTGGCTGTGAGATTAGCCTAGAGATAGATGGCTGAAGCTGGTGATATTCTGTCCTGCAGTCAACTGAAAGCTGGCAGGTGATCTATGAAAAGGGCAGTGACAAGATCAGATTTATTTCAGTAGGAAAGTAATTCTTGCAGCCATGTGAAGAATGATCCAGATGAGGAAAGAAAGTGAGGCAGGAATACCAGTAAGGAAGCAGCTAGAATTGTTCCAGGACAAAAAGATAGAGCAGAAAGGAAATATTTTTTGGAAGTTGCCAACATATGGTTTCCTAAGTTAAATTACTCATTAACTCTATGATCTTAGGCAAGCTTCTTTACCTCTATTTCTTCACCTCTAAATTGGGAGAGGCAGGCCTTCTTCAAAATACCAATGTGAAAACTAGTATGTGAGACAGTACTTTATAAGGCATTAATCCCTATAAAACCACAAGTTGTAATTTATTATTGTTACTCCTAGTAGGAATATTAATATTACTATATTGCACCATCATAACAAGGCATGTGTTTTGAAGACATATAGCAAAAGTAGCCAAGGAAGCCAGGTAAGAATATCTGTGTATAAAAAGGAAGCTTCTGAGAGGCATATATGGTGAAGCAATTATATGGACACATTTTATAAGGCAAGACTTTGGTACTTATCCAAAATCAGATATGAAAATTAAGAGCTTTCATTTGAAAATGTTCACTGAAAAAGAATCACGGCTTCTATTATCTATTTTCTCAAGGTGTTGGGAAATCACCAAATGAAATATTTATTTTAAAAATTTTGCATTTTATCTGGCTAATGCTGGTGTAAATACAGCTTGAATGGGGTGGAGATGTTTCCATTCCTTCCCAAGTTTATTTATCTTTTTGAGTTGGAATTTCTTCTTAATACTCCCTAGAATGAAACAGAGGAAATGTAGTTTTTAAAAATTTTTTTTTGCAAAAGCTTTGTTTCTCAACCTTGAATGATATTTGGATCCTATTTAAAGAAAAAATGCTTAGACTAAAATCCTTTAGGTATAATGTTAAATACAACAAAAATAAGAATAAAGGCCTTATATTTATAGCATATGTGCAACCATAAAACCAAATAAATTTTCAAACAAAATTTAAAATATTCAAATTAATAGTGACAGATTGTATTGGGTTTAATAGAGGAAAGATACAGCCTTAGACCATTTTCTATATTTAATGAGTTCCTGTATTTTTACATGAATCCTACTAAGGCAAGGATTTCCTGTTCATATATGTGTTATCATATAAAATAGAACAGTTTCACGACTTTTAGCTAGCTCAGAAAAATCACAATTTATTCAGCAAACAAACTTCAAATGCCAATATAACACCTGGAAAAAAAAATAGGTAAAGTTTTGTTTACTTGAATTTCAGAATAGCATTGTGGCTCAAGTGGTTGAGCTCCCACCTCCCACACGGGAGCTCCCGAGTTTGTTCCCCATGCCTCCTGAAAAAACAACAAACAAACATTAAGCAAAACAAACGTAAAAAAACAATTCAGGAAAGCCGATGTGGCTCATTGGTCGAGCACCAGCTTCCCACATTTGAGGTCCCAGGTTCAATCCACAGACCCCACAATACCTCAAAAAAGGAAAAAAAGGAAGACATTAAAATTAAATATTTTTATATTTTACTGATTATTAAAAATTGAAAGCAACCAATTTCTCTATTGCATTTTTAAAAATCACTTAGTGTTGCTGAATCATTACAGGTCAGTGTCAGAAACTCCTGCATAAAGCAGCCATTTGCCGTGTGAATGTCATACAGAAGTAATGACTGACCCAAGCCTTCTCAATTCCAACTGTTGTGAAACCTTAACTGTGCAGCCATTTAGACTTCACTTTGCTCAAACACAATACAAAATATCCCATTGTGGATTTGGGAGCTGATGTGACTATTTCATTCTAAGGTAGGCAACCAGATGATGCAGAAAGTGCTTATTAATTTTATCAAAATGGAGGCACCATATGAAATTCTTGGAAAACACTTTTGGAGTCTCCAGATACCATTTTCAGACCTCATTCTGAAACACTGGGTCTAAAGCAAATTCTGCTTATTTTTGAGAAAAGCATTTCAAACCATAGTTCCCTTTCATTATAATATTAAAATTATGGCTAAAACTGCGGAAAAGAGATTGAGACTTATTTCCTTAGAAAAAGAGAACAAAGTTAATTAACCTAGACTTAACTAGAGTAAGAGACAGTAGCTGGTGTACAGATAATACGCAATTTAGATAATATAGAGAGAACTGATTTGTTGGTCTGTTGCTAGGACAACCACTTCCATGGAGTCTAGGCAGGAAAGAAGCTGACCTGAGGTTAAGATTGAGGTTAAACAAGTACACACACCTATTTTTACTATCTTTATTTTGTTTACTATCCTCATTTCTTCAGAGTCATACAGATTGTTTGGGAGAAGCCTACAGGAAAAAGAAAGCAAAATAAAGCACTTACATAAACCAGAAATTAAGTCAACACCAGAGAATTATCTCAGAATTTACGTAGACTCATGAATAATCAATGATTTAGGAACATTTTCCTTTAGAATACGCCCCAGTAAAAATTAATGTGCAAAGTTTCTAGGAAAACTATGTGGTTATACTGCCACAAAAGTGACAACAAACATGCCACCATTAATCACCTTTTGTTTACTAACTCAGCCTTAATAGCCCTAATGGTTCAGTAACAAGCAGGCACTGTTTTCAGGACCATCTCTGACTCAAATGATTATACTGACTGGGAAAATGTGCTACCCAGTAAATGAACTAAGTACACTTAAGGCACATGTTTGTTTTTTTAATCACTGATTTTTAATGCAAAAGTATTATTTTGGAGTTGGGTGTTTTTCCAAGTGAGAGTCATTTTGTTTAGGATTGAGATATATAACATTTATTCTTCTGTAGTTTGTTACTGAGGTATATGAAAATTATTCTGTTAATTTCTTATTTTGAAGATCCCAAGTCTTGGGTTTTTAAAAATCAATATGAAATATGTTAATTCTCAAGTGTAAGGTTTTCCCAGTGTATCTTTTAATTTTACTTGTAGTTTCTTGAATAATGGTTTTTGGGTACTAATATCTATCTTTTTCTTTTGTGTTGGAAAGCCCTTCCAATCCAAATATATGAAAAACAATCAGTGATATTTTCTTTTTTTAAAAAAGGTTTCCTTTTCAACTTTAACTCTTTAATTATCTGGATTTTCCGTTTGTGCTGCAGATCCACATCCTGTTTAATTTGTCTCTCTTCCATTTGGAAACTTCTTGCCCTCCAATGTTCTCTATCTAATACATTATTTTTACAAGAGCTCACAGCTGGTTTCTGGCTTATTTCAGCGATAATGATATCAACTCTTCAAGTATCAACTTTTAGCCGGGAATGCAGGAAAAAACAAATCCTTTCAGCTCCAAAGGGCTGGGTCTCTAAAGAAAGAATTTATTTAAAATATAGAGGATAGTTGAGCCTTAGTACATCCTGCACATGTAAAATGAAAGATAAATATTCTTCTATGAGGAAAGCCTAGACTGCTGAGAGACTCAAAAGGATCTGAGGAAGCTATATTAGATGTTCAAGAAATCAAAGAATAGAGTGAATAATCCAAGCTTATACACCTCCATTTGATCTGGATTTATTTGTTCTGGATTTATCTCCTCTCATACTTGTACAGAACGCTTGCAAATTTCAAACCAAGAAGTAAGAGTTTTTCCATTTTTCTTGTTCCTTTGGGTGAAAGTCTTCAGGTAATATTGCTGCTGTCTAACATTCTTCATTAATGTTTGATTTCAGAATGTTTCATAATTTCCTTATGTGTTTCAAGTCTAGTTTAAAGTTGGAAATATGTGTTCTTCATTTTGTTTATATAGATTTATATAGAATCTGTGCAATCTTAACAACAATGTCATGTTTTTAGGAGGGTTTGAATGACTCTGAGCAAAGTGCCAGGGAACACAGACTTTGAGAGTATTGATCCACAGGGACATTTTCAAATACTTAGATTTGGTGGTATGTACTTGGCATATCACTGATAATCCAAACTTTCAATAAATGTCTGAGACGATTTCTTGTGAAGCTGTTTTGTCTCTTTCTAGGAGAAAGTATTAGGAAAATTCTGGAAAATACAGTGAGGTAGCATCTGGGAAGCAACTTCTTCAGAACTTTGGGCCATGATGATTAAGGACAGAAATTCATTAGAATAAAAGCAACATAAAAGCAAGCACCTAGTTTGTCTGTCTCATTCACCACTCTAACATTTCCTAAGATATCTTAGGCACACAAATATTTATATAATAAAAAGAACTTTACTTTATGGGTAATCTTGGATTCAAATTGAAATCAGTTTAGAAAAAAGTAGACATCTTGACAAGAGTAGAAAAAGTATTTCATATGACTTTTTTTTTTGGCCTGTGGATCTTTCCAATCTTTTTTTTTTTTTAATTGTCCTTTTTTTTTTTAAAGATACATGGATCACACAGTGTGGCACATTCATTGCATTTGATGAATACATTTTGGAGCACTGCTGCACTACATGGATTATAGTTTATACTGTAGTTTACATTCTTGCGCAGTCCATTCAGTGGGTTATGGCAGGATATATAATGTCCTGCATTTGTCCCTGCAATAACATTCAAGATAACTCCAAATCCCAAAAATGCCCCCACATCACCCCTCTTCTTCCCTCTCCCTGACCTCAGCAATTCCCATGGCCTAAATGCACCATGATTGGGTTCACCTTTATGGATAGTCACTAAATCAAAAGAAAATGGGCAGAGGTAGTTAGGAAAGATAGCAGCAGAGTAAGGAGTTCCAAGAGTCAGCTCATTCTACACTGCAGTTAGTAAGCAGCCAGAAGCTCAAAATCACCTGTTTTGGGGCTAAGGTGATGAGAAGAGCACCCTATAACATCCTTGGGAGAACTGAAGGAGAAGGCCAACGAGCTGTGGGGAAAATTCAAGATTAAAGCACTCTGTAAGGCAGGATCTTTCAAGAGCTACTCCCTGGCTGAAATTGGAGGCTCCATTTGCCAAAAAACAGGAGATGAAGAGATGGCTGGGCATGGACTTTGGCTATTGGCTAGTAAATATGGCTGGCTAAAAGCCAGTCTGAAGTACAGCTAAAGTTTGAACCTGTGAAAGTCAGAAGGAAGCTGGTAGCCTCCATTTTAACTTCTCCCCTAGGAAGGGAGGAAACGGGGCTGATTGAAAATCCTAGTGACTTCCTGGACAGTAGGGACTGGCTTCTTTCCACCCAGGCCAGATTTTTGCCCTAGGCTCCAGCACCACCCCTGGCAAGGTGAAACATGGGCAGAGCTGCATCAGTCTCTTCAGCCACTGTAGTCACTTTCAGACAACACTGACTAGATTGTTGTGCCTACTTGTGGTTCCATCCCCACCCCTGGTAGGGGAGAAGAGGAATGGTGCTTTATTAGTTTCTCCAGACAATTGCAGTTGCCTTTGGCCCACAGAGATTAGATTACTGCACATAACTGCAGCTCCATCCCCACCCCTGGCAGGGGAGAAGGGTGAGCAATACTTCCTCAGTCTCTCTGGGCAACTGTGATCAGTTTCAACTTGCACTATTTAGACTACTACCCACACCTGTGGCTCCATCCCTACCCTGGGCAGGGGTGGAAGGTGCATGGAGAGTCATCAGTCTCTCTGGGCATCTACAGAAGGTTTTGGCTCACATGGCTTGGATTACTGCCCATGGCTGTAGCTCCATCCACACTTCTAGCAGGGGAAAAAGGTGGGCAGAGCTTCATCAATTCCTGAGGCAATGTGGGCCACTTCAGCCTCCACATGTGACAGTACCAACTACACCCTCAACTCCTACTCCACCTACAGCAAGGTAGAAAGGGAAAGAAACAGATGAATAAGAGCTGAAAAAATTGAGATTGGTGAAACACAAACTATATAAAATTCCAAAATAAGGTTAACCAAAGATCAAAGAGGAGCTTTAGCACAAAGCCAATCAACAAGAAAGCACTAGACTAAAGTAAGAAATTAGGCCCAAAATAAATACATAAGAAAATCAAACGCCAAAACACCAGCAAACAATTACAAGCCATACTAAGAAACAGGAATATATGGCCCAGTCAAAGGAAAAAACTAAACCTCCAGATGACATATAGGAGTTGAGACAACTAATCACAACTGTTCAAACAAATCTCCTTAATAAAATCCATGAGATGGCTAAAGAGATTAATGATATTAGTAAGATACACAAAGAAAAATTTGAAAACATACATAGAAAAATAACATCTTATGTGAATTAAAAGCACAATAAATGAAATTAAAAATATACTAGAGATATATAACAGCAGATCTCAAGAGTCAAAATAAAGAATCAGTGAGCTTGAAGACAGGGCCTTTGAAAGCAAACACACAAAAGAACAGATAAAGAAAAGAATAGAAAAAACTGAACGGGACTCATGAAGCTAAATGACAGCAAGAGGCATACAAACATACATACTATGTCTGTCCCAGAAGGAGGAGGGAAGGGGAAAGGGGCAGAAGGAATATTTGAGGAAAAAGTAGTTGAAAATTTCCTAACTCTTTTGAAGGAAATAAATACACATGTCCAAGAAGCACAATATACTCCAATTAATAAATCCAAGTAGACCTACTCCAAGACACATACTAATCAGAATGTCACATGATAAAGATAAAAAGAAAATTCTGAGAGCTGCAAAAGAAAAGTGATTCATCACATACAGGGATGCCCAATAACATTAAGTGTGAATTTCTCACCAGAAACCATGGCAAGAAGGAAGCAAAAGACACAGACTGGCAGAATGGGAAAACATTTATGTGAGTCATTTATATCCTGTCTAGAGAGACTCACCTTTGACTCAAGGGTACAAATAGGTTGAAAGTGAGAGGCATCCATACATGCAGTAACAACAACAAAAATACCTGAAGTAGGTATACTTACATCAGATAAAATAAACTTTAAAAACAAAACTGTTTCTAGAGACAAGGAATGACATTAAATATTAATAAAAGAGGGAATCCTCCAGGAAGAAATAACAATCATAAATAAACATCTTTGCACCTAACCAGGGTACCCCAAAATACATGAGACAAACACAGGGAAAACTTAATGGAGAAATAGACACCTCTAATAATAGTTGGAGACTTCAATACACCACTGTCATCATTGGATAGAACATCTAGACAGAGAATCAATAAAGAAACAGACTCCTTAAATAATATGATAAATGAACTAGATCTAGCAGACATATATAAATCATTACTCCCTAAAACAGCAATATAGGCATTCTTCTCAAGTGCTCATGTATTTTCTCCAGAATAAACCATACATTGGATCACAAAACACAACTCAATAAATTTAAAAATATCAAAATTATACAAGGCATTTTTTCTGATTGTAATAGAATGAGGCTGGAAATCAATAACAGGAAGAAAAAGGGAAAAGGCACAGATATATGGAGAGTAAACAACACACACTTAAATAATCACTGGGTCAAACAACAAATTGCAAGAGAAATTAACAAATATCTTAAGATGAAGGAAAGGAAGAACAGGACATATCAAAACCTATGGAATGGGAAGTGGACTTGGCCCAGTGGATAGGGCATCCATCTACCACATGGGATGTCCATGGTTCAAACCCTGGGCCTCCTCGACCCATGTGGAGCTGGCCCACATGCAGTGCTGATGCTCACAAGGAGTGCCCTGCCATGCAGGGATGTCCCCCCCATAGGGGAGCCCCAGGCACAGGGAGTGCGCTCCAGAAGGAGAGCCGCCCAGCACGAAAGAAAGTGCAGCCTGCCCAGGAATGGCGCCACACACACGGAGAGCTGACCCAGCAAGATGATGCAACAAAAAGAAACACAGTTTCCCGTGCCACTGACAACAACAGAAAGCAGACAAAAAGAACAACACACAGCAAATGGACACAGAGAACAGACAACTGGGTCAGGGGGGACGGGGTAGAAGGGGAGAGAAATAATTAATTAATTAATTAATTAATTAAAACTATGGGATGTTACCGCCTCTCTCCACCCCTCCTCCCCTTTCAGCCCCCGCCGCCCTTCCCGCCAGTCCCGCCCATATTGCCAACCTACAATCTGCCCTCTTCCCCAGTAACTGCTTACCTCAGGTCTATCCATCAGCTTCAGCCTATCCACAGCCGCCCCTTAGCCAGCCCTCCCTTCATCACGCCCCTCCCTCTACCCAACCCTATATAGCTAAGTGTACTTCCGTAATAAAGCAGACCTGTTCTTGCGCTCAAGCGGTCTCCGTGGTTTTTCCCCAACCGTGCGTCCCCCACGCCTGGAGAACCGGTGGTCCCTCTTGGGGCACCCCCTGCAGGTAGTTCGGCAGGAGCAAGCCCCCCCGACTCTTGGGCCTGAGCGAGGACGAAACCCTCTCTCTCAGCTACAACTGGCGCCCAACGTGGCAGCTCCTCCCCCGGCCCCTCTCTGCTGCTGCTGCTGCTGTGATCGTCCTCCTCTCCAGGTAGGGACCCCTTGCCCGGACGAGCCCCAAGGGACCCCTCGCCGTCGTCCCGTCCCTATCCCGTCATGGGCGCCTCTTTGTCATTGCGTCAGGCGCCGCAAGTCAGAGCCCTCGCTGCCCTGCTCGATGCCAATGGAGTCCGTGTCTCCTTGCGGCAGCTCCAAAAGTACTGGGATCTCTTGCTCCCTTTTAATCCGTGGCTCGCCACCTGCCAACTCTGGAGCCCGGACACGTACTCGCGACTCATAGATAGAGTCACCTCCGCCATGGAGCACGAGAAACGCACCTTCCCAACAGGCCTCTTACCCATTCTCGTTGCCATTCACGCTTGCCTCCTTGGCGCTCCTACCGAGGCCGTTTATGAAGCTTCTCCCAAACGGCCTCTAGACTGTGATCCCGATGAGCCCACCGACACTGACTCTCTGTCTAACCAACTTGCTGCCGCTCTCGAGCGCGAACCTCCCCGCCCGAGCTCCCCACAGCAGACAGAAACCACTCCTGCCGCTCCCCAATATGGCGGACTTCCGCCTTCTTCCCCCACTTCTGCCCAAGATGGCGCGCATCCGGCTTCTTCTTCGCCGGTGTCCTCCTCCCGCCTCTACCCGCCTCTTCCTGCCCAGTCAGCATCCGGTTCGGGCCCGGAAACTGCATGGTCGCCATCTTCCGCTAAACTGGAAATGCCCCTCGCGCCATTTTGTCCGCTGCCAGATGTGGCTGCTCCGCCATCTTGGCCTGCGCCCGGAAGAGTCCCGCCACCATCTTGTTGTCGCCCAGAAGCCGCTAAGCCGCCATTTTCTTACCCGTGTTCCGCTTATCCCTTGCCGCCGCCGTACGGCAATAGCCCTTCACCTGCCTTGGCTGCTCCATCAGTCCCCGGTGCCACGTCTTCTCAAACCCCCCAGCTGTATCCGCTAAATCCGCAGCCCACGCCGCAGCGACCCCAAACTTGGCTACCCTTTACAGCGGAAGAGGTCAGGACCCTCCGCAAAGCTGTGAAGGAAGACGGAATTGGCAGCCCTTATGCGCAGCAACTACTTGAGGAGTTGGGGACCCAACTCGTTCTCCCATATGACTGGATTGCACTAGCCCATGCCATCCTGACGCCGGGTCAATTTATTGAATGGCGCGCCCATTACCAAGTGGCTGTTGACCGGCAAATCGTGGAGAATGCCCAAGCTGGCGTCCTCGATCCCTCCGATGCATACACGGGGACCAACAATTATGCAGACCCTCGTTCTTACCTCCAAATTGACCCAGGGTTTTGGCACCGGGTAAAGGTCCTCGTCCAGCGGTCTTTCTCTCTAGTCTCCACCAAGCAGCCCACCAAGCTCGCGCAACTGCTTCAAGACTCTAATGAGACTTTCTCCGCATTTGTCGCCCGCGTCCTGGAAGCTTGCCAGCGAAAAATTTCTAGCGAGGACGCCCAGTTTGCGCTGGCCAAAGAACTTATCATAGACGGGTGCCTTGCGCCTTTCCGGGCCGTGGTCCTTCCCATACGCGACAAAGCTCTGCACGAATGGGTCCTTGCTTGCCGTGACGTCGACCCACAAGTCAAAACACTCACCGCTGCCTTTGCCTCTGCCATGGCTGTTTCATCCGCCCCCACTTCTGTCTGCTTTCGGTGCGGCCAGCCCGGCCACTTCGTCCGCGAGTGCTCCCAGCCAGGCCCAGTGCCTCGCTCAGACCCGCCGATGCGACGGCCAAGGGGCCCTTCTACACCGTGTCCGCGTTGTGGGAAAGGATATCACTGGGCCCGTGACTGCTGTTCTGTCCAAAGTCCTCAGCAGCCTTTAAACTCCCAGCGGGGCAGGCCTCAGCCCCTCCCCCAAGAGGCCTCCAGAAGAGTTCCCAAGCCATAATGTGGACAATGCCCATCACGCACTGCCAGAGACCCTCATTGGAGCTTAAAATCGATGGGCAATGGCTCGATGGGCTCCTGGATTCCAGCGCTGAAGTCTCCTGTGTTCCCTTCGAAGTCGCTGCGTTCAATCACTGGCCCCTAGAGACCGGCCCTCAAGTCATCGGCGCCACGGGAGCCGCTACCTCCTGGAAAACATCCCAGCCTCTGCATTGGAGCGACCGGGAAGGCCACGAAGGCCAAATTCGCCCACTCGTCCTTTCGTCTGTCCAGACCACCTTGTGGGGGAGAGATGTCCTCAGCCAGTTAAAAGCCCGAATTACCACAGAGGCCTTCTCAGCTGCGCTGCCCCCCCCCACTAGGGGCCACTGCTCACATCTCAAGACCTGACCCTGTCCCTCTGGAGTGGGACACAGAGGAGCCCATCTGGGTCGAGCAGTGGCCCTTACCAGCTCACAAATTACAAGCTCTCTCCGCCCTCGTCCAAGAGCAGCTACAGGCAGGGCACATAGAGTCATCCACTAGTCCCTACAATTCACCCGTCTTTGTCATCAGCAAAAAGAGCACTGGCAAATACCGCCTTCTCCACGATCTCCGCGAGATCAACAAGCATATCAAACCAATGGGGTCACCTCAGCCAGGATGCCCGCACCCCACTGCAGTCCCCCAACATTTTCATGCAGCAACATTTGACATCAAGGACTGCTTTTTCTCTATTCCTCTTCACCCGCGAGACTGTCCGCGATTTGCGTTTACAGTCCCACGCACCAACAACCAGGGCGCAGCGCTTCGATTCCAATGGCGAGTGCTACCGCAAGGTATGCGGAACAGCCCAACCATATGTCAGCTCTATGTCAACCATGCCATTGAGCCGCTGCGCTCAAAGTTTCATCCAGAGCAAACATACATTCTCCACTATATGGATGACCTTCTCTTAGCAGCGAGCTCCAGCGCGCTCCTCAATGACCTGCTCTCTGCAGTGATGACAAACCTTTCAAGCCTCGGACTTACCGTGCAATCAGACAAAATAAACCTCCAACCTCCTTTTCAATTTTTGGGCTTTCATTTTCATCACTTCATTCAGCCCACAAGCCCACAAATTCATGTCTCTCACAAGATGACGCTGACTGAACTCCAACAACAACAACGGACAAATCAATTGGCTTCGCTCGGCGCTGCCCATCACAACAGCGCAGATGCAACCCCTCTTCGAGCTCTTGCAGACCAAAGACAGCCCACCAACTGCAGCCACCCGCAGCATTACCATCACTCCTGCTGCTCGAGAAGTCGTCCGGCAAGTTAGCGCCGCTCTGCAGCAGTGCCGCCTGGAGCGGTTCTCCCCTAACCTTCCAATCTGTTTCCTCCACAGGGCGCTGCGTTCATTCCCGCCAAGGTTCCCATCCCCTTATGCACGCCTGCTCTAACTACTCCTCTCCCGGC
The DNA here is from genome assembly GCF_030445035.2 of Dasypus novemcinctus. Classification (NCBI taxonomy): domain Eukaryota; kingdom Metazoa; phylum Chordata; class Mammalia; order Cingulata; family Dasypodidae; genus Dasypus; species Dasypus novemcinctus. The sequence goes on from NC_080676.1 coordinate 132,320,560, forward strand.
GCTTCCGCCAAATTCTTAATCCCCCATAACACCTCCCAGTGGCTTTGTACCTCCACGGGATTAACCCCCTGTCTCAACGTCGCCACCCTCAACGCCACTAATGAAACCTGTCTGCTTATTTTCCTCACCCCACGAGTCCTTTTCCATGGAGATGATGAATTCTTTCTCTCTCTTCACACCCGCCACCTCTCTTCCCACTTTCAAAAAAGGGAGCCTGTTACTGCTGTCCTTACCGTCGCCACCCTTTTAGGTCTCGCTGGAGCAGGCACAGGGATCGCCGCCCTTGCTACGCAATCCGCCTCCCTCTCCTCCCTCCGGCAGGCGGTCGATCAAGATATTACCTATCTCCAAGAAGCTGTTGAGCACCTAAAAAACTCCCTTAACTCTCTCTCTGAGGTCGTTCTCCAGAACCGCCACGGCCTTGACCTCCTCCTGCTCAAAGAGGGGGGCCTCTGCGCCGCCCTTGGGGAAGAATGTTGTGTATACGCCAATATCACCGGCCTCGCAGAATATAGCCTACAAAAAGTCCGCAAAGGCCTGGAGCGACGCCAAAGAGAACGCGACAATGCGACCTACTCCTCCGCGTTCTTCCACTCTCTCCTCCCGTACTTGCTCCCATTCCTAGGCCCCCTTATCATTATCCTTTTAGCCCTCACTGTGGGCCCCTGGGCCATCAGGAGGATAGTCCGCCTTGCCAAAGACCAAGCCAATGCAGTGTTCAGCTCCTTTGTACAAGTCCACTACCAACGCCTCGCCACCGCTGAGTCCCCCCCCAGCCGTCCACCACGCCCCTTTCGTCTGCGCCACCTACTCCAGACCGCACGCCTATAGCTTCTTGTCTTCCTCTCCTTACTTCTCCCCAACTACTCCTCCCCCTCGGGCGAGGGGTACAGGGGCATCACAGGCCCGTTTCGCTGGCAAGGCTCGGGGCGCCAGGCGCCGGCGTGTGCCGACCCTAATGGCGGGCACATGCATCCTGGCCAGATGCTATGTTGTCCGCTCGCGACCAGCCGGTCCTGGTGGTCTCCCCCCCACCCCTCGTCTTATCCCAGTGCCCGTCCCTATGACCTCCTTTTCCTCCTTCTCCTCCTCATAATCCTTGTCTTTGTTGCTGCGCACGCCGAGCCATTCACACCCACCGTGCGCACCAAAACTTGTTGCTTCTATTTCCTTTTAAAACTAAAGGAGCAATTGTTACCGCCTCTCTCCACCCCTCCTCCCCTTTCAGCCCCCGCCGCCCTTCCCGCCAGTCCCGCCCATATTGCCAACCTACAATCTGCCCTCTTCCCCAGTAACTGCTTACCTCAGGTCTATCCATCAGCTTCAGCCTATCCACAGCCGCCCCTTAGCCAGCCCTCCCTTCATCACGCCCCTCCCTCTACCCAACCCTATATAGCTAAGTGTACTTCCGTAATAAAGCAGACCTGTTCTTGCGCTCAAGCGGTCTCCGTGGTTTTTCCCCAACCGCGCGTCCCCCACGCCTGGAGAACCGGTGCTCCCTCTTGGGGCACCCCCCGCAGGTGGTTCGGCAGGAGCAAGCCCCCCCGACTCTTGGGCCTGAGCGAGGACGAAACCCTCTCGCTCAGCTACAATGGGATGTAGCAAAGGCAGTGCTGAGAAGGAATTTCATAGCCCTCAATGCTTACATTAAAAATGAAGAAAGATGTAAAATCAAAGACCTAACTACACAGCTGGAGAAACTAGTAAAAGAACAACAAACTCTTCCCAAAGCAAGCAAAAGGAGAAAAATAACAAGGATGACAGCAGAAATAAATAAAATTGAAAACAAAATAACAAAAACAAAAACAAGAGAGAGAATCAACAAAACCAAAAGTTGTTTCTTTAAGAAGATGAAAAAAATTGAAAAATGCATAGCTCAATTGCCAGGACAAAAAGGAGAGAAGATGCAAATAAAACTGTACACCAACAAAATAGACAACACAGATGAAATGGACAAATTCCTAGAAACACACAAACTACACTAACCTTAGAAGAAATAGAAGTCCTCAACAAACCAATTAAAGAGATTGAAACAGTCGTCAAAAACCTCCCCAAGCACCTACTAGCAATGCAACTGGAAAAAGACCTTGACCAAAAGGGGGAAAGGGTAAAGACAAATGAGTTTATACGGCTAAGAAACTTCAAAGTGAGTTGAAAGGTCATTCCAGAGGTTATGCTTATGCACATCTCAGCAGGATTTCATTGACTGCCAAAGTAAGTACTGCCTCAATTAGCAGGACTCCTGAGGGCTCTGGAGACATCCAGAAACTATAAACAGAACAGACACCTCAGGAGTTTGCACCATGTCAGTGGGACTTAGTTTGGAAGTTATGCTCCCCAGTGTGACAGAGTTGGACTCAGTTGTGGTTTCCCTACACATGGCTCTTCTGCCCCTTCTATGTGAACCTATAGATAGTACCTAGAGTTGATAGGTGATGTCCAAGAGAATTAAATCTTTGGGCTGTCCATGTGTCAACTGGGCTCTGAATCTCAACAGAGTTGCAACACCTACTCTCCAGTTCATTGGACTTGCCCAGAACAACTAACAAGGAAATGATGATGGACAATGACCATCCCCAGGAACAGTGTCTGGAACTGCAAACAAGATAGTTCCAACCATCTGCCCCATGGGATGTAAGCCCCTCTCAATTAGAGGCAGAGTGGGCATTACCATCTGCAGCAGTTTGACATTATTGGTGAATTCCAAAAAGAAATACTGATCATGTTTGCAAACTGGTCTGTTCTTTGGGGCTAATGATACCCTTAGATTGTATTGAATTCAAAGGTTTCACTTTTACTTGATTAAATTATGACTAGGGCTTTGATTGAGCCACATCAGCAGGACATCAACTCACAGAGAAAATGACAAGGCAGAGGGCATAGTTGGAGTTTTAATACTGGAACCCTTGGAAGTAAATACACAGAGAAGCAGATACATGAGGAAAGAGAGAAGGCTCCATTTAGACACAAGCCCCAGGAATAGAGATGAGTCATTTACTTGATAGTGTAAAGCTGGCCTTGTGGAGAGACCAGAGCAGCTGAGCCCAGAGAGAAACAAGCTCTGGAAGAGAGACTTATCCCAGCCTATAGCTGAGATTAGAAGAAGCTGGGACCATGGAGCCTTGAGAGAACAAGGAAGCCTGAACCCTTGTAGATGTCAGCAACCATCTTGCTCCAACACGTGGCAACAGACTTTGGTGAGGGAAGTAACTTAGGCTTTATGGCCTGGTAACTGTAAGCTTCTACCCAAATAAATACCCTTTATAAAAGCCAACAGATTTCTTGTATTTTACATCAGCACCCTTTGGCTGACTAATTCACAATCCCAGAATCCTCAGGATTAGGGAATGAATGATGGACTAGAGTAGACTTACTATTATTCTACTATAGCCTTATTTTAATTCTAGCAATGGAAGAACTTATATCACTGCTGTGGAGGCAGTGGCCATGAGAGGTTCTGAGGGGAGAGAGAGAGAAAAATAGGTGTAATATAGGGGCATTTTGGGGACTTGGGAATTGTCCTGAATGACATTGCAATAACAGATACAGGCCATTATGTATCTTGTCATAACTTACAAAATTGAGTGAGAGAGAATGTAAACTACAATGTAAACTATAATCCATGCTTAGTGGCAATGCTCCAAAATGTGTTCATCAATTGAAACAAATGTACCACACTAATGAAGGATGTTGTTAATATGGGAAGATGTGCATGGGTTAGGGAGCAGGCATATGCGAATTCCATATTTTTTATGTAGCGTTTATGTAATCTAAGTATCTTTCTAAAAAAATAAGAAAGTGTATAAGAAAGAAGGAAGGAAGGGAGAGAGGGAGGGAGGGATGGAGGAAGGAAGGAAGGAAGGAAGGAAGGAAGGAAGGAAGGAAGGAAGGAAGGAAGGAAGGAAGGAGGAAGGAAGGAAGGAAGGAAGGAAGGAAGGAAGGAAGGAAGGAAGGAAGGAAGGAAGGAAGGAAGGAAAGAAGGAGGAAGGAAGGAAAGAAGGAGGAAGGAAGGAAGGAAGGAAGGAGGAAGGAAGGAAGGAAGGAAGGAAGGAAGGAAGGAAGGAAGGAAGGAAGGAAGGAAGGAAGGAGGAAGGAAGGATGCTACACGGGAGAAACACAATTAATGTATTAATGTAATTTCTGGACCATAGTTAACAATAATATAATATTCTTGCATCAGTGTCCAAGAAGCTACCATATCAATGTTAAGGGTCAATAATAGGGGATATGAATTTTTTTTTCTATTAAAGTAAAACATTCTAAAATTTATTGAGCTGATGACAACACAACTCTGTGATGAAACTGAGAGCCACTGAGAGTACACTTTAGATAGAAAGTACAACACATAGAACTGTATAACACAGTGAACCATGTGGTAGATGATGGCCTGTGGTTAACAGTACAAATATGAGAGCATTCTCTCATGAACTATAACAAATATACAGTACTAATACATGGTGTTAATAATAGGGTGGTTTGTGGAAAAAATACACCAAATGTAAGTTATAGACCATCACTAGCAATATTATTTTGATGACACTCTTTGATAATCTGTAACAAATGTTCCACTATACAAAGTGTTGGTGGTAGGGTGATAAATGAGAATACTTCACTTTATAAATGATTGTTTTGTACACTCATGATTTTGCCAATAAAAATAAGAAAGCATATGGACAAATAGACTAAATATTATGAATGAACCCCTTCCTGAGCCTGGAATTAGTTATAAAAACATCAGTTCTAGTACAATAGAATGGCAGGAGGCTGGCCTTGGTGCTGGTGATTGCCTTGTTTGTTGCATTTGAAGGACTGTTGTATAACATCTTTGTTACCCAGCAATTATACCTGTTGACTCTCTTGTTTTGGGGACAGCTTCCACTCTGTCTGGAGAAGCTAAATAGCACAACAGGTTCCTCAGGCAGTGTGGTTGGAATTCTTTCTCCTCTTTCTCCACTTTTGTTTTCACACAGAAATGTTATTTTAATTTCAACTGACAAGAATGTTCTTAAAATAAGACACACAGGTAGAAGGCCAGAGGAATGCTACAGGGAGATCTGAGATGAACAACATGACTAGGAACTGCACTGTAATTACATTTAGAAACTGAAACTTGTTACCCATGATTTAGACACTTGTTAGGAAAGACAAATTTTTGCTTTCTACTTTGCAGTGAAGATTAATAACAGATCAAAACAATGACTTTTTACATTAAATAATATTTTCTACTTGTTTAAAATACCTTAATGCCCCAAAGAAAGGAAAATTTAGTCAGACTATTACAGAAAATCTGTAGTAGTGGCAATAATTCATTATTCTTCCACATAACAGTTACTAAGCACTTATTTTGTGTAGGCAAAGAAACAAATAAATTATGGGAAAGAGTCTAAAAAGTGAGAATTTCAGGGTACACTGAAGACTCTTAAATAGAGGATCCCCCCAAACTCAGATGGGGGATGAGGGAAGGTTACTTGGAGGAGACAAATACTTGAAACAGGCAATCTGTAGATGTTAGAAATTGGAATTGGAATTGGAATTTTAAAGTGGTCAAAAATAGTTTATCATTGATATCTCTGTGTGTCTGAAGCATGCTTAAAATACAGAAGAAGAAAAAGCATCTCATGGTTCAGTGTGTGTAAGAAGAAAAATCTGACTTAAATCTGATTTTGACAATTAATTCTCCATTAAAAATAATATTTGATCTTCATAGGGTTCAGGGAATATGCTGGTAATTGAATTAGGGGAGGAGAACTTATTTCAGGAATAACTGGGGAGAGAAGCTTTGAGTCATAAAGGCTTGTTTTCAAGCCTTAATCATCACTAGTATGGGACACAAGGATACTTTTTATTTTATAAATGTGCAAGGATCATTTTCCTTCTTTCTCTTTCTCATTCTTTAAGAAAGACAAAATTGACATAATTACTAGCTGTTGGTTTTTTGCTTTTGAGGTACCCGGGGCTGGGGATTGAACCAGGGACCTTGTAAGTGGGAAGCCTGAGCTCAACACTGAGCCACATCAGCTCCTCTGAGTTGGTTTTTTCATTGATTTGCTTGTTGTTTTTGTTTTTAGGAAGCAAGGGGAACTGAACCTGGGACATCCCATGGGGGAAGCAGGCCACTTGAGCCACATCTGTACCCTGTTGGCCTTTTTTATCCATTCTACAACTTAATATTATAGGAAAAACTCAAAGTCACTCGGGGTAGCAAGGTTATGTTGGAGGGGACCGTCCGCAACAGCTTCCTCACATCTTTGACTCACCTGCTTCCTTTGTCACAGGTGAGGACCCTTGTGATTACATAGGTCCCACGGAGATAATCCAGGATAATCCCTTCATCTGAGGGTCCTGATGGAACTATATCTGCCATGCCCCTTTTGCCATTTATGGCAACTTTTCACGGGTTCTAGAGATAAAGTGTGGGCATCTTTGTCAGGGAAAGGGTATTATTCTGACTGTCCACCCATCAACTCCATCATCTGAGAACTGCTCCAGTTAAAGACCATGTCCAAAGCATTTTGGATAATTTTCATGCTACTTGATTTTTAAAAATGGTCATCAAGAGAATTATCTATAAAACTGTTTCCTGATTTCATGTGACTTTGGGGTGATAGGCTAATAAAATCACACCAAATTCTGTGATTTTAACATCCCTGGTTTTGAGAGTGTGCTGAAATTTGTGTAACACCTCTAATTTTTATGTTGAAACTTTAAAATTTGCTTTTAACATCTTTATTGTTTAAATAATAACCTTAAAGGAAAGAATTAGAGAAAGAGAAGTAGAGGTATAAAATTCTATGCCAGTGAAGATGAGCTAGATAGTTTATAAAGAATCATAATCTGCATAATATAAAATGTTGGGAAAGAATATGGTTATGCAGAAAATAAAATCACCACAGTATTCTTGAGCAGTTGAGGAAAGTGATTCATAAGAACTGCTACCTGTTGGCAGAACTCTCTAGCACTGTTTACTCTGTTTTGTTGGTTTTGGAAGCCATGCCTTCAAGCAATCTTATTTTTGGTGAATGGAATTTTTATTTTTCCCTCCAGTCCCCTGTTTTATTTGAGGTTTTTACCAGTCACGGCATTTATCAGCAACACAGATCCTTGGCCAGGAATTATGCTCCATTACTTAAAACTTTTATGGCTCCTTTTAAAATAAAATGTGCTCTGCAAAATCAAATATCTATCAAAGGAGTAAGTGTGTCTTATTACCTGGATGATGTTGAATGGCTCTTATAAATTAATTTCTTATCATCTTTTCCAGTCTCACCTTAATTCTCCGTGGTTTTTAACAGCAAGGAGCTCTTGCTGACTTCAATTGCTTTATTGCTTTCCCTAAAAATCATTTTAACAGTTTAAATAGGCTTGTAAATGTGATTCTTTCTATTAGTTTCATTTATAAGTGGTCACAGTTTATCTCTCAAGAATAATTTAATATTTCTATTGCCAATCAGGCTAGGTTTGATTTTTTTTTAAAGATTTATTTTTTCATTTATTTATTTCCCCTCCCCGCACCCCCCACCCTGCCCCAGTTGTCTGTTCTCTGTGTCCATTTGCTGCGTGTTCTTCTTGTCCGCTTCTGTTGTCAGCTGCACGGGAGTCTGTTTTTTGTTGCGTCAATCTTGCTTCGTCAACTCTCTGCGTGTGCGGCACCGTTCCTGGGCAGGCTGCACTTTCTTTCGCGCTGGGTGGCTCTCCTTACGGGGTGCACTCCCTGCAAGTGGGGCTCCCCTACGCGGGGGACACCCCTGCATGACAGGGCACTCCTTGCACGCATCAGCACTGCACATGGGCCAGCTCCACACCGGTCAAGGAGCCTTGGTGTTTGAACCGCGGACCTCCCATGTGGTAGATGGACGCCCTAACCACTGGGCCAAGTCTGCTTCCTGGTTTGATTTTTTTTTTAATGGTGCAGGTATTTCAGTTTAAAAGTACTATTATTCATGATCCATATTGATTGAGGCAGAGCAGAAACTAACCTGACCCATAAATGATCTTGGAATGTTTACAGTGATGAGTTTATTCAAAATTTGTTTGAGTCAAAAGAATTAGGTTGTAAAGTAAGTAGAGTCCTACTACTAGCCTCTGACAGAAAATCATCTATATAATATCAAAAGTACTTACCTTGCAGGAATGATATGAGAAGTAAGAGAGAATGGAGATAAACTTTTTAGCATAGAACACATAATAAACATTTAATAAACAATATTAAATACCTTGAAGGTCCTATTTTTGTTTCTTAAAACAAATCTATAAATAACCTTAAAAGACTTTTTATTTAGTATATGCTATAAGCAGTCCTTAGCACATTCAAGGAATACACAAAATACCCAATAGATCGATATAATAAAAAAAAAGTTAAATCTCAAAAACTTAAGATATGAAAATTAAAGCAATATATTTTTTAATTGTTACATTGACAAGAACTTTTAAATAGAATCCAGTGTTAATGAGGGGTTAAGCAAATGAATAATATAGAGTGTAAGTAATGATACAAATCATTGCAAAAATGCTGTGACTTGTTTAGTAATCTATGTTAAAGTGTACATACTTGTTGACACAATAGGCACCTCTAGAAACTTATCCCATATAGATAAACAAGTATGCAGAAATGCACACACACAAAGTCTGTTTATAAGTGTGAAAAATTGGAAATAACATAAACAATGTAAATTTTCATCAATAAGTAATAGGAAAAAAGGTATATTAAATTATTCATTTATTAAAATAATATATATGTATTTGAATGGAAAATGTCTACAACATTTTATGAAGTAAAACAATAAAATATAACAGTATGATTATTTTTATTCCATTTTCACAAAATTTATATGTATATTTTTTATATGTATGGAAAAATACATATTTTTATCTGTAAGAATAATTCTGTTTCTGGGTAGCTGATACCAAGTTTAATTTTTTTTTCTTTCTTAGAGATATTTTTCTATATTGCTTGACAATTTTTTTAAAAAAGAAACTTATATGATAATATATTTTGAAAGAGTATGGAGGAAGAGAATTATTCAAATATATCCATTTATAAGTGTTTGTGGACTTTTAAAACACACTTAATAGTGAATACGAAACTTCATATGACAATAGTGGACATTATTCTCTGCTCTGTAGCAGCAATGATTAGAGAAGAATCTCTTTAGGATACAGATTAAGTCAAGGCTAGGACTGGAACTGGCCCCAATCCTAAACATTCACTATCATTAACATTTGAAATTCAATAATTAGCTGAATACTTATTATGCACTATGTAACTACAGACTTGGCCAGTGGCTGTACACATATGAAATACTTGCTGTTGAACAATACAGACAAGTCTCTATCTTCAAGAAGCTTTCATAAAATAACACATATAAATCATATTTCTGAATGTAACCCAGAAAACAGGGCTAGCCCTGTTAAAGCATTTCAATACATTAAGAAATGTCAGCAAGAAATATTTATTGGTGATAACTTTTATCTGTGACTATGTAAGCCTTATAAGAAGTCCATATATAAAGTACCATATTGTGGGAAGTGGACTTGGTCCAGTGGTTAGGGCGTCCATCTACCACATGGGAGGTCCGCAGTTCAAACCCTGGGCCTCCTTGACCCATGTGGAGCTGGCCCATGCGCAGCGCTGATGCACGCAAGGAGTGCCCTGCCACGCAGGGGTGTCCCCGGGTAGGGGAGCCCCACACACAAGGAGTGCGCCCCGTAAGGAGAGCCACCCAGGGCGAAAGAAAGTGCAGCCTGCCCAAGAATAGCGCTGCACACATGGAGAGCTGATGCAACAAGATGATGCAACAAAAAGAAACACAAATTCCCATGCCTCTGACAACAACAGAAGTAGACAAAGAAGACGCAGCAAACAGACACAGAGAACAGACAACCAGGGTGGAGGGAAAGGGGAGAGAAATAAATAAATAAATCTTTAAAAAAAAAAAAAAGAAAAGTACCATATTGTAATTTTTCTTGTTCTGTTCCTAGATGCTGGTCATCATCAGTTTTTAATAGAGAGGGCCAGGTCTCAAAGAAAAATAAGAGATATTTTAAAATGCAAACTTTCTAACTTAATTAAGTACTCTATTAATAAAAGTAACTAGTTCTTAAAAAGACCTCTGTATCTTTCAGAACAATTTATAGAACTCCTTTGTTACGTAAGAATTGTAATTTATGATTTCCTCTATCTAGACTATCTTATATTCAATCAATTATAACTTAGAATTTTTTTGACATTTATAATCTAAATTTTCACACTATTCCTCAGACTGAGCAATACTTTTTCCCTGGTAACATCCTGCTACAGTTGAGATGTAATTACTTGACATTCAAATTGGGATGTTCTGATGTAAGGTGAAAAAGAATGGCAAATTATTTCTGCTAACTCTCGTCTACGTGGACTGTATTTTGGCCTTCTTTGTGCACCAAACGTCATAGTCCAGTTAGAGAAATGTTTGCATAAGAATCACTAGAGTTCATCTACGCTTATTTAAGGGTTAAGGTTGGGCCATAGACTTCACTGAGAATATGATGAAAGATAGGATTCTTTCACCAAAGGATTGACATGCATACTAAATTCTTCATGTAATTTTGGGAGATAACAGATCACCTCAAGCCCATCTATAGACTTAAACTAAGCCCCACATAACTCTTAAAATCATACTGCTACACAAGACTTAATGTGGAACACAGAAGCTGGTGATTGTGATGGTTAAGTTCATGTGTCAACTTGACCAAGCTAAGTCATTTGTCAAGCAAGCACTAGTCTGATTGTTACTGTGAAGGTATTTCCTCTATCCTCATGTAGCCATCTGCTCTCTGCATCTCTCTGCTGTATGTCCACATTTTCTCTTTTTATAAGGACAACAGTCATACTGGATTAATATCCATCTTAATGCAGTTTGACTTAATCTTAACTAACGACATTTTCAAAAGAACCCTCTTTTCAAATAAGGTCACCAGAGGTTAAGACATGAACATGTCTTTTGGGGAGACACAATTAAATCCATTATATTAAATTTGTTAGTTTTTTAGATGTCACTGCCTGTTTTCATATTTATCCCATTTGAAAACCAACCCCAAAATACAGAAGGGAAGACGCCATAATCTATCCCTTCCAATTCAGCGTCTTGAGACACACAGTGCCCCAACCTAGCCCCAGGCCCATTGTGGCTGATCTATGGTCCTCCCCTCCTCCTCTCCTTTCTCCCATTGTCCAAACAGAAATTTTAAATGTCTCTGGTATATAACTAGCCTCTTCCATGCTGTAATGAGGCCATCCTCCCTGTGGCTTCTTTCCCAGAGCCTGGGCTGCCTTTTCCTCTCTTTCTAAGGCAGCCTTCCTCCTCACTTTGTCCAAAGCTGTTAACACAGTGGTAATGGAAGAATTTCTAATACATATTTGACCAAATGCCAGAAACATCTATCTCTTTACCTGTTCAAGGTAATTGTCAAGAATCCTGAGAAAGTGGCTTAATGGCAATATAGACCTCTTTTTAAGTGAGGGGTTTCATATTAGATTTGAGAATGATTGGTTTGCCTGGGATTCAGAGGGGGAAATGTGGAGCAAATTGAGAGGCATGGAGGCTAATTGACTAGTCCAGGAAACAAGGCCTGAGCCAAAGCAGTGGATGTAATCAAAGTGGAAATAGAAAGGGTTGGATTTGAGAAAGACTTGACTGGAGCCTTGTTTATTAGTAGAAGAAAAATCCTCTGGAGAAAATTATATGAAACAACAGGAGAAGATTGGCAAATTTCAAACTTTAAACTTCAAATGCATCTACAAGGAGGCAGCATAAAACCAATCCAATGTCCACATAGAAGAGGTGGCATTGGAATGGGAAAAGTGGACATAGTGGACGAAGGGTATGGGGAAAGGCAGGAAGAGATGAGAGGTGGAGGCGTCTTTGGGACATGGAGCTGCCCTGGATGGTGCTTCAGAGGCAATCACCGGACATTGTAAATCCTCACAGGGCCCACTGGATGGAATGGAGGAGAGTATGGACTATGATGTGAACCAATGTATATGAGGTGCAGAGGTGCCCAAAGATATACTTACCAAATCCAATGGATGTGTCATGATGATGGGAACGAGTGTTGTTGGGGGGGGAGAGGGGGGGTGGGGGGATGGGGTTGAATGGGACCTCACATATATATTTTTAATGTAATATTATTACAAAGTTAATAAAAAATAAAAAAATTAAAAAAAAAAAAAACTTAGTACATGTATCAAAGCTATACATTATTTGAGCAAAAGTACTAATTGAGCACCAAACTTTGGTATTGTCTGCAGAAAGCAACAGAGAGAACTGTAAAGTCTCCCTATGAGCCCCATGAAATCTTTTTCTTTAAATATATTTTATTGAAGTATATCATTCATACATGAATATACATAAATAATATGCATATAGTAAAAGTTGTGAACTTACAAAGTAAACATGCATAACATCATACAGGGGTCCCATGCATCATCCCTCCACCAACACCTTGCATTGTTGTGAAATATTTGTTACAAACTATACAAGAGCATCGTCAAAATATTACTACTAACAATATTCCATATCTTACATCTGGTATATTTTTCTTCAACCTACCTTATTATTATTTTTTTAAATGTATTTTTATTATGGAGGTTGAAAACTTACAAAACAATCAGGCACATGGGTATAATTCCCATATAACATTCCTTCACCAACACACCACAGTGTGATGGAATTTTTGTTACAGATTATGAGATAATATCATCAAACTATTACCATTAACCATGGTCCATAATGTACATTTGGTGCATGTTTTCCATAGCCTCTTCCCGTTACACCTTTGGGCTTTGATGCAAGAATATTACAGTATTGCTGTTAACCACAAACCATAGGTCACACCAATTGTAGTTTTCCCACGTTTCTCCACACTCCCACCACCCTGCAGTAATGACATACATCTGCTCTAGCTTACAGAAGGATACTCTTGCATCTATACCATCAACTGCAATTCTCATCAAGAAACCAGTGACTAATGTTTTTCTTGACTTGTTATAATTATTAGCATACTATATGGATTGGGTTAATTTTTAGTATTATACATGGATTAAACATTTTTTGACAAATCCCCAACTATTCCCATTTGTCCTTCTTGCATCACAACAAAGTAAGCAATACATTAGAAAATACAAGGATATGATTCATACTATTCTCTTGTCTCAGCATTTTATTTCTTTAATTATTTTTATAAGAGCTTTCTGAGAAATTTTAAGAAAACATTAACAAGTTTTAAATATGATATGTATATGGTTATACAAGGTCTGCAGAAAAGGAAGAAGAGTATTCTGCTTAAGTCAGTAACTCTTACCATAGGCAGAGTTTTAAAACAAAGAAAAAATCCTGACAATAAAAGGAGTACTTCAACCAGATTGTTTTCAACAAGAAGACCAAAGCAGCATGTAAACCACAGGAGGAAGAGCTCAGGTAAATTGATTTGATGACTCTGAGTTCATAATACAAAAGAACCTCTTAATTTCAGGTATTCATTTTGCTTTCCTACAGGATAATTTGACATAATTTGATATATGATATGGCCTAGGAAAACAAAAAAAAGCAAAATATGTACAGTAATAGCAATGATAACTCTTCAAGCAGACTAGATAGGGGGAAAATTACCCAAATATCTATTAAGTAGAATTCAAGGTAAGTATGAGGTTTTTTTTTTCTTTTTATATATAAATGTTTATGTGTTATATATTTTAGGGTCAAGTTAGCCCAAAATGTGTATTCCATAACTAAAAACTATTTATTACAAGTCTTTAATTCTTGTGTTTGTTTTACACAATCAGTGTATGCAATATCCTAAGGTTTAGCTTGTTTGACCCATATTTGTGACTTGAGATCTTAACATTACCTGACACATATTTTTTATTATTGCTTTTATTATATTGTGTAATTTCTTTTTTAATTTGTTTTCTCCATGAAAATGTCCATACATCAGAGACAGAAACTAACATTTTTACCTAGATATTTCTAGTTCTTAGCATAGTGCAGAGCACATAGTAGACACTCAATAAATATGTAATGACTTACACATTTTTAATGTCTATTCACAGGATATTTACTTAATTCCACTATAATAGTCAGGCTTCTCTATGAAGTTGGATAATTTCTCATCTTTGCAAATACCTGCTTAGAATCTATCATTTTGTACAAATTCTATAGTGAAAACTTTGGTTCATCCCTCCAAATACTATATAAATTCTGTAAACCAAAGAAAATCTGGCAAAACTTTTTCTCCATGAAAAATAAGAAAATTAAATGACTTTCTTATATTTTGGAAAGGGACCGTCTTATCCAGAAATAGAGTGGAAAATCATGAATTTTAACATTTTCATAAAACTGCATATAGAAGTATGAATCCTCTCTTGTTCTCAGGCATACATGTTCTGCTCTGCTCGTTGCTAAGATACACAAAACTTAAAAGTACAGAAATGCGATTTGGCTTCTTTAAAAATAGGCTAGGCAGCTTTCTTATTTCTGACAAAATTAGTCTCTAGGGAATATTTACAATCTCAATACAATCACTTATTTTCATCACTTTCTGGCCTTAATTAAACAGTGGTTTGTAGAGACTTAAATCTTAACTTTCAAAGTTGAGATCACCAAAATTATTTGTAAGCATTAATCTAATAAGCCTTTTGGCTTCCTATCCTTTATTTAGGCAGTCTGTAGAGAATAAGCCAGATCCATTTCATTGAGAAGCCACTGATCTTAATATCTACAAGCAACTAATTCATATTCTCTTTCATTTCTTCTCCTTTTCCCTAAGAAACAAGGTTATATCACAGACTATAGTTTGGGGAGTGGGAGGGAGTGAAAGGTGTGGGAATACCATAGTAAATTGTTATACCATGACAGAATCTTTGGCAAATATATCTTTTTAATTGACTTCGGTAACAAGCATGTCCTGTTATCTTTTTAGAAGTTCAAATTATACCTGCTGTGGAGCTTGACCTCAGACCATATCATTTGTTTTCAGCTGACAGTGTTTCCTGGCTGAATGACACCCTTGGTCATATCCCTGGCCAACAGCCTCACAATCTGTTCATAGATAAGAAACAGAGTTTTCTTGAAACTCTGTTTCTTTCTTATTGGATCCAGGTGTGAGGAGGAAAGTTTTAAAAGACAAAATTAGGAGAACAAAAACCTTTTATCTATGAAAGTTTGACTGCAGGAAATAATGCTGTAATTTACCTCTAGCTAGATATACTAGATGAGGATCTAAAATCTCTGCCATATACTATCTTCTACTCCCTAAATTTATATTCATTTCAGCCCTTTCTCTATTTTGCATTCCCTCTGTTTCCATTTATATCACTGCCTCCTGAATTCTTTGTAGAATTTGACTACTTTCTCATGTCTCTTTCTTAGCGCCTCTACTTTTACCCACCCCAGAATTCTTTCTTCTTCTTTCTTCCCTCCTCAACACACAGTCAGCCTAGGAGAGCTTCTTCACTGGCATGTTTCAATTAATGTCTATGTTCAAATGATCTGAAAATATTTACTACGAATTCATGCCTCTCTCTTTTGTTTTCTAAATTTCCATTTTCAATCATAATATTCATAAAACCAAATTCATTCTCCAGTACTCATCCTCCTCTGATCCTTATCTATGATTTTCACTAAATGAAATGTTGGCACAGAAAATGTCTGACTTTTAGTAATGTCTCCATATCCAGTATTATACCCTCTTTTTGTCCCTCCAATTATTTATATACTTACAACTAGGTAATGCATTTTTTAATAATTTTTTTAAAGGAGCTTTAGATTGCATAAATGTTACATAAAAAATATAAGGGATTCCCATATGCCCCACTCCCTTCCCCTCCCCCTCGCACACTTTCCCACATTAACAACTCCTTCATTATTGTACATTTGCTAAAATTGATGAACATGTATGGAAGCATTGACACTAATTATGGTTTACAATTTACATTATACTCTGTCCTGCACAATTTTGTAGGTTATGACAAAATATACAATGGCCGGCATCCATCACGGCAATGTTATGCAGGCTAACCCCAATGTCCCAAAAATGCCCCCATATTACATCTATTCTTCCCTCTCCCATCCATAAGAACCTCTAGTGGCCACTGGCTTTATATCAATGATAAGAGTTTTCCATTGCTAGAATAATAAGTCTACTCTAGTCCATTGTTCATTTCCCTATCTTGACAATTTGTGGATGGTGATGCCCACTCTGCTTCTAGTTGAAAGGGAGCTTAGATCCCATGGGATATAATACATTTTTAAGTGCTTTAGATTTCTAGGCTGCTCGAGTAAAAACCATGCAATGTTTCAGGTTAAGCAATTTGAATTTATTAGTTCACAGATGTAAGGATGGGAAAAAGTCAAAATCAGGGCATTGTCAAGGCAATGCCTTCTCCCCAAAGACTGTGACATTGTGGGGCTACCTACTTTTGGTCTTGGTCCTTAGCTACCCTGTTACATGGCAATGTACATGGCAGCCTCTCCTGGGCTCTCTGTTCTCTTCAGAGTTTTGTCAATTTTAGCTTCTTACTTTCTGTGGGTTTCTTTCTGTCTGTCTGAATTTCACTCTGCTTATAAAGGACTCTAATAATAGGATTAAGATATATCCTGACTTAGGAGGGACACGCCTTAACTGACTTCATCTTATCAAAAGTTCCTGCTTAGAATGTGTTCACACACACAGGAATAAATTAAATTTAAGAACATGTTTTTCTGGGATACATACAGTTTCAAAACTACTACATGAGGTATGAAATTCAAAAGGTACAAGTGTCCCAATTCTTCTTGCCAGGGATTATGCTAGTTATCTGTTTCTTATTTCTCTTTCCAAGAAGGACTTTTCTCCAGAGGTATATATTAAAATAGACACACACAAAAGCACACACACACAAGTGGTAACATTGTTCTTCACTTTTCTTTTTTCACTTAACAGTATATTTTGGAAAATATTCTATGTATTAATAATTCATAAATGATTTCTCATTTTTCTAACTGTTGCAAGTATTCCATTAACTGTAGCATGACATTTCCAACATTAGTAAAAGCAAAATGTATGACAACAATAGTAGAAAGACTGGGAGAGAAGAAATGGAAATATACCATTGTAAAGTTTTCATACTATACCAGAAATGGTATAATTCCACTTTAAATAAACTATGATATGTTAAATATTAAACTATAAACCTCAAAGCAACCACTTAGGAATTATAAACAATAAGCAAAGAATGTAAATGAAATCACAAAAATTCTCAACTAATGCAAAAGAAGACAGAAAAAGAGGAAATAATAAGCAGGACAAATAGAAAAAAAATAGCAATACGATAGGTTTCTATCTAATCATACCAATTATCACATTAAATATAAATGGCATAAGCACTGCAACTAAAAGGCAAAAATTTGAGATTAGATGTTGTAGCAGTTTGATATATTGATTAATTCCAAAAAGAAATATTGAATTTTGTTTGTAAACCACTCTGTACGTAGGCATGATTAAATTATGATTAGGGCTTTTATTGCACCACATCAGTTGTGTCCCTTCTTCTTGGTGGGTAGGGACTCACAAATAAAAGACATGGAAAAGGATAGAGTTAGAGTTTTTGAAGTTGCAGTTTTGATGTTAGACCTTATGATGCTTGAGTTTTGAGCTGGAGCCCAGAAAGTGAACACACAGGAGAAGAACACAGAGGAATAGAGATGGCTTCTTACACATGGCAGGAGTCCCAGGGAGAGAGACAGAGCCATTTGCCTGATAGTCTACTGGCCTTGTGGGTAAGCACAGCAGCTGAGCCCAGATAGCAACACAGCCCTGGGAAGAGAGGAACCCAAGAAGCCTGAACTCTTGGCAGATGTCAGCAGCCAACATGTGCCAAGACACCCTAACACATGACAATAGACTTGGGTTAGGGAAGTAACTTATGCTTTATGGCCTGGTAACTGTAAGCTTCTACCCAAATAAATACCCTTTATAAAAGCCAACAGATTTCTGGTATTTTGCATCAGCACCCCTTTGAATGACTAACACAGATATAAAAGCAAAACAACCTATATGTTGTCTACAAAAATGGAATTTAACTATAAAGAAACAAATAGGTTAAAAGTAAAAGTATAGAATGTTGTCTCTTTATCCTGGAGATGGTTGCTGCTACTATCCCAGTTTTACACATATGGAAACTGAAGAGCAGAAAAATTATGCTAGTGTTCCAAGGTCATATTCCTACTTGACTGTGACCCATTAATAGGAATTAAAATGCATTTAGAGAGGATTGTGGAAAGATGCAATGGACTAACAGGCAGAGCTGAATGCTCTCACAGAAACAATGGAGAGAGAGGCAATAGCCATCTGAGGGAGCTGCCTTGGGGCTCAGCAGGCAAGGACAGTGCTACACAACCCCCAGGAGGGTGAGGGACAGAGAGAAGCAGCTGAAAAACATATGTGAGTTACCAAGCCCCTGTGGCAGACTGGAAGGTCTGCCCTCTCCCACCCCCAAGACATTAAGCTAGGGTAAAACCCCTGGCTTGCTGTAGCCAAATGAGAGAGGAACAGACATCTTCCTTCCTGTCAACTGTTTCAAGGGAAAGGAGAGGGGAGGTCAGGGTGCTTTTCTTCAGTGAATTCAGCCAGCAGAACTTGCTCTGAATCTCTGCTCTGGAGATTCAACACAGGAACACAGGAAAACGGAGACTGAAACACCTCAGTGTCAAGGCATGCTAACTGGCACCATCTGCTGACTGGTCTGGAAATTGCATGGACAAAAGCTTCACGCTCTTTGTATACAACCAGTGGGAGAAAATCTGTGCCCTACTAGTGAGTTTCTGGCCCAATTTTGAAAACTTAAGCTGAGCAGTTTTAAAGACTGGGAATAAGTTGAACTAAATATCAAAGAAAAGCTGTGAATAGAAATAGGCATGAGAGAGAAATAGACCATCTGAGTAAATTCACCAGCATATTCAGATGCCTAGACATCAGCTAAAAATTATGAGCTATACTAGGAAACAGGAAGAGATGGCCCAGCCAAAAAAGTAAACCAAATATCCTGAAAAGATACAGGATTTAAGACAATTAATTAGTGTTAATCACACAACTCTCTTAAATTGCTTCAAAGAAATTATAGAAAATATGACTAAAGTAAAGGATATTAAGAAGACACTAGGGGAGGTGGACTTGGCCCAATGGATAGGGCATCTGCCTACCACACGGGAGGTCCACAGTTCAAACCCTGGGCCTCCTTGACCTATGTAGAGCTGGCCCATGCTCAGTTCTGATGCATGCAAGAAGAGTCGTGCCACACAGGGGTGTCCCTGGTGTAGAGGAGCCCCACGCTCAAGGAGTGCATCCCATAAGGAAAGCTGCCCAGTACGAAAGAAAGTGCAGCCTGCCCAGGAATGGAGCCACACACACGGAGAGCTGACACAACAAGATGACGCAACACAAAGAAACACAGAGTCCCAGTGCCGCTGATAAGGATAGAAGCGGTCACAGAAGAACACACAGCAAATGGACACAGAGAGAGAGCAGACAACTGGGAGTGGGGGTGGGGAGGGAGAGAAATAAATAAATAAATAAATAAATAAATAAATAAATAAATAAATCTTTTTAAAAAAATGAAGTCACTGAGAGGACATAGAGAACAATGTGAAAGCCTGTAAATAAAATAACAGAACTTATGGGAATGAAAGACATGATGGATGAAATTAAAAATACAGTAGAGGCACATTGGAGCAGATTTGAATTGCTTGAAGACAGAATTAATAACTTCAAAGGCATAACATTTGAACTGGAAAAGACAGGAGAACAGAAAGAAGAGACTGGAAAAAATGGAACAGAGTCTCAGGGAATTGAAAGATAACTCAATTGCATTATTGGTGCCCCAGAAGGAGAAGAGAATGGAAAAGAGTCAGAAAGAATATTTGAGGAAATAATGACTGAAAACTTCCCAATCTTTATGAAGGACATAAATATCAATATCCAAGAAGGACAATGCACCCCAAACAGAATAAATCTGAGTAGGCCTACCCTGAGACATCTACTATTCAGAATGACAAATATCAGAGATAAAAAAAAAAAAAAAAAAAGATTTTCAAAGCAACAAGAGAAAAACAAAGTATCACATACAAGGAAAACTTGATAAGATTAAGTGCAGACCTCTCATCTAAAACCATGGAGGAGAGAAGAAAGTGGTATGATGTACATAAGGACTTAAAGAGAAAAACTGCCAGCCAAGAATTCTGTATCTGGCAAAGCAGTCCTTCAAAAATGAGAGTGAGTTCAAAGCAAAAACTGACAGAAACATGTTACCAAAGACCAGATTCACAAGAGATATTAAAAGGGGTCCTGCAGCTTGAAAGGAAGAAACAAGGGTGAGAAATTTGGAAAAGAGTTTAGAAAAGAAAATTAGTAGGAAGGGTAAACTAAAGGATAAGAAGACAGACTAGAATGACATGACAAGAAAAAACTGAAGGACAAATGGGCGAAGTATGTAATGCCTTTACAGTAATAACACTGAATGTTAATGGATTGAACTTTCCAATCAAAAGACATAGACTGATAAAATGGGTTTAAAAATATGAGCCATCCCTATGTTGTCTACAAGAGACCCACCTCAGATGAAAGGTCACAACCGGGCTAAAAGTGAAAGGTTGGAAAAGGGTATTGCACGCAAATAGTAACCAAAAAAGAGTTGTAATAGATGAGACAATTGTAAAATAACAATATTATAGTATTTGAACAATACTCAGTGCAACTAGCAAATTGGTTCTATGATCAGTATTCTGTAAATTTCTTCATACAAAATACTCTTGCTTTTTAATTGAGGAGAACTGGAGAAGAGAAAAATTTTGGACACTTCATTTTTCTTTAACCCTTTCTTATGCATATTCACTAATTGAAATAGTCAATCTGTATCAATAATGATTTAGCACAACTATTGTTGAAAAAGACTGAGTTTTTCTGCCTCATAAAATTATGAGTTGGCATATTGTTTTCTGCTGTAATTCATTCCAATAAGATGTGAAGAAATCCCAAATAGGAATTTGCTTATCCAGAAAGAATTCTGGCCTAAATGGAAATTAAATTTAACTTAACTAATAATTTATTTCATTCTTAGAGATTATTATGTTCAATAGTTAGAGCTGTAATATAAAAATTAGAATATTAATTAATCTATTATATTAGAATCATCATTTTCCTTTATAAGGGTTTGTTGTTCTACTATCTGTTTCTTATAATTGGTTATATTAAATCTAACCTGGCCTTCCACTCTCTTTTAAAATTTGTAATTTCTATCAATCTATTTTTCTATTTGTTTTATAATTTTACAATAAAGTTTTTTTTAACAGCTAAAAAAAGCTATTGATTATACACCTTGGATAGATCATATGGTATATGAATATATCTCAATAAAACCACTTAATAAACAAGTAAATAATTGTGAAGAATAACCAGAAATAGCAGTTATGTACAGCAGGAGAAACAGAGAGATTAGAGGGAAACAATTTCTGTATTTGTTTGTCTGGTTTTTTGTTTATTATTATTATTGTTATTAAAATAATGAAAATGCTTTAATAATGATTGAAGTGATGAACACACAACTATATGATTATACCAAATTCCACTGATTGTACACTTTGGATAAATTGTATGCTTTATTAATATGTGTCAATAAAACTGATTTTTTTTTTTAAATAGGGCGGGTTGGGGGGAAAATACACCAAATGTAAGATATGGAATATAGTTAGTAGTAATATTTTGATGATGCTCTTGGATAGTTTGTAACAAATGAACCACAACAATGTAAGGTGTTGGTGGAGAGGTGATGTATGGGATCCCTGTATGATGTTATGCATGTTTATTTTGTAAGTTCACAACTTTTACTATACAATTATTGTTTATGTAAGTATGAATGACATACTTCAATTAATATTTTTTAAATGTAAAAAGATGAAAAAAGCACACCAACATAAAATTAATTTTAAAAAAGTTGGAGAGGCTTTTTCCCTAATTAATATTAGGAAAAAGTAGATTTCAGTACAAAGAGATTAATAAAAATTGATAAAAATGACTGTGATGGTTAGGTTACTGTGTCAACTTGGCAAGGTGATTCTGACCAGTTGTTTGGTCAAGCAAGCACTGGGCTGTGATACAAGGGCATTTATGGACTTTAGTCACCATTGACTTTACTGCAGTGGTAAATCATAGATAGCTGGCTATAATTACACCATCAGCGGTGAGTGACTCTTAACCCAATCAGTTGAATGCCTTAAAAGGGGAAGTGATTCCAGCATTGAGAGAGAATTTCCCAGCTAGTCTTAGACAACCAATATCTCCCAGAACTTATCAAGGACCTTCACTGGACTTTCATTGCAGCCCCTGGTTGCATCCTGCCTGCGGAACCTGGACTTGTGCATCCCCACGGCTGTGTGAGAGACTCTTATAGAATCATATACTATTGACAGACATCTCTTATTGATTCTGTTTCCCTGGAGAACCCTGACTAATAAAGTGACTCATCTCCCACAGGATGAAACTGGAAGGAAAATAAGGGTCTTGGGTTCCAAACAATTCCAAAACCTAGGAAGGCATTGCATCATCTATGCAATGATGTCTTTTCCTCTAGACCTGATTGAGTAACCCCACATACACACACTGCCTCTAACCCTTCCCCAGCAGCCATGCTCTCCCAGAACACTGAAGTGAAGGCTTTCCCCTCTCCAAGCACCAGGATGGTAGCCAAGCTCTCCTCAAATGCCAGGGCACAGGCTCCACCCTCTTAGAGCACTGGTATGATGACCAGTAAGTAAATAAAAGGTAAAATGATAATAATGAAGTCAATAAAATCAAGAACAGAAAAACAAAGGTGAAGAAAATTAATATAATATAATATAATATAATATAATATAATATAATATAATATAATATAAATCAAGAAAATGTTAAGCTTTTGGCCAAAATTATCAGGAAATTAGGCTAAAACCACAAATTACCAAGATTAGGAATGAAAGAGGTGACACAACTATAGTGCCTACAGATATTAAAAAGATAATAGAGAAAATTATGGACAACCTTATATAACAAAATTCAACAAAATAGATGAAATGCACAATTCCTTGAAACAAAAATACTTTCTGCATTAGTCAGCCAAAGTAGTGCTGATGCAAAATACCAGAAGTCTGCTTACTTTCATAAAGGGTATTTATTTGGAGTAGACGCTTACAGTCACAAGGCCCTAAAGAGTCCAACTCTAGATACTCTAAGAGATACTTTCTCACCCAAAGCCATTGGTCACATGTTAAAGAAAGATGGCAGGCAATGTCTGCAAATTTCAGCCTCCTCTCCTCCTAAGGTTCCATGTTCCAACTTCTTCTGATCTCAGCTGTAGGCTGGCATAAGGCCTGTCTCTTTCCCTGGGGCTCATTTCTTTCTGGGCTCAGCTGCTCAGGTCTCTTCACAAGGTCAGCAGTAAATTACCAGGCAAATGGTTCATCTCTCTTCTCTGGGCCGCAAGATCCTCTTCCACGTCTATGGAGCTCTTACACATTTCTCATGTATCTGCTTCTGTGTTCTCCTTAAGTGAGTGTCTATATATATATATAGTCCACAAAGTTGGTGGGGACTCAAACTGAGTTGCCCTAATGACGTGGTTGAATCAAAGTCCTAATCTTAACATAATTTAATCAAAGACATCTCAGCTCAGTCTAATACAATCAAAGCATGTCATGCCCAGAGGAACAGACAAGTTTACAACATAATATCTCCTTTTGGAATTCACAAATAATATCAAACCGCCATATTCTACCCTCTGACTTCCAAAAAGACACTACAATATATACATTTTTTAAATCCTTAAATCAGTAACAATGATAAGTACAAAATCACATCACAATCAGTTTATAGAAATACAGTTTGTCTTGGGGCAAAGTCCCCTCTGGTTGTAGACCTGTGAAACCAACAAAACAATTTATCTGCTTCCAGTTTACAAAGGGACATACAAGGGATAAATATTTTCATTACTATAAGGAGAATTTTGGAGGGAAACATGAATCACTAGTCCCCTACAGTTTCAAAAACTTGCAGGCATACTTGATTAGACTTCAAAGTCTGAGAGTCATTCTTAAGATTATGGTTTCTTCTCATCCTTGGGGCTTCAGGGTCCCACTCTTTATGAGTCTTTCCCAATGGCCATTTTCTTGGTTCCACCCTCATCAAGCATCTGGATGGCAACAGAGCTCCAGACCTCACCCTCTGAGAACATTGAGAAGATGCCACACTTTCCCAGAACTATGGGCAAAAAATCCACCCCTTTGATAGCACTCAGGTGGGGCCTCACTCTCCCCAACCCTTGGGGAATGTGTTCCACCCTCTCTGTAGCCTGGGGCCACAAAACTTTCCCTGAATAGTGGGCTGCAACATTCACTCTCTTCAAATGCTGGGGCAAACTTACCCTCTCTGTACACATGGGTGGGGTCCTTCTCTTAGCCCAAAGAGATGTCTTAATTCCAGACCACAGCTTCCATGGTTTTCCTCTTAGAGCTATTTCTCTTCCATCTCTCCTCTCCATGTCCTTTTAGTCCAGGATGACAGTGGTTTTGTTCACACAGATCTCACAATATGTTTGTTGGTTTAGCATGCAGGAAGCAGGGGTCTAAGTAATCAGACAGTAAGACTTTCCACAAGTCTTTCCTAGATAACTGCAAAAGTCTGACTTACATGTTCCAAGTTCAGTTAATTCCTCAAATGGGGCACTATTATCTGGAGGCTTGATTTCTAGAGGCTTGGATTTTCCAGAATCAGTTTCTGTTTTCCTTGTGCCCAAAAATTCAGTTATCAGCTTATCTCTTTCATCTGACATTTTGCTACAAACTGCAAGAAGCAGCCAGGCTATAGTTTCCACATTTAATTTGGAAATCTCCTTGGCTAAATGTCCAAGCTTGTAGTTTTCAAATTCTGCCTTCCATACCAATCAGGAGTCAATCTTGCTAAGTTCTCTGTGACTTTAAAACACGGAATGCTTTTCCTCCAGTTTCCAATAATAGTTTCATCATTTACTTTTAAGTCCTCATCAAAAGTTTCTTTAGTGTCCATATTCATACCAACATGCTCTTTAAAACAATTTAGGCCTTTCCTAGCAAGCATCTCATAATTCCTACAAAAAAATACCCCTAACCCATTTATAAAACTGTTCCAGCATTTTGGTAATTGCAAAAGTACCACCCCACTTCTGATACAAAATTCTGTATTAATCAGTCAAAGACATGCTAATGCAAGTACAATAAATCTGTTGACTTTTATAATGGGTATTTAGTTGGGTAAAAGCTTATAGTTACTTTGGAATTTGTGCTCCTGAGTGTGATGGAGTTGGATTCAAATGTGACTTCTCTACATATATGCCTCTTCTGTCACTTTTACGGAGCCTGTGGTTGGTGCTGGGGTTAATGTATGCCCAGGAGACTTGATTCTCTATACTGTCCGTATGCCAGCTGGGCCCTGAGCCTCAGCAGAGTTGCAACACCTACTCTCCAGTTCATTGGACTTACCCAGGTCCTAACAAGGAGGTAAGGATAGTCAACCACCACACCAAAGAAGCAAGAGAATCTACAACTGCAAGCAGGAGAATCCCATCCATTAGCCACATGGGATCTAAACCTCCCTCTCAATTTAGAGGTGGAGTGGGCATTGCCCTCCCAGGATCCTCAGGATGGAGGAATAAAATATGGATTAGAGTGAACTGACTGGTATTCTACTATAGAATTATTGTGACTCTAGCAATGGAAGAAATTATATCATTGATGTGGAGACAGTGGCCACAGGGGTTGCTGAAGGCAGAGAGAGAGAGAAAGAGATGTGACATGGGGGCATTTTGGGGACTTGGAGTTGTCCTGAATGATATTACAGGGACAGATGTAGGACATTATATATCCTGAATAGCCCACTGAATGGACTGGGAAAGAGTGTAAACTACAACATAAACTATAATCCATGCTGTGTAGAAGTGCTCCAAAATGTATTCATCAAATGCAATGAACGTATCACACTAATGAAAGAAGTTGTTGATGTGGGAGAAGTGGAGAGTGTGGGGAATGGGGTATATAGGAAACTTATATGTTTTAATGTAACATTTTGTGGGTCTATGTATCTTTAAAAAAAAAAAGATTTTTTTTTAAAAAAGCTTACAGTTACAAGGCCCTAAAGAGTACAACTCAAGGTTACTTCTTTACCCAAAGTCAGTTGCCACGTGTTGAAGCAAGATGGTGGGTGATGCTTAAAAGGGTTCAGCCTTTCTTTTCCCTCTTAAGGCTCCATGGGTCCAGTTTCTTCTGATCTCAGCTGTAGGCTGGCATAGGGTTCATCTCTCTTTCCAGGGCTCATTTCTTTCTGGGCTCAGCTTCTCTGGTCTCTTCACAAGGTCAGCTGTAAACTATCAGGTGAATGACTCATCTCTCTTCCCAGAGCCACAGGATCCTTATCCATGTCTATGGAGCTCTCTTTTCTCATGTATCTAATTCTGTGTTCTCCTTGAGTGAGTCCTTATATGTTGTCCACAAAGGGGGCAGGAACTCAGACTGAGTTGCCCTAATGACATGGTTGAATTAAAGCCTTATCTTGGAAAGCAGATGTGGCTAAACTGATAGAGTGTCCACTTACCATATAGGAGGTCCAGGGTTCAGTACCCAGGGCCTCCTGACCTGTATGGTGAGCTGGCCCATGCGCAGTGCTGCCGTGCGCAAGGAGGGCTGTGCCATGCAGGGGTGTCCTCTGTGTAGGGAAGCCCCACACACAAGGAGTGTGCCCTGAAAGGAGAGCCACCCTGCATGAAAAAAATGCAGCCCTCCCAGGAGTGGCACAGCACACATGGAGAGCTGATGCAGCAAGATAACACAACAAAAAGAGACACAGATTCCCAGTGTCACTAACAAGAATGTAAGTAGACACAGAAGAACATGCAACAAATGGACACAGAGAGCAGACAATGGGGGGGGGGGAGATGGAGGAAGGGGAAAGAAATAAACAAAAAATAAATCTTAAAAAAAAAAGCTCTATCTTAACATCATTTCATCAAAGTTGTCTCCACGGAATCTAATACAATCAAATGGTATCATGCTCAGAAGAAAAGACCAACTTGCAAATATAATCAAATCTCTTCTTGGAATTCATAAATAATATCAAACTGACACAGTCATCACTGGGGACTGTTTACTACTGGCTTCTACTGGGTGGAAATCAGGGATTCTTCTAAATATATGTAGCAATTTGAGATTATTTATGAATCCCCAAAAGAGAGATTATGTTTATTCTCTGAGTGTGATACCCTTTGCTTGTGTTAAAATCAGCTGAGATTCTTTGATTAAATTATGTTAAGATTAGGGCATGACTCTAGCTGAATTCCTGCCTCCTTGGTGGCTGATATAAATGGACACTCACTCACAACGACACACAGAAGAAACATGGGAAGAAAGAGAGCTCCATAGATGCTACCGGAGAAAAAGTTCAAACAGCCAAAGCCTGAGAAGAGACAAGCCATTCACCTGATAGTTTTCAGCTGAAGATAACAGAGCAGCTGAGCAGTTGTTAAGGCCTGGAAGGAAGCAAGCCTTAAGTCAGATTGATACAGGAATGCCTGAATGATAAGCCCTATGCCAGCCTACAGCTTAGGACAGAAGAAGCTGGGTCCATGGAGCCTTAAGAGGAAGAAGGAAGAAGAGACCAGGCAGAGATCCCTCACCATCTTGCTTCAACACATGGCAACTCACTTTGGTGAAAAAACAGGCTTAGTTGGACTCTTTAGGACCTTGTTAACTGTAGCCTTTTACCTCAAATAAATACCCTTTATAAAAGCCAACAGATTTCTGATAATTAGTATCAGTACCACTTTAGCTGACTAATACAACATCTTACAATGCAGAAGGCAACCCCCCAACAGAACTATTTGGCCCAAACTATCAATTGTGCCATGGTTGAGAAACCTTGTATTAAAGCAATTGAATTTGTAGTTTTAAACTGACTACAAAGAAAGTCCCAGCCCCAAATAATTTCACTTGTGAATTCCACCAAATATTTAAGGAAAAAAACATCAATTGTACAGAAATTCCTCCAGAAAATTAAAGCAGAGAGAATACTTCCCAAAGAAATATATAAGGCCTGCATTATCCTTATACCAAAACTTGACAGACATTACAAAAAAGTGAAAACTACAGGCAAAAACTCTTATGAGTATAAGTGTAAAAATACCAGTTAATTAATATAGAAGCTTCTAGAAGAAAACAGAAAAATCTTTGTGATTTTGATTTAGGCAAAGACTTCTGTGTGACACAAAAAGCATGATCCTTAAGAGAAAAAACTGATAAATTCTATTCAATAAAATTTAAAACTTCTGCCCTTCAAAAGACTCTATTAAAAGAATGAAAAAATTAGTCAGCAATTGGGAAAAATATTGGCATATCATTTATCTGAAAAATTACTTATATCCTGAATATATAAGGGACTCTTAAAACTGAATTATTAGAGTGACGTCATCAACATGGAAATGTAACATATACCTTAAAAAAAAAAAAAAAAAAAGCTCCCCAGAGACTGAGTAAATAAAAGAACAATTTCCTTTGCTTAGAGCTCTGGAGGAAATAGAGATTGGAGAAGGACTCCACAAAAGCTGAATAGAAGGAAGAGAAAATTATCAAGTAGGCTACTTCTGGCCCAGTCTGCTGAGCCATTCCTTCACCCTCACTTGGTCCCATGTCACCTTGGGAGTTGCTCAAGGCAGCAGCTTGGATCCCTCCCACCTCCAACTGAGGACAGGAGCAATAGAACTCTACACATATTCAGGCACAGGGACTCAAGTCCACAGAGACCAAGGGCAGAACACAAGCCGCTGAGGAGTGCTATATACAAAAGGACCCCCAAGAGGAAAAAGAAAGAGAGAGAGAATGGCTATGCTAAACTAGAAAGTGCTGGGCTCACTCAATCCAGTTTCTGTTGACTGGACCACCTAAATACAAGAGAGACTTTATCGGAGTGACCCATCTTTCTGGATTGACCTCATCTGGTTCCCAGGTTTCTTCTGAGGAAGAAACAAAAAAGGAAGGGTATTAACCTGAACTACTGTTCCAGAAGTGAAAAGAGTAAGAAAAATGGGGCTGTATTAGTAGCCAAAGGGGTGCTGATGCAATGAACCAGAAATCTGTTGGCATTTATAAAGGGTGTTTATTTGCGGTAGAAGCTTACAGTCACAAGGCCATAAAGTATAAGTTACTTCCCTTACCAAAGTCTGTTGTCACATGTTGGAGCAAGATGGTTGCTAGTCCCTATAAGGGTTCAGGCTTCCTCTTTAGTCTCTATAGTCCAAACTTCTTCTGGTCTCAGCTGTAGGCTGGTATAAGGCCAGTTGCTCTTCAGGGGCTTGTTTATTCCTGGCTCATCTGCTCTGCTCTTTCCACAAGGTCAGCTGCGGTCACCCCTCAGGCTCAAGTGTGGTTTGCTGGCCTGGCAGGGGAGCAGCCACGGTAGGCCTAATTCCAAGCTGCTGCCCCCATAATAGGGTGGCTGGTCGGACTCACCGCCACTCCTGAAGGGAGCTCGGCATGGGCGCAGAGTGCCCTCGGGTCTCCCCTTCTCGGCAGCCATGCTTCCACGGCCGCCCCTCCTCCCAGATAGCGCCACACGATGCCTTATGAGGCAACACCCTTCTTCTTCTTTCTCCCTGCACAGGCGCAGGGCGGAAAATTCCAGTCTGCCTCCCCCCCCCCCCCCCCCCCCGACAGCAGCAACAGCCAGGCGCAAGGCAGGAAACTCAAGTCTCCCTCTACCCCAGCAACACCAGCCCCCAATCCCTAAACCCTGCCACTTCCCCCAGCAACAGCAACAGCCAATCCCTAACCACCACCCCTCCCCCATCCAGTACCTCCCACTGACCTTTCTCCCCAGTAACTGCTTGCGGCAACCAATCAGAACATGGCATAAGCTTCGACCAATCAGCCTTCCCCAGCCCCTATAAGACTGTAGCCACTTCCTCAATAAAATTGGACCTGCGTGTTTACCTCGTCTCTGCAGTAGTTCTTCTGCCGTGCGCCCTCCAGTCCTGAGAGCCCCCGACAAGGGCCTGGCCTCCCTTGTCCCCAGTTCGTCGCCTGCTTCTCCGGGCGACCCCTTCGTCGCCGGCTTTGCCGGGCGACCCCGTCAGCCGAACCGCGCAACCCCTGTGAGACCGACCCCTCGTCTGCTGCCGGACCGACTCCTTGTCTGCTGCCGGACTGACCCCTCGTCCCAAGCTGGACCGACCCCTCGTCCGCAGCCAGACCTCACCGCCACTGACAGAGCAAGCCGCCACAGCTGGCGCCCAACCTGGGGCAGGGTAAGGACCCCCTTCGCCTTGTTCCACTGCTCGTCGTTCTCCTCTTCCCCTAAGGAACTCTTAGTTCCGCTTTCCCCTCGTCGGGGCCTTCTCTTGGCCCGCGACCACCGTCGGAGCCCCACCGGCTCCGACCCCTCATCTCACCTTGCCCCTCGGCTCCCATCACCACGCTCTCAAGGTAAGGACCCCTTCTCTTATTGGCTCCAAAAGGCCATTAGCAATGGGTAACATCCTTTCTGCTAAGCAAGCCCCGCAAGTTTGGGCCCTCACCGGTCTCCTAGACACTCACCGGTGTAAGATCTCTTTGAAACAGCTCCAAGTATATTGGGACCTTCTTCTCCCCTTTAATCTGTGGCTTACCACGTGTCAGCTTTGAGACCCAGATACCTATACTCGCCTTATAGGTAGGGTCACTTCTGCTGTGGAGCAGGAAGGTAAAAGATTCCCTCCTGGCTTATTACCAGCGCTTTTTACCATCCGCTCCTGCCTTCAAGGCACCCCTACCATCGACTCCCCCCGGCCACGCCACCGCCGCCGCCGTGATTCTCAGGACAGTGACTTTAACCGGGACCCTGATCGGGATCCTGATGCTGGCTCCGACTCTGACTCTGAGTCGCTTGTCGAGCGCCTTAATAACGCGCTCAAAAATTGTCCCCCTAAACAGTGTAATCTTGCAGTGCCGAGCGCCGGTGAAGATGGCGAACTTCCGCCTTCTTCCTCGCTCAGTAAGGGGAAGCACTCTCAAGATGGCGGACTTCTGCCTTCTTCCTCGCCCAAAAAGGGAAGGTCCCTTTACCCCTCCCTCCCCCCGACAACTTCCTGCCTGTGTGGGCCGGAAGCTCCTTCCCCGCCATTTTACCCCTCCACGCAGGGTGGCCTGCGGCCATCTTGTGGCACCATTTGGGCACCGGAAGCTTCCACCCCGCCATTTTCTCAAAGCGGTCCGTGGCCATCTTGTAGCCCACGGCCATTTTGTGGCCCGCCACCATTTTGTAGTACCGCTGGGGACGGCCCGCAGCCATTTGTAACACCATATGGGCAATGGCTCCTCTCGTGCCCTCCGCACCAGCGGCCCCCCCGGCTCCGCCTCCCCCTGGCAGCCCCCTCCATCCAATCCGTGGCAAGCTGCTGCACGCCCGGCCACCTCTAGCCTATTTTTGGACCCGTATTCCTCCCCCGCCGGGGCACCTCCGCCTACCTCCCTGCCGCCTCCTACCACCTGCTTTCCCCTTAACGTAACTCCCACCCCTCAGTGCCCCTTTCCTTGGTACCCACATGATGCAGCTCCGCAAGGCCGTTAAGGAGGACGGGTTAGGCAGCCCTTATGCTCAGCATTTGTTAGAGGAGATGTACACCCTTCTGTGCATCCCCCTCGACTGGCTCCAACTGGCCCGTGCCATCCTCACGCCTGGCCAGTTTATAAATTGGCGCGCCCATTTTCATGCCGAGGCTGAAAAGCAGGTTGCGGCCAACACCGCAATGGGTGTTAACCACCCACCAGAGGCCTTCACCAGCACCGGTCAGTTTAGCCAGGGTACGGCCTACTACCGTGCTCTGGCTGGCTTCTGGCTTCAGATTCGTGAGGTCGCCCTACGGGCCTTTCGGGCCTGCACTGCCAGTAGTGCTGACAAGTTCACTAAGCTCACCCAGACCAAGGATGAGGACTTTTCTACCTATGTTTCCAGAGTCCTCCGGGCGTGTGAGCGCAGGGTCCACGATGAACAGGCTCGGCACGCCCTCGCCCGTGAAATTATCCTTGAAGGGGCCAGCCCCATTTGTCGACAGGCGATCGCTCCCGTGAGGGAAAAGTCGATAGACGATTGGGTAATTGCCTGTAACGGCCTCGACCAACAGGCTGCTTCTTTCACCAAGGCTGTCACGACAGCCATGACACTTAACTCCTCTAATTCTAACCTTACCGTTAGCTGTTGGCTATGCCTCTCCCCCTCACTTCCTCTCTATGAGGCCATAGCCACCAATGCCTCTTACCAATCTTCTGATAGCAGCAATCCCGCCTCTTGTAATTGGAACCAAACGAAGGTAGGACAATCCAATCTGTCTCTCAAAGCAGACTTTGTGTCACCAGAATCGGAGGCGCTGTTCACCCCTCCATGAAGACTCTTTGCAACCTTACAGTCACCCCTAACGTAACCTCAAAATTTCTTTTACCCCCCAATAATACAAGATGGCTGTGTTCCTCCACAGGTCACACCCCGTGTCTTAATGTCGGCACCCTCAACTCCACCAACGAAACCTGCGTGCTCGCAATCATACTCCCCCGGGTTTTTTATCATACAAATAACCAATTCTTTGATTCCTGGCAGCACTATCTTCTTCCAGTCCATGTGCAGAAAAGAAAAATCATTACCGCCCTTACTATCGCCTCTCTTCTAGGTCTTGCAGGAGCTGGCACCGGAATTGCAGCCTTAACCACTCACAGCACCTCTTTCTCATCTCTCAGGGCAGCCGTCGACGAGGATGTCGCCCGCCTCGAAACATCCATCCGCCACCTAGAAAAATCGCTTAACTCCCTATCCGAAGTGGTTCTTCAAAATCGTAGGGGGTTAGACCTCCTCCTCCTCAAAGAGGGAGGCCTCTGTGCCGCTCTTGGCGAGGAGTGCTGTTTCTATGCTAACTACTCTGGTCTCATTCAGGACAATCTGGCCCAAGTCAGGGCCGGCCTGGAAAAATGAAAAAGGGAGAGAAAATCCCAAGGAGGCTTCTCCTGGGGATTCAATGGCATCCTCCCCTACATCCTCCCTTTCGTAGGCCCCCTAATTATTGTCCTCTTCGCACTGGCAGTCGGACCATGGGCCATTAGAAGGATCATCCAACTCGCCAAGGATCAGGCTAATGCAATTTTTAGCACATACGTACAGGTCAGCTATCAGCGACTCGCCACTGCCGAGGACACCCCCCCCACTTCATCTTCTCGGCCTCCTCCTACCCTACCTCTTCCTGCTCACTCTTCCCGCAGGTGCCCCAAGTCTTCTGTAACCACGGCCCCCCATGCCGCCATCGCTCTCAAGCAGCTCCAGCCCCGCTAAACGGCCCACAACCCGCTTTCCCCGGCCCGCGGCCTGCTTTCTAGCATCTAATAACGTTCTAGCATCTAATAACCTTTCTGCTTTTGCCTCCCCATACTTCTGCAGAGCTTCCTCCTGTCTCGACCTCACTCCTCTTCTCAGCCATCCAAAGCGTCCTTTCTCGTCCCCCGCCCCCCTCCTTTTTTGCTTGAACCCCCATTGCGTTGCAGATTGGGCCGCCCCATGTCGGCCCGCCCCATTAACATCGGCCTCTCTCGCGCCCGTGGAGACTTTGGCCTTCTTGTTGTCCTCGCCTACATCTCCACCACTCCCGACGCTGCCGCCACCACTGCCGCTGGTGCCCTGATGCGACTTGTCCTCACAGCTGCGATCCTCCAGACCATCACACAGTCTGCCTCTGCCGCTCTTCCCCGCCAAGAAGAGATCAACTACCTGTAACGCGCTGTCATCCTGGACTTTTAACAGCAGATGGACCTTATAGCCGCCGAGATCAACAAGAATTGGACATTGGCCACCCTTGCTTGCAACGGCAAGATACCGCCCCCCAAATTGTACATTTATATCCCCGTCATACCTCCCTCTTCATCCCCACTTCCCTCATTGCTTACTGCCTCTTGGGCCTCGGCTACTTGTTGCTGCTGCCATCCTGGCCCTTATTTGTAAAGAAGGGGGAAATGCGGTCACCCCTCGGGCTGAAGTGTGGTTTGCTGGCCTGGCAGGGGAGCAGCCACGGTAGGCCTAATTCCAAGCCACTGCCCCCATAATAGGGTGGCTGGTCGGACTCACCGCCACCCCTGAAGGGAGCTCGGCATGGGCGCAGAGTGCCCTCGGGTCTCCCCTTCTCGGCAGCCATGCTTCCGCGGCCGCCCCTCCTCCCGGATAGCGCCACACGATGCCTTATGAGGCAACACCCTTCTTCTTCTTTCTCCCTGCACAGGTGCAGGGCGGAAAATTCCAGTCTGCCTCACCCCCCCCCCCCCCCGACAGCAGCAACAGCCAGGCGCAAGGCAGGAAACTCAAGTCTCCCTCTACCCCAGCAACACCAGCCCCCAATCCCTAAACCCTGCCACTTCCCCCAGCAACAGCAACAGCCAATCCCTAACCACCACCCCTCCCCCTTCCAGTACCTCCCACTGACCTTTCTCCCCAGTAACTGCTTGCGGCAACCAATCAGAACATGGCATAAGCTTCGACCAATCAGCCTTCCCCAGCCCCTATAAGACTGTAGCTACTTCCTCAATAAAATTGGACCTGCGTGTTTACCTCGTCTCCGCGGTAGTTCTTCTGCCGTGCGCCCTCCAGTCCTGAGAGCCCCCGACAAGGGCCTGGCCTCCCTTGTCCCCAGTTCGTCGCCTGCTTCTCCGGGCGACCCCTTCGTCACCGGCTTCGCCGGGCGACCCCATCAGCCGAACCGCGCAACCCCTGTGAGACCGACCCCTCGTCTGCTGCCGGACCGACCCCTCGTCCCAAGCCGGACCGACCCCTCGTCCCAAGCTGGACCGACCCCTCGTCCGCAGCCAGACCCCACCGCCACCAACAGAGCAAGCTGCCGCAGTCAGCTGTAGACTACCAGACACACTCCCTTCCTGGAGCCTCTGCTGTTTCTATGGAGCCATGTGTATTCCTTTGTGTTCTTCTCCTGTGTATTTACTTCCCAGCATCAAAACACCCACTCTCTCATCTGCCATGTGGTTTTCTCTGTGAATCCCCAACCACCAAGGGGCAAGGATTCAATATCTTACTGAAATGCCCAGTCAAAGCCTTAATCATAATTTTATCAAGTAAAAGTGAAACCTCTGAATCTAATACAATCTAATATGCCCAGAGGAATAGACCAGTTTACAACCATAATCCAATGTCTATTTTTTTAATCCACACCCCCTTGTGGCTTGCTTGCTGTCTGCTCTTCTGTGTCCATTCACTGTGTATTCTTCTGTGTCTGTATTTTATTTTTATTTATCCCCCCCCCCTTTGCAGCTTGCTTGTTGTCTGCTCTCTCTGTCCATTCACTGCAAGCTCTTCTGTGTGTTGTGTTTTTTTAACTTGTCTCTCTTTATGTTGCGTCACCTTGCTGAGTCAGCTCTCCGCAGTGCTTGTGGGCCAGGCAGCACTCCACAGCACTTGTGGACTGGACAGCTCTCTGCGGCATGTGGGCGAGTCTGCCTTCACAAGGCTCATTCTACTCTAATGTTGGACTCTTGATGTTGGATTTTGATGCTGAAGCCTTAAACTGGAGCCCCAGGAAGTAAGCTCACAGAGGAAACAGAAGCAAGCCTCAGGAAAAGAGGAACCCTGAGCCCTAGAAGAAGTAAGACCTGGGAAGAGAGGAACCCTGAACCCAGAGGAGAGAAGCAAGACCCTGGAAGAGAAGAACTCAGGAAGCTGAACCCTCGCAGACGTGGGCAACCATCTTGCACCAATATGAGAAAAAAGACCCTGGTGAGGGAAGTGACTTATGTTTATGGCCTGGTAGCTGTAAGCTCCTACCCCAAATAAATACCCTTTATAAAAACCAACCAATTTCTGGTATTTTGTGTCAGCACCCCTTTGGCTGACTAATACAGTATGCAAGACTGATACAACACAAGAAATCAATTAATGTAATATACCACATTAATGAAACAAAGGGAGAAAAGCTGCATGATCATCTCTATGCAAGAAAAAGAAATAAAATGAATCCAAATCAAAAAGGAAGAAGTAAAACTCACTATTTGCAGATGACATGATCCTATATAAAGTCCCCAAAAATCTATAGCTCAACTACTATAGCTAATAAATGAATTCAGTGATGTAGTGGGGTACAAGATCAACACTCAAAAATCATTAATGTTTCTATACACTATTAGTGAGCAATCTGAGTTGGAAACAAGAAAAAAGTGCACTTAAAATAGCAACTAAATCAATCATATATCTAGGGCTATATTTAACCAAGGATGTAAAGGACTTTTACACAGAAAACTACAAAACATTGCAAAAAGAATTCAACGAAGGCCTAAAATAAATGGAAAGACATTCTGTTTTCATGGATTGGAAGACTAAATATGTTAAGATGACAATTCTACCCAAACTGGCTTACAGATTCAACACAATCCCAATCAAAATTCCAACAAACTGCTTTACAGAAATGGAAAAGCCAATTTTCAGATTTACTTGGAAGTGTAAGGGGATCTGAATAAACAAAAACATCTAGGAAAAAAAAAAAGAATGAAGTGGGAGGAATCACTTCTTGACTTAAAAGCATGTTACAAAGCTACAGTAGTCAAAAGAGGATGGTATTGGTGCAAGGATAAACATACTGACAAATGGAATTAAATTGAGAGTTCAGAAATAGACTCTCACCTCAATGATAAATTGATTTTTGACAAGACTGCCAAGTCCACTCAATTGAGAAAAAAGTCTCTTCAACAAATCCTCCTGGGATAATTAGATATCCGTATGCAAAAGAATGAAGAAGGAGCCCTATCTCACACGATATACAATATTTAACTAAAAATAGATCAAAGACTTAAATATAAGAACTAGGATTATAAAACTCCTAGAAGAAAATGTAGGGAAGCATCTGTGGGATCATGTGTTGTGCAATAGTTTCTTGGACTTTATATCCAGAGCACAAACAACAAAAGGTAAAAATAGATAAATGGGACTTCCTCAAATTTAAAATCTTTCGTGAATCAATAAACCTTTGCCTGGAAAGTGAAAACACAATGTACTCATTGGGAGAAAATTTTTGGAAACCACATATCTGATAAGGGTTTAATATCCAGATTATATCAATAAATCCTCAACTCAATAATAAAATGCCAAACAACTCAATTACAAAAATGGGGAAAAGACTTGAATAGACATTTCTCCAAAAAGGCTAAACAAATGACTAAAAAGCACATGAAAAGATGTTTAACATCACTAACTATTAGGGAATTACAAATCAAAACCACAGTGAGATATTTCACACTCATTAAAATGGACACTATTAAAAAAAATTTTTTACAAGTGTTAAGAGAATGTGGAGAAATAGAACAATTATTCATTGCTAGTGGCGATGTAAAATGGTACAGCCACTATAGAAGACAGTTTGGCGGTTCCTCAGGAAGCTAAATAAAGCATTACCTTATGCCCTGGCAATCCTGATCCTAGGTTTATACCCAGAAGAATTGAAAGCAGGGATTTCAACAGATATTTGCATACAATTGTTGATAGTGGCAATATCCACAATTGTCAAAAGATGAAAGCAGCCCAACTGTCCATCAACCATTGATTGTATAAAAAATGTGATACATACATTCAATGGAATATTATTGAGCCATAAAAAGGAATGAAGTGCTGATGCATGAGAAAACATGGATGAACCTTGCAGACATTGTATTGAGTGAAATAAGCCAGACACAAAATGATTGTACGATCTCACTGATATGAACTAATTATAATAAGCAAATTTACAGTTAGTAAATAGAATATAGGTTACCAGGGGATAGACTGGTGTTGGAGAATGTTGACTTGATACATAATTTGTACAGAATTTTTGTTTAGGTTGGCTGTAAAGTTTTGGAAATGGATGGTGGTGATGGTAGCACACTGAATTATTTGGGTGAATGTGATTGAAAGGGGGGAACTTTAGGTTGTTTATGTTCCTAGAACAAAAATTAAAGGATAAAACATAGAACTGTATAACACTGTGAACCCTATTGTAGACAATGGACTATAGTTAACAGTACATGTATAAGAATGTTCTGTCATGAAGTATAAAAAATGTACATCACTAACACAAGGTGTTAATAATAGGATAGTATATGGAAAAATACATCTAATGTAAACTATGGACATAGTTAATATAACTATTTCAATATTTTCCCATCAATTGTAATAAAGGTAATTACTGTTAAAAATATTACAATTACAAAAAAATGCTATCATCAGTTGCGACAATTGTTCCACACCAGTGCAGTGTTGGTGATAGGGTGGTATATGGAAATCCTGCATTTTATGAAGGATTGGTCTGTAAACACAAGTTCTTTAATAAATTTTTTTAAAAATATTAAAAATCTCAATCAGAAACAAATAACTCAATTTTTTTTAAGGGGTCAAAAGATCTCAGCAACAGTTCTCCAAAGAAAATATATGGATGACATGAAAAACCCATGAAAAGATGTTCAACATCAAGTCACTAAGTAAGTGCAAAATAAAATCACAATGTTATATTGGAATGGCTAAAAATTAAGGCTGACAATAATAAGTATTAGTGAGGCTGTGGAAGAATGGGACTTTCATCACTTCTAATCTTTTTAGCTCGTCTTCTCCATTTTCATTTTCTTACTTTTCTTGGGGCTTCTTTAATGATCCTTAGTGCATTGCCAGTTCTTTATTCTGCTTCAAATATGTCCTTCTTTTCTTGAGACCTTCATATTTCTCAACATTTTTCTTGAGCCTAACCCATTCATCTTTCCATAGTTATTTTGTTTGTTTGTTTGTTTTTTGTTATTGTTGTTGTTGCTTCCCATTGCTTCTTTGAGATCTTGTAATGATACTTCGGAGGAGTCTTAGTTTATAGTACAGTACTTTCATTGCTTTCTTCAATTTTCATCTCCTCTGAATTATTTTTCTGCTGTATGTTCTTTATCTACTATTTTATCCATTGCTTCCCAACATATTATTTTCTTCTCGTTCTAATTGCTGCTGTGTTATCATCTTGTTGGACTACTTATTTGTAGGAAGATTGTATGGGCTGGGTCTAGGACAGTACTTCAACCTAGCAGGAAGCCTCTTTGGCTCTCAGTGAAGTCCCCAAGTTACACATGATTTGTGTTTGTATGTGAGAGTTGGTTTATCTTTCTCTGTTTTGGCTGACAAAGATCAGTCTCTGTAGTGCTGCTTATCGTTTACAGATTTGCTATCCTGTATTTAATTGCCATGATGGCATCTTGTCAAACAGGCTTCACAAAATTTTTTTCTCCAGCCCATATATTCCAAATGGTTGGTACTAAGCAAGAAGCTTTTGATTTTGAAGAACTGTTTTCAACTGGTTCTGCAACAAAATAAGTGAAAACAAACATTAACGGCAGAAACTATTGAGTTTTTTGTGGGGAACAGTACCTCAAGACAAATGGAGACTTTCAATGTTGAAAGGTAGACATTGTCTTTGTTTCTCTTTATCCTTTCTTAAACGAACTAATAATTCCATAATACCTCATTTTTCTTACTGTCATCCTTTATCTTGCTCAAATTTTCCCTGCCCCTTATTGTCCTTCAAATAGATACAAAGTTTAAGGCCTAAATGTTTTCCTTGCTTTATTAAAGTTGACATTTTTCTTTCTATTTATTTATTTTCATTAAATTATTGATTGGTTTAAGAAAGGAGAAATAAGGCAGGCACCATGTCTGTTATTGTGAAACTGAAAGTGTGCATTTTTCTTTAGGAATTTCTCCATCCAAAAAACGCAAGGGTCTCTACCAGAAAAGTTTGTATTTACTCACAGCTATTTATGCTTAATATAGTTTTGTTTTCATGCAATCAGGATACTACGTTTGAAAATCTTTATTATCCCGAAGGACAAATGGCCATCTGATTATGCAGATGAGAGGAAAAAACAATTGAAAAAAAAAGATTTAATAAAAAAACAATTGTTTAGGTGAGTCACTAAACTAAAAACCATTGTCCCTTTTTTCCATATCATCCCTCAATCTCCCATATACCAATTGTTTTAGTTTGCCAAAGGGCTGCTAATGCAAAGTACCAGAAATCTGCTGACTTTTATAAAGAGTATTTATTTGGGGTAAAAGCTTACAGTTCCAAGGCCATGAAAAGTCCAACTCCAGGCACCATTAGAGGTGCTTTCTCACCAAAGTCAGCTGCCACGTGCTAAAGCAAGATAGTGGGCAATCTTTGACTGGTCTCTGCCTTTCCCCCCAGGCTGCTTCTCTTAGGCTCAGCTGTTCTGCTTTCTTCTCAACTTCAGCTTCAAGCTGGCATAGGGCTTATCTCTTTCCAGACCTTCTATATCAGTCTTGGCTGTTCTGCTCTCTTTCCAAGTTCGGCTGTAAGCTATCAGTCATATAGCAGGGCTAATCTCCTTGTCAGTTGCTCTATGGGCGCAGCCTCTTGAGAGGTTTGTGGTTAAGCAATCCTCTCTCTCTCACATTGCAAAATAAAAAAATATGCCTGCTCCCCTTTTTCCTCCATCTGTATGTGTGAATCCATTGTTTATTTTAGACCCAGCAAGGGGGTGGAGAGTCAACCTGAGTCACACCTCATTGATACAGTATAATCAAAAGCCTTAAAAGCAATCTTAACTGCTAATCTAATCAAAAGTCCTGCAACTGAATTTAATGCAATCAAAGAATATCAAAACTCAGAGGAATAGATTAGTTTACAAACATCTTTATCTTTTTGAGAGTCATAAGTAATTGCTAATGGCCACACCAATGAACAAAATAACTATTGGCAAAATCAATTCAAAAACCCAAACATAATACTAAGAATGTTGATCTGAGACCAACTCTGTCACACTAGGGAGCATAAATTCCACTGACAAGGCACCAAACTCCAGACCTATCTGCCATGCCCATAGGACCCAGCAATAGAAGAAAACATATCATTGATGTTGAGATAGTGGCCACTAGAGGTGCTGAAGTCAGGGAGAGGGAAAAAGAGGTGTAATATGCGGGCATTTTTGGGACTTGGAATTGTCCTGAATGACATTGCAACGACGGATGCCAGCCACTATATATCCTGCCATAACCTACAAACTGAGTGGGAGAGAGTGTAAACTGCAATGTAAACTATAATCCATGCTAAGAGGCAATGATCCAAAACATGTTCATCAATTGCAATGAATGTACCACACTAATGAAAGACATTGTTAATGTGGAAAAAAGTGGGAGGTGTGGGGAGTGGGGCAAATGGAAATCCCTTATTTTTTTTTATGTGATATTTTATGTAATCTAAATATCTTTTAAAGATAAATAAAAAATATATTAGAAATAAGAATGCTGAAGTAATAAAATATGCTATACTTCCAGATTAAGAATCTTTGCAGAGAAACGAGAATATTTTATAAATGCATTTGTTTTATTCTTAGGACACACAGGCAAGGACCAACCTGAGTTGGTGCATTCCTGCATTTTCCAAATCTCATTTGATGATTTCTATGTATTTTTCAAACAACATATTTAACAATTGTTTTATGCTACCAAATCAGGTTGCTCAAATATCTGATTCAAAAGGATTATAGAAGGATTCTTGAGTACATCACTTATTTTCCTCCTTCATTTCTCTCTGGATTTCTCACCAGAGGTCACTTTGCTAACCATCCCCACGTGACTTCTTATGTTTCTAATGACCTGATGCTGTCCTAAGAATGCCCATGACACAGCTGTCACCACCATCTGGAGAATTTCATTGCCTCTGTGAAATATTTTTCTCTGATCAATGCCACATAACCCTTGCTAAGTACTCTAGTGATGTAAAATACTCTTTCTCCATCTGCATTATATTGTGCTATTGGGTCACATAGCAGCATTGACTCATCTCTATAGATTCCTATAAAAAGACCAGTGGTCCAGTTTTTATTTTATTTGCACTTTATGAAAGTTTTTACCACTCAAGGACTTGGAGAATAATCCAAAGGGAAATAGAACACAAGACAAAGTGAATATCTCACTATCATGTACCAATAATAGAAATAAATATTTGAATTATTTGCTTGTGCTTCCATAGAATGATATTGGGTAAAACTAACCCTCTCATAATCTACATGTAAATAATATCTCAGGGTGGGGTGTGTCATCTACATTAAATATCTGTTTACATCTCAGACAAAACTAACTGTCCACTTCTCTGTGCTACTTTACAATAGCACTTACTACTGATACATCATCATTTCTTCACATGTTGGCCTCCAGTAGATTCTTTCATCATGGCAGAAGCAAAATTGATATTTATTAAGTACTTCCTCCATGATGGCACTGTGCTGAACACTGCATATATATTAACTCATTTGATCCTCACATAAATTCAATAAAGCAGATACTATTACTATCTCACACTACAGATGCACAAGTATAAGCAAAAAGTGGCTAAATATTGTGTCCACACAGCAAGTATGTGATGGAGCCAAGATGAGAACCCAAGCAATCCAGTTTCAGAGCCTACATTCTTAGCTAGAGATAAATTGCTTTTCCTAACAAAATAAATATATCCTATGATCTCTCGACCAACACTGTATTTATGGACATTTTGGTTAATTCTAATCTTTTGCTTTTACGATCAATATTGTAATGAACTTCTTTTTACATACATCATTTTGCATGTGATAATTTACCTATAGAATAATGTCTTGAAGTAGAATTTTTGAGTCAAATAGTATGTACATTATAAATATTCGTATTGCCAAAATGTTTTCCATAAGCAGTAGCATGACTATATTCCGAAAAGCCATACATTAGAGTAAAGAAATGCATTGTTAAAGTTAAAAATTATTTTAGGAGTGTATCTACATGTTCTTTGCTTTTCTTCTCCTTCAAGCTCCCTCCTACACTAAATTGATGCAATTATCCAAGGACCACATAAGGTTTTATTCAAATATTCAGAATCTAGCCAAAGATACTTCTGAAGGATATAGATGAACTTAGCTGGATAATTGCACCTATTCTCCATTTTAACTGGTATGCTTGTATTTATAGGTGTTAAATAGGGGACTATTTCATCATTAGATTTTTTGGAAATGATATATTAACTAGACATGGAAAACCTCTGTTCTCATACATAATTTGTGACATGTCTAAAATAAGTGCAAAGCAAACTTGCCACAAAATGACCTAAGAAAATAAACTTTTAAAAAAAAGAGTAGAAATGAAAGTGGAAAATTTGCTTCAAAGGATATAATTTGTAATTAGTGCCTTGGAAACATTTTATTGCAAACTTTTTAATCTCACAAATTCAAGTCTAAGTGGAAATTTATTATACCTTGCATTTTTTTCCCAGAGGTTAAATGAAAATTAAAATAAATCTGGTACCAAAAAAGTAAGAAAAACCAGGTAATTTTCTATATAGTGAGA
This sequence comes from Dasypus novemcinctus, assembly GCF_030445035.2. NCBI lineage: Eukaryota > Metazoa > Chordata > Mammalia > Cingulata > Dasypodidae > Dasypus > Dasypus novemcinctus. Next base: position 132,364,015 of record NC_080676.1, read on the forward strand.
TTTAAAGAGATAGTACAATATTTGAATTAACTCATACAAACAGAAGTTTTAAATCAATTTTGAGTTTCACTATGAGTGAGATGCATTTTATGAATAATTTAGTTTGCATTATGTTGAAGCATTTAATATATTTCACGTTGAGTAACTAATAAGAAATTAAGCATCTTCTCATATGTTAGTTCATTTAAGACCCATAATGACCATGTAAGGTGGGAATTCTTCATCCTTCTTATGCTGACAAAACTAGAGTTCAGGGAAGGCAAAGTGATTTATCCAGAAGCATAAATGACATAGATAACTATGCCAGATCTCAAGTAGTCAACTCTGGGAAGGCAGATCTAGTTGTGATTAACCAGATGATACGTATGTCTGTTTTCTGAATGTCAGTTGAACTGGCAGTGGCTACTTGAAGATATTTTGTGTTCAGGTTTGATTGTAGAGTAGTTTAAGTAGCTACTAGTCTATGAATTGCAAACTGTTTCCATATAGAAATTTTGCAATGTCTGAAATAACTGCAATGCAAACTTACCACAAAATTAATTATAACTGAGTTATTTTGCCTTCCATATGGTGTCACTGGGTGAAGTTAACCCTCACAAAACCTACATGTAAATGATCTACATTGTAGGAGTTCATCTACATTTATATGTATCTGTTTTCAACTCACAATTAGTTGCCCTCTTAAAGAATTCCCATGCACCACTGTCATTGCACTTACTACTGGTATATCATATAATTAACATTATATTTTCACTTATTTTTTATGATGAAATTATTTAACAATTAACAATGCTAAGAACTTGGAGGCCACCTGGAGATTAGAGCAATTTCAGGAGCTTTACCAAGGCCCTTTGATAAACAGCCATTATTAGTGAAAACTAATAGTGTATCTTTCAGAAGTCACAAGTTCAAATGCCTTCAAAGACTCCACAATTCTAGGAATTAGTTGGAATAAGACTATGGGGAATTATGGGGCCAGAATCAAATGGAAGGCATATTCTTGTAAAGGTATCCAACTTCAAAAGTATTCTCAACGTGATAAACCTCAGAAATCAAAATGCACAGGCTGGGTCTACATTTTGGTGTCAATGTTTTGGCTGCTTTATAAAAATTGAAGCTGAATATTTATGTTATCCATAAATAAAAGCAACAATAATAGAAAGATGATTATAAGTTGAATTCAAAACAATTAATTAGTTGTGAATCATAACAACCTAACAACATAAGTAATATTATAAATAAAAATTGATTTTTAACCTTGTTTGGAGAAAAAACATTAATTTTTTTTAATTTGGTATATAGGCAGAAGAGGCTAAATGTCTACCCCATATTTTTATCAAATATAAATACACTGCTACTAAGATCTAATAATTCAGTCCCAGTGCCTCATCTTAAAAAAAGATGCAAGCTAGAAATAAGATGAGAAAACTGTATTGCCTCTACAATCTCAGATGCATTCATCAGAGTTTACCTTCTCTTCTTATTGGGAAGCTTTTCCAGTGATATAATAAAATTGTTTGCAATATCCGTAGCTCCAAGGGTGGCTTGTCTCCTCTAAATCCTTTATCTCCTCTATATAGGATCTCCCCAATAGAATTAAATTCTGCATATTTTTATACAGACAATGTGGAGTAAGCTAGATCCACATTAAGAAAAAATTCCAGGCCATATTGTTGTCCATTCGGTATCAATTTCTACGTTTTTCATTATATAGATGGATGTTGAATAAAGTATTCAATTATTTGGAGGATATCAAAAATATTTTTGAGGTTCTAGCTAAAAATCCAACCAACTAGGACATAAAATACCTGACAGACAGAGGAAATCCATAGAACCCTATTCATGACCAAGACTAAAGAGTCACCTGTCACTCGATATCTACACCCAAACTTGTTCTCTTTGCCCCCACTAAAGCATTTTCCTTCATCATAAACTATAAGTTCTCCAAAGTATAGTTCGATAATCACCCACGACTCACTTTGTGATTACCCTAATTACAAGATATTACTCTCTCTCTTCTGAAATTTCTGGCATTTGTCTACAATATTCAGATATTTCATTTTATCATGATTATTTGCACATATTTACCACCTCCAATGACTGTGGAAGCTCCATAGACAAGGGTAAAGCTATATTTCTTAACTGTATAGCATTCAGGACATGGAGATAGAGTTTTATAGGATATGGGCCCCAATGTAAAGGAACCAGAAGTCCATCTTCTTGGTCTTCCACAAAACACATAACACTCAATAAAATTTTTATAGTTTTCTTATTTTTTCAACATACTCATAAGTCAACCATGGATAAAAAAGAAATTCAGACAGTGATTTTTTTTTTCTTTTTTGTGACTACCACAATGAAAGGCAGACTCAAAGCAGCAATCAAGAGTCCAAGTTGCTTAGACCTATTGCATTGGCTAATAGATCATTTGGTACTTAGAAGTAAAATAGATGGGCAGTCTACTGAATTCCTATGTGACCTGTATAAGCAGAAGAGCTCTAGATTGAGTGAATAAAATCCTAACTTGAATTACAGAAACAGAGAATCACTGGCCCTTAATCAATTCCCAGACTTGCAACAGTTTACAGACCCAGTGCCCCATGAATGAGGGGAAATCCAGGTCCTCTTGGAAGGATCCTATTACACTGCCAAATATTTATACTGTTCACCTTCCACCCAGCTTTCCCCAAGGAGACCTACAGCCTTTTACCAGGGTAACTGTGCACTGGGGAAAAGGAAATGATCAAACATTTCAGAGATTATTAGAAACTGGCACTGAAGTAATATTAATTCCAGAAGACCCAAAATATCACTGTGGTCCACCAGTCAAAGGTTTATGGAGGTCAGGTGATTAATGGAGTTTTAGCTTAGGTCCATCCCACAGTTGGTCCAATGGGTCCCCAGATCCATTCTGTGGTTATTTCCCCAGTTTCAGAAAGCACAATTGGAATAGACATACTCAGTAACTGGCAGAATACCCACACTGAATCCCTGACTTGTGGAGTAAGGATTATTATGGTGGGAAAGGCCATGTGAAAGCCACAAGAACTGCCCCTACCTAGCAAAACAGTAAATCAAAAGCAATGCCAAATTTGGAGGGATTACAGATATCAGTGCCACCACCAAGAATTTGAATGATGCAGAGTGATGATTCCCAACACACACCCGTTCAACTCTCCTATTTGGCCTGTGCAGAAAACAAATGGATCTAGAAGGATGACAGTAGGTTATCGTAAACTTAACCAGGTAGTAATGCCAATTGAAGCTGCTGTGCCAGATGTCGTATCATTGCTTGAGCAAATCAACACATCCCCAGTTACCTGGTATGCAGTTATTGATCTGGCAAATGCTTCTTTCTTAATTACTGTTAGTAAGAACCATCAGAAACGGTTTGCTTTCAACTGGCAAGGCCAGCAATAAACTTTCATCATCTGCCTCAGGAGTATACCAATTCTCCAGTCCTATGTCAAAATATCGTCCACAAGGAACTTTATTGTCTCTACCTCCCACAACACATCACACTCATCCATTGTATTGATGAAGTCATCTGATTAGACCTAATGAGCAAGAAGTTGCAATGACTAGACTTATTGTTAAGGCATTTGCGTGAGAGAAGATGGGAGATAAATCCAACAAAAATGCAGGGGCCTTCCAACTCAGTGAAATTCCTAGGTATCCAGTGGTGTGGGGCATGTTGAGATATCCCTTGTAAAGTGAAGGATAAGCTGTTGCATCTGGCTCATCCTATGATCAAAAAAGAAAAAAAAAGAGGCACAATGCTTAGTTGGTCTCTTTGGGTTTTGAAGAAGAAAATATTATTCATTTGGGTGTGCTACTCAAGCCCATTAACCGAGTGACAAAAAGCTGATAGTTATGAGTGGGGATCAAAACAAGAGGAGGCTCTGCAACAGGTCCAGGCTAATCTGCAAGCTGTACAGCCACTTGGGCCATGTGTTCCAGCAGATCCAATGGTGCTGAAATTGTCAGTGGCAAATAGAGATAACATCTGGAGACTGTGTCAGGCCCCTGTAGCAGAACCACAATGCAGACCCTTAGGATTTTGGAGCAAAACCCTGTCATCCTCTGACGATAACTACTGTCCTTTTGAAGAACAGCTTTTGGCCTGCTACTGGGCCTTAGCAGAAAGTGAATGCTGAACCATGGGTCACCAAGCAACCTTGAGACCTGAGTTGTCTATCACAAGCTGGGTATTGTCTGACCCTCCCAAAACAATAAAGTTCAGTGTGCATAGAAGCACTACTTCATAAAGTGCAAGTGGTATATAAGAGATAGGGCTTGAGCAGGTCCTGAAGGCATAAGTCAGTTACATTAGGAAGTGGCCCAAATGTCTATGGTCACCACTTCTGCCACATTACCTTCTTTTTCCCAGTCCACAGTGGTGGCCTCTTGGGGAGTTCTTTACAAGAGAAAACTCCGGCCGGTTTCCAGATGGTTCTGCACAATATGCAGGTACCACCTGAAAGTGGACTGCTACAGCACTGCAGCCCCTTTCTAGGATATTCCTAGAGAAAAGTGTTGGGGGCAATTCCTTCCAGTGGGCAGAACTTCAAGCAGTGCACCTGGTTGTTCAATTTGCTTAGGAGGAGAAATGCCTGGAAGTTCGTTTGTACACTGATTGATGGCCTTTTGCCAATGGTTTAGGTGGACAGTCAAGGGTTTGAAAGGAACAAGATTGGAAAATTGGTGACAAAGGTCTGGGGAAGAGGTATCTGGATAGATCTTTCTTCGTGGACAAGGAAACATGAAATTATGCATGTCATGAATGTACACCAGAGAGTGACTTCAGCAGAGAAATATTTTAGTAATCAAGGGGATAAGATGATCTACTCTATAGCTAACACTCAGCCTCTTTCCCCAGCCACTCCTGTCATTGTCCAATGGGTTCATGAACTAAGTGGCTGTGGTGGTATGGTCAGAGATTATGCATGGGCTCAACAAAGTGAACTTCCCCTCACCAAGGCTGACTTGTCTACAGCCACTGCTTAGTGCCCAATCTGCCAGCAGAAGAGACCAATACTCAGTCCCCAATATGGCATTATTCCCTAAGTTGATCAGCCTGCTACTTGGTGACAAGTTGATTACATTTTACCACTTCCATTATGGAAGCATAGTAATTTGTTCTAATTGAAACAGACAAATATTGTGGATATGGGTTTGCCTTCCCTGCACACAATGCTTCTTACAAAACTACTATCCATGGACTTACCAAATAGCTTATCCACCACCGTGGTATTCCACACAGCATTACGTCTGATCAAGGAATCCACTTCATGGCAAATGATGTGCAGGAATGGGCACATGCTCATGGAATTCATTGGTCTTATTATGTTCCCCATCATCCTGAAGCAGCTTGATTGAAAGAACAGTGAAATGACTTTTTGAACACTTGATTACAGTGCCAACTAAGTGGCAATACCTTGCAGGGCTGGGGTCATGTTCTCCAGGAGGTATGTATGCTCTAAATCAGCATCCACTCTATGATATTATTTCTCCCAGAGTCAGGGTACATTAGTCCAGAAATCAAGGGGTGGAAATGGCAGTGACACCCCTCACTAGTAACACTAGTGATCCACTAGGAAATTTTTTTTTATCCTGTCCCAGCAATTGTAAGCTCTGCTGGTCTACAAGTCTTAACTCCTAAAGGAGTTCTCTGCTTCCACCAGAGAACATAATAATGATTCCATTGAACTGGAAGCTAAGATGGCCACCTGGCCACTTTGGTCTCCTCAAGCCTCTGAATCAATAGACAAAGAAAGGGATTACTGTACTGACTAAGATGATTGATCCTGACTGTGGAGGGGAAATAGGACTGCACCTACACAATGGAAGTAAAGAAGAGTTTGCCTGGAATACAGATGAGCCCATAGGGCATGCCTTAGTACTACCATGCCCTGTGATTAAAGTCAATGGAAAATTGCAACAACCAATCCAAGCAGAGCTAACAATGGCCCAGAATCTTCAGGAATGAAGGTTTGGGTCACTCCACCAGGCAAAGAACCACAGCAAGCTGACATGCTTGCGGAGAGTAAAGGGAACAAGGAATGGATAATGGAAGAAGGTAGTTAAAAGTACGAACTTTGATGATGTGACCAGCTACAGAAATCAGGTTTGTAATGGTCATGAATATGTCTTCCTTGTTGTGTTAAGAGTATGTTTGTATATGTACATAAAATGAATCTTTATTTTCTTCATTAACCTCTTCCCTTATCATAATGATGTAAGTGGTATTAGTTTCATTTTGTAGTATTTAAGCATGTCAAGTTTGAGAGAATATTACCCAAGGACTTGCACCCTATTCTGGAGGGAATTAATGTGTTTCCAGTTTTATGCAGAATAATTGAATATTGTTAGGCTGAAATATATATGTTTGTGTGTATATGTATATATGTTGTTTTTATTTAGAGACTAAGTATGGTTTAAGGTGATGTGTATGACTGCCAAGTTGACAAGGGATAGACTTGTGATGGTTAGGCTAATGTGTCAACTCAGCCAAGTAATGGTGTCCAGTTGTTCAGTCAAGCAAGCATTGGTTAATTATAATACAAGGGCATTTCATGGACTTTAATCATCAGTGAGTTGATTGCATAGATGACTGGTTACCTCTACAGTCAACAAGGGAGATTCCCATCCGCAATGAGTGACATCTCATCCAATCAACTGAAAGCCTTAAAAGGGGAAGTGATTTCAGCATTCAGAGAGAGAGAATTCCCATCTCTACTTTAGACAGCCAGCATCCCTTAGGAACTCATCAAGGGCCTTTATCAAAATCCCTGGTTTGCAGCCTGCCCTGCGGAATTTGGACTTACGCATCCCTTCTGTCACTTGAGAGAATTTTATAAAATCTCATACTATTTAGGGATATCTCCTGTCAGTTCTGTTTCCCTAGAGAATCCTGACTAACACAATAAGGGCAGATGTGGAAGGGGAAAGGGATTGGATATATGAGAATTCTGTAATCTAAAATCTCTTTAAAAATAAAGTTTATTCTATTTAAAAAAGAATGTATTTTAATTTTAATGACATTAAATTTAGTAAAATGTTTCATGAATAAACCAAAATAAGCATTATCAAATAAATACATTAAAATTTACAATTCATACTTTTCATACCAAGCCACACAGCATCTTATAATTTAAATAAATCAAATTGTATTTCTTCCTGTTTTCAAGGTACTGTCATTATTTATTTTGTATCAACTATTGAAATGTATAAATACGTGCTACTACAGGAGTTTGAGACAGACACACAAATAATACTGAGCTCAGATGATACCAAACTATTCCAGACTTACTGCTGTAATAAACAACTATAGCTGATTGTGTGTGTGTGTGTGTGTGTGTGTGTGTGTTGTGGAGTAGCAACTACATGTACTCATAATTTTCTACAGTAATTCCTTTCTAGAATATAATGTTTATTAAAGGGTAGGTAGGTAGTAAAACTTACAGTTTGAAGCCTGCATAACAAAGGGAGTGAATGTAGCTCAAGTGGATAAGCACTTGCTTCCCATGTACAAGTTCCTGGGTTCAATGCCCAGTACATCCTAAAAAAAAAAAAAATTCAACATGGACCATAGCAATTATTTAGAACCTAGACCAATTAAAGATCTTTTCTGGCAGGAGTATTTTATCACTGACGTTGGTTGGAGATGCTGATGCCTCGTGATAATAAAATGCAGACTGACTTTAGTCAGTTTTATTATTGCTTTTGAGTTCTCAAAACACAGTGTACTCCTTGATCCCAGGCCCCCCCTTGCTATTCCACTGCCTGAACGCTACATCCTTAAATGAAGTAATGAATGTGAAATTATCTAGCCACAGGCCTCTGCAAATTAGTTAATGGTGGTGATGCCAGTGGTGAGTGTTAATCTTTGGCAATGCTTATCCTCTGCAAAGTGCATAGAGGCCCCTTTCAAAAGTTCTTTCAAATTTAGTATGTCAAATTAGGAATTTATTGCCTGCTCTCCAAATACATTTAAACCCTTTCCCTATGCTACTACGGATTTTTTAAAATGCTGAAATGCATACAAGTTCTTAGCGGTCAAATCTCAATATTAAGGCAAAGTCCTTCTTCTCACTTTTCTCTTGCTGTAATATCAGTATAAGGAAAATATTAGGAACACAGCTCCAAAGTAGATGTTATAACTAAGCTTCACTGTTAAATCTGTTTCTTCTTTCCTGAATTTCACCAGCAATGAGCAGTGTGACCCTGAGAAAACTTAACATGTATATACTTAGTAAAATGATGATTATAATAGTGTCATTTTCTTAAGGTTGCAGAAAAGATTAAATAAGATGATTCATGTATAGTAGGTAGCACAGTATCTAGGATACTGAATGACAAAGCATTCAAAATTGTTAGCTACTACTATTACTGAAATCACAATAATTAGATAAATCAACTTGAAAGTAATCCCTTACCTATCTCCCCTTTTATGTCTCCCTAAACTCCTTTCACATTCCTGAAACGACAAAGAGGGTTAATTTGTCAGTGTTTGATTTTGTAGGTTTTTTAAGTTTCCAGTCTTTGTTCTCTCCAGCTTTTAAAAAGCCTTTCAGTTTAATCTCTCAGGTCTTCCTTAATTATGGCAAACTACCAGTGTTTTGGCATGGTGTGGCTTATACACACTGTGGTTGCAATTCCAGTTTCCAGTTTTCTCATATATAGTGCTACATTAAATACCAAAAAAAAAAAAAAAAAAAAAAAATCATTTTGTCAGTATGATATTATTGTTGTGGATATTTTTTAATGTGGTATCTGAGCTATTTAAGTTATAAGGACTCATTTCAAGTCAAGGATTCATTTTGTTCACATAAGAAGACCAGTCATGGCAGTTTGCATGCTTAGGCAGACCAGCACCAGTGTAAATCTCAACGAGCAACCATATCCGGCAACACAGATTCAGCTGCAAGAAAATCCTTTTCTAGTCCAAAGACTTTCAGAACAAGTGCAAAATGAATGTGAGCACAGCTATGCATCAAAATATCCATCTATGCATCAAAATAACCATCCATGGATAATGAAACTAAAGACCTCAAACACAAAATGTGTTATTTGGGGAAAAAGGAAAAACTCAGTTTGACACCAATAAAAGCTTGTAACCCTTTCAAGCTACCAGCTTCAAAAACCCAGAAAGTTGTTCAAAAACAATACTTCACAGAGTTACCAAATGAGATTCTAGATTGTTTGAAGATGGTGACAGGGGGAAATATTTTGAATCAGCTGAAAATCAACTCATTATTATCCCCCCCCCCCCAACTAGCTTAAAGTTAGAAAAAGCTTTATTAGCAATTGGAAAATTTTTCCCCAATATATGCCTTAGCAGTTTGATATTATTTATGATTTACAAAAAAAGAAAGATTATGTTTGTACACTGGTCTGTTCCTCTGGGTGTAATACCCCATGATTGTATGAGATTCAGCTGAGATGTCTTGAATAAATTATCTGTTAAGATTAGGGCTTTGATTCAACCATGCTAACAGGGCATGACTTAGGGTCGAGTCTCTGCCCCCTTGGTGGGCTGATATAAATGGACACTCACTCAAGAAGACAGACAGAAGATACGTGAGAAAGAGAGAGATCTCCATACACATGAAGAGGGGAGAACTTTGGTCCTGTGGCCCCAGGGAGAGATAAGCCATTCACCTGATAGTTTGCAGCCGAAGAAAATAGAGCAACTGAGCAATTAAGGCCTAAGAGACCAGAGAGACCAAGCAGAGAGCACCCACCATCTTGTTTCCACACATGGCAACTGTCTTGGTAAGAAAGTACCTCTTATGGCACCTTGAGTTGGACTCTTTAGGGCCTTATAACTGTAAGCTTTTACCCGTTACCCTTTTTAAAAGCCAACAGATTTCAGGTAATTTGCAGCAGTAACCCTTTGGCTAATACATATGCTTATAACCTGATGATATTGATCAATAATAGTCAATTTTTAATACTTCAGGTTATATTTTCCTCATTCTAAGAGTTCTTAACAAAAAACTGGCATTAATAGCAGTACTGTAGCATTTCTCAAATTAAATACCCAAGATACAAGTACTGCAGTCACTCTATGCATGCTGTCCTACCTTGTGTTGGAGAAAAGAAAGTATTTAAAATCCCTCTTCAGCTTATCTTCTTACTCATCTGTTAATCATCCCGTCTCTGGTTAAGTAAGAATCATGCTACAGTAAACATGGTATAATGATAAGCAATTTTCTCTTCTACATTAACATTTCTTTCTGCTTTTAGAACTCTGTACAGTAGTTTTGCAGTACATTTCACACAAGATCATCTAGGCAAATATAAATGTGTCCTTAATGTTTATTTACCTCTGCATCCAAAAATCAACCAAATGTCTAGTTATCTTGTTATTTTGCTAATGAAAATATGTTTTCTTATGCTGATGCTGAAGGAAACAAGAATAGATTTCACAGAATGTTTTCGATGTCACCTTGAAGAAATTGTCATACACCATCTGCTGGTTTATTGAGCATACAGAATGGCAATGTTGATGGATACTTTTTAAAAAAATGACACATACTGACATAGTCACCAGCCTTATCCTAATGATCAGAAATGTATCCAGGTGCCTCAGAATACATCCAGCTTAAATGATCCATATGTCTTCTGTATTTGTGAAGTGACTAATATTTTCAGTAATAGGTTTTTGTTTGTCCTGTACTACATTTATACCTGCTAGTAGTTGTATCTTTCAATTTAACTCACAAAAAAGGAGGTTGACATACTTCCCTGTTTCCATTGTTCTTCCATGTTATCATCTGAAATGTCTTATCCTTTAAGAATGTCAGACTGAAAAGAAGTCAACCTAGTAGCATGTCAGAAATTATTAGGAAGCCATTATCTGTTTTATTCCTTGGATTGACCTACATGAGGATGGACAAGAAATTACAACTTTATCCTAGCAATGAGGATTATTCCATAAATCATGAAGATGAAGGTATTCAGTGATTCTCAAACAAGAAGAAAATTAAATACAACTTCTTGACCTGGAAAAGCTGGGACCCCAAATGTACGATTAAGGATAGAGAAGGGAGAGAGATTGTTGATATAATTTAATAAACAGCTAATATAAAAACAAAGGAGACTTTTATGAATAATGTGAAAGAAAATCATAGAACACTTTAGCATCTCAATTCTGGAACTTAGCTAAAGGAGTCCAAAGAAATTAAAGATGCAATCAATGGGTCACTGGCATTGATATTGCTTTATAATTTACATTATTAGTTATGGTTCAGGTTCAAGAAATGGGCACCACTTTAGGTTATTTAAAGAGGAAAAGACTCAAATCAAGGAATTATATGGCTAAAATGTCCTTGGCGAGTTGGAGAAGTGGATCACAGGCAAGGTCTCCAGGACTGTCCTGACAGAGGAACAACTACCTCTGCCAGAATCAGGAAGGCAGGTAATCAGGAATCACAAATGAATTTACTGCATTAACAAACATACCAGTGCTGCTGAGTTTCAAGGAAGAGAAAGCCACTGCCATATCAATTTTTATATCTTTTCACTGTTTTGCTTTATTCCACAGAACATTGTGCAAAATGAATTTCACAGTTTCTATAAGATGCACATTAAAAATTAGTACTGTGTGAATCTTATAGCATCTTTAGAAATAAGGTTTTGCCTATTCCAATCTGTAAAGCAGAAAATAGAAAATAATCTTCAGGCAGATCAAGTAAGCAATTAGAATAAAATAGAGATGGAAGATAAAGATTTGGTGTGTAGTGCCTATAATTTCTTCTTTTGTCTAAAAGGGGTAGCATGAGACTAAATGATAGAATATGTAAAAATGAGCTTTCAATAGTAAAATGCTACATATGTATAAGGGGGAAGGATGGAGTTTCTTATTTATTTTAATTGGAAAAATTATTCCTAACCCAGATATTTACAAAGAACCAGAACCAATATGTTTGATTCAACTAATGGAATGAAAAAAAATCAAAAGAATTTTTTCTAAAAATTCTTCATAACTGAGTAATTTTAAAAAATGCTTGACAAAGGTGAGAGGGCTATAACCTAGGCTTCCTTTTCCCCAGTAACTCATTACAATTTAGCCTGTAGAATAAGCCCTCAAAATTTGAACAAGTAATCAGTATTGATTAACTTAAACAGTGAACCCTAATGTAAACCATGGACTAAAAAGCTGATAGCACAATTATAATAATTTTCTTTCATCAGCTGTAACAAATGTACCAATGCAAGGTGTTAGTAATAGGAGGTAGATATGGAAACTATGGATTTTCTGCATGATTTTTCTATAAACCTTCAACTTCCCTTATGAAAAAAAGAAAAACACCAAAAATCTTGATCAAGATCAATATTTGACAAATTTTCGGTTTATTTTTTGTTTTTGGTTTTGCTTTCTGGAAAGTTTGCTTAGTAAGGCAAATATGAGCTTGATATTTTTATAATTGTTGGCAGTTAAATCCTGTTCTTAGGATGAGAAACTCCTGTTAATGAATGTTAACTTGCATTTCATGGTGTAATGCATTCAAAAATAAATCACCAAGAAGAACTTCTTTGCTCATGGTTTAATTATAATGAATAATAATCAAAATCAAATCAAATAATCATGATACAAATAATTATGCATCTGGCCAAGAGGAATCTAGAAATAATTATTATTGAATAATATACCCATCGATTGTCAGAAATTGTGGTTTATGTATAGTCTAGTAACATGACCCCAATGAGCTCATCATCCCGTCTTTTTCATTCTAGCTTCAAATATTATTTTATATTAAAATCTAAAATCCTGAATTTCATTATCAAACCAAAGTGAAATCCTATGCAAAAATATTTCTTGAATAGTTAGAAATGGTAACAGTATTTTTTTTATAACAATGAATTAGGATAATACAATTTTCCTTCTAAGACCTTGAAACCTTGAGACCTTGAAAATTTACAGAGGTGGCATACATGGCCCAGTGGTTAGGGCATCTGTCTACCATATGGGAGGTCCACAGTTCAAATCCCGGGCCTCCTTGACCTGTGTGGCGCTGGCCCATGTGCAGCGCTAATGCGTACAAGGAGTGCCATGCCACGCAGGGGTGACCCCCACATAGGGGAGCCCCATGTGCAAGGAGTGCGCCCCGTAAGGAGAGCCCACCAGCGCGAAAGAAAGTGCAGCCTGCCAAGGAGTGGCGACACACACACAGAGAGCTGACACAACAAGATGACACAACAAAAAAAAACACAGATTCCTGTGCCGCTGACAACAACAGAAGCAGACAAAGAAGACAACGCAGCAAATAGACACAGAGAACAGACAACTGGGGTGGGGGTGGGGGGGTGGGAAGGGGAGAGAAATAAATAAATGAACTAATCTTTTTTTAAAAAAAGAAAAACTAACAGAGAGAAAGAGAAAGAGAGGGAGAGTATTCTGGTTCAGCTAGTGTGATTTTTTTAAAGTACGTCAACTTGGTTAAAAATTATTAAATCAGTAAGATGATAATAAGTTATTCATTTTTTTGCTTCATGAGATACTAAAAGTTAATAATAGTAGTCCCAAATGACCTTTCAGATTTCACCTTTGAACTTTAGTACACATTCCTCTTCATAATGTTATTGGTAACATTGTAATAAAGCCCTCTAATTTAAGGACTTACATCATCTTGAGGAATTCAGCAAATATTGTATATAAATGCAAATCTGAATATCCATGGGCAATTTATAGCTTTCTACGTCAATGTTGATGGAAATGATTTGAGTAAAGATTGTGGATTAAGCAGGGATAAAATGTCAAGTGGATTGAATAGGGATTAGCTGCTACTGTTTTGGAATCTCAGGCCTTGAGAATGCTGGACTGCCAGACTGCTCTGGCCAGATATTCTGACTCAAAAGATTTCTTAGTTGTCATTTGTTCTCACTCCAATAGCCTATGGTAACTCCAGTAGTAACCTACACTCTGCTCACTTTTTCTCCCCAAAAATCTATGGTAGTCCCTTTCAGGAACAATCCTTGTCTTCTCTCAAACTTGGGAGTCTCCTCTCAGATTTCTCTATTCAGAAATAGGCATTAGCTCAGCATTCTTAGTGGATGATTTGTAGTCTCCCTTTCATCTATTACTGACAGCATTGAAAACCAGATGGCCACAGAAAACTCTATGGTTATGATATTGTAACCAAACTGCATCTTTGTCCATGTGGCTCATTCATTTGGATTTACTATCTTTTTGCTGACACCTCCCCACCTCACCCCTAAGTTATGAACTGTCCATATGTTTGAGCAGTCCTTGTGTATTAAAGAATACAAGCAGATTTGAATATTTGCTGTGGTAGTTTGAGATTACTTATGAATCCCAAAAAGAGAAAGATTATGTCTATAAACTAATCTATTCTGGATGTGATTCCCTTTGATTATATTGGATTCAGATAAGGAGTCCTTGATTAAATTACCTGTTAAGATTAGAGATTTGATTTGACCACATAAGTAAGGTGTGACTCAGGTTGGTGGGTCTTGGTGGGCCTAAATAAATGGACACTCACTCAAGAAAACACACAGGAAGAGAGAGAGAGAGCACTGTCATTTCCGATCCTGCAGCCCCAGAGAGAGATGAGCCATTCAACTGATAGTTTGCAGCTGATATAAAAAGCTCAGACAGACACAAGCCCTATGCCAAGAGAGAGAAGAATCCCTGAACAGACGAACCCTGTAGCTGAGATTGGAAAGGAGCCTCAAGAGGAAAAGGAAGCCCAGGAAGGAGAGACCAGGCAGAGATCAACAACTATCTTGTTCAAACACATGGCAACTGACTTTGGTGAGGAAGCAACCCTGAGTTGGACTCTTTAAGACATTGTAACTGTAAGCTTTCACCCCAAATAAACACCCTTTATAAAATCAAGACTTCTGGTACTTTGCATCAGCACCCCTTTGGCAGACTAATAGATTTGCCAAAAACAAAACATTATAACATTAATATATTGTAATATCATGCCATGACCAACTGAAACAATATAAAAGTTCATTCATTATTTGGGGGAAATTTTAAATTTGCTTAGAATCATGAAATTTCAGAGTTTCAAACAAGTAGCTCCTTAAGTGATAATAACTAAGAATTACTTGTTATTAAAGGAACTAAGCCACATGGATATACATATGAATTTGAATCACATGGAGGGAGCAGATGTATGCTAAAAATGTTCATACTATTACTATATGAGGCCAGTGATACATGTTTGTAGGGATCTCATTAAGTAAACCTTTCTGTTCCCTCCTGTTTTTCCCTCATCCATTTAATTTCTGCTACCTTAAAAACTAAGTGGCCAGTAGAGTACAGTTAGGGAATGGTGTAGTAAGAAAGGCAAGGGAGAGTAGATTTGGGGGGATTGGGGGAATTTTTGAGAACAGAAAAACAATATAGGTTTTTACTGTCACTGAAGAAGTCAGATTGAAAGATTACAAGGAGCTCCTGCTGTGAACTGAGGAGTCAGTGATTTCATTTCAAAAGAAGCCATAACAGACTTCTTTCCAGAGAAGGAATGAATAACTATTTATATAGGGCAAAATTGCCTCACTGCATTCCCAAGAGTGTTACTTTACTTGTTTGTGAGATGGATGTCAGGATGGTTTGAGATATCTGTTCCTATTAAAATGGAATATGGTAGCATTGTTGAGGGTTTTGGGAGAGTACTAGACACCCACTTCCCCATACTTTTCAAAGAGGGACAAAAAGAATTTTATTTCAGTTGGAGGAACTGTCAAGAATATATGTAATAAGGAACTTCCAGAAAGACGGCATCAGAGTAGGTGAGCAGGTCTCAAATATCTCACAAAAACAATGGAGAAGGGAAAAAGCAGTCCAAGCAAACTTCTTTGGGGATAAGCAGTGCTGTGCATCCCCCAGGAGGGCAAGAGACAGAGAGATAAAGAAACTGAAGTGACATCCATGAGTTACTAACCCTTATACAACTGAGAATGGCACCCATCCCTCACCCTTGAGACACATAGCTAGATAAAATCCATTGCTCACTGCAGCCAACTGAAAGGAGAAAAGACACCTTCCTCACTGGCAAAAGGGAAGATGTGGTGGAGAGCAGAGAGTCGTTTCTCTTTAGTGAATTTGGCCAGCAAAGCCTGCTTTGAATCTCAGTTCTGGCCAGACCAGAATCACAGGCAAGTGAACATTTGAAGAGACATCTCTGTGGAAAAGTTTGCCAATAAGCACCACCTGCTGACTGACCAGGAAATTGCAAGGGGAAAAAACACTTTTAGGGCTCTCTTATTCTGATTGCCTGGGAGAACATCTGTGTCCCATTAGTGAGTCCCTGGACTGATTTTGATAACTTAAGCTTGGCAATTTTAAAGATTTAGAATAAGTTATACCAAAAATCAAAGAAAAGCCATGAAACAAAACCACTAGGCAAGAGAGAGAAATTGACCATCAGAGTAAATTCACCTACATATTCAGATGCTAGATAACAGAAAAATTTACAAGACATAATAGGAAACAGGAAAAGATGGCCCAGCCAAAGGAACAAACCAAATATTCTGAAGGGATACACAATTTAAGACACTAATCAATGATAATCACACAAACCTGCATAATCAGTTTAAGGAGTTGAAGGAAAATATGACTAAAGATATAGAGAATATTAAGAAGACAGTGGGTGAGCATAAAGAATAATTTGAAAGGCTGCAAAGAAAAGTAACAGAGTTTATGGGAATGAAAGCCATGATGGGTGAGATTAAAAATACATTAGAGGCATTTAACAGCAGATTTGAACTGATGGAAGACAGAATTAGGGATATCAAGCAGAAACACCTGAACTTGAAAAGACAAGAAAACAGAGAAAAGAAAGGAGAAAATTGAACAGCATCGTGCATGGTATGGGAAATTCTGAGTTTCTGGAAAGCAAGTCTCCAGAGAATAGTGTCCATGTGAGAGTTTAACCAAGCATGATCCAGCCACCCATTTCAAAGGAAGTCAGGATTGGAGATGCAGAAAAGATCTATGAAATGCTCTATTGTACAGTGGTTTGGATCCCTATGAACTACATGCAAGGCCAACAAGTTTTTTTCATAATCTGAATAGACAGAATCACTGCCAACCTGGACTGAAAAGGACAGAGAATGAAAAAAAATTGAAGGAACTATCACTTCAAAGACAGAACTATGGAAACTGAGTCTGGACTGAAGACATCTTTTTGGGCCAAGATAGCAGGCCCACCCATGAGCATGGAAAGGGTGAGCCTGCCCCATCACTTTGAGAGGCAGGCCTCCCACTCCACTTTTCAGGAAGATTGCTGCCCCAGTAGTGCTCTGAGCAGGTGGAGTCTGTACCCTGGGGCTTGTGAAGAGTCTGGCCACCACTTCAATGCATAGAGAAGGTGGAGGCTGTGGCCAGCCTTTATAGAAAATGGAGGCTGTGGTCAGCCTCAATGCATAGAGAAGGTGGTGCTTGGAGAGGGTGGAGCCTTCCTCCCAGTGTTTGAGGAAAGCATAGAAGTATTTTTAAAGTACTTCCTGAATATTTTTCTTCATTTTTTAATTCCCACCCCCCCCCCCCCCTTTGTGGGCTTGTTCGCTCTCTGTGTCCATTTGCTGTGCGTTCTTCCGTGTGTCTGTATTAATTTTTATTTATCCCCCTCCCCCCTTGTGGCTTGCTTGTTGTCTGCTCTCTGTGCCCATGTGTCCTTTTGCTGCATGCTCTTCTGTATTTGTAGTTATCTCCCTTTTTTTTGTTGAGTCACCATGCTGAGTCTGCTCTCCGCGGCATGTGTGGGCCAGGCGGCTCTCCGCAGCTTGCAGGCAAGCCTGCCTTCACAAGGAGGCCCCAGGATGCGAACCCAGGGCCTCCCGTATGGTAGATGGGAGCCCAACTAATTAAGCCACAGCCGCTTCCCCTACCCGAATATTTTTTTAAATTAAACTTAAAATTTTTCCAATGCAGGGTTTCAGAATTATTTGGGACCCATGACCCCTATTTTCCTTCCAATTTCTTCATATGGGTATGGAGTGTTTATCCTACACCTTTCCTTCCATTATATGTCAGAAACAGATCACTTATTTTCTAGATTTCACAGGTCCACAGAGAGAAGGGAATTGTGCTCCAGGGCAAACCATACCCACAATCAATTTTTGTGAGACTTGTCCTAAGCACTGTTTCTGGAATGACTTAAGGCTTTAGGGATATTTTGATGGAATGAAAATATTTTGCACATACAAGGAGCATGTCTTTTGGGGGTCCAAAAAGTGAAGTGTAGTGGTTTGAAACTGTATATATTCCAGAAAATGACGTTCTTAAATTTAATCCATTCCTATAGGTGTGAAACCATTGTAAGTAGGACTTTATGATGAGGTTACTTCAATTAAGGTGTAGCCCACCTCAGTTAGGATGGGTCTTAATCCTATTACTAAAGTCCTTTATAAGAGAATGAGATTCAGAGTGAGAAAGCCACAGGAAGCAAGAAACTGGACATTGATGGAAACTGGAAGAGAAGGGAGAGATCAGGAGACACAGTAATGTGCCTTTGCCATGTGACATTATCACTGTGGGAGGGGAGAAATGATGAATGTTTAAACACCATTTAGGATGGAACTGGATAATTATTCTAAAAATAAATTTCAAAATAATTTTTAAGTCTACCTTGCCCTAGGAGAAAAAATTCTGGGGAAAAAAAAGTGCAATAATTCAGTGCATTTTTTTCTCATCAGAAGAATAGACTAAAACTACAATTGGTGCCTAAGGATGACTATACTATTAAATTTCTATTTAATTTATATATTGATTTATATTCATGTAAAATATATCATATAATATGTATCTTCCTACCATGCAGTATATTTTACACATTGTCAGGTTGTAAGACAGGCTCCATGTCCATGGCTTCTCAGCAGGAATTTGTAACCAAACTAATGGAGACTGAAGGACTTATTCAGTATTGTGAGAAGTTTGTGGTATCAACTAAAAGATTCTGATGCTTGTTTTTGTCTCTAAGTACTTTGAATTTTGATTGGCCTGTATAGTTTAGATCTTCAGCTTAAACTTACAGACCCCGATGTTTACTACTATGGTTAGAATTTACTGTGATATTAGCCTTATTTCTTGGATGACCGAAAAGATATTACCAAATTATTGTATGAAAATAGATTTTATATTATTACAACATAAACGGCCAATTGAAAAATTATTAATCTAAACTTTCTCAAGTTTCTTTGTTGAGAAAATCCTAGTCAAGTGGTTTTAGCATACTCCGTACCGTACATACCCTCTCACCCACCCTCTACCCTACCAGGAATAAAGATTCTCTTGCTGCTCCTGAATGAATGATGTAAATGGGACAACCAAAACCCATCTGACATAAACAGAATTCTGTGGATCTAACTTGTGGATAGCCCATTTGTGAGAAGAGTGTCCTGTCCCCTTCCTTTCCCTGGTGTTCTCAGATGCCAACAACACATCTCTTATACCATCTATGTCCTGCCTTAGGAGTTATGTCAATTCACCTCTTTTTTTACTGGAAGAAAAATTACCTCATTCCTCATTCCTTTCCCTCATTCTTTTTCTGAGACAAAGTAATCCTGGTGATAGCTGTTATACATAAAGGTAAAAAGAACTATGATTTATTACTATTAAGACATCCAAGAATTTATAGTGAAATTAGACCCCAAAAATGAATTCTATTTATTTCTAAAATAGTGAAAACTACAATTTCTTTCAGACTTTTAAAAAAGGCTTTTTCCATTTTTTCTGCTAATTTAAATGTATTTTTCAAATAGTAGAATTCAAAAATAAATATAAAATATTTTTGCCATTCTTAGTTTATGTCATAATAGTGATAGAGCAATTTTTGAAGTGTTTTATTACAAATGCAGTATCTCAGCTATTCCATGTGTTGCACAGGCTTTTGTAGGTGATCCTGGGAACTAGAATATTTACAATGAAGAAACATACTCTTTGTTCCATATACTCTATTTAGGAGTGCAACTTTTTTTTTAAGGGTTACGGGGGATTGGACCAGGGACCTTGTACATGGGAAGAAAGCATTCAACCACTGGGCTACCCCTGCTCCCCAGGAGTCCACTTTTATTACACAACTAAATGACTTACTGATAACTACTGATGTCAGTATACAATTATAAGAGGGATACATTTTATTTTGCATTATGTGTGCTTAGCAACATTGAATACTCTGATTGACAAAACTAAATTCAGGGCTTGTTTACTGGTTACAAATTCTTTGTATCTGATGACATCTTACTAATACCATTTTGTCTTTTCTTGATTGAATTAAATCAAAGACACAATAAAATATTTTGGAATATATAATTAAGTTTTACTTGTGTCTGAATCAAAGAGTATTTTTTTTTTCCTTTAAAGTATTCATTGCTGCCTCTTCTGGCTACCAAGCCTGTTCTCTTATCTTTAATGCATTTACAAATCCACAGAGAAATGATTCTGTATCATCCATGTTATAGATTCTCCTAGATGTACTGGCATAAAAAAAAACAAAAAAAAAAATGAAGGCCCTTTCATTGTTAGTTGATTAAATTGATTCATGCTTCATCTATTATCCTTTTCCATTTTATGTTTAAAGGTAATCAATTAAAGGGTCTTCTTTCTAGCACACACATCAGTATGGCTTATCAACTATGCATTTTACCTTCTGTATATATTTGTAGTTAGATATCAGACTGTTAGTTACATTAAATGGAATGCTTTCAGAAGCTAAAGATTCATTTAGTATTTATTTGTTCTTCAGTGTGATTAAGAAAAGACAGAAATATTTCACCAAGATACATTTATTTTAGTCTGTTAGGATGCCAAAATGCATTATTCTAGAAATGGTTACTTTTACAATGGAGATTTTTTAGCTTACAAGCTTACAGTTCTGAAGCTGTGAAAATGTCCAAATCAAGGTATATCCAAATCAAGGTATATTCATGCAATGCTTTCTTCCCAAAAACTGACTGCAGGTGATCCTAGGCTCCTCTGTCACATGGCAAGGCACATGGTGGCATCTGCTGATCTCTCCCTTCTCTTCCAGGTTTTGTTGCTTTTAACTTTTTACTTCTGTGGTTTTCTCTCTGCTTCTATGGCTTTCTCTCTGCCCTCTCTTTCCTCTGTATTCATCTTGTTTGTAAAGGAGCCCAGTAAGTGGATTAAGACCCACTCTGTATCCTGCTTTACTGAAGTAACCTAATCAAAAGTCCCTTAACTGAAGTAACCTAATTTAAAGACCCCACCTAAAATGGATCAATACCCACAGGAATGGATTAGCTTTAAGAAGATAATTTTCTTGGGTTCATCCAGCTTCTAACCATCACAGCATCTAACTATTCCAAATTATACATTAAGAAACTGGTCCTTTGTTTTATAGTTTAGTATTGCAGGCATAGCACATTGTAACAAAAAGAAAACTTTCTGAGAAACACAATTTATGTTCAGAGAGCCATAATCCATATTGTACAATATGCATCCATATAAAGATAAGAGCATTTGATCAACAAAATATTCACTACTGAGCTCAAATATTTTCCTTGCAGTTAATTAAAGTTAACACTTAAAGTTTAATTAATTAAAGGAGTACTTCCTTGGACCTTTTTTGAAACATTGTCTCTATACCAAAACAAATAAATTAGATAATTTAAGGATAAACTGGTTTCATTAATATCAATAATAAATGAAGACTTCCAACAACTTTTCCCCACCTTGATGTGAAGAAGAGAAAGTAAAATTCAAGATTAGTTCATTTGGGCCTTAGTATATAAAGAAGAGCTACCAATACAGCACATCTGCTACCCACATGAGTTCTGAACCAATTGAGAAATAAATCTAAAGAGAAGGCAGATGGTGGGTAAAATATCACTTTTACTGATGATAAACCTCATTTTGGAGAATCTGACATATCTAAAGGCAGATGAGTTTCCTAATTATGAATATTGAAATTATATTTATTTTTTATTCATTCAGTGTTGGGTTAACAGATGTCCTCATGTGATTGTTTAGGACACATAGCATGGAAGAGCAGGGCAAAATGTGTCCTTCCTGCATACAACTGGCTCCCCAACAAAAAGGAAATGACTCAAGCATCAATGTTAGTGGAGTAACTAACATGAAAAGAAACATTAGGAATGGAGAATAATTTTTCCCACAATAATAATTACATATACTTATCAAGGCACTTTCCTTATTGTTAATGTCATTAGTAAGACTCAGAACATTAGTCCTGGAGCTTGATTTTAAAGTGGTTTTCATCCAATATTTGTATCTGAACAGATCAAATTATTACCAAAATATTACCTAGAAGAAGCTGCAAATTTTTAGTCTAAGTTTAAAATAAAACTGTCTACAATACTTTGGGTACTAGAAAAGATCCCACACATCATGATGCAGTGTTGTTAAACCCATTCTTCATTGGGACTTGCCACAGTATGGGCAACCAGGAGAATCGTTTGCCTAGAGATGTAATTTATGAAGGGCTTCAAATATATACTTTTTATATATTCTCCAAAAGAAACATAAAATCATATGTGATAGAAAAAAATACATATTTCTCATAATTTGAGATTTGTATCTTAGTAACAATATACAATATACTTAGTAACAATATACATAATCCATTAACTTTTTTTATAAATTCTCAAGTTAACTTGTAAATATAAAAATTTTATTTTTGTGTTAAAAGCATTAATTTGTTTAATGTGAACAGGCATGATATGCTATTAATACAGTTCTATTAACTCTTTTTTGTGTGTGACATCTTCATTGTTTAATATGTTGGAAGTATATTCTCTTTTCTGTTGTTTCTCACCAATAGCCCTTATTATTCCACTCACTGATGAGCCTTCATTGAAAACTGTATGTTTCTTCTTGTGCACAGTAAAACTCAGAAAAAAATTGGGGAGAAAAATTACTCATTCTTTAAAATATTAGTTTCAATTTTTATTATTAGTTCAAATGTAGAAAATTCAAGACAGAACTATTATTCATTCAATATTATTAATTAAAACATTTTGTGTCCAAATCTAATCTGTGAATTAGATTTTCAGAGTCCAAAATCAGCAATGAATTAAAAATGTATATTTTCAGGAATGTAAAGTTTATTATTTTAAAAGGAAGAGCAGAAATTAGTTATTTTTGAAGATGAATAGGTCATACCATCATCTGCATGGTTACGGTTTTGAATATAAATGTAATTTCTTACATATAAAAATAGCCATTTAATGAAGAATTGCACCTTGCTCCAAATACGATTTGGAGATTGAAATTCTTTAAAATCATTTACAGCTAATGAAGATACTTATAATTTTCTTTATTTAGTCACTGTGGCAGTTTGGCATTGTTTATAAATTCCAAAAATAGATTTTGGATTATGTTTGTAAACTGATCTGTTATTTTGGGCATGATTAAATTGTGATTAGGGCTTTGATAGGGCCATGTCAGTAGAATATTGAAGAGGGCAGGGACTCACAGAGAAGACATGGCAGAGGACAGAGTTTGGAGTTTTTTATGCTGGAGTTCCAGAAAATAAATACACAGAGAAGCAGATATGCAAGGAAAGAGAGAAGGCTCCATTAATGACAGCAGAGGCCCTGGGAAAAGAAACAAGTTATTTGCCTGATAGTTTATAGCTGGCCTTGCAGAGAAAGCAAAACAGCTGTGCCCGGAGAGAAATGAGCCCCAGGAGAGAGACAAGACTTATCCCAGCCTGCAGCTGATATCGGAAGAAGCTGGGACCATGGAGACTTAAGAGGAAGAGGAAGCCTGAACCCTTGTGGATATCAGCAGCCATCTTGCTGCAGCATGTGGCAAAAGACTTTGGTGAGGGAAGTAACTTACTCTTTATGGCCAGGTAACTGTAAGCTTCTACCCCAAGTAAACACCTTTTATAAAAGTCAACAGATCTCTGGTATTTTGCATAAGCATCCCTTTGGCTGACTAATACAGTCACATAAACTCTATCCCATTTAATATAGATGCAATGAAAACTTTCCATCTAGTTTATAAATTATGATTTAAGAAACCGTTAAGGTATTTGCTTGTTATACTCTGATCATTAATAACCTTAGTGCTTTTTGTCATTAAAGTAAAAAAGCCCAAATCAAACTTTGCAAGAAAGGGTTAGCCATAGTATATGTGCAATTCTTGGATAATGAGGTATTAGATTCTCCAATGTAAGAAAAGTAGATGTTGTTTTCTATAAGTATTTGGGGCACCTGTTTGGATAATGCTACAAAATAAGGGCTAGAAAACTATAAAATGCTTTTTTCAGAATTTCCATAGTATTCAAATATAGCCCTATTTCATTTCACAATAAACAAGGGGAGGAGAAGAGTAAATGATCTAAGAAATAGCCCATGTCCTCTATTAAGTATTCTGCTTTCTAAGTACCATTAGATAATACTTACATTTAGAGTACACACTCCAAACTGAAAAAATATTTGATACTAATAGTCTTTAGTTGCCTTTTCATTCTCTGACTAGAAAATAATAATTTTATCAGTATTTGGACTTGGCACTTCTTTCACTATGATAAGTATATTCATGAGGCATTATTGTCACTGAATTCTTCAACTGTGTTTCCAGAGAGTTATAATAGGATCATGCCAATCCCTTTTCAATATCTCAGCCTATGTGTGACTAAAGGCAAGTAATGGAACAAAGGCTGACTGAATCCAAACCACTGACTGGATACAAAGTGCTTCTGTTAACTCAACTATATATGGAGGAAACCTGTCACCTTAGTCACAGTCATAAAGTGGTTTTATAAAATGGCCAGTGGATAATGACAGTTGCCTAATGGACTACCTTCTCATGTAAGATCTGACGCAACTAGAATTTATTTACAATATTTTCAGGTAGTGCTGCATTCTGAATCTAAGACATTTACTCCACCTCTCTGGCTACTGCTGTACCATCTCTTCCTTGGACTAATGCAATTCTTTTGCTCAAATATAATCCATTTTCCATATAACACCAGACTGATGTTTTTTAAACATTTCTTCACTCCTGCTTAAAGTCTACAGTAACTTTCAACTGCACTAAAATCCAATCCTACATGATCTGGCTGCCTTTCTGCTCCTCTGATACTACAACATGGTTTCTACCATGGAATTTCTGCATGTCTTTCCCCTTGTCTTTTCTCCCTTCTCTTTGTAAAGTGATCTCTCAGTCCAAATACCCCATCTTCACATCAGTCATCCTTGTAAACTCTCTGTCTCTTGCATTGTCTTCAGAGTACTTATCATTATGTCATTATCTTCTTTGCTTAAATGTCTTCTTTCTCACTGAATGAAAATATAAACTCCAAGAATGTATGGATATTTGTCCCTAAAAGAATGCCTAGCACAAAAATGGAAACTCAATAAAAATTCATTATATGAATGAATCTCCAAAGTTGATTTCCTTTTTTTTTTCTTCTGGCTAGAAACTGACATTTTGGTGAAACCTTCAAAATTCATCAAGTGTCTCTTTATAATACATTAACAAAGAATTCAAGACTAAACTGGAAGTCACCTCCTTTTAGTTTAAATATTTAATGCTTATGTTTTCAGTCCTTCTAAAATTAAAAAGTACAAAAAAATTCTGTTTTGCCAGTGTAAGGATAACACCAGAATATCTGCCTTGTGTTCAAATCCAACTACTAAAACAAAGGAAATATTAATGCTTTGTGCAATGAAGTACATAGGTTTTTTCCTTAAGCATTTACATAGCACCAATTCTAATCATTGTAAATTTACAAACAACAATGTATTGAGAAGAGGAAGAGGCAAAAGGCAGTATCTTGCTTCATTGCAGTGGAATAATAGTTATAATTCTTGTTTCACTCATTGAGCAGGCATCCACACAGGTCTTCTTTCTAACTATGCCCTGACTACATAATCTCCATAGTAATAATAATAGCCTTATGCACAAAGGAAAACCACAGAAACCTCTATTCAGGTCATTTGAGCATCACACATTGAACAAGAGCTATTCACAAGACTCAGCTGCCCAAGTAGAAGAGCTCTGCTGGATCCTTAACTATACGCTTGATACTTGCTACAGTACTCAGCAGTAAATGAAAAATAAGCATATAAAGTAGATTTTTTAAGCATATAAAACCATCAGTGAATGAACAGGTTTTGTTTAAAAAGTTCATTTCCAAGCTAGTCAATTTTTTTTACTTCAAATTTTTAAAAAACAAGCATGCATACCGTACAGGATTCCCATACATTGCCCAACCACCAACAATTTGCATAGTATTGTTGTAACACATTTGTTACAAATGACGAAAGAGCATCATCATAATATTACTGCTATCTATAGTCCAAAGCTTATATTAAGTGTTTTTTTCCCAGGAAGCATGTTATTAATAACACCATGTATTAGTATTGTGTATTTGTTGTAGTTCATGAGAGAACATTCTCATATTTGTAATGTTAACCACAGTCCATCATTCACCATGAGGTTCACTGTGTTACATGGTCCTTACCTTGTACAGTATATCCAAAGTGTACACGCAGTGGCTCTCAGTTTCATCAAAGAGTTGTGCTATAATCGTTCGATCCATTTCAGAATGCTTTCATTACTCCAAAAAGAAAAATCATATACTCCCTTATTCCCCCCTTCATTGACACTTATCATTGATATAGTACCTTCTTTGTTGATGTTGTAAAAATATTACAAAATTTTTGTTGACTATATTCTATATGTTACATTAGTTGTATATCCCCCATGTATCTCCATAATCTTAGGGCCTTAGAATAGAGGAACATTCTTGTATTTGTACTATTAACCACAATTGTCATCCACCACTAAAACCACTATGTTATACAGTCCATAGATTATCTTCTAGCTTCCTTTCAATTGACAACAACCTCCCTAGATTCCCATTTTGGCCACATTCACATTTATAAATCAGCAGTGTTAGTTATACTCATTATAATGTGTTACCATCAATTCTATCCATTTCCACACATTTGCAATCCACCTTATTAAACATTCTACATATTCAGCATCAGCTTCCCCTTCTCAACCCACATCTCCTAATAGCCTATACTCTATAGTTTTACTCCATGAGTTTACTCATCATATTTAGTTCATATTAGTGAGACCATACAATATCTGTCCTATTGTGGCAGGCTTATTTCACCCAACATAATGTTCTCAAGGTTCATCCATGTTGTCATATGCATCCCGGCTTTACTTTTCTTACAGCTGAATGGTATTCCATCATATGTATATAACACATTTTGCTAATCCATTTATCATTTAATGGACACTTGAATTGTTTCCATCATTTTGCAATTGTGAATCATGCCACTATGAATATCAGTGTGCAAATATGTTTGTATCATTGCTTTCAGTTCTTCTAAATATATTCCCAGTAGCAGGATTGCTGGGTCATATGGCAGCTCTGTATTTAGCCAAACTATGTCCCACAGAGGCTGCACCATTTTTCATTGCCACCAACAGTGAAAGAGTGTTCCTATTTCTTCACATCCTCTCTAGCACTTGTGGTTTTTGTTTTTTTTTTTTAATAATGGCCGTTCTGTAAAGCATGAAATGATATCTCATTATAGTTTTGATCTGCACTTCCCTAGTAGCTAATGATGTTGAGCATCTTCTTGTGTACTTTTTAGTCATTTTTATTTCCTCTTTGGAAAAAAAATCTATTCGTGTATCTTGTCCATTTTTAAATTCGATTGCTTGTCTTTTGATCTCTTTACATAAAATGGAGGTCAAGATTTTTATCGGATATGTGGTTTCCAAAAATTTTCTCACATTGAGTAGGCTGTCTCTTCACTGGAAGCACAACAGTGTTTAATTTCGAGGAGGGCACCTTTATCTATTTTTTTCTTTCACTGCTTGTAGTTTAGGGTAAGGCTTAAGGAAGCATAACCTACCATAAGACCTTGATGATATTTACCTAAAATTTCTTCTTGTAATTTTATGGTTGTAGGTTTTATAGTTAAGTCTTTGATGTACTTTGAGTTATTTTTTGTATAATGTGTAAGATAGAGGTCCTCTTTCTTTCTTTCAGCTACAGATATCCAGTTCTCCCAGCACAATTTGTTGAATAGACTGTTCTGACCCAGCTGGGTGGGTTTGACAAGCTTGTCAAAAATCACTTGACCATAGATATGAGGGTCTATTTCTGAACACTCAATTTTGTTCCATTGGTCAACCTATCTTTATGCCAGTACCATGGTGTTTTTACCACTATAGCTAAATAATATGCTTTAAAATCAGCAAATGAGAGTCCTGCAACTTCATTCTTCATTTTTAAGACATTTTTGGCTATGTGATGTCCCTTATGCTTCCAAATAAATTTGATAATTAACTTTTCCATTTCTGCATTTAGCATTGATATATGTATTTTAATGTCATCCATTGTGTCTTTTATTCCCATAGCTCTATTACTCTTCTCTTCAGGCCTTCAAATTATTCTTTATGCTCACCCAGTATCTTCTTAATATCTTTTATCTCCTTAGCCATATATTCCTTCAACTCCTTGAATTGATCTAGGAGATTTGTGTGAATATCATTGATTAATTGTCTAAAATTCTGTGTCTCATCAGAATTTTTTAGATGTTCCTTAGGCTTGACCGTATCTTTTTATTTCTTAGTATGACTTGAAATTTTTTGCTGATGTCTAGGCATCTGATTATGTTGGCACATTTACTCTTATGGTCTTGCCTAATGGTTTTATTTCACTGTTCTTCTTTGATTTTTTTGGTTCAACTTATTCTAAATCTTTTAAATTGCTCAGACTGAGTTATCAAAACAGGGCCATGGATCTAGTAATGGGCCACAGACTAGATCCAGAGAAGTCATGGGGCATGAGACTACAAAAAGCGTTTATTCTTCTTCCAGTTTCCTGGCCTGCCAGCAGGTGGTACTCCTTAGAGAATCTTTCTACAGGCGTGTCTCTTTCAACCTCCATTTGTTGCCTAGATTCAAAGCAGGTTCTTCTGGCCAAACTCACTAAAGAGATACCACTCTCTGCCTTCCACCACATGCTCTCGCTTGCCAGGCAAGAAGACCTCCATTCCCCTCTCAGTTGGCTGCCGTGAGCCACAGGATGTACGGAGGCTATTTGCCTTGAGGGTGAGGGAGGGGTACCGTTCCCAGCCCCAGGGGCCAGAAACTTAGAGTTTTCATTTCGGCCTCTCCCCTTAAGGAGTCATTGATGTGTTTTAAATCTGGATGGTAGAATTAGTTTTGCTGCATTGTATTCCTGTAACATTTTGGATATCAAACTTAACTAAATGCAAAGCTCCTACTGAAGGCTTGGCCTCCTTAGACTAGCCAGCAGTGGGAAAGGGAGCTAGGCAATGACATCCGATTTCTTGGTCTTACTCTTTCCTGGTACACATAAACAAGCTCAATTTTGAAATATATACTTGATGTATGAATTTGGGGTAACAGTTTTTCATGATTACAAAGTCACTGACATAGAACTGTTTAATGATGTCATCAGCAATCTCAAGAAAAATTCACAATCTTGAGATCTTGACATTAATAACCCTTTTAATTTCAAATAACTGTAAGAATTTCTCCTTCTACATAAGCTGAAATTTAGAGAGTAGGTAGTTTTGATACCTTTAATTTGTAGAAGCATAGAATTCAATCATCACCCTCAAAGTCCCCACTGACTTTGCTACTTAAATAGGGGCCAGGGAACAACAATATGATGCATCAGCATCATCTAGGAGATTTTTAGAAAGAGAGAATGACTGTCCTGACTCATACCTACTGATTCAGAATCTGTCTTTTAACAAGCTTGCCAGGTGATTTCTTTACACATTAAATCTTGAGAAGCATGGCTCTAGAATTTTATTCACATATGCATAGGAAATCTCATTTCAATAGTTGAACAAGTTTAGTTGCATTTGTTTTTGTTCAATTTCATTCAAGTTAATAATTCTGCTTTTCCAATATGTTGCTATTTAATACTGAGTTCTAAAAACCAATTCAGGAGAGTTGAACAAATCAACATTTTTAAAATTTCCTATTTTCAAAATTTTCTTCTCACTTCCCTTCAGTGGACCTATTACTTCCATATTCCTATTTAAAATGCACATTGTACAAATAACTGTATTTTAATGTCTTCCTGGAATATGGATATAGCAGTTTGATATTATTGATGAATTCCAAAAAGAAATACTGCATTATGTTTTTAAACTGGTCTTTTCCTCTGGGCATATTAAATTATATTGTGCCAGTAGGGTATTATGTCCCCACCTGTTGGGTGGGGACTCACAGATAAAAGACATGGAAAAAGACAGAGTTGGAAGAGATTTTAATGTTGGAGTTTTGGTGTTGGAGTTTGATACTGAAGTTTTAAACTGGAGCCCTGGGAAGTAAGCACCCAGAGGAAAGAGAAGCAAGGCCTGGGAAGAAAGGAAACCTGAGCCTGGAAATAAGCAAGCCCCGGGAAGAGAGAAACCCAGGAAGCCTGAACCCTGACAGACATCAGCAGACATCTTGCTCCAACATGTGGAAGTAGGCTTTGGAGAGGAAAGTAACCTCTGCTATGACCTGGTGTCTGTAAGCTCTTACTCCAAATAAATACCCTTTATGAAAGCCAACAGGCTTCTGGTATTTTACATCGGCATCCCTTTGACTGACTAATACAATAGATAATATCATTTCTAGAATCAATCACTGAACAATTTATTTGTGATAGAAATGAAAAATGTTGTATAAAAAATGAAAAGAGGGATTGAGCATGACAAGGTACTTTTCCATTTATCTTAAGGAAAGATGGCACTTTTATAAAGGACATTTGATAATGTTCTTTTAATTTGGTAAAGGAAGGTTTCAGAATTTATTCTGGAGCAAATTCTGAGTCAAAAGAATTAAGATGTTTCAAATCATATAATCAATTTTGGTTTGGAGTCTTGGTCCTTGTACTAGTTTTCTATTTGTGGCTATAACAAACTACCACAAACTTAGTGGCTTAAACTAACACAACTTTATTATCTTAGAGTTCTGTGAGTTAGAAGTCTAACACAGGCTCACAATTCTAAAATGAAGATGTTGGCAGGACTGTGTTCCTCCTGGAGGCTCTAGAAGATAATCTATATCCTTTGCTTTCTGTTTCTAGAGGCTGCCCATATTCCTTTACTTGTGGTCCTTTTCTATCTTCAATAGACTATCTGGCAACAGCCAGCTGAATCTTTCTCATGCCATATCACTATAAACTGACTCTTTAGCCTCCTGCTTCTACTTTTAAGGGCCCATGGGCCCACCTTAATAATCTGGGGTAATCTTCCTCTTTAAAGATCAGCTGATTAGCAACTTTAATTCAGTTGCAACCTTAATTCCCTTTGCCATGTAACACAAGTTATTCACTTGTTCTAAGGATTTGGATGTGAACATTTTTGACGGTTCATTATTCTGATTACCACAGTCCTTATAGGGAAGTGTGGGTGCCGTGGATTGGGAAGAAAAGTAGAGAAGGAATTCTGGGCAGAGATTAGGAGAGGATAGCCCCTGCAAAATGTGGCAGATTATGATATCAAGAGAATGATAACCAGTGAGAATTTCCCTGTAGTAGGGATTGATGGGCAATGAGACTTTAAACTGGTTTTTATCAAGGTTTTTAGTATTTTACTTGAGGTTAATTCCTGTTGTACACATTTATGCATTTTTACATTAAACTAACGTTTAATGAAAAAAATCTGTTGTGTCAGGTGTCTTCTGGAAGAAGGAAAATGGGTAGGTAAATCTGTGTTCACCCAGCCTGAAACAAGGCCAGGCTCAAAGCAAAAAACAGCTGTAGAATGAAGATGATGAGAAAAGTTGGGCGTTAAGCCAGGAGATGAAATTCACATCAAGAGACAACAGGGAGATCACCTCTATCTCCAAATCCCGCTGCCTAGAGGGGTTCAAAGAAAGTACGTCTATGACAATTCATTTCAACTAAGTCCAAGTGACTACTGATTCATCAAATAGAGATTGAGTCCCTCATTATGGATTAGGCACTGTGATACCAAGTCAAATAGACATGTTTCTAACTTCAAAGTGCTTGCAGTCCAGAGGAAGAGATGACAAATGAATCTTATTACAGGACAAAATGTGCATAGAGAAAAGCACAGGGAGCATATGAGAGCAGAAGGAGAAACTTCCAAATCATATTGCACATGACAAGAAAGCTCTGCAGAAATGATTTGAACTACATAAAGAATTTATACTAGGAGTATATACGTAGGTTGAAAGAGGAAGATGAGCATTTCAGAAACAGCAAACATCAAAATGCACAAATGCATAGTCATAATATACATACCAGAGACATACTCCAATTTTATATTTGCTGCCCCTTTATCTTTCCTCACAATTTTCACAGTGACACAGCATTTTTCTTCAGTAAAAGCAGACCCTCTGTGCTCTGATCCTATCCATTTCTAGCACCCAAAATTCTCTCCGATACTACATTGATTGTCCTTTTCCCTACTTGAGTCTTCAATTTTTCCCTCTCTTCTTGTTCCTTCTTTTCTGTACTTAAAAAAGCTCTCAATTATCTCCCATTTTTAAAAAATTCCTCTCCCAGCCCCACAGCTCTGTTTACATACTGCCTTCTCTGTCTTTTCCTTCACTGCCATACTTTATGAAAGGACTGTGGAGACTAGATCTTTCTACTTTCTAATATACCACTTACCCTCAATCTCTAGCTATTCAAGTTCCAAATGCCCCCATAAATCTCCCTCTGTCTTTACCAAGAACTTCTTGGCTGCAAATCAATGAACATGTTTCAGTCATTGTATTAGATTTCTAGGGCTGCCACAACAAAGTAACACAAACTGGGTGGTTTCAAGCTATTAGAGTTTCCCCTTACAGAGAGCCTGAGATAATAACAATGGAAACTAGTAATGGTTATCCTCATTTCTTTCTTCTCCCCGCCCCCCCAAAATCAATCCTTTTACTCATTATAACACCTCTACTGATAGTATTGCTGCTGCTTCTTTTTGGTCCTTGTCTCTTATAGCTTCTCGTCCAATTCATAGACCAAATTGTACAATCAACAACTGTGAATGGCATCTTTTTGCTACATGAATGCAAATACAAACCTCTTCAGGACCAGAAATCAGAACCCACTTCATGGAACGGAAGGGAACCCTTCACTGCCCCATAACAACAGGAAGTAGCAGACTGAGATGACATCCTGAATACCCTCACCCTTCCATTTTGCCCAGTATTCCCATTACTTAGGTCCTTTGTCATATATATAATCAAAGAATTAGGAATATTAGAGGTTTCCCCTTATAAGATGTGCAATGATTAACAGGTCATAAGGCCATGACTCAATTCCCCCATGACATAAATTGAAAAAAGACAGCCTCCAACCTACATGACTGATTGAGCAAACCATAGTGAACATCTCCTCCTAAGAATGGAAAAAGGAGCCATATAACAGTGGGAATGAAGCAAATAAGGACCTTCATCCCTTCCAGGCTGAGGTGCCACCAACCCCTCCCACATTCCAAGAATTTCCCACCTCCTAGCCCACTACCCTCTAGCTATATATGGGAAGAATTCACATTTACAGCCCCTTATTGGTACCAGGCAGTACTCGGTCTCAAAGCCCCTCCCCATGGACCAATGTTTCCCCAATTATTGACGTACTGTATAAAGTCATATCCACCACTTTCTGAAGGCAGAAGGCAGGCTGAAGTTTAATCTTTAGAGCACCTCCACTTGGAGAACTTCTGAATAAACTTCCTGCCTGCAATCATCAGTCTCCATCTCCCAGTGAATGCTGTTTCTCCAATATTAACAAAGAAATTTACTCTCTCATGGTTCTGGAGGCTAGAAGTCTAAAATCAAGGTTTCAACAGGACCCATGCTCTCTCTGAAGGCTCTAGGGAAGAATTCTTCCTTGCTCCTCCCACCTTCTGGTGGTTCCTGGTAAACCTTAGTTGGATTGTAGACACATAACTCCAATCCCTATCTCCCACTTCACATGTCTTCTCCCTGTCATCATATGACATTACCCTCTCTGTGTCTCTTTTTCTCTTCTTATAGAGTCACCAGTCATATTGGATTAGGGCCTGCCCTAATTCAGTGTGATCTCATCTTAATTTGACCCCATTTACAAATAAGGTCATACACATTCAGTGGGGGTAAGAACTACAAAATTTCTCCAATTCAAGCCATACCAGTCATGAATTTCATGAATTCTCTTACACCTCTGACATGATGCTAACTTCCTTCTGGGAATACTCTCTTCCCCTCTCTTCTGGGATAACTCAAATTCTAATCTTCCACTTTCCTAGTCAAGGTTCCATCTCTTTTTCAGCTGCTTCTTCCTGTAACTCTCCAATAAGAATCAATGTTCTAAAACCCATTCATATACACTTATTAGTGTAAGGGTATTTCGATGAAACATATTTCTCATATAGAAATAATATTTGAATGTCTTAGAATTCACACTAAATGAAGTCAACCTACGAAAGGTACTTCTAAGTGTTGCTTCAAATGACTGCCATTATTCTCAGCCACATTTTCAACAAGGCATTTCTGTTACTGATATTCTATCAAAGCAAACACGCCAACTCAATTTGAAAAAAATTCTGTTCAATTAGAGTATGGGAGCAGGATAGTGCAATGGAGAGGAGAGGGTAGAAAGTGAGTGTTGTTATAAACTTCACTTTAAAGTTCTTATTGACTGGCATAAGAATAATGAAATATAACCAGGTAATGATATTTAAATTCAACTCCTCTTTTTTCAAAAGAAAAACAATTAAATTTCAACATCAAATGAACTACCATCTCCACTTCCCCTGAAATGACTGAGGTTGATATTTTTTAAAAATAGAAAACATCCTGGAAAAAAAAGTCTGGAGTATTTTTCTGGTGCAGAGAAATATTTCACTATTTACAAGGTTCTACCACAGCCCTCTGCCCACACAAAGAGTGGTTTTGAAATAATAGTTATTTTCTTAAGGAAAATAAAGTGCTTACACAGAGCTAGCCAAAACAAGTATCTAAAGATTAAGAAGAAATAGTAAATAGGGTGCCTTGCACAGGGAATACAGGATGAATGAATGGAGATTCTAGGTTTGAGTAATGCAGCAATACTCTGATGACTACAGAGTTACTGCACCTATGCTATAGAAACTTGATTAAGTAGACATCCTTGTAGGTGTAGGAGAAATAGTCAAAATGATAATTTAGTATTTACATTTGCAGAAGTTTACAGAAATGTGCCAGTCGATGGTTCAGACTAAAGATGAATGACACTTTGCTTAATTAATATATTCCCCCAAATGCTTCAGAAGTTACTTTTATTTTGTAATAGTCATCATTTTTTAATGTTGCATATAAACTTAATTTGTTATGAAAACCTTGGCTCTTTGAATTTGAAAATTTCTAGTCTAACGTATTTTATAAGTTTGAATTCTTTTATGTCTGTCCCAAACTAAGTCCTCTTTTTTATAATTTACATTGAAGTAGAATTTCAGGTGAGGGCTTGGTTTTAGAATCACCTTGTAATGTGAAAAATTACATATACACAACATTATCCTCAAAAATCCCTTACACTGCCTGTGAAATATAGTACACAGCATTTTGAAGCCACATTAGAATATAATTTACCATCTCTAGAGTCCAACACAGCAAATTTCTCCCTCAGCCTTGGACCAGATTTTTGTTCCTTAAGGAAAATATTAGCTGGCTTATGTGTAGGACCACTGCTGTATAATGAAAAAACTTGGCTGGTCTTTGTCCTCAGTTCCTAGGAAAGCAACTTATGAATCTTTGGAATTTCCTGTGATAGGAGTGTCTTTTGTTCTTCCTGGTGGGTCAGCACCACACCTAGTAGTTACAAGGTGGCCAGTCATACCTGCAGTCTTAGGGTGGGGCCTGGCCACACTAGAAGACCAACCATGTGATTAAGGGGTTGAGGCTTTGAGGTCATGTCAGCCTACCTTCCTGACATCTAAGATAAGAGGGAGCTGTAGATTGAGTTCAACCAGATGGACAATGACTATCAATCATGCCTAAATAATGGAACCCACATAAACTCTGGACACTCAAAGAGCTTCCTGAAGAGCTTCCATGAGTGATAAGAAACATCTCTGTGCCAGGAGAGAGGGTAATATGTCTTATCCTTTTGTGGACAGGGAATGAAAACTTGCATTTGATACCCTCCCAGACACAAACTTTTGTGTTTCTTCTTTTGGTTTCCTCTTATTTATATGATTTTCATATAGTAAACCTATAATCATAAGTACAGCACTTTCAGTGAGTTCTATGAGTGGTTATAGCACATTATCAAATCCAAAGGGGTGGTGGCGACTACTGATTTTGAGGTCAGTTGGTCAGAAGTTCAGGACCAGCTGAACTTGTAAATGGTGCCTGAGTGTGGGCAATCTAGTAGAAGACTGCCCTTAATACGTGGAGTATAACCTGAGTCCAGAATTGAATTGGATTGAGCTACTGCAATATTTGCAGTTGGTGTCAGAAGTTGTGTGGAAGCTGGGAGAAGTTTCTGTAAAACCTTATAACCACATTGCAAGAAAAATATATATGCTTAAACATTAGAATCACACTCATCATAAGAGGCATAAGAGAACTACTGAGAAAATGCCCTATGAAATCACCCAACTCATTTTTTTACCCACCTTGTACTGAACAACTTAATTGTATTGTGTTTGATGATACTAACATATTTTCTGAATTGCCTAGGCATCAAACAGGTCATTTTCATGAGTTATGTTAAAAAACCCCTTCATTCCTCATCTTGTCTATGAGCAGTAGTTCTTGATGGAGGACAAGTACATTGGACAACGTCTAGAGACATATTTGATAAATATAAACTGAGGAAAAGGATGATACTGTCATATAGTGGGTAAATGCAAGGACATTGCTAAATATCCTATATTGTACAAGACAACTCCCAGGGCAAAGAATTGTCTGGCCCACTAATGCCAAGGTTCAGAAACCCTGATCTAGCAAGTCAGAGACACCCTGAGCTTTCATATTCCTTGACCTAGGATGAAACATAGCTACTTTGACAATAATTATATATTATCTGCTTTCAACTCTCTTTCTTCTCTCTTTAATTTCTTCCAGATGTAAATTTTTCTCCTTGGGGAGTGTATTAGTTTCACAGCTGTTAAAACAAATACTATACAAAGGCTGGATTAACAATGAGAATTTATTGGCTCATGATCTCAGAGTCTAGAAGGCTTGCCTTCTCCTGGAGTCAACATCTTCTAGCTGGCCAGCAATCTTTGGGGCTCCTTGGCTTTTCCTTCACATGGCAATGCACAGACTGATGTCTTCTCCTTTTACTTCCATGTTCTGTTGACCCACAGCTTCTGGCTGCTTCCATGGCTTCTGTGGTGGTTTCCGACTGTGTATACACCAGAAAAACATGTTCTTAAATCTAATCATTTCCTGTGGATGTATGTTCATTTTAAACAGGAATTTTAATGAGGTTCCTTTAGTTAAAGTGTGTCCCACCTCAATCAAAATGTGTCTTAATCATATTGTTAGAGTGTCCGCCTACCTTATGGGGGGTCCAGGGTTCAAACCCAGGGCCTCCTGGCCCATGTGGTGAGCTGGCCCATGAGCAGTGCTGCTGCACACAATGAGTGCCATGCCATGCAGGGGTGTCCCCCACATAGGGGAGCCCCATGTGCAAAGAGTGCTCCTTGCATTGAGCTGCCCCGTGCAAAATAAGTGCAGCCCACCCAGGAGAGGTGCAGCACACATGGAGAGTGACACAGAAGATGACACAGCCAAAAGAGACACAGATTCCCTGTGCCACCAAGAATGTAAGCAGACACAGAAGAACACACAGCAAATGGATGCAGAGAGCAGGCAACAGGAAGAGGGTGGAGTGGGAGAGAAATAAATAAAATAAATCTTTTTAACAAATTATATTACTGGAGTCCTTTGTAAAAGAATGAAATTCAGACAAAGAGAAAAAGCAACAGGAAGCAAGCAGCTGAAACAGAACCCAGAAGAGAAGGAAGAGAACAAGAGATGTTGCCAGGGAAGCAGACTTGACCCAGTGGATAGGGCATCAGTCTACCACATGGGAGGTCCACGGTTCAAACCCCGGGCCTCCTTGACCCATGTGGAGCTGGCCCATGCGCAGTGCAGATGCGCACAAGGAGTGCTGTGCCACGCAGGGGTGTCCCCTGTGCAGGGGAGCCCCACGGCAAGGAGTGCGCCCCTTAAGGAGATCCGCCCAGTGCGAAAGAAAGTTCAGCCTGCCCAGGAATGGTGCCACACACACGGAGAGCTGACGTAGCAAGATGACGCAACAAAAAGAAGCACAGATTCTGGTGCCACTGACAACAACAGAAGCGGACAAAAGAAGTACACGCATCAAATGGACACAGAGAACAGACAACTGGGGGGGGGGAGGAAGGGGAGAGAATAATAATAATAATAATAATAATAATAATAATAAAGAGGTGTTGCCATGTTGCTACGTGCCTTCCCATGGGACAAGCTCAGGACCAAGTGTCACTAACAGGCAGCCCCAGAAAGCCACAGTCTTGGGGAGAAAGCATTGCCTTGATGATGCTGTGATATGGACATCTTCTGGCCTCAAAACCATAAACTAATAAATTCCCATTGTTTAAACTAACCCATTTCATGGTATTTGATTAAGCAGCCTAAGCAACGAAAACAGCTTCTCTTTCTCTGTCCAATTTCCTTGGCTTCTATGTCTTCAGACATATCGGATTAACTTCTATCTTCACTCTATTTGCGTACACCTTATCTAATAATGTCTTCAAAGGTCCTATTTACAATGGGTTCACACCCACAGGACAAAGGGTTAGGACCTGAACTTGCCTTTGGTGGGGAACATGATTTACTCCAGAGGGAGTAGTAAAGATTTTCTCACCCATTATTTATATTTCTTTTCATGACCATAGTAAGTGCTGTGTGTTCAACTAGGGGCCCCAAGTTGTTTAAGAATACACTTGACAGAGGATACTCTACTCAATAGGAAAAGAAGCTTGATGCTTCTTTGGTGATGGTCATTTGCCTACTTAAGAAAGGTAAGAAAGACCAAGATACCTGCAAACCTGTCTCAGAGACTGGTGTATGGTAGACATCTTATTAATTTTTTTCATTCCCTAAGTCATTAATATTTAGAGTAGCTATTAGCTGTGACTTTAATTTTACTTATAACCATCTTTAACACAAAGGAAAAATAATCAGACCATGTTGTTAAAAATTAATTTCTCAGAAAGAAATTTATAGGTGCCTCCAGAAGTAGGCATGTTTACAAAGATAGCAAAACTGTAGAAAATTCTAAAACTATGACTCATATAATTATAAATACTTAGATGATAATCAGAAGCACCTTAAGCAGTCTAAGTATCCTTACCAATGAAGTATTAAAGACAAATAGTAAGATAGAAAACATATTGCTGGAATTTTAAATGTGTTCTGTTAAAATTTATTTTAAATGTTTAAAATCTTTTAAGATCCATAATAACTAATGAATGACTTTTAAAAGTTTGCCATTCTATACAGAAATTTGTTGAGTTAAAAGGAAAGATTACAATGCAAAACATCATAACAATTCAAAGTATTGCATTAGCATATTTAAACATTCCATCCTCCTTATGTAATATAGTATAATGTAGGCCTCTCAACCTGCAGCACTCCTGCAAACCATGTCTGAGGTTGTATATTTATTTATCTCATTTCTGGTTGTCTTCTTTCTTAATAATCTCTGTACTCTCTTGCCTACCCTAAAAAAAAAATTCATCTGTATGCCTCCATTCTGTAGTGCCCAGTGAGCATATAATAAATATTTAATGAATTATTGCATACCTTTCCACATGAGGTCCTGGAACCTCCGAGATGTTCCCTGACAAGCCAGATTCTAGGTATTCATGACCTCATCAGCTGCCACCACCGCCACCACCATCTTTACCATCACCATCACCACCTCCACCACCTTAACTACCACCATCTTCACCACCACCATCACCATCTACCACCACCAGCACCACTACTCCTCTCCCCATCCCAGAATAATTACAATTATATCAGTCTTGAATTCTACTAGAACCTCAGACAGGGGTTGGATTTAACCATTGACTAAGTCAAATAATTGCCATGGACATATCAGATGTTCACATTGAATTCTAAAATATTGCACAAATATTTGCATGTTCTTAGATTAGATGGCTTTTCTAATCATGGGACTAAACACATAAACCATAAAGGAAAGTACTGATTTGATTACATAAAAACCAGCATGCTTGTCATGAAAGAAATTCACAAACAAAAATGAAACAAACAAAAACTAAAGAATTATTTGTCTCATATGTGTGACAAATGGTTAATAAAGTATTCTTACAAAACAGTAAGAGTAAGGGTGGATAGAGTTACCATTTACCAATATAGCAAAACATGCAGAGAATTAGGTTTGGGAGTAAAACCAAGAGTTTTACTCGGCATGCTAAATTTGAGATGGCTGTGCAACATACAAGAAGAGACATTAAGTAGGCATGTATATAATATTTATATAACTTAATGGACATTCCGATGATTCTTTGCTATTAGGAGATTTTTGTTTGTATTTAAGATATACTTTTCTTTTTTTGGAGGTACTGGGGATTGAACCTGGGACCCCGTATGTGGGAAGCCAGCACTCAACCACTGAGCCATATTAGCTCCCCTGAGGTGGTTTTTTCATTTGTTTGCTTTTGTTTTAAGGAGGCACTGGGTAGCAAACCCAGGACCTCTCATGTGGGAGACAGGCACTCACCTGCTTGAGCCATATCTGCTCCCAAGAGTTTATTTTTAATATGCCATGAGAATCTGTATTTTATATTTTCCAAACTACTTTTCCAGTGGCATCTAACAACTTTTCCAAAAGATTCCTTTCATCTTTCTGATATAATTAAAGATGCTGGACATAGTTCTATCCTCCTCTTTTTGAAGATAATAATAATGACTTTGTCATATTTCTTTATTTAATAAAGGAAAAGTTTACAAATATCAGAAATTTAGTTTTAAAACATTTCTTAGTTTTGAGTTGCATCAGCATTTTACGGGCTTATGAAAAAAACATTTGAACATGCAGCATGCTGATAAGCATATTGCTGCAGAAGGAAGTGGGAAAGAGAGGGAAAGCAACTGCTGTATTTCTCCATTGGCCCCAAAAGTATTCATTTTCCAAAAGGATACATCAAAATGAAACTCACAATAGTTGTTCTGAAATTTTTAGTTCAATGTAGGACTAAAGTAATCAGTTATTAGACAACTGTTTTTTCCTAAAACAAACAACAAAAATGTGAACAAGAAACTAATTCTGCCTATATTTGTATAGTTGTTTATATAACGTTAGAGGGGTCAGTCAATGGTTAAGGAATGTTTTAAAACTAATAACTACTTTCACTTTAAGAGAAGTTTCACCTCCCTCCCCAGTATTTAACATGAAAGAATGGATTTTTTTACATTTACGTCTTATGTATTTGAAGCATCATCAATAACTTATTTTGGAGCAAAAGTATTGCTCCAAAATACTTTTCAATTTCATAATACCATCATATCCTGTTACCATGGAATAGAGACATTTAGATTCTAGGAAGCAAAGGTTCTTTGTGAAAACAATATTAAGTTAAAGAAGTATAAAATGAGACACAATGCTAGAT
Source organism: Dasypus novemcinctus (assembly GCF_030445035.2). Taxonomy (NCBI): domain Eukaryota; kingdom Metazoa; phylum Chordata; class Mammalia; order Cingulata; family Dasypodidae; genus Dasypus; species Dasypus novemcinctus. The sequence continues at coordinate 132,405,610 of NC_080676.1, forward strand.
TTCTGGACCTCATAAAAAGAGTGAACATGTAGGAAAAATTACCTACTGTCTTATGGAAGAAATAATGACCTGCTGATTTTTAGTTTGATGATATTTGATGCTCTGTGTGAATAAGCAGTGATAATTTTAGTATACCTGCACTGTTTTCATCCCTGCCCAGTTTCTTATATATGCCTCTTTCCCTACCACTACACTCTACTACCTTTTACTAAATTGTGGAGATGAGCCCAAACCTTCCCAGACTATCCAGAGAACAATTAGTGCAATGTACTAATGTGAAATGTGAGGGTAAAAAGTGAATTTTCTCAAAAGCCAAATATGCTTGTATAGCAAGTCCTTCAGGAAATTCTGATACCTTTAACTTTTCTATACCATCTTTTTCCAGAGGCTTATTTGAATGTGGTTCATATGAACAATTCCAACTTCTGCAACTCCTCCTTTGCCACTTCCTCTTCCTCGACCACCAACTTATTGAAGTGGTCCATTTAATATCCAAATCAAATGCTTTCTGGCATTGGCTAATTTGTTGCAGTAAAGAATTCTCTTCAGCCTATCTGAGGAAGCAATGTTAGGAGCTGGGAAAGATTCTATTGACTAATTTATCTCTTCTGTTGGAATTGATGCTGATTCCACAAAAATTCTAGGGGATGGCAACTGGCAAGATGACAGCAGAGTAAGAAGCTACTAGTGTCAGCTCCTGCTACAGGGCATTTACTAATCACTCAGAGCTATCCAAAGCACCTGTTTGGGGGCTCCAGGAGACCAGAAGAGCATCCTGCAACATCCTTGAAAGAATGGAAGCTGGAGACAGCCCATCTGCAGAGAAGATTCATAAGTAGAGCACTCCACGCTCTGGAGGTCGGTGCTCATCTACTCCAGGGGCACAAACTGCCTTGAGCTATTCCATGGCTGGAATTGGAAACTCCACTTCCCAAAAATGGGGGAGGAAGAGATGGTTGGGCACCAATTTCAGCTACTGATAAGTAAATTTGGTGGGCTAAAGTATAATCCTAAGAACAGCTAAAGTTGAACCTGTCCAAGTCAGAAAGAGGCCAGCAGCCACCATCTTAACTCCACACCTGGCATGAGGGGAATGTATTATCCTTATATCTGTGCCAAAGATGTACTGTGTTGATAATGGGGGGTTATGGAAAATGTGTGCCAATTGTACACTATGGACCTGGTCATAATCAGATGATATTATCTCACAATCTGTTCTACCATGGTGTGGTGTGTTGATGGAGAAGTGTTATTTGGGAATTCTGCACATGTGCATAATTTTTTCATAAGTTAACTTCTGTCATAAAAAAGTATTTAAAAAATAATAATAGGATAGGTTGGGGGGAAAATACACCAAATGTAATAAAAAGACTATAATGAGTAGTAAGATTTTGACAATTCTTTCATAATTTGTAAGACATGTCTCATGAAAATGCAAGGTGTTGGTAGAAGGTTGACATATGTATGATGGGACCCCTGTATGATGTTATGCATGTTTGCTTTGTAAATTCACAACTTTTGCTATATACTTATTTTTTCTGTATGGTCTTGTATAAATGATATAAAAACAATAATGAGAATAGATTACATTGAGGGAAAAATACTTTGGTCAGTAGTAATATTTTGAAGATGCTCTTTAATCATTAGTTAAAAATGTTTAACAACAATGCAAGGTATTGGTTGGAAGGTGAAGTATGAGAGCCCTGTATGATGTTATATATGTTTGTTTTGTAAGTTCACAGCTATTACTATACACTTATTGTTTATATATGTTCATGTATTAGTGATATTCAAAAAATTGTTTAAAAATTCTAGGGGATAGCCTCCAGATGTTCTACAATCATTGCTGTTGTAGAAGTTGCATTTGCAGCAACTGCTAAAAACTAAGAAGCCCTTGAATGACTGTAGTCGCTTGAGTAGGGTTATCCATAGCCCGACATTCTCCCTCGTCAGGTGCGGTCACCCCTCGGGCTGAAGTGTGGTTTGCTGGCCTGGCGGGGGAGCAGCCGCGGCAGGCCAAGCCGCTGCCCCCATAATAGGGTGGCTGGTCGGACTCACCGCCACCCCTGAAGGGAGCTCGGCATGGGTGCAGAGTGCCCTCGGGTCTCCCCTTCTCGGCAGCCATGCTTCCGCAGCTGCCCCTCCTCCCGGATGGCGCCACACGATGCCTGTGGGGCGGCACCCTTCTTCTTCTTTCTCCCTGTGCAGGCGCAGGGTGGAAAATTCCAGTCTGCCCTTTTCCCCTCCCCCGACATCAGCAACAGCCAGGCGGGGGCAGGAAACTCAAGTCTGCCCTCTACCCCAGCAACAGCAGCCACCAATCACTAAACCCTGCTACTTCCCCCAGCAAGAGCAACAGCCAATCCCTAATCACCACCCCTCCCCCATCCAGTACCGCCCACTGACCTTTCTCCGGCAACCAATCAGAACAGGGCATGGCTTCGGCCAATCAGCCTTCCCCAGCCCCTATAAAACTGTTGCCTCTCCCTCAATAAAGTGGACTTGCGTGTTTACCTTGTCTCCGCGGTAGTTTTTCTGCCGTGCGCCCTCCAGTCCTGAGAGCCCCCGACAAGGGCCTGGCCTCCCTTGTCCCCAGTTCATCGCCTGCTTCTCCGGGCGACCCCCTCGTCGCCGGCTTTGCCGGGCGACCCCGTCAGCCGAACCGCGCAACCCCTGTGAGACCGACCCCTCGTCTGCTGCCGGACCGACCCCTCGTCCCAAGTGGGACCGACCCCTCGTCCCAAGCGGGACTGACCCCTCGTCCAAAGCTGGACCGACCCCTCGTCCGCAGCCAGACCCCACCTCTACCGACCGAGCAAGCCGCCGCAGTCAGGTTATTTCCTTAAAAGATACTTCACTGCTCTGTCAAGGATGGCGAAACAAGTTTTCAGAACTGCAAATATTTACTCTTGGTAGTAGCCCATTGACATGATCTCTCTCCATATTATCTTAAGACTGGTCTGTGGTAGGGCACTCGCATCTTCAAGTGATTTGACCAAGAAAGAATTTCCTACTGTGCTGTCAATTAGTGCTGGGAAGGCAGCCATTGGTGTTCTTGTTTGCTTTTCAGAAAGTATCCCCATTGATTCTAGAGTGGTGGATACAGTTGCAGAAGTGGGAGCCAAAGCTGGGACAGAGGTTGGGGCTTCAGCCAATACTACTTCTATAGATAAACTGCAGCAGTTGTGGCAGGATTTGATTACTGTGTCCTAGCTGGACTGATGTTACCACTTCTTTGGAACTTGACACCATAACTGCCATGAAGTTTTCCTTATGCTTATGCTTTTTGGGAACAGTACATCAGTAAGGGTTTTGTCTGCAGAAATTACTTTTTACTTCATTACTGAAAAGACATCTGTAGCATGATGAATAAGTTGGCTGGTCTTTGTCTCCAGTTCCTGAGGAACTAACCTCTACATCTCTGGGATTTCTGGTGATTGAATTATATTTTGTTATACATGGTGGGCTCAGGACCACACATGATTGTTCATATGCCAATGAGATGGCAAAGTGGGGCCAGCCACACCTGCAGTCTTATTGTGGGTATAGGCCACACAAGGGGTTGGGGTTTTGAGTCAGGTCACATCAGTCCACCTCCCTGACCTCTAGGATGTGAGAGAGCTGGAGACTGAGATCAATCACATGGGTATTGATTTAACCAATATTGACTATGTAATGGAACCCCATATAAATTCAGGACAGTCTAAGCTTCAGTGAGCTTCCACCATTCATAAGATTCATCTCTGTGCTTGATGATGACACTTCTGACTCCATGTGGAAAGGGCATAGAAGTTTGCATTGAGACCCTCCTGTAACTTGCCCTTAGGATCTCTTTTTTGGTTTATTCCTGTTTGTCCTCCTTTACTATAATAAAATTATAATCACAGGCATAGCATTTTCCATGACTTCTGTGAGTCATTTTAGCAAATTATCAAATCCAAGGGGGTGGTGGAAACCCTTGAACTTGGAGACAGTTGGTTGGAAATGTGGATGGCCTGGGCTACAACCTTACAATTGGTACCTGAAAAACAATCTTGTAGAGGATTGCCCTTAACCTGTAGAGTCTGGTCTAACTCTGGGTGGTTAAGAGTCTGTATTGGGAGAGGGGATGAGGGGATGTGTCTCAAGCAGTTGAGTGCCATCCCTGGTTCAGTTCCTGGTGCCTCCTAAAAACAACAACAACAACAAGCAAACAAAGAAACCAAGTCGGGGAGCTGATGTGACTCAGTGGTTGATTGCTGGCTTCCAACATTCCCATATACAAGGTCCCAGGTTCAATCCTGGGCACCGGTACCTCAAAGAAAAAAAAAGTCTGTATTGAATTGAATTGAGTTACTGCCATATTTGAGTATGAGAAACTGCTGGAAGTTGTAGAAGTCATTGCAAATCCTTAAAGCATCATTCATCTTCAGTGCTTTCACCACAAATCTGCACCAAACTCCTGTGCCTGCAGTCACAGGCCGCGTTGCCATCCCAGAGCCGTCCTCCCCCACCTTACCTACCTCACAGCCCAAATTATATTAAGTGATGAAATGGCATCAGTCTCTCTTTAAAAATAAAAATTTTTTAAAAATCCTGCACTAGTATATTAGTTCCTATGACCCTAAAAATTAAAAAAAAAAAAAAAAAAAAGCTGTAAGTAAAAGAAGTATAGTTCATTACTGGGAAAATTATATAATAGCATGTTTAAAAAAAATAATTTTTAACTATTGGTAATTCAAATCTAGTAGGCCCAGCAAGGAGGTGCCCATACTGAGCCCCACAGCAATACAACCAAAAACCCAAGGTTGTTTATTTTTCCTGTAAATGCCCAGCTTGCCTAGAAAACTAAACTTTAACATAGCTGATCAGTTATCCCCAGCTAACTTCCTCCTTGCTACACCAACTAACTTCCTCCTTCCTAAACAACCACTTGCTTCCCACTTTGTAAGATCTCCCTAAGTAAAATGAAAACTAATGTCAGCCAGTCAGAACATAGCCTCACTTGCTTCTGTATTCACCTTCTATAAGTTTTCCCTTCCCCGCTCCTTGGTGGAATTTCCTTCTACTTTCTGAATGGGATGCTGCCCAAATCATGAATTACTCAATAAAGCTATGAGATCCTAAATTGCATGAAAAGTTTCATTTTATCACTGTTAATATTTTCATATTGCTTATATGCGTTCAATATTTAAATCTAGTACCTGGAAAAAAATAGTACACAAATGTATACAATGGAGATAGTTGGGAAAAAAGCATTTAATCAAGGGTTTTCCATTTTGGAAAAGCTATATTTGAGGTACTTGTAAAAGACCATGTGGAGGTGTTGAGTAGGGAGATATCAATTTTAGAATATTTGTAGAGATGACATGAAAGCCATGAATGAAATAATCTAGAAAATAAATTTACATAGAGGGGCAAAGTTCCTCTTGGGTAGACCAATTTAGAGATTATAAACGTAAGGCAGAACCAGCACCAGCCAAGGAGTATCCTGTGAGAAAGGAGCAAGGAAATTGTTGCAAGAAGGAAGGGATGGCAATTTGTGCCAAAAGCACTTTACAGGTTGAGTAGTACCAGGACTCAGAATCGGCCCTTGGGCTTGGCCGCATGGAAGTCACTGCTAACCCTGAACAGACTATTTCAGTGGAGTGACAGATGGAAATTGATGGGCCTCAAGAGAGGATGGAAGGAGAGGAATTGTAGACGATGAGTAGAAAAAGTTCTTTTTTGGTGGTGTGGTTGTAAAGGAGAGTAGAGAACTGGAGCTGAGGATACTTGCTGTCAAGGGCAAGTTTGCTGTTATTTAATATGGAACAGAGGGGACAAAGTCAAAAGTAAAAGCCTTGAGCAGGTGAAAGGCAAGAAGTGGTAGTATACAAGAGGAGCAGTTGGCCTTAAGACCAAGGAAAGGCTATCAATTTTAAATCTATGAGGAAATACAGAGTATATGAGTACAGAGGCAAGCAGCAGATTTATTTATTTTTTTTTTTTTAATTTTTTATGTACAATAAGAAACAAGGCCTTCAGCTAAGAATGAGGGGCAGGAATGAAATGTTGGAAGTTTTTGTAGAGAGAAGAACGTGTGAAATGGTGAGAGAGTAAGAGATTGAATTGACTTAGAAAAACCTTACAAACTCTCCACTTAGGCAAGATAGACATCCATCCAGGCTGATAAAATTATTTGAGGTCCTTCAGAAGAGTTCCATTCCACTGGAAGGATCAAGGAATTCCAATTCATTTCCATTCTTCATGAGCTGCTCCAAAATTTACCTCCTTCATTGACCTACATAATTTCATACTTTGTCCCAAACTAAGAGTCCATTGCAAGTTGTTTCTATTTAAACATTCTTTTATAGAGCAATTTCAGGAAGGTACCAAGATGACTGAGCTGTACAGACATCCTTCTTGCCAATATTTACTGATTGAAACCAGAGACGTAGGCAAAGTGTCCCATCTCTGGCCAAAATTAACCTGGAATATGAGACAAGTTATCAAATTATCATAGAACAGCCCCAAATGAGTAAAACCTTCATTATAAAATGCCAAAATAAGTGTGGATAATGCTGAGGTTCATTACATAAACTGTCAGTGACCACCTCATATGACCAAAAAATAAGACAAAATTTGAATTTCTTAACTTGTAATAAGATTTTCCTTCTATTCCAGAGAGGCTTTAATAATCAAAATAATCTTGAGATTATGATACTAAATATGATTTTAAAATATTGTAGGTCAAGAGAACAAAACAAATAGTTTATAAATATAGGGTGAAATACTGATTTCAATTAAAATTGTCAAATTTTGTGAGTAAGTTAAAGGAATCTATTAATATCCAAAATAAACGATGAAACATTAAAATAAGGATGAACATTACTATTGACCATTGGGAGTGTAAATAATGTAATCATTGAGAAAATTTTGATAAAATAACAGTAACTGGGACTGTTATTTTATGAATTGAAAAACCAGTGTTTTATAAATTAAAAAATTAAAATAAATTTAACTGTGTCAAAAATAAAAATTGACAAAAATTAAAACATTAAACTTCTACTAATATGAACACTATCAACTTTTAAACATAATTTTTGTTTTAAATATACCTAAATGATTCAAGAAAAATATGTACTCCCAAAGGAAAATTTTTAAATCTTGAATGTAACTATTACATTTACTTAAAAGTTTAGAAATATATATTTAGAAATAATTTGGTTAGGCTTCTGGTTTCCACTATGATATGTAAAGAGCTTAGAAGACATCACTCTTGTCCTTGCAACAAGGAAAGAGCTGAACAAATGGAAAATCTGGAACTTTTCTTGGACTCTTCAGAGAATTGAGGTCACAGGGCAAACCATCACCCTGAAATCTGAAGACACTGACAAATACAGAAAATCACAACAAGATCTACTTACTAGGAATAGAGGCTGCTGGAGCCATAAATTGGTAGGAACACTTAAACGGTAATTTTTAGAAATAGCTAGAGGCTGAGTGTGGACTAGTGTGATAGTGAGAAACAACTGGGAACTGTCCCCCCCCTCCCCCTTTTCACAGGCTTTACTTCCAGGACCACCACGACATTCTTGCTGCAAAAATCTGAGATGTGAGAAAGATCCTTGTGGCTCTAGCAGAAAGAGAGTAAGAGTAAAATATACCCAAGCCTTATCTCTTCTCCAAGAGAAGAGTCTTTGTCAGTGCCTTCTTCTAGCTGTAGAAGGGAGTTCCTCCTATTCCACCCCGCTCTTGTCTTCCTGTCTCACCTAAGGAGGGAAAATTCCTTGTAGTCAACAGGGTTCAGGAAATAGATTGGGAATGCTGCATCCAGGGATGGTTGTAGAAGACAAGGAGAAGTTGGAGGAGGGGAAAGAAACTACACCGCTGGAAAAACACTTTTGTGATGATCACAGCCCTGAGATTCAGACCACTAAAACTGACTTATAATCAAAAGATTATAGAATGTTCACCCTCCCCCACACCTTACTACCAGTAAGCTTCAGTATAATAACAGCGGACTACAGCTGAAAAAACAGCAAGATTCAGACTCTCTGAGGAACAACAACTAGAGAATACCAAAGTCAAGAGGGGTGACAAAAATAGTGAAACTAGAGGAAGCCTTTGGCACTTATAGCAACAACAACAAATGTTAAATACAGCCAAATTAACATAAATCCTCATACCAAGGTCTATTTACCTCAGTTCTTATTACTTAATATATGTTCACCCTTTCAATCACAGCTTTTGAGGCATGCCAAAAGGCAAGAGAAAACACAATCTGAAGAGACAAAGCAAGCACCAGAACCTGTCACAGATATGATGCAGATTTTGGAGTTATCAGAATAGAAGAGGGAATTTATTTTATTTTATTTTTTTTTAATATTTATTTATTATTTCTCTCCCCTTCCCCGCACCCCCACCCCAGTTGTCTGTTCTCTGTGTCTATTGCTGGGTCTTCTTTGTCCACTTCTGTTGTCAGCGGCACCGGAATCTGGTTTCTTTTTGTTGCGTCATCTTGTTCTGTCAGCTCTCCGTGTGGGCGGTGCCATTCCTGGGCAGCGCTGTTCTTTTCATGCTGGGTGGCTCTCCTTACGGGGCGCACTCCTTGCACGTGGGGCTCCCCTATGCGGAGGACATCCCTGCGTGGCAGGGCACTCCTTGCGCACATCAGCACTGCGCATGGGTTGGCTCCACACGAGTCAAGGAGGCCTGGGGTTTGAACCGCAGACCTCCCATGTAGTAGACAGATGCCCTAACCACTGGGCCAAGTCTGCCGCCAAAGAGGGAATTTAAAAGAGTTATGACTGATATTTTAAGGGGCCTAATGAAATAAACATAGGCAAAATGCAAGAACAGGTAGGTGAAGTAAGCAAATAGGTGGGAACTCTATAAGAATCAAAAGGAAATACTACAAATCAAGCACAGCCAGAATGAAGAATGCCTTCAGTGGGTTTATTGGTAGACTTCATTCAGCTAAAATGTTTGAAGACAGGTCAAAGGAGATAATTGAAATAGTTGAAAGACTCTAAGTCTTGTAAAAGACATTAAATTTAGTATATCTACTTATTTTTCTTCTGAAGTACTGTGCTAAAATATATTTTCTTTTCTGGTGGGACACCAATTATGTAAATAATTATAATTCTTACTTTCGAGACTATTGCAACTAGAAACATATAATTTTAACATAATTATGATAGCTGAAACAACTTTAGCTATTCAAATACAATTTGGCCATTAAAGAATAATAAAACACAAGTTATACACAGTCAAGTTTTAACTGGAGAATTAGAAAGGGATTCTACATTTCTCCCAATATTTGCATAGCATTTTGACCACTTCCTTAGTTTCTTTGCTTTGTCATACTTTTATTAAGTGCCCTAAGTTCATGCTTTTGCCTTTACACTTGTCTACCTGCTACTTTGATCCTTTCTGGAATTAGGGTTCAGTTGTCATTGGATATAAAAGTTCTTATTTATGGCCTGTCTCCTTGTACTCCAGTATTAATATCACTCCTGTCAGTATTCAATTTCAGTCCAGCTGTTCAAATTGAACATTTAAGTAACTTGCTTCCAAATACTCATGACACTGAACTATTGAATGTCAGATTACTGCTAAGTGGACTTTTAAAATAAATTTTAATGTCAGAGGAAGAGTAGTGCAGCACTTTCTCAAGATTATTAACTTTTCCTACTTTTGTTGAAACTGTTATTGAGCTCATAATATATGTGGGGCATGGCTTCAAGTCATGTGTTTTTGTTTGCTAAAAGCTGCTGGGAGTAATATATCAGAAATATGTTGGCTTTTACAAGGGGAATTTATTAGGTTAAAAGTATATCGTTCTGGGAAGTGAATTTGGCTCAATGGATAGAGCATCCACCTACCATGTGGGAGGGCCAAGGTTCAAACCCAGGGCCTCCTGACATGTGTTGTGAAGCTGGTCCACACGCAGACCTGATGCACACAAGGAGTGCTGTACCGTGCCATGCCATATAGGGGTGTCCCCCGCATAGGGGAGCCCCACACACAAGGAGTGTGCCCTGTAAGGAGAGCTGCCCACACAACAAAAGTGCAGCCTGCCCAGGAGTGGGGCCACACACACGGAGAGCTGAGGCAGCAAGATGATGCAACAAAAAGAGACGCAGATTCCCAGTGCTGCTGACAAAAATACAAGCAGACACAGGAACACACAGCGAATGGATAGAGAGAGCCTATAACTTGGGGGGGAGGGGGGAAGGGGAGAGAAATAAATTTTTTTTAAAAAGTATATTGTTCTGAGGCTGTGAAAATATCAAAATCAAGGTATCATCAGAGATGCTGTCTCACCAAGTTGCAGCTGTGGGTGATCAGGTACATGGCAGAGCATAATGGCAGCTGTCCTGGTCTCTGCCTTTTCCTCTGTGCTTGCTTGCTCCCTGAGCTCAGCTTCCTCTCCCTCTCCTCCAGTCCTCATCTCTTTGCCCTCCCTCAGCGGGGGATCCATGCCTCTGTTATGCTGATTACCTCCTCCCAGAACCTCTCTCTCAGCCTCTCAGTGGTCTCTGTCTCGGCAACTTTTTTTCTGTGTCCACAGCTTTTCAGTCCTCCCTTTATAAAGGACTCCAGTAAGAGGATTAAGACTCACCCTAACCACACAATTGTAAGATGTTATTAATAGAGGAATATGGGGGGGAGGGTATAGGATTCCCTTATACATTTGATGTAACTTTTCTGTAATCTAAAACCTCTTTAAAAATAAAGTTTATTATATTAAAAAGAAAAACCCACCCTGGGTCCCATAATCTAATCAGAGGTTCTTAGCTGAAACAATTTAATCAAAAGTGATATAGTCAAAAGGTCCCTTAACTGAATCTTATCAGAAGTTTCCATCTACAATGAGTTTACAGGCACAGGAATGGGTTCAGTTTAAGACCAAGATTTTCTGGGGTCCACAAATGACTCAAGCACAGTATGATCAGTCCAGACCTGTGGTATTATAATCACCTTGGAGGAGGTCAAGCTCCAGACCTGTTGGAGGTAAGGCCAAGTATCAACATTTTTGAGGCCTCCCAGATAATTCTGTTATGTAACCAGATTAGAACTACTGAATATAGAGTAAGGAAAATATAACACAAATAGATTTGGAAGTGAGAGATAAGAGTCACGCACACATGTAAACACACACATGAGATTTCAGAGGACAGGAGATTGTATCCCCTGAATTATAGTAAAAGTTTCTGAGCTTAAAGAAAAGTTTTGTAAAGAAAAATCCAACCTGAGTAGAGATGGCATTCCTAGAAAGGGTACACTATACCCAAAGGAAGACAAATAAATGTACCTGACAGACATTTTCTGAAGATTATACAGGAAACAGACCTAGGAAAAAATTCTGTGAGGTATTAGTGGGAAATAAGATGATAAGTGGAACACGGTTTTGGACTGAGAAAGCCTTGAAAACCTGAATTTCAGGGTGTTACCATTAGAAAGTATTTCTTAAAAAATTTTTGCATTATGTAAATATACAGTCACTTATATTATACAGCTTACGAATTAAACATTATAAGTACAGTTGAAATGCCCTGTGCTTCCTCCATAATCATAATCATCCCCACCCTCTGCAGAGGTAATCACCATCCTAAAATTAGATACTTATTATTATCAGGCATTCTTTATACTTATACTAGAGCTGCTTATTTCCTAAACAAAAGCAACATACATTGTACAGTATTGAAGAGAAAGAATGTGGCATAATTGAAAATTGTTTGAGGCAGTTGAGCTTAGTTGTAGCATACAGGAAGTTTTTATGTTATCTAAGAGTATTTGAACTAGTGTGTGAAATTGGGTTAAGATGGTGCTTGAGGTTGAATTGTGCCCCTTAAAAAGATATGGTGATATCTTAACCCCCAGTACCTCAGAATGTATTTGAGGTATTTGGAAATATTTGGAAATAATTTTTTATTTGGAAATAAGGTCCTTGCAGATGTAATAGCTTAAGATGAGGTCATACTTAAGATGAGGAGTAGATGGGCTCTTAATTCAATATGACCAGTGTTCTTATAAGAAGAGAAGAGACACAGACACACACAGAGGGCAGACCGCCATGTGAAGGTGCAGGCAGAGAGAAACTGGAGTGATGCTGCCACAAGCCAAGGAATACCAAGGATTACAGTAACCACCAGAAACCCAGGGAGACACAAGGAAGATCCTCTCCTAGAGTCTTTAGATTAGAGAAATATGGCTCTACCGAAACCTTGATTTTGAACTTCTAGCCTCCAGAACTGTGAGAGAATACATGTCTGTTATTTAAAACACTCAGTTTGGGGTAAATTATTAAAGCAGCCTTAGGAAATTAATAGAGAGAAAAGAGAGGCTATAAAAGAATGGTAAGGAAATCTTAGTGCTTAAATATAGAGAAAGAGGAAGCTGAATGAGTCAAATAAAGAGACTGGGCTTTGGCCCTGAGAGAGTAAGATAATGATGGTGATATTGACAGAGTCAATGACTAATGGAGGAGGAACTGGTATCCAGCAGTGTTGATGCTGTTTTATGGCATTTGACCCTGTTAAGCATTGCTTAATTCCTGTGGCAATATCCTCCCTAGCTGTATGCCACACCTCTTTCTTTTGGCTTTGTTCCTACTTCTCCTTCTCGTCTCCCTTATGGCCTCCATTTTGTGTCAACCTCTTCTCATAGTTCATACTTTCCTGGATGAACTCATTGTAAGGTTCATTCCAAGGCTTTAATATGTTAATACTGATTAATTCCAAATCTGTGGGGTCACATGTATGTCTCCTCAACTCCAGACCTGTTGTATGAGTTGCCTACGGTTATTCCACATCCACTTTGAACATGTACAAAATTAAACATATTATCATCTTATTCCCCTTCCACTTTACTCATCCCTTTATTCCTACTCCCATTTTCCCCTGTCTTTGTAAATGTTCCCCAAGATCCATCTTCTTTCCTGAACTAGAAAAGTGGAGACTTCCTCACAGTTCTCCGTGTACCTCAACTCTGACAAGTCTTGTCAACCAATCATTGCTGTATCTTGCCAAGCCAACCTGTTTAATCATGCTTGTCTCGCCCCCACCCCCACCCCACTTCCCCACAATCCTCTCCATTGCCTTGTTCTTAGTTTTTTTTGGCACCTCCTTGATCTCTTATGATAGTCCCTAAGCTTAACTCCTCAGCCCTAGTTTCACCTAACTCCTACTATCTACCTACCATACTCCACTCACACTGATGTTTCTGAAATAGAAATTTGATCATTCCCTGCCCTTAGGGAAAAATGAAAGGACTCCTCATTACCTTCTTCAGAGTAGTTGTAATTGGGATTCCATAGAGTTGACCCAAAGGCAACCAGTGGTACCAAGTTAGAAGTTGAAAAGGCAGATGAATGCTTTGGTGAGCCATAAAGAATTGTGTTGAAACACATGGGATATGCCCCTGCCCCCCGCCCCCCACCCACATCTCCCCCTACCAATTCATTCAACAAATATTTATTAGCATCACCATGTGTCAGACATTGTTTTTAGTGCTGTTGCATATTAACACTTTTAACACTCACAACAACCCTAGATGTAGGTAGTATTATTACTGCTGTTTTAGAGATAAGGAAACTGAGGCACATGGATGTTAAATTAACCAAGGCCACACAGCTTTGTAGATGGTATTACCAGGATTTGAAACCAGGTAGTTTAATTCTAGAGTCTTGTTGCTCAAAGTGGGATGCATGGACAAGCAGCCTTGTATTCCTGGATATATTGTTAGAAACACAGACTTTCTACTCCCACCCCAGACCTACTCAACCTCAATCTGAATTTTTACAAGATCTGAAGGTGTTATGTATGCTCATTGATATTTGAAAAGTGCTATTTTTGAACCTGAGTCCTTAACCATTATATTACCCCCTCATGATGTAATTGACTTGTGCTCTCTTCATCAAACACATGGATAGGCTGTACTTTTTATGAGCCTCTAAAAACAAAAGTAATAATCCCAAAGACTGTGTCCCTTTATTTTTTTTATTAAGTAGTTTTATTGAACCATATTCACACACCATACAATCCATCCAACATGTACTATCGATGGCTCTCAAAATAATCACAGAGTTGTACATTCATCACCATAATTTCAGAATATGTTCATTACTCCAAAAAGAAAAAACCCATATTGTTGATACTTAGCATTAGAGTGATAACTTTGTTATGACTGATGAAAAAATATTAAAATATTACTTATAACTATAGTCCATAGTTTGCATTATGGGTATTTTCCATATATCAACCTATTAGTAATATTTGATAATAGTGATGTACAATTGTTCTAGTTCATGAAAGAATATTCTTATATTTTATTATTAACCAGAGTCATCATCCACAACAGTGTTCTCTGTGTTATACAGTTTCTTGTTTCTTTTCAAACTTATTTCATGTTATACTTGATGAAAGAACATTCTTATATTTGAACTGTTAACCACAGTCCATCATCCACCACAGGGTCCCCATGTTTAGTACAATCCACCCACGCTTACATTCAATGGATTTCAGTCTAATACCGTTGTGCTGTCACTGCAACAGTCAAATTAGAACATTTTTCACAACTCCAAAAAGAAAAATCCCAAATCCCTCATGCCTCTCAATTATTGACCCTTAGAAATGATATAGTCCTTTCATTACAATTGATGAAAAATATTACAGTATTACTGTTAACTATAGTCCATAAGTTTTATTAGTTATATTTCCCCCTGTATCACAATATTACTAAAACCTTGTAATAGTGACATAAATTTGTTTTTGATAATGTAAGAATATTCTTGTATTTGTACTGTTAACTACATTCCTCATCCACTACTGAGTTCACTATATCATACAGTCACAAGTTTATCCTCTAGCTTTCATTCTATTGACAATTATAAACCTAGACTACACCTTTCAGCCACTATGGTTGCTGGAGCTAATCGTTCCAGATTCTTGGTCACATTATAAGAAAGAATTCAGAGAGACACCACAGTTATAAGAGAGTTTAAAAAGTATGTAAGAAGGAGAAAGTATGCACTCAAGATGTGTGCGGGCATGCTCAAGGGAGAGATGCGCCTGCTCCTTTAGGGCTTTCTGGTTTTATTGGCTATCATAAGGGATTAAGGTCTATGCAGATTGGCGAATTTAAAACAAAGTGGGGAAAGCTCATTGGGTGGTTTGGTTTCTAGGGTTGTTGTCAGGTGGTGGTTGCCTCCTGGTCCCTGTCCATAAGCTCTGCTGGTGTTTACTGCACGAAGTGTTCATGGAAGTAGGTGGGTAGGTGATAGGAACTTTCTGTTTTTCTCCTTCTTTCTGCTGGGTGGATGTTGCAAGCTGCATTCTGATTACCTGTTTGCATGAGTCCAGCAGGATATTGCCTTGGTATTTCCTACTGGGTGTTGTTTGTGTTCCCTCAGAATTTTCTGCCCCTCTTCCTTCGGTCCCTATTCTATCCTGCCTCACTATCACATCTATAAATTGATAGTGTTAATTATATTCTCTGTAATGTGTTACCATCATCTCTATCCATTTCCAAACATTTATGGTCAGACTTATCAAAAATTCTGTAGACATTAAGCATCAGCTCCCCCTTCTAAACCCTTATTCTATCTCCTAATAAGCTATACTCTTATGCTCTAGGTTTTAACTCTATGAGTTTGCTCATTGTATTTAGCTCATATTAGTTAGACCATACAATATCTGTTCTTTTGTGTCTGGCTTCTTTTGTGTAGCATAATATACACAATGTTCATTCACACTGTTACATGGATCCTTACTTCATTTCCTCTTACAGCTAAATAACATTCCATCATATGTATATACCACATTTTGTTTATCCATTCATCCGTTGATGACACTTGGGTTGTTTCCACATTTTTGCAATTGTGAATAATGCCACTATAAACATCTATGTGAAAATGTCAGTTCATGTCCCTTGTTTCAGTTCTTTTGAATATATTCCTGGTAGCAGGATTGCTAGATCATACAGCAGTTTTATATTTGGCTTCCTGAGAAGTAACCAGCTGTCTTCCACAGAGGCTACACCATTCTACATTCCCACCAAAAGTGACAGAGTGATCCTACTTTACCACATCCTCTCCAATACTTGTAGTTTTCTGCTTTAATAGTGGTCATTCTAAAAGATGTGAAATGATATCTCATTGTAGTTTTGGTTTGCAGTTCTGTAAGAGCTAGTGATGTTGAGTATCTTTTCTTTTTGACCATTTGTATTTCCTCTTTGGAAAAATGTCTTTTGCCCATTTTCATAATGGGTTGCCTGTCTTTTTACCATGGAGTTGTATGATCTCTTTCTAGATCATGGAAATCCAACCCTTATTGGATATGTGGTTTCCAGGCATTTTCTCCCATTGAGTAGGCTGTCCTTTCATCTTCTTAACAAAGTCATTGGAAGCACAAAACTGTTTAATTTTGAAGAGGTCCCATTTATCTATTTTTTATTTCATTTCTCATGCTTTGGGTGAAAGGCTTAAGAAACCAGCTCTTAGCACAAAAAATTGAAGATGTTTTCCTACTTTTATTCTAGTAGTTTTATGGTTATAGCTTTTATGTTTAGGTCTTTGATCCATTTTGAGTTAATTTTTGTATAAAGTGTGAGATAGGGGTTCTCTTTCTTTCTTTTTATATGGATATTCAATTCTCCCAGGACCATTTGTTGAATAGACTGTTCTGACCCAGCTGGGTGGGTTTGACAGCCTTATCAAAAAGCAATTGAGGGAAGTGGGTGTGGTTCAAGCAGTTGTACACCAGGCTACCACATGGGAGGTCCCAGGTTTGGTTCCTGGTGCCTCCCAAAGAAGATGAGCAAGACAGCGAGTTGGTGTGGCAAGTTGATGCAACAAGATAATGCAACAAAGAGACACAATGAGGAAACACAATGAGACACAACAAGCTAGAGCAGAAGTGGCTCAAGCCATCAGGCACCTCGCTCTCACATGGGAGGTCCCGGATTCGGTTCCCAGTACCTCCTTAAAAGAAGACAAGCACACAACGAACAGACAGAGAGAGCAGACAGCAAATGCAGACAGTGAGGGAGCTGTGTGTGGAATAAATAAATAAAATAAATCTTTTTTAAAAATCAATTGATCATAGATGTGAGGATCTATTTCTGAACTCTGTTTAATTCTGTTGGTCAATATATCTATCCTTACGTCAATGCCATGTTTTTTGTTTTTTGGTTTTTGTGTATGTGTGTGTGTGTGTTTTATCACTGTAGCTTTGTATTACGCTTTAAAGTCAGGTAGTGTGAGTCTTCCAACTTTGTTCTTTCTCGTCAAGATGTTTTTGGCTATTTGAGTCTCCTTACCTTCCAGATAAATTTGATAATTGGCTTTTCCATTTCTGGAAAAAAAAAAGGCTGTTGGAATTTTTATTGGGATTACACTGAATCTGTAAACTGATTTGGGTAGAACTGACATCTTAATGGTATTTAGTTTTCCAATCCATGAATGTCCTTCCATTTATTTTGGTCTACTTTTATTTGTTTTAGCAATGTTTTGTAGTTTTCTGAATACAGGTCCTTTACATCCTCAGTTAGGTTTATTCCTAAATATTTGGTTCTTTTAGTCACTATTGTAAATGGACTTTTTCCCCCTGATCTCCTCCTCTGATTGCTCATTACTAATATATAGAAATGCTACTAATTTTTGTATATTAATCTTGTATCCTGCCACTTTGCTGAACTTGTTTATTAGCTCTAGTAGCTTTGTTGTAGATTTTTGGGACATTTTAGGTTTAGGATCATATCATCTCTTGCCTCTTTACTTTTCACCAAAGGAATAGTAGCAAAAGGAGCTCCGTGTTCATGCTCTGAAGATGTGTTCCCAGGAAGTAAGCTGAGCCTCTCTCAGCAACCCCTTTCCTTTTGTGGCTGCTTAATCATGTGTCTTGAGTCCAGCACCTGAGACTCAGAGCATAAAGAGCCAGGAAATTTTCTGGTCAGGGGAAATGTGACCTATATCCCTAATTTTTATTAATTCAAACAGTTTTTGGTGTGGGTGAATTTTATCACTCCAAAAGAGGAACAAGAGCCTCATGTTCAAAATTACCCCTGGATACCTCTTGGTTGTCCAAATGCTTGGTATTGATTTAGTACCAGTTGCTAAACAGATGGGAGCAAAGTCTGAGATTGCTTTCTAAAGTCTCAGCAAAGCTGTGTATGACTGTCAATTATTTTCTATTCCCATTACTAAATCTCTCTGCTCTGTTGACCAACAGAATTGTTCTTAATTAAGAATAATTCCACACCTTCCCAGCTATAATTTCTGCATATTTTAGAAAATAAACTCATCCCCCAACTTAAATGTTTACAATATAAGCATATGTAACACATAATACATAGCTAGTCATACTTTTCTAGAAGCATTATTCATGATAATTGTAGCATCAAAAGAAGGGTAGCATTTCCCCCAATGTTAAAAAATCTATTTAAACTCTAAAAATATGGATAATGTGTCTGAAGAAATTGATAGGCAATAGGAAAGATTTATAAAGTAATTTCCATGCTAAACAATAGGACATACATTTATATTTGAATGTATGTCAATACAATGGAATGTCTTACAGCCAAAGAATATCTTGAAAAATTCTCTTTTAAAAATGAAAACAGTCTGGGTGATGGGGCAATAAATAAATGCAGACCAGACCACTTATACATTGGAATTAGTGTAGACTTGAATCAAAAATTTGAGATTGTTAAAGTTCTTTTTGAATTATACAAAAATAGGAAAAATCTATTTCTAGCCCTGTGATTTATTCATATTCATTCTCTGACTCACACTTACTATTAAATTTGGGGCAGTGATTGGATATACATTCTAGAGAGAAAGAAAGGAGAAAAAAAATCTGTTTATCTCATCAGTATAAGAATAGAATTAGTAAAACATAATTTAAGATGTGGAAAAATGAGCAACTATTAGCATGCTATTTTATCCAAAACATAAAAGGTCAAATGTTGGGAATCCAATCAAATACTGTTTGTATAACAACCTATAGCCAGAATATACTTTTTTCCAAAGGACAACTTACATTAAGGAAAAGCCAAAATATATTTTAAAAAAAGAAAACCAACCTCTTAAAAATCTTTTCATCTCCAAAAAGAAGAGAAAGCCATTATGATCTATGTACAACATACTTGTATTCCACAGTCACTTATTCCAAGAGTGAAGAGTTGTACTGTTAAGTTTTATTTAGTTGAGGTGAGGGATGAGAATATGTAAAATTCCCTAGATTTTTCGATGTCAATATTCTGTATATGTACCACATTTCTGGCTTTGAAGACATCCTTGTGTGCAATTTTTTGGTCTTTATTTTTTATCAGTTGTTCCCAAAGAAAACATCAATATTGAAATTCAAAAACCAATTTCAACTTTTTTTAGTGCCTGTCTGGTATCAGAGAGGTTTTCTATTTAATATTTAAATACAGTAATTAATATTTAAAGCAAGGAGTACTTGTGCTGGGTAAATTCTGACTAAAACAAGATGGAAACTAGTTTACTGCTTCTATGTTTATAAAGATAAGTTGGGTGTTTTTAGATATGAGCAATGTGTATTTGTTCTTTTACATTTATTTATTTATTTATTACAACCCACAAGTGTTTTATTTTATTTTTTACACTTCTTATGCCATGAATGTATAGGGAATATATTCCAGTAGTTTCAGGCTCCTTTCCATTGGCTCTCAATAAGTGTGCTTCACGGGATGGAGCAGGCTAGAGCTTCGTTGAACAAAGGTAACTTTCTCTTGGGCATCCTTGTTTTTCTGATCATTTTCCTACACACATTTTAGGAAGCTACATCAGCTCTTAAGAGTGCTTCATGTGCTCAGTACAT
The DNA here is from genome assembly GCF_030445035.2 of Dasypus novemcinctus. NCBI lineage: Eukaryota > Metazoa > Chordata > Mammalia > Cingulata > Dasypodidae > Dasypus > Dasypus novemcinctus. The sequence goes on from NC_080676.1 coordinate 132,425,421, forward strand.
ACACTAATTCTCTTGGCAAGAATCTTGCCCTTAACCTGTTTATCACCATACCAATAGCATGGTGGGTATCATGGTAGACTCTTCCGGTTTTCCATGGTAACATTTGTGGGGCACATTATGATACTGCAACATTACTCCTCTCCAGGGTGACAGACATGGGGCAAACTCCTGGTCCCCAGCCTTCTCCATGGATGTTCAAATTGTGCTGTGCATACATTCAGATCTGGTGTTCCACCAATGCCTTCATTTAGAAGCAGTGATTCATTTATGTCTCTTCTAGTTTTGAGGTCATCATGGACCCCTGGTAAGTTGTTTGGGTGCTCTTTAAAATTTTCCAGGATCCTTTATTGCCATACACTCTGAATATTGCCTTCCAGTATGTCCAGAATAAAGCTGCCAAGGCTCAGCCTCCCCACACCAGCATTACTGCACTTGCATGAGGAGAAGCAGATAGTGCCCTCAACAAAAGAATGAGGGCAATTGCCATCTTCTCTGGGTCTTTGCCATGCTTCTCTGAATGTATTAAAAGTCACAGCAAAAGATACATTATTCAGCAAGTGAAAGATAACTCTTGTATCTTTAGCTGTCACTAAAAGGACCTCAGTCCTCCCATATTCTTCTGGTGCTAACCAGATGTCTGGACATACTAGTAAAATGATAGTGGGAACTGCACAAGGGAATTAGTTGCTTCATACCTCATCCCAGACATATGGAAGCTTGCTAATATTTGTTCAGTTGAGGTTGTGTGAGATGGTCTCAATCTTTTCTCTAAATAATAAGAACAACCTATTTATGGAAAGGGACATGTACATGAATATGGGGAGATGTGGGGTTCTGGGGCAAGAAAATAAGCAAACTAGCTCTAAAGGAGATGAAGTGTTGAATACTTGTCAATAAAAGTTGGATAGAAGGTGTGTCCTTATTTATTTCTTCCATTAGGTTTTAAGCCTATTAAAGACAAGAGACCCTGGACTAGAGAATGTAAAGCACAAAACATGACTGATTAGAACTGAAATTTTCTCCAACTTTGCCTTGGAAAACTGGTTTAAGATTTGACTCTTGCTTGTGAAAGTAGGCCTTCACTCAAGTGCAAGAGCTAGGTGATTGGTTGAATGACTCTCTTTTAGGCTTGTCATTCACCCAAATTTCCTCTTCCACACATTTATGATTCTGAAGATAGTGCCAAGCTATGATGGCAGATTTCTGAGATGACCCTCAACGGACGTACACCTTTGCATAATCTCTCCTTCTTGTAGCTTGTTTCTCATCAGTGCAATATGGCAGAGGTTTTGGGATATCACTCCTGAGATTATGGTATATTGAAAGGTAAAGGGATTTTGCAGATGCAATTAAGTTCCCTAACCAATTGATTTTAAGCTATTCAAAAAAGATTGTCCTGAGTGTGTCTAGAAATCAGAGATGGAAGAAGTGAGTCAGAGACCCGCCCTTTCTTGATTCTTGGAAGAAGGAAATCTCTGAGACCTTCTACAGCTGCAAGAAAATGTGTTCTACAAACAGTCATGTAAACTTAGAAGAATGAGACCCCAGTCTTAAAGTTAACTTCTTGATTGCAGCTTGTGAGATTTCAGCTGAGCTGAGGGTCCTGAGGCCTGTGCTGTCAATTACTACTGTTATCATTCCTTCTCCACCAATGCCTATATTGAATGCCATCTTCTTTGGAAACCTTGCTTTACTTTCCCAGACTGAGTTCATCACTCCCACCCCTGGATTCCTGTAGTTATTTGTAAATAAATTTACTTATTAATGTCTTGCTGTCTGTTTCTAGATGCCTGATTCTCATACCAGATTGTGAACTGAATCAGAGCAAAGACGTCAGGCATACTTCAGTACTTTCTAGTCTGGGTTTCCACATCACCTTGTATGTTATCACATCGTTTCTGTAACAGACTCACCACCAGGGTGTGTGCTCCTTTTGGGTAGAAATAATTTTCTATCTTTGTCCATGGCGTTGAAATTCGAAAGAGCCAGTAGGGAGGACCATATCAGTTTCTCTTAAGTGGAGCTAACACATACAAGAGGTGGACTAAATTCCCATTTTATTGGCAACGTTATTATACATTTGGAATGCCAATGAAACTCGTTTGTGTTTGTGTGTGTGTTATTTTTTTTGGAAGTTAATTCTAACATGTAATGAGGAAAAGAGTTAACATTACATAACTTACACTTTGAAGAAGGAAAAAATTAAGTTGGGGATTGAGTATAATCCCTTAATGTGAGAATTCATACCATCTTCATCTTTTATCGACCTTCTGAAAAAGATCTGCATAATTGAGTGCTAAACACAACAAAGTATCTTTTCAAATTCATTTCTAATCACGGTAGCAAATGAAACATTGTTATAAAATATGTTACACTCTGGAAGTGGACTTGGCCCAGTGGTTAGGGGGTCCGTCTACCACATGGGAGGTCCATGGTTCAAACCCCAGGCCTCCTTGACCTGTGTAGAGCTGGCCCAGGCGCAGCGCTGATGTGCACAAGGAGTGCCCTGCCACACAGGGGCGTTCCCGTGTAGGAGAGCCTCATGTGCAAGGAGTGTGCCCCGTAAGGAGAGCCACCCAGCACGAAAGAAAGTGCAGCCTGCCCAAGATTGGCGCCACACACATGGAGAACTGACACAACAAGATGATGCAACAAAAAGAAACACAGATTCCCATGCCACTGACAACAACAGAAGCAAAGAAGAACACATAGAAAATAGACACAGAGAACAGACAACTGGGGTGGGGAGGGGGAAGGGGAGAGAAAGAAAGAAAGAAATCTAAAAAAAAAATCTGTTACACTCTTTCAAGTTTAACATATGCCAGAGCTAAGACACTGAGTCAGAGACCTGAGGTTTTATTCATTTTTTTTCCCATTCAATAAATATTTGTTGAGGCATTATGCTAGGTACAAGTTTTAGTGTGAAAACTTACTTGCTGTATAATATTGGCAGGTCACTTAAGCTCTCTGAGACTAGGTATTCACATTTGTAAAATGGATTTAGAGAGTATCCCGCCTTGGCTTATAGGGTGGCGAGTAAGAGTTAAATGAGACACACTGTATGTTTAAGTGAACTATAAATGGTAAAAGCACATAAATACATATAAGGTACGATTATTGGTGCAACAAACTCATATTTATTAAATAGCACTATGGTTGTCTATCAGAGCCAATTATTTAACTTCCAAAATTTCTTTTCTCCAAAAATATTATAATGTCATAACAATATATATTTGAAGTATCCTTTACCATTTCAGAGTGCCTCCAAATAACTAATCTCTGAAGCTTTCAACAACAGAGAAAATGGCACCACATTCTCTGCTTTCTTTCATCTGCAAGTTTCTAAGCTTCTACTTTTCTAAATGGTACATGATCATTTTTAAACCTAGAGTTTAGCTAGCTTCTGAAGGATATTTGGATAAGGAAGAAATTTTTATTTCATATATTTCTATCCCAATTTCTTAAAGAGTCACAATAGTAATACTTAATATCTGAGAGGCAGAGAAAGTTGTCAGTCAGTTTACTTTCTAGTTCTTACAAAATATCTAATGACAATGGAAGTCTATAGCAGTGGGCCTCAAAGTTTTTGGTCTGAGGAGTGCTTATACTCTTAAAAAGTATTGTGGACCCCAATTAGCTTTTATGCCTATGGGTTATATCTATCACTATTCACTGTATGAGAAATAAGACTGAGACATTTAAAAAAATATTATTCCATTTAAAAACAAGGAGAAACTCATTATTAACATTTTAACATAAATAATATACTAATGAAAAATAACTATATTTTCCCAAACAAAAAAAATAGTGGGGATATTGACATTGTTCTACTTTTTGCAAATTTCTTTAATGTCTGGTTTAACAGAAGACAATAGAATTCTCTAATCTGTTTCTGCATTCAATCTATTGTCACATGTTGTTTTAGCTGAAGTGAGTGAAGAAAATCTGGCCTCACAAATATATATACTTGGAAAGGGAGGAGCTTGCAGACACTGAAAAGGGTTTTGATGACCTCTCAATCACATTTTGAGAACCTCTGGTCTACACAGGTTTAAGTGCAGAAACTGGTTCAAACCAGCTTAACATGTATTAGTTGTGTGCTCTTGGGACAATTTACAAAAGCTATAAGTCAAGAATGTAAAAAGAGTATAATAATTCCAACTTCATGGGGCTGTTGTAAAGATTAAATATTAAGTGTAAAGTGTTTAATACAGGTATTGGCACATAGTAAGTATATAAAAAATAGTAGCTGACTCTAAATGTAGCACAGACTATTTCCTGTACTCTCTCTTGCTCCCAAATAGAAGGCCTAGAATAATCATCCCAAGTCATGTGACATTGAGGCTAATCTTAGAGGGATGGTTTTGAAACTAAAACCTATAAGACCTAATTTTAAAATATGCTACCCTATTTTCACTTGTACAGGAGCTATTCCCAGTCAGTATTCCCATACAATTATAGATGTTTATGATATAATTGCTGAAACTGAAGCTGTGGTAGATTTGAACAGCACCATCCAACTAAATTCATGTCAAAAACAAAAACAAGAAAAAAACATTGCTGTTCTTTATGAAAAACCTGAACAAACTAATAAGCCCAGAAAATAGATTACTTTATTAATATCTCATTTTATAAGATAATATTAGATATACTGAATATTCTAAAAACATTTTCTTAAAGCCTAAAGGGAGGAGGATTTTTTAAAATTTGTTTTTACGTTTGTTCATAAATTCATTTCAATTATGCTTAGTGATTATTCATACAGTATAAGAGTCATTGTGCAGAATCTGAAATGAATAACATTTCTACCTAAATTTATTTCCTTTTGTTTTGTTTCTACTTGCTAATAGCATGTTTGCCCAAATAGAAACTTCTCATTTCTCATTTCTCTTGTACGTATTGTTAAAAATTAAAGACTTTTATGTATCAACTTTGTGTCTTTTCCACTTTCCAAGAGAGAACGCAAACAATTATCAAGAGTCTGAAACTAGAGATAAAATAGCTGCCTAGGAATTACCAGACAAACTCTTTTGTAAATGATCTGATATATTAAAGTATTACAGAAATGTCAGGAGAATAGTCTTCTTAGATTAGCACATTTTGACCTGACCTCACCTAACTCTGTTTCTTGTCTAGTTTGTTTTCCTAGACCTGGAATATTAGATCCCAACTTCCGTAATTCTTCTTAATGCTCCTCTAATGATTTTTACTTCTCAATTTATAGGGTATAAGGAATCCCTAACAATAGTGATATCAAGAACTAACTCATATTTGTTAATCATCTACAATGGGCCTTGTTCTTAGTATTCAATATGCACTAAACCATTTAATCGTAAAAATAACTCTATATTAGTGTCCCGTTATATAGATGATAGAATTGTCCTGATGCAGAGCACAACAAGGGTCCTGCCAGGAAAAAAAAAACAAAAACAGTATATTGTCCACATATTTAAGATAGGGGTGTTTAATCCAGGGAATTTATACAGGTAATGGGGGAGCTGAGAAGCCAAAGATGGACAGTGAGTTAAGCCTGAGTTTAATAAAAACAAGCAGTCATTATCAGAGCAGACAGTGAGTGCAAACAATGAGGGGTGGTGGTGGTGGTGAAATAAATAAAAAATAAGTCTTAAAAAACAAAAGTCATTATCCCCTTAATTCTGAGGGACATTTACAGAGAAGGCAAGGTTTCCAGAGCTCATGGACCTCCCTCACCAGGATGTTGCTAGAGCCTAGGTGGCCCAGTTTGGTGAGAGCTGAAACCACAGAAAAAGACATGGGCCAAAGAGAAGCCACCAAGGTGACAAGGAAATGCAGAAAGAGAAATAGTCTGGCTTTTTTCTTTCTTTCACCTTCCAATACTCCACCTATGCTTGCGACTGGTCAAATCCATTCTGAAGCCAGCTGACCTTGAGAACATGGGGGAATTCCAGGATAGTTCCTGTCTGTGATTCAGACCATAGCAGAAGATAGCAGAAAAAGTGTGTAGAATGCATCTGTTTGCAAATGGGCAAGGATTATGCAGAAGATTAAGTAATCTGTAAGATTACAGATTAAGATCACAGAGCAAGATCACAGGTCCCTGGATTGTTCTTAGGGATTTGTATATTTGTAGTGATCATGAGTTCTGGATCAACAGAATTGAGGGTTTTTGATGTTGGAGTTTCGCTGTTGGAGTTTGATGCTGAAGCCTTAAGCAGGAGCCCTGGGAAGTAAGCTCACAGAAGAAAGAGAAGCCAGCCCCAGGAAGAAACAAGTCCTGGAAAGAAAGGAACCTTGAACCCAGAGAGAAGCAAGACCTTGGAAGAGAAGAACCCAGGAAGCCTGAACCCTTGCAGCCATCTTGTTCCAACACATGGAATAGGCTTTGATGAGGGAAGTAACTTATGCTTTATGGCTTGGTATCTGTAATTTCCTACCCCAGATAAATATTCTTTATAAGAACCAACCCATTTCTGGTATTTTGCATTAGCACTCCTTTGGCTAATACAGAATTTGGTACCAAGGAGTGGGGAAGTGCTGTTGTAATTACCAAAATGCTGGAATGGTTTTATAAATGGGTGAAGGGTACTTTTTGGAGAAATTGTGAGCTGCTTGATGGAAAAGGCCTAAATTGCTTTGCAGAGACTGTTGGTAGCAATATAGAGCCAAAAGTTATTTCCTTAGAAGGAAACAATTCTGAGATGGATGCTGAAGAGACTTTTTATGATGCCTTAGAAGTAAATGATGAAACTATTGTTGAAAATTAGAGGAGAGGTGATCTATGTTTTAAAGTTGCAGGGAACTTAGCAAGATTAACTCCTGGCATTTTATGGAAGACAGAATTTGAAAATGGCAAGCCTGGGCAATTAGCTGAAGAAATTTCCAAAGTAAACCTGGAGAATGCAGCTTGGCTTTTGCTTGCAGCTTATAGCAAAATGCTAGATGAGAGAGATATGCTGAGGACTGAACTGTCAGGCACAAAGAAAACAAAAACTGATTCTGTAAATTCCAAGCCTCTAAAAATCAAGCTCTTAGATGAAAGTGCCCATTGGAGGACTTAACTAAACTTGGAACTGGTAAATCAAGATTGAAGATGCAGTTATCTAGGAAAGACTTGTGGAAAGTCTTACTGCCTGATTGCTTGGACTCCTGCTTCCTGCATGCTAAGCCAACAGACTTTTTGAGAGAGCTGTATGAACAAAACCAGTCAGCCTGGAATAAAAAGGACATGGAAAGGAGAGATTGAAGGAGAAATAGCTTTGAGAGGAAAACCATGGAAGCTGAGATCTGAAATTAAGACTTCACCTTGGGCCAAGAGAGAACCCCACCCATGTGTACAGAGAGGGTGAGTTTGCCCCATCAGTTGAAGAGGATGGATGTTCCTGTCTGATGTTCTGGGAGGGTTTTGCTGCCCCAGGGTACAGAGAGGCTGAAGCACATTCCCCAAGGAGTAGGACGGTTAAGGTCAGCACCCCACAGGTCTGGGAGGGGTGGACCTGTCCCCAAAGGTTAGGGAAGGCCAGGTGGTCAACTCATTGCTCTGAGAGGGTTAAGCCTGTATGCCAAAGGTTAGGGGAATGTTGTCTTCATGTCACTGAACTAGGAGGAGTTAAGACTCTAACCCAAAGTTTGGGTGAGGTGTGGCAATCGCCCCAACACTCTTGGAGGGAGAGGTTTGGAGTTTGGTCAATACTCAAATGCTTGATGAAGGTGGAACCAAGAAATGGTCATTGGGCAAGACTGTGGGAAGTGTGGGTCCCCATATGGCCCCAAGGAGAAGAAACCATCATCTTAAGAATGACTTAGACTGAAATCGAATGGAGGATGCCCTGCAGGTTTACTGAACTGTAGAGGACCAGTTTCCCTCCCAATTTCTTCTTATTGCAAAAAAAATGTTTATCCTATGTCTATCCATTTGTGTATTGGAAACAGATAAATTGTTTTGTAAGTTTCAGAGTTCTATAGCAGATAGGACTTTGCCCTAAGACAAACTGTATTTCTTTAAATTGATAGTGATATGATTTAGTACTTGCATTGTTACTGATTTAAGGTTTTTTCGAATATTGTAATGTCTTTTTGGAAATCAGAGGGTGGAGTGTAGCAGTTTGATATGGTTATGAATTCCAAAAATAGATCTTCGATTATGCTTGTAATCTGTACCTGGGCATGATTGAGTTATGATTAGGGCATGGAGTCCACCCCTTGGTGGGCGGGTACTCACAGATAAAAGGCATGGCAAAGAACAGAATGGAGAGTTTTTGATGTTGGAGTTTGATGCTGAAGTCTTAAGCAGGAGCCCTGGGAAGTAAGCTCACAGAGGAAAGAGAAGCCAGCCCCAGGAAGAAACAAGTCCTGGAAAGAAAGGAACCCTGAACCTGGAGAGAAGAAAGGCCCTGGAAGGGAAGAACCCAGGAAGCCTGAACCCTTGCAGCCGTCAGCAGCCATCTTGCTCCATTCCATGGAAACAGACTTTGGTGAGGGAAATAACTATGCTTTATGACCTGATATCTGTAATTTCCTACCCCAAATAAATACTCTTTATAAAAACCAACCCATTTCTGGTATTTTGCATCAGTATCCCTTTGGCTACCTAATACAGCATGTATTAGGCAGATAGTAGTTTCATAGGTTATAATCTATGAACTCCCTGTCACTGAATAGTATCATTGTGACATCACAGAAACCTCCTCTTTGAATGATTGCTTATTGTTCCCTCACTGAGGGAATTGTAATTACCCCCAGAATATATCAATACACTTACAGGAAAAGAGTGAAGACGAAGTAGATTCCAGTGAAGTATACATCATTGAAGTAGACATTCTTTTGTCATGAAAACTTCAAATCCATACTACGAATGGAATGTTTCACTTTTATTAATGTCTTACAAATGTGTTTTGGCAACATAGTATGCTTTTGGTCTACAGGAGTGGGTTTTCAAACATTTCCTAAACAAAGAGAAATGAGTAGGCTTATGAATAAAAACTAAAATTTTCATTTTATATGAAATCTATCACATCACGGTTTGTCCTTGAGTATCAGTAATTCAGAGTAATGCAACAATTTAGGAGTCATTAAGTAACATCTTGAGGGTATACAACTCTAGTGACTCACAAACAGCAAAACTGACATAGTTTCAAAACTTTGAAAATGAATTAAGAAGTCCAGGCAAATTTATTTTGGACCCTCAAATTTCTATCCTGTATTTATTTATCCCAATAGTAAGTTGTCTAACAAGGAATACATTGAGGAAATTTGAAACTTTCTTCTTAAAGTTCTACAAAACAATTTTCAAAGGTTTTTTTTTTAAAGTAGACCATCAGAAAAAGCTAAAAACGAATGACTCAAGTTGGCAAATATGACTACTCTATTAAGAGTTTTATTTGACCATTATCTTTATTAGTAAAATGAGGCACTAGTAATTTTTTTTTTTTTTTTGGTAGAGCTTAAATTTTAACTCAGAGGAACACTATCTTCAAATTCATGGAATACAGCACTTTAATCTCTGGCAGTATTATTTTTAACCATGATACTACATTTTTATTGTAAATTCAAATTTTGTAAGTCCAAATGTTGTGTACCTGAGAGCATTTAAAAAACAACTATTAATATAGAGAAATTTGAAGCTGATATGTTAGAAAGAACTTTAGACTGTAAGTGAGGGAGAATAGGATCCATAATAGTATGCCTAGTATGTACTAGTACCCACTTTGGGCCTCAATGTTCTCATAAAAAGATTAGTGCATTTGATCAGAGTTGTCACAAATTCTAAAATTCTGGGTTTCCAAACTTTTCATGACTTTTCAAATTCTTCTGACAAAGAAGAATGTATCACAAAAAAAATCTGTAATTTGCCCAAATCATATGAACAAATAAATATGAAGATTCAAAGGAAAGATCATAAAAGGTGGTAGAGATATCCAAGGGGCGGATCAAAGAGGTTGTAACTTGCACAGAATTGTCACAAAGTTTTATTTTAAGAGATACTATGATCCATGATTATTAAACCAGTTAATACTTCAATTATCGTTTACCAAGCTTGCTTTTTGTCATAAAAAATTATACCTATATTATTGTATTTGACATGAAATCATTATTCTGCTCCTCACCACTCCTACATCCCCACTCCCCACTCCCTGCAGGTAGATCGCTTTCGTAAGGTTAGATTGTCTTTATATAGTCAAGTATTCTATATACGGCGGTTAATTGCTAAATTAACTGTTAATTGCTAATAACAACTGAGGTTATTAGAATTACGCATCATTTACTAGGCAGTGATACCTTTTGTAATGTTGTTCGTTGTAGAGACCATATTTCATACATACTAAATCATCAGGAAGTAAACATTATTTTTCCAGAGTTTAGCTGTGAGTGGTACACGTTCGCTAGATGGAGGATGTCAATATTCATTTATGTGATTAGTTAAGGAGAAAAGTACATTCCAACATAGGGGCCTCTGAAGCATTTTTCTTAAGTCACACTTACTTTTCCCTTCGGTAATCTTATTAATTCCTAGAAAGGTAAAGGGTGGGACCGGTGACACAAAAAAGAGCCGAGGTTCGGGACCCACTGCGGTTTACGAGGCCTGGAAGGAAATGTTTGCCTGGGAAGTGATCGGCGAGCAGGCGATTGGGCAGGTTCTCCGCAACGAGAGGAACGCGGCAGCCCCGGGGCCTCCGCTGAGAGTTGCTGGGAGTTTCGCAGCGCCAAGGGCAAGCGACGCGCAACCTGCCGCAGGGGCGGCTCCCAGGCCCCGCCCGCCGGGCGCGCCCTCGCGCCACTCCGGGAGCGCCGGGCCCGCGCGAGGCGGGGCGGGGCTCCGTAGCGGCCCCGCCCCGCCGCCCCGCGGGTCACAATGTAGGGTTAGGGAGGCCGGCGGGCGGGGCTCGGCGGGGGAGGAGCCGCCGGGCAGGGGCGGTGACGGCGGTTGGGGGGAGGGGAGGGGAGGAGGAGTCGCGGAGGGAGGAGGACAGCGCCATTCCGGCCAGCTGCTCCCTCCGTCCCTCGCTCCCTTCCCCGCAGTGGCCCGGGAGCCGCCCGGCAGCCAGCGAACGAAGCGCGCGAGAGCGTCACGCGGCCCGGCTGGCTCACGCCCTCCCGCGCCCGGCGTCGCCGCCCGCTCATGGCCCGGGGCGCCGCGCTGAGGCGGACCGAGTAGAGAGGTGGGGCCGCCGCCGTGGCCCTCGCAGCCCGCGCCTCGCCGCCTGCCCCTGGTCCCCGCGCACGCCGGCCGCCGTCGCCTTCGCGCCTTGCTGGCGGGGGCGCTGTCCTCCCCCGCGGTCCGCGTCGCCCCCTGGAGCTCGGCGGAGCGCGGCAGCCAGGGCCGGCGGAGGCGCGAGCAGCCGGACGCCGCCGCCTGTGTCGACGCCGCCGCCTTGGGGGCCATGACCGTGGAGCAGAATGTGCTGCAGCAGAGCGCGGCTCAGAAGGTGAGGCGAGCGCAGGGGTCGGGCCCGCGCTTCTTTCCGACGTGCGGTCCTCGCGCTGCGCGGCCGGCGCTCCCCGGCCTCCCCGCCCGTCAGGGCCTCCGCGCTCGGGCTTCCTCCCTCACCACCCTCAGTTCCGACCCGTCGCCTTTGGGGGCGTCGCACTCAGCGCAGGGCTGCCTGCGGGGAGCGCGGTGTAGTTAGCGGATTTCTCTCTACCTCCTGCCGGTTGTTTTCCTGTAACAGACCGTGCCGGGTATTGGGAGCGACCCTTAACATTCCTATACTCCTCTAGATGACTAGATGACTTCTTAATTAAACTTTTTTTTTTTTTTTAAATAAGGCTAATCACTTGTCATCCCTCCTGAATTCAGTTTGTATTTCGAAGGCATTTTTGTATTCCAGGACTGCTGTTCTGGGTCGCCACCAGAATTGAATTGCTTGCCTTGCTGGGCAGGTACATTTGCCTGGTGGACTTTGTGTAGAAGGTAGAGGGTTTGGTTGTTTTCCTTTTTCTCTTAATCTTCTTTCTTTTTTCCGCCTTTCTGAATATAGAAACTGCCAGTTAAGGAAGGAAAACCTTTATGGCCATGTTTATTCCAGTAATCTTTTGTCCCCTAAGTTTGACCTTGTTCCACTCTTCAACCTTTTCTCCTCCATCAGTTACACATTCACATGGTTGTTACTGAAGCAAAGAAAAAAAAATTGTTTGGCGAGCTTCAAACTTTTGCAAGTGAATTGTGAGAGATGCTCCTGTTATTGTAGATTTTGCTTTCAGAATTTTAAGTGCACCATCATGGCTTGCACCATATCCTGAAGAATAGTTGGCCGTGTCTTGATTTTTTTTTTCCTCGTTTATGTGAAAAGCATTTTGGGCAAAAGGGAAACATTGCCGTAAACGTGTTGGAATTATTTAACTTCATTTTATGGCTAATTAGGTTTACTGTCAGCAACCGCCAAAGCTGTGTTTTTTTCCTCTGGGTGAGTAATGAATGCCCCACCCTCTTGTAGTTTTGGCGCAGTTATGTCCTACCTGCGCTTGTTTGACTTCAGAGTAAGGCCTGCTTTCCTAAAATGGCCTGTGTATATTCTCACAGCCTGCTAAGTTTTTGCTTTGAGATTATTTTTAGAATTTTATGATCCTACTTGAGGCTTTGCAGATGCTTAAGAATTTTGGAAAGCAAAGATAGTGCATTATTTTAGATACTTTGGAAAGTTGTTTTTGGAACTCTTCTTGTATGTTGATTGTTACTGGTAAACTTAGAATTACAGACTGCAATTTACTATATTTGCCGTGAAGTAATTCAAGATTTGATAATAGGTTAAAACAGTTCATCTCCTAATTCCTTTCTGTGCTTGTTTGAATACCTTAAATTTTAGTTCTTGATGTTGAATATGTGGTAAAATGGTAATACTTGGAGTAGGATCCCAGGGTTATATGGATACTAAGCAATGTTTAATAGGCTTGGTATCACTTCCTTAGAGTTGTCTTTTATTGTTGAATGTAAAAGCCTGTTAATTTCACAGTGGAAAATGTACTTCATAACTTCAAATCTCATCAGTATGAAAAATGGCAAGGAGTTTGTGTGTTTGTTTTTTTTTTCAGTTGACTTTGCCTAAAGTACTTTTTTAGCATAGAATCATAATGCAGGTCTCTGTGATTCAGAAGTTTATAAAATTGTAGAATGGAGAATCAAATTACTGAGTGATCTTGGTTGTCAAGTTCTATTTCCTAGTTAAATGACTCCCCCCTCCTTACACAAAGGGAGTAGTTAATCTAAAATATTACCATTATGATGCTATTTTTAGTGTGCATGTATTTGTGTTTCAGATCATTTAATTGATATTGGGGAAATTTTTTGAGTGTATTTAATTTTATACTTCCATAATGGTATTTGTGTGTTAAAAAAAGAAACACTTAAATGCTTTTGTTTGCTTTCCATATTAATACATTGCCACTTTGTTATCCCATATTAAAACTATTCTAACAATATATGCGTATAAATATTTAAAATTGTCAATAGATTTAAATCCACTAAATTAGCTACTAGGAAGTCAGCTTCATACTTTAGAAGAAACAAAAGTGAAACTCTTCATTTTCACTTAGAAACTTAATGGATTATAAGTAAAACCACAGGTTATTGCATAACCAAAACTTTAGCCTTTTTTCTGCTGTCCTTAAAAATTGTATGTGCGTGTGTCCGTGTATATGTGTGAAACATCAGTTTCAAATAAATAGCTTTATTATGTGGTTGGGATTGTTTCCTGTATTGTCAAGATTTTTTTGTTTGTTTGCAGAAGGTTGTAGGATTAATAATCTTTTTTTCAAAAAAGCAGAACCAGACAGAGCTTACATCGGTCTTTTGTTCACCTATAAAGTAACTTGCCACAATATATGTGATGAGACAAGGGGCTGGTGTGTTTTTTCCTCCTTTTTTTGTTCCTTGATGGGTTCTTTGCTTGATTGTTGAGGTTTGGAGTAGGCAGGGAGTTAGGTGAGATACAGTAAAACTGCAGAGATCTGCCTTTCTGATGTTTTGATCTGTAGGTGAAGTGGAATTGGCCACAGATTAGCTACAGTTAAATCCTTTGGTGATTTTGGTCTTAAACAAGTACTTTTCAGTCTTTGAACTTGGTATTTTACATGAGTGTAGGATCCCTTAACAGATCTCAGAATTTGATGTGTTGATTTATATTCCAAATAAGGATTTTTGGGGCAGATTAGAAGTCTCCTTTGCAGAGACCAGATTAATTTATAGAGTGAGGAGAGCAGGATACTGTTTACATTAAAGGCTTCCTTCTGATTTGGATAAAATGTGAGGCTCATGGAGAGCAGGCCTTTGGCCCATTTTATTTCACCCTGGAGAACAGTTCCTTGCACATTAAATATTCGATAATGAAATAATGATTGAGTGGTTTCTAAAAGGAATGCCAGTACTTATCTTAGTTCCTTAATATTGAATCTCAGGATTTAAAAATTATTGAGAAGGACTCAAACCTTTAAACTATGGACAACTATTCATGCTAGGAAGATAGGCAGTATTGTGTCCTAGAAAGACAGGGGGATTGGCTTAGATCTAAATCATCAATCTGTGACCTTGGGCAAGTCATTAAGTGCCTCAGAATCTTATTTCTTATTTAAAAAGTCTTAAGGTTATTATGATTTACCTTGAGCAACTTCTTTAGATCTGAATGTTTCCAGTGGACTTAACCAGTTATTTATTTTGGACAGGGAGAGTAAAAAATGGAAGCAGAGGGAATTCTATGAATCTGTAGTCAACTTTGTTAATTTCAGCGAATAGTGAGGTATGAATGGCAAGATGTCAAAAATTAAACTCACAGTTAATATAAAACATGAAAAACAATACAAAATGTGTTTCAGGGTAAATTTCTTGGTTACAATAGCACTTCATATTTTCTAAGTTAGGTGTCATGTGAAGTTATAAAAATATAATTCAGTATTTTAAGAACAGATATCATTACACAAGTCACATTAAACATTACATAAAAGGCTATTTCTACTAATAATAGGTGGTTATCTTGTTATTAGCATAAGACTTGATTTGGGTAGAGAGCTAAGGTAGCAGCTGTTAACTCCCTTCTTTTTACTTCCCACTTTTACCTAATTTTTCTTCTGTCATTATGTAACTGTGGTGTATGAATACATTATCAGTAGTAATACCTCTCATTGGGACTGTCCTTTGCTTTGCTGTCAGTCCTCAAGCCAATTTGGTTATGAGATAGGGAGTTTCCATTGCAATACATGTAATAATGTCACTTGTGTTTATTGGTTATAGAAAATTTCTAATGTAGTTTTCTGTTAGAAATTTAATTTCCTTTAGCAAATTAATTTCTTTACAAATATAGCTTGATATGTATAAATTATAATGAATATATAATTATAACATCTAATATATGATTAATTAATACCATTAATACCATTGTGAATTCACAACCTGTTCCCTCGTAATGGTGATAATAATGTTAGTAGTGGTTACCACTTATTGTTTATTTGAGGCAGGCACTCTGCTAAACACTTTATAAATATAGAATTTAATCTTTATCGTAGTATCTATCTACATTATCTTTAGAGAGATCTTTCATGAAAACAGGGTTAAAATAATTTGTAATTTGTATACTGTTTCTTAAAAAGTTTGAAACAGACAAATATATTTGTTTGAACCGTGTAAAGTTCAATCTGTGCAAAATATGGAAAACAAAAAGAAAGTTTCTTGTAATAACATTTTACCAAAAAAAATGAACTTTTAATCTATTCAGATATTATTATATATACTTTTTACTAAGTGGTATCTTACGTATACTGTATTCTCACTTGCTTTTTTTTTGTCTTATTTTTTTAATGTTACATTAAAAAAATATGAGGTCCCCATATA
This sequence comes from Dasypus novemcinctus, assembly GCF_030445035.2. Lineage (NCBI taxonomy): Eukaryota > Metazoa > Chordata > Mammalia > Cingulata > Dasypodidae > Dasypus > Dasypus novemcinctus. Next base: position 132,441,217 of record NC_080676.1, read on the forward strand.
CCCCCCACCCACCTCACCCCACTCCTCCCCACATAACAACAACCTCCTCCATCATCATGAGACATTCATTGCATTTGGTGAATACATCTCTGAGCACCGCTGCACCTCATGGTCAGTGGTCCACATCATAGCCACACTCTCCCACAGTCCACCCAGTGGGCCATGGGAGGACATACAGTGTCCGGTAACTGTCTCTGCAGCACCACCCAGGACAACTCGAACCCCCGAAAATGCCCCCACATCACATCTCTTCCTCCCATTCCCTACCCCCTGCAGCCACCATGGCCACTTTCTCCACACCAATGCCACATTTTCTTCGATTACTAATAACAATAGTTCACGTATAGAATATCAGTAAGTCCACTCTAATCCATACTCTATTCCTCCATCCTGTGGACCTTAGATGGTTGTGTCCACTCCACATCTATATCAAGAGAGGGCTTAGATTCCACATGGATGCTGGATGCAATTCTCCTGCTTTCAGTTGTAGGCACTCTTGGCTCCCTGATGTGGTGGTTGACCTTCTTCACTTCCATGTTAGCTGAGTGGGGTAAGTCCAATCAACCAGAGTGTAAGAGTTGCAAGTCTGTTGAGGCTCAGGGCCTGGCTATCACATGGTCAGTCCAGAGATTCAGGTCTCCTGGGTATACACTAAACCCCAGCACCAACTACAGTTCTGGTAAAAGTAACAGGAGAGGCTTGAGGACAAAGATCACATCTGAGTCCAGTCTCACTTGCTTTTGTTACCATAATATGTTATGGACCTTTTCTTCCTGAGTAGGGAGGAGGAGGGGAGAGGAAGAGAAAGAGAAGAGGGGAGGGGTAAGGGAAGGCGTGGAGAGGGAGAATATCTATGTTCTTTAAAATAGCACACTGTATTTTATTATATGAATTGAATGGACCGTTATTTATTCAACTAGTTCCATTTTGATAAACACGGTGGTTGTTTCTTACAACAAATGCCTAGAAATGGTCAAACATTTGCATGTTTAACTTTTGGTAGATGATGCCAGTTTGTCTTTCAAAATCATAGTGTTCAATATCATTCCAGTTCCCCGAGTTGCTCTTTATCTAGATCCTCAGCATTACCTGGTATTATAAATCTTTTTAAACCCTGCTAATCTGATGGATGAAAATGATCTCATTTAAGATTTGCATTTGAAAAATTATTGAGAAGTTGAATATATTCATGTTGTATTTGTCTTGAGTACTGCTTCTGCAAATTATCTATTCATTTTACTTATTTCTAGGAGTCCTTATCGTATTATGGCTCTTACAGTTCTGTAGTCCTCCCATCCCCACCTCATTTTATTTTTGACCTTTCAACTTTGTTTACAATTTCCTATCAATATGAACTTTTAATTTTTTATTGCAGTTTTATTCTTTCTTGCTTTAGACCTTGGTCTTTTGGTAAGAAAGGCCTTTTTTACTTTAAGGTTGTAGTCTTCATGTTACTGTTTTTAGTTTCTTTATTTTATCATGTACATCTTTAAGTCATCTGGAATTTACTTTTGTTTATGATGGGAAGTAGAGATTTATTTCATTTCTTTTAAGTGGACAACGATTTGTCCTGTTCATTAACTAATATATTCTTTCCCTAGTTATTTGAAATGCTTCCTTTATTGCATTCTAAAATCCCACATATATAAATTTATTTTTCTAAGTATCTACATCCCTATATTTTCTTTTTCTGCTTTTTTTTTTCATTGTTTCAGTTCCATAATATAGATTTAAGGTTTATTTTTATGTCAGGTAGGGCAGACCTTCCCTCATTATTCTTTTTCAAAACTGTCTTGGTTATTCTTAAAGATATAATTGACTATTAAAGTGGAAAGATTAAAGAAATGCTTGGAAATTTTACTTAAATTGTTTTATACTCATTAATTTGTGGACTATCTCTACAATATTGAGACTCTACATGAAGGAATCTTTTATGGTTCTCTGTCATGTTTTGTTTTATTCCTTTTAGTATATATTTGTTGCAAAAAAGAATTATTTTTGTTTTTATTGCTGCTGCAAATGGATTTTTGGATAACTTTTTCATTTGGTTATTGCTAGTGTAAAGAAGACTTTTGATTTGTATATACTAACATTGCATCCAGTCTCCTTATTCAGTTCTCATCAGTTCTTATAAATTTTTTGTTGGCTTTCTTTAACATTCTAGATAAACAGTCCATATGCCCACTCTGCCTCTAATTGAGAGGGTGCTTAGATCCCATGGGGCAGATGGATGAGACTATCTTGCTTGCAGTTGAAGACTCTCTCTGTTCCTTGGGATCATTGTTGTCAGTCATCATTTCCTTGTTATTTGTCCTAGGTGAGTCCAATGAACTGGAGAGTAGGTGTTGCAACTCTTTTGAGATTCAGGACCCAACTGGCACATGGAAAGCCCAAAGATTTAAGTCTCTTAGACATAAACCTATCAACTCTAGTACTAACTCTAGGTCCAGATAGAAGGGGCAGAAGAGCCATGTGTAAGGAAACCACAGCTGAATCTGTGTCATACTAGGGAGCGTAAATTCCAAAGTAGGGCTCACTGACAGGTGAGCCAAATACCTGAGTGTCAGCCCTGCCTGTGCCTGGATGTCTCTCGAGCCCTCAGGAGCCCTGCTATTTGAGGCAGTATTTACTGTGGCAGTCAATGAGATCCTGATGAGTTGTGTATAAGTGTACCCTCTGGAATGACCTCCCGACTCACTTTGAAGTCTCTTAGCCCTATAAACTCATTTGTCTTTACCCTTTCCCCTTTTTGGTCAAGGTCTTTTCCCAGTTGCATTACAAGTTGGTGCTTCGTAGTAATCCCTTGGTGCCTGGGAGGCTCATCCCTGGGAGTCAGTCATGTTCCATGCTGGGTTGGGGCGGGTGGGGAAAGGTAATGCATTTATATGCTGTTTGGTTTAGAGAGAGGTCAGATTTGAGCAATAAGGAGCTTCTCAGGAGGTAACTCTTAGGCAATATATAATACTAGGCTAAGTTTCAATTTCAAAAGAAAAGGTTCATCCATACAGTCATCAATATCAAGGATCCGTCAGTGGTCCATCCTCCTTCCCTAGTCACTGCCCCTGTGCTTGGGGGATTCTTGCTGTCCCTTTAGAGAATGTCACAGAATTCCCCAGGATAGAATTGGATATTCTTTCTGTTATTATGTTGATCTCCAGCCACCGTTACAATGCCCCATGAACACTTGAACTCTTCCATATGCCTTATGGGTATGCCCCATATGTATCTTTTTAATAAACCTGTCTAGGGTTTTTGATCTGAAGAGTTCAGTGTTCTTGTCAGGAAAAAGATATAATTTTAAATTTATGCTTTTACTCTGTTCTTTTTTTTTCTTCAGTAGCATACATTCTTTGACTTTTACATGCCATTCATCTTTCTTACTTCAAATTTTATTTTGTAATTCCCATCTCTCCTCTTTGCTCTACATGCTAGGGTAACTTTTTAGTGTGATCTTCCAGATTATTTTTTTGTAATGCCCATTCTATATTTACTACCTCTGTTGGTGTTTTTTTTTTTTTTTTAAATACCATACATTTTTTTGTTGGTTCTGTGGTGCACAGAATAGAATTAATCATAACCACTAGTTCATGATAAGCCATTCATACAAATATGTTTTCATTTATTAAATTGTTTATTTTTTAATAGTAAGCATGCCTGAACCCAATACTTAAAACAAAAGCAAGAAATTTGATAATAACCTATATATAACCATATAGTACCCTCCTCCCATCTATCTGCTTATATTTGTGGTTGTCATAATCTTGAGTTCTGTGTTCATTATTCCTTCAATTTAATTTTTGCTGCATCTGTATTAATTCCTAACGTGTAACTTTTAATTGTTTAACTTGCGTAAACTTTTCTAAAGAAACTTTTTCCCACCTCACTGTCTAAAAAATATTCATTTATATTTTCTATTATGAATTTTAAAGTTATGTTTACAACATTTAAGTCCTTATTTATTCTAGAGTTGATTTCTGTAAATTGTGTCTGGTAAGGATTCAATTGAAATTTTTTTATATATGACTTATTTTTTTTTAACCTTCCTTATTTTGAAAAGTCCATTCTCTCCCCACTGTACTGACATGCCTTCTCTGACATATACAAGTATTTTATATAAAATTCTTATTTCACCCCCCCACCTCCTGGGGCTCTCTAGCCTGTTTCAGAATTCATTTGCCTATTCCTTTGTCAGTACCTTTCTGTGTTAATTGTTCTGACATCCTGATAATTTGTAAGTAAGTTCCTTCTTTCTGATCCTCTTGTTTTGAAGTATAATGGCACTTTATATTTCTTTAGAAGGAAGAGGGATATATGTATAATGTTTAATATGGTTAATTGTGGGAAACAGATGTGGCTCAAGCAGTTAGGGGTCTGCCTATCACATGGGAGGTCCCGGGTTTGGTTTCCAGTGCTTCCTAAAGAAGAGGAGCAAGACAGTGAGCTGATGTGATGGGCTGGTGGGGTGAGCTGATGCAGTGAAGAGATACAATGAGGAAACACAATGAGAGACTCAACAAGCAAGGAGTGGAGGTGGCTCAAATGATTGGGTGCCTCCCTCCCACATGGGAGGTCCCAGGTTTGGTTCCCGGTGCCTCCTAAAAGACGACGACCAGACAATGAACAGACACAGAGAGCAGATAGCAAATGTAAAGAATGAGGGGCAGGGGAGAAATAAATAAAATGAATCTTTTTTAAAAAAATAAGGCTAAATGTAAATATGTGGTAATGGATGGACTCAGTGGTAACAAATTGTAATGAGTGTAACAAACACTTGATTTATGGATGCATTTTTGGCTCAAATAAGTAGTCTAGGGAGGTAAGTGTTAGTTGGCAGACAGCTGGAGGATAATATAGGGAATGTATAGGAATGATTTTGGCAGTAGATGGGGATTGTGGTAAATAATGTAAATGCAGGAATGTTCTACTGTATGGTGTTAAGAATGTGATGATGCATGGGAAAAATACAACTAATGTAATTTATAGGCTATAGTTAATAATATTGTAATTTTTTTGTAACAAAGGAAAGAAGGTACTATATGAATGCTAAAGGTCAAAAGGAAAAGAATTATGGGGTTTGGCTTTGTGAGATGAATATGAGTAAGCATTTTTTTTCCTCTTCATGTTTTTTCATTAATAAGGAGACCTTGACTATGTCATTTAAGTAATCTGTTTATCTTTCTGGAAATCGGAGAAACGATTGAGTTTGTTGTTGGAATAAGATGAGATAAAAGTGCCTGGACAGAACTTTTTAGAAGTAATGAATGCTTCTATAACTTGTTTTTATTTTATTTTATTTTATTTTATTTTATGTCATTTCATTTCATTTCATTTCATTTCATTTCATTTCATTTCATTTCATTTCATTTCATTTCATTTCATTTATTTCATTTCATTCATTTCATTTTATTTCATTTCATTTTATTTCATTTCATTTTATTTCATTTCTCTCCCCTTCCCCCTCCACCCTGGTTGTCTGTTCTCTGTGTCTATTTGCTGTGTCTTCTTTGTTGCTTCTGTTGTTGTCAGTGGCACGGGAATCTGTGTTTCTTTTTGTTGCATCATCTTGTGTCAGCTCTCTGTGTGGGCGGCGCCATTCCTGGGTAGGCTGCACTTTCTTTAGCGCTGGGCGGCTCTCCTTACCGCTCGTCTTATGGGGCGCACTTGCGCGTGGGACTCCCCTACGCGGGGACACCCCTGCGTGGCACGGCACTCCTTGCGCGCATCAGCACTGCGCATGGGCCAGCTCCACACGGTCAAGGAGGCCGGGTTTGAACCGCAGACCTTCCATGTGGTAGGCGGACACCCCATCCATTAGGCTACGTCCGCTTCCCTTTTATATCTTTTTAAAGTGTTTAAAGTGTTCAGAAATTATACAGATTTCTTAATTGGGTTATCTTCTTATTACGGAATTGGAGGACTTCTTTATATATTACAAATATGTCCTTTATCAGATATGTTTGTGTATATATATAAAAATATTTATATGAAATATTTTCTCCCAGTGTGTGGGCTTTATTTTCTTATAAATGTCTTTGAAGGGAAAAAATATTGCTGACGTCTTTTATGCTCATTGCTTTGTATTTGGTTTGCAAAGATTTTTTCCCTTATGTTTTCTTCTAGAAGTTTTATCTTTTAAGTTTTAAATGTTTACCTTAGTGATCCATTTGGAATTTATTTTTGTGTGTGTTCTGAGTTCTAAGAACTCATTTATTTCCATATGGACACTACTTATTCCATCATCTGCTTTTGAAAATAATATGCTTTCATTATTGAACTACCTTGGTATTTTTATGGAAAATCAATTGACCATATATAATTGTCTATTTTTGAACTCTTCTGTTCTATCCTTATGCTCTATTATACTTTCTTGATAACTGTTGCTTTGGAGTAAGTTTTGAAATCAGGGAGTGTAAATTGTTCAACTTTGTTCTTGTTAAGAATTGTTTTGGCTTTTCTTTGTCTTTGCATTTCCGTATAAATCACATATCAACTTGTCCACTTGGACAGAGGATCCTGCTAGAATTTTTGAATGGGATTGTGTTGAATATATAGAGCAATTTGGGATGGATGTACATCATAACACTAGTTAGTCTTTCAGTCCAAGAACATACTCTTTTCATTTCTTTAGGTTTTTATTATTTTTTCAGCAGTAATTGTTTCCAGGTCTTTGCGTATCTTTTATTAGATTTAGTGTGTTTTAATGCTATTGCAAATGGTATTTTTTTGTTTAGTTTTATACTCCACTTGTTCTTTGTATATGGAAAACAGTTCTTTTTTTTTTTAATTGACCTTATATCTTATAACATTGTAAATTCACTTACTACTTCTGGTAGTTTTCTTTTTTGTGCGTGCGTGTGTGTATTTATGTGTGTAGATGTCACAGATTTTTAAAATGTGTAATATCATGCTATTTGTGAATAACAGCTTATGAACTTTATTTCTAACCTTCAAGAATTTTTCTTGTTTTGTTGTACCTTCTGGGGTCTCCTGTAAAATATTGAATAGAAGTGGTAAAAATAGATACTCTCGCCTTGTTCCTGATTTTATGTACAAAACATTCAGTCTTTTGCCCTTAAATATGATGTTAGTGTTAGTTTTTTTGTAAAATCCCTTTATAAGGCTAAAGCAGTTCCCTACTATTCTTAGTTTCCTGATATTTTGTTTTGCCTTTTGCATTTAAGTGTGCCACTTGGATTTGATTTTTGTTAAATGTCCAGTTTCAGTTTTCCCCTTTGGATAACCATCAACTTTATTAAAATGTTACCCCTTCTCCCCATTAATGTTCTACCTGATGACATTATTTTTAAATTTTCATCCTTGAGTTAGGGCCATTTTAGAGGAATATCTCTCTGAGAGACATTCTTCCTTGTTGAGTTAAAATATTTTTATTGTAGTTTAAGTGAAATCTGTATAAATATAAATTAGGCATGAATTCTTTATACTGTATTGCATAACTTTTATCCATGAAAACTGGTAACCAAAACTAAAAAACTGGTAAAATTTTTTAAAAAAACAAAGTTAATTTAACTTGACATATGGCAAATGTTTTACAGAAGGTACCTTTGCTCTTGCAACTTTAAGCAAGAAAATTAATAAATATGTAACAGGATATTTTTGTAGTATGTTATTATTAAACTTTTGGGAATGTATTTTATTGCTATTGTTAACCAGGCTACATCTGTGACCTGGTGTTGAGTTATCACCATTGTCCTTGAGTGTTCTCAGTCTGTTTGCTGTAAAACCTTCACAGATATGCTACCAGGTTTTAATGAGAGTTTAAAGCATTTTTGTTTTGCTGTAGCTCAGTAAATGAATGGCAGTTATTGCAGGGTCTTTCAATCAGAATGTTGAACTGAGAAGGTTGCATGATTTAGTTAGAGTGGGATATACTTGCTATGAATAAGAGGTAACAATTGTAGCTTAATTTTAAGCGTGTGCCAAATAAATATCATTTATTAGAACTTATCATTACTTTGCTTCATGAACATATCTCAGTGCCTGGGAAGTAAAGAAAATGAAACACTGTTGTGCAATATTTAACTGCTTTTTGCACACACTGTGAGACAATATTATTATACTGGACTATTAGTTATATTGTAATTACTACTACCGTACTTTGTTGTGGTGAAGGTGTGTGCCGCCAAAATTTATAATTCTTGAATGCATATTACAAATATAAAGTACTTGAGAATTACTGAATAAGAAGACAGTAGCAAGTAAGTTTAGCTGTGTGTAATGTTTAAGTACATATATATCGTCTAGTTGCACTTGGGCTATACTTCCTGGGAATAGTTTGGCTGTTAATATAGTTTTACTTTGTTTTACTTCTTAACTGTTTTGATTTTCCAGGTTTATTCCTTGATTGCTTCTTCTCAAGCTCTATTTTTGAGAGATTGTGTATTTCCTTAGTGATATGTGTTCATTACTTCTGAGTTTGTATATTCAAAATGAATTTAATTTTTATACTCTTACCTGTGTTCTAGTTTCAGATTTTCAGTTTCATATGGTACATTTCTGCTTAGATATATCATCATTACTCATGTCTACTCACTCATTTATTCTTTCTTTACTTTAAACAGATCGAGAATTAGGTAATAAACCAAAAAGTTAGAGTTTATTGATGGTAGGGAACAGAAATGCGTATGATATTAGCCATTAAATGAAACCTTTATAGTATATAGTGATAGGAGCAAGGAGAGTGGATCATTTTATCTAGGAAGAATAGGAAAGGCTTTAAAGAGGAGATAATGCCTGAAATGAACTATTGAAGATATATAGGTGGATTGAAGATATTATTTCAAGGAAAAGAGAAGTCTATGAGCGAGGACAAAGCTGTGATTGGATTTAATTTGGAAGAGAGAAATTTAATGGAATTATTTAAATGTGAACACACTTAATGGCTGGTACTGTATTTCTTGCAGCTGATTTTGAGTATAGTGTATAATTTTTTTTCCCAAGCCAAACTGTATCCAGCTTTTATTAAAGATACTTTTCATAAACAGTCATAGCATTTCAGGCAGGACATGGGCAGACAGTCATTAAAAGTATGTAACAACTTTCAAGCTCCCTTCTTCAATGGACTACCAAAATCAGAAAGCCACTGTAAAATCCAATAAAGTCTTCATCTGATGCTCTGAATGGGGGAACTTTAGAGTGAGGATTGACATTTCACCTTTAGCATGTGTTTAACAACTTTTCACGAGCTGACTTTGACTTTCAGGAAATGAAATGAAAACAGCAGAATTATCCACAGTCTAAAAAAGTAATCAGTACTTTTTTGAGGAATGCCATATCCATGGCATCACTGGAAAGTCCAGATTGCCTGACATCCTGGTAACCACTTTTTTTTGGGTCAGGCCCCAGCAGGTCTCAGGGTTTAAGGGAGTCAAATGTATGCTGAATGCAGAGAGAGAAGAGGTCATGAGGACATAAAAATGAATTTTAGTTTTTCTACACCACAAGCCATCTGTGCCAAGGTGAGTAATGTTTATCAATGTCAGGGATTCCCCTTCTCCTGGGAGTAAAGAGGAAGGCTCTCAAAAAACTAGAGGGCAAGAGTATTTTCTCCCATATTAATTCAGCTTCAGGGATATTTTATCAGTGACATTTGCTCCCTTCCCCAAAACAATGAAGTGTTCTGTGTGCTAACAACATAGCTTAAAAAAAAAAAAGTAAAACAAAATTCTGCATTTTTATAAAACTTGATTAAAAAAATAGTATTTTAAACTGTACAGTCATCAAAAGTACACATTTATCAAAAATGTATACACTTCACTTGGCATCTTCAGCACCTTCGGCTTTCTGTGCCTGGTGTGTTTTGGCATCTCCAGTTTTCTGCAGGGTTATTCCCATCCTTTGCAGCATCAGCTTCCCTTTTTTCCCTTTGGGTACCTTCTCTCCTTTCTTTGCAGGGTTCTTTTAGGCTTGGGTTCTGGCTTTGGAGGAGCAGGTTTAGCAGATAACCTTGCAGATCTTCTCTGTGGTTCGTCCTTACTTCGACTTTATCTCCTTTAATGTCCCCTTCAGCCTTTGTCTTGGGCATGGTGGTGGTGGCAGGACGTGGGTGCTGGTTGCAGGGATGCAGGAAACTGCAGGCTTTGGTTGGTCCGGGAGCCAGCCTCACCTCTTCTTCAGCTGCTCCTGAGTATAGTATATAATTTTTTCTGGTACCTTTAAGGCATCCGTGCACTTGTTTTTAAAGATGAGCTTTTGTGCTAGAGCTCTTTGTACCACATATTAGAATACTAATCATGTTTCTTAGATTTTGGTTGGTCCCAAAAAATGTGAAGAATAAAGATTTTCATCCACAATTATTGTGATTTAGTGCTTATAAATATGAACTTTGAAATCAGATAGACCTAGCTTCAAAGACAAGCTCTGCTGTTTCCTAGCTGTATGGTTGATCTAGGGCAATATTCTCACTCTTTTCCTTAGTATCATCTTTTGCAAAATGGGTAAAACAGTACTTATAGAAATTTTAGAATTTAATGTTCGTGTTCATAAAGTACTTTACCTAGTGCCTTATGTACTTTTAGTAACTGCTCAGTAGATGGTAGTACTGTGATAGAGCTCAGTATATATGGCTAACTTTTCCCTTCCTAATTGTCTTATGAAATTAATTCTCTTAAAAAATATAGAATTAAGTCATTACTATATTGTTAGAATACAAAAATTACTTTTAAAGAACTTGTATCAGTAAGGGTACAATCAGGACGCAGAAACCACACGATAATTTAATATAAAGAAGAATTGACTGCTAATGGATGACTGACTACTGAAGGTTAAAGAGAACATCAAAGAATAAAGGAAGGAATACATTTGTGAAAGATCTTCCTCCTAGTCCCAAGACTCTGAGATTCAGTTCTTTTTGGAGAGGTTGTTACTGAAGCCCTCTGGATGGTAGAGAAGTTTGCTGAGGTGCTGCAGGCCAAGGCATTCCTGTAATTAAATTCTTTTAGGGGTCAGGAAAGTGGTCTAGAGCATTTGCTTTGCTTCTAGAACCTAGCCTTATATCTAGAATACAGTTTCTAATATTAAGCAGGGTATATTATACGTGTAATTAATAGGAGCAAAAACTATTTGCTTTAAGCAATTATTTGTTACATATATTGTTTCTAGGAATTATATAGTATCCTAGTTTGAAAGTTATTCTGAAAACTTATTTATTTCATTTATATTAGTGTTGTTATAATACAGTTTATTTCTGGACTATATGTTATGAAAATTTATGAGAGATAGTGGAATTTAGATATACATAAAGATTTAATTGGACAAGAGAGAGCTTTATTAGGAATTAGTCAGTAGTTATCAAAATAAGTTAAACTTTTAAACTGCAGGCTGGTAATTCAAGAATATGATTTGATTCACAGAAGTTTTGTTTACGCACATGTTTTCTAGAATGTTAGGCATTATAAAAACAGACAAGGTCCCATTTTTTCCCCTCAAATTTGTCTATTTTATAAAACAACAAACGAAATATACATACCCCAAGGGAACATACATAATAAATACCATTAAAGCTGCAGGGAATGTTTTACTGCCCTAGGGATACTCTTATGTAGGTGATTCTCTGTGAAAAAAACATCACTTGTGCTGTGTGCCAACACAGAAAATATTGTAATATCAGTCAGTATATCATAAAAGGTTGTCATCCTAATAAGGTTTTTTAAAATAATGTTCTGGGCCAATGTGGGCAATGCTATTTTCAGAAATTTTTATTGTGGTAAAATATATAAAACATATAATTTGACGTCTTAGCTTTTTAAGTGTATAGTTCACTGGCATTAATCACTTTCACAGTGTTCTGTAACCATTACCACTATCTTGTTTCCAGTACTTTTTCGTTATCCCAAACAGAGATTATGTACCCATTAAGTTAACTCCCCTTCCTCCTTCCCTGGTAATCTCTAATCTACTTTCTGTCTCTTTGAATTTGTCTAATCTAGATATTTCATGTAAGTGGAATCATACTATATTTGTCTTTTTGTGTCTGGTTTATTTCCCTTAGCATAATGTTTTCAAGGTTCATTCATGTTGTAGCATGTATTAGAACTTTTTCATTTTATGGCCTAATAGTACTCCATTGTATGTATATAGCACATTTTCTTTGTCCATTCGTCTTTTGATAGACTTTTGGGTTGTTTCCACCCTTTGATTATGTGAATGATGCTGTCATGAACATTGGTTCCAAATGTTTTTGCAAGTTGGGCTTTTTGGAATTTAAATTCATGTTCCTTTAAAAACCATGTTAAAAAAAAGGATTTCAGATTTCTATGCTGATTAATTTATTTTAATACCAAAAGCTCTGTTAACCCTCCAAAATTGAGATAAGCCTCGACTCTGGCAGTGGGAAATAAACGATACCTTGAGCTATTCTTGGGACTACCACTATGTAGATATTTTCAATAGGGAATTTCAACATTATTATTCTTTTGATTCATTTTCAAGTAGGATCGACAGGGTCAGAACTAGGAAATAAAGCCTTCTGTGAAATTCTAGATAGAGACTAGTATAATGTAGAAAGTTTGCTTAGCAAGTGGGCCTAATTTATGTCTGCTTCTTGTTCTCATCTCTAGTAGTTAGTATCTTTCCCTGAGGATTATCTCAAGCCCTGTTATCTAACTTATTCCAGTTCACCTCTGAAATTTGTGCTGTATTTATTGTCAGTATTTATTGAGTGCCTATCATATGCCAGACTCTGTACTAGGTCCCTGGAGTATAGTGATGAGAGAATAGTCCGGATTTATGGTCTGGTGATAAAACAGCCATAGTGTATAATTTTAATCTGTGGTAAATGCTAGGAGAACCTTTAACATTAACAGAAGGTGCATGACTATGCCAAGAACTTTGAAGTACAAAAGAGAATGGTACTTTAGAGAACTTGAATGAAAGTGTCGTGGGGAGAGGAAGAGAGAGGGATAGTAATGCAAGATAAGAGTAGTCCATGTCACTGTACTGGGCCCTTAAGCCATGATAAGGATTATACTATAGGAAATTTCCCCAGATACTTAATAGAATATTATTATACTCGAGGGGAAATGAAAGGTCATGTAGTCCACCTTAAAGTTACAGGCTACCTGAACTCAGAAAGTTACTGGACTTTTTTTGTGTGTACTTTACATAGATGTACTTTTTTTGTGTGTACTTTACATAGATGTTTAGACTCTGCCATTAGCTTTTATTTTTTTTTTTAATCTCTTTTTTTTTTTTTATTGACTTTGTAATAATATTACATTAAAAATATATATGTGAGGTCCCATTCAGCCCCATCCCCCACCCCCCCTCTCCCCCCCCCAACAACACTCGTTCCCATCATCATGACACATCCATTGGATTTGGTAAGTACATCTTTGGGTACCTCTGCACCTCATAGTCAATGGTCCACATCATGGCCCATACTCTCCTCCATTCCATCCAGTGGGCCCTGTGAGGATTTACAAACCATTAGCTTTTAAATGAAAGTAACTTTCTACAAGATTTGTGTGTGTGTGTGTATGTGTGTGTGTGTGTTAAATTATATTGTATACTGGAAACAAAACAGTCTGGTGTACAGCAGGAACATAAATACTAATCTTTCCCTGATCTAAGCCATTATACTCCCCTTAAAATTTTTTTTTTTTTTTTTTACTACTTTAAGAAATTTACTAATGTTAAATATACTGTCATCTTCCCTGAAATAGCTTTTAAAAAGACCCAGCATTAGGAAGGGCCAACTGGAGAGAGAAATAATTTTTGTGAAGCTCTGTGATTCTTAATTTATATTGAAATAACCAATGCTATCTTGTCTATGTAGTACTGTATTTTACACATTTTAGACATTTGAAACATGTCATGATACAATACAAATAACATTAAGGAATCTAACCGCTTGCATGTAGTTTTGGCTTATTATTTTTGTGGTGTTTCCAAGTCATTAGATGTCTTGGATGTTGAATCTTGTTCTTTTTATTTATTACAGTGGAGTGGAAACAGGTTGAACCATCTTCTTAAAATATATTTATTTATTTATTTAGTAGATAAGCATTCCATACAAGGAGGACATAGGAGCTCAGAAAGAGAGCTCTAGAGATAGAATGAATTATATCCACTTTGGATCTGAAATTGTTAGTCAAGGAAGAGAGAACCATAGATAAGAAATTTCCAGTTGAGTACCAAGGTATATAGTACACCAGAAGTTTAAGAAATGTGAAGGTACAGACCTTGCAAGACCAGGGCCATATTCACAACAACAAAAAAATGACAGCCATAAAAAAACATAACTATAGGAAATAAAGTGCAGGTTTTCAAAAACAAGAAAAGCACAGTTGGAATTTGCTAATAAAAAAGGGGGACCTTAGAAATGAGGTGGCTTCTCTGCGTTAAACTTAAAATCTTTCACATAGCTCATTTTAAAAAAATTGCTTTTCGTTTTTTGCCAACTTAACCTAAGGAAATTCTTTTACTTTCTCACTCAGCCTTCTCTTCCCCACCTCTTTTTCTTTCCCTCATTTTTTCATTTTCAGTAAAAATTTATGAGAAAAGGAACCATGCTGAAGATACACCTGGATTATTTTTCTAGGATTTTTAGCTGATTTTTTTTTTTTTAGTAAAATGTAAAACCACACAACAATAACAAAATTTCAAAAGCCTTGCTCTTTATAAAATAATCAATGTTTTTATTGGACTCTTATCAATCAACTACCTCAAGACTCAGTAATATACCAAAAAATAGTCATGTTCACAGTTTTGTTAATTGGCTAGGATGGTTCTTCCCTACATGTGCTTAATTTTTCTGGGAAAGGTGACTATTCAGATCATGTTCTTCTTAAGGCAGTTGTAGAAGTTCAGTAGGGCAAGCCCAACTTTTCAGAAGTTCAAGAAGTCAGGAACTTTATGTGACTGATTGTATGCTGTCCACTAATATGCCCATGTCCACCAGCAGTGGGACAAGGAAGTATATTGTCTCTAGTGGGAGGAAGTAAAAAAATAAATAAATACAGTTTTTTACATAATTTAAACGACAGTTTTAGCTAACTTTAATTAAAATCATTTGAGGTTTTCTGTTACAAAATGAAGATCTCTGGGCCTTAACAGACCTCTGGAGGGATAATGTTTGGGGTTAGGTCCTGGGGATCCTTATTAACAAACTTGTCAAGTAATTTCTTGTGCACACTGAAGTTTTTGAGAACCTCTTCCTTAAGTGGTACCACATTTGTGTCTTTTCCACTTTTTCAACATTATATATAATAGCTATAAACATTTTTATACATGATTCATTTCATTGGGCTATTTAACAGTCATTACCACAACAGTGACTGAATAATTTTCAGTTGAGGAAAATAATGTTTGCAGAGGGTGATAGTGGTGAGATGACAAGCAAGCTTGTAAAATCTTTTAAGTATTTTATAGTCACTAAAATAAGACATTGAATTAGAGAATTTCTGTAACATTTTATGCGTCTTTAATTTGTTGGGTGTTGCATTAACTTAGTCATTGTTCCATTGCTAGTTATTGGTAATTTGCTAAATAAAACTAGAAAAGTTATGGGTCTAAAGAGACATGTGTTCTCATATTCAGCCCTGTAACTTCGGCAATTTAATTTTTTTACTCAAATATTTTCATACTTTTAGGCATTTTATGTGACTTTGTTTTTATGTGCTTTAATTATATATTTTATTGTTAAGTAGTCTTGGTTATCTTAGCCTTTTAATGAGATTTTTATGGAATTGAACATTCATTGATGGTATGCCAGTCACTGCCAGTGCCTGTCCAATATACATTCTTTTCTTTCTCCTTACTGACTGAACACTTGATTTTATTTTCAGGGCAGCATTGTGCTTTGCTGAGAAATACTTTTTCCAGTCTCCTTTGCAGCATTGTGTGGCCATGTGACATTGTCCTGCTCAGTGAGGCTTAGGTGAAAATTAGTATGGGAGGCTTTATTAATGAAGGCAAATTCATTTGGTTGACATGTTTTTGTCTTTATTCTTCCCTTTGTTCTTCTGGAATGTGGGCAGAATTCTAGAGGAGGAGACAGTGGGGTGACCCAAATAATGTTGAATGTCACACACTAAGGATGTCTGAATTGTCCAGTTTCTATTTGGGTTGATTGTAAAGATTTGGTAAAAATGGTGGTGATGGTAGCACAACATTGTGAACGTAATTAACAACATTAAATTATATAGGTGAATATAGTTAAAGGAGAGAATTTTAGGTTATATTTATGTTACTAAAAATTTTTAAGAAAAGACAACCTACAATAGGAGAAAATATTTGGAAACAAAACTACAGTGAGATACTCTTTCACACACTAGAATAGCTATTTTTAAAATTGAAAATAAATGCAAGGATGCAGGAAATAATACATTTTCAGTGCGAATGTAAAATGGTGCATCTACTGTAGAAAGCAACTTAGTGTTTCCTCAAAAACTTAAAAATAGAACTCCTCATATGACCCATCAATTCCACTTCTAGGTATACACCCAAAAGAACTGAAATCAAATACCTGAACTGATAATTGCACAACAGTGTTCAAAGCAGCATTATACACAATAGCCAAAAGGTGGAAGCACCCAAGTATCCATAGCAAATGAATGGATAAATAAAATAGAGATTACACACAATGGAATATTAGCCATAAAAAAGAATGAAGTTCTTATACATGCTACACCCTGGAAACCTCTGAGGCATGATGTTTAGTGAAATAAGCCAAACACGAAAGAATATTATTGTATGAATCTGTACCATATACATCAAACTTTCTTATTTCATGGTGTTTTTCTTAAAGTTTATTTTCTATTTTTTTAATTTAAGTTGTGAGTTAGCAAAACATTTATGTGCACCATACAGAGTTCCCATACATTGCCTCACCATCATCACCTTACATTGTTGTGACACATTTGTTACAAATGACAAAAGACCATCATCATAATATTACTGCTATCTGTAGTTTATATCTTATATTTGGTGTATTTTTCCCAAAAAAACATCTTATTGTTAATGTTGTATATTTATTATAGTTCATGAGTGAACGTTCTCATAATTGTACTGTTAACCATAGTTCATCATTCACCACAGGACTTGGCTGTGTTATATGGTCCCCTGTCTTGGACAGTCCATCCAAAGTGTATGCTCAGCACCTCTCAGTTTAATCACAGAGTTGTGCTGTCATAGGCTTAGTCCATTTCAGAATGTTTTCATTACTCCAAAGGGAAAAATCCCATAACCCCTATGCCCCCCATAATTGACCATTAGCATTGATATATTCCCTATGGTTTTTAATAACCTGTTTTAAGACATAAGGAGAATATAGGGAAGAAAATGAATATTACGGGAGGTTTAGGGAAGGTTTTGTGAGTGGAATCCTATACCTGTATCTCTTTCTCTCCAGACTTCTGACCACTTATAATCAAAACCGAAGTGAATGGGAGCAAATTATTGATTCTCTTTGGGGGTTCTTTGTAACAGTTGAGTTGGAAAATGAGATGATCTTCTTCATGAATAGAACTTGGCATCCCCATGATGCAATATAACCGCTATGTATTTTGCAAGAACTCTAGGTTCCTGGAAACTGACTGGCCCTAGAGACAAGGAGAGATTACCAGAGCTGCCTGGGTTTTAATCAGTGGACCCACCCCTAGATACAGTAGCTCTTTTTTTTTCCCTCAGTTCTTCTCAGTCTTACCATTGTGCAAATTACTACTCTTTTTGTTGGACATAAATGAGGGGATAGAAAATGGGATCAGAAACTGTTATTCCAATAAGTCTTTTTCTTGGGGAGTAATTTAGAAGTTTCTTTTGGAAATGTGAAAATGGAAAAAGAGCTCTCCATAGGCAGCTTCATTCATCCTAAAAGAAAGATTTTTCAATCTGTCTCATGTTCTCTTTTTTTCTTTCTTCTGGTTTACTTTCTTCTGCATTTTACTTTATTTTCTTTTAATCAAAGGTCATTTAATTTCTTCTCTTTGTATATTTTTAGAGTTCAGAGTGTAATGATTTTGGTTTTTCTCTCGTAGCACCAACAGACATTCTTGAATCAGCTGAGAGAAATTACTGGGATAAATGACACCCAGATACTTCAGCAAGCCTTGAAGGTATGGCCTCTGTTTTATGACATACAGTTTATGGTTTACCATCATCATCTCTTACTACCTACCATATGTGATGTTTCATTTGTCTTATACCATGTGACAGAATTGATATAGGAATGGACTTTTTAAGTCAGAACTTCACTTAACATATTGTGATTTTGACTACGTTAGCTTTTTACAACCTAATATTCCAAGATATCTTGGATGGTGGATTACCACTGTCTGTGTGAAACTCCTCAAGCAAAATATTGGGATGTGAATCCAGATGTCAGTGACTATTACCCAATAGCCATGATTTTAAATGGAGTGGAGGGTATAATGGGATAGAGGAACAGGAGGGAGAAGAAGAAAATTCATAAAGTACCAAAAACTGAAATTTTTTTTTTGGTCTTCCAAAGAGAAATATAAATTGGAGTGCATTTAACTAATTGGACCTTAAATTAAGAACTTTGAACATTGATCTGTTTAGTATATCTAACAAAGTGCATCATTTTGGTTGTATTTTCTGATGCACCCTTATTTCCACACAGAGGCACCCAGATGAATCACATCAAGTGGATATACACATTGGAAAGATGAAATGAATGAAAGATGTTCAAGAAATAGAACTGTATCTTAAGCTTATTTGTATATTACTATTAAAGGCCTACAGCATTTCTGTAACTTTAAGCATACATGTGTCTCTAATCGTTTGGTACTTGCCCCATGACACAAAACTAATTATATCTTTCATGAGTCTAAGGCAGAAGTTCTTTATTTGTTTCTAGAAATAAGTTTTCTTAAATGATGATAATCACAATCATCTTAATGATAATGACAATAACTATAGTAACAGGCACTGAGCACCTCTTGTGGATTAACTAATCCTCATAAATAATCCTGTGAAATAAGTATTGTTTTCATCCCCACTTTAAAGAGGTGGAAACAAGAGAGGTTAAAGTAATTTACTTAGGGTCTCATATCTCATGTGTAAGCAGTCCGATCCCAGAATCTTCACTAAATCACTGCTATGCTTTAACTTATTTCCCCCTTCAGGAAAATGATGGAGTAGTCCTGTTTAAAATATTAATGAAGTGTGTGAGGCACTATCCAATCATGTTGTGAGGGCAAATTTTGACAATTCACTTTTTTTTTGTAACATGGAAAGCGTAGAGATTAACCAAATTCTTACCACATTTGCTTTGATGTAAGCTGTGTGAACAATTTTTTAAAAACTTTCATTTCAGTTACCATTAGTTGGGGGAAATCATTGTAATCAGTAGTTGTTGCTGTAAATTTCTAAGATGTTTAATAATGATTTGAGTCTTGATAATATATTGATAAGGGGTTTACTTTTTGGAGTCACAATGTCAGTGATTAATTTTATTACTTTTATTTTGAGAATCTCTTTATAGCCCTCCAAAGTAAATGACCTTCAAATTGTGTAAATTCTTGTCGTATTCAGTATATTGTTTTATGAAATAGAATGTGAAAAGCACTGACCACATTTCTTGGCCCATTGTACATGTTACAAGCTGTTATTATAACTTATTTTAAGATTACTTATTTAACTCTATGTTATACCTATCCGTGTTTTTGATGTCATTTAATGACTTTATAATGGTTGTGACTGATAACATACTTTTAAAAAGTGGTGCTTTTTAATATGCACTCTTATTTTTCTCTCTCAACTGGCTACTAGAATTGGAGTTTTGGTGGGTTGGGAACTTGATTCTTCTGGCTTCTCAGGCCCCAAATTTTGGAATCACCCTTAGATTCGTCTCCCTCTTTCCTATCCTATATGTAATATGATAGCAAATAATGTTGGACTCTCTACTTCTACCCTTTCTCTCCTATAGACTATTCTCAATACACAGCCAGATTGATCCTTTTAAAATGTAAGTCATACCACATCATTTCTGTCCAAAATCTTCCACTGGCTTCCTGTTGCACTTCACATGTATCTAGAATTCTTGGGGACTACACCACATTACATATTCTGGCTCTCTGTTACAAAGATTACTTCATTATTAATATCTGGATTTTTTCCTGTGGTTTCAACTAGCTATCATAGCTATCAGTGCTGGTTTTTATTATATAAATATGTAACTAGATAAGTCTCTTTCATTATTTTGTTTCAAAATATTTTGGTTAAAATAGTGTAATGCTTTCTTAAAAATTACCTTTAGAGTGATTTTTTGTCCATGTATGCTTTTAGTGAGACCCATGTAAAATGTATATATTTAGTTTGGGCAGAACTGTCATCTTGACAGTATTGAATACTTCTGTCTAGGAGCTCTGTGTCTCTCCATTTACTATCAAGGTCTATACAGTTTTGTTGTTTCCTTCTTATGACTCCTTAGTATTTTGCTTAAGTTTACCCCAAGTGTGTATTCAATACCCCTATTAAAGAGAATGTTTTTTATTGTTCTTGTTTGTAGTATTCCTTTAAATATTTATATTATTCATTTTGTGCTTTTTTTTTTTTTGGCAAGTTCCAGAAAACATTTTTTAATTTATTTGTTTAAAAGTAGAAGCTTGTGATTTACTTTTGTTAAACAAATATGAAAGCAATGGAAAACTAAGAGTTAGTTATAGAATTTTTAGATTAGTAATTGTAATTCATAAAAAAAGGAATTATAACTGACATATTATACTTTGCTTATGCTCATTTACACTGTAATTATATGTAGGGTAATTTCAAACCTGTAAATGATTTATGCTGTTAAGGATTAGTTACTACAGAGAAAATTGCATAAATATATGAGAATGTATAGAATTATTCCAAAATATTTGATATTCCTGTCTTGATATTTGAAGGATAGTAATGGAAATTTGGAATTAGCAGTGGCTTTCCTTACTGCAAAGAATGCCAAGACCCCTCAGCAGGAGGAGACAACTTACTACCAGACAGCGCTTCCAGGAAATGATAGATACATCAGTGTGGGAAGCCAAGCAGATACAAGTAAGTTTTCTCAATATTAATAGAAATATAATAAAAGAACTTGCTTTGAAAATATGTTTTGTTTAAGCACAAGTAAAGGGTAAAAGACTTCACCTGTGGGTTTTTTTAGCA
This sequence comes from Dasypus novemcinctus, assembly GCF_030445035.2. Classification (NCBI taxonomy): domain Eukaryota; kingdom Metazoa; phylum Chordata; class Mammalia; order Cingulata; family Dasypodidae; genus Dasypus; species Dasypus novemcinctus. Next base: position 132,462,340 of record NC_080676.1, read on the forward strand.
TATATTTTTATTAGCTATATTTTATTGTTTTTTCAGATTAGAGGTAAAGGATTGTGTTTTTTATATAGCCTTTCATAGAGCATTTCATGTAGTATCCATTGCTGTGAAATATGGAATAGCTACAGATAATCATATTCATAAAAAGAAAAAGAAATTCCTAGAATTTTAAATAGGCACAGTCTTTTGTTTTATGGGATTTGTGTTGTTAGAAACCTTAGTATTATTTTTGAAGGAAAGTGTTGTTTCTAATTGATAGGTTTACCATTTAACAAGATTTCTGCTCCCTTTCACCTTTAAAAAGATTTTGGAAAAAGTTTTACCATGTAAGAAAATCTGTCTCCCCCTCCCCTCCTCCCCAAAATGGAACTTGAAAAATATGTTTTGGGTACACACACATAACATGGGTACGTATATATACACACATCCACACTTACATATAGACACACACTCATACATCCATAGGGATAATTTTATATGGGACTCATTTCTTCCCATAATATGAATTCTTTGTGCTTATGTAGCACTCAGAGTTTTTCAGAATATGTCTAGTTACCTCCAAATACCTCCATAGACTCCATGGTCTCATCATAATATATTAGACAGTTGAAAGTATAGATACTTTTTATACAATATGGATTTGAGAAGCTGAATTACTAAAGTATATTTGATTAAAATTTCATATTTCATAGATCTTCTCAAAGTTAGGAAGCAACTGAAGAACCCGTTCATATAGATATTTACAACTACTGATTTACATTAAACCCATTTAATATTAATCTATTGATAAAATAATTTTATTTCCAGTTTTCAGGATAATCTTAATATTTTTGCTCCGCAAATGATCTTGGGTCAGTCATAGCTGGAATACACCTATCTCATACAGCTAGTAGGTGATGGGAGAAGTTTTATATATGTAAGATAGACTCAGTTTCTTATTTCCATTTTCAGGACAAACTGTGATTGGCTGCTATCGATATCTCTAGACGCATTTTCCACTGTTCTCTCACTTTACACTGTGTTGATGCAGAGTTCTTTGAAGTTTTTACACAGTACTGTTTATTTTTTTGCCTTTATATTTGATGATCCTTCTATGTGGAATCATTTTCTGGCCTTTTTCCTCCTAGGTAATCTTTATATATTTTTTGGTCTTTTAAGGCTTAGGTCAGTAGCTGCTTGCCTTAGAACATTTTCCCTGAACTTCTATGTTGGATCAAGTGTTTCTATAGAACCTTGAATATAGTTCTGTCTTAATCAATATTGTGTTATGTCGAAATTATTTGCATATGCCTGCCTTCCTTACCAAACTGTAAGATTAGCAGGGTAAAATACCATCTGTATTCCCATTACCATACTTAAAAAGTGCTTGGCTTGTTGTAGGTGCTCAAAAAGTATTTGTTGAGTTATATTTGTTAATAGGTGTAGAAAAGCTGTTTCAAAATCATTGAAAGGGAAAGAGGCTGAGAAACTTGTTGCAAGAATTAAAAAAAAAAAGTGATATACAGATAGAAATTAGTACTTGAGAATATCATCTCATATCTTTCAAAGTTCTGAGAAGTGGGGGGAGAAAGAAACTAGCTTGGTAGAAAAAGAAAAAGAATGCTTTGATTGCAGGCAACTGGTTGAAGTGAAGGAAACAGGAAGTTAAACTTGGTTCAGTGTTTTAGTTGAAAGGATAAAAAGATTTTAGATAAGAACTCAATAAAAACAGTACATTTTGTGACATGAGATAAGCATATATATATATGTATATTTGGGAGAATTAGGATTTTAAGAAATAAGGTAACTTATTTGGTATGTAAAAGTGATAAATTATTGCTTAAGCAAGTTACAACACCTGTTCTAGACTTCTGATAAAGACATAATGAAGGACAAGAAGAGAAATTTGAATAGGTACGTTTAGGGAGAAGGCAGCTTGGTTTCAGAAGGCATGTGTTTCCTTTGCTTGTGTGTGTTTGTACGTGTGAGTTTGTATCTTTTGAAAGATACCTCTGATTTTATATCTCACTTGAATAAAAAGATAGAGGAATGGAATTTCAGATTACATCTCAACTATTTCATATTTAAAAAATTGCTTGCTGTTGTGGTTTCTTAATCTACAAGATATAATCCTAGTAAGGATAAACTATATATCTGATTGGGATAGTATCTACATAAATTTGGTTTGAGGTGATTGACAAGCTATTGAAGAAATTTATTGTGGTGATTATATTTATAGTGTTAGAAATAGTATTAGAATCAAACTGGAAGAAGTAGTTGATGGGGTAATAATAGTACATACTTATTAAATCGATGAAAACATATTTGTCCCATGTTTTATAAAGGTCTAAGAAGTACAGCTGTCTTTAGGAAATAGTTTTGACTCAGTATTTAAATTAAGTAGTGTGTTATGGTGTTATGTAGTTGAATACTGAGTTTAAAACTGAGAAAATAAGGTGACAGCATGCAGTTAGATATTTTAAAAAATACTCTTTAAATTGCTATGCAGTTGTTTTTGGAAAGATAAGATATCTTCCCCAAACTTACTTGTGGGCAAAACTTTATATGTGGGGGGAAGAGAAAATAATTACAATGATTATATATTCAAGTGCAAGGTTATTGAAAAAACTTTAAGTGCTGAAGGAATGTAGAGTAATAGAATGATCAGAGTATGCAAAATTTCTCAAAGGATTGTTGTTGATATAAAAACCCTTTTGAGCATTTTCTCAGTTTTATGTGAGATGTGTTGTATCTTAAAGTTGACCAACATTTAACTTAATTCTTTCAAATATGGTGGTGATTTTGATTTTCAGTCATTTTTTTTCTTCTTCCTTCTCCCCTCCCCCTGCTTCCCTTAGCACCTTTTTTCCCCCCTAAGTATCAAGTTTCTTACAACTAAGTCTCAAGCATAATCAAAGCCATGCTGACTTTAATTGTGTTAGCTATTGGTTGCAGTACTGACAGAACATCTATAGCTTGAAGTAAAAGTCTCTTAAATGCTAAGAACATATATTTCCTTATTGGTGTAAGCTGGTGTATAGCTGTGTATAACACAGAATTTCTTTTAGAGGAAATAAAGTGCATGTTTTTTGGTGAGTAGAAAAATTTAGTTTTTAAACCAATAACCTGTTGAAGTCATGTTTTCATTTATGCCTACTCTGACACATCAGAGGATAAAGTAAATTGTATCACTTGATTTTAAGAGCACTTCTATTTTAGCCTTCATATAATATTGACGAAGTAATTGCATTTACAATATTTAGTAGAACAGCTATGCCTTTTTAGTGCATATTTACTTTCACTTTGGAGAGAAAAAGGAAACCTTTCAGGGAAACCATGCATTCTGTGTAATAAGGAATTTAGTAGTAGTGTACTTAGTGTCTTTATTTTACATTGGAGATGTTTGTTACTATAATTTAATACTCTGTTGAATTCAGAGAAAAGATCCAATTCATAGTATTATAATTTCCAAAAAGTCTAGGAACCTTTTTTTATTTCTTGGATCTCCTGTCCAGATTAAATATTGTAGATTGTCAAGTACATGTTACTCACTCCCCCAGCTTAAATTGGGGATAAAATTTTTTGAGAATTTTGTAGTCAAAAATACTAATAAAGATAGGATTAGGGCACAGTGCAAGGTGTTGACTTATCATAAGTGTATGTAATAGGTGGAGTAGAGATTCTGCAAAGTTCTTCTGTCATGGCAAACACTGTCCTAGACATGACCATACAGGCTTTGTCCAATTTGAAATCTAAGAGTAATATTTTTTTCTTTCATGACCATTAAATTCTTTTGAACTTTTTTAAAACAGGAAAAAAACAGTATATGCCCACCAGAACAAGATGTGCTACAATTGAGCAATCAAACTATGGAACAAAAGATAAGAGGGATTTGGGTAGGTAATTTTAACAGAAAGTTATGCCACATATTGACTTAAGTTTTAGAGAAATTGATATATAACACATGGGAATGAATGCCAACTGGTAGACCCTTCACAGATTTATAATCAGTGTGTTTCTTTTTCCCCAAAAGAATTTGATTTGGAAAGGGTTGCATAGAAATTGAGTAAAACATTGAGGTTCTGTCCTAGAATTCTCGTCATGGTTGGCCCAGACCAGTAGTAATTTAAACCACAAGTGCTGTGAAGATCCAGTTCTGCTGCTCTCATCCTTACTGAGGATAAATCACTTATATTAGGCAGTTTATGATTTTAGTGGTTGAATACTGATATTTTTTCTCATTCCCAGAGTTTGTTAAATGAGTAACTCAGGTAGAAAAAAGCATATAATAAGATTAAGTCTTTTTCCACAGAGATTTCTATTACAAAGAACTATTTCGATGACTCACCAGAAGTCAAATTTAAGCCTAAAAGTGAAATTCTGAAAGTCGTTACATATAATTGATTAGATGCAATTAAACTTGCATTCTATTAGTATGACTAGTATAACTTAATGAATTTTCCTTCCTTTTAAGGAAAAATGATAATTATGGAACTTTGCACTTTTTGTTGGATAATAAAGAATGGTAACTTTTTGTTTCATAATCCAAGTTGAAAAACATAGTAAAATTAACATCTCAGGAAGGGCTTCCTACTAGGCCCCTTCTTTACTTATCAGTGCTGCTATGCTAATCCTAGCAGTCATTCTTAAAAACAGAATGAGCCCACTGAGAGCTAAGTTGTTCATATAGTAGCTGCTAATCATATGTGGCAACCTAAATATAAATTAATATTAAATAATATTAAAATGCAGTTCCTTAGTTGTACTAGGTATTTTTTAAATGTCCAGTAGTAGTCATATGTGACTAGTGCTTACTTTATTGTACACTATAGTAATAGTACATTTCCATTATTGCAAAAAATACAGTTGGACAATGCTGGTTTGTAGAATTTGAGTTCAGCATTGAAAAGACTGGCAAAAAAGTAGGAACATCTTACGGGAGCTAGCCAAGTCAGGGCATAGAAGAATGGGGGGGGGGGGGGAATACATAATTTACATTGCTTATGTCTTGTTTTATTTGCTTTTCTGAAACATGAAACCTTATATTATTTGTCTTTCACTTACTAGAAAAAAATTTTTGATAGTGGATATATTCTCAGAGCTTTAATTAGTGCCACTATGAATATGACTCACAGATTTTTTTCTCTATTTTTAATCTAGATCTTGACTTTTGTTTAACAAATATTGATTGATTGCCTAACATGTATTGAGTACTTTTTTAGGCCATTTAAAAAAAACAAACAAACATGAAAAACCTTAAGGAATCCCAGCTTAAATGTTTCAAAGTTTGATAGTGGTAAGTTCATGAAGAACAAGAGAACAGAGTAAAGGGACAGAGGGTGACAGGTGCAGTTGTGGATTGGATGTGGGATCAGATAACACTTGGACAGAGACCTAAATGAAGTGAGAGAGTGGACCTTGTACATATTTCAGGAAAGTGCATTCTAGGCTAGGGCAGGAATATGCTTGATTAATGAGGAATGGTGAAGACCCAAATCCACATGTGTGTGGCTGAAGCAGACTGAGTGAGGGAAAAGGTGGTAGTATTCTCATTTCTGATTTCCTACTGAGCATCCCTGTATTCACATTGGCCTTTCTCTCAATGACATTTTCATGCACTTTTATCCTTCTGGTCACCCAGTTATTTATTTATTTATAAAACAGTGCCTAATCTCTTAAAACAACCATTCAATTGTAGTTCATTTAGTTTTTGTGTACACATTTTTTTCTTAAGTTGCTTATATTCTCATTACCTCTTCTCAAACTCTTGTTCAACACTTTAACTCCTCATTACCAAAACAGAATTCTGCTCATGTCATTCCCATGCCTAGAAATCTTTGCTGGTGGTAAAAATAAACTGACATTATTATTATTTTTTAAAGTACTTCCCTTTGCCTTACTTAGTCTTATATAGATAAGGAGAAAAGTGAAAAACTTTTTTTTTCTTCCAAAATAAATATCTTTACATATAGAATTGTAGCTCAACTAGATTATGAGTTAAATAGGGTTTTGTGAACTGATTTGGAAACCTCACCTCATTTAATATAATGTTTTCACGGGAAACTGAATTATGAGTTATGCACAACACATACATTTGAAGTCTAATTCAAAGAGCTGATAACTGCATATATTTTGGAGTACGCTGCTAAATGTTTAGTGGCTAGTATTTAGTTTGCTCAAAGGTATTTCCATGGAAAGTGAAAGATTTATTATGGTGAGTTTAGTGTTTTGAAATATATTTCTTACTTTGCAGAAAAAATGTTTTACTTTGAACATTGTTGAAAATGTTGGCGATTACTACTTATGTGGTTTGGTAATGTGAATTTTCTATAAGTGTTATCCAAGCAGCATTTCCACACATGTGCCTTTGAATTGTGCTCACACTAATACAGGAGGGAGGGGTGTTTTACCAAAGATCTACCCTGGCACATGTATAAGAGTAATCTTAATGCTTGGGTATTTGAATGGGAATTTTACTGAGGCTTTTTTTTTATAATTGACTCCTGCCAGTTAGCATTTGTTTATGGGTAAGCTTATTCTCTGTTCCTTTTGAGTGTAAGTTTATAAGGAAATCATAGAGGGCTAGTTTTTATTCTAAAATTAATAGATCATTCCATGTCTTAGAGAAATCATTGTTCCACTCTTTATAGAAAAAGAGTAAATTCAAGTTTAAGGATTCTATGTGAAATAACATTTTACTTTTTTTTTGTTTTTACTCTTAAAGAACCTTTAGATTACATAAATGTTGCATCAAAAATACAGGGGATTCCTATGTACTTCATTCCCACCCCCCTTCCCCATTAACAACATCCTTCATTAGTTTGGTACTTTTATTACAAAGGATAAACACATCGAAACATTGCTTCTAACCATGGTTAGTTTAACATTATAGTTTACACTTTGCACAGCACAATTTTACAGGTTTTGACAAAATGTATAATGGTCTGTATCCATCATTGTAATGTCATGCAGGACAATTCCAGTGTCCCCAAAAATGCCCCACATTACACCTATTCTTCCCTCTCCCTTCCCTCAGAACCTCCAGTGGCCAATGCTTTTATATCAGTAATACAAATTCTTCTGTTATTAGAATAATAAGTCTACTTTAGGCCATAGTTGCATACCTGCCTTACATTTCTTTATTCCTCAATCTTTAGGATTTTGAGATAGTGATGCCCACTCTGCTGCTGGTTGAGAGGGGGCTTAGATCCCAGGGAAAGATGGATGAAACTGTCTTGCTTGCAGCTGTGGATACTCTTTGTTTTTTGGGTTGGGTGTTGTCCATCATCATCCTTTTCTTAGTTGTCCTGGGCGAGTCTGATGAACTGGAGAGTAAGTGTTGCAATTCAGCTGAGATTCAGGGCTCACCTGGCATATGAACAATCTGAAGATTAGTCTCTGGGACATATATGTAACAAGTATAGTGCTAATTATAGGTTCAAATAAAAGGGACAGAAGAGCTATGTGTAGAGAAATTAAAAATGAGTCTCCCTCTGCATTGGGGGGTATATGTTCCAAAGTAAGTCCCACTGACAGGGTGCCCCATTCCTGAGATTGTCTGCCCTGCCTGTAGTGTCTAGGTGTCTCGAGAGGCCTCAGAAGCTCTGCTGTTTGTGGTGCTGTTTATTGTGGCAGTCAATGAGATCCTGCTGAGACTTGCATAAGTGTGACCTCTGGAATGACCTCCTGACTCACTTTCTAGTTGGTGCTTGGTAATAATGCCTGGTTCAGGGGAGGCTCATTCTTGGGAGTCATTTCTCACATCAGGGGAAGGTAGTGAGTATATCTGCTGAGCATGGCTTAGAGAGAGGCTACATTAGAGCAACAAGGAGGCTTTCAGGAGGTAACTCTTAGGCAATATATGATACTAGGCTGGGCTTCAATTTCACAAGAACAAGGGTCATAAGTACAACCACTAATATCAAGGGCCTGGTGTAATAGTCTGTCTTCCTTCACTAGGCACTGCCCGTGTACTCTGGAGATTCTTGCTGCTCTATTAGAATGTTGCCAGGATGGGAATTCAGTATTCTTCTGGTTATTGTGTGGGTCTTCACCTACCAAGACAAAACACCCCTTGACCACTTGAACATGTTCATATGCCATAGAGGCATACCCCAGGTGCACCCCTATACACACCTCCCCACATCACCGACACCCTGTACCAGTGATCCTTCCCAGACATCGTTCTGATCCTTATACAATGCAAAACCTCCCCAAAAACAAAGCCAATAAATAAATAAAAATTATAGGAAAATTAAAGTAATAATACAAAATAAATAAAATACAAAAATACAATAAAGTTGTTTTGTGCATTCCTTTCATCACTGCAAGATCTGTTGTCTTTTATGTATAGCAACAGTTTCTTCTGTATGTTCCCCCACTGTATTTATTTTTTTGGCTTTATCTTCAGAGAAGCTTTAGGTTACAGAAAAGTCACATAGAAAATATAGGGGATTCCCCTATATCCAATCCCCTCTCCTGATCTTCCCTGTTAATAACATTTTACCTTTGTATGGTACTTTTGTTACAGTTGATGTACAAATATTGAAGCATTCCATTATGGTTTCATTTTGCACTGTACACTTTTATAGGCTTTGACAAAATTTTAAATGGCTTGTATCTGTCATTGCAAGATCATGCAAAACAATTCCAATGCCCTAAAAATGCCCTCCTGCATCCCTCGGAATCCATGGTAATCACAAATTTCAAGTTTTGAAGACTAAGGTTCATAGTTATATGCAATGATATTGAGGACTTGACATATTGGTCTGTTTTCTTTTATTAGGCACTGCCTGTATTCTCAAGAGATTCTTGTCCCTCTTAATTGAGAGCATAGCAGGAATCCCCAGGATGGGTATTTAATATTTTCTGGTTTATTGCCTGGGTCTCAACCCAGTGAGATAACACACCATGACAAGATGAACACCTTCATATTCCATAGAAGCATGTCCCAGGTGCTTTCTAGCCCACAAAGCCCCCACCCCTGACGCCCTCCACTAGTTATCCTCCTCTGCCATATTTGCCAAAAGTCATTCCCACTGCTGTGGTTTTAACCACGGACATATCAATCCCCAGAGTTAACCTGTTCCTTCCTCCAGCCTCCCCGAGTTCCACAGGTAGCTCAACTGAAGCCCCAACCTTACTCCTACATTCAAGCATCATTGAAACCAATCATGTTACTGCACCATTATCACACTCATCCATTGCCCAATGACCCCATTCCATCCTATCATAGATTTTTTCATATTGAGCATCACCTCACCATCCTCTACTTCCTTTCTGTCTCCTGAACCTATTTTCCAGACTCTATCTCTGTGAGTATACTCAGTTTGCTTAAGTCATATCAGTGAGGTCATGTATTTGTCCTTCAGTGATTGGCTTACTTTACTCAAGGCCTTCAAGATTCATCCATGTCATCTCCTTTGTTAATACTGCATTCCTTCTTACAGCTGAGTAGCATTCCATTGTATTTATATATCACATTTGTTTATCCATTTATCTGTTGATGGACCTTTGGGTTGCTTCCAGCTTTTGATAGTAGTGAATAATGTCTCTTCGAACATTGGTGTGCATGTATCTGTTCATGTCCTTGCTTTCAATTCTTCTGGGTATATACCTAGCAGTGGAATTTCTGGATCATATGGCAGTTCTATGTTTAGCTTTCTGAGGAACCACCGAACTGTCCTCCACAATGGCTGCACCATTCTACATTCCCACCAGCAATGGATAAGCATTCCCATTCCTCCACATCCCCTCCAACATATGTAGTCCTATATATTTTTTAATAACCACCAGGCTAATGGGTATAAGATGATATCTCATTGTAGTTTTGATTTGCTTTTCCCTAATAGCTAGTGATGTTTAGCATCTTTTCATGTGCTTTTTAGCCATTTGTATTTCCTCTTTGGCGAAGTGTCTATTCAAATCCCTGTCCATCTTTTAAACAGGTTGTCTTTTTATTTTAGAGATGTAGGTTTCTTTATATATGCTGGATATTTGGCCCTTATCAGATAAATCGTTGCCAAATATTTTCTTCCATTTAGTAAGCTGCGATTTCACTTCCTTGATAAACTCCTTAGAAGCACAATCATTTTTAATTTGAGGAGGTTCCATTTACTTATTTTATCTTTCATTGCTCGTGCTTTGGGTGTAAAGTTTTTATTTTTTTATTTTTTGGATGTAAAGTTTATGAAAACCATTTCCTGCTACAATATCTCATAGGTGGTTCCCTACATTATCTTTTAGGAGCTTTATGGTCTTGTTTCTTATATTTACGTCTTTGATCCATTGAGTTAATTTTTATATAGGGCATGATCCTATATAAAATGGGGATCCTTTTCATTCTTTTGGATATGGTATCTAGTTCTCCAAACACCATTTGTTGAAGAGGCCATTCTGTCCCAGTTGAGTGAGTTTGGTAGCCTTGTTGAATATTGGTTGATTGTATATATGAGGCTCTCTATCAGAACTCTTGTTTGGTTCTCTTGGTCAGTATGTCTGTCCTTGTGCCAATACCATGCAGTTTTGACCACTGTAGTTTTTAGTATGCTTTAAGTCATGTAGCATAATTCACCCAGTTTTGTTTTTCTTTTTCAAAATGTTGTTTTTGCTATTCGAGGCCCATTGCCCACCCCAATAAATTTCATAATTACCTTTTCCAGTTCAGTAAAAAAGTGCTGTTGTAATTTTTATTGGGATTACATTAAATATGTAATAAATAAATTTGGGTAGGACAGACATCTTAATAATGTTTAGTCTTCCAGTCCATGAACATGGAATATTCTTCCATTTGTTTAGGTCTTCTTTGATTTCCTTTAACAATATTGTATAGTTTTCTGTGTACAAGGACTTTATGTCTTTAGTTATGTTTATTCCTAGGTATTTAATTCTTTTAGTTGCTACTATAAATGTAATTTTTTTCTTGTTTTCCTCTACAGATTGCTCATTATTAGTGTACAGAAATGCTACTGATTTTTGCGTATTGATTTTATATCCTGCAACTGTACTGAACTTATTTACCAACTCTAGAAGCTTTGTTGTTGACTTCTTGGAGCTTTCTATGTAGGGGATCATGTCATCTGCAAATAGTGAAATTTCTACTTCTTCCTTTTCAGTTTGGATGTCTTTTATATCTTCTTCTTGCCTAAGTGCTTGAGCAAGTACTTCTAACACAATTTTAAAATAAGAGTGGTGACAGTGGGCACTCTTGTCTTGTTCCAGATGTTAGAGGGAAAGCTTCTAGCATTTCACCATTGAATATGATGTTAGCTGTGGTTTTTTAACATATACCCTTTATCATGTGGAGGAAGTTTGCCTGTATTCCTGTCTTTTGAAGTGTTTTTATCAAGAAAGGATGCTGTATTTTGTCAGATACTTTTTCTGCACCAATAGAGATGACCACATGATTTTTTTCTTTCGATCTGTTAATGTGGTGTATTACATTGATTGATATTCTATTGTTGAACCCACTTGGTCATGGTATTTAATTTGTTTGATGTCTTGTTGAATATAATTAGCAAGCATTTAGTTCAGGATTTTAGCTTCCAGGTTCATTATGGAAATTGGTCTGTAGTTTTCTTTACTTGTGCTGTCTTTTTGTGGCTTTGGTATTACGGTGATACTGGTATCATAGAATGAGTTAGAAAATATTCCTCCATTTCTGTTTCTTGGAAGAGTTTAAGCAGGATTGGTGTTTGTGCTTTTCAGAATGATTGGTAGAATTCACCTGTGAAGCCATATGTTCTTGGGCTCTTCTTAGGTAGAAAGTTTTTGATGACTGATTTAATCTCATTACTTGTGATTGGTCTGTTGAGTTCTTCAGTTTCTTCAGTGTAGGTTGCTTGCGTTTTTACAGATTTGTCTATATCATCTAAGTTATCCATCTTGTTGGGATACAATTTTTCAAATTATCCTCTTATGATACATTTTATTTCTTTGGGGACAGTGGTGATATCTTTTTCTTTTTCTTATTTTATGTATTTGCATCTTCCCTCTTTTTGTTAGTCTATCTCAGAGTTTGTCGATTTTATCAGTCTTCTCTAAGAACCAGGTTTTAGTTTTATAAATTTCTTTCTAGTGTTTTCTTATTTTCAATTTCATTTAGTTCTGTTCTTTGTTATTTCCTCCTTTCTACTTGCTTTGGGATTAGTAGTTCTTTTTCTAGTTCCTCCCAGTGTGCAGTTAGGTGTTTGATTTTAGCTCTTCTTTTATAATATAGGCATTTTATGGCTATAAATTTCCCTCTCAGCAGTCCTTTTTTTTTTATTTAAAGATTTATTTATTTTCCCTCCCTTCCCTCATTATCTCTCCTCTAGGATTCACCGGGATTCAATCCTGGAGACTCCTGATGTGGAGAGAGATTCCCTGTAAATTGTGCCACCTCAGTTCTTGGTTTCTGTTGCACATCACCTTTACTCTCCCTTTGTCTCTCTTTTTGTTGCATCATCATCCTGCTGTGTGTTCACTTCTGTGGACACTGGCTAACCACACAGGCACTCATACGCGCACCGGCTCACTGTGTGTGCACCCTTTCTCTTCTCCTTTTTCACCAGGAGGCCCCACAGATTGAACCCAGGTCCTCCCATATGGTATGTGGAAGCTCTCTTTAGCCCCATCTGCTTCCATCAGCAGTGCTTTTGCTGCATCGCATGGGTTTTGATATATTGTATTCTAATTTTTATTCGTTTTGAAATAGTTATACTGATTTCTTTTGCAATTTCCTCCTTGACCACTGATTGTCTAAGAATGTATTGTTTAACTTACATATTCGTGCCTATTCTAGTTCTCTGCCCCTTACTGATTTCCAGTTTCATTCCATTGTGATCAGAGAAATTACTTTGTATAATTTCAATCTTTCTGAATTAATTGATTTGTTCTGTGGCCTACCTTTCGGTCTGTCCTGGAAAATAATCCATGTGTGCTCAAGAAGAATGTATATCTTACTGTATTTGGGTGTAATGTTCTATTTATTTCTATTAGGTCTAGATCCTCTAATGCATTATTTAAGGTCTCTGTTTCTTTATTGACCTTATTTTGAGATGTTCTGTCTATTGTTGATAATGGTGTATTAAAGTCCCTCATTGTAATTATAGGGGCATCTATTTCTCCACTTAGATTTTCCAGTGTTTGCTTCATGTATTTTGAGATTCCCTAGTTAGGTGAATAAATGTTTATGATTTTTCTTTCTCTTGATAGAAGACCCCCTCTTTTTCTTTTACAATGGTTTGGCATTTAAAGCCTATTTTGTCCAATAATAGTATATCTACTCCTGCCCTTTTTTGGTTATTGTATGCATGTAAAATTGTTTTTGAACCATTCACTTGCAACCTCCCTGTATCCCTGGGTCTAAGTTCAGTTTCTTATAGACAGCATAAGATGGGTCATATTTCCTTATCCATTCTGCCAGTCTCTGTCTTTTGATTGGAGGGTTTAATCTATTAGCATTCAAAGTTATTACTTATATTAGTTTTATTTTCTTTAGTTTCATATAAGTCATTTTGTTTTTATTTATCTTTTTAGTTATTCTTACTAATAATCATCTTTTCCCCTCTCCTTTAACCCTTTCTCTTCTGTTTTTTCCTTTCTGCCTGCAGAACTCCTTTTAGTATTTCTTGAAGGGCAGGTTCGTTGTTGACAGACTCTCTTAATTTCTCTTTATCAGTTAGTATTTTGAATTCTCCCTCATTTTTGAATGCCAGCTTTGCTGGATACAGAATCCTTGGTTGACAGTTATTTTTTTCTTTTTCTTTTAGGACCTTGACTATGTCCTACCACTGCCTCCTCACCTCCATGGACTTAGATGAGAAATTAGCATATAATCTTATCAGATTTCCCTTGTATATGCTGGATCTCTTTTTTCTTGCTGCTTTCAGTATTCTCTCTCTCTTAAGCATTTGATGTTTTTTTATAATTATACATTTTGGGTAGGCCTATTAGAATTTATGCTGTTTGGAGTGTTCTGAGCTTCCTGGACACTTCCGTCCATGTCGCTCAAGAGTTGGAAATTTTTAGTCATTATTTCCTCTCTCCTTATGTCCCCTTACCCTTTTCTTCTCCCTCTGAGATGCATATAATGCATATGTTTGTTTCATATTGTCATTCAGTTCTCTGATTCCCTGCTGAATTTTTTTCTATGTCTTTTCTATTACCTGTCTGATTTCTGTTCAAATTTGATGTTATGTGCTTCCAGCATATTTTTGATTTCTTCAGCCATTCTTTACCATTATATCCGTTATTTTTTTATGTTTATGATTTCTTCACTCTGTCCCCCTGGTGTCTTCTTAATATCCTTTATCTCTTCTTTCACTTCATTAAGTTGATTTATGATATTTATTTGGACATCCTTGATTAGTTTTTCCATGTTCTGAATCTCCTCCTGTTTTTTAGTTTGTTCATTAGATTGGACCATGTCTGTCTGTTTCGTGATGTGGCTTGTAATTTTTTGTTGATGTCTAGGCATCTGTTTATCTCAGTGGGCCTACTGAGATGATTATCTTCTCTTTCTACTCTAGGGTTTTATTTTGTTTTGTTTTAAGGCTCCTTTTTAACAGTTCATTCCACTTATTCTGTATCCTTCTAGTTGTCTGTTTTTCTTTGAAAAAATATTAAGACTATAGAAAAGAAAAGATGAGAAAAAGTATAGTACTAATAATTCTTAAAAGATAGAAAAGGATCTGTTAAAGAGCTAGGAAAATAAATGAGTAAAAACAGTGAAAATTGGTTAAAAATTGCAGAGGAATAAGAATAAAACAAGTGGAATTTTAAAAAAAAGAAAAAAATAGAATAAAAGAGTGGGAAATGAGAGAAGAAAGGGAAAAAAAAAAATCCGGAAATGAAGACCAAACAAGAAAACGTGGAATGAAAGAAAATCAGTGGAAAAGGGAAAAATGAAAGAAAAACAAGAAATAGACTAAGGAGAAAAAAATAACAATATGATAAAATAGGAAATAAAGAATAAACAAGCAAACAACCCAGGCAAAACATGCTTTCCTCTCAGGCCCTAGGAGCCATCTCAGGCTGCCAGTGCTCATCAATCAACCAGCCTGTCCTCTGCAAGTGAAGTATCCGGTTTTAGCAAATAAAGTAAAGAATAAAAATTAAAATATTAAAATTTTTAAAAAGTGAAAAATAACAGATTGAAAAACCTAAAACCCAAAAAATAAAACCTCCATCTATAAGTTCCCTGTTCTATGCTGCCAGCTGGGTGCCTGACAACCCAGTGGATTACTCTCTGGATTCCTTCTCTTAGAAAGTACTGGGAACTGAACCAAGGACCTAGTAGATGTGAGAAAGGCATTTCTACACTGAGCTACACCTAGCCACACCCACTCCACAGGTTTTGGAGGCTTCTGAAAACTTATCTGGCTCTCCCTGCTCCTGTTCCCTCAGGTGAGGTGAGCTTCTAACAGTTTGTGATATCACTCCTGCCTTCCTTCTCTCTGTCTTAGCCTACTTT
This sequence comes from Dasypus novemcinctus, assembly GCF_030445035.2. NCBI lineage: Eukaryota > Metazoa > Chordata > Mammalia > Cingulata > Dasypodidae > Dasypus > Dasypus novemcinctus. The sequence goes on from NC_080676.1 coordinate 132,477,770, forward strand.
CTAGCTGACCTAGTTCTGCTTTCTCTGGTGGAGGTTAGGTATAACAGCCTGCCTGATTCAATCCTCCCTCTTCCCTCCCCTCTCCCTGGGGCTCCTTCAGTGCTGATTGAGTTCTCTTTTGAGATTCAAAGAGGCACCAGCTGGCCAAATTCACTGAAGAGAACCCCTTTTCTACCCTCCACCAGACCCTCTTCATCTGGGGAGGAGAATTATCTTTCCCCACCCAGGTAGCTGCAGTGAGCCAGGGATTTTTACCAAGGCTATTCATCTTGAGGGTGGGGTATATGTGCTTTTCTAAGCCACAGGGGTGAGTAACTCACAGTTTTAATTTGACCTCTTTGTTTCTCTGTTCCTCCCCCTCCTGGATGATGCACAGCACTCTCCTGGTCTGCAGATCCCCAAAGCAGCTCCCTTGGAAAGATTTTTGCCATTTCTCCATTGTTTTTGTGAGAATTGAGTCCTGTCTACCCACTTCAATGCCATCTACCCAGAAGTCCACATTTTACTGTAATGCCCAGTCTTAAGATCCTATGTATTTGTAGGTGAGTAGGTCATAATAGGCTTCTTTCAGGATTGTTACACTGTTCTAAAATATCCTAAAAAAAGAAGCAACTTTATGGAGTATTAACCATTCTGATTATAGTGAAGCTACAAATAATAAACTTCCATACTTAAAATATAAAGTCCCATCTTTTCAGTTAAGGACTAATAGTCCCAACTCAACCAACCTTTCTAGTATTAAATTCTGTTTTTCTTCAGGGGTTGCAGACTCAAATGCCTTAGTAGAGCTTCCCATCTGGTTTCCAAATGTCCCAATATACTGAATCTTTCAACTATTAGAGATGCCTGGAGGGAGGGGGTTGGGGTAGCTGGAGCCCTTGAGTGTGATCATTCTAGCCACAGGCAGCTTTATCTTTTCCACCAGAGTAAGGTACAAGTATTTTTTGTGTTTGTCATGATGCAAAGGCAGGACTGATACTATCAATGTATGTGGCAGGCCATGTGTAAGGCAGTAGGTAGTGTTAGGGATGGGAGCAAGCAAGAAAGTGAATATTCTATCTAAAGGGATTTACTGCTACTCCATTCTGGCTTTAACACCATGGTTATTGCTATATAGGAATCATGTGGCCAGTCTACTGATTTTTTTTTCCCAAGGAAAGGAATGAAGAAAGCCATCTCCTGATCTTTATGTCTTGCCAGTTACTCAAAATTTTTTTGTCATGGTTATTTCTGTTTTGTTGAACATTTATATCTGGTAACATGACATAGATAGTAATTCTCATACTTTTTAATCTCAGGATCCCTTTACACTCTTACAAATTAATGATGTCAAAGACGTTTTTGTTTATATGAATAACTTTGATCAATGTTAGATATATAAGAAACAAGAAAGTTTTAAAATATTATTTCAAATTAAGATAGTCCATTCCATATTATATAAATAACTTTTTTTGTGGGAAAAAGTATATTTTTATGAACATAATAAATTAAGAGTACATTATTTTACATTGTTGCAAATCTCTAATATTTGCTGTAATAGAAGACAGTTGGAGTTTCAGATATGCTTCTGCCTTCATTCTGTTGGGATGCATTGTTTTGGTTAAAGTACGTCAGTCAGGCTTAACTCATATATATAGTTAGAAAAGGTAGGAATACTTTATTTGTTCAGATAATAATATCTTTCTTAATACTATATCAGAATTTGATGACTGATAATTTCTTAAAGATTAGTTGCAATGTGGAATCCAAATCCACATGTTTTATCTTTTCTAATTGTTACATTAAAATCCATTGGTCTGTCTTGCTCATTGATTAGATATTTTGCCCTTGAGTGATTTTATAACATTGTAAATTGTTTATTTGGAAAATATTTTATTCCAACTATTGAAACAGTTTCCACAATATAAAAAATTGTATTAGTAGCATAATTATTCTCATCAGAATAGCTGTTAAGTGTTGAGAACACATCAAGTTCATGGTAGAGGAAACGTTTTCCAAAGTTCTGATTTTTGCTTTAAAGCTGGAAATTAATCATTAACAACCAAGTGGCAGGGTGAGTGTTAATTTTTGAGAAATGTCTTCCAACCACTTAATTCTGAACAACTGTAGTTCATGGTTTATCAGTTGTTTCAAATAAAAATGGTGTTCTATGAAATAAAGCAACTAGTTCAACTTTCGTCTCAAATCTTGTACCAGTGTTTTTTTCTTTAGGAAACTACAAGCTGTGAATATACAGAGAAGTAGTTTATGCATACTTCCTATTGTATCACAAAAGAATTAAAAGAACATGTAAATCAAGATTTGAAATTTAATCACATTGATTTTTGCTTTTTCATCAAAGGCATGTGAAAGTTTTGCTTTGATTTTTAACAGTCTGTGTGCGTATTTGTGTAAAACAGTGCTGTGAAGTCTCATAAGCGTGGTGCTTCTGCCTTAATGTGTGCTAAGATGCAACAGTTTTGCATCATTGCATATGTGACCTCAGGCACATAGTATCTTAATATTACTATCTCACCCACTCACAAAGGTAAAATAGTAAAATATGTTTCTTTCCTCTTATCACATTGTTTTGTAACCTGTTACCTCTCCCCTACTTGACAATATGCCATGGTCGCTATCATTGTTTAAATGATAATGGGAGTATTTCTTATTGACATCTTATGGATTAAGAATGTTGACCAATGTGTAGTAGAGGATTGGCTTAATAAAAAGTTTTATGGAAGGTGGTAATAGTTTTTTGGCTTTTATTCTTTAGAAAAAGAAGAGTGAATAATTGTTGCATCAAGGCTGTTTTCTTTTGTTGGAAGAGAAACAATTAGTTAATTTATTTGTAAATTCCTTTGTATTTACCTGAAATGAAAATCTTATTGTAAATTAAAAGGCCTACCTGCATATTAAACAATATTAAACAATTCAGATGGTGCAGAAATGTTTAAAATAGGGAAAGATCCTTATGTTCTTACAACTGTCTTCAGCAAAATTAACCACTGTTAACAGTTTGGCATATTATTGCAGATTTTTTAAAAAGTATATATAAGCATATTCTACGGTTAGTTTCTGAAACAATTTTTGAGGGCTCGGTTGTTAATTATTACAATTTGATAAGTAATGTTTAAGTGGTAGTATGGGCAAATTGTAATGTTAATGTCCTTGAAAATATAGTTGCTAAAACTGATGAGGACCTTAATTGCCTTTATTTGGGTTAATTTCAGGAAACATAGGTATAAATATTTAATTGTGTTGATTTTAATTGTTGTTGGTAAGGAAAATGTTCATAACAGTCTTCCTAATTAACTTATAATCAGAGACCTCAGAGTAAATCTTGAAATTCTTCTGCATTCACAAATTTTTGTGGTCTTTCATCATTTGTAACAAATGTGTCAGAACCAACGTAAGATGTTGGTGGTGGGGTGATGTATGGGAATCCTGTATGTTATGCATGATTGTTATATTAACTCACAACTTCTCAAATAAAAAACAAAATTTTAAAAAATTATGCTCTTTTTGGTTTAGGTATATTTTAAAGAAAAAAATTATGAAGTATAGCCAAGTTAAAATTTGTTTTCATTATCTTTTAGATAGGCTTTTATTATAAAGGAAGAGTTAAGTTGGCATTGACTTTTATTTAATAGTGTAAATTGAGTATAAAATTTTCTGGATAAGAATTACTTTTCATTTTGTTTGACTTTTAATTTTGAGAAAGATAGTTTTGCTTTTCAGATGTCATTGATCTCACTGGAGATGATAAAGATGATCTTCAGAGGGCAATTGCCTTGAGTTTGGCGGAATCAAACAGGGCATTCAGGGAGACTGGAATAACTGATGAGGAGCAAGCCATTAGCAGGTAAAAATAATTTAAATAAAGAAGATATATAAGTAGTATAATAGAAATAATAATTGGCCTTAGTTAATTTTAAGAGGCAATAAGATAAACTTTATTACTCTAAACAAACTATTAATATAATTCTGTGTTGTTTTTATATGTTATGTAACCAAAAATTTCATATTCTAGTTGTGGTTGTGAACAAAGCTTTACTTTTAGAATTTTGAGAGCGGCGTTTTTTTTTAAAAATTATGAATTTTTAAAAGATAATTTAGATTACATAAATGTAAATGTGGCCTTTTTGGATACACTGACCAATTTCAGCTTCTAGGGTTGACATGTTTTCTGTAAAGGGTCAAAAGTAAATATTTTAAGCTTTCAAGGGCCATATTTGCTTTGTTGGAACTACTCAACCTTGTTCTTGTAGTGCAAAAATCAATGCACATGATTGTGTGTTCCATTAAAACTTGATTTACAACAGCAGGCTGCCAGCTGGATTTGGCCCTGGGTTGTAGTTTGCCAGCTCCCAATCTATGGTATGTTCATAGGGTGTTTTTTTTTATTTTTAGAAATACACAGGATTATTTATTTTATAACCTAAACTTCTCAGTTCAAAACAGTTTGAACCATTTATGGATCAAATAGATGAATTTAGTTCCATCACTAAACAATGTTAATTTAAAACAAATACTTTAAATTTAAAAAAAAATATCTTTTAAATATCTACTTGGCAACAGTGGTAACTCCGTTTTACTGAAGAAGTTTCTCTTAAGAGGTTAAGTGACTTTCCAAAGGTGCGCAGATAAGATGGATCTTACTGCTCTAGTGCTCTTTTCACCATAACACAATTGGTTGGTAACAGAGTGTACCAGCTTTCTCAGGTAATACTCTTTGGCACAATATCAAAATAAACTGTGATTACTATATGGGAGGAGATACCTCAGAAAGCTACGTTTAGCAACAGCACATAATTTTTCGTTTTTAATAATACCTTTTTATATCTCTAAATGTTACTTAGAAATTGCTTTGTATAAGACATAATTATATTTGGATGAGAAGATTTAATTAAAATCCATTGTCTCCCTTTTAATTGTGACTGATATCATTTAATGCCAGTGATTTTAATGAAAACCAAAAATATATATAGTTTTTCTTTGGATGTTTTTTTTCTTTACTGTATTTTTAAAGAAACTTTAGATTACATAAATGTTACATCAAAAATATAGGGGATTCCCCTATATCCTACCCCTTTTCCCTCTCTCACTTTCCCCCATTAACAACATCTTTCATTAGCATGGTGCATATGTTAAAATTGTTGAACATATATTGAAGCATTGCTTTTAAGCATGGTCTGTGGTTTACATTATGGTTTACACTTTGCACCACACAATTTTATAGGTTTTGAGAAAATATATAATAGCTTGTATGTGTCATTACAATATCATGCAGAACAATTCCAGTGTCCCCAAAATGCCCCATGTTATACCTGTTCTTCCTTTTCCCTCCCCTCAGTACCTCTGGTGACCACTGTCTTTAGAACAATGTTACAAGTTTTTTATTACTAGAATAATAATGTCTACTTAGTCCATAATTGCATTCCCATTTTATATTTGTTTTCTTTGAGCATTTTGATTAGGCTTATTTTGTGAAGGATGGAGAAATTATCTAAACTAGGTTTTGGCTTTTTTAAAAGGAGAGTGAAATAAATAATTTTCTTGACTAATTATGTAACTTGACAATGTTATACTTTGATGACAAATGTTTCAAAAATGAAATAAATCAGTTGGATTTCATTGTAAAAAAGAATGGTGATGATGTGAAAAAGTATAAAATAGACCATATGATATGAAATGATAAAATTTTATTTTAAAAAGTATATACATATTTCTGTTTATATGAATTTATAATGGCATAAAAATAGAAAAAAGTCTATGTAGCTTATATACCAAATTAGTTTCTATAGTTCCGTTTTGTGTGTTCTCATTTTCTGGAAACAACATGTGCTAATTTGATAATAAAAAGTAAAATTTATTTCAAAGTTAAAGATTAAAACTATTTCTAATCGATATTGAGTTAAATGCATCTGTATTGTTTGGGATACTAACATTTGCCCAGATTGAAAAGAAAAATCTCTATAGAAAATATTCTGTTTCATTCTTGGTCTTTTAATTTTTAATGTACTCTTAAGTAGTAAATATTTAAATAAGTATTTTTATCATACATAACATTAGAGAGATTCGGCATCCTATAGTGTGCCATAAAATTTTATGTAAAATTAAATCTGTGTGTATATTTCCAAAATGTGCAGTTGATAAGAACATACATATATAATATTATACCAGAAAAAAGAATGTGAAAATAACTAGCTAAAAATTTGGCAGAGTTATATTGTTCCTATCAGTTTTGTTAAGGTTTAAGACTCTAAATTCAAGAGAAACAGTTGTATTTTTAAGGAAAAATTTATGTATCTTCTCTAAAAATAAAAGCAGCTATTTATTTATTTACCTAATTTATATAGCAAAATTTTGCCAAATAAAGCCCTAGAATCTTTTGACAGTGATTATATTTCAATAGACATACTTTTATAGGAATTCACACATTTAAGCTATTAAGTTATTGGGTATAATTAGATTAGATAAAGCCTTTTTTTTATTTTTTAAAGATTTTTTTTTAATTTATTTCTCTCCCCTCCCCTTCCCCCCCCACCAGTTGTCTGTTCTCTGTGTCCATTCGCTGTGTGTTCTTCTGTGACCCCTTTTATCCTTATCAGTGGCACCGGGAATCTGTGTTTCTTTTTGTTGTGTCATCTTGATGTGTCAGCTCTCCGTGTGTGCGGTGCCATTCCTGGGCAGGCTGCACTTTCTTTCGCTCTGGGCAGCTCTCCTTACGGCTCGTCTTATGGGGCGCTCTCCTTGCACGTGGGGCTCCCCTACACGGGGACACCCCTGCGTGGCACGGCACTCCTTGCGCGCATCAGCACTGCGCATGGGCCAGCTCCACACGGGTCAAGGAGGCCCGGGGTTTGAACCGCAGACCTCCCATGTGGTGTGCGGACGCACTGTCTATTGGGCCAAGTCCATTTCCCAACCTGTCTTTTTTTATTTTACAAACCTCACATTGTTTAGGCACTGTCTTCGTTTGCCACAGGGCTGCCAATGCTAAGTAACAGAAATGTGTTGGCTTTTATAAAGTGAGTTTATTTTGGATAAAAGCTTACAGTTCCAAGACCCTGAAATGTCCAAATCAAGACACTGCCAGAGATGCTTTCTCACCAAAGTCAGCTACTGTTGATTCTGAGCTCCAGTCACATGGTAAAGATGGCCTCTATTCTCTGCTGAGGTCTCTGCCTTCCACTCCAGAATCTACCATCTCCCAGAGCTCTGCTGTGGGCAGCCATGGATAGGACTTATCTCTTACCAGAACTCCTCCCTCAGTCTCAGCTATTCCACTTTCTTCCCTGAGTAGGCTGTGAACTATCAGGCATGTGGCAGGGCTCATATCCTGAACCTTGAGCTGAATCTTGAGCTGCAAGGTGGGCCCAGCCCTTGATGGTTCTCTTTCCATGCCTCTGTGCTCTGCTGGTTCAGGACTTCAGAACCTCTCTCAGCCCTTTGGGTTTTTCTTTTCCTGCAGTCCTCTCTTTCACATGGCAGGATCACATGCCTGCTTCCTTTTCCTCCCTCTCTCTCTCTCTCTCTCTCCCTGTGTCTCAGTTTATATTAGACCCAGCAAGAGGGTAGAACCCAGGCTGGCTCACACCTCATTGACATGGTCCAGTCAAAAGTGTCTCACATGCACAGGAATGGATTAGTTAAGAAACAATGTCTTTCATTTTGGGATTCATAAAAGAATTTGAAACTGCCATAGTCACCCATACATTTCATGGTAAAATTTCTTAGAATATTTTGAATTATACTTCTTAATATGATTAATCTTTAGTGTCAGGATTAGATGTATGTATTAAAATTATTTCTTTGTTGTAATTGCTTAGGGAGCAAGTGTAGCGTGGATAACTGAAATGTGCTAATAAATTTAATTGTGACTGGTTTGTGTTTATGGCATATTTCTTTTGAAAATGGCTTGCCTCATGTGGTGTCTTTGAACTAGCAGGATAGGTAAGTTTAGGTTCTAGCTAAAAAGAGCACACCTTTGAGTGTTTTAAGAAATATAATTGATTAGGTTATTTCCTCGTGAAAACACGTTGGACTTGAAATGTTTTAAAATCTTCTTAAAACTATGAAAGAATTGTTGAGACAGTATAGACTAAAATCCGACTAAATTCAGAGTAAAAGCAGGAACCACACTGAGTCATTTTTTGATCTGATGGAATTTGCTCATGTGTATAAACTTGAATTTCATTTTTGATGTTCCTGTTGAAAGTGTGAAAATTAAGTCAAAGGTCATTGAAGGAAGCCTAAACAGGAGATCATTTCCCCCATTGGCATATCAAAGAACAACATATTCACAATATGGGTAAATTTGAAGTACACCCCCACCTCTTGCCATCACAAACACTAGAGGAGTATAAAGAACAAAGAGAGCTAGCTGCTTTAGCCCTGAGGAGTATTGGTGGTGGTGATGGGACTTGCCCCTGAGAAGCTGTACCAAAAGTCAGTGTTTGCATTGATTTGCAGCAGAATTTTGTGTCAGTTTAGTGGTTCAGTAAATCTCAACTTGGGAATTTAGTATTTAATGTTGTCAGATGTGTAGTTCCTTTGATTCTGGCAGTATCAAAATTCCAGTCTGTCTCTAGGAAGGTGCCTTTACCCAAAATCTTCAAAGAAAATCCTTCAGTAATGTTTGAAACTCTCCAAGTAGCACCATCAGTCAAAAATTAGCAAGCAAGTATGGAAACAAGGCGTCATAAAAATCAGCAGAAATTTTAAACAGATGGCTGTGCTTTCTGGACTTCTATGTTCTTGGCTTATGTTGCAGAAAAGAATTTAAGTACACATCATAAGGTAGGCAAGGGAGTAAAGAGTTTATTAAGAAACAAGGGGGAAGCGGACTTGGCCCAGTGATTAAGGCGTCACATGGGAGGTCCGCGGTTCAAACCCTGGGCCTCCTTGACCCGTGTGGAGCTGGCCCACGCGCAGTGCTGATACGCGCAAGGAGTGCCATGCCACGCAGGGGAGTTCCTGTGTAGGGGAGCCCCACGCGCAAGGAGTGCGCCCCGTAAGGCGAGCTGCCCAAAGTGAAATAAAGTTCAGCCTGCCCAGGAATGGCTCTGCACACAGGGAAAGCTGACGCAAAGGAAAAAAGAAACAAAGTTTCCCTTGCTGCTGACAACAACAGAAGCGGACAAAGAAGAACACGCAGCGAATAGACACAGAGAACCAACAACTGGGGTGGGGAGGGAAAGGGAGAGAAATAAAATAAAATAAATAAATCTTAAAAAAAAAAAAAAAGAAACAAGAAAACGGGAAAAGTACATAGTCCAAGACATGGTCTGTGGGCGTACTGCAGGGTGAGTTGCACATGTAGGACTCCAGGCCAGGGCCTTTAAAAATCTGTTTGCCGTTCTGATTGGTTGCCCCACCTGCCATTTCTCAGTGGGCCAATGGTGAGGCCTTTTGAAGATAACTGAGGCTTTCCCTTAACCCTGAGTGGGATTCTCATTCCAAATGAAATTCTCATTCCAGGGTCTCATGAGATCCCTCAGGAGGTTTCTGGGCAGGGTCTCATGGCCACATGGTCTGCCTGCCATGTTATCTGTTGGCCATATTGTCTGCTGGGCCTTCCACTGTGACCCAAGTCTTCCCCTCCCCTATACTAACATGCCTCAGAAACAATAGACGTCTAAAATGCACCCATATATTTAGATATTGCAATCAATACAACTATTCTTTCGATTTTTAGAGGAAAACTTAAACATATCTTAAGCAGGAAATACTTAAACATATCTTTAGTGCACAGGAAATTCGGAAATGTGACCTAGCAAAAATGAAAAATAATTGAAAATACCTTCTGGGAATGAAAGTTGGAATAACTGAAGGTAAAAAACAAAAAACAGCAGAAAACAAGTTTTGTTGGAAATTGAGTCATGTCCCCCACAGCCATGGTCAAGTCCTAAAGATGTCATTTTTAGTTAAGGTGTGAACTTATTTGTGAATAGATTCTTTGAAAATCCTATATAGATGAGGACAGATTGAATGAGGGTTGAACTTAATTCATATTGCTGGAGTCCTTATAAGCAAAGTAATTTCTAACACAGTCAGTTAGGAGAAACTGAAAGTTGGGAGAAGCCAGAGAATGAGGCAGATTGCTGTTGATGATGGCACCTGTACAAGCCAAGGAACCCAAGGGATTGCGGCAAGCCAGCACCAGAACCCTACAAACTCTGGGAGAAAGAATAACCTGCTTGATTTTGGACTTCCAGGCTTCACAACTTTGAGCCAATAAATTCCTTTTGTTTAAGCCAACCCATTTTGTGGCATTTGTCGTAACAGCCCTGGCAGAATAGTATAGTTTTAATAGATTAGAAACAGGGAATGAGAACATTTGTATACTGGAGGATGTATCAGAATTATCCAACCTGTAACAGCTAAAAAAAAAAAAAAAGGAAAATATGGAGAAAGGTTGAAAGACATGGAGAATAGAGTAGTTCTAACGTTTATTGGTGTTCCAGAAGGTAAGGATAGAGTGGATCAGATAAAATTTAGAGATAATCACTGAGAATTTTTCATAATCTGTAAATTTCAGTGTCCAACAAATCCGAATCAGAAAAATTAAATCCACATGTAAGTTCATTATAGTGATACTCTAGAACACCTAAGACTTGAGAAGTTATCTTAAAAATTAAGATTAATTTAAAAATAGTGGCACTTAAAGAGACAGATGATATGCCATTAACAATAATGGATACTTGAGATGAATGAAAAGAAAAACTGCCACAATTCCATATGCAGTGAAACAGTTTCGGAGAGTATTGCAGGGAAGTTTCTTAATCAAGGTGGCTTGAAGGGGCCATTATGAAAGACGAAGAATATTTATATCCCTTCCTTTCCATATCTCCCAAGATCAAAGATGGTGAATCCCCAGGTGTGGGGTTGTTTTTCTGCCTTGACTGTTAAAAATCAGTATGTCCCTTTCCAGTAGCTATAACTTCACCTTTTTACCCCCAATCATCCCCTACTGTCAACCCTACCTGTTTTTTTTAGAAGGGTCAAGTGCAAGAGGAACAGAGGCATTTTTATAAAATTTAAAGAGACAGATTTTTCCTGCTTTAACTCAAATGGGCCACTGTAGAAGAACTGGAGACCAGTGTATTCAAGCAAGTGATCATTATCTTTCCACACTAAGACCATTCTGCTAAGAGAATTCAGGTATCTGAACTGTGAATTATGTCTGTCTGGAAGCCATTCTGAGAGCTTTCCAACCAGGCTGACCTGGAGTTGCAGTTAGGGGAAAGATAGGAAAGATAAACACAATTTTCCCAGAAATGGTCAGGGTAGAATTCTGAGTTTTAAAAATAGGTCTGTATCTCCCAACCCTTTTCATCCTGGTGATTATCTATGATACGACTGTGAGGGGTGTAAGAAGTTGTACGTAACAGAAGTACGTTTGGGAGGTAGAATTGAGTTGATTTGTGAGGACATTCCAGCATTCAACAACAGCAGATGTTTGTGAATGGGAAGGGAGCATTGAAGGTCCATCAAATACTTTTGACTGTCAGTTCACTGTTGAGGGGCTTTTACGTTAAAAGGTGCACTGCTGTTAGATTGCAAATGGTCTGGAAAACTTGAAAATATGATACGCCACTTTAAAGGCCACAAGGGTGTGGCCAGAGGTGACTGATCAGATAGGGTATATAACTTGAAAAAAGGTCAGTAACAGTGAGGCAGCACTGATAGCTCTTAGACGGTACTAAAAGGATCAATGTAGTCAGTCTGCCAGGATTGTCCGGGGCTGTGGGACATAGCCTATGCAGTGTGACCTTCCTCACCATGGCAGAAACAGATCAAGTTTGGGAACAAGCCACATGTCTGCCATGCAGTGGCATCCACTGTGTTAGAAACATAGTATCCTTTAATTTGTATTAGTATACGATAATGGACATGCTGTCATATCAGGTACAATGATAGATTGTGTCATTGGTGATGAACTTGGTTATGCAGTTTCATCTTATTAAAAAATAGGCTTCATTACATACCCATTACAATGCTAAAATTACAACTGTTAACAATGCCAAGTATTGGTGAGCATGTAGAGCAACTGGAACTGTCATGCACAGCTGGAGAAAGTGTATAATCTTATATATTTTCTCTTATAACCACTTTGGAAACTGGGAGTTTCTAATGAATGTCAACCTATACTCTACTAGGACAGCATTTCCAGGTATATGCCCAAGAGAAAGGTATGCATGTTCCCACAATTGACTTGAAAAGAAATGTGCACAGCAGCTGCATTGATAATAACTGAAAACTAGAAATAACCAAATGTCCATAAGAACAGGATGGATAATCAGTGGTCATAGAATTATACAAGGGAATACCTCATTCATTATAAAGGAAAACATTCCTTATACTTGGAAGAATGTGAAGGAATCCACAAAACAGCATGTTGAATGTAGGAAACCTAGAAACTGGACACAAAAGAGTAACTGCTTTTATTCCATTTATATGATGTTCAGGGACAGGCAAAGAATGTGTAGTGTTAGAAGTCAGAATTGTGCTTGTCTTCAGGGTGTGTGCATATGTACAAAATTTCACTAAGCTGAACATTTAGTATCTAAATTATTCCTCAATAAATACTCTGCAAACAAAGAGAACATTAATATAGTTCGTTATAATAATATACAAAAATTTAATTTTTCTAAACAAAAAAGCATAAGAAAATGAAATTTTATAAAGATAACGTTTATAATGCCAACAGTTAAAGACTAGGAATAAATCTAATAAATGTGCAGTGACTTCTAGGAAGAAAATTATTAAGTATCACTGAGGCATATTAAAGAATAGATAAATGATTAGAAATATAACTGCTCATGTTTACTTAAATTTGAAAAGATCAATTTTTTTTTTAAATTAGGAAACTGACAAGGTGGTTCTAAACTTTATATGGTAATACAAAGAACAAAGGGGTGGATTTGCTAAACCAGAAACCAAGATTGATTATAAAGTAATAGTCATTATGGTAATGGGGTATTGGAAAAAGACTGATAAAACAGAGAGCTCTCCAAAGATACTTGTATGTCAGAGCTGATGCTTCAGGCTGGTGTGGAATGGAGAAATTTGGACTCATTCATACACCATTAAAAAGTTAATTGCAAGAATTAAAGACCTAAACATGAAAGCCAAAACTATAAATTCGTAAATTCAACTCTTTGAGAAATTAAAACGTATGTCAGTCATCCTAAGAGAACAAAAGGTGAATGGCTTTAAAATGTTGTTAGACATTTAAAAAAAAATTGCATCCATCCTGTATTAGTCAGCCAAAAGGGGTGCTGAGGCAAAATACCAGAAATTGGTTGGTTTTTATAAAGGGTATTTATTTGGGGTAGGAGCTTACAGATACCAGGCCATAAAGCATAAGTTACTTCCCTCATCAGAGTCTATTTGGAGCAAGATGGCTGCCGACGTCTGCGAGAGGTCAGGCTTCCCGGCTTCCTACATTCCTGGGGCTCGCTTTTCTCTGGGCTCAAGGTTTCTTTTATCCTGAGACTGGCTTCTCTTTCCTCTGGGAGCTTACTTCCTGGGGCTCTAGCTTAAGTCTTCAGCATCAAAACTCCAAAATCAGAAACCTCCAAATCTGTTGTTTGCCATGCCTTTTATTGCTCTAATCATAACTCAATCATGCCCAGGTACAGATCACATTACAAGCATAATCCAATATCTGTTTTTGGAATTCATGAAAACTTTTGAAAGTTTTTGTTTTCCTACAAACTGTAGAGATTAGTCTGGCTTCTTTTCTTCATCTTGGTTTTGGAACATCTTTCCTGTAGTGATTCTTTGGTAACTTAGTAGTCGAAGATACTACTGGATGAACAGAGTTCCAAATTTTGCTGCAGTAAAAGATTTCTCACCAAAACTCCACACTGTAGTTTCCAATCCATTGTTTTTTTTTTTTTTTTTTTTTTAAAGATTTATTTATTTATTTAATTCTCCCCCCTCCCCTGGTTGTCTGTTCTTGGTGTCTATTTGCTGCATCTTGTTTGTTTGTCCGCTTCTGTTGTCATCAACGGCTCGGGAAGTGTGGGCCGCGCCATTCCTGGGCAGGCTGCTCTTTCTTTTCATGCTGGGCAGCTTTCCTCACGGGTGCACTCCTTGCGCGTGGGGCTCCCCCACGCGGGGGACACCCTTGCATGGCACGGCACTCCTTGCGCGCATCAGCACTGCGCATGGCCAGCTCCACATGGGTCAAGGAGGCCCGGGGTTTGAACTGCGGACCTCCCATATGGTAGACGGACACCCTAACCACTGGGCCAAAGTCCGTTTCCTCCAATCCATTGTTAAGGGCTGTGGGAATTTGGATTGTATAACTCTTACATTAACTTTTAACATATATGTTCCATCTTTGGTGTGGTTAGACAGTTTTTTCCCTGAAAATTTAAATTGTGTATGTGTGTCTGCATGTTAGCGCGTATGTACACTTGCATTTGTATACATTCCACACATTGGTGTCTTTCCTTATGTGTATATATTTGGTTCCTTAATTTTAATACCATGATTCTGAATAGTACACTATATATGGGTTTATATTCATTGTGGTATGTATACAGGTTTTATATTCAGAGTAGGTATAATCATTCTGAATTTAAAATTTTAAACTGTTGATGATTGATTTTTACTGATGACTTAATGATGGCCCGTGATCTGATTTCTGAAATGTTTGTTTTCTACAACATAGTGGCTGAATTTATACAATGAAGCATTCATATATATATATCAAACCTATTCTTTAGTTCGTTTAAACCTATTCTTCACGGTATATAACTGAATGTATGTTTATATGGGAAGAGAACCTTTAAATTTATGTTCCATTATTACAGAAATTAAAAGAATCATTGATATATCACTTATGCTCCAATATATAGGGTATGAAAAAAAGTAAAAAATGCATACATTTAAAATCCTAAATATTTTATTCCAGTCCAACTTAGGTGGTATTTTAGTTTTCTAGGCTGCTTAAAGCAAATACTGTGAAATATTTTGGCTTGAATTTATTTGTTTACAATTAGAGTTCAGGAAAATATCCAAATCAACCAATCAAGGTGATGCTTTCTTCCTTAAAACCAGCTGCCAGGGATCCTTGACTTCTCTGCCACACAGCGAGTCACGAGGCAGCATTTGCTGATCTCTCCTTCTCTTCCAGGTTTTGTTACTTTCAGCATCTTGCTTCCATGGCTTTTTCTCTTGCTCTCTTTCTGTATTCATTTCACTTATAAAGAACTCCAATAATAGAATTAAGTCCCATCCTTAATTGAAGTAGCCTCCTCAAAAGATCCTTCTTACAATGCATTTACATCACAGGAATGGATTAGCTTAAAGAACATATTTTTCTGTGTACATACAGTTCCAAACCACCACACTTCACCCTCTGTATATATTCTTTCCAATACTATATCCCAAAAGCCATAAATCATTTCAGAAACAGTGCTTAGTAGTCTCATCAAAATCGGTTGTGGGTGTGGTCTGTCCTGGGACACAATTCCCCTTCATCTGTGGACCTGTTAAACCTAGAGAACAAATTATCTGCTTCCAATATACAAAGGAGGGACAGGCATAGGATAAATATTCCCATTCTAGAAGGGAGAAAATGGAAGGAAGGAAAACAAGGGTCATGGATCCCAAACAGTTCTGAAACCCTGCAGGGCAAATTCCATTAGATTTCAAGTTCTGAGAGTCATCTATGGAAAGATGGTTTGTCTTTTGGAGCCCCCACCCTCCCAGGTGCTCGTTCAGCAGCTGTACTCTCTCTAAATACTGGGGTGAAGGTTCTGCCCTCTTCAAGCATTGGGATGGCAGCCAGACTCTCCACTACCCTCTAGGCATCTGAAAACTGGGGTGGTACCACGCTTACTGAACAATGGGTTGGAAGGCCAGCCCTTTCCAAGTGCCAGGGCAGATTTAATCTTTCAACACACATGGGTGGGTGCCCTCTTTTGTCCCCAGATGTCTTTGGTCTAGACCTCAGCTTCCATGGTCTTGCTGATAAATTGATTTTTCCTTCAATCTGTCCCTTTTCTTTCCCATTTAGTACAGGCTGGCAGTGATTCTGTTTATACAGATCTTACAAAAAAAACCCTGATGGCCTTGCATGTAGTACACAGGGGTCCAATCCATCAGATAAAAAAACTTTCCACCAGTCCTTCCTGGATAATTGCATTTCCATTCCTGTCTTGCGCTGAAATGGCTGACTGGATCCAAGTCCAGTTAAATCTTCATATGCAACACTATTCTCTGGGGACTCGCTTTCTGGAAGCTCAGAATTTTCCAGATCACCACTCTCTGGTTTCTTTGTACCTAGGTTAGTTTTCAGTATATCCCTTTCCTCTAGTCTTCCATCTGACCTCAAGACTCAATTTTGCAAAATTCTCTACCACTTTGAAATAAGGATGGCTTTTCTTCCAGTTAAAATAACACATTGATCATTTCTGTCTTAAAACCTCATCAGGAAGTACCTTCAGCATTCATGTTTCTACCAACTGTCTCTTCAAAGCAATCTAAACCTTTTCTATCAGACAGCTCACAATTCTTCCAGCCCCTATGCATTGTAAAGCCGTTTCCACATTTTTGTTATTTGCAATAGCAGCTCCCCCTCTTGATACCAAAATTTGTCTTCATTTTATAGGCTGCTCGAAGGAAGTACCATGAAATGGTTCGGCTTGAACAGTGGGATTTTATTCACTTACGGTTAAAGTGTGGGAAAATGTCCAAATCAAGGCATCATCAAGGCAACGCTTTCTTTCCTGAGACCAGCTGCTGGTCCTTCATTCTCTTCCATGGTTGTCATGCTTTCAGCTTCTTGCTTTCTCTCTCTTCCTCTATATTCATTTGGTTTGTAAAAGACTCTAGTAAGAGGGTTAAGTCCCATAGTGAATGAGGTAGGTCACACCTTAACTGAATTAGTGTTATTGAAAGGTCCTTCTTATAATGGGTTAATATGCACAGGAGTGGATTAGATTTGACTATGTTTTTCTGGTGTACATACAAATCACCACAGAGGGGTAGAAATATTTGCATATACATTTTATGAAGACTACCTGGCAACCTTATTTTCTTTCATAACATGCTAACTTCTATGGATTACATTACATACCTTCTAAATTGTTTCATTGTGATTTAAAACTGGTAAAAATTGTATGTGGTTTATATATTTTAACAATAGCATCCAAAGTAAATACTTTTGTATTTTTTTTTTTTTGGTTGATCTATACAGCTTAAATCATATGCATATTTTTCAATGAGTTTGATGCTTCCTGAAAAGGGACCAAGATAACCTGCTGTAATGCAATTTAAGTAACAAACTCCAAAAACTGTACAATAAAATTTCAATGAGAAGGTGGAAAATTAATGACCCACTGTTGGGGAGAATAAGAAAGTAGGCATTGAAATTTTTGAGTGCATGATTGTTTTGTTTTGTTTCTTCTTTTTTTTTTAGAGATGTAGGTTTACAGAATACAGTAAATACAGAGTTCCATTATACTCCCACTCACACCCACAGTTTCCCTGTTAACACTTTTCATTAGTGTGATACCTTTGTTATAATTGATGAAACAGATTATAATTATATTATTAATTTTGTAGTCCATAGTTTACATTAGGGTTTACTGTTGGTGTTGTACTGTTCTGTGGTTTTTAAAATTTTTGATTCTGGTAACATATATTCAACCTAAAATTTCCCCTTTTATCCACACTAAATAAAAATTCAATTAATTACATTCATAGTATAGTGCTACCATCATCACCATCTTTGCTAGAACTTTTCCATCAATCCAGATAGATACTCTGCACCAATGAGACATTAATTTCCCATTCACCACCCCAACTCTGGCTTTTGGTAAACTGTATTCTAGTTTCTGACTTTATGAATTTGCTTATTCTAATTATTTTATGTAAGTGAAATCATATAATATTTGTTCTTTTGTGTCTGGCTTATTTTACACAACCTGATGTCTTCAAGGTTAATCCATGTTGTTGCATGTATCAGAACTTCATTCCTATTTACAGCTGAATAATATTCCATTTTATTATATACCACATTTTATTTATCCACTCATCTGTTGTTGATAGATACTTGGGCTGCTTCCATCTTTTGGCAATTTTGAATAATGCTGCTATGAACATCAGTGCACAGATGCATTTGAATTTTTTGGATGTACGCCTAGAAGTGGAATTGCTGGTTCATATGATAATTCTATACTTAACTTTCTGAGGAACTGCCAAAACGTTTTCTATAGTGGCTGTACCATTTTACTTTCTGCCAGCAATGAATGAGTGTTTCTGTTTCTCCACGTCCTCTCCATCACTTATAATTTTCTTTGTTTTTTTCCCATAGTAGTCATTCTAGTGTATGTAAAATTCTATTTCTTGGTTTGATTTGCATTTCCTGAATGCCTAATGATGTTAAGAATCTTTTCATGTGCTTATTGACTGTTGGCATATTTCTTTGAAGAAATGTGTATTCAGTTGTTTTGGCCACTTTTAAATTGGATTTTGTCTTTTTGTTGTTGAGTTGTAGGATTTCTTTATTTAGTCTGGGTATTAAACCCTTATCAGATATGTGGTTTCCAAATATTTTCTCTGATTTTTTGGGTTGTCTTTTTGCTTTCTTGATAGGTATAACCAAAACTTTTTAAATTTCGATGAGCCAGTTTTATCTTTGTTTTTTTTTTTTGTTGCTCACACTTTTGGTATAAAGTCTAAGAAAGTATTGCCTAATAAAAGGTCCTGAAGATGTTTCCTTATATTTTCTTCTAGGAGTTTTATAGTTTGGTTCTTTTATTTAGGTCTTTGATCCATGTTGAGTTAATTTTTGTAAATGGTAAGAAGTGTAGGAGTCTCCCTTCATTCTTTTGTATAGGGATATCCACTTTTCCCAGCACCATTTGTTGAAGACTGTTTTTTCCCCTTTGAGTGAACTTGTTGCCCTTTTTTAGAGGACACAGATATGAAAGTTTATTTTTTAACTTATAATTTGATTCCATTCACCTGTTTATCACTGTCCTTGTGCCATTACCATGCTGTTTTGATTATTTGTAGTAAGTTTCAAAATCAGGTAGTGTGAGTCCTTCAGTTTTGTTCCTCTCTTTCTAAATGATTTTGGCTATGAGGATCCTTACCCTTCTGTATAAATTTGATGATTGGCTTTTCTATTTCTGCAAAGAAGGCTGTTGAAATTTCGATTGTGATTGTGTTGACTCTGTAAATTGTTTGGGGTAGAATTGACATCTTAACCCTATTTAGTTTTTCAGTCCTTGAAGATGAAATATCCTTCCATTTGTTTAGGTTGTCTTTGAGTAGTGTTTTGTGGTTTTCCGTGTACAAGTTCTTTACATCTTTAGTTAAATTTATTTGTAGATATTTTGTTCATTTAGCTGCTCTTGTAAGTTGAATTTTTTTCTTGATTTTGTCTTCAGATTGTTTGTTACTAGTCTATAGAAACAAAACTGTTTTGATTGTTGATCTGTTCAGGGTTGATTTTTTATTTGTGGCTTATGGAAGTTGCCACTTTCAGCATGCTTTATTTTGTTATCTCTGGGCTCTCTGAGATTTACAGAATTTATTTTTTCTCTCTAGTGGCTGTCTCAATACCTGGAATTTAGCTATTGAAGGCGTTGTACTTCAAAGTCTGGGTAGTATCACTGGCTTTAACTTGCTGAGCCAGGGAAGAAACCTTATGGAAAAGCCTATATTCATGGTACCAGTACTACTGAACAATCAGGAGGAAGAAAAGTTTGTGATTGGAGCTCCATCAGGTTGACACATCGAATATCTAATCATACATTTACTTCAAACATTTATTTAATCCCTACTATTTTTCATGTATGCACTAAGGAGAGACTGTTTGGTTAATAAATATTTTTTATGCACGGTGATAAATGTGTGTATAAAGTCCTTTAAAATTAAGAGAAGCTGGTAGGAGAAAACCTATTGAGGCATGTTTTAAGCAAGGCCCTGGTGGTATACTAAATCAGGGGGCCATTATGGCATTACTCGTTCATCTATCTTTTTTTTTTGTTTTTTAATTTTAGGACCATCATGGTCCTAAATGGTTAAGTAAAATAATACACCTATTTCTCTAAAATCTGTACTTTTGTTAAAATGACTGCATAAAGTCATATAAATATTTAATATCTTACATACCAAATATAAATATTATTAGAAATGGGTATTCTTTTATTTTTAAAACTTGGGTGACTTAGAGAAGCAGTGAGTATTACATGTATCTCTTGAGACCTAATCAGTTATTGTAATTTTTACCCAGCTTTACTACTTTAAAAAATGTATGTAGCAGTGCTGGGAAGAATATCTCCCATTTATATCCGTGACTTCCTGTCCCTTCCAACTTCTCCTGTGGTGAAATAGTGTAACAGACTGCAGGCAAGCTTCTTGGTCCTAGAAAATACTTTTAAGGCCATGTATTTTCCTAAGACCTGTGGAAGAAAGTAGGTAAGGGAATTTCTTAACCTTCATGTTGTTTAATGGGATGAAATAGGCATGACTTCTCCTTCAGACCCTTCTCTTTCCTGTATTTCATTTTTCCCAGATTATTTCACTGTTCTGACTGGGTGTAGCTTGCAGAAGTCTTGGATCCCCATGGAGAGGGGCTCTACCTATTTGCTTACTGTGCAAAGTCTTGTCTGCCCCAATATTTTATCCCAGTGGAGACCTGGAAGAAGTCACAGTGTCCCCTAACTTAGCAGTTTTGAGAAAATGAACCAGTCTAAGGGCAAGGAGACTCTTTCCCCTGTTCCAGTATAAAAATCTCACTGAATATTCACCAAGAGTGCACAAGAACTGAGATTGTTGTGCTTTTTCTTGCTAGATCTTGCCGTTTGAGCCTAATCTCTGAGAGTGGCAAGGAAACTCAAAACCATGAGTGACAGAGGAAATATCCCACTTACGGGGAAGAACCTTAAGCTGAATATTAATAGGTAGCTACCTACTATTGAGGAAGAAATGATTGAAGAATCAGAAATTAGCATTAACCAAATGTGATGAACAGTCCTCAGGAAATACAATTAAAGCACACACACAAAATAACTTCTGTGAAAAAGAAAAAGAATTTTACGTTAAAAACGCCTGTGAGCAAAATTAGTGATTCGGATAATAAAATGGAAGAAATATCTTGCATAGAATTAAATTAGAATTGGATGTCATGAGATAAAAAGACTTGGGCAGACCCAAGAGACCTAAAGTTCAAATATTTCCAAAAGAAGCAAAAGGAATAGATGGAAAGTATAATTAAAATAAGTGGAAAGTGATACTAAAGAAAGATTAGCATGCAGAATGAAAGGGTTTGAATTTTAGGCGGGATTAAGGGGGAAAAAAAGATACATACCTAATCATATCTGTATACAGTTTTTGACTTCAGAGATAAAGAAGGAAAAGGAAAAAGAGAAAAGGAAAAAAGAGGAAAAGAAAAGAGATTACCTACAAAGCTAGTAGTACAGTTCATATTTGTGCCCTTTGCAGCTAGAAGCTAGTTGGGCAACATCGAGAGATGATTTAGGGAGAAGACCTGCAA
Organism: Dasypus novemcinctus; assembly: GCF_030445035.2. NCBI lineage: Eukaryota > Metazoa > Chordata > Mammalia > Cingulata > Dasypodidae > Dasypus > Dasypus novemcinctus. The sequence goes on from NC_080676.1 coordinate 132,499,284, forward strand.
CCCTAACTGTCTTGTATTGAACCAAGATATATTATCTATCGCTCAGGGTGAAGATATTTTTCAGATGCACAGGAATTCAGAGAATGTACAATCATATATTGCTAACATTTTAAAACATAATCTAAAAAAAGGCAATGGAATCAGAACAGAGATCCCAGTTTTATGGAAGATGAATAAGAGAGGACATCATGGTGACTAGAGAACCTTACAACATGTAGGTAAATCTAAATGAAGAATGATAATGTACTTGGGAATTTATAATGATAATGTTCTTGGGAATTTATAGTAACTTTTAAAGTGCTATTGAAAATGGAGACATACTTTAAGGGAATATCCAGTAATAGGAACTAAAAAGCTTAAATTATCTCAGGAAAATCTAGAGTGTATTTTTGTGGGGAGTGGGAACAGAAGTGGATATGGGATTTGACTCTATTGGAAACATTTAAAAAACCCCATCTTCCTGGGGTTAAGTAGTCTTAAACAGGTCTGGAATGAGAAGACTATTATTGGGCATGTCTTGGTATAGATTTGGATTGGGTTGTTGATGCTTGTTGAGAACATGAAACCTAATTTTACTCAATCTTATCTTGAGGCGGAGTCCCATTTTATAATAAAGACTGACTTATTACTTCATATAATTCATGTATGAATATTACTTTTTGCAGTTTGGTTGTTTTTTGTAGAAATTTAATATCCTCAGGTTTTCTGTTACTAATATATAGGTGATCCATTGCCTGCCTGGTCATTATAAGTATGATTTGGTGTCTTGGCATTATTTAGAATATTAGTATTTAGTTAGTAGATTCAAAAAACTTAATGACTTAATGGTAGACGTTTCATCTACTAGGAGATTCAGGATTGAGTGTCTGTAGTTCTCCTAGACTTTTAGCCAGTTTATACTTTTGGAATAAGCTTTTTAAATGTTTGTGTGTGTGTGAGTACTTACTAGCCCTAGTCCATTGCTGGGATCCTCTTCTATCTATATTTTACCACTGGTGCTAATTGTTCTTTTCTTTTTTAGAGTATAGTTCCTACCTTTCCCTCAACTCATTGTATGTTTTAGTTCATTCATCCTAATGTGGAAATAAGTATGTATTTATACTTTTGAATGTACGTATTACAAGAGGAACAGAATTTCCAAATTAAATCACTTCCATTTGTAAAAATCAATGAAAAACTAAATATACCATCTTATGTGCACAAATCTTCTGTTTTACAATTACCTTTTGGATGTTGTATATTCAGTTTTTCCTTTTAACCATAAACCAGTAGCCTTATAAAAATTCAGTGTTAACAATTTATTATTTTATTGTTATTATATTGGGTTGTACTACACAACTTAGCCAGTACAACTTCTCTCAAGTTGACTCTTCGAGCTTTTATTATTTATTACTCCTCATAGTCTTAAAAACTGCTTTCATTAGCAGGGGAACATTCGAGATATATTTTGATACTCTTCTGCCCCAATTCATCTAACTAAATAATACCCAGGGAGTTTTGATTCCTTTTCCTGGTAGGGTTTTGTGTTTTTTTTGTTTTTTTTAAATTTTATATTAATGTTACAAATTATTCCATTAACATAATATAATAAGTACAAGAAGAATAAACCTGCTTTTGTCCATGCCCCAATAATTTATCCCAGTGGAGACCCTTATTCTTGTATTGAGGGATTTGGGACAATGACTACTCTAACTGCTTCAGGCTGAGAAGGTGTGTAGATATTGTGGGGCAGAGGAAAGGAATTGTTTTGCTTGCATTTGAAGATACCCCTTGTTTTGGGGATGAGACTGGACCATCATCATCATTTTGTTAGTTGTCCAGGGCAAGCCCGAAGAACTAGATGGAAGGAGTTGGCTGCAACCCTGCAGGGTTTCAGGCCTCAACTGGCATATGTATAATCTGAAGATTAACTCACTGAGAAATATACTTAACAGGTGAATTGAAAATTATAGGTTCAAATAAAAGCAGTAGAGCAACCATGATTAGAGGAATTGAAAATGAGTATAACTACATTATATTGGGGAAATGAATTTTCATCTGTTCCCAGATAGGATTTGCCAACAGGGTATTGATTTCATGTGGCTGTGGCTTGCCTATAACCTCCGGTCATCCATAGAGCCCTAGCGAGCACTTCTGTTTGAGGCTTTGTTTACTGTGGCAGTTTGAGAAACCTGAGACCTGCGTAAGCGTGACCTCTGAAATGACCTCTCAACTCACTGTGAAATCTTGTAATCATAACATTCTATTTTATTTTATTTTTTAATTAATTTATTGAAACATACATAAACAAGTGTATAGTAATAGTTGTGAACTTACAAACCAAGCATGTATAACATCATACAGGACTCTCAAAACTCACCCTACCACCAATAACTTACATTGTTGTTAAACCTTTTTAATGAATGGTTAAAGAGCACTGTCAAAATATTACTACTAACCAAAGTATTTTCCCCCAACCCTCCCTATTATTATTATTTTTATGTCATTTATATGTGAACATACATAACAATTAAGTGTATAGTAAAAGTTGTGAACTTACAAAGCAAACATGCATAACATCATACAGGGATCTTTTATTTTATTTTTATATTATGTATTTTATTTTATTTTCCCCCTTTTGGTCAAGGTCAAATGCATCACTGATTAATGCTTGATAATAATCCCTTGGTGTCAGGGAAGTTCATCCTTGGGAGTCATGTCCCACGTCTGGGGTGGTGGTGTAAACAGTTTTAAAAGGAAAAAATCAGTGCTGGAGTTTTCTTGTGAATTGATTTTAGAGAGTACTGCTGCCAATGTTGGGTTACTCTTAGAAGTGACAGAGAAGGTGTAAACTATTTCTTTTTAAATATATGAGTTTATTTTGATCTTTACATTTTAACAACTCATTGTAATCCACATTTTTAAAAATTGTGTGGCTTCTTTGATCCCCCAAGACTTTTATAAATGAATAGGTTATTTTAAGTAATGGTATTTTTTAATTCATCGACATTATATCTAATGCCATATTGTAATTACTACTGTTGGAGATAAAAGAATAATTGAATTTTCCCATACATTAAGAAATATAGCTATATTATTTTGCATTAACATGATAGGGCAAAATCTTTAGGATGAAGATGGTATGGCATGAATGATACTTACTCAATAAGCCAGTAAGTTGAAAAAACTCATTGTTACTAGTCATAGTGTCACTAATGATTTATTCTACCACTGAAGTTTTTGTAATTAACACAAAGTGGATAAAGACAATTTGAATATTATTTATGGTTATTTAGAATAGTAGGTGATAGGACATCTTTGAGAAGGCAGAATATTTGGTTAGTTCATGTAGAGATTAGGGTTCATCCAGTGATGATTAGGTACAAGCTTAGAAGTAAGAAAAATTTCATCATTAAAGTAGCATTACTTTTGCCATATTTAGATATACTTAAAATATTCTGTAAGGCAGTTCATTTTGGAGAGTTTAATAATCTTTTCTTACTCTGATAGGTGAATATTTATTTTCATGAAGATTTTCCCTAGGCAAACTTTTGGATAAAGAAGTAAACATATAAACATTCCCTTCTTTTAATTAGCTATCAAGTCATAGGTCTCTGTAATGAAAGGAACCCTAGAATTTACTGTATTTAATCTTTTCATGGGAGAGGAAATTAATAGTTAGGGGGTAGAAGTGCAGTTTCTTTAATTTTAATTTTTTCTTGATTGAAAATAATTGTTATACAAACCAGCTTATTGTTTTATGTTGTAAATAAACGCTTAAGTACAGTGATTTCTTAGAAAATTTATCTTAGATGCAAATTTGTTTCTGGAACAGTACCTCTAATTTGCTGAAACATAAGTTAACATACTCTATTCTATAAAATTATTTTTCCATTTGAAATTTCTTCTTAAACTAATCTCTACTTGAGTAAAGTTAGCCTTAACTATTACTTCCCCAAATACATTAGAATTTTTGGTATGTTATTGTATACAGTGCAGAATTAAATTAATTCCATATTTTTTCATTTTTTTCTCCATTGCTTAAGAGTTCTTGAAGCCAGTATAGCAGAAAATAAAGCATGTTTGAAGAGGGCACCTACAGAAGTTTGGAGGGATTCTCGAAACCCTTATGATAGAAAAAGGCAGGATAAAGCACCTGTTGGGCTAAAGAATGTTGGCAATACTTGCTGGTTTAGTGCTGTTATTCAGGTAAGGATCTTTATTTGGATCTTATTTGTTGAGAATGATAGTATTGGAAGGTGGATTGAGATTGTATTTATTTAAGTTGTGTACTTTTAAACATGAGAGTATGCAAGTTTTTAATGTCTTTTTGTCGTATGAACTTTGAAAATTGCAACCCTTCTCCCCCTCTGCTGCTTACTTTGCAATATGGAGTTTTAACAGTAGAGCATTATTATGCCTTTCACTTATTTTCAGTTAACCCTCCTAACCCCTCAGGAATTATTGTCAGGGTAGAAAGAAAGAAAGAAAACTTTTTTTGTATGTACTTTCCTGCAAATTTAGAGAAGCATTATAATCAAGATAGAAAAAAACAGAATTGACTTTTTATAAGTCGGATCAGATTATTTTGTCCCTCCTAATTATTCAGAATAACCGTAGATTGATATTTGTAGAATTATAATCATTTAAATGCAGTTTTTAAGTAAAGAAATATTTTACTTGAGATTGTATAGACAAACTTTTCTTAACATCTCAGTACAAACTTTAAACTGTTATCCCTATATTTCTACCCCAAGTCATGTTTGAAGACTGACTAGGTTTTGCTTTACATTTCACATTTTTGGTGTTTTTTATGGGGATGGAATGGACAAAAAAAAATCATTGTCTTTTTCCTCAGTTTAAAGTAATTTTACTAGTTTTAAAATTTTATCTTCGGTTAGGTGATGCTTAACGGGTTAACATGGCTTTGGCACATTCATAACATAGTCAAGGATAGGGTGTTTGGGATCATTTACTTTTTTATTTTGGAGCAATTTGATCATCTTCGAGTTATAATCTCTAGCCTTGAAAAATTTGTGTTATAATGACTTAAGATGTTGACCTTTGGGGAGCTGCAAAAACATGATGCTTCAGATTTTGGAAAAATTTGGATGAGCAAAAGTTATCTAGAGATCACTTGAATTTTTGTTTTACTGTAATTTTAAAGCCTTTTAACCTACTTAAGTATCTTTTCATCTTCATCTCTAATAAGTAAAATCTTTCTTTTTTCATTTTCTGTCATTATTGCTTAAGTCCATGTATGTAATTGGAGATAATTATCTAACAGTTATTCATCTTGGATGGAAATTTTCACTTATGAAAGAAAAGTGGGCAAAATATTTGTGTTAGTGTTAGAAGTTTTTAATTGTGATAGCTTTTTTCAAAATGAGTTGGAACATGCTCAAACTGTGACAGAAATATACTAAAAAGTTTCAATTACAAAAAGTTCTCAGAGGTGACGTTTTACTTAGTTGGCAGGACTAGTGTGAAACCATGGGAATTGTATATTTACCAATTATAGGAGTTCACTGGGGATACAGACCTCTGACTTGAAAGTGAATAGCTAGGGTAGGCTACAAAAGATATAGCTTTGTTATACTTATGCTTTTATGTACTGGGACCAGTATTTTGGTATAATTTCCTAAACTATGAACTTCTGATATATTTTATTCCATGCCATCTGTATTCCTAGTGTCTGGTGTGAGGTGGGTACACCATAAATATTTGTCAAGCAAATGAATAAATGAATTATGTCATGTTCATATTGTTTAATTAAACAATCTTTTCAGGTCATACGAAAACCAAAATATTTTCCTACAGTTTCTACTGTCAACTTTATGGTTTTACCTTTCACATTTATTTTACTTTTTTTTTTTGGCATTGTTTTTAGGGAGGTTTTGGATTGCATAAGAGTCACAACTCTGGCAGGGGAGGATCACTGGTTGCGGGGTGTTAGTGGGGGAGGAATGTGTAGAAAGGGGTGCACTAAGGGCATGCTGCTATGGAATATAAAAGTGGTCAAGTGGTTATGGGGTGTTATCTCACCCAGAGGAACAGACCAGTTTACAAACATAACTTTATCTGTTTGGGGGGAATTCACAAAAATAATCTCAAACTGCCACACCTTTGTATTTTGAGGATACTCCTTGTTAAGGCAATATTAATATAAAGACCAGAGAAAGATTTAAATAATATGGTATGATTTTTTAATGTTATCCATGTATAATTTTGTGGTTTGTGATAGGATAAATATTACTAATGTTTGAGAATAGCACATCAAAATATAAGGGAAAGATTAGGCCTCCTAGTGTTAGTTGCAACAGTTCTATGTAGAAGTAGTATAAGGTGTCAAAAATAAAAGTCATGCATTTAAAATTGTTAAAAGAACTTTACCATAGGCTTTCTTAAATTGTTGGTGTTCTTTTTCAGTCATTATTCAATCTTTTGGAATTTAGAAGATTAGTCCTGAATTACAAGCCTCCATTAAATGCTCAAGATTTACCCCGAAACCAAAAGGTAAACCTACAAGATTTTTAAGCAGAATATATATACCCTTTATGTTATCTTATTTGTTGCTTTTGGGCCTTTGCCTCATTAAATCTGAAATTTAATGTCAAAATTTGAATACTAATTCATCTCATCAACTGCAGTAACTTCCTATATCAATATAATTATGGATTTACTGTGTGTTAGAATAATAGACCATTTCTGGTGTGTATTTCAGTAATTTTTTTGTTTTTGCCCTAATAAATATCAATAAACTCTAGGTTACAAGTCACAGTCATTCCTGAGATAAATTGCTCTTTAAAAAGTAAGTTTTGCACTGGGTATCTTTGTATATAAATACAGAACTTCTGTATTATAAGTTAATAATGTTAAGCAGTATAGTATGACAGAGAACACAGCACCAAAGCCAGATTTGTGGATTCCTACTCTGGACTTAGAGCAGATTACCTGATTTTTCTGTACCGCAGTTTCCTCACTTGTACATTGTAGGTAATAAGAGTAATTATTTCTTTAGAGTTGCTCTGAGGACTAAGAGGTAAAAAAAAAAAAGTAAAGTATTTACGCTAGCATATGCCTAGCCTATGGCAAGTACTAGAGTTAGCTTGCTAGCTATTATTTTATTTATACTAGCATTTGAAAATTAGAGCTGATTTGCTTGCAGAAAGTTATATTTAATGGAGAAAAATTAATTATAGAGATGATATGCTTGAGTGCAGGGCTTTGGTTATTTTAATGTAAAGAATCTGTAGCCCTAAGGGTCAACTCAGACCAGCAGAATATCTCAGCCTACATGTAATATCAGGTGTTAAAAACTGCTTTTTGACCTTGAATAAAAGGGGGAGATTGAAAAGACAAATGAGTTCATATGGCTCTGAGTCTCCAAAAAAGAGTTGGGAGGTCATCAGAGGGGTCATGCTTACGCACACCTCAGCAGGGTCCCAGAAACAGCCAAAGTAGATACAACCCCAGGTACTGGTTCTCCTGAGGGCTACAGAGACCCACAGGTTCTTTGGTCATGGCAGATGGCTCTGGAGTTCACTGCCATGTCAGTTGGCCCTACTTTGGAGTTTGTGTTCCTAAGTATGATGCAGTTGGACTCAGATATGACCTTTCTACACATGCCTCTTCTGTCACTTTTACTGGACCTGTGGTTGGCACTGGGGTTGGTGTATACTCAGGAGACCTGAATCTCTGGACTGTCCATGTGACAGCCAGGCTCTGAGCCTCAGTAGACTTGCAACTCCTACCCTCTGGTTTATTGGACTTACCCCAACCAGCTAACAGGAAGTGAAGAAGGTCAACCACCGCACCAGGGAGCCAAGAGTGCCTACAGTTGCAAGCAGGAGAATTGCATCCATCATCCATGTGGAATCTCAGACCCCTCTCGATATAGAGGTGGAATGGACGTAACCATTCCAGGGTCCACAGGATGGAGGAATAGAACATGGATTAGAGTGGACTTACTGATATTCTACTATGGAACTATTGTGATTAGTAATGGAAGAAATTGTAGCATTGATGTAGAGAAAGTGGCCGTGGGAGCTGCTGAGGGTAGGGAGAGGGAAGAAGAGATATGATGTGGGAGCCTTTTCAGGACCTGGAGTTGTCCCAGATGGTACTGCAGGGACAGATGCTGGACATTGTCTGTCCTGCCATGGCCCACTGGGTGGAATGGGGGAGAGTGTAAACTACAATGTAAACCATTATCCATGTGGTACAGCATCACTCCAAAATGTATTCACCAAATACATTGAATGTGCCACGATGATGGAAGAGGTTGTTGATGTGGAAGGAGTGGGATGAGGGGGTGTGGGAATATTTGGGGACCTCATATATTTTTAATGTAACATTTTAAAAAAATAGAGAAAAAATAAAAAAGAATCTGTAGCCCTGAAGAGACTGGTCACAATGACAAGTTAAATTTTAAATTTCAGTAAAGAGTTAAACTTTGTGTGATGTATTGTCAAATGTAGTGGTAAATTATCAAATTATATTTTTCTTCTAGTATTAATTTTTAAAACCCCTCTCTCTTCAAACATATGAAATATTTATAGTGCAAACCAGTGAGAATGTAACTTGTTTTATAACTGACTTTTCAGGAAATCTTTGGCTATAAAGTGTCAATATGATTAGTAACACATTTTCAAGAGGGAACTAAGATCACCTGACAACTATTTCCCTCTTCCTCACACCCCTTCCTGTAATTAAACAAAACCCCTTCAGTCTTTACGGTTGCAGAGGGAACTTCCCCCCCTTATTGTAATTAGTTAATATCAACAGTTCTCCCTCCCAGTGTCTCAGTTAAAATTATTTATAATTTACATGTCATTATTTAGAATTATTACTTCCACGTATGTATTTATATGTCTTGATCTTTACTTTAATGGCCCCGGGTTTTAATTTTAGTTTCAAAGGGTTGACTAAGACCAAATTAGTTTAGTAATCTTATTTTTTAAAATAATCATGATACTCATATTTGGGGCTGCTTTTGGAGTCATGAAAATATTTGTCTGGGTAGTAGAGAATTGTGTAATTCCCATCTTTAGTACTTTTCTAAAGCAGCAGCTTTCTTGCATTGGAAAAACCAACATCTCCAAGGTCCTTTTAAATTATGGTGTTAAAATAATCTCTCATTTACATTCTGAAAATGACATATAGAGGAATACTAAGCATTTTTTTTATGTGTGATTGGTTCTCGTATTAGGTTGTTTTTTAATTTGACATGTTGACAGCACTACACACTATAACTTGATATCTTTTAAGTAAATAATGTACGTTTTATAGGTAATTATCAGCCAGTGAATGGCGCTACATTCACTTGAGGTGATAGAAAAGTTTTTAAGAAGGTGTTGGTGTGACTTTTCTCACTTATTATCTACTAATAAATTGAATGCTAAATTTAAGTCTGACTTATGTAATGTTTATTGCTACATTGAGCTTGAATACTAACATGTTAAGATACAGAATATACTGGGGATCGCTTTGATCAAATCCAGTATTGTCATTTGCATGTGCTGCTAAGCATGGTATTTTTGTTTGTTTTTTAATTTGAAATTAATGGTTGCCACAAATATTGCATACATAATGAATAATAGAAAAAAATCAGTTTATTTTAAGTAGACTCGATTATTGCTTCTAGAATTTGTAACTAATTTTATATATATATATTTGAACTGTTTACCATTTCAGTATATTAATTGTGAGATTACTAGAATTTTAAATATAGTTTCTCACCATAATCATTCCTCTTGACAATTCTCTTGGCTAAAAAAAATAACAAACTGGTGGCAAACATGCAAATTAAATTTTGAGGAAACAAAGATGCATAAGTTCATAATATTCAAAGGAATAATTTGCCACACAAAAACTAAAGTCTTATTAATCGTTAGGTTCTATTATTTGTGAAGTCTTGATTTAGAGTGAAATTTCCAAACATCAATATTTTTCCCAATTTCCACAATTCAGAAGTGAAAAGCATATGCGAAGGGTATGTGGTTAGTTGAATATCATACTATAATCCTGGAACAAGAACAACAAAAATCTGAAGAAATTTATATGTTGTTTAAAAAAATTATAGCATGTGAAGTATAAGAGCTTCACAATAGTATATGGTAGATTTAGTCACATAGTAAATATAAATAATTGCAGTTCTTTCAAAAGGTAGAGATTATCATACTGGGTAAAAAATAAAATTACAAACTAGGACTCACTGTATGCTGCCTAGAAGAAATCTACTTTAAGTATAAAGACACAAATAGCTTAAAACTTTTTAATGTAAAAAAATATACTTTAATGCTAATGAAAAAAGAAAGCTGTGGAATCTATTTTACTCTCAGTAGATTTAAGAACAAAGAATTTTGCCAGGAATAATGAAGGTAGTTTCACAGCGATAGGTCAGTTCATCAAAGGAACATTATAGTCCTAAAATTTTATGTCCCAATAACAGTTTCAAAACACATGATGCAAAAAACTGATGGAAATAGAAGAAAGAAAATGCAAATTCACAATGGTAGGAATTTTAGCACTCCTCAATCAATAAAACATGTAAACAGAAAATCAATAAGGATATAGAAGATTTGAACAATGCTGTATACCAATTGGACCTAATTGCCATTTATAAAACACTACAGCCCATATTGGTATAATACACATTGTTTGCAAGTGCTCATGGAGTATGTACTGAGGTAGGCCATAATCTAGGTTATAAAACAAGCCTAAATAAATTTTAAGGAATTCAAATCATACAAAGTATATGACTACAGAGCAATTAAGTTAACAACAAACAACAGAAAGATACCTGGACAATCTCCCAATACTTGGGAACAAAATAACCCATGGGGAAGAGAATGTATCAAAAGGGAAATTACAGACTATTCTGAACTGAATAAAAATTAAAACATGACATAGAAATTGGTAGGATCCATTAAAGGAGAGCTTAGTGGGAAATAAAATATGAACCAAAAACTTTATTAGAAAAGAAGAAAAGTTTCAAAGCAGTGACTTGAGCTTTGTCACAATAAGAAATTAAAAAATAGAGAAAAAGCACATTAATCTCAAAGCAGAAGAAAAAAATTAGAGTAGAAATTAATGAAATAGAAACCAGAAAAGTAATAAACTACTCCCTTAAAAAGATCAGTGATATTGATAATATTCTAACTAGACTGCTCCAGATAAAAAGAGAAAAGATGTGAACTACCAATATAAAGAATGAGAGGGAGACATCACTAATATCCTATAGACAATAAAATAGGAAAATAGGACAATAGAGAATGAGACAATAGAGAATAAGGGAATGCTATTAACAGTGGACTAATATCTTGAAAGCTATACACTATCTGAGTTCACTGATTAAGAAATAGATACCCCGAACAGCCCTATATTATATTAAAATTTTCAAATTTTAGTTGAAAACTTTCATATCAGAAAATTCAACAACCCAGATAGCTCTACTGATGAATTATACCAAGCATTTAGAGAAGAAATAATATTGGTTTGCTATATGTTTTTCTAGAAAATTGAAGAGAGAAAACTTCCCAATTATTTTTATTAGCCCAGCATTTCCCTGACACCAAAAGTGGAAAAGATAATCTAAGAAAAGAAAGCCTAAGACGGATACTCCTCACGGATATAGAATCAAAACTTTGGAGCAAAATTTTGACAGTTTGATTCTAGGAATACATATATATGTATAAAGGATAATACATTATGGACAAGTGGGGTTTATTGAGGATTGAAAGACTAGCTTAGCATTGAAAATTCAGCACAATTCACCATATTAGCAGATTAAAAAGAATAAACATATGACCATCTCAATAGATGAAGGTAAAAGACATGGCAAAAGTCAACATCTGGGAGTGGATGAGCTTCTGCCTCCCTCATGAGAGGTCCCAGGTTTGGTTCCAGGTGCCTCCTGAAAAAACAACAAGCAAAACAAACAGTAAAACCATCTCAGGGAAGCTGATGAGGCTCAGTGGTTGAGCACCAGCTTTCCCCGTATGAGTTCCCAGGTTCAAGACCTGGCCCCGGTACCTCAAAAAAAAAAAAAAAAAAGTCATTGTCTATTAATGGTAAAATCTCTCAGAAAGTAGGAATAGAAAGGGACTTCCTTATTCTGATAATGGGCATTTATCAAAAATCTACAACTAACATACTACTTAATGGTGAAGGATTGAATACTTTTCCCCAAAGACCAAGAACAAGAAAGGCTATCAGCCTTCACCACTTCTGTTATACATTAGACTGGAGTTACTAGCCAATTACCTTAAGGCAAAAAAAGAAATAAGAATGCAGTTTAGAAAAGAAGAAATAAAATCCTTAATTTATAGGTGACTTGGTTGTCTGTGTAGAAAATTCTAAGACCTCTACCAGGAAATCTACTGGAACCAAGAAGTGAGTTATCACGATTGCATGAATCATTAAAACACAATAATCAGTTCTTTCTAAATATTAGCAGCATACAGCTGGAAGTTAAATTAAAAAATTACTCATATACAGCAGCATAAAATGTAGAATACTTAGGGATGAACTAGACTTGGATCAGTACATTTAGTACTGTTAAGATGTCAGTTGTCACCAAATTAATCTATCGATTTTGTACAATCTCAGTCATAATCCTAACAGGTTTTTAAATAGAAATTGACAAACTGACTTTAAAATTTACATGGAAATTTAAAGGATGTAGAATAGCCCGAACAGTTTTGAAAAGAATAAAAATCTGGGAGAATTCATTATAAGGCTACAATGATTAAGATACTTTGTTTCTGGTGAAAAGATAGTTTTATTTATAGATCAGTGGAATAGGATAGAGTCCAGAAATATACCTTCACATTATAAGGTGAATTGATTTCATCAAAGTTGCTGAGACAGTTCAATAGGGAAGGGACAGTCTTTTCAGCTAATGGTGCCATATGCAGAAAAATAAACCTCAACCCTTATGTGATACTTATAAGAAAACTTGATTCATAATGGGCTGTACACATAAAAGGAAGAACTGAAATTATAAAAGTTCTTGAAAAAACTTAAGAGAAAATTCTTCTGTTCTTAGGTTGAGTAAAGATTTCAAAAATAGAAAAAAAGAGCAGAAATCATAAAAGAATAAATTGACAAATTAAGTTTACAAAATTAAAAACTTTAGCCTTTAAAAACATACAAATGAAAAGGAAAACCACAAACAGAAAGAAGAATGTTTACAGAACATGTGTCAGACAGAATAATTTAGAATACACACAGATTTCATAAAATTAAATAAGAAGAATACAAAAACCCATTTCTGTTTTGGAAAAAAGATTCGAACAGGCACTTCATCAAAGAAGATATGTGCATGATAAACACAGGCATACCTCAGAGATATTGTGTGTTTGGTTCTGACCACCACAATAAAGCGAGTTGCACAAGTGTTTTGGTTTCCTAGTGCATGTAAAAGTTAATGTTTATACTATATAGTAGTCTCTTAAGTGTGCAATAGCATTTTGTCTTTAAAAAAGCAATGTATTTAATTAAAATGTGACATAAAGACACAAAGTAAGCACGTGTTGTTGGAAAAACAGTGCTGATAGGCTTGCTCAATGAAGGGTTGCCACAGATCTTCAATTTGTAAAAAACACAGTTATCCAATGGTGGGAATATTAAATAGTGTAATGACTTTGGAAAACTGATTGTAAAAAGCATAAACCACATGGCCTAGCCATTCCCCTCCAGGTTGTTACCCTAGGGAAGTGAAAACCTGTGTCCACAAAAAGATATACATACCATTTTCCACAGCAACTAGAGCATATTTAATGGATAAACCAGTTGTGGAATAAGGAATACTGCTTAGCAGTGAAAGAGAATGAATGATTATTATGCAACCATATGCTGATTGCAAGAAACCAGACTAAAAGGAGTACATTATGTACAATTCAATATATATCAGTTTCTAGAAAATATAAAATGACTGTGGTTGCCTGGGGATGGTGAGGGGAGGGAATGAAGGGTAAAGACACTTTTGAGGGATGATGGATAATGTACATTATCTTGATTGGGGTGATGCCTTCATGAATGCATACATTTGTGAAGTTTAAAAAATTTTATACTTCAGATGTACCATTTATTGTATGTCAGTTATACCTTGACAAAGGTATTTTTAAAAAAGACGGTAGTGTTCCAACAGTTTTTATGTGTCATATATTTTCATAATTTAGTCTAATGCAGTAGCTGCTTTTAACATCATTTACATTTGCTTTTTGAAATTCAAAAAAATTTCCTCCCCACAGGAATTTGCTGAGAATAAAAATGTTTCATATATTAAAGTATTTCACTGTGTTTCTATGCTTCTCAGCAGAAATTTACTGGATTTTCAGAAGTCATTACTTTCATTTGTTTTTCTTGGTGCATCGAATGCCTTAAAAAGTGCATTATTTAAGTGCAGTGATAAACGAAATTCATCTCAGGAACTTAACAGTATTTTTGTAAATTATTTTGTGCATTGAAATTCCATGTACTTATTTTTAAAACATATTTATATCAGGCAATTGGAGAAGAGGAAGTACCAGAGAAAAAATGTGGGTTCTATCTCATTTAAATTTATTTTGCATTTTAGATGTCCACATTGGTGATGGAATTTATTATATTTAAATAAAATCTATGGTTTTTATAACAGCATTTTTATGTCAGTGTATTTTGTTATTACTGTAATGGTATGTAGTTATTAGATCAAATGCCATGTATTTGGAACCAGTTTTATTCTATTCCATGTATTTCTTAGGACTCTTATTTGATTATATTGTTCTGAGCAACAACTATTACTGTATTCATTATATTTTTGTGGGCAGCAACTGTACATGCATATACACATATATACACACCCTTATAATTTTAAAATGTTCAGATGTCAACTGTGTAAACTTGGAATTTTTTCCTCATATTTGCATAATATATATACTTTATCTGTTAAAATTTTTATTGTAAGAACTAAATATTACATTTTTAATGTAATTCCTGTGAAATACATGTTTTAAGAGAAATTGTTTGTGAAAACATGCGTGGTTTTGTTTATTCTGGAGGGTTTATTATAATCAGCCCATGAGAATTGATTGCCTGCTTTGTGTAGCAAGAACTTGTGGAAGAGATAAAGAAGTTCTTGTCCCTGAGAAGCTTACAGCCTTACTGAGAAACAAAAGTTAAATAAGCTTTCAAAGGAAAAGTAGGAGGATGATATATTAGTCTTAAGAATCATCACAAGGCAGAGGCAGTTGGTGATTCATTGCTGAATGAAAGGTGCGCTACGTCAGTAGGTGTGGAGTTTAAAGACATCATTGACTTGAAAGGGTCTGGATTCATGGAGAAGGAGGAATTTTAGCTTAAATGGAATTTTTGAGGAATAGCACTTTATAACAGTTCCTGGCACATAGTAAGCACATTGAATGTTGGCTATTATTGTTGCTTTCAACAACAGCAGCTGTACCTTTCTGAATAGGAAGGATTATAATAAACTTGAATAAGGAGGATATTCCTAGCTGGGTAAAGACATGAACAGAAGTTCTTAATGGTTTGCTATGAATTTGTGGCCTTTGTGTTGAATTGTGAGCCTAGTACTTATTAAACTCTTTGCTGCTTTTGTTAAGTCCTCTACTGTCCTTGAGTCTCTTAGATGGCTCTAAATCAGATCCTGTACTTTAATTAAATAGAATAGTGCTGGGCACCTCCCTAATTATCATCAGTTATTTTAAATTTTGGTTAATTTAAAAATATCTGTTTACCAGTGAACATTTTGTTAATCTTCGCTTAAGGCTTTTTTTGTTTGTTTTTAATAGGAGCATCGGAATTTGCCTTTTATGCGTGAGCTTAGGTATCTATTTGCACTCCTTGTTGGTACCAAAAGAAAATATGTTGATCCATCAAGAGCCGTTGAAATTCTTAAGGATGCTTTCAAATCAAATGACTCACAGCAGGTAGCATTGTTGTACTTTCTTGTTAACATTTTTATTTCATTTAATTTGATCCCTCTTTAAGCAGCTTTTCCATGGATACATGTTAATTTAAGATTTGGTTATTCAGCTTTATTAAAAATCACATGGAGCCATTTAAAAGACTTACTTTTAAATTAGAACACATACTTTTAAATTAAAAAAGGAATGATAATGTTGAAAGTGTTTAGTTATATTGTGATTGAAGTTAAGTGAAAACAAATGATAAAATTAAAAATGTTTACAACTATGTAATTAAATTTTTTCGCAAACATATGATATCCCAATGTCAATATAGTAAATAAAATATATGCTTTTAATATACATTTCTTACTGGCAGGGAATATTTCTCCTTAATAACTCAGAAAAAGTTTCTGAAAGACATTTTTGTTATTGCTTCTTTTATTTTCCATTCTTAGTAATATTGCAGTAGGTTTTTATCCATTTCTAAAAAAGAATATTAGGACTTTTTTATAAAAAATAGAAAATGTCTATACACTAGTCAGTTTGAGAGGTCTGAGAAATTAAGGAAAGCAGAGAAGAGGAAGGAAGGAAGTGGCAGAGAATAATAGCAACAGTGTTGGAAAAGATGACGTGAAGAAGTAATGGGCAGAAGCTAAAATATTGTTTCAGAAGAGGTTCAAAAAGCCACTTGCAAGTGTAATTTTTATAGTACTTGAATGTATCTCTGTTTTGTATATGTGTGGAAAGGGTTTCTGGAGGAGGGCCTTGAAAGATGTCTGATTCTGCCACTGTCCTCTGAAGCTTTTTTTGTTGTTTAATTTATCTTACATGACGAAGCTAAATGAATTCTAAGTTGTAGTGTCTTTGTAGCATTTTCATGTACTCTGTAATAATAATGTGTAAAACAAGTTAAAAGAAAAACTGTTCCTAGAAATGATCCCATACCACTAAAAACATGTTGTTATTTTTGTATTTGGAAGGAAGAGCACACATACACATATACATACAAACAAGTTCCTGGTTTGCTAAGCAAAGAACACAGAACCTTAGAGAAAATTCTGGGACTCACCAAACAATAATTGACCTAAAATATTTTACCCCCAAGGCCTTTCTGAATTTCTTTTAAGAAACACTTAGCAGCTGTTAGGGTCTTACTGAATCTAACAAGTCTAAGTTTGTGCTGCACTATAGCTGCACTTATGTAATTGAGACTCATGCAGTATTTACAAAGAACATGTACAAATGCTCTAAAGATTTTGTTTTTTTGAAATGAGTATTACTTTATAGGAAAGTTGAAAGAATAATAAAGAAAACCATTGTATGTCCTACTCCTAGGTTTACCATTTATTAAACATTTTGTTTCATTTGTTTTATCTATCTAAATATATGTGCTTTTTGTATTTCTCTGTATATAATTTATTTTTTCAGAACCATTTAAGTGTAGGTTACATATATCATGGCCCATTAATACCTCAGTATATATTTCTAAGAACAAAGACATTTTCTTACAAAAATATTGTATAATTTAGCATTGATAATATTCAGAAATTTAGCATTGATAAAATTCATTTATCTAGTATACAGTCCATATTCTAGTTTTGTCATTTCCCATTTTGCCCTTGGTAGCATTTTTCCCTCTTGTATACAGAAACTTGTCCAGAGTCAGGCATTGTATCTAGTTGTCAAATCTTTTAAAAAGTCTTTTTAAATCTGGAGCCTTTGTCTTTTATTATACGACCTTTCTGAAAAATAATCCCCAACTTTGAATTCACTGATGTTTCCTCGTGATTAAACTCAGATTACTCATTCTCAAATACTGCATGAGTAATGATACATCCTTCTCATATTATTACATTCAAAGGCTTATGATGTCTTTCTGCTCCTGTTGGCCGTTTTAATTTAGATCTTCTGGTCAAGGTGTTTTCTGGTTTCTGTACTGTATAATTATTATTTTCCCTTTGGAACTAATAAGCAATCTTTTGGAAGAGACAGTTTAAGGCCTTAAACATCGTCATCCTCATTAATCTTTCCCCTCTAGGTTTAGTATCCACTGATAATGGCTTAACCAATCTTGGCTATAGTTGCAAGCCGGTGATTTTTTGTTTCCCAGCCAATCATTTCCTCCAGATTTATTAGTTGACCTTATACTGTGAGGAAGAGTACTATCTTTTCCAGTCTGTCTGCCTTTCTGCTTGCACCTCTTTCTCCATTCTCTCACTCCTTCTCTCATTTTGTGGTCATACTAATGAGTTTTTTCTTTTATTGCATTTGGAATTTGAGTCATAGTAGGAAACCCTATTCCAGACTACAGAGGAATTCACCATCTTCTAAGTATATGGTTTCATATTTTATATTTAGTTATCTAATTCATTAGAAGTTTATTCTGTGGATTACATGACAATTAGATCTAATTTTATCATTTTTCCAAGTGGTTATCCACTTGCCCTACAATCTTTTAATTAATTTTGTCCTGGTTATTTAAGATGCAAGCTTAATTCTAAACTAGATTTGTAGTTAGATAATTTCTGGATTTTTTGATCTATTCCATTGGTCTCTTTATCAATTTGTGTGCCAGTAGCATACTATTCTTTTTTTTTTTTTTTAACTATATTGGCTTGGTAATACAATTTAATATCTTGTTGGGATGATTTCTGTTTATAGGTTTTACTTTTATATTTTCCTAGCTCTACATGCTTGCTTACTTATCTGTATAAACTTTTTTGTTGACTTGTCTAATTCCAAATGAATCTTGTAGAAATCTATTTTGGAATTGCATTAAATTTATAGGTTAACTTAGGAAAACTAACATCTTGATGATATTGAGATGTCTTTCCATTTCTCTATGACTTTTGGGTTTTTAAGGTATTTTATAATTTTCTTTATGTAAATTATGAATGGACACAGAAGAACACACAGCGAATGGACACAGAGAGCAGACAAGGGGGGAATAAAGTTTTAAAAAATAATAAAAATAATATAAACTCCATACACAGAACTCCAAAATATCCCTACCTCCAGATATCTGATATCCAGATTCACCAGTTTTAACATTTTGCCACTCTTCCTGTTTCATTCTATTTATGTATCTATGTATCTATCTCTTCATTTGTTGGTCTCTTTCCTAAACACTTGAGTGTAGATTGTATACATCAAGTTCCTGAAACATTTGATACTGACATGTACTATTCTAAAAACAAGGATATTTATTTATTTAGGTAACATCCTTAAGTGTTAACAAGTTCAAGAAATTTATCATTGATATAAAGTTTACAGTCATATTCAATTTTTTTCATATGTCCCAGTAATGTCCCTTTGAACCTTTTCTCCTCCCTTACTAGGTCTCATCCACATCATGTATGTATTTCTAGGTGGAAGGGCTTTTTAAATATTTATTTTCTTTAAATTTCCAATTGTATTGCATTGTGATTAGAGAATGTCAGTTAGGATATTTCTAAGTAATGGACTTTTCTGATGTGGACGGCCTTAATATATGGTCAGTTTTTATGAATGTAACTGTGTTCTTGAGAAGCTGCCATGTCTGTTATTAAAGTATAGTGTTCCATATAGATTTATGGGACCTACTTTACTATCTTCATCCTGATTAATATATCTACTTATTTTCTTGTCCACTTTCCTTTTATGAGACTGGTTTATTAATGTTTCTTATTTTTACTGGTTGTATCTATCTATTTCTTTTTACATCCTCCTGTAGTTTTTGGATATAGTTGGTGTCTGTGTTTGGTGCATGGATATTCATAATTGTTTAATCTTCACTGTGAATTACACTTTTAGCATTAAGTATCCTAATTTGTCTGATAGAACAATCATAATCCCTGCTATTTTATTATATCTAGTTTTCTGGTATATTTCCACCTTTTCCCTCTCCCTACTCCCTCTTTTTTTTAGCCTTTTTGAATCACAGTATTTTAGATTTATCTTTTGTATACAGCATAGAGTTGGGGTTTAGTTATAAGTCAGTGTTGAATTTTTTTTTTTTTTTTTGGTAGGTGAATTAAGCCCATTTGTAGTTACTCATAAACTGATTTCTTCTATTTTATTTTATTATTTCTTCAGTGGTTCAGAGAATATTTCTTCTAAAATTTTCTTCTCTCTAGTTTCTCTATTATGCTTCCTATTTTTATCCTGTTTCCCTGATCCTTTTCTCTCATTTTCTGTATTAAAAACATTTTGTGTGTGTGTTCTGCAAGATTGCTTTCATTTTATTTTCCAACCCTTCCATTGAATATTTTATTTCAGCAATCACATTATTATTTTTAGTATTCCTTCTTGTTCTAAGTCTCTTTTTATTTATTTATTTCCCATAGCTTTATGTTCTTTTTAGTATCTGTAGTATCTCTTTAGTGGTTCTGAGAATACAATTAAATGAAAATCAATCACTTATGTTTCCTGACTTATCTTTTCTTGGAGGATTATCGTGTGTGTTGTTTATTTATTGATTTCTCTCTTTCATGTTGGAGACTTTTCACAAATATCTGGTGATTTTTTGATCTTTGAGTATCTTTCCATCTTTAAAGAATAGGCAGCACAAAGTTCATTAGGAACCAGACATACATACATGGGTGAAATTTTTCAGTTTAAATTAAGAGTAGACAAGGAGACAACAAACTTCTAAGCTGTTATTTATTCCTGAATATCATAATGTGACTGCCTTTGCCTTGGGCTAACATTGTAAACACTAATCAGTTTTCTTATTAAATTGTTTATTTCTCTAGGGGTCTTTTAAAGTGGAATGCACATCAGTTCAGGTTGACATAGGCTGGATTCTTTTCTATTCCCCAGACTCTTAGTGACATAGTAGACCAAAGTGAAGTAAGCATTAATATATTTTTTTTTTAATTCATTTTTTAAAAAAAATATTACATTAAAAAAATATGAGGTCCCATTCAACCCCACCCCCCCCACCCCCCACTCCCCCCACAGCAACACTCTCCCCCATCATCATGACACATCCATTGCACCCAGTAAGTACATCTCTGGGCATTGCTGCACCCCATAGTCAGTGGTCCACATCATAGCCCACACTCTCCCACGTTCCATCCAGTGGGCCTGGGGGTACCCACAATGTCCCGTAGTTGTCCGTGAAGCACCACCCAGGACAGCTCCAAGTCCCGAAAACGCCTCCCCATCTCATCTCTTCCCCCCATTCCCCGCACCTAGCAGCCACCATGGCCACCCTTCCCACACCAATGCCACATTTTCTCTGTGGACATTGGATTGGTTGTGTCCATTGCACATCTATGTCAAGTGGGGGCTAAGATTCCACATGAATACTGGATGCAATCCTCCTGCTTTCAGTTGTAGGCACTCTAGGCTCCATGGTGTGGTGGTTGACCTTCTTCAACTCCATGTTAGCTGAGTGGGGTAAGTCCAATAAATCAGAGTGTAGGAGCTGAAGTCTGTTGAGGCTCAGGGCCTGGCTATCATATTGTCAGTCCAGAGATTCAAATCCCCTAAATATATCTTAAACCCCAACACCAACTACAATTCCAGTAAAGTAGCATGAAAGGCTTGTGAAAAGAGATCCCATCTGAGTCCAGTTCCATCACCCAGAAACACCAGCTCCAAAGAAGGGCCATCTGACATGGCAGTGAACCCCATAGCATCAATATTTTTTAAAAATGTGAATTTAAATTATGTTTAATATACTTCCTCTTTCAAATGTATCATTTTTGAAACATGCAGTTGCCTTTTGGATATCCTTTAGTATGTAGTTTTGTCGAAATTAATCATATGTTTGTTTCAATTTAAAATTAAAATGCTTTGATGAAACCATCATTTCTTTCTCTTAATGAAAGTAGAGAGAATGTTTAGTTTACAAGTGTACATTTTTATATTGATTGTTAAAGAAGAGAGGGTATAACTTCTGCGTAATAGTGTATTTAACTATGAAAACTTCTCATTACTTACCAGTAAAGTTAAAGATAATATGGAAAGTTGTTGCTAAGGTGGTATATTCATTTTCTAGGACTGCCATAACAAATTGCCACAAACTGCATTGCTTAAATGGCAGACATTTATTCTCTCACAGATCTGGAGTCCAGAAGTCTGAAATCAATGTGTCAGCAGAGTCATACTCCATGTGATGGCTAGGGTTCTTGTCCTTCCAGCTTCTGGTGGCTCTTAGAGTTCCTTGGCTTTTGGCAGCATAACTCTAGTTTCTGCCTCCATCATCACATGGTCGCCTTCCCTGTGTGTCTGTATGCCTTTTCCTTTTCTGTCCTTTATTACTAGATTTAGAGCCCATCCTAATCCACCATAATCATATGTTGAGATCCTTTAATTATATCTGCAAAGACTCTTATTCCATATAAGGTCACATTCTTAGCTTCCAGGTGCCACTATTCACCTCACTACAGGTACTGTGGATATTTATTATGGGACTTTGTGCTGAGTGTAGTCTTATTTAACTATATGACTTGGGATCAATTTTATATAAGTTGTCTAGATCTTGGGTTCAACATTTCTAAGGTGAATAGGTTGGCTCAGATGCTCTTCTACCAAGTTCTAGCTGAAAAATAAATGATGATGAGTTAATTTTATACTTGGGGCTATTTTGATACATAAAGGCAAATTATTATACTAGTTCATCTGCCTTTGGGCAGTCACAGTGTTGACTTATTTCTTAATCTCTGTTCTATATGAAAACTTTTATGTTCCAATTCATATTTCTGGAAGAGTTATAGTAGCTGAGAAATAGAACTTCTATCACCCATCCATGTTTTTATACTGTTTTACAGGAGCAAGAACCAAAGGAAGGGAAGGTAAAAAGTGATGTATGCTAGTTCTAAATGGAATATCAATTTGAGGGTCATGGGATGATGGTATAATTGTACTTGAATTAGGGCTCAACAATTAAGGAAATCAGTGATTAGTTAGACTCAACCTTTCCAGATTAACAAATGTCCTAATAAAAATAAATACAGCTAAAAATGTTACATGAGAATTTGAGTTAAAAGAATAAAGTGTCAAAAAGTACTATCCTTCCTTCTAAGAGAGAAGTCAGTAATATTTGTTAAAAAATGAATAACCCTTTGCCATTGTTTTGCAAATGAGAGTCCTTTATTTTATTAAGATTCATTATAGGGCCCTCTTTTGGAAGCTAATATTTTTTGTAAGTTTGAATTTTGATGTCCTGTTTTTTTTCCTTAAAATAAACCCAATAACAGTGATTATAAATATATAGTGCCTGTTTTTCTTTAATGTGGTATTAATTGCTAATCTTTATTAAGCATTTATTATTTATTCATTTTACATTTTTAAAAAATTTATTATTCCCCCCCATCTCTCCACCCTGCATCTAAAAATTTTTTTTGCTGTCTGTCCATGCACTGTGTGATCTTCTGCATCTATTTCTCTTTTTGTCCTCTCTTCTCATCTTTCTCCTCTAGGATTCACTGGGATTCGATCCTGGGGAACTCTGATGTGGAGAGAGTTTCCCTGTAAGCTGCAACACCTCAGTTCCTGGTCTCTGTGCTTCACCTTGACTCTCCCATAGTGCTTGTTTTTATCAAATACTGATTTCATACTTTGACTAAGTTATAAAAATTTCTTGTATTTAATGTGCAACGTTTAATGTAATACCTTTGTGGGGAGTCAAGTAATTATACATTTGAATGACTTGCTATAGGTTTTATATTGAAGCATTATTATTCTTATGAGTAGGCACAAATATGAATAAGATTTCTTTTTCTTTTCACAGCAAGACGTGAGTGAGTTTACACACAAATTATTAGATTGGTTAGAAGATGCCTTCCAAATGAAAGCTGAGGAGGAGACGTAAGTTACCGTGAAGTTTAGTGATGGCATTTTAAGAGGACAATACATAGCATTAATTTTTCCTCTTATGTATTCAGTGTCAATGGAAGAAGTAAAACACTGAAGTAGAATAATGGAAAACCAAATATTAACTATATTATTGACAAGTTGTTTGTAATTTGTGACCACACGTGCTGGATAGCTTTCAGTTTTGACATGAAGATCAGAATTTAGCCAGAAAGATCTGAAAATTGAGTCTTCAGTTTAATCCTCACATACCCAATACGTGTCCTTAGATTCAATGGTCATTTTCTGTGAGGAGGAACCATTAGTAATGTGGAAAGAAATAGGAGTGTTAGTTCTCATGAAGTGCTTTCATATGGAAACATGAGTACAGGCAAATGAAGCTCCTTGTCATGCCCTAGCTTTTTATTCTCTACCCATTGGACCCATTAAAACTTTACATCTTTTTAAAATGTGACTGGCCTCTTTAGAGGAAAAAATGAACACACTTTTAGTGTGGTCCTGCTGCCACCCTCATGAGTATCTTCTTGAAATACTGGTGGACAGTTTAGACTTTCTCAGCATTGGACTATGACGTGTCTGCAAGATGCTGTAG
The DNA here is from genome assembly GCF_030445035.2 of Dasypus novemcinctus. NCBI lineage: Eukaryota > Metazoa > Chordata > Mammalia > Cingulata > Dasypodidae > Dasypus > Dasypus novemcinctus. Next base: position 132,523,572 of record NC_080676.1, read on the forward strand.
TCAAATTAATACCTAGAATATAGCATATCCAAGACTGAAAATTCTCTGCCTTCTCTTTTTCTATTTTTAAATTATACCCAGCATCATTGTCCAAGAGAAAGGTTATTACGTGTTCTGCAGAGTAAATTAAAATGAAGATGTTGCATTGTTAACAACAAAGTGATGTCCCCGAATCTTAATATGACCACCTTTCATTACCAAATTTCCAGAGAAGAATTAAGTTCCCAAATTGCATCCCCTGATCTTTTATGATAAAGTTCAAAGAAGTTAAGGTCAGAAATAAAAATTTTTTGCCCTGTGGTTGTATTTTAACTAAAAAGAAAAACTGTTTCCCATTGTCTTAGTGTGTTCAGTCTCAGCTATAAGTCTGCCATTTCCATGCCTGAATTGAGTTGGGTTCTATTGAAGCCTTGACTGTCTTCCATTGATGTAATTTGTGTAGTACTTCAGATGTGGGATTTTGTATGGTTTAATTTTAGAGTTGAGAGAATTATTAGGATACAAATTATGAACATTGGCCCCTTACCTTTGAAACTTAGAAACAAAACAAAAGCAAAACTTCAACCCCTTTAGTAGTGGGTCCAGATATGTTACTATTCCCAGAATCTAGTGTTAGTGCAATCCAATTTTTGCCAAGGACTGCAGCTGAAACTCAGGCAAGTATGGTAGAATGAGAAAATCTCATTGACTTAGTTTTAGTGAGTCATTAAGGGGCAGTTGGTTAGAGATAGTGCTCTATGACCTTAAACTCAGTTGAGAGAAATCTTTCAAGTGATTAATTTATGGCACTAAGTTTACAATATCTGAAGGAATTAAAAATCAATTCTTTATTAACCATCTCCTGTCATAGAAAGTGGAATTTAAGAGCTTTTTTCTTCTTGGTACATTCAGAAGTTTTTGATGCTATTCTTGTCCACCACATTTAAAACTCTTTAGTTGCATTCTCCTTATGAACTCCAAGTTGTTTGGAATGGAATTATGTAAGCCTGTGAAATTTGCCTCATAGGTTACTTTCTTGCCTTTTATTAATTTCATCTGGAAAATCTATCCCCATTAGATTGGTATATTGAATTTTCTGTTGATGCTTCTGAAACCTGAATCCCAGTGTCCAATGACGATTATAATCTTGACATATGTTCTTTCTTCCATTTCTGAATGTTCCAGTTCCTGAATATGTTTTTCTATATCTTGTTTGGGTGGTATCTGTCTCTAGGGTTCAGTGACCTACCTTCCTTCCATTTTTCTTGCCTTGTTTCTTTTAGGAAGGCTAGGGTCAAGTTTCAACAGTTTAAATTACTTCTTAGCCTCCACCTCAAGCAGGACCAACCCTATTGGAAGAATTTGAGTGTCTTCCTGTTCTTTCACTTTGTTTTCTGGCCAGTATGTTGGGTATTTCTACCTCACTCCTCTCATACTGTCCTGATAGGTTCCTCATAATGAGAGTTTGTGAAATCTTAGTTAGGAATAGGCCCAAATCATTTGTGATTCAAATATAACTTGTCTACCTTCACATCTCAAAGTTGGAGGATTCTATCATGGTTAATTTCCTGCCAGACTAAGTGTTTTAGTTGGCCAGGGCTGCTAGGAGAAATTCCACAAACTGTTTGGCTTCAACCATAGGAATTTCTTGTTTCACAGTTTTGGAGGCTAGAAGTCCAACATCAAGGTATTTACCAGGCCATGCTTTCTCCCAGAGTCTGTAGTGTTCTGGGAATGGCTTGCCAATAATCTGTGTCATTCCTTGGCTTGCGGATACCATTACATGGTGATTGCTCCTTCTCTGCCTTCTTTTAAGTGATCAACTGTGTCCATGTTTCCTCTCCTTATCAGGACTCCAATCTGTGGTGTCAGGACCATCCTCATTCAGTTTGGTCACACTTTAACTCATAACATCGTCTAAGGTCCTGCTTACAAAGGATTTGTACCTGCAGGCCTGAGGATTAGCAGGACTTTTGTGGGGACATGATTCAAACACCAACAGTCTACTCTCTGGACCCAAAAAGGCATGTTCTTACCATATGGAAAATATATTCACCCAGTTCAAAGTCTCATCAAAATCTTTTAAGGCTGTGGTCTGTCCGGAGCCAAAATACCTCTCTGTCTGTGGACCTGTGATACCTAGCAGACAAGTTACTTGCTTCCAAAATATACTGGCGAGACAGGCATAGAATAAATATTCCCATTCCAAAAAGGAGAAATTGAAAGGAAATATGGGTCACACATTCCAAGCAAGTCTGAAACCCAGCGGGGGCAAAGTCTAGTAGAGTTAGAGGTTTGAGAGTCACCTGTGGATCAATGCTCTGTCCTCTGGGCCTGCTGGAGTAGCAGCCCACGCTTTCCAGTCCCTGGGGCAGTAGCCATGCTTTTTAATGCCCGGACCTGGGCCCCATCCTCTACAAACATGCTCTCTACAATTGTCAGGGCATACACTCCACCCTCTCTGAGCACCAAAGTGGCAGCCACACTTTCTCTGAAGGCCAAGGAATAGGCCCTACCCTTTCCTAGCACCAGGGTGGTGGCCATGCTCTCCCCAAGTACTGGGACAGAAGGTCTACTCCTTTTAAATGCTGGGGCAGCAGCCCTTCTCTTTTGACCTGAGGAAATCCCTTCTGTGCACACTTTTGCTTCCATGGTTCTGCCCTTGAAGTTATTCTTCCTTCATTTTGTCCTGTTTCTGTCCCTTTCAGTCAAGGCTGGCAGTGCTTTTGCTCAAACAAATTTCTCAGAAGCCTTGTTGGTTTTCTGTGCTATTCAGGGAGATTCAAGCCATCAAACAAAAGGATATTTTATTGATCCTACCTAGATAATTATATCTCCAATGCTGATTTCCTGTGAGACTATGGATTGCATCCATGACTCATACACTTCATCTTCTTAGCTGTACATTTACACCCTTGCTCAAAGCCATGTTCACTGGGGGGTTTACCTCCTAGAAACTCATGTAAAGCCATGGTAGAACTGCATCCAGTCCTAGTCTTAAAGTATGTTATCTGGATAGGCTGAGAATTTTCCAAATCATCAAGTGCTGGTTCCTTTTTGCTTAACAGTTCAATCCTATTTTATATCTCCTTTCTCATTTTACTTTAACCAGCAAGGAGAAACTAAACCTTCTACACTTTGCCTGAAAATTTCCTCAGCTAAATTTCCAAGTTTATCACTTAAAGTTCTGCCTTCCATCTCACATTTGAATACAATTTTGCCAATATCTCTGCACTTTATAACAAGGATCAGATTTCCTCCAGTTTCTAATAGCACCATCATAATTTCCTTCTGAAACCTTCTTGGTAGTATCTTTACCATCCATATTTCTGCCAACAGTCTTTTCAAGGCAATTTAGGCCTTTTGCATTAAGTACCTCAACATTTCTTCCATCCTCTTCCCATTACCCAATTCTAATGGCCATTTCACATTTTTATGTATTTGCTATAGCAATACCCTGCTGTATGTGTGTTAAGTCAGCCAAAGAGGTGCTGGTGCAAAGTACCAGAAATCTCTTGGCTTTTATAAAAGGTATTTATTTGGGGTAAAAGCTTACAGTCCAGCTCAAGGTACCATAAGAGGTACTTTCTCATCCAAGTTAGTTGCCACATGTTGAAGTAAGATGGCAGACCTGGTCTCTCCTTCCTTTGTCCTCTTAAGGCTCCGTGGGCTCAGCTTCTTCTCATCTCAGCTATAGACTGGCATAGGGTTTGTTTATTTCTGGGTTTCCTCAGTTCAGCTCCTCTGTTCTCGTTAGCTGCATGCTATCAGTCAACTGGTTCATCTCTCTTTCTGGCACTGCAAGATCAGAGTTCTCTCTTCTGCCATGTCTGTGGACTCTTTCTTCCTGTGCCTTCTAGGGTTTCTTTGAGTGAGTGTCCATTTTTATAGCCAATCAAGGGGGCGAGGACTCAACCTTATGTCACGCCCTACTGATGTGGTTGAATCAGAGCCCTAATCTTAACATAATCAAAGAATTTTCAGCTGAATCTAATACAGTCAAAGGGTATCACACCTAGAGGAACAGACCAGTTTACAAACATAATCCTTATCTTTTTTGGGGGGTTCATAAATAATATCAAATGGCTACAGTATAGTACCCCAAACTGGTGAATTCTTCAGAGAAACAGAGCCAACTATATATATAGGCTTATGTAACCATGGGGGCTGGCAAGTCCAAACTATGTAGACAGACTGCACAGCAAGCTGGAAACTTTAAAAACGGTGAAGTTGAAGTCCTTGGTTCAAATCCCCAGGGGAAGCTAACTGGCTAAAATTTCTGGCAAGAACTAATGCCTAAGTTGAGTCCGAATTCCTTTTCTTTCGAGAATTCTAGTCACATAAATAAAGGCCCACCTTCATTTAATTTGGCCACATCTTAACTAATAGTATCTTCAAGAGTCTTTTTTACAAATGAGTTCACACCCACAAGCCTGGGGTTTAGGATTGGATCATTTATTTTGAGGGGAATATGATTCAGTCCTCAGCACCAACAGAAACCCTCATCTGGGTGATCTTTGGCTGTCGTCTCTGGCTCTTCTTTATAAAGCTCTACTCCTTGTACCTTTCCTTAAGAGTTCTAATGCCAAAAAACATATTGAAATTGACCCCTCAGCATGTGAACAGTGTTTCTATTCCCATCCATGATAATTGTGTCTCTTTGAAGTTTTCTCAGTAATTTCATTGTTTTATTCTGAAATGTCTAGTTTTTTCTCTTTAATACATCTGTTTTCTGTATGCACTCCATAGAATATCTTACTTCAACACATTATTCCCCCACTTGCTTTTATCTGTAATTTTAGAAAAGTTCCCCTTGACTGTTTCCTAAATCCTTGTTTCTATAAAAGGACCAGTCTCTTCTGATTTCATATCTTGCTTATTGTTTATTTTTTGATAATTTCTTTGGGTCATAGTCATCTTGTCTCATCTAATAACCACTAAATTATCTTCTCTTTCTCTAAAACATTTTAAACAGAAGCTAGAACTGTTTGATTTCATCTGAAATCTTAAGTCTCATTGAAAGTGTGCCCTTCTCTTTCATTTCTCAGAAATTTTCAGTTTGTTTTTGCAGTTTATAACTTTAAAATTATTTTTAAACTGCTATGCTCCGCCTGTCCCTAGCAGCGCTTTCTATTCAGGTGTCATGGCAAGTCAGGTTGTGCATATGTAGAGGTATTAATCCTGTTTCTCTGAACATGCGAAAACATATCTTTATTCCCCCAGAATAGTCTGTACATATCATCTGTGTACTAATTACATTTAAAAGGTTGGGAAGCAGTGACCAACAGAAGTCTAGGTTACACTATCGCGGCCCTAGTCCCTTGTGCTTTTTCTGTGCCAAGTTAATTCCCAAGGCAAAAGTGTCCCTGTTACTAGTTTTCCTTAGTGACATCATTTGGTCTTTTATTTTTACCTCATTCTAGTTTTTTTCCTGCCTTTATGCAGGTTGTGACTGTATCACTTCCACGATGAGATCTTCATGTCTTTTTTTTTTAAGATTATCTATCTATCTATCTGTCTATCTATCTATCTGTCTGTCTGTCTGTCCATTCATTCATTTATGTCTCCCCTACCCCAGATGGTTCTCTCATCTGTCTGCTCATTGCTTGCTTGCCTTCCCAGGAGGCACCGGGAACCTAACCTGGGACCTCCTACATGGAGGCGAGTGCCCAACAGCCTGAACCACATTCACTCCCTGCAGGCTGCGGCATCTGCTGGCTTATGGCAACTGCTTGTTTAGGCATTGTGGCGGGTGTGATGTCTAGCTCATTGCAGCAGATGCAATGTCTGTGTGTCTTGTTTAGGTGCATGTGGTGTAGGTGGGCGCATAGCTAGTTGAACCACATCTGCTTCCCCTCATGTCTTTTTAAATAATCATCAGTTGTGTTACTTGCTTTTCTGTGGGTGTAACCACAGTCTAGTTCCCTAAGATTAAGAAGCTTCAATGCATAAGTAAGAGTAGGATCTTGAAAGGCTGCAGAGAAGGGCATGGTAGACGATTTCTGGATGATTTCTGCCTGAATCCTGAAGGAAAGTGAATGTTTACCACAGGTAAGAGCAGGCTAGAAATTCAGTCAGGAAGGTTTGGAAAGGATTTGGAAAGAGAGCTCCAACATCAGCCAGTTATGCTCAATACCTTCTGCCAAAGTCACTGATCAGATGTGTCATTTCTTTTTCCATGTGATGTATGTGTGAAAGGTATGGAGAGAGGTAGGGATTGTTGCTTTTCTTCATAGTAATATGAGGCCATGGAAATGGAGGTTCTTATTCATGTTTATGTCTAAATATTCATAGACTTTTATATCAAGAGAAACAGTCTTTGGATTATTCCTCTTTCCCACATAAATTTTAAATCCTTTTTATAAAAAATAGTTTATGTTTTTATTTAAAATAATTATGGTATGAAATAAATAGTTTCTGTAGAGTAAAAATATTTGGAGATACATGGGCTTTGGAATCAGATTTGAGTTCAGATTTTAGCTTGAATACTTACAAGTTGGATGAATTTGATCAGATTACTTAATACACTCTATAGTTTTATTATCAAAAACTCGAGATAATAGACTAAGGTAATGCAGAACTAACAATCCCAAAACTTTAGGGCTTAAATTGTGTCCTTAGATGTGCCCAATGAGCGTATGCAAGGGTCTGCTTATCTGTTCACTCAGGGCCCCAGGTTGACAGAGACTTTATCTTCTCACATGCTTCTGGTATTGCCACAGCAGTTGTATATACTGGCTCTCTGTTTCTCTCGGAGTTAACACCTATCATTTCCACTCATATTTTGTTAGACAAAGCAAGTTATAAGGCTTGCCACATTTCAAAGTGAGTGGGAAAATGCATCTCACTATGTACTTGAAAGAGAAGGATTAGAATTCTTTTTGATTAGTGAAAGACTTTCCACGCCACCTCATAGAATTGTTATAAGGATTAAGTACTTAGCACCACTTGGTCTAAGGGTTAAATGATGGAGCATATAACACTTAACATAGGACAAAACAGGACATCACTGGTGATAACCATTGTTTTTGGATGGTATGCATTCTTACATGTAAAAACAGGAAATTAAAATATTAAAATTTTGTAGAAATTTGTTCTGATTGACAGTGACTTTCCACCTTCCCAACAAGTCCAAACAAACATGTATGTTGCAAATAAAGAGTATGATATTTACATTTATACTGATAATATAAAGAGCAAGCATTTGTTGAGCACGTTTTGTGTCAGGTACCTTTTAAAATGTGTTGACTATGTTAACACATTTTAACCCTTACAACAATCCTGTGAGTTAAATGACCATTATTACCCTTAGATTATAGGTGAAAAAATGGAAGAGTAAGTACCTTGCCCAAAATAACAATATAAATAGCAGAGGTGAGTGCAATGTAAATAGCGGAGGTGAGTGAATGAGAATGACATAAATGCTACCATTGTAGCTTATATTTACTTAAGTAATATATATTATTTATAGGTCCAAAAATTATAATTACATTTATATTTTTTGAAATGTTTTAGGGATGAAGAGAAGCCAAAGAACCCAATGGTAGAGTTGTTCTATGGACGATTCCTGGCCATGGGCGTACTTGAAGGTGGGCTTACATGTTTATTTTTTATTACAAGTGAAAGGATATGATTATTATTCTCTAGCTTCTTTGTTTTGATAGTGACTTTGTATTTGTTGAGTGGATTTTACTTTTAATTGCCGTGCTGTCTAGTAGTTCCTTTTGCATTGCTACTACTAATTAATTTATATAGAGAACATAGAATCAAGTGAATGAAAAGGAAGGTACAAAGTGCATTATTACATGCTAAGTGATACTGTAGTTAATGTTACCCTGATGTTCTTTCCAGTGAGAAGACTTCTTTTACTTGTGAATTGTTGGAATACAGAGATTAATGGGGCAATTGGTTGATCCTTTGAAAGAGGATATTGAAGTTGAAACATTGGGATTGGTATGATATGGTTACTTTGTTTTGAAGGATTTCAAGTCTGTGCATACTCACCTCCTTTTGAAGGTCGGACTTAGGAATTCAGCGTAGTTAGGGTATTTTTTCAGTGATTATTAAATTTTTTAGGCCTTGTTTTCACGAAATGGTTATACTCTGTCTTTTGAAAAATTTGTTACCTGTTTTTTATTATCTGATCTAAGCACATTCTCTTGGTATTCCTAGGAAAAGCAGGGAACTGGACTCATTAGATATACTGCATATAATATTACTGAGTCTCAGTGATTGACTCTATCACTGTATATGGGTCAGCTGATGCAACATACCAGAAGTCAGTTGGTTTTTATAAAGGGTATTTGCTTGGGATGGAAGCTTACAGTTACCAGGGCATAAAGCACAACTTATTTCCCTCACCAAATATTTTGCCACGTGTTGGAGCAAAATGGCTGCCATTGCCTGCCAGGGTTCAGGCTTCCTAGGTTCTTCTCTTCCAGGGGCTTGCTTTTCTCTGGGCTCAGATTTCCTTTCCTCCCAGTGCTCTCTTCTCTCCAGGCTCAGGGTTCCTTTCTTCCCAGGGCTTGCTTCTCTTTCATCACAACCAAGCTCCTCTGTGCTTACTTCCTGGGATCCAGCTCAAGACTCCAACCTCTCTTCTCTGCAGTGTAGTTTCTCTGTGAGTCCCTACCCATCAAGGGAGCAGGGACTGAACATCATACTGATGTGGCCCAGTCAAAGCCTTAATCATTATTTATTCAAGTAAAAGTAAAACCTCTGAATCCAATTACACTCTAATATGCCCAGAGCGAAAGACCTTTTTACAAACATAATCCAATATTTCTTTCTGGAACTCATCAATACAGTCAAACTGCTATAATCACTTTTGGAAAATTGTTTTTCCTTCTTGATCTTAAGTAATGGGTTTCCAGGAAATTTCATTTGAATATAATTTTATAGTATGGGATTTGGAAAGAGGCAGACTGAAAAATTAAGTCCTGCATTGCAGAGGGTATTTTGAGGTGTCAGTACTTTGTTTGCTTAGGTGCTAAATATTCATTATTCAAGTGGGATATTTTATTCCAGTTTGGGATTGGGTTTTATTAAAATACGTCACTTGTCACTGAGTGTTTGAAATCTTTATACTCTAAGGCATTCTTGGTTGTCACAACTGGATGTGGAAGTTGCTGCTGTTATCTAATGGAAGTCAAGGATGCTGCTGAATATCCTATAATACACAGGGCAGACCCCACAATAAAGAATTATTCAGGAGAAAATGTTAATGGTGCTCATGTTGTACTTCCCTATACCCTCTTGGTTAAAAAAAATCCTGCTCAGTTGATTATTCTGTCATCAGATAATACTGTCATCTTTGATGAAATCATCAGTTGACGTCATCATTGCCTCTCATTTTTTAATTGGAAATTGACTCACAATTATCCTCTCCTCTCTAAGTCCTGCCATCAGCTTAGGATTTCACTGCCCATAAAGATAATTCATTATATATGCCTTGTTTTTCATTTCCTTGATTTCTTCATTGCCATTGACTTTCTCCTTTAGTCTCCTTTAACTCCAGCTTCTAACTCCCCAGGTAATACTCTGTCATTGCAAATTCAGTATCTCTGATAACAATAATTCAACTCTTCTACCATAACTTTTTCTAAGTTGTTTTTTGCTTTATGTTTTTTTTTTTTTTTTTTTTTTTGCTAAAGTACTCTATTGAAATTATTTCTCAACTTCCTCAGAACATTTAGTTTATTGAGCCTTTGGCTTTGTTCTTATGAGCCCTTTCCTGTATTTCCTTCCTTGTTGAACATTACCACCACTTATAAATATTTAAAACTCTCCCCTTTGCTCTTCTGGCACCACCTGGCTGGCTGTTTTCTCACTTTAATTAAATTATTCATCTTTTCTCTACATGTACTGTGTACCTGGATGTTGCTGGGGAAAAGTCATACAAATGGGCTGATAATAATGGATCATGAGTTTGTAGTGCTACTCAGCTCCACTGGTCCCAACCTGCAGGCCTACCTAAAAGTCATATTTGTTTTGTTTAATCTTTCTTTTCTTCCATTTTCTGCAACAACTATTTCCATCTTTTCCACTCTTAACCTTATAATAATAAACAATTTTTTGGGCATAATTTTATGTGCAGTTAATGTGTATATATGTCTTTCTTCCAAGAGTCTGAGAGTTCCCAGCACCGAAATTACATAATTCTCTTGTTCACTGTGATATATACTCAGTGCTTAGCAAAGCATATTGCCTTTAGAAAGTACTTGTGGAAAGAATGAATATATATGTACTTGTATATGTGTATGTATAATTTATATATATGTATAATTTATATAAATGAGTAAGAATGTACCTGTATACATGTGTAAACCAACAGAAATAGTACACTAATTCACTGATTTCTGATTAGTCAGTATTTCACTTTTCATATTTAGGAGATAATATATGTCACCATTTACTTTTACTAGCTAAAAAGCCATATTGAGAAACACAAATTTAATTAATTTCTCACCCCCCCCCAATAGGTAAGAAATTTGAAAATACTGAAATGTTTGGTCAGTACCCACTTCAAGTCAATGGGTTCAAAGATCTGCATGAATGCCTAGAAGCTGCTATGATTGAAGGAGAAATTGAGTCCTTACATTCAGAGAATTCAGGAAAATCAGGCCAAGAGGTGAGTTTAGCATCTTTATTATTTCTTTTTTCCTCCCTCAGAGTCTTTCCTACAATGCTTTAAAGCACAATTTAAGGATCTAATTATGCAGCTACCTAATAATTGAGAGAATATTCAGAAAATCTGTTTGGATTTAATTACAGCAATTTAAACATTTAGGAAACGTATTGTGCACAATCAGTATACTCTGTAATCTATGTTAATTTCTCATTTAAATACTTTATCTCAAAATTTTCTATTAAAATCCTGCTACCACATTGTTCAGTCTGAAGTACTTTTTAAGTTTTTCTTTTAAGATTTTATAATCCAAGTACCAGCCATTAGCAAAATGCTAGTAAGGAGAAAAACTCTGATATTGGGGTGAATTTTATGTAGCTACATATTGCTTACATCAAATATTATTGGAATTTATTCAGGCCTAAATAGACTATATGCTACCCCACTCCCCTTGTAAAGTTGCCATGCATTGTATGAAGGGCAGATGGATGAGCTTTTCTCAGAAAAGGGGTAATTTTAAAAATATATCATAAGTCTATTTATCTTCATCTCCCCCCCCCCCATTTCTGTCTCCCCTTCCATCTGTATAACTGTCCATCCACTCATGTATCTGTCCATTGGGGAATGTTAGTGTTGTAAAGCAAAGGTGAGAGATGGGCTCCAAATTAGTCATAGTTAAGCAATTTCTGTTTTGTTTATATGTAAGGTTCATATGTGAGGTATGTATCTATATCTGTCTCATTCACACTATAATCCCTAGTGGATAGCATGGTTATTGCCAATGGGATGGCATAAAACATATTTATTGAATGACTAAATGAAATGTATCAGTGCTTAGAAAAATTTCTGAGATCCTTAGCCCCGAGTGTGCTTAGTAAATATTAAATAATGTTATCTCTGTGTTTATCTAAAAAAGGTATTTTGTTCTTGTTTCTTTGAGAATAAAGTGCTCTTACGTGAACTTGAATGTTTTTAGGAAAGATAAAGTTAACCCTTTTCTGTCTCTGCTCTACCTTCAGTTTCCCCTTCCCCTATACACCCAAACAAACCAAAAATATTTACTAGCATCAGTTGGACATGTCTTTTTGTAGCATTTTGTTGAGAGAGAGTATATTTGAAATTGTTTTTCTGTCTACATTATAGATTGTCCACGTCAGTGATTTAGGGGCCTAGGCTCCACTTCAAATTTATAAAATCACAGTCTAGGAGATGTTATGGGGCACATAGACAATAGTTCCACAGGTGCTTCTGATATAGACATCAAATGAACATTTAAATTACACTTATTTATTTTATTCATTGGAAACAGATCTCTAAAGAATGTTACTTTCCCAGGATCCCACAATAGGATAAGAAAGCAGAACCCATAAAGTCTGATCTGATGTTTGCTTTTAAATAAAAGGGTGATGGGTTGAAGTCAGGGGATCAGGTTGGCATATTCCTTATGGTGTCAGAGTGACTTATAAGTGAAATACACTATTTTTCTTACGTATTCCTAACTTGTAAAAATGATTTTATCTTACCTTAAATCTGAATCTTTATTTTTAAAAAAATATCTTAGTTTGTCCCTCATTTTTTTTAACAGCTTCATTCTCTGAATGCCCTAGATCTGCAGTATATATTCTCTGCCTAGGTTTTTCCAGCAAACCTGAGGAATAAAATGGTTTATCATCTTTGAATTCAGAAGCTTTTTAGCAGTCGCAGTGATAGCAAATTTGATTCTTTATTCCCTAGATTTCCTGGAGATAGTAGTTTCAATAATAATTCAACCTAGTTAAAGAGACTGTTAATTACAAAGGTAGAATATCCTTAAAAGTTTTTAATCACAAATATAAATTATGATCTTATTTCAAATCTAGGACATAGGGAATAGGAAACATAGGTAATCTGACCTTCAGTCTTCAGAATTGCCCCAATTAAAACATTCACTGGCCTTTACCAGTTTAAATTTATGCAATGTCATACCCAGAGACTACTGAAAAAATTAAAAATGATTCTATATAATATATAACTACTTAGAAAATATTTTTATCACAAATTTTAATTAAATGGTATGCAATTTTTAGATGTCAGACTTTTTTAGAAACTTGGAGATATTTTTGATTGCCTGTTGAGGGAAAAATTTTCAAATAGTATATGTCTCACTTCCAGTGTTGGTATTCATTGCTGATAATATGATATATATACTTTCAGGCTTTTTCTCTACACATATAAGTATTTGTATGTGTCTGTTTTGAAACTTGTATTTTTCATCAGCAGTTTCACAAGCATCCCTCCATTTTAGTTTATAGCTTTACACTGTTTTTTAACATCTGCATAATATCACATAGCCTGCATTTATAAAATTAAATTGATTTAATTATTCTATGAGGCAGTAGTTAGATGAAAATCTGTTTAAAATATTGTCTTTCTGTTGAACACTTAGGAAAAACATAGAATAGCTAAACTCTTTAGGTACCAGGGCACACATTTGAAAATGTATCTTCTGCCAAATTTCCCTTTACAGAATTGTATCAAATTATATTGAATTGCTGGAAAATTTTTTATCATTTAAAGTGTGAAAGGGCAAATGAGTGAAGGTACTTAAATGACTATAATTACTTTTTTAATTGGAATAGAATGTTCCTCCTCTATTGCTTAATTTACATCCCAGATTTGTTTATTACTGTTCTGGGGAATGTGAACTGGTGTTCTCTGTTTTTTTTTACAGTAATGTTACAAAAGCCAAGTATTTTAAACAACTTAATAGAAAAAACAACTATTGAAATCCATAAAATCATTACCTTCCTTCTAGAAACTTTGTTAACAGTCATGTTATCTCTAAATAGGGGCAACTTTATTCTTCCTTTCCACTCTGTGTGCCTAGTTTTTCCTTGCTATATCACGTTTAGCACTGGTTGATTAAGAAGGCGAGTATGAACATCCTTACCTTGTTTCTAATCATAGGGAGAAAATATTTCAGATTTATAAAGCCAGTTAATATATGCAGATCATTTATGTTATCATTGCTTATTATGTAAATTAAGTGCTTTAGTCACTGCAAAAATATATTTCTCCTCTGGATTAATTTTGTAATGCAAAAATATATATATAAAATAAGATGTTTACAGTTTGGAGAATCAGCATCATTTTTACCTTTAATGACATCTGTCCCAATAGCACTGTATACCAGCTAGGTAACAGAGAAGTAAATTAATAGTCTTTCGTTGAATGGATAAAAAGTTGTTTTGAAAGAAAAAGTCTCATTGTTTTATATTATTTAAAATTATAGCTATTGTGCTGATATATATGAGTGCATTTTATAGTCTTGCAATTGCAAACTAGATTTACCCATGATAATTTTTAAAATAAATTTAGGGATTGTATGGTTAACTTGTCCTTACCAGTTTAGAATGAGAAATGAAATTCTTGCACTCTTGTAGTAGGAAAAAGCTGTCAAATAGAGGAGAACTGCGTCCGTAGAGATGTATTACATAACAAATACATTATGAACATCTTTAGTAAGTTATGGAAACTATGTTCTCGCCTTATCATGATATTATAGAGATGTATACTCCCAATTTGGGTCATTTCATTTTTCCTGGTCATTATAAGTACCTGTGACTTAAAATATGGAATTATTTATTTTTAATGGTGACAAAGGATTGCAACAAACTATGAAAGTAATAGTTATGATAACTCTGCTTACTTGGATGTAATATCTGCATATTCTAAGCTATAATAGAAAATACTATCTTACAGTGCTGAAGGTTTTCTTAGTGGTATATATGTGGTATGTTTTAATTCTTAATGTTAATTTTAGTTGTGGATTAGAACTAACTTGAAAAATTCTTACCAATATCATGTAAGAACAAAATAAATAAGTTTTATTTGCTCATCAAATGTTAAAACTTAGGATTGATTTCTGATGTTAGTTATTTCATAACTTTAGTTTATTTCAGCTAATATCCATATAAATCAAATTCCTTAAACCTTATTTTTTGGCAAAAGCCAAAGCAAATCCAACTCAGGAAATCTCAGTTCAATTAATCATTATCATTTTCAGGGGGGGAGTAAATGTAAATAAACATTTAATATTATTGGCTTTATTTAGAGAAGAAGACCACCAGCTTTCAAGAGCCTAGCCAGAGTCCTGCTTTTTCAGATATTCCAATTTTAATTAGTGTATTCTTAGTTTATTGACAGATGTGTGGTGGTGTTTTGTGGCAATTGAAAATGTCACATGCATGTAGTATGTACTAATTTTTTTAAAAAGATTTATTTATTTATTTCTCTCCCCTTCCCACCCCAGTTGTCTGTTCTCTGTGTCTATTTGCTTCATGTTCTTTGTCCGCTTCTGTTGTCAGTGGCAGGGGAATCTGTGTTTCTTTTTGTTGCGTCATCTTGTTGTGTCAGCTCTCTGTGTGTACGGCACCATTCCTGGGCAGGCTGCACTTTCTTTCGCACTGGGCAGCTCTCCTTACGGAGATGTGCATGGGACTCCCCTTTGCGGGGTCACCCTTGCGTGGCAGAGCACTCCTTGCGCGCATCAGCGCTGCGCGTGGGCCAGCTGCACATGGGTCAAGGAAGCCCGGCGTTTGAACTATGGACCTCCCATGTGGTAAACAGACATCCTAATCACTAGGCCAAGTCCACTTCCCCCAATTTCTTTTTATAGTAGCACATTGCACAGCATATAAGCACTTCAAAAATATTTGCTGTATTATTTCATACTTTCGTATTTGTTGATTCACAAGTTTATTAAATTTCCTTTCTCTTTAAATATGTTTGCATAGAATTTGATGCTGTTATATAAAAATAATTCTTTTTCAGATTTTATTGCATTTCATGCTTCACTAAGCAGATACCAAAGTGTATATAGGGTAGAAGGGATTATAGCTGCACTAATTATTATGGTATGGCTCATACCCACAACACATTTAATTCTTTAAAGGATGGTCATTTAAAAAGATTTTAAATACAACTAACACAAGCATAAATTTTATATCTGTTAGTGAAAGACTATTTTTCTGAATTAGTCTAATTCTAGCAGGAAAATCAAAATTTAAAAAGACTATCAGAATTATATTTCCAATTTTTAGCATGAGAGTTGTTATCATTTTTATGGTATGAAAGTATTTCTTTTGAGGTACTACATCTTACAAGTTACTTTGTTATAGGTTTTTGACAGTATGGTTGAATTACATTAAGTAAAAGTAACCATTTGATGGGAGTAATATTGACACAATATTGAAGAAGCCAGAAGACTGTAGCTAGAAATCATTATTTCAACCAGTGTTTTTCTTTTTGTGTTAGAAATTCTAATGGAAAGAATTATCAAGGACAGGTGTTGGAAGTTTTCTCTTTTCTGATTGTGTTATCTTATTCTTGGAATTTTTAAAAGGTTTGGAAAATTTTAGGAAAAAGTTGAATTTTAACTGAGTTGTGTACCAAATCAGCTGTTTGTGATATCAGAATTGTGATGATTGTTATAAAAATCCAGCACCAGTATCCTGTACTTAAAATTGCAATAGAGAAAACAGAAAGTTGATACTAAAGTTTTTTTGTTGTTTTGTTTTCTTTCAGCATTGGTTTACTGAACTACCACCTGTACTAACATTTGAATTGTCAAGATTTGAATTCAATCAGACTTTGGGAAGACCAGAAAAAATTCATAACAAATTAGAATTTCCCCAAGTTTTATATCTGGACAGGTATTATTTTCTATCCAATATGACTTAGTTTTGAAACAGCTTAATAATAAAATGAAGTAGTATTGTGTTTGCAGGAAAAATTGCTTAAATTTCTTAGCATTAATCTTCACTTTTTATATACTGTAACTTATTATTTCTCAAGGAAAATAGTGTTCTCTTTGTGTTAGAAAAGCATAGATACTGGGAGTAATGCTATAAGGAAGTAAATAGGAATATTTCTATAATCTTAAAATTCTGCCAGAATTTTTAAAAATACTATTTTTTATTTAACATCTTATTAAAAATTTTGAACTGATCGTCTGTGGTGATGGCTAGATTTAATATGTTATATATATTATGTATAATATTGTAATCTAATATTGTATTCAGAATATTTGGAAATGCTAATAATTGCTGTTTTTTTATTTTCCTGACAGATATATGCACAGAAACAGAGAAATAACAAGGATTAAGAGGGAAGAGATCAAGAGATTGAAAGATTACCTCACAGTATTGCAGCAAAGATTAGAGAGGTATTTTATCTTTTGCAAAATTGACAAATGACTATTGAAAATCATATTTTGGTGATAATTTAGATCTTTAATTTTATATTAATTTGGGGCGATTCAAAATTCTAGGAGAAGTTCATCAATCTAGATTGATATTCTGCTTCAGTAGATTAATTTTGAATTTTGTGAGAAACTTTTAAAAAATCCATAGTAGGCTATGAAAGATTATTTTAGTGTTTAAAATTAATGTTCTTCTTTTCAACAGGTAATTCTCAGTGGTGCTAAGAACAGATATAAAATTAAACCAATCTCATATCAACATCTCTTGCATAAGGCTAAATAGTACTGTCAAGATTTCGATTAAACAAATGGCTTTTCTCTTTCTTAACCAGGAGATACAAAGTCAAATTTCTACCAAGGCCTTATGGAAGCTTTAAAAGTAGGGGAGCAGGTTGGGAGTAAGATGGGGGGTGGGTCCTGGAGAGCACATGCCTGTATACAGGGAGTTGCTGCCATCCATCGCAAGTCAGGTGATGCTGTGTGTGAATATGGTCTTACTATTGTCTGCAGCTTCTGATTGTTTCCAAAGAAGCCAAGATCCAGATTGTCATATTTTCTGCAGGTCAGCCAACAAAAGTCTAGTAGACTAAAATGTGACCTGAGTTATCTAAATTTGCAATCTCTGATCTAATCTCTGTTCTGTATTTTGATAGGAATTTGAGAATTAATAGCTTAAAACTTTTCTGCAAAAATGATCTTATTTCAATAATTTTTATTCTTAAAAGTATCTGTATCATATTGAGAAATAATCAGATAAAAGGTTGATCCATCTTGATCACTGAATCAGATGACAGGCTGAAAAATAAAATAGTCTCAGGAAATAGTCCTGTCAGCATTTTCATTTCCTATTAAATTTCAACTTATTGCAGCATTTAAAATTTGTACCAGTATATACACACATTCAGCCTCATTCATCTTTGGTTTCCTTGCTTTGGAGAACACTTAAGTCTTGAATGTATATTCAGTTTACCTTTTCCACTTGAAAGCAAAATCAAATTCATTGTTGAGGAAGATTTATTGAAGTATTTTCATCATGTTTTATGACAATTATTGAAAAAACAAAAACAAATGTGCTGTATATACAAATAAAAGCATTCATACATTTTATGGTTAACAGATATTTAAGCTATGGTTCGGGTCCTAAACGATTCCCCTTGGTAGATGTTCTGCAGTATGCATTGGAATTTGCCTCAAGTAAACCTGTTTGCACTTCTCCTGTTGATGATATTGACGCTAGTTCCCCACCTAGTGGTTCCATACCATCACAGACAATACCAAGGTAAAAAAGTTTTCTTGATGCAAGTGACAGTTGTGACCTATATTACATAATAATGTAATTGAGGCCTTTAAAGGTTTTATAATGTATGTTGTGATTTATTTTAAAGAACTCGTAAAAAGAAACGGTTTGCTTAGAAGATTGGATATCTTCTGGGCATTTCCTTATTGCATTATTTCAATAGTTTTTATGCTTGTAGTTTAAAATTTTCATTGTTTGTCTTTTGTTCAGGATTATATGTATTTTGGGAGTATGTAGGTAATATAAGTTTCAACCTTTTATGATCCATGAAAATAATACTGTTAAATTAGAATTTGTTTCTATAATGTAAGCTGGTAAGTATTAGTAAAAGGTCTTTAAATATCAGTGTACATAGACTGAATTCTTTAAAAAGCATATAAGCCATTTTTACTATAATGCCACAATTTCATCCTTATAATAATGTAGTTATATATTAAGAATCTTATTAGGATATTAGACCAAGGCACATATTTCTTTTTAAGATGCTTTCCTTTTGAAGTTTTATAAGCTAATTTATTGCTATTTTCCACAACCATCATCCAGAGTTTAAGTTTGAAATTTCAATAATAAATATTCTATACTTTGAAAACACAGCACAACAGAGCAACAGGGAACTCCTTCAGAACTTCCGAGCACATCACCTGCAGCAATTGCTGCCATATCTTCAAGATCAGTAATACACAAACCGTTCACTCAGTCCCGCGTACCTCCAGATTTGCCCATGCATCCAGCACCAAGGCACATAACTGAAGAAGAACTTTCTGTGCTAGAAAGCTGTTTACATCGCTGGAGAACAGAAATAGAAAATGACACGAGAGGTAAGAAGTTTCTCACAGCATAGTTACTGTCACTTCAGATGATGGATATGTATAATATTAAAATTGAGAAAGAAAATTTCCTTTGGATTTCTTATTTAATTATTATAAAATCTACTTTTTTTTTCCTTGAAAGGGTTTGACATAATCTCAGGCTTCCCATTTTTATGATGTTAGTATCAGATTCAGAGGGAATAAAAGATTTTACCAGAATTACTTAGCTGATTAATGACATAGCAGGTGGTCTGACTTTCTAGTTTAGTGCTCTAAATTTATACCAAACTGGTATTCACAGCTGCACCATTGGTGGAATGTCATACAGCATCATAGTTTGTACATATTATGTACTTCTCCTGGCATTTGCACAATAAAGAAACTCAGTGATTTAAAAAATATTCCTGTAGGCTTGAGAATTAGAAATGTGAATTGTAAATTTTAATTAGCTCTAACAGAGATTTCCAGATAGAATATAATATGAAATATAAGTGCAATGCCATTTTGTAATAAAGTTTTGAATGGCATACAGCAAAAGAAGAAACTTACGTTCAATGCTTTGTGTGTTGTCTATATGTGTTTATTTGTGTATTGATGTTAAGTTGCCATCTGTCTTTGTTTGAAAGGAACTCTCCTTTATTCTAAAATCATCTTTCTACTTTCTGTTGTTAAAATGTCCTTTTAAAAGAAAATGAAGTGATGTTACTATTTCATGGTAGATTTTATTATATTTTTCTCTTTCCTTGTCAAAATATGAATACTGTTGTCTCCCTCCCCAATTTTATCCTAATTTTGTTATCCATAAAAAAAGAAAAATTTAGGAATTACTGTTCCTAGACTACAATACTGATTGTTCAATTTTAGAAGACTAACAACTTTTTATAGACAATCAATATATAAGTAAAGCACAGTCCTAATTTATTAGGGGATTATTAGGGTGTGATGGTGACTATTTAACAATTAACATTAGTAACTGAAGATATAAAAGGTTTTTTAAAATATTTGAATTCATCCAACAAACACTTATTAAGTACATATGTTTACCAAATACTGTGCTAGAATTTGGATAATTTTTTGCTGGGCATGGCAGATTACATTTGTTTTTAAAAGATTACATTCAGAAGGGAAGAAAGTAGTAAACCCTTGACAGCCTGTGTCTTTCCTAAATTGGAAAATCACTGTCTTTTGAAATGATGCTCAATGCAATGTTTCTCCATTACAGTGATATGGCAGTATAGTGGGGTGAGGGCTAGGGGTAGGTTTAAAAGTAATTGCTTTTTCAATTTAAAAATAATTTGTTGAAGTATATCATCCATACATGAACTATAAAGAAACAATAAGTATAAAGTAAAAGTTGTGAACTTAAAATACAAACATACATGATATCATACATGGCTCCCATACATCACCCCACCACAAATACCTTGCATTTTTGTGAAACATTTGTAACAAATTATGAAAGAGCATGGTCAAATTATTACTAACTATAATCCAAATCTTGCATTTTTTTTTTATATGATAGACTTTTTAATATTTTTAAAAAGATACTTAGATTACATAAATATTACACAAAAAAATATGGGGATTCCCATATGCCTTACTTTCTACCCCTTGCACATTTTCCCAAATTAACAACATCCTTCATTAGTGTAGTACATTTATTACAATTGATGAACACATTTTGGAACATTGCCACTAATTGTGGATTATAGTTTCATTGTAGTTTACACTCTCTCAGGCTTCTAGAGAGTGCATAGTTTTCATCTTGTTTTGTATGTTGTATTAGTAGGTGGAGACCCACATAATTGAGCAGGAAGGTGTTGGACTCCCATCCTGCAGAGTCCTGCTGTAATCTCAGGTAGAGGAGCAGGAGTCTCTTGAGTGCATTGGCAGTGCCTAATAGGGGAGCACAGACTAGTATGTCAAGCCTCCAAGGTTGTTGCAAGTAACTATGTATCTTGTCCTTCAATGATTTAATCTTGGTGGTTACCATGGGTCCCGAGGGAAGAGGAGGAGAGAAATAGAATAGATGGAACATGGGTCATTTTTGGGGTGATGGAATTATTTTATATGATCTTGCGGTAATGGATACAGACCATGTTAAATTTCATCAAAATCTATAAAAGTGTATGGTCAAAATGTAAATGATAATGTAATCAACCATTGACCATGGTTAGTAGCAAGGTTTCAATATTTGAACATTAGTTGTAACAAATGTACCATCCACATGTAAAATGTTATTAATGGAGGAAAAGGGAAAAGAGAGGAGGTTGTTGGATATATGGGAATCTCCTATACTCTGTAAGTGACTTTTCTGTAACCTAAAGCTTCTTTGAGGCAAAATGAAAAAATTAAAATGCTAGGGGAATATTGGAAGAAAATATCACTGTATGTACAAGACAGCAGATCTTACAGTGATAAAAGGTATGCCAAAATTTTTTAATTTTGTATTTTTTTAATCTTTAGTTTCAAATTTTTAAAAAAAATTTGCATTCATTTTTAAAACTATCATTATCATTTCATTTTCTTATTAATTGTATTCATGTATTGTGTTGCCTTCAATTTTTGAAGAAGTTTCGATCACAGAAGGGTTACAATGGTGGCAGGGGAGGATGATTGGTGTGGGGTTTCAGAGATGGGTAATGCATGAGAGGAGGGTCACTTGGGGCATACCTATAAGGCATTTGAATGTGTTTAGATGTTCATGGGGCATTATCACAGTGAATGGAGAGTAACACAATAACCAAAAAAATAAAAGTAATTTATTTTGTAAAATAAACTATTTAAGTTTGTGGCTTAACTTATTTACTTAGGGAAGATTCTTTTAAAAAATATTACTCTCAGCCCTTGAATTCCAATTGACTTTGTTGAATGAGAGAAGAGGTGAAATTACAGGTAGCCTATCTCACATAAAGCTACTGTCCTTTTGTGGAAACATATGAAGACTGTGAGATCATCTCTTCTGCAGGAAGAATAGGTTGAGAACCGCCAATATATTATTATTTCTTTGTTTTCTTTTATTAGATCATACTTTTTAAAGGACAACTAGTAAATAAGAATTTGCCATATTTTAAAGACTCAATTTTTTAAAGACTCACATCCATATTTTTAAAGAGTCATTTTTTAAAAGAAGACTCACTTCATTCATTAGAGTAATTGAATTAAATGTCTGTTCCCCAACATTAAAGAATACTTTTAATTCTGATCTATTCTAATTTTGCAGTTTTTTCAGCATGATTTGCCATGTATGCTTTTGAGTATTATACTTAATATTTTCATATTTATTTAACTTTTGAAACTTATTATTCTGTTATTGAAATCCTCTTTCCTTTGACTACTTCTATGAAAGTTATGGAAGAGGTTCAAACTAAGGTGGTAACCTTGAGGAGGGAAAAAATGAATGAAAATGAAATTATCTTTGGAGACAACTGATGGATTTGGGTTATTGACACATAGTGAGAAAGAGGAAGGAATTAGGAATGATTCCCTTTTTAATGTTATTAGAAAATAAATCCATAGAACATACTTTGAATAAAAAGCAAACTGGTGGCCAAATAGGTCTCCACCTTCTGGCTATTTTAAGTTTGAGGAACTTTAGGTACATGCAAGGGATCTGGCTTTGGATAGGTAATACTATGGATCAGGAAAGAAAGTTCTCTAGATATTTGCTGCTCTCCTTTATCCCTGTTCATATTGACTGTTAGCATTATTTTTTTAATATAATTCTTTCAATTTTTTAAGAAGCTTTAGATTACATAAATATTACATAAAAATGTAAGGAATTCCCATATGCCTCACTCTCTCCCCCTCCCACACTTTCCCACATTAACAACATCCTTCATTAGTGTGATACATTGGTTACAATTGAACCGACTGAAGCATTGCTACTAACCGTGGACTACAGTTTACATGATAGGTTACGCTTTGTTCCGCACAATTTTGTAAGTTATGACAAAATATACAATGTCCTGTATCCATCACTGCAGTGTCATGCAGGACAAATCCAGTGTCCCGAAAATGCCCCATATTACACCTATTCTTCCTTTTCCCATCCCTCAGAACCTCTCTGGTGGCCACAGCCTTTATATCAATGATAAAAGTTCTTCGATTGCAAGGATAATAATGTCTATCATAGAATAACAGTAAGTCTACTTTAGTCCATTGTTCATTCTCCAGTCTTGAGGACTTGGGGATAGTGAGGCCCACTCTGCTTCTAATTGAGAGGGGGCTTGGATCCCATGGAACTGGTGGATGGAGCTATCGTGCTTACAATTTCAGACCCTCTCTGTTCCTTGGGATGGGCATTGTCTAGCATCATCTCTTTGTTTGTTGTGCTGGGTGAATCTGATGAATGGAGAGTAGGTATTGCAACTTTGCTGAAATTCAGGGCTCAACTGGCACATGGATGGACCAAAGATTTCAGTCTCTGGGACATATGTTTATCAAGTATAGTGCTAATTATAGGTTCAAATGAAAGAGGCAGAAGAGCGATGTGTAGAGAATCTATAGATGAGTCTAGCTCTGTTACACTGGGGAGCATATAGTCCAAAGTAGACCCATTGACAGGGTGGCGAATTCCTGAGCTGTCTGCCCTGCTTAATGTTTCTGGATATCTCCCGAGCCCTCAGGAGTCCTACTATTTGAGGAACTGTTTACTATGGCAGTCAATGCGAATCTGCTGAGACTTGCAAAAGTGTAACCTGTGGAATGACCACCCAACTACTTTGAAATCTCTTAGCCATAAAAACTCATTTGTATTTACTATTTCCTCCTTGGGGTCAAGGTCTCTGTTTCTCTTTATTGACCCTCTATTGAGATGTTCTGTCTAATGATGATAATGGTGCATTGAAGCCCCTCACTCTAATTGTAGAGGCATCTATTAGGTTGGTGCAAAAGTAATTGGGTTTTGCATTGTTGGAATTTGCCATTTGATATTGGAATGCATTCTTAAATAAATGTGGTTAAGTTATACTTCATTTTAATGTGTACTTCTCACTTTGTTTTTTTTGCTAATAACTTATTACTTGCTGTTTATTTTATATATATTTAGACTATGGAAATGATATTAGACAAAAAGCAAATTCAAGCAATTTTCTTATTTGAGTTCAAAATGGGTCATAAAGCAGTGGAGATAACTCACAAAATCAATGACTCATTTAGCCAGGAACTACTAGCAAACGTACAATGTAGTTGTGGTTCAAGAAGTTTTGCAAAGGGAACGAGAGCCTTGAAGATGAGGAGTGTAGTGTCTGGCCACCGAAGTTAACAATGACCAATTGAGAGCAGTCATTGAAGCTGATCTTATAACTACCCGAGAAGTTGCCAAAGAACTCAGCATTGACCATTCTATGGTTGTTTGGTATTTGAAGCAAATTGGAAAGGTGAAAAAGCTCGATAAGTGGGTGCCTCATGAGCTGACCAAAAATTTTAAAAATTGTCCTTTTGAAGTGTCATCTTC
This sequence comes from Dasypus novemcinctus, assembly GCF_030445035.2. NCBI lineage: Eukaryota > Metazoa > Chordata > Mammalia > Cingulata > Dasypodidae > Dasypus > Dasypus novemcinctus. The sequence continues at coordinate 132,547,983 of NC_080676.1, forward strand.
TCTTATTTTATGCAACAACAACCGTTTCTCGATTGGATTGTAACATTCAATGAAAAGTGGTTTTTATATAACAACAGGTGATGACCAGCTCAGTGGTTGGACCAAGAAGAAGCTCCAAAGCACTTCCCAAAGTCAAACTTGCACCAAAAAAGGTCATGGCGCTCTTTGGTGGTCTGCTGCCAGTCTGATCCACTACCGCTTTCTGAATCTCAGTGAAACTATTACAACTGAGAAGTATGTTCAGCAAATTGATGAGATGCACTGAAAACTGCAATGCCTCCAGCCGGCATTGGTGAACAGAAAGGGCCCAATTCTTCTCCACGCCAGTGCCTGACTGCGCTTGGCACAACCAGCACTTCAAAAGTTGAACGAATGGGGCTATGAAGTTTTGTCTCATCCGCCATTTTCACTTGACTTCTTGCCAACTGACTACCATTTTTTCAAGTGTCTCAACAACTTTTTGCAGGGAAAACACCTCCATAACCAGCAGGATGCAGAAAATGCTTTTACAAGAGTTAGTAGAATCCTGAAGTGTGGATTTTTATGCTACAGGAATAAACTAACTTATTTCTCATTGGCACAAATGTGTTGATTGTAATGGTTCCTGTTTTTATTAATAAAGATGTGTTTAAGCCTATTTATAATGATTTAAAATTCACAGTCCATAACCACAATTCCTTTTGCATCAACCTAAAATATCTCCACTTAGTTTTTCCAATGTTTGCCTCATGTATTTTGAGGTGCCCTAGTTAGATGAATAAATGTTTATGATTATTCTTTCTTCTTGATAGATTACCCCCTTCATTAATATATAGTGTCCTTCTTTGTCTCTTACAATAGTTTGGCATTTAAATCCTATTTTGTTCAGTATTAGTGTATCTACTTCAACCCTTTTAAAGTTATTGTTTGCATGTATAATCGTTTTCCAGCTATTCAGTTGTAGCCTCCTTGTGTCCCTGGGTCTAAGGTGAGTTTCTTGTAGACAGCATATAGATGGGTCATATTTCCTAATCCATTCTGCCAATCTGTGTCTCTTAATTGGAGAGTTTAATCCATTAACATTCTTTTTTTTTTTTTTACTGTGAAAGCATTACTTTAGCCATATATTTTTTAGGTTTATATATGTTATATGTTGTTTTTATTTCTTTTTATCATTTTAGTTATTCTTACCAATAATCTTCCTTCCTATACTCTCCTCCAACCCTCTTTGTCCTATGTTTTCCTTTCATCTTGCAGAACTCCCTTTAGTATTTCTTAAAGGGCAGATTTCTTGTTGGCAGACTTTCTTAATTTATCCGTTAATATTTTGAACTCTCCCTCATTTTTGAATGCCAGCTTTGCTGGATATGGAATCCTTGGCAGACAATTCTTTCTTTTAGCACTGTAACTATGTGATACCACTGCCTTCTTGCCTCCATGGTTTCAGATGAGAAATAAGCACTTAATCTTATATAGCTTGCCTTGTATATGATGAATATCTTTTCTCTTGCTGCTTTCTTGACTACTGTGACAATTGGATTAGTTTTTGTCTTACGGTATGCCTGTTAGGATTTATAGTGTTTGGGGTACACTGTGCTTCCTGGATATGTATGTCCATGTCCCCCAATTGGGAAGTTTTCAGCTATTCCTCTAACACTCCTTCTGTTCCCTTTCCCTTTTCTTCTCCCTCTGAGATGCCTATAATGCCTATGTTTATGCCTTTCATGTTGTCATTCAAATCCCTAATTCCCTGGTAAATTTTTTATTTTTCTCTTTTCTACTGTCTGTGTGATTTCAGATGTACTCTCTTCAACATCTCTGATTCTTTCCTCTTCCTGTTCAAATCTGCTGTTATGTGCTTCCAGTGTATTTTTGACTTCTTGCATTGTGCCTTTTATCACCATCGTATCTGTTTTCTTTTTGTGTATGTTTACAGGTTTTTCAGTATGTTACCCCAGTGTCTACTTAATATCCTTTATCTTTTTCTTCATTTTAAGTTGATTCATGATATTTATTTGGACACCCTTAATTAGTTGTCCCATGTTCTGCATTTCCTCCTGTTTTTTAGTTTGTTTGTTAGATTGGGCTGTGTCTTCCTGTTTCTTGGTATGACTTGTAATTTTTTGTTGATTTCTAGGCATCTGTTTATCTTGATGTGCTTATTCAGTTGTTTGACTTCTCTTTCTACTCTAGGGTTTTATTTTGTTTTTTCTTTGTGTGGGGTAAGGTTCCTTTTTGATACTTGGTTTCTCTTATTCTGTATCTTTGCATTTGTCTTTATTCCCTTAGGAAAAAAAAAATATTAAGACCCAAGGAAAGGAAAGAGATAAGAGAAAAAGAATAATAGTTTTTAAAAAATATAGAAGAGTAACTATACAATAACTAGGAAACTAAATATGTAATACATTGAAAAATCAAAAAAATACAAAGGAATAAGAATAAAAAAGGTAGAATAGAAAAAAATGAATTAAGAAACAACATAAAAAAAATAGGATGAATTAATAGGCTGGAGAGACAAGAAGAGAATAAAAGGGGAAGCAGGGGGGAGAGAAAGAAAAAAATGAAGACCAGATAAGAGATGTAATGAAAAAAACAAAGTCCGAAGATAGAAAAATAGAGGAAGAAAAGAGATAAGTTTAAAAAATAAGTAAAAGAAAGGGGAAAATACAACAAAGAAGAAACAAGGAAGCTGGTGTGACTCAAACGATTGGACTCCCACCTACCACATGGGAAGTTCCTGGTTCAGTTCCCGGTGCCTTCTTTAAGAAGACAGCTGGTGCCAGACACGGCAAGCTGACGCAACAAGATGACACAGCAAGAGGCACAAAAAGAAAAACGTGTGGCACAAGCAGGAAACAGAAGTGATTCAAGCAATCAGATACCTCCCTCCTATGTTGTATGTCCCAGGTTCAGTTTCTGGTACCTCCTAAAGAAACAAGACAAACAGACATAGCAAGTGCAAACCACAACAGGGTGGGAAGAAATAAGTAAAATAAATCTTAAAAAAAAAAAAAAAAGCAAACAAAACAACAAAGTAACAATTCAGGGAAAACAGCCTTCCTTCTTAGGCCCCTAGGGATCTTCTCAGGCTGCTGGTGCTTATCAATTCATCACCCTGCAGCCTGCCCTTCACAGGTGATATACCCAGTTTTAGCAAATAAAATAAAGGAAAAAGGAAAAAAAAATGATTAAAATTTTAAAAAATACAAATCCAAAACACCGATACAAAACAGAATCTCAGTCTGCACGTTCCCTATCATAAGGTGCTGTGTTCCTGATAAGCCAGTGTATCATTCCCTGGATCCCTTCTCTTAGGAGGTACCAGGACTTGGACCAGGGACCTTCTACATGCAAGGCAGGAATTCTACAGGTTTAGTAGGCTTCTGAAAGCTTATCTGGCTCTTGCCACCCCTGTTTCCCTCAGGGGGGTTGGACTTCTAACAGTTTTCAGGGGCCAGGCTGTTAGTTGCCGGTCTCTCGGTCTCTGTCCGCTCCCGGACCTAGTTCCTCTCCCAGGGCGGCTGGATGTGACAGCCTGCCTGAGCACTGTCCCGTCTGCCTCTCCCTGGGGCTACCTCAGTGCTGGTTCAGCTCCTCCTCGATATTCAAAGGGAGCTCAGGTGGCCAAACCCACTCTTCACCCTCCGCCAGACCCCTTTTCCTCCCAGGGAGAATACCCTCTCAGCTATCTGGTGAAAACCAGGGTATTTACAGAGACTATTTGACTTGAGGGCGGGCTTGCACATGGGCCATTTCCAGCCACAGGGGTGAGCAACTCAGAGTTTTCCCTTAGCCTTTGTCTCTTTGTCCACTCCTTACTGGACAATGCCCTGCGGCCTCCTGTTCTGTAGATTCCCAAAGCAGCTCCCTTGGGTAGGTTTTTGCCCTTTCTTTGCGAGAGAGTTGAGCAATGCCTACCTGAATTGATACCATTTTACCAGAAGTTCTCAGCATTATTTTTTAAACTATTGTCTAATATATCCATGGTATTGGCTGTATTGTAATTTATTTAAGTAATTTCTATATGCAATGCAAATAATGCTGACCTATATACATATTTATATACTTCTGTGAGTATGTTGTATTCTCAAATGTTCCATTTCTTGTTCAAAATGTGTATATTTTAAATTTCAGCTACTATTGTCAGATTGCCCTCCAAAAACATTGAGCCAGTTTACATTCCCACTAACCGTTTGAAAGAGCCTGTATCCCAGTATCCTTCTCAGTCCTAGAAGCTTTTTAATCTGTGGCAGCCTAATATAGTTGGGAAAAAAAGGTATCCTACTTCCTTAATTTTAATTATGGGTGAAATTGAGCATTTATATTTTTGTGTAAATTTCTTGCTTGTGGTATTTGCCCATTGTTATTTTGAGTCATTTGTCTTTTTCTTATTGCTTGATAGAAATGTTTACTACATTATAGATATTATGCTGCAGATATTATTTTTCGAATTTTTTCATTTGGTATTTGACTTTCTTTCAATTGACTTTTGCTTGTTTCTTTTGTTTTATAATGTAGATTTTCTTTCCATTCCTGATTGGATTTTCTATTATGTTTAGAAAGTCCTCTTTTCACTCTAAGATTACTAATATTTTCTTGTTGTTCTGTAACAGTTTCTTCCTGGTTCTTTCTAAAAGCTTCATAGTATGGTATGGTTATATTATAATTTAACCATTTCTTTGTTGACAGATGTTTAGATTATCTCCAGTTAATTCCTATGAAAAATATAGATGAACATCCTTGTTTCTCAGTAATTTTGTAAAAAAATACTAGGTGATAGGATTCCCATAATTTTATTTCAGTTCTGACTAAGTGAATTTTTGCTCATTCTCATATATGTTCATGATCTGTGGTGAAGTTATGTAAAATTCTGTTTAATATCAGTATGTAAAGTCTAGGAATTTTCACTGAAGCCTTGCTTTTGAAAAAGTTACATTTTATTGGCTGTGTACCTTTTCTAGATGAATCGTATGTATTTTGTTATCGTTTTTAATTAAGCCTTAGTGCTGTATCTTTTATAAGGAGAACCATATTTCTTATACAGAGTCCAAATAGTAATGTTTTTAGTAACAATTTTAGAAAATTTACCTTGTTCCTCTATCAAGTTGGTAAGAAAATATTTAGTCCCTTCCTTATAAGTCTCAGTGGAAACGTTCTTGATGTTAATTTTTAAGACATCTTACATTTTTAGATTTGCAGGAAAGCATATCCAGAATCCATCGAACAATTGAACTTATGTACTCTGACAAATCTATGATCCAAGTAAGTGAAATGTTGAGCTAGTAAGCATTACCAAAACTATTTACATACATTTTCATTTATCTTTTATTTATCTTAATCTAATTCTAATTCTCATATATGTTTTGTTATAAAATTGCCGAACTTCAAGCTTCCACATTAATATTTCCTCCATTTGGTCATATTCTCATATGTTACATGCCCTTCTTTTTAGTGTTTTACAATAAAATTTATCCAGATTTTGGAGACCTTAAAAATTAAAAACATTTCTACGAGTGAAAAATATGTTAAGGATGTTAAGTAGATTATGAGAGAAATGTCTAGGGCTTAGTTATATTTTAACTTCTGGTATGTTAAATACAGCCATCAAATTATAATTGTGAAGATTTATACAAATCATGTACTGTTTCTAAATCTGTTCATTTTATTGGAAAGAACCTAAGTTGGTCAGCATATTCATATACAATAAATAAATTTTCATAATTTCAAAAATCATTCTCTTATCAACATACCTATGTGTCTTATTGCCTTACTTATTGTTAGATTAGTTAATATCCCTTTTTTTATCTTTTAATTTTGTGGATTATTTTTTGCAAAACTTTTATCCCAGCCAATTTTCTTTTCTTTTTTCTCCCAAATATTCCTTCACCATTTTCCTCCAAACAGTTAGTTTGCAGGTTCATGGAATGTGATATAATAGTTACATAACTGCAGTTTAACTATATTTTTTTCCACATTTAGGTTCCTTATCGTTTACATGCTGTTTTAGTTCATGAAGGGCAAGCTAATGCAGGACACTATTGGGCATACATTTTTGATCATCATGAAAACAGGTGGATGAAATACAATGATATTGCTGTGACAAAATCATCATGGGAAGAGTTAATGAGGGACTCGTTTGGTGGTTATAGAAATGCCAGTGCATATTGTTTAATGTACATAAATGATAAGGCGCAGTTCTTAATACAAGGTAAGCATTTGAAATATATTAGGTGCACGTGTATTTTTAAATAAATAGACCTTTTATGTGACTGATTAGTGGTGTGGTTAGGTATATATACTTCACCTAGAGGGTGATAAATATGATTAGGAATTGTTACTGAATTGTAAGTGAAAATCTAAAATATGAGAGGTGATGTGATTAGCACTAAGAATTGGAATATATTTTATACTCAACATTTAACTGTTAGATGTATATCCTTGCTATAAACCCTTTAATGGTTTCATCCACATATAGACTCATAGTCACATTCCTTAGCCTGGCCTCTGTTTTTCTATCTTTGCTTACCACCATTTTCCATTTTGAACTTTATATACCACACTGATTTAAACTTCTTGCTGTATTCTGCTCATACCATATCACTTTTGCATATTTATGTCTGTGTTCTTGTACTTTTTTGAGTGTCACTAATGTTCTTATTTCTTTGTTCTTTGTCTAATTCTTGCTCGTCTGTCAGGACTCAATTCAGGTGTCATCTCTTCTGCAAAGTTTTTCTTGACTTGTGAGAAAATATCTCTTCTCATGCTCTCATAGCATACCTCAATCAGGCATTTATTATTTTAAGGTGAAATTATGTGTTAACTTGTCTTTCCCTCTTCACTCTAATCTGCTTAAGCCAAGGACCATGTTTTACTATGTCTTAATCATTAATTACGTTTCTGATATTCTAATATGGGCTTGCATATAGAAAGCACTTAGTAAAAATTTCTTGAAACTGATAGTTAACTTTCCTTTTGTATTAAGCATTCAGTAAAATTAGCTAGGTTGCCTCCTGATGACTTGAAAAGGTTGTTTTTTAATGGTAGAGGTTGAGTAACCTTTAAATACTACTTATGCAATATTCTGAACAATCTTGCTGTCATATTAGTTTACATAGTTGCATTTTTATTTTATGGCTGTACTTATCGACTTCATCTGAAAAAAAGAATTTTGAGCTTAATTAGGTTATCAATGATTTTTTCTCATATTGTAAAAAGTTCCTCTTCAGGTATATTCAGACATCTGGCATTTTCTTATAATAGTCAAAGTAGTTCTGGGTCAGTGTTTGAGTAGCAAAACTTCTGGTTTTATTTCTAATGCCTCATTTCTATTATTCAGATTTTTAAAAAAATGAGAGTAGAGAATAATACATTGGATTAATCACCAGATATTAGTATCAAAGTTTTTTTGAGTGAGTTTTCTTTTACTTTTTAGGTAATAATGTTTTGCTAAATGATAATTCATAGTTTCAATCTATTTTGAATGTATTCTATCTTAAGCTTTGCATTTTTCCTTTAATTCTTGGTTTTATATTAGTTTTTGAAATATGATTTACAGAGGAGTTTAATAAAGAGACTGGGCAGGCTCTTGTTGGAATAGAAACATTGCCACCGGATTTAAGAGATTTTGTGGAGGAAGACAACCAACGATTTGAAAAAGAACTAGAAGAGTGGGATACACAACTTGCTCAGAAAGCTCTGCAGGAAAAGCTTTTAGCATCACAGAAACTGAGGGAATCAGAGTCCTCTATAACAACAGGTTAGTTCCTTTTTATTAGGTTGTATTATCTCTATCAATATTATATATTTATTATTTTGTTATAAAAATAAGATATGCTCATTGAAAAAACTTTAGAAATGATAAAGTATGAAGAAGGCAGTTAAAATCATCTGAAATTCCATCAATCAGAGATAACCACAGGTAACAGTTTAGTTTACCCCTTTGCCAGATACCCATTCTAAGTCCATACACCTTTATCAAGATAAATGAGTTTATTCTATTGGCTCTTTGTTCTTATTCTCTTTCCTACTTTGAGTGGGCTTGACTCTTGGCAAGAAGAAAGAGCTGTGAAATCAACAAGCAGCCTATACCAATTCATTAAAGCTATCAAGAGAATGAACTCTAGTAACTTTAGATTTGAGAAAAATGACAATACTGCTATATTTATGTATATTTTTTGCAATGCTTTATAATACCACCATTAGTACAGATTATTTTATTTAATATTTTCAAAACTCTTAAAATTAAAAACAAAATTGTCCAAAGCTAAGTATGTAATATACTCCAAATATGAAAGTGTGTAGACATGTCTAAGAGGTAAAGAAATAAATTTATAAAAATATAAATATTAAAAATATTGTAAAATAAATGATTCAGATATTTTAAAAGACCAAGATAGTGGTATTTTGCCAAGAAGGATACCAACATTTTGATACTTAAAAGTGGTACAGTGTACCTGAATATTATAAACTACCATTGTACTTTCTAGTGAATAAACAATATCTAGGACTGCACTTTCTTCCCATATATCAAGGTCACACTGTAGAACAAGTGAAACTCAGTGGTTTCACAAAAATGTTTCATTACAGTGACTGTAGTGGGAAATGAAATGGCTCAGTTACCCACAAGAGGTTCCTGAGCTCATCACAATATATTAATTATATTATAGTTCTTTTCATTTTTTGAGCCATCTCCATTCCTTTGTGATTTAATCTTTTCTCTTTTATATGAATCCTTTGCAGACCATTCCCACAAACTCTCCAGAGAAGCTGCTGTGCTATTCTTCCCTTAACTCTTACACACTGTATTTATGTTGCTATTCTTAACCTATTAACAAAAAGGAAAGGGCTGCACAAGGATTAGGTGACTCCTTTGTTCATTTGTTAAGCTCCAGCCGTGTTCTTGGCTCACCCATATTTTGTGGTACCAAATGTTGAATTCTTTATAACCCCCTCTTCCGTCCTTTCTGTTTTTCATAAGTTTCTCCAAATTTACAGACTTGATACATTATCTTCCTACTAACTCAAGCTAATACATATTTCCCCACTAATATTCCTATCAGGTAAGGACTAGCCAACATTGCCCCACTTTTTCATTTGTCATCTTGTCTTCTCTCTCATAAGGCCATCTCTACATGCTCTACCCCCTTTTTTCTTGATCATTACTCTTACCATATTCTTTACCTACTGTTTTGCAACTTTAAAAAAATTCAGTAATGAATATTGGCCATATATTTTTTATCTATTTTTAATATTTAAAAAATATTGAAGAAATGCAGATATATTTCCAAGAGGAACCAAAATACCTAAAAGTTAAAGATGAAGAGAAGGAAATTGTTAATTCACATATAACTTTTATGAAAATTATCTTCCAGATTGGGTTTTTAGAAAGCAGTAGCAATACTGCCTCAATTGGAAGCTGTTGAGTCCTGTTGAATTTATGGTAATATGTGCTTTGTGTTAGAAACTGAATGTGCTGAATCTGTAAATTTGGGAAGTGAGATTGTTGCTTAAAATATTATTTTCTGGGGGATGGATGTAGCTCAAGTGGCTGCGCACCTGCTTCCCATGTATGAAGTCCCAAGTTCCATCCCTAGTACCTCCTTCCAAAAACAAACAAGCACATGAGGGGGTCAGCACTCATTGGGGAATAGTAGTGGCTTAATGGTTGAGTGCCTGCTTCCTATGTACAAGGCCTTACGTTCAATCCCCAGTACCTCCTTAAAAAAAAGATTGGCTTCTATTACTATATTATCTTTAATATCATAATAAGAAATCCATCTTGCAGGGAGTTTAACATATCACAATTGAATAAGGACTGGCTAATATTCATGGAACCACTTGCCCCTATCATTAGTAGAGAAATTTTATTTTAATGCCCCTGCCATCTTCCCATTTCTCTTCATAGTATTCAAAGTAATTAATTTATCTAATTTGGTACAATACTTTCAGGATCTCAAAGAGAACCTGTGTTTATATCTCTTAGGTACACACTAGGATTTTGAATGAAGAGTATAAATAATACATGATCTTAAAACATATCAGAGTTTTCTGTCTGCTTATCTTCTCAATAAAACTAATACAATAACCATTAAAATACGATTTCTTCTGAGCTATATTCCAAATAAGATTATTTGTATAATATTAAAGTTAACATTTCTTCCTCTTCTGCTAATGTGTGATCAAGAAATCTGTGTACATAAATTTTCCAGTACATTTCCTTGCTTACTGAAACTGAAATACGTAATGGGAAACTATTATTTGGTCCATATCATGCGACCTCCCTAAACCTGCTTTCCGCAAAGACAATATGAAGTTTAAAAAAACAATTTACCTGAACTCTTTTGTTTCGATTTCTAGTCATAGTTCTTTACTAAAGAGTATGTACATCAGAATTACCAAGGGATTTTTTTTTTTCTGAATAGAAACAACACATCCCATGTAAGGCCTACTGGATCAGAGTCTTTGAATGAAGGAAGGTCAATAATATGTATTTCTGAAAAGATCTTCAAATATTTCTGAGGTGTACTTCTGGTTAAGTAGCATGGATTTAGCCTATATTGGTAAAACAGAAATCACTCAAAGGAAGGCATAGCTTTGCCTGAGTTGTTATTTTATTGTTTTACTCTTACATTATTCAAAAATTATTTGAGATCCTTAACAACAACGTACATGGCACAGTCATATTAAAGAAATTAAGAAACCCAAATAAGCAAAATGATAAGGGTAGAAAACCTAAGGTAAAGGTAGTTAAGATTAGTACGAAATGGATTCCATAAGATATCATGAATTTTGCCTAGAGATGGGAATGCAGATTTGGCTCTGGGACCTCTTCCTTACAAATACTCTTATGTAAGTTAAAAAAAAATAAGCTTATGTTTCAGGAAAGTACAGTTGGTTTCTGAGAATAAGACCTGGTATACGGGAAGTTTTGGATCACAGAGTGGTTCAACAATGGCAGCGGAGGAATACTGATATGGGATGTTATTGACAGGATATATATGGTTGACAGGGAGTTATACAGGGCATATGCCCAGAGTATATGGTAATGTCTATATATACTCATAGTGGAAACAATTAAAAACAACAGCTGGGGGGGTACTGGGCTCCTGGCCGGGGGTCACTGTTGTGGGCCCTGGGAGAGCAGCGGCAATCCTCCAGGTGCAACGGCAAGAACCAGGAAGGAAGGAGGGCCCAACAGTGGGCTCTTGATACTAATGGCTACACTTTTGAGCCTATGCACCTGCAATAAGAACAAGGCCTAGAGTAGCATTGTGCCTGGGGGTTTCCTCCTGACAGCCTTCATGTTACTCAAATGTGGCCACTCTCACAGCCAAACTCAGCATGTAGATGTGATGCATTCCCCCCAGCGTGGGACACGACACCCGGGGATGAGCCTCCCTGGCACCGAGGGATCACTACCACATACCAGCTGAAGAAGCAACTAGAAAATGACCTTGAATCAAAGATTCAATGCGGAACAGCAGAATATACCTGTCTACATATAATAACATGACTTCGGGAAGCGGTTTGACCTAATGTAAGGGGGAAATGGAAAGGAGAAATGAGATTATAAGGCTGTGAGTCTCTAAAAAAGAGTCTGGAGGTTGTCAGAAGGAATACCCCTATGTACAACTGAACAGAGTCTAAGAGACAGATAAGGTAGATACAACCCCAGGTATTGGTTCTTTTGAGGGATAAAGAGACCCACGGGTTCTATGGTCATGGCAGAAGGGGTTCACTGCCATGACAGATGGCCCTTCTTTGGAGCTGGTGTTTCTGCGTGATGGAAATGGACTCAGAGGGGATCTCTTTTCACAAGACTTGCATGCTACTTTATTGGAATTGTAGTTGGTGCTGGGTTTAAGATATATGTAGGGGATTTGAATCTCTGGACTGATAATATGACACCCAGGCCCAGAGCCTCAACAGACTTCAGCTCCTACACTTTGACTTATTGGACTTACTCCACTCAGCTAACATGGAGTTGAAGAAGGTCAACCACCACAACATGGAGCCTAGAGTGTCTACAACTAGAAGCGGGAAGAGTGCATCCAGTACCCATGTGCAATCTAAGCCCTCACTTGACATAGGTGTGCAATGGACACAACCAATCCAATGTCCACAGAGAAAATGTGGAATGGGTGTGGGAACAGTAGCCATGGGGGCTGCTGGGTGTGGGGAACGGGAGGAAGAGATGAGATGTGGAGGCGTTTTCGGGACGTGGAGTTGTCCTGGATAGTGCTTCACGGACAATTACGGGACACTGTAGATCCCCCCAGGGCCCACTGGATGGAACGTGAGAGAGTCTGGGCTATGATGTGGACCATTGACTATGGGGTGCAGTGATGCTCAGAGATGAACTTACCAGGTGCAATGGATGTATCACGATGATGGGAGAGAGTGTTGCTGTGGGGGGAGTGGGGGGCGGGGGCGGTGGGGTTGAATGGGACCTCATATATTTTTTTTAATGTAATTTAAAAAAATAATAATAAATAAATATTTAAAAAAAAAAAAAGACCTGGTAGGCTGAGAAGTATACTCAGTCTTTTACTGTTCCTTGAAAGCCATGGACTGGGCAGTGTTCTTATTTATATCCCTGGCGTCTCATATAATAAATGATATTATTTAGGGAGGGAGGCTCAAATTGTGTGGTGCAGATGAAACTGTATGTTTAGGACATATTTTAGGTTTAAATTTGGTTCCTAAGCCACTTGCCTCCACACTATCAAGTTTCTGTTTGGGATGAAACTCAGGAATAGGAACTTTTAAAAGCTCTACTGATGATTCGTTGTATCCAGTAGCATGGCTCTGTAGATTTTTAATGCCTTTCTAGAAATGGGTGGACTGCATGTCTTTTAAGCAGTTCTCTAAATATTCTTCTAAATGGGACTGTAATAAGTATGACTTTATAAGTCAAGGTAATAAATAGTTCTAAAAGATATCTGAGACATTGCTTTTTTATTTATTGCTGATTCAGAGCAGATCCTCATGCTTTACCATAAAGCCAATTAGTGGTTGAATTGGCTCCTTCTTAAACTGTTGAGGAGCATAACCGAGAAAAATATATAAGTGAAAGATCCCATCTCCTAACCCCATACTTAATTCATAAAGGTAGACCAAAGAACCAGGCTTAGAGAGAATTCTGGTACTTCTGTAATAGCCAAGCAGTTGAATGGAACTCCTATATTCTGCAACATAGAGCATACCTAGGACATCCCTTAAAGTGTGTGTGTATGTTGGGGGAGAGGGGGATGGGAGGGTGGCGGGTAACCAGTAGAAGATGTCAGTAAAGCACCCACAGAACAAAAAAAATTATTTGGGAACTACTTTACCTACAGGGATATTATAAACCTCTGTACAGAACTGTAATTCACAGTGAAATGCGTGTATTTAGTAATTTGTAGTCCAGGTAGGGAATCAGATGTCTAGGATGAATTAAGAGTAACAAGTGTTGCAAGAGTAATCACCAACTGTCTTCCAGGTAGTAGCCTGAACAATATATTAAACTGAGGGGCTTGTTAGTATACAAAACCAATTAGCATGTGAAGGAGGAAACATCATGACTTCCATTTATTGAGTTCTTACCATTTATACAAGTCAGCAGTGATGAGGTTTTTGTGGGATTACAGGATGAGCAAAAATCATTGTTGTTTAAATAGTAAAAGGCATTTTTCCTGATATTTTTAATAAAGAAATGGAAATTGCCTCAGTGTAGAGTATGCAGAATATCAAATAACAGTAAAAATTACATTGCCATGAAACTTGTTATATTAAATTATTAAACTGTATATTTAGGATAATCCCCTTTTTGTTTAAGAAAAAAACTGTGAGATAAAATCTGAAAGTATATGTAATGCCAAAAATATTATTTGTGCTTATCTCTGGGTAGTGGAAAGAGCTCTTCATTTTCCTTCTTTTGCTTATTTATTTGTTTTAGTAAACATGTAGTACTCTTTTGGTTTGACAAAATGAAGCCGAAACCTCTTTTCTTTTTTATGAGGGCACTTGTCATAATGTGACTCGTACTTAATTCTCCTGAGACTATTTCCTTATCAGTACCTTATATTTCATCTAAACCATATTAGTTTCCTTTTCTCTTCCATGTAGTGAGCTTTCCTATCCTCATGACATTGTTCATGAAGTATCCTGTTTTAAAAATGTCCATTCTTGGAATTTTACCCATACTTTACCACCCTCCTGATTTCAGGTCTACAAATTTGTCTCATATCATCCTTTTAGCAACTCGTATCATTTCTTCTGAGTCCCAGTCTATTCTCAGTACCAAATTCATCATATCCCTCTTTAAGTAAAAATAGTAGTTTGGTTGCGCACCAGTATAGAAGCTCATTGATAGCAGAGATTTTATTATTTTTTTATGTCCTTATGGTGCCTTTACATATGCTATTCCTTCTACCTGAAATCTTCTCCTTTCACAACTGCAAGATAATCCTTTCTACAAATCCTTCAAGACTGAGCTCAATTGACATTTCTTCTAGAAAATGTTTTTTAACATGCAGCATCTTCCCAAGTGGTGCATTGGGTCCACAGTGCTTCTGTAGAATCTTCTGCGTAATTTCATTGCATTAGTGCATTGTGTTGTAACTGAGTGCATATTTATCAGATTTTACTGAGAGCTTTTTAAAATTAGAGAAGTGTTTTAATTGTTTTTTACATTTTTAATACCTAGCACAGTACTAATAATGGCACAGGCTCAATAAAAATGTTGTGACTACAATTTGGGCTTTTATTTCCAATCTCCCGTTGTCTTAAACTTTTACTGGTTTACCTACTCTAACTGCAACCCCACTCATGCAAGTTCCGTGGGACGTATATGCACAGGGAAAACTCAAGAGAAAATAAGTAGAACTCCTTCAGTATTACTCATAAGTTTTTGGACTCAAACCTCTACATGGAAGGAAACCTTGACCCTAGTGAATTTAAAATGGATTTAAGTATATTGATTAGCTAAAATTCTTTCGCTTCTCAGCATTTGTTTTTATTTTACACAGACTTTCCAGGTTTTAGTGGTTTAGACCCATGAAGACCAGATGGATTTCTTGACCCTAATTGCTTTAGGCTCACATCATAACATCAATAGTTAATCTTTTTATCTATGATGGTGAGAAGAGACAAAAAAGAGCAGCACAGGTTAAGGCAGCTGGCTCAAGCCACCAATCCAAAAACCTTCCTAGAAGCAAAAATCCTCCTAAACTGGAGGTAACCCAAGATTTTCTTTACCTTATCCATCATACAGGGACACTGAAAAACACTGCAGTCCAAAGTCAGGAAATGTAGAAATAAGGACATTTAACTTTTTAAAAATCTTTCCATGTCACACCTATTTTAGCTTTTCCTCCTCTTTTCTTTTCACCCCCTTAACCTTGGAGTTAAGACTCCAGAAACTTGGCATCTTATTTCACATCTATTCTTTAAGACTTTGTGTCTGAAATATACCTTGAATCTAGCCACTTTTTTCTAACTCTGTTGCTGTCTCCATTGTCCAAAGCAAAATCATCTCTTACCCATACTGCTCTAGTACCTTCTTGTACCTTACTGTCCTCTACTAATCCATTCCTCAGATCTTAGCCAGAATAATTTTCAAACTGCTGTTTACCATCATATTCAAAACTTTTATTCAATTCCTGTTGCACTCAAAAATTTTATGCCACTTAACGCCCTCAGTGATTTCTCTACTACTTGGGTCATCTCTTGCCATATCTCTACTCTTGTACTGTAGTCTAGCCACACTGGTTTTTTGGATCCAGGCCATGCTTCCCACGGTGTTCATCTCTTCATTTTCATTCTTGCTTCTGGCAAACCCAACCTTTTCATCCTTCAGTTTAAAGGACACTATATCCCATATCCCACAATCTAAATTTGTTTCTGTCTTCTTTTTATTCCTGAAATGTGCTATTATAATTTCATCACAATTCACAATAGTATGTATGATTTTGGGGGGGGTGGGGGGCGGGCATAGAGACTTGGTACTTTGTTAAGCTCTCAGTGCCCAGCCTACTGCTTGGCATATTGTTATCTGCTTAAATAAAATTTGTAATGATCATGTGAGTGTTCTGAAATTATGTATTTCTTTTTGAATAATATTTCACATTGAAAGATTATTTAAATTAATAAAATACTGGAGAGGATGAGTAGCTCTGTTGTTTCCCACCAGGTATATGATTAGGACTCACTTAAGCAAACCTAGGAGCATCGTAGAAAATTTTGGTATACCTTCTTACTCCCCATAGCCATTCATTTGTTTTCTCCATTAGGTTAAGTGCCTGTTATATGCTAGGTACTGAAGAATCAGCACTACCAAAGGGAGATAGCATCCCTGTTCTTTTGATTCTTAGTCTACCAGATATAAGGACCTTTAACAAGTAATTACAACAATAATTAAGACATAATTGTGGGAAGTGCGATTAAAAAGAAAAAGTATGGATTATTGAGCAGTGATTCTCATCTGGGAGAGATTCTGTCATTTACCTCAGCCCTCAAGGACATTTGGCGTTATCTGGTAACATTTTTAATTTGCACATCTTGGGGTACATTGCTGCTGGCATTTAGAAGGTAGATACCTAAGTGCACAGAACAGCCCTCCACAAAAAGAATTATTTGACCCAAAATGTTAACAGTGCCATGGCTGAGAAATTCTTCACAGAAATTAATCACAGAGACCTAGCCTAGTCTGTGGTAATCAGGAATACTTCCATATGGTAGTAACATTTATACAAAAGAATGATAGAAGTTACCAGATGGGGAGAGTGAGAGGTGGGTAAACATATAGGTAGAGGGAGTAATAAGTGGAAAGATCTGAGGTTGGAAGGTAGTCCCTTTTTCATTGAATTAGAAAAGCTGAAAAAGTCTAGTATACATCCTGTTTTAGCAAAGAGTGAAGGCATAAGAAAATGTTAGATAGGCAAAGGCTTCCTAATGTAAAGCCTTCTAGTTCATGTAAGGATTTGGAGGTTGTCTGTGAGACACTCAGTGGACATGCAGAATACATGGTTGGACATACGGGTCTAGAGTTCAGAAGATAGTCAGGATCTGGAGATAAAAGTTTGGAAATTATCTTCATATGGATGGTATTTGAAAACATGGATTTATTTATTATGAGTACTTGACCCGGACCGCCCGCGGGCCAGGCCAATACGACAGGACGCCTCCCGTCTGACCAAGCTCGGGGATCTAGAAACAAAGCAAACGACACAGAGACGGGGACAAGAGACACGAAGAATGGAGGCAAGACAGGATTCTGATCAAGCCTTGTTTATTGGGGGTAAAATACGGGGATATATAGAGAGGGAAGGGAACTTGTACATAGGTGATAGGCTGGTTTTGCGGGTGGCAGACGTCCAAGGAGAGGATTGGCTGAAAGTTGTGCCAGGTCTGCAGAGTTTCGCGCCTTGCACATGCGTATTGCTGTGGTCACTTGAGTTGCATCGCGAAGGGAAGAACAAAGAAGCAGGGAGGAAGAAGAATAAGGAAATGACAGGGCAGATTTGTGAACTCCGCCATGTTGTGAGATCCGCCATGTTGTGAGATCCGCCATGTTGTGAGAGGCTGTAAATATGTCTCACAGCGGGTGGCTCCCTACAAGTACTAATTTGTCAAATTGTAAATTTTTTTTCTTTGATAACATTTAGCTATGGGAAGGGGGAGTATGGTAAATAGGGGAGTAAGTTCAGAAAAAGTAGAAGGTTGGGTTCATTCATGATTAGCTATATCAGGTAGGTGTGAAAGGATGCTGTGGCTAGAGGCCAAAACAGCTACTGTGTTGTATGTGGGAACCAAGTCCTTTTTTTGGTATAATGTTAGTAATTTTCCAAAAACGAGATTTTGGTACTTAACATGTCAGAAAAATTGACTCTGAATTCTTTACTGTAAACTATAATGAATTATTTCTTCAGTAATTCCTTGAGTGCTTTTGGTTTTGATTTTTTTATTTTTTGTAAATTCTGGTTGCAAAGTGCTATATGTATGTTGAAGGATAATAGTTTAAATAGAAAAATAAAATGGATTATTGTATATATTAAGAATTATTAGAAATAAAAACAAAGATTCATCTTAGTAGAGACTGTGACTTATACTAGATATACAATTGATTCTTTTCTTATGAAGCACAAGCAGGAGAACCAGAATATCTAGAGCAACCATCAAGAAGTGATTTCTCAAAGCACTTGAAAGAAGAAACTATTCGAATAATTACCAAGGCATCTCATGAGCATGAAGATAAAAGTCCTGAAACAATTTTGCAGTCGGTAAGAACTTTTCTTTTATAAAGCTCAATGAACATAGCCATATTAACATTTTCCAGGCAGTGTAATGAAGAATGACCTCTCTTGGTGTCAGGAGAGACAGGGTCAAATGACAGCTCTGCTATGAACATGCTGACTATGGCAAGTCACCTCATCTCTAGGCCATAATTCCCTAAGGTTAATTTTAAACATGTTTTCCATCTTCTTGTTAAAGAATTACTAGAAATTGTAATTATAGATTAAATGGACCATTTGACTTGGGACTATAAAAGGAAAATATATAATTTAGCAGTTCTCCTGGCCCCCATCCCTCTGCCTATCTGTAGCCTTATTACATTGAAGTAGCTGAGAATTTAAAGTATAATTTTCATTGTTCCATGAAATGTGTTTAACAATAGAACTACTGTAGATGCTGTACATTAGAGAATTATTAGCAAGATATATATGCTTTTAAAATTACGTGTATATTTTATTAAGGGTTTCATGTACAAAAATTGCCATTATAATCCTGTATTCTGGTTCTCAATATGGCTTTTTATAACAAAAATTTGAGCACATTGGTATTGTACTATATTATCTATGAATATGGTATTATGAAAGGTGCTGTTTCATGAATTTGGTACTATACAACCTTTCAGTTGCTGTAATAGTTTTTGTTTTACAAGTTAGTTTAAACAATCCTATTGCTGGTTTCTGGATATTTAATTTTAGTATTTGACCATCTCCCTCCTAGAGAATTACAGAATACATGACATTATAATTTTACAATGCTGCATTTTCTGCCTTAGTAAGTGAAATTAATCCCATCAGTAACATAATTTTGATGATATCTTTAATACAGTAGGACTTTTGTTAACCAAAATATTCAATAAATGGAATATTCTGTAATTATGTATTTTAATGAACTAATCAGAAATTATTTATTTATTTCCTGTCTGAAAAATTTTGAAAGTACTTATCATCTACTATGAAAAAATATATAGTGACGTAATTAGATTTTTTCCAATGATTCCGAGTTTTACAAATGTCTCAGAGACTCTAAATGAACTTGGAATGAATGTCTGGTAACTCTAAAACATATTCTGTATCTCCTCCTTTCAAATGGGAAAAAAATCTAGGGAGAGATTAAAGGCAGAGGGGTAGGTATAAGAGAAAAGTATCTTCTTTGTCTGATGTAAAACAGTTTGCCAGGCCCTTTGCTAATTAAAAATTTTTTGTTAAAGCTTGTATTTTGTTAATAAGAATCATCCATTTAGCTGGTACTGGAACATCAAAACAATTACATAGCTTAATGTGGAATCATGACTTTTTAGTTTGTTCATATATAATTTAAATTCCCAGAAATTGTCACTTAAATTTTGATTGCTTAGCCTTATAAAATGGATGTCATATTTTAACCAACAACTTACTGCCTCACCTTGGCTTGAGAATGGAGAATGACAGGAGGAGAATATGGTGCATAAATATATTTTTCATATTGCTTGTGTTTTGGAGTAGCACCCACAATTGGCCCCGCTGTTTGCACCGTCAGCATATCTAATCATTGCTATCTTAAGGGGCCAGTGGTGTTAGGTCTCATGAACAGTTGCTTAAGATTATGGTAACCATTTCTTAAAGGGTTTTCTTATTTAAACATATACCCTTAGAAGTTAAATTATGTAAGCGAAAAGAGTCTGGAATCAGACAGCTCTGAGTTTTTTAATATTATTTGTACTACTTACTAGCTATGCAACCTTGAATAAATCACTTAATTTCTCTCAAGCACATTTGGTTTTTGTTTGTTTGTTTGTTTCCCGCATAAAATAGAGTGATGGTGGGATTAATGGAGATCACTTCTTTGAAAGTGCCTGGCATATAGTAGGCACGAAGTACCTGTTAGGTCCCTTCTGTTACTTAAACCAATATAGAGAAGTACATGCCAAGAAGGAATAATGCATATTTCCACTATCCAAAGTTAATCACTCTTTTATGTTGGTATGTTTCTTCACTCTTATTTTCATACACAAGTTTAAGATTTGTTTTACATAGTTGAGTTACTATTGTATGTAAAATTTTGTTTCTTCTTTTAATCAATCAACTTCATAACCATTTTTCCATAGTATAAACTCTGTAATAAACACTGAGTATTATTGTACTGAGTGATTAAATACTAATTTACTTACACATTTCCCTATTGCATATTTGTTTCTACTTTTACATTATTATAAGCAGGCTGCTCAAAATAAAACATTTTCCATATGTTAGGCTATTTCCTTAGGATAGATGCCCCATTGTTGAATTACCAAGTTAAAATGGATGGGCAATATAAGGTTCTATGATCAGATGTTGTAGTTAAATAGTTTTTTAATGTACCCTTTTATGAGACCAGTTAATTTTAAAATTGGAGACTTATGAGTTTCTGGTAATTAATAAAAGTTTTTGTGTTTTAATTTTTTGGCGACATTAAGAAATTTATTTTTAATGCCTTTCAAAGAGTTTAGCTTTTGTTGAGGTTTTCATATAGGGCCTAATAATAGAAAAATACACTTAACACTACAGTGAGTCCAACAAATGTCAACCTTAAATAATTTATTTGAAAATTTTTTATTATACCTTAGGATTATCTGAACTCAATGAATGATACCTCTGAATTATTATATGTGCTCAAAGTTTATATGATTGATTACCCTTTTCCTGCCTTTATTTATCTATAGTAACGAGAAAGGCTTATAAAACTAATTTCCCTAATGCAGTTTTATTTTCAAAAGTAATATATTGTTTTACAAGTAATATTATCCCAACTTGCTACTTGCCTTGAATTTTCTGTTTTTAAAATAGCTTTTTTTAATTGGTTTTCCAGTGAGCAATTCTTCACCAAAAATTCTCAGCATATTTCTTAATTTATCTGCTAATATTTTCACTCTTGTGAATGGGAACTTAGCACAGTTATTCTTTTTTTCATAGCTGGAAAGATTAAAATCCTTAATTAAATATCATGGGCCAAGTTTATGGCTATAGGATAGTTCTGCTTGGGTTAGAATTATACAAATATAGCAATTTAATGTGGCATAATAGAGTAGTATAATAATATTGGTAGTACCTCCATTTGTAGAACAACTATTAGGATACCAGGTGTTGGATTAGCCTAATGTTATCTCTTTTGACACGACAACCATGCAGGTTGGTCATTTCTTCTTGAAAAGTTAAGGATCCAAATCCAATAAGGAAACATTTTCTATACGCCTGAACAGTATTTTGAATAAACCATATTAGTGTCTTTGAGTGGACTTTTCAGGTTTCACACTGGCTTCCATTTCATTACTGTGAAGTAGTGAAATTTATAGAATTTGTTAACAATGAAAAGGAAAGAAGAAACAAATCTGATTGAGTTGTTAAAGATGGAAATCTGTTTTCAACAAGAATTCATTGAGTATCAATGATATATTAGTACTATTCCATACTAGATTCTCTTAGGTTGTATGGAGTGATATATACATATATAGTATGTATATTAAGCATATACACAGTTGATTAACTGACAAGAGAGAAAGGTAAGACCATAGGGAAAAAAACCTAAAAATTTCTGCTAGTTTCAGAGGAACTCATATCTTATTTTGTTGGAGGAATCAGGAAAACTTTTATGGAATTACTGGAAGTTTTTTTTAACATAACCTTCGACTTTATAGACATTTGGAAATATTCAGAATTTATCATTTCTGAGGATTTAGAATTCAAAGTGCTTTGTGGAAAAAAAATGAGAACCTAATTTAGTATTTGGAAGGTAAAGGGAAAGCTGTAAATCTTATATTATTACTTCATTGGTACATTTGCTGCTATGTTCACTTTTAGAGGTTTCATTTCATACTAAGCAAATGCAGGCATTTTTAAAAGATTCATGGGGGTCTGTGTACTCAAATTTATTGTTTCCGTTGTTCTCTTTTCTAATGTTGATACTAATGACTTTCTTCTGCAGAAACCTGAAAACGACACAAGCCAACCACCTTCTAACCAGCGAGTTGTAGAGGTGGCGATTCCTCATGTAGGGAAGTTTGTGATTGAGTCAAAGGAGGGGGGTTATGATGATGAGGTACATTTGTTATAGTCCTCTGCACCATTTCTACTTATTTTTTGTTATTTAGTTCAAGTACTTTGGGCATGCCTGCATCCTTACCCTTATGTGTATTGCTGCATAACATACAGCTTTGCCACCTGTGATCTGAAATTACCTTACCAATTGCTAACATTACTTTATACTTTGAATGAAAATTTAAGTAGAAAACTTAAAGAATTTGTCAAGTGAATACATTTATGTTTCTGAAGTAAATTCTTTTATGTGGAAATAGGATCTGTTTACTCTCATGTTGATCAATTACAATAGATTTGTTTAATTATATAGCAAAAAGTTTTAGTATTTAAAGATAATTTTTATTTTCCTTCCCTGTTTTACTTGAATTATTTATTATGTCACTTTGCCCATCATTACCCCCCAGAAAAATCTATAGTATGATTGCAGTCTAGGATAAATGATACTTTTGCAGCTGTTTCCTCTCAGTGTGACTGTGAATTGAATGATTCGACAACATTACTGAGAATCTGTCCATGTTTAACACACTGTGCACTTCCATTTTACTTTTTTCTTACTTCTTCACTGTTAATTCTCATCTCCTTAAATAGTTTTCCATCAGTATGGAGGCATTTTCACTTTTCCATCAGTATGGAGGCATTTTCACTTTTCATGAAATGTTTTATCGAGATACTTCATAATCTAGATAAAACAAGCTCCTGTTCTGGTCTATCAGATTATTACCCCTCTTCCCCTTTCCACTTTTCTCTGTGGTACTCTTATGTGTGTTTTTTCATATTGGAGAGAGTACCAGTAAAGGTGTTTCTGAGTAGTAATAGAGAAGACCATGTCTACAGGAGGAGGGTATTTGAGGGAAAAAAAATGGGGTTATATTTTTACTAGCTTGGATAAATGGTAATATATATTATATTTTATCCAAGTAACATTTTTCAGACTTAATGTCAAGGTTGTATTTAAATTATTACAAAAGGTTACCCAAAACAGAAATGTTATATAGACATTAATATCACTGTGCAGTAATGAGAAAGCATGACATGAAGAGTGTAAGGTACACATTTATGATTATAGGGACTGGTCAGAAAGGTTTCCTTAAGCAGGTAATGTTAGATACATTGAAATCCCCATGTATAATCTAAAATAAATACTATGATTAATAAGCATATTATTATGCTTATTGCACCTGAATCAGGTGTGCAGTCTCTTGAATTACTCTAAGATAGTTTCATAGTATCTTGATTTACTTCCTTTTACAGATATTTTGACCAGAAACAGCTAAGAATAATAATCTATTATAAAAACAGAGAAATATCTTAGTATTTAGTATATAATGGCAGTATATTGTTCTAATTAACTATTTTCTTACCATGTTGGCTCTTGAAAATTATGGAACCTGCCATGTTTTTAATAAAAATGTTAATTTATTGATCAAGCACCCTAGTGTTAAATATTTGGTTTAAGGTGAGCCTTCTGTCACTTAGACAGGTAGAAGTGTGATTAATCATTTAACACTTTCATGCAAGTGCTTATGCTTTGGGCACTTTTTTTTTTTTTCCCATTGGAGTGACAGTGCAACAGTGCATGTGCCTCAGAACTTTTTTAAAAAGTCATATGAATGCAGGGCTGCTCCTTATGAATGTTCAGGTAGCAAGGTTGCTCAGGGGTGCCTAGTCATATGGCTGAAGTGCGGGTTGAAATTGAGCCCACACTGAGCTCCCCAAGTCTTGAGAAAGAGGCACCTTTTTTAATTGATAAAAGAGGAGTATTGCTTTTTCTAAGTGGGTATCTCAGAGGGCAACACATTTTTCTAATTTATTTGCCCAGAAGTGGGCAAGGGGGATACCTCTTTAAAATTCCTAAAATCAGAGGGAATACTTTTTGCAGTTTGCAGAAAGGCACTGTATGAGTTAGCTGTGACCCTGTATGGATGATTTTGAGAGATGCTTACATGCGTATTGGTTCCAACTTGCTTTAAAAAAATGTAGTGTTTCATTTATAATGAAAAATGAGCTCTAACTTGCATGCGATGAGATTATTTTGTTTTTTCTTTCTTTTTCTTTTTTTTAATATATGTTACCTATTCAAACTCTTACTTTAAATCCTTTGTGGCAGATCATGATGACACCGAATATGCAAGGTATTATTATGGCGATAGGTAAATCCAGGAATGTATATGACAGGTGTGGTCCTGAAGCAGGGTTCTTTAAGGTACAATTAACATTTTCCTTTTTATTTTTTCTTTTAAATTAAACTTTTTAAAAATGTTTATTTCCTTGAATTAAATTCGGTTTACCTGTATAATTTCTCTTTTCCTATATTAGCCATGGCCACCAGATGATGTGGCGATTTCTTCTTTTTTCACATGAATCCAAGACTGACTGACTTCTTTTAATCCTGATAATTCATGTAAAAAACAAAGTTTTTACCTGTGTTTACCTATTAGTGTACTTCTGATTTGTTAGCAGAAATTTGAATTGTATGTCTTATGGGAATAAAGGCTATTGATGAGTAATAATAGGAATTGAGTAACTGCTTCTGGTCATATTTTTTCTCTTTCTTAATACTATTAGGTAATATTACAATATTTTTTCTTTGATTTTAATATTTGATAACATATTGCTTTCTTCATTTGGTATTTCTGAAATGATCTCTGTTCATTTACCTTATGTTTCTTATTTACTCATATTTTCTCATAATTAATTTTAATATTAGTCATTTCATGGATTCTTCCATGAGGGAGTCTGCCCCTGTAAACATATAGTATGAAAGAGTTAATAGGCAGACCAGTAAAATTCTTCCAAATTGACTTTGTTAGAATTAGTTTCTACCATGAGTAACAAAATCCCCAAATAATAATGGTTTAAAGAGAGAAGTTGTATCAAATAAAAGAAATCCAGAGAAATACAGTACAGGGCTACTATCATGAGTAAAAATTAAAATCAGAGGGGAAAAGGAGTAAATATTTCAGAGCACTGGTTGCTTGTCTGTGTGTTTGTGCAGGGGCATGAGGTGGAAAGGTAATATCAGAATCGTAATTGTGGGATTACTATAGCTTTTTAATTTACTTTGAAAAAGACATTTAAAATTTCTTTTGTAATTATGTTGTATATAACAATTAAAATACCCTGAAGATTTTAATGAAATAATGACACTTGAGTATTAATGAGGTTTCTTTTTCTTACTAGTTTTTTCATTGTTTCATAGTAATTGTCACCAATTGACATAACTATCACACTTTTTGAAATAGCTTTTATTATTTTTCTCCCTGCATTTGTGCAATAGATATAAAATTTATTTATTAAGATATAAAATAAGCTGGAAAGTACACAGATAATAAGTGTACAGCTCAGTGAAGGATAATAGAGTAAACATATCCCTGTAACCACCAACCAAGTCACGCCGTAGAATATATACCAGTACACTAGAAGCTATCTTTGTCCCACCTTCCTGGTTACTACTCTGCCTTCTACCCAAAAGTAACCATTTCCTAGACTTCTGAATTAGTTTTCTTGTTGTTCTTGAACTTTACATATATATGCATACACACATACATACATATATATATACTAGGAATTATTCACTGTATGATTTTATATATGGCTATGATTACTCAACATGTTTGAAGCTTCATCTTTGTTACTGAATATAGTTGAAGTTTGTTCATTCTCATTATGTTCCATTGTATGAATATACTATCATTTATTTTTCCATTCTCCTTTTGATGCGCATACCCAGCAAATATATAATACCTGCTTATATGTAAGGCACTGACCTAAATCCAGTGGATATAACTGGGAAAATTATGGACTGCTCCTACTTAGTGTAGCTTATTGTCTAGCATGGAAGCAAACATTAATTAGAATTGTTATCAGTATGACAAAGGAGCAGTTTGACATGGAAGGAAAGCATGTAATGTGAAAACAGTATATACAAGCTTCTTGGAGAGAGTGATGTTTTAATAAATAAAATATAAGATACCAAGGCATATAAAATAAACTTTCCCATTCACTTCTCAAATTTTCACTCCACAATTAGCATTTATCGATTGTTTCTTATGTATCCTCCTAGGTAGACAGACAAACAAGAATGACTTACATTCAAATATTTATCAGTAAATATACAATTTAAATAAAAATAGATTATACTTTTTTGGTTGTCTCTTTTTTTCCTTTAATTCTATTTTCATGTATTATGTTGGATGATTATTCAAAATTCATAGGTTTATCTCATTTTTTTCATGGCTATACTTCATTTCCTATTGAGTTTTACTAAATGTTAAACATTTACTTAGAACAGGGCATCCCAATCTTTTCCATCATAGATAAAACATGTAAAATGACATACATGTACAAGAGTGATAGCACTAGTAGCTTCTGGACACCCTGGGTGGTTATGGGGTCAGAGTTCAGCACAACTATAATCCATTCATAGTTCAAGTTAGGAAGCTGTGTCCAGGCTAGCTGTTACCAGCAAGACAGCAAAGGTCAAATGCTCAGTTTTAAATCTTTGCTTTATTATTTAATGATTGTGCGATCTTAGGCAATTTGCCAAGACCAATTTTTTTCATTTAAAAACGGGAATTTTCTTTAGACTTAAATTAGATGATCCATGTGCAGCTCATCATCAGACATAGTCTATCACAGTGAATTTTTAAAATGCTAATTAAATTCACCATTATCATTATTGTTGATGTTAATTCCAATATTGGGTCATTCCCAATATTGCTGGAAACATTCTTGTGAGCACAGCAAAATGGAATTGCAAATCTTAAACATTGATAATATTGCCAAATTGTCTTCAAATAATTATATAGGTTTGTACTTTTGTTGCTTGTTACCTCTAAATGATATGTAAAAAGTCTAATCCCATTTTGAAAATATATTTCTTTGACTTCTGTTGAGGGCTTGTATCTTTATAAGTCATTTGACTGTTCGTATTTCTTATAGTAACTGCCACTTCATCCCCTTTGTATATTATTTATATTGAGTTTTTATTTTTAATTAAATGAGCATTTGACCTGCTAACTAATTTGTTTTAAAATTATAATTTTTTTGTGGTTAATCATTTCTCTTTTAAATTTCTTTTTGGCATCTGTACAGAAATTTTTTCATCTTATAAAATACCACAATATTTTCATATAGATGTGGGGCTATATGATCACTCCAAAGTACTTTTATGATTTTATTTTATTTTTTTAGATTGTTCAATATGGAATTTTAGTTTTCCTCAAATGAAGAAATATCCAAATAGCCTAAATGTAAAATTTGGGTAATAATGCATCCTTTTCACACCGACCATCTTTATCATATACTAAAACTCATTCGTAACTAGGTCTGTTTGAAGAGTGCATCTATATATTTATCAGTGGACCATTTGTAATATATCTTGATTATTTTGTAGGATATCTATTTGCTTTTGTTCTTAAAAATAAATGATGAGTCTCATTTTTTATGAATTTTAGAATCACTTTAGCATTCCCCTCCCCAGATACAACCTAATTTTTATTTTTTTTATTTTTTATTTTTTTATTGACTTTGTAATAATATTACATTAAAAATATATATATGAGGTCCCATTCAACCCCACCCCCCCACCCCACCTCTCCCCCCCCCCAGCAACACTCGTTCCCATCATCATGACACATCCATTGCATTTGGTAAGTACATCTTTGGGCACCTCTGTACCTCATGGTCAGTGGTCCACATCATGGCCCATACTCTCCCCCATTCCATCCAGTGGGCCCTGTGCGGATTTACAATGTCCGTTGATTGCCCCTGAAGCACCATCCAGGGCAGCTCCATGTCCCAAAGACGCCTCTACCTCTCATCTCTTCCTGCCTTTCCCCATACCCATCAGTCACCAAGTCCACTTTTCCCAATCCAATGCCACCTCTTCTATGTGGATATTGGATTGGTTGTGTCCATTGCCCCTCTATGTCACGAGGAGGCTCAGATTCCACATGGATGCTGGATGCAATCCTCCCACTTTCAGTTGTAATCACTCTAGGCTCCATAGTGTGGTGGTTGTCCTTCTTCAACTCCATCTTAGCTGAGTGTGGTAAGTCCAATAAATCAGATTGTAAGTGCTGGAGTCTGTTGAGGCTCAGGACCTGGCTATCACATTGTCAGTCCAGAGATTCAAATCCCCTAAATATATCTTAAACCCCAACACTAACTGCACCTCCAGCACATTAGCATGAAAGTCTTATGAAGAGAGATCCCATCTGAGTCCAGATTCATCACACATAAACACCATTTCCAAAGAGGGGCCATCTGACCTGGTAGTTAACCCCATCGGCCATGACCATAACTCCCATGGGTCTCTTTAGCCCTCAAAGGAACCAATATCTGGGGTTGTATCTGCTTTATCTGTCTCTCAGATTCTGCTCAGTTGTGCATAAGGGCAATCCTTCTGCCAGCCTCCAGACTCTTTTTTAGAGACTCGTAGCCATATAAACTCATTTCTCCTTTCCATTTCCCCCTTATATTGCTACCTAATTTTTTAAAAAATTATTAAATAAGGCTTAGATTACATAAATGTTACATTGAAAATATAAGGGAGTCCCATGTACACTCCTCCCCCTCCCACACTTTTCTCCATTAACATCTTTCATTACTGTGGTACATTTGTTACAATTAATGAACACATTACTACTAACCATGGTCTATAATTGACATTTTTGTTTACACTTTGCAGTGCACCATTTCATAGGTTTTGACAAAATGTATAATGGCCTATAACAATTCCAGTATCCCCAAAATGCTCCAGGTTACATCTTTTTCCCTTCAGAACTTCTGGTGACCACTGCCTTTATATTAATGTTGCAAGTTCTTCCATTACTAGAATAATGATAGGTCTGCTTTAGTCCAGAGTTGCATTCCCCCCCTTATATCTGTTCATTCCTCAGTCTTGAGGATTTTGGGGTGGTGATGCCCACTCTGCTTCTGATTGAGAGGGTTCTTAGATCCCATGGGGTGGAACTGTCAAGCTTGCAGTTATAGATACTTGTTTTTTGGAGGATGGGTGTTCTCCATTATCATTATCCTTTTGTTGTCCTGGGCAAGTCCAGTGAACTGAAGAGTAGGAGTTGGCTGCAACTCTGCTGAGATTCAGGGCTCAACTGGCATATGAGCCGCTAGAAGATTTAAGTCTCTAGGACACACAGTTAATGGGTATAATGCCAGTTACAGGTTCAAATAAAAGGGACATAAGAGCCGTATGTAGAAAAATTGTAAATGAGTCTAATTCCAATACATTGGGGAGACAGGTTATCATATATTCCAGCGTAAGGCCCACTGACAGGGTACTAAATTCCTAGGATTTTCTGCCCTGCCTTTAGTGTCTAGATGTCTCCAGAGCCTTCATGAGTACCTCTGCTTAAGGCACTGTTTACTGTGGCAGCTGGTGAGATCTTCCTGAGACGTGCATAAGCTTACCCTCTGGAATGACCTCCGACTTCACTCTGAAACCTCTTAGCCATAAGACCTCATTTTTTTTTTTTAAAGATTTATTTATTTATTTAATTTCCCCCCTCCCTTGGTTGTCTGTTCTTGGTGTCTATTTGCTGCGTCTTGTTTCTTTGTCCGCTTCTGTTGTCGTCAGCGGCACGGAAAGTGTGGGCAGCGCCATTCCTGAGCAGGCTGCTCTTTCTTTTCATGCTGGGCGGCTCTCCTCACGGGCGCACTCCTTGCGCGTGGGGCTCCCCCACGCGGGGGACACCCTTGCGTGGCACGGCACTCCTTGCGCATCAGCACTGCGCATGGGCCAGCTCCACACGGGTCAAGGAGGCCCGGGGTTTGAACTGCGGACCTCCCATATGGTAGACGGACGCCCTAACCACTGGGCCAAAGTCCGTTTCCCATATAAGACCTCATTTGTATTTAATATTTCCCCCCTTTGGCCAAGGTCTTTTTCCAAATGCATTGCTATTTGGTGCTTGGTAATAATCCCTTGGTACCATGTTGGCTCGTCCCCAGGAGTCATGTCCACAATGGGGAAGGTAGTGAATTTAAATGCTGAGTGTAGCTTAGAGAGAGGCCACTTTAGAGCAACAAGGAAGATTTTAGGAGGTAACTGAAAGCATATATGATAGTAGGTTAAGTTCCTATCCTAATTTGATTGTACTTACATTGTATGTATGCTTTAATTTAGGGTAATGTGGAGAATTTCACTATTTGGTATTTTGAGTCTTCTCATGATATGTCTTTTTATTTTTTTGGTCCTCTGTTACGTTCTTTATAAAATTTTATAAGTATACTTTATAGTGATTTTATACCTTTCTTGTTTAAATTATTCCTAGATGTATGGTCCTCTGTTATGTTCTTTATAAAGTTTTATAAGTTTACTTCATAGGATTTTATACCTTTCTTGTTTAAATTATTCTTAGATGTATAACCATTTAATATGTCTTTATGAAATGGATGATTTTGCCCCACTTTTTATTCCAGATTATTTGTAAGACAGGTACTGGGAAAACTAATTTTATATATTAGTTTTATATATTATATATATATAATATATATGTGTAATGTAGGTATCCAGTTCCTTGACTGAACTCTTTCGTTTTCTAATAATTTTTCAGTTGATTCTCTTGATTATTTCTGTAAATCTTCTCCCAGTAATTATCTCATCATTTGATTTTTTTGTATTATTTCACTTCCAGTTTATTGCCTTGACTAGGGGTTTCAGAACATAATTAAATATCAGAATAATGGTAGCAGGTTTCTTTGTCTAGTTCCTGATTTTAATGAGAATGTTTCTAATGTTTTATTATTAAGTATAACATATAGTATTGGTTCCTTGTAGATCCCCCTTATAAATTTAAAAATCACTTTTTGTATTCATAGTTTGGCAAATTTTCTTTTAAACTGATGGGTGTTAGAATTTAATAATTTTTTATTCTTTTGAGTTGCTGAACAGATATCTCCTTAGTCCTGATAATTTAGCATCTTAGTACTAATATATATATTTTTAATCATTGCAAACACTATCCATTCCTGGTATTTTCTTTTTTTACTCTATACAGTTCATTTACCTAAATGGATATGGGTGTTGGCATTTGTATGCATAAGTAAAATTGATCTATAGCTTCTTTTTTATATATTTTTCAATTTTTGATATTCAGATTATACTAGGCTTATATAATCATTAAGAAGGCTTTCCCATTTTTTCAGACTCTAGAGCAATTTGAGTATCAAAGAGAGCATTTGTCCCTCAGAGATTTGACTTAACAACACAGCTTTATAACATTGTGGGCCTGATTGCTTTATTGTTTACATTTCTGGGGCTGCATTTTCAGTTTTTTTTTTTTTTCCCTGAGTCTCTTTAGTTTTTCTACTTCTTAAAGCAGTTCTGGTAATTTATATTTTGCTAGATAATCATCTGTTTAATCTAGGTATTACAAATTACTGAAATGTTTTATGTATTTTAAATTTCAGAACTTGCTCTGTATTTTTGATATCCTTACTCTTCTTCTTCTCATTGTTGTTTCTCTTCATTTTTGGTCTTCCCTTTGACTTTCTGCCTCTGACTTTTTATCAAATTGCCACATTATTTTATTCCTTCTAAACTATTTTTATTAGTGTTTAGCTTCATTGTTATCCTTACTTTTTATTTATATTTTTATTTCATGTAGTCAAAGAATATGGCCTATATGATTTATAACCTTGGAATTTGAACTAGGTTTTCTTTGTCCCCTGGTACAGCTTTTTTTTTAATGTTCAGTGGCCATTTAAAAATATATATACTCTATGTAATCAGTTAACCTTATTTCAGCATTTAGAGTATTAAGTAAGACTTAACAAGGATCTTTGACTTGTTTTATGTCAGAATTAATTAGTGATATACCTAGCTTTTCTGAAACTTAGTCTAGTTGATTTTCCATTAGATCTTATTGCCACAAGAATATACTATATGTTCATATTGCTGATAACTTCTAATGTATGTGTATAGGTATGTCAGGATAAAGTTTAATAAGTTACTATTTATATATGATTTAGTAAAATAGAAAAAAAAGTCTAAGTAAAGACCTGAAGAATCCTTCCAAGGAGAGAGAGACTTAAACTAGTCTTCTAGGTTGCATTATCTGTAGACAAATGGGGAGTGAACAAGAAATAGCATTACATGTATAGAGAACTTAATAAGCACATGTAATTGCGGAGAGACTTTCCTGACATTGGAGGGAGGACATCCATCATGAAGAGCAATAGGAGACAAGACTGAATAGGTAAATTTGGGCTTAATTAGCAGTTGCATTTTAAAGTCTGGTGAAAGAGAAGTTAAAAAAATTGAATACAAAGCCTTTCTGTCACCTAATGGTCATTATCACATTTCATTTAGTAAATATATAGTGGTTTCATTGCAGTGTCTATAATAATTGCTTAAGATAATTACCATCATAGGCAGCCAAAAAAATATGGAAAGGACAAACATTATTCTATAACAGGATTCTGTAGAAGTAGTGTGTGGCAAATTGGACAACTCAGCAGTGTTAACTCATATGGTGGATTTTGTAGCACTGTGTGCTAAATACACCAGCATGGAACATCTCTTGAGAATGAGAAGAAAAGGATATAATTCCAGTATATTTTAAGAGTCAGAAAACTTGTTAAGGAAGCTCCTAAATACAAATACTTGAGAAACTCATTGATGCTGATGATGAAAAGTAGTTTTCTGCATTTGAAAAAATTAGAAATTTGGAAATGCCTTTCTACTTCTATTGCTTTAGACACCTGTAGATTGAAGAGTACTATGCTTTTGACATTTACTTGTGAAAATTAGGAGAATATTAGAGAGAAATCAAGAAGTAAATAGCATATTCTTAGAGGAAAAGAAGGTATATTCCAGCACTCTTATTTCAACTGAACTTTGAAAGGCATGAATTGGGGAAGCCTGAAAACCAGAGAACACACTAGGCAAATGGTTAGACATGACCTTT
Source organism: Dasypus novemcinctus (assembly GCF_030445035.2). NCBI lineage: Eukaryota > Metazoa > Chordata > Mammalia > Cingulata > Dasypodidae > Dasypus > Dasypus novemcinctus. The sequence goes on from NC_080676.1 coordinate 132,581,215, forward strand.
ATTGGCACTTACGAAGAGGAGAGGGATTTGATGGTGATGAGTCAAAGAATGAAGATAGCGTTCTGCAAAGAGATGAGAAAATGAGGGGTGATGAAAGGGTTTTCAGAACAAAGATATTCAATAGGGTATGAGAACAGTTTCTGCTAAAGTTACCTTATGCACATGAATGGGTTGTTTGGTGATGTTTTCACAGAAGGGAGTGTACAGCCTTGAAAGGATTAAAGTTTGCATTACTATTTGTATATTCTTTCTTTTTAACCAGTGAGTGTCCAGGTTATGTCTGTGGCTAAGTACTTAAGGCTATGTTTCATTTAAGGGGGGATGACAGCATCCTGGGGCCCTGGGCTCCCACAACTCTAATGGCTGTTTATAAAAAATTTGGAAGTAGGTAGGGAAATGGATAACCATTTAGTGTGGTAACCCCGTTCGTGTAAACCATTTTATTTGAGAGATTCCATGCAAATTTGTTTTATTTTGGTCATATTAATTTTCACCAAAAACATGATGTCTAAAATATTTTAAATATTCTAAAATGCTTTCTAATTGTCTATGGCAATTATTGTTTAAGGGCCATAATCAGGAGAAACAGTAATTTATTGTTTCTGTTCATCTTTTCAAGCTCTGTATACTTTGGTTAGTAAATGAATATAAGCATTTTTTTCTTCCAAGTTGGGAGATAGGAAGATTTTTTAAGAGTTCTAACAAGGCTTATGTGGGTTAATTAGACATGTAGTGGTCCTTGAAAATCTTACATCAAATACAATTAATTTTTATGACTTTTTTTTAACTAAAACAGTAATATTTTGGAATGACATATATATCTTTCACAAAAAAATTAGATTATGCAAGGAAAAAGTATTTTAGACTCTTTTGTAATAGCTATTAAGATGATTCTCTTACTTTTTATAATGTTAAACTATATAAAAAGAACTTGTTAGCCTTCTCTTTAATAAAGTATCATATAACTAGAATATTTCATTTGCTGTTTGTCAGTTCCATTTCCTCCCTTCCATAAAATACAGCCACATAAGTGGTAGTATTTAGATTGCCAAGATGACTTAAGAAAGGCCTGCATTAAAAAAAAATTCCTTTCCAAATAGAATGAATTTTTGTAATACATTTTGTATGTAGCCCTCAATTTTTTGTGCTTAAATAAAACATGCATTTAGATACAACTGTAATAGAAATGAATATAAAATGAATATTTTTAATCATATGGGTTTCTTGTGAGCCACAGAATTTGATGTATAGTGAGTCTACATATACTTCTTAATAAGCAAATAATTTTCATATGTAGAAATACGCATTATTATTATTCCCCATTCTTACAATTCTAAATTCAGAGGTATTTCTTTTAATAAAAAGTAAGGTCAAGTATGAAGTTAGTGACAGTACTCATTAGTAATTATTACACTAATAAAATTCAGACATGGCTGAAGCAACAGTGGATTCATTCCATGGTAGCTACCATATTAAGACTTGCTTAATTTGTGGGCTATCCAGCAAAAAAAAATTATTGTAATATTACTGTGTGTTTGAGAGTCAACTGTTTTAAATATGGGTATTCTAGGGAGCTGCATTTCAACCCTAGAATTTGGTATGTCAGAGATATACTGATGCTGGAAATGTAAAACAAGATAGGAGAACTTAGCATCTCAGTCTTATGATGACTCCTGAATTGAATGTTTTGACCAGGCTTTCGTTATGTAAATTTTACAAGATTATTCATATGGTAACTTTACATGTATTAGTTTACTTCTGTGTGTGAAAACTAAGAGAGAACATTTGTATAGTGAAGAGACAAAGAAGTGCATTTGTGGTCAGTTATTTAGAAAAAAAATTTTATGGAACATAGAACAGAATTCTTAGATGTACTACCTTGTTTGTAAAACTTGAAAAGGAAAATAAACCACATATGAATGCAGGAATAATTAAGGTTATACTATTCAAGGATTTTAATTATTATAATTAACCAAGATTAGCATTTTTGTTGCATTTTCTAGGCAATTAAGTTGGAGTATTCAAGGTTGGTTAAATTGGCCCAAGAAGACACCCCACCAGAAACAGATTATCGTTTACATCATGTAGTGGTCTACTTTATCCAGAATCAAACACCAAAGAAAATCATTGAGAAAACATTGCTGGAACAATTTGGAGATAAAAATTTGAGCTTTGATGAAAGGTAATTTGAAAATATGAAATATCTAATATATATGCTCAAAATTGTTCTTGTTTTTTAAAAAAATCCCACTGTAATTTTTTAAATGTTTATACAAATAAACACATTTTTAATAAATACAATGCAAAATTTGACTTCACTTGATTAGAGTTGTAGCTTTTAATTTCTCTGTAATTTATAATCATGGCCTTTTGAAATTTGGATTGAAAATAATTTAGATCATTTTAGTAAATTTAAGTTGTGAACCAAGATACCAAGCTAAGCAATATAAGGATATGCTAAAGAATGTAATATGATCACTTCCTTTATAGGACTCCAATTTAGAGAACAGAAGAATTTCTCAACCAGTAAACTATAGCCATTTGAATCAGATAATTCTTTGTCATGGGGGCTGCCCATTGCATTGTAGGATGTTTAGCAGTATTCTTGGCCTCTAGCCACTAGGTGCCTGCAGTATCCCCCAAACTGTGACAGCCCAGAATGTCTCCAGATATTCCCAGATATCCCTTGAGAGGAGGCAGAATCACCCCTGCTTGAGAATTATTGAGAAAGGTATTTAATCAAGTTTATGAATAAAATTATTAAGCATCCTTTGACAAAAAGAGAAGGCATAGAATGGTTCAATTCATTTTGATTTAGCAAAATAAAAGTTTTCTTTTAGAAGCTTCTATAGAAGTATTTAGTAATGTGAAAATTAAAATTTAATCTAGTGAGAATGACTACCATATTAAATGTAGGGCTCAAGTAATAGTCTATGGCATTGACAGTTATTTTAGAATACAGAAACATTTATGATAGGCCTGCTTGTAATCAAATTTTAATTCTAAAATAAATGATTATCCTTTTATGAATGTCTCAAATGTAATAAATTTTAAAATGTGTAGCAGAAGAGAATATGAGGAAAATCAAAACCTGGGTTAAAATCATGGCTCACCTTGTGCCAGCTTTGCAATTTAAGATTATATTAAATATATTTGAGCAATAACTGATAGTAGGTGCCCAAGGAATGTTGGATATTACTTTTGATTTAAGTAGTATGGGCATTACTTATTTGTTGCATATGATTGTAAAGAGCTAAATTTTTGCTTATTATGACTCATCATCTGGATTGTCATTGTACTGTGTTCCAGTGCATTTGTACTGTTGAATTTGAGGAAGATGTTAATGGATTAATGGCACTGACTTTTTAAAAATCTTTTTTCAGTTAGCTGACCTGAGAGACAACAAGGAGTTCATCTGTTTTGATAATCCAATTACCTTGTGCTTAGAAGACTTAGATACATGTGATTACCTCATTATATTTTATCAAGATTTCTTTAGCAGTGATTCTGATCGATCCTTTGGCATGTTTCCATCCTTGAAACATTAAACACGTTTTGGATTCCCTCTTTTTGCTATTTAAGGATAATACCACTTGGAAGAATAAGATTTAATTTCTTTTGAGTATAATTAATAAATACACTTTGTAAAAAAAAAAATGCCCTTCATTTTTTTCCCTATGCAATCTTTATTGCATCTTTCAGTATGTATTCAAGGTATCAGCTAACAACATATTTGGTATTCAAATGCATTTGTGTAACTTGTAAATTTGTACATTTATTGAAAAAACAACTTAAATGCTCTATCCAAATATAAATATAACATGGTAAATTTGAATTAGAGTTGTTGATACTACCATCTTTATGTATTTTGTATGTATCTAACATTGGTCCAAAAATCAGTTTTAATTTAAGGTTATTGCAAATTTTCTCCCCAAAAACATATTGCTTAGTGACAGTGGATTTCATTTTTCTGTGTATTTGGTAATTTGGTTTTTGTGCAACACATTTCTCTGTTTTTATGGATTTTGCTTTTGATTTTCTTTTATTTGAAGGTGTCACAATATAATGAAAGTTGCTCAAGCCAAACTTGAAATGATAAAACCTGAAGAAGTAAACTTGGAGGAATATGAGGTAATGTGCCTTCTTAGAGGTTGAACTATAGATTGTGGGATTCAGTAGGTCACTAAATTCCTTTCATATCAACACAAGTAAGTTTGTATTAAATTACTCAGTGCCTAAGTTGCTAATAAATTTATGGATGATTTTAGAATTAATTCAATACAGTGGCATATAAACTAAAAAGTTTTTAACAAGAAAGGAAGTTTTTCTTTTTTCTTGCTCAGTACTTTTTTGTATTTTTGACTCATTCTCAACTGTTCTGAGAAGCAACTCAAGAACAATATAACAAATTACATTATTCTTCAAGTTTTTATTACATAGCAATAACTAGTATTTACAAAAAGCCGACTGTATGCCTAGCAGTATTCTAAGCCTTTACAATTAGAAAGTGAAATTTTAAAACAAATATCACTAGGGAGCGGGTGTAGCTCAGTGCTTTGAGCACCTGCTTCCCACATGCAAGATCCTGAATTTGAGTTCAATCTCAGGAACCTCCAAAAAATATATATATATATCATTAATAATGAACTAAAAAGACTAACAGTATGAAGTAGGTGTTATTATTAGCCATGTTTTACATGTGAAAAAATGAGGCACAGAGAGGTGAAGTAACCTGACCAAAGTTTTCACGACTAGAAGCTGACAGTGTGGCTAAGAGAATTTCCATTCCTAACCACTCTGCTATATTGAAATTATGCTATATCTTTTCTTTCAGTTTGCTTCATCAGATAGTTGCAGGGGAAGTTGGATTCTTTTTTGTCATTGCAGGCCATATATACTTATTCTAATTGTTTCAAAACAGTGAAATATTGAAATACAGTATTTGTCCTCTTGTGCCTGGATTATTTCGCTCAACATGACATTTTCAAGGATCATCCATGTTGTTGCATGTATCAGGACTTCATTCCTTTTTACATCTGGATAATACTTGATTGTATGTATATTCCACATTTTATTTATCCATTCTTCAGTTGATGGACACTTAGATTCCTTCCATCTTTGGACAATTGTGAATAATGGCACTTTGAATGTCAATGTGCAAATATCTAGTTGTGTCCCTACTTTCAATTCTTTTAGCTATATACATAGTACTGGAAATGCCAGGTTGTATGTTAGTTCCATACTTAGCTTTCTGAGGAACTGCCAAACTGTCTTCCACACCAGCTACACCATTTTACATTGCCAGCAGTGGATGAGAGTTTCTGTTTCTCTGCATATTCTCCAACACTTTTTTCCACTTTTTTAATAGTGGTCATTCTATTAAGTATGAAATTATATTTCATTGTGGTTTTGATTTGCATTTCCCTGATGGCTGTTGATGTGACCATCTATTCATGTGCTTTTTGGTCATTTGTATATCCTCTTTGGAGATGTCTGCTCAGGTATTTGGTCCATTTTTTAATTAGGTGTTTGTCTTTTTGTTGTTAAGTTGAAGGTTTCTTTATATATACTAGATGTTAATCCTTTATCAGATATATGATTTCCAAATATTTTCTCCCATTGTGTAGATTGTCTTCATTTTCTTGATAAAGTCCTTTGAGAAACAAAAATTTTTTTAATTTTGTGAGAACCCTTTTGTTGTTGCTTTTTGCTTGTGCTTGTGTAAAGTCTAATAAACCATTGCCTAACACAAGATCGTGAAGATGTTTCCCTACATTTTCATCTAGGAATTTGATAGTTCTAACTCTGATATTTATGCCTTTGATCCAGTTTGAGTTGATTTTTATATATGGTGTGAAATACAAGTCCTCCTTTTTTGGCAAATGGAGAACCAATTTTTCCATACCATTTGTTGAAGAGACTATTCTTCCCAATTGAGTGGTCTTTGCCACCTTGTCAAAAATCAATTGTCCATAAATGTAGGGGTTGATTTCTGAGCTCTCAACTCTATTACATTTGTCTCTATGTGTATCCTTGTGCCAGTGCCATGCTGTTTTGATTGCTGTGGCTTTGTAGTAAGTTTAAAGATTAGAAAGTGTGAGTCCTCCAACTTCATTTTTCTTTTTCAAGATGGCTTTAGCTACTCAGAGTCCCCTTACCTTTCCATATAAATTTGATTTGATAATTCGTTTTTCCATTTCTACAAAGAAGGTTGTTTGAGTTTTGATTGAGATTGCATTGAATGTATAAATTGCTTTGGGTAGTATTGACATCTTAATGATATTTAGTCTTCCAATCCGTGAACCCAGAATATCCTTCCATTTATTTAGGTCTTCTTTGATATCTTTTAGCAATGTGCTATTATTTTCTGTGTACAAGCCCTTTACACCCTTAGTTAGATTTATTCCTAGATATTTGATTGTTCTAGTTGCTATTGTGAATGGGATTTTTTTCTTGATTTCTTGTCTGGTTGTTGGTTGCTTGTGTATAGAAACTCTGCTGATTTGGGGGTATTGATTTTGTAGTCACCATTTTGCTGAATTCATTTCTTAGCTCTAAGAGCTTTCTTGTGGATTTTTCAGGACTTTCTGAATATAAGATCATATCATCTATATCGAATAGGGAAGGTTTTACTTCTTCCTTTCCAATTTAGATGCGTTTTATTTCTTTTTCTTTATTACTCTGGCAAGAACAGATACAATGTTGAATAACAGTGGTGACGGTGTAGCCCAGACGTCTTTTAAGAACAATGTGAGAAGGTTTGTTTTACTGGAAAGCAAGACATATTATCTTAACCTACTTTTACTTCAAGAAAATATTATTAGAATAAGAATAGATAATTAAAACAGTATAACAGTTGAAATTCCAGGAACAGATTCTCACAAATTTGGACTCGTATAAGAGATGGCAAGCAAATCAGTGAAAACTATCAGATCTTTTCAAATAAAAGACACTGTGGAGTAAATGAAATTTTATCCATTCTTCACTCCATATACAAAAATCCTTTTTAAATTTTGAAAGTCTACTGTTTAAATCTGTTTCGAAGACAACATAAATAGAAACTCAGAGACATTTACCTATAAAGGAAATACATTGACTAGATATGTGATCACTTTAGAGCCATAGCTACCCAGAATATGTTTCCTTATGGCAATGAAGAACAAGTTGAATCATCCCTTACCTAATAATGTCTTCATATAAATGTCCTTCAAATGGGTTGATCTCTCAGTAGTTGTCATCAAGATTCAAGTTACTTGGTACTTCCATTTTTATTTATGATTAGAATCTTCAGCCCCTCACCCATGTTGCATCATCAGGTTGGATTCAGCATGTTTTTATTCTTAATCCTTTTCATGTTCTTTCTAATTGCAGAGCCATTAAATCCTATCAGTTTTTAAATAACAATTTTTTTTTAAGATTTATTTTTTTTCTTTATTTACCCCCCCACCTTGCGACTTGCTTGCTGTCTGCTCTCTGTGTCCATGCTCTGCACACACTTCTGTGTCTGCTTGTCTCCCTTTGTTGCGTCATCTTGCTACGCCAGCTCTTTGTGGGCATGGGCCATCAGCTCTCCACGGGCGTGAGCCAGCTTACCTTCACAAGGAAGCCCTGGGACGCAAACCCATATGGTAGAACGGGAGCCCGATCGATTGAGCCACAGCCACTTCCCCTAAATAATGTTTTTAAACTCTACCTATCCTTCTTTGTCTTGCTCTAAATTAGGGACAGCAAACCTTGTTCCACAAAACTCAATTTACCACCTGTTTTTTTAAATAAAATTTTATTGAAGTATATCATTCATGCATGAGCAAATAATAAGTATATAGTAAAAGTTGTGAACGTATAAACAAAGATGCATATCATCATGCAGGGCTCTCATAGTCATCTCACCACCAACACCTTGCATTGTTACATTAGTTGTAATTTTTCCATGTTATCACCATATACTTAACACTTTGTTAAAGAAGAATGTTCTTATATTTATACTCTTAACCACAATCATCATCCACCACCAAAATCACTACGTTATACATTCCCTAGATTATTCTCTAGCTTCCTTTCAATTGACATTTATGTCTGCAGACTAACCCTTTCAACCAATCACCTTTATAAATCAAAAGTTATACTCATTGTAGTGTATTACCATCACCACCTGTTTTTGTGAAGTTGTATCAAGCCTAGCCATTTATTTACATAATATCTGTTGCTGTTTTTGCGCTACAATGGCAGAATTGCGTAGTTGCAACAGAGACTGCATGGCCTGCAAAGCCTACAAACATCTACTGTCTGGCCCTTTACAGAAAATGTTTGATCACTCTTGATTTAAGTCACAACTATGGCAATTATAATGAGAACATAGAATAGCAGGACAAATTTTATCTTTGTTATTAAGGTCTACTAATAGTATGAAAATTAAAATTTGTTTCATTTAAAATTAAAATGTTTATGGTAGAGAAGAATACAGTTGGCCAAAAACTGTATATTTCTTATTCCTTATTTTTACTTGCTTATAATAATATGTATATAAAAGTATTAATATTTTTCAGTATCTACTTTTACATTAATCCTCTATTGAATTTTAGTTGTTTTTCTTGAAACCATTTCCTGTTAAATAAGTTAAGAAAATCCTGAATTTATTGTCTTCTAGGGATATATCACCTCTGTCATTTAAATTTCTGAATATTACATACCTTATAATTTTGGAAGTAGACCCCTCTTTGCAGCTGTCATTTTCACCATGCTTCAGATCAGTACGCTTTGCAGCTATCACATTTAAAATCAAATTTATCACAAATTTGGAAAAATTAAGTTTAAATAAATTTATTATATGAAAATTTCTATTCTTTAAAATTTGCATTAACAGTGTGCAAACTTTGATTTATTTTAAAGTAATAACTTTATTTACCTCTATAAAAATTATAGGTGCTATAATAATATTTTGATATATGCTTTTATACTAAAAAATTTTTTGGAGCAAGTATGGTAACTTGATTGATAATTCTGCCTTTGTATTTCTCTTATATTCCAGTGAATTTTTCACTAATGCATAATATATTTTATATTTATTATATTAATAATTAGACTTTTGAGTCAAAAATTAAAGTTGATTTAGGTTTAGTGTATCTTAATTTTGAACTATGCTTTTCTTACTACAAATAGTTATAAGAAAAATGTTACTTTATAAAGTCTTCATTCTGACTTCAATTTTTTTACTCTGTATATTTTAAATGTTTTCCCTTACCTACAGGAGTGGCATCAGGATTATACAAAATTCAGGGAAACAACTATGTATCTTATAATTGGGCTAGAAAATTTTCAAAGAGAAAGGTAAGGCAAATATGAAGAGCTTAATCTTTATACTTAATTTTTTAGATATGACCTCATTTTATAGAAAAGATTTTATTCACAAAATATTTATAATAAGTTTTTAATTTTAGAACAGTTTCAGTTTTACAGAAAAATTTCCAGATTTTGCTTCTGAGTACCCATATATTCCCACAGTATATATTTTCATTTCAAGTTAAATTTGTTAAAGTTGGCATTAGTGTCTTTGCTTCCATCAACTCCCAAATGTTATATTTAAGCTTAGAACAGGATAGGATTGGATTGAAATCCAGAAAGTTTGGTGGGATCAAAAAAACTTATTAAGGCAATAGAAAGCAAGAATATCTCATGACCTAAAACGCAGCCCAGCACATGAAAGGAACTCTTTGCATTTCTTAATGTCTACTTGAACCCCTAACTTTTTTAATGTTTTTTCTTAGTTTAATCTGAATTTTCAAATCAGAAATAGTATTTCCAATATGTCTCTTTGTCTGAACTTCCAGATATTATAAAAAGTATAGTTGTGGAAAACTGATCACTTGCCTTCTATACTTGCCTTCTAAATAATGGGACTGCAAACACATTTCAGATGATTTTTCATTTAAATTACAGATGGTTTTAAAAAATTTCAACTTAGTAACCTATAATAATGTTATTTATTATTGTTATTACGTGAAAAGGATGAATGTTAATTCATTTTCCATTACAGATTATTCTCTATTTTGTGTTTCCTTATTTTATTTCTCCATACATTTCTTAATTCATATCTTTTCATTTACTTGTCATGATTTTCAATGCTGTATTTATGAGTTCATATTGCAGGTAAATAAAAGGAATATTAATTTTTTTAATAAAGCTTAAGAAATTTCCACTACAGTAATGATGCTGGGTTTTTCTTTTGTGTTGTTTTTTGTTTTTCTTCTTTATTAGAGAAGTTGTGGATTTACAGAATAATCAGTGATGCTGTTTCTTTTAATTCTAATATGGACTATTACTTGTAGGCTATGTTGCCAGTCAGACACATTTGGCAATGTAAATTTAAATTAATTAAAATTATTAAAACTAAAAACTCAGTATCAGTCAAAGCCACATTTTGAATGTTCTGTAGCCACATGTGGCTAGTAGCTACTGTATTTTAAGCAGTGCAGCTATTGCTTATTTCCATCATTGCAGAAATTAATTGGATAGTACTGCTCTAGAGAGCAGTTCTCACTATTTAAAAGATTATTACACAAAAATAATAAGTTATTTGTACTTAAGTACAAATTGTTAAAGTTCAGGTTGTGTAATTTATAAGAAAATTCCTTTGGTAAATGAGATAGAAAATATTTTGATCAATAGCTCCATTATAAGAATTACTATTTTGGTAGGAGTTTTTATCTCTTTAATTGGAATATTCAGTATCACTTTTAGGATTTCTGAAATTTGTGCTAATGCTGTGACAAAAATATTAATCTTACAAATGAATGTAACATCTAAGATCAAAGAAGATATATCTGTTTTACAGATAAAGAAACTTGTCTCCATAGACATGAAGTGACTTTGTCAAGGTCACACAACTAAGGAAAGAAAAATTAAGAAAGAGACCCTGTATTCTGTATAATTTAGTGAAATCAGAAAAACTATTATTTATTTTATTCATTAAAAATTAAAAACATGAAACTATCACTTTCTTCCTATCTGTGTAGTATCTACATTTGATTTTTTCAGTTAACATTTGTTAGAGGAATTTTTATATAACTCCTAAGTAGTTTTATAATTTGCTTATCAGTTCATAAATATATACTTGTTCAGAAAGCCATTATTCAAGTATTACAAATGTTCTTTGAATTGGAAAGATTGACTGGCAAGTTAGTAAAGGAATATATAGCAGTTACTAAAGCAAGCAGCATATAAAATATTGCCAAAAGTCTATCAAACTTGTTTTTAATGAAAACATAATGGTTGAAAGCCTTGCATAGAAATTTACTGATGAGGAATTGTCAATTCTGTAAGGAATGAAATGAAGCCATGGTTTTAGGAACCATAATTTTACTATAGTGTAAGTGAAGATAAATTAGAATTGATAACTACTCCTACATCTTGAATAAGAATATAGTGACTGTACTTCTGAATCGCAGTCTGAATTTATTTAAAAATATTTTTTAAGCACTTTAGAGGTTGGTAAATACAGAACATTTTATCTACCTCAGTAGATAGTTAGAACAAGGTTATGGTTTTGGAGTTATGCTTGCAGAGGTGCCTCAAATCTAAAAGGCCATGTAAGAATGTTATGAAGGGGAGACCTTATTAGCAGAAAACCCAATAGCTAGAAAAGAAAACAGGATATGCTTGTTGTCTATTAAATAAACTGCTTCAAACTTAGAGTCATTAAACAACAATATTTAATATTATTGTAACTCCCTTTAAGATTTTTTAAATAAATAATCTTTAGCTGAAATTTTGTCCATATTATTTTGCACAAAACGTGAACTCAAATTTTCTCAAAACAAATTCCAGGAAAGAAGTTGTTTTCAAAATAATGTTTTAAAAAACTTATTCTTCATGACATAGTTTCAAATTTGATTTATTTGATGCATGTGTGCATTAATTTCCAAATAATCTTGTATTTAATATTTCAGATAGAAAATTGATATTTTACATATGTGTACATTAAACTCTAACAATAATTGCCAGAGATTTTAAATAGTTTCTTTTAAATTAGACGTAGAGTGGGCATCAGCATCCCAGAATCCTTAGAATTGGGGAATAAAATATAGGCTAGAGTGGGCTTACTGGTATTCTACTATAGACTTATTGTGATACTAGCAGTGGAAGAAATTATATCATTGATGTGAAGACAGTAGCCCCTGGAGGTGCTAATGGTCAGGGAGAGGAGATGTAATATGGGGACATTTTCAGGACTTGGAATTGTTCTCAATGACATTGCAATGACACATGCAGGCCATTATATATCCTGCCATAACCTACAAAATTGAGTGGGAGAGAATATAAACAACATGTAAACTACAATCCATGCTTAGTGGCAATGCTCCAAAATGTGTTCATCAATTGCAATGAATGTACCATACTAATGAAAGAAGCTATTAATGTGGGGAAAAGTGGGTGGGGTGGGGAGTGGGGCATATGGGAATCCCTTCTTTTTAATGTAACATTTTATGTAATCTAAGTATCTTTTAAAAATAAATTAAAAATATAATAATAAAAATTTTTCACTTTTGGTTACCAGGTGCTGGGGAAGGTTAAGGAAGGGTACGTTAGAGCTTAATTGGTACAGAATTTCTGTTGGGGGTGATAAAAAAATTTGTGATAATGGATAATGTTGATAGCTGCCGGCAATGTGAGTGTAATTAACATAGCTGAATTATAAATCTGAATGTGGTTAAAGAGGTAATTTTAGGTAGTAAATATGTTACTCAAATAATACTTTTTTTGTGTTCATTCATCTGTGAGAAATTTTAGATGGAAAAAACTGACACAAAGCAGATATCTTAAAATATCTTTCATATTTCAGTTACATACTTACATGGATGAGTATGTTTTTTTATTTAGCATGCTAGGAGAAGCATTATTACATTTGAGAAAAAACAAACTTTCGACCCTATTTATAAACTTACTTTGAACTTCATAACATCTCTTCTTACATTAATATAACATTAAAATTACTTAAATATAATACTTAGGTCTACCCATTTCAGCCTTTTTATTATTTCTAGTTTTAATCCCACCAATTAGTTCAGATTTAAAAGCATTTTTTCCTTTTCCGTCTTCCATATCTCTCTCTTACCTTTTTATCAGTGCTTAGATCAGTGCCTGTAAATAGAGAAAAACTGATAGTCACTAAATGAAAAATGATGTTTGTGGTCAAAAACCAAATTAATCTCATCCTTCTTTCAGACAAAAATGACTTATCTTCTTAAGTGAGTAGATTGTTGGCATTTATATCAGTACTAATTTTGAGTCCAAAATGGAAACATCAGGAAAACAATACCAAAGAAGATGGAAGGAGCTAACTATAATTAATCAATTTTAGAATCTTTTCTGAATTACTACCTAATTTAACTATCTTCTGGTTTCAGATGTTACTGTTGCTAAGAAGATGCCCTTAAACATACAATGCATTAAATATTTTTTGCTGTACTGGTGTTCTGGAATAATCAAAATTTAAATGTGTACTTAAACTGTTCTATAAATTATAGTTGACTTTTTTTTTCCAAAGATGAAATACTAATACTGTATGTTTCTCTTTAATTTTTAAGTTATATAGATTCCTTGCTGTACCTTATCTGTGCTTATCAGAATAACAAAGAACTCTTGTCCAAAGGGCCTTACAGAGGACATGATGAAGAATTGATATCACATTATAGAAGAGAATGTTTACTGGTAAGTTGAATGCCTATGATATGTGCTTACTTTATCATTTTGTTTTATATTAAGCAAATTTTCCATTCTCATATATCAGTGATTGATTCTATAAACTCTGCTGAAGTATGAGTCATGGTGATATTTATAATCTGGGTCTTCTCCACTTTGTATGCATATTTGCACAGTGTATTCAGGAATACACTGCATTTTTATCCTCACTTTTTATGTACCCTAAGTATTGTTAAGTGATGATCCAGAAATGTTCTTAAAATGGGATCAGAATGATTAAGTTCCTATATCTCTTCGTCACTGCTACCACTCCTTGTGTGGGCGGGGGAGGGGAGGGAGGGTTGCAGCATAGAGCATGAAGAAATAACCATCTTTATTGTTCCAGAAAATGTATAATGGATTTTTCTAGTATTTTATAAATGGTGGTATACTTGGTATAAATAATGTCAAGATTCATTTTAATATCCTTTATTAACATCATTTAATACTCCTTTTTTTTATAACTAGCAATCAATGGTGTCTTTCTGCAAATATTTTCGCTATTTGCTGAAATATTAGTGCCAATGTAAAGTTTTTAAAAATTATTTTGCAATCTTTTTGGATGAGTCTTTCCAGACGTTTGGAGTCCTTTGTTGATATTCCCTGAATCAACTAACCTTATATATAAAATCACAAATTCCATCTTTATAATTTTTTGTGATTATTTGTCCCTTTTAGTTAACTAGTACTTCACTCTGTATTGTGACCCTAAGTTAGGATTTTTTCTTTAGAAAAGTATGTAGAAAAAGATATCCAAGGGTGTATGTGTTTTAGCCTATTTAATTTTGTTTTTGGTTTAAGTGTACTTTTAAAAACTTTTACGTAGCTGTCCTGGAATGCTTCTTGCAGTAGACCTGCACATTATGCACTAATTTTAGTCTGCAATAAGTCTTTAAAATTTTTGAGTGGGAATATTAGAAGGTTATCTTACTATTTTTCTCTCAGCTGATTTCAGTGCATTTGAGTATATATTTAAATTAAAATTTTGTGGTAATTTGTATTCATTAAGAATGGTGTTTTTAATTTGACCAGTTTCAAAATGTTTTTGCATCTATCCCTGAGAAGAACAGATTGATTATATGTATTTCAGTTTTAAAGCAAAAGCAAAGATTGTTAATGTAATAGTATACTTTTTATTAGCTTAAAAACACTGAAGCTTTGGGTTATGGAAATATTTTGGTAAAGCTAATTTTAAACATAAAGAGAATATTTCTCTTATCATTTCATGATAGTAAGCCAGCCACACCTAGTTTGTTGTTTCACATAGGGAATTAAATGGAACCTCATGAGGATTATTTCAGTGTTCCTTTTAAGTAATTTCATATTGAGTATTTACAGAGTATCAGGTTCTGATGGCTACACAAATGAGTAAGGCAGTTTCTGTTCTCAGAAATCTGACTCATGTGCCATCCCAAATGGTTTGTGCTTTATTTTATAGGTACTTGAGAGCCATTTTAAGTTTGATTAGGTTTGGCATGATCAGGCTTGATTTTCAGAAAGTAATTCTGACAGTAGTATAATAGAGGATGGACTAGAAAAAAGTAGAGATTGGTTTCTTTGTTTTTTTTTGTTTTGCTTTTTTCAGTAATGAAAATGCTCTAATATTGACTGAAGTGATGAATGCACAACTCTATGATTATACCAAATGCGATTGATTAGATAAATTGTATGGTTTATGAATAAAAAAACAAATACGCCAAATGCAAGATGTGGACTATTGTTAGTAGTAATACTTTGGTATTCTTTCATAATTTGTTACAAATGTTTTACAACAATGCACGATTTTTGTAGTGGAGTGATACATGGGAGCCCTGAATGAGATAATATGCGTGTTTGTTTTGTCAGTTCACAAGTTTTACTATTTACATATTGTTTATGTATGTTCATATATGAGTGATATACTAAATTGTTTTTTTTTTTTAATGAAAAAAGAAGCTTAGAATGGATAGACAGGGGAAGGGAGGGTGTTTTAGTTTCCTGGGCTACTCAAACAAATACCATTTAATAGGTCAGCATAGACTATGGGAATTTATTGCTTACAGTTTTGAGGCTAAAAGCAAGTACAAATCAAGACATCTTCAAGGCAATGGTTTCTTCCTAAAGACTGGTGTTCTGGGGCTGGCTGCTGACGATCCTTTGTCCTTTATCTTGTCACATGGCAGGCGCCTGGTGGCATCTCCTAGTCTCTCCCTTCTTTTCTCAGTTCCGTTGATGCTCAGCTTCTGGTTGCTCCCTCCATGGCTTTCTCTTTTTCTGTCTGAATTTCATTCCACTAATAAAGACTTCAGTAATCGAAGATTAAGACCCATTTTAATTAAGATGGGTCACACCTTAACTGAAACCTCATGAAAAGGTCCTACATTGAATGGACTCACACCCAGGAATGAATTAAATTTAAGAACATATTCTTCTGGGATACGTACAGCTTCAAACCCCTACAAAGGGTAAGGGCCTGAACAAAGGCAGAGTGCAATGGATTTCAAGAAGAATACATAGAAGATGTTGAATAAAATGAAATGAAAGGACTCGGTAACTACTGGATGAGTACGAAGGGGGAAATAGAGGAGTCAAAACTGTCTTTCTGGCTTTGTCTTTAGCATTGGGAAATCTTAAGAGGATGAACAAAGTTAGTGTTGAATATGCTACATGTAAGGTATTTCCTGAGCATTCTTTGATTGAGTGGAATTGAATTAGAATAAAACTTAACATTGACTTTCAGAATAATAGCAACTCATATCTCTTTGCATGCATATTGTCAAAAATTACAGTGGATGTATTATAGGCATTATTCCTCTCAACCAGTATGTAAGGAGGTACTAGTAGTATCCCGTTTTTCATATAAAGAAACTAAAGCTAAAAGATTTAAGTAATTTCTCAATATTAGATAATTGTTGGCTGAGTTGGATTTTTAGCACAAGCTTCTCTCCACAGGATAAATTTGACAGGAAAGAGATACTATAAACATAAGAAATAATACAATTTTTATATTTGAAATTTGGTTTAAAGTCATGATTGTTTAAAAATAATATTTATCATCTGTAATCACCTAAGATTTCATATTTGAGCCTTTAAATGTTATAGTTATTATTATATCCATATCCCTTATCTATTCCTTACATCTGTATTTCTTATCTCATGGATTTCTATGTTCTACTGGAAAAGTTCTTCTGGCCCAGACCTCATCTGTTGCTTATTTTTGTAAACAAAGTTTTATTGGTACTCAGTCATACCCATTTATTTACATGTCCTACATGGCTGCCTTTGCCCTACCATGGCAGGGTTGTAAATACTCAAGCCCTCGAAGCCTAACATATTTATCTGACCTTTTATAAAAAAAGTTTTGCCAACACTTATACTAGATTATAAGCTCCAAGAGAATGTTTCTGTATTATTTACTTGCTACCCCCACATTTAGAAATGTTTATGGCACATGACATGCACTCAGTAAGAATTTATTGAAGCAATACAGTTACTTTTATGTTTTTATATCAAAGAATATAACAAAGTGCCTATTCAGTTGACGTTATTTGGAGAAGATGGAATGAAGAGTTTTTCAAAATTAACTATAGTCTGAATTTGCTTATTTTTTACATTACTTTTGAGTGCTTGTCAAATTTTATGTTGGGGAAGTTCAGCCAAGATACCCAATAGTTGGGACTTCCAGGTAATTTTCTCTGTACCTATTATGATGATCAGAATAATATAATCTAAATATGAACTTGAAAAACATGACAGTATTTTTTCTACTGCTTTTGGCTTTTGTTGCTGCTGCTCCTTTTATATGCGTAGCTTTTCCTAAATGGTTTTTCAGGAAAAGTTGAGATTTGTTTTGTTTTGTTTTGACTGCCACTTGTTCTAATTCTGTTTGTTAACATACTTATTATAGTGTCTTCAATGTTTTCAGTGTTAACCTCTAAAGGTATTTTTATTTAATTAAAAAAGAAAACCTGTTCTTTTTTGCTTTGCATTAAGAAACTAAATGAACAAGCTGCAGAACTCTTTGAATCTGGAGAGGATCGAGAAGTAAACAATGGTCTGATTATCATGAATGAGTTTATTGTCCCATTTCTGCCCTTGTTACTGGTGGATGAAATGGAAGAGAAGGATATACTTGCTGTGGAAGATATGAGAAATCGATGGTGTTCCTACCTTGGACAAGAAATGGAGTGTAAGTTTAAACAATGCTAGTGGGCCCCTGAGTTCTTGGGATTAAAAGTAGTTCATCTTAAATATTACTACTGTATATTGCTGTTTTTTTAATTTTCTGTAATATTTTTGCTTTTTATCATTACTTGTTTTTATTTACAATCTAAACTGTGAACAGACTCTTGACATTTATATTTCATCTATTCTCCCAAAAGGAAATTATTTTATCTATTTTGAAATGGAACATCACCTGCACACTCCAAGTTAATTAATCAAGTTGAGAAAGATATTATAATTTCTCTCTTCTCCCTCTATCCCCAGTTGCATCTCATTGTTTGTATTTGCAGCAAACCTCCAAGAAAAGCTGACAGATTTTCTGCCAAAACTGCTCGATTGTTCTACGGAGATTAAAGGTTTCCATGAGCCGCCGAAATTACCTTCATATTCCACTCACGAACTCTGTGAGCGATTTGCCCGAATCATGTTGTCCCTCAGTCGAACTCCTGCTGATGGAAGATAAACCGCACACACTTTCCCTAAATACACTGTATAAACTTTTTTTAGTTCTTAACCCTTGCCTTCCTGTCACAGGGTTTGCTTGTTGCTGCTATAGTTTTTAACTTTTTTTAATTTTAATAACTGCAAAAGACAAAATAACTATATAGACTTTAGCCAGACTGCAAACAATAAAGCTGAGAATCGCATGGTACTCAGACTTTGTTTTAACCAGAACTGATGTAAAATTACAAATCTGATTGATTTTATTAAGGCAAAACCACGCTTTTTGCCACCTCTCTGTTACAGTATTAATTTGCTTTTACCTTTTCTTTATCAACAGCTTTCCATTCAGTCAGGATCCTTCCATGACTGTAGCGATTTAAGTGTTCAGCACTGTGTATGATACATAATATTTGGTAGCTTGTAAATGAAATTAAAGAATAAAGTTTTATTTATGGCTACCTATGTGTTTGTAAGCAGGTATATTGTATGTTAGTGTGTTATTTTAGTTTTAATATATAAATGGATTTTGTCTGGGGATTGATTAAGATTAAGTGATGAACAGATTAATACAAGTCTTAATTTTGCTCTAATATTAGTACCTTGGAATTTTATTAAGTATTTGACAGTTAAAAGATATTTGTATTTTTTACTAAGTTTTTAAACTTAGTATGGCACCCAAAAATGTTTTGCATTCAAATCAGGTTTCCACCGAAGTGGCTGATTTTTAAAGTCAAATCACAATGAAACTTTTAACTTTCTCTTAGATTAGCATTTTATTTTTTTATATATTTACAGTAATATAGCAAGGTGATTATTTCAAGAGAAACCTGAAAAAAGTATTTGAATAAGGGCTATTTAATTGTGAAACTTATAGGAAATATGTATATGTATTTATACATATATACACACAAATACACACACATATATTCTTCATAATGGAGGACAATGTTTTGCATTATATAATCATTCTATTTTTGTAAATTGTATACCACTTTAATTAAGAATGTTCTCTACTAATCAATGCTGTGAAATTAAGCTGATAATGTTAAACCAGAAGTTGTGAAAATCTTTTCTGCTTTTATTTTACCTATTTTTCAAAAGGAAAAATCTGTAGAATATATTTTGTAGATGGAACTACTGTTTAAATTTAGTGAAATAATATTGTGAATGAAATTAATGCTTTAAAGGTAATCATGTTACCAAACAAGCTATTTTTGAATTTATAAAAATTTCTTTATAAATGAGACTTTGTTAGCTTAGTAAAATATATCATGGTACTATGTGTACGTTTGTTACAGCGACGTCAAAACTAGCGCTCTTTATAAATGCCTCATAAAAGATCCTGGAAGCAGGAGAAAGAAGAAAATACTAAGCTATTATGTGATGCTCTTTATAAAGGTATAAGTGTACTCTTATATGAACAACAAGGAATTGGTACTATGCAGATTATAGCTGTCAAAATGTGTTTTGCTATAGACTTTCAGTTGTCTACTGAGCAGAATTAGGATTCTGCATTGGTTCCAAGACCTGTGAAAAATTTAGATACTTCATATGTATCATCAAGGCTTTTGTAAAGCATCTTCCATAGTTTTAAAGTTGTGTTTATGTACATAATCGACCACTGAGACATGAAGTGTTTAAACCATGTGGAAAGTACTTTCAAAATCATGTTGAAAGGCACATCCAAGGAATCTTGTGACTCTTGTGCTAAAGGTAGGTAATATTATTGTATTGACTTTGTACTTCTAAACCAGTTTATTCCTCATAATGAATCTGAAATACTTATTTTCTTTAAATAAGAGATCTTTTTCAAGACCTGTGGAAACAACTGTTTATATATCAATTTTTATTCTAGTTTTAAGAAGATTTAGGTCAGTGAAATTTCCTTACATTATTTACTGGGTTAAATATAATTTATAGCTAGTAATTTAAAACTTGGAACCTCCTAATACAGTTGTCCACTGCAGGTAACACTTTGATTTAAATGACTTTTATTTTGACTACTACATTAGTCTCTCCCTAAAAATTAAGTTTTGGAATAATTCAAGGTATAATTTAAAGTGGAAGAATGTAAGACTTTTTAAAATTTTTTAATTTTTTTAAATTTCTCTCCCCTCACCTCCCCCCCAGTTGTCTGCTCTCTGTGTCCACTCTGTGTCCATTCACTATGTGTTCTTCTGTGACCGCTTCTATCCTTATCAGCGGCACTGGGAATCTGTGTTTCTTTTGGTTCTGTCACCTTGTTGTGTCATCTCTCTGTGTGTGCAGTGCCATCGGGCAGGCTACACTTTCTTTCGCTCTGGGCGGCTCTCCTTACAGGAGCACTCCTTGCGTGTGGGGCTCCCCTATGCGGGGGACACCCCTGTGTGGCAGGGCACTCCTTGCGCGCATCAGCACTGCCCGTGGGCCAGCTCCACACAGGTCAAGGAGGCCTGGGGTTTGAACCGTGGACCTCCCATGTGGTAGGTAGACGCCTATCCATTGGGCCAAGTTCGCTTCCTGTAGCAGAATGTAAGTCTTATAGGAACTTATAAATACAGGGTTTAGGGAGACTGTAGCCATGAGTGAAACTATGAAACCCCTATAATACTTCACTAAAATACATTAATGACCATGCACTAAATCAGTAACTCTCAAAGTGTTGACTTTAGATCAGTAGCTTCCACTTCACTTTGGAACATACTAGAAATGCAAATTCTTGAGCACCACCCCTAAACTACTGATTCAGAAACTCTGGGAACAGTCTGTGTTTTAACAAGTTGGCCAGATGATTCTAATATTTGCTAAAGTTTGAGAACCACTGCACTAAATAAAATTCTCAGTAGCATTTTTTTTTTTGCATCTTAAATTGATCCCATATAATTTCCATTCACTCATGATCCCTCATTTTGTTGGAAGCTTTTTTGTCTTTCCCTGTCTTAGAATTTCAGGGACGTGGCTGAAAACTCTTTTGCTTAATTTTAGATTTAATTGATTTTTTAAAAAGGTGGATTTTCTCCCCATGTCTGGTTGTGTAGAGGTCCAGTATCTTTCTGTTTTATGAAGCAGAGTTGTTGGCTCCTGCCTCTCTCCTGTAATCCCTGAAAAGTTCAACTTGGCTGAATGGAGGGATGGGTAGGAGTGGAATATCCTTTTGTAATTTTCTTGTTAAAGTTTAATTTACATCATTAAGTAAATTAAGTGTAAATTGTTGGGCCCAAGATAACTTCATGTAAAAATGTGACATTGGCCCAGTTTATATACCTCTTTTCCAGCAGGAATATGATTGTTGGTGTCCTCCTATTTTAGTTTCTTGACTACTAAAACAAATATCATACAATAGGTTGGTATAAACAATGGGAATTTATTGGCCCACAGTTTCAGAGGCTAGAAAACTTGCTTCCCCCCATGGGATGAATATCTTCTGGCTGGCTGGCAGTGTTAGGGTTCTTAGCTTTTCCATCATGTGGCAGTACTCATGGCAGCACCTTCTCCTTTCTCTTCTGGTTCTAGGCTGCTCCTAGTGGATTTCTCGCTTTTTTGGCTTTCCTGTAAGGCCTCCAGTAATAGGACTAAAACCCATCCTGATTAATTTGGGCCTCACCCTAATCTCTTCAAAAGATCCTATTTAGGAATAGGTTCACACTTACAGAACCAGGAAATGGGACTTGAACATGCCTTGTATGGAGTATAGAATTCAATCCCCAACATCTCCCTTTACCCTCCGGGTTACAGTACAAAAATTCATAGTTCTGCTCTTATATCAGCTCTGTTGTTTTCTTTTACTTTCACTTCATTATTAAAATTATAGCAGTCCAAGTTATAAGTTATCCTCTGTGCATTTATCTATATATTAATTCAGAGTTTTAAATAAAATTTTATTGAATGAATAAATGAATGAAATAGTCCATGTTGATTCCTGGTCCATGTTCGTATGTTTATTTTATCACTTGTTTTATTGCTAACATTGTACCATGGATATGTTTCCATTTTGCTACAGTGTTGTTGTTTTTTCTCCCAAAACACCAATAATCTAATAATATATATATAATTATTAGAGAAGTCTTTGTTTTACGGAAAAATCATGGATAAAATACAGAGTTGCCATATACCACTCTAACAGTTTGCGTTAGTGTGGTACATTTGTTACAATCCATGGAAGAACATTTTAATAATTGTACTATTAACTGTAGTGCTTCATTTACAATAGGGTTTACTGTTTGCCACAGTGTTTTTATTCTTACCTCCTCCATTTCCCTTTCACCCCACCCCCTTCATCCCCAGCCTAGCAATACCACTATTAGCAATTACAGCCAAATCTCTTATTTAGGTAATATTATACAGCCTGTACCCATAAACAGTGTTGTTTCCAGTAGGGAAGAAAGCCATTGTTTTACAGAAATGAAATTACCATCTATTTTACACACCTTTGTTTTTAAAAATCCCTGTAATTTCTAGCCCCTAGCTCCTCCTTTTTCTAATTAGCTTTAAAAGAAATGACTTACAATAATTAAAATAATTATAAAATAATACTCAAAACTAATAAAAGTAAACAGTCATGTTTGAGGAAACTATGCACAAAATAAGTATGCACACTAAAATTTCAAACATCCTGATCATTCCATGTTCAATTCTCAAATGGCAATTTCAGATTTTCACAACTATCCTCAACCTCCTATTTAATACCAACTCCAGTAAAAACAGAAGAACTTCATCAAGAAAATTGGGAATATGCGGTATGATGCCCCTTTCAACTTTCTACTGTCCTCTTTTCAACTTGGCACCTCCCAGCTATAAATTTTCAGTTAATTATTAGTTAACCAGGATATTAACAAGTAGATATACTTCACTGATAACTCCACATTATGAAGAAAATATAAATCAAGTCAGATGTTGTATAAAAGGGACTCTAAATTTAGATAAGACATCCATTATTTGGGGAACATACTTCTTCTACAGAAGCCATCAAAAAAGCTCTTCCCCCCCCCCCCCACCCCCCCCCGTTAGTCTAAAGTCTGTACAACATCATTGAGTCATTTAGCACCTGGTTCTCTCACTTTTTAAATAATCTAGATTAGTGGTTTTCACCTTGGTTGTGTACATCAGAAACATACGCAAATCTTTTTTAAAAACAGGTTATCTAGGCCCTCTCTATAATGTGTATTCAAAAAAGCTTTTAAGGTGAGAACTAGTTTGATAATACTTGGCCTAAATAGGTGCTTCTCCAAAATTAATTTATCTGAGAATTTTCTGTGGCTTTAACTTGAGAATGTGTGATTGAGCGTGACTGAAGTGTAGGGTAGAGGAATTTGCTGTTTTCACTACTGTATGTCACAGGAAATGGTGGAGGGCTTAAATTTGCTTATATACTTTAAGTAGTAGAGTGTCCCCATTTAGGCTTATGCTCTAGC
This sequence comes from Dasypus novemcinctus, assembly GCF_030445035.2. NCBI lineage: Eukaryota > Metazoa > Chordata > Mammalia > Cingulata > Dasypodidae > Dasypus > Dasypus novemcinctus. The sequence goes on from NC_080676.1 coordinate 132,604,989, forward strand.
CAAAACTACAGTTGGAAGTTTCTGGCCATAATTTATTGGACATCTGTCTCTTCTGTGCTGAGTGGATAAGGTGCAGCCTGTAAAACCAGATTGCCCAGGTTCAGATCCTGGCTCTGCCATTTCTGAGCTTTGTGTTGACCCAGAGTGAGCTATTTAACCTTCCTGTGCCTTAGTTTCCTTTTCTGTAAAGTGGGGATTACAATATAAAATACCTTATAATATTGTTACAAAGATTAAATGGGTTTCTATATGTAACACACAAAATGTCTGCCATGTATTGTGTTCAGTAATCATCAGCTCTTTATGGTTTATCCATAACAATTGATTACTTACGCTCCTAATTTTCGGGATCTTTGACTTACTCTCTCTTCTTTGCGTTACTCTCATTTCTACCTGCATTCCTTGTTTCCTTTTCTATCTACTCCTTAAAATTAGGGGTTCTCACGATACTGTTCTTAGCCCTTTGCACCTTTCATAGATTATTTTATTGATATCTATATGCCAATGGTTCACAAATCATTGTTTCTGACTAAAACTCCTCGTAATAAGACTCAAATATATCCAATTGCCTTTTCAACCTATGTACTTGGGTGTTTCACAGATTCCTTAAATTTAGCATGTCCGAAACTAAAATCATCACTTATTTCCAAATCTAATTTTCTTACATTACCTTAGTGAATGATATAAAATCCCCTCACTGCTACTGCTGATGAGGTCTGTCTACTCTTTAATTTGAACAATGGATTTGCTCCCAAGTAGTCTGTCTTTGGCCTTCCTCCCTACTGTACATCTTTCACAGTCTTTGCAAAATAATATTTTGAAAAGGTCTAATGTACACGTCTGTCTTCCACTGATAGACTGAACTCCTCTAGAGGGAGATTGTATCCCTCATTTTTGTAACCCCAGTACTTGTTGAGGTATCTGACAGCAGTTGATGTGCACTCTTAGTTCTCCAGCCTTCCAGTCATTCTAGACCTATGCTGTCCAGTACTGTACACACAAGCCCATGTAGCTATTTAAAATAAGATAAAATGTTAGTCATACCAGCCACATTTCAAGTGCTCAATAGCTACATGTGACTATTAGCTGCCATATTGGACAAGACGTTTTAGAATTTTTCCATTATTGCAGTAAGGTCTACTGGACAAAACTGCCCAGATTCTTGCTTAGGATAACCCACACTAGGTATTTCAACAGAGAAACTGCAGTAGAGTCATTATAGGACAACCCAGAGATCCTAGCTGCAGGAAGCAGCCACTGTCCCTAGGGCTGAAGAAACAAAATGGGAAAGGTTGCAGTTATTGGAGTCTTGGAGCTCCAAAGAGGGGGTGCCCACAGAGTTAGTGCTAAGACCTCTGAAGAGGTTCATCATTTAACCGCTTTTGCTATTTCTGAGGGATACAATGAAAATAGTTTTGGAAATTCTTTAAGTAGTTGAAGACTAGAATCAACTGCCATTATTAGGGTAACACTGATAGGAATAGCAAGCAAAGATAGAGAAGTAAACCTTTTTTTCCTTTTCCTTCCAGTATCCCTCTAGTACTTTTTGTTGGCAGAACCTAATAGGAAGGTAGCTGTTAATGGAGTCAGGGAAATGTGATTTGCAGTCTCCCAGCTTCATTCATAGAACAGAGGATATTTGGGTGGAAATAAGGTTATGAGGATAATGGTGGAAGTAGAGCCAAGAGAGAACAGGTAAAGAAATAACACATTAGTTTCTTCTCAAAAGACTACTTTTGGGAAGCGGGTGTGGCTCAAGCAGTTGGGCTCCCATCTACCATATAGGAGGTCCAGGGTTTGATACCCAGGGCCTCCTGGTGAAGGCAAGCTGGCCTGTGTGGCAAGCTGGCCCACATGGAGTGCTGATCCACACAGGAATGCTGCCCTGCACAGGAGTGCTGACCCACACGGAGAGCAGATGCAGTAAGATGACACAACAAAAAGAAACACAGAAGAGAAGAGTAAGAGACGCATCCAGCCAGGGAGCTGAGGGAGCACATGAGAATGATTGCCTCTCTCCCACTCCGTAAGGTCCCAGGATCAGTTCCCGGGGGTGCATAAGGAGAATACAAACAGACACAGAAGAACACACAGCGAATGGACACAGAAATCAGACAATGGAGGGAGGGGGGGAATAAATCTTAAAAAAAAAAAAAAAAAAAGACTACTTTTTATCCAAAGATATTAATGCCTAAAACTCCAAATATTTGGGTAGAGATTATTTCTGTGGACTCAAGTAAATATACTATTTCCAATTGAAATCTTGTGCTTGTCTATCAGATGAAACATTTTAAGGATGCTTTATAATTTTTTAAATCAGTGAGGGAGGGATGTATATATTATAATATGAACCCATGCCTATCCATTCATTCAAACATTTATTGCATACCTACCATGTGCCACACAATCTGTTAGGTGGTACTTCATAAAACAAAATAAATTTTTAAATAATGAAAGTAATCCACCCAGATCCATCTATCCAAAATTAGGCACTATGAACATTTTTGTGTTGATGCCTCCAGAGAGCTTTCTATGTGCATGAACATGTACACACAAACATACACAACTATAGAAATTATTTTAAAAGCTTTTAAAAAATATTAGACATTTTCAATAAAGTATATAAATACCTTTCTTACTGCTTTACCATATTTGATAATGAGTGTATTACAATTATTTTATTTTGGATATACAATTTAGGTAGCTCTATGTGTGAATATATAATTTTTGTGTTTTGTCTTTCAGACTAATTCTTAAAAGTACAACTTCTGTCTGGATCTTCAGGAATTCAGATATGAAAGTTTGAGTTAATTGTCAAATTGTCTTCCACCAAAGCTGTTCTAGTTTATGCTGCCAAAAAAGGTGTATGAATGTGTGATTCTTCATATATTGGAGAACGTAGAATATTTTCAGTCTTTAAAATTTTTCAGTGAAAGCAAATATTTATTTTATTTACGTTTTATTGATTTTTTAGAGTGGATATATTTCAATATGTTAATTGTATTTCTTGCATAATTAGCTATCTCTTTTTTGCCTGCTACACTTTTCCTTTTTGGTGCTCACCTCTGTAAATTTATGATTGTTCATATTGGGAATCATTTACCCTTTTACTTTACAAATTTTTTCTTCTGTCATTTATTTTAAATTCGTTTATAATATTGCTTTATGATCATTTTTGTTTTTATATAATCAGATCAGTTGACCTGCTTTATAAGTTCTGCCCTCGAAATCAGGGAATTTCCCATCCAAGATTATAAAATTACTTGTGTTTTCTTCTGATATTTTTATGCATTTGTTTTTGTCTCTTTAATAGAAATTAAGGGATGAGGTAAAGATTCAACATCAAGATAACTCAATTTCTTAATCCATTTATAAAATAATCCCTGTTCTAAAATGTAACCTTCATTAGATAATAAATGTTTATATTTAATATTGACAATCACAATTTAGTTCCAATTATCTTTGTCTATTCCACTATCATTACTAATTTACTTTTGCTTCAGATTATTTTTTACAGTGATTTTAAATATTTGTTTTATAACGAATAAGTACTCTCATATCTATATTACTTGCCAATACACAACCCTTAATATTCATTTTTTTCCCCAGAATTTTCTGTACTATTCCAATAGGAAAGCTTTAGAGCTATTTAATCTTCCTTTAAGTAAAAATTCTATTTGTATTTTGATTATAATTACATTGACTACATAAATTGACATATAGAAAAATTGTGGGTCCTTTACAATGTTGACTCTGTCAGAACAGAATATTGCTTATCCTTTTATTAGATCCATATGGCTATCAGTAATATTTTAAAGTTTTTTGTCTTCTAGGTATTTTGTTCTTATTGTTTTTTATGGTGTTTGTAAAGGAGCTCCTTGTTTTTTTTTTTTTACTTTAAAAAGAGCTTTTGTTTTAAGTAGGTTTATCTCTTGATATTTACCGTATTAGAAATTAAATCAGAAAATTTAAAAATAATAAATTTAAAATATAAATTATTTTAACAAATTTATGTTCACATAAATATATTTTAAATGAAAAATAGCAAAACTTTCTGCCTAACTCTTCTTTAAAGGCAGGTGTACTGAAGTCACAAGACTGAGCCTTGAAATAAAGCACTTAATGTAACTGCCCCCACCCCTTACAGTATATTATTAAAATAATGCTATGCACATATTTCAATATGAAAACCAAGATTTAACTTAAACTTCATAATATCAGGAGCTTAAAATTGATTATTTAAAAAGTCAGTGGAAATAATTTTCAAAGTAATGTAATTTCTTGAAAATGCAGATAATTCCTTGGAAAGGGGAAAGTTGTCTAACAGTTTGAAACTTAGGCTTGCCTTTATTAGTTCTGAAACTCTCATCCAATAAGACATCTGTTCTTTGTTTGGGTTGCACCTTCTCTAACCCATATATTGAAAATTCCCTGAGGAAGAATGCTTATTGGGTATGCGTCACTTCTCTCAAGTATTTCAACCTTGCCCTGTCCATTGTCTAAATATGATGGCTGTATGTGAAGATGGCTAAATCACAGAAGTTAATAACTCTTTTAAAATATATAGCTTAGCAGAATACCTTTAGGGTAACAAAGGCTTTATTAAATAAAAAAAAAAATACAGAGAAAATCTTTGACAAAACCCCATTAATATTAAGAATTCTATCAAAATATTCCTTAAATGAAAGACATAGTAGGAGGATATTTGCAATGTGAAAGATGACAATGAACTTATGCAAAATTAGATAAGATATGGACTTAAGGATTAGGTAATATGATTAATTCATTTCTGAAATTAAGTAACAGCATTCCTTTAAGCCACAAAGTACAATTGGATGGAGCCAAACTACAGACAACCACAATATTTTTGCTAGACTTTGGTAGAATTTAGCAGATGTAAGGGGATAGCAGAATAAATATATAAGAGGAATTCTATTTATCCAAAGAGCCACAGAATAAAGAAATGACCACAAAAGTGCTTAAAGAGGACCCCTTTCTGAGGAGAGTCTTCTGCAAGTAGGTCTGAGGACAATGAGTAGACAAGGAAAAGGCTCCATTGGTTCCCGTTTGTAAAAGAGTACCAAAGGACTTCAGGGACACTAAAGTGTTGCAAGAAATCAGAGGATGCTAAGGCATCTTTTGAGAAAAAATTCTCAAAAGAATTTTTAAAAATGCTCAGAAACAAACCAACCACAACTCCATTCCACAACTCCATTCCTTCCTGAGGAAAAATTGCTGGGAATGAAATACAGTTGAGATGGACCAGAACAAAAAAATCATCCAACCTGCATATGCTCCTATTCTTACTGGTGTACCGTAAGTGACATTCCTGGGTCCTCAGGAATTAGGATCAGTTTAGATATAGTGTCCATCCCTGAAATTTCTAATTATATTCCTTTTCCCAGTGCACAGTCATCTTGGTAAATAATTCCTTTTAGGGTAAGGATAGGAGATTTGGGTACAGATATCTTTGCAGTACAATTGGAGTCTTTCCCTTCACACAGTGGCTCTAGATCAGTGAACTAGCTCAAAGTTTTGGAATTAATTGAGGGGCCATCACTTCATTTTGGTGGTTCAAGTCAGACTTCGTTCAACTGATTTAGGGTAGCCTATTAAAGAAGAGAAGCTCTATTTCAGTCCTATAATGTCATGATCAATTAGACACTGCCAAATAGCTCTTCATATCAAGCCATTACAATTGCTTTGGCTCTGCTGCTCACTATGGCAACTGCCCACCTATGTGCAGTTTCAGGGATTTCGCTTGACTCTTATACCCTTATATCCTGTCATTTCCATTGACTTCAGGGAACCCATTTTGAGGGCAATTTCTCTCTGTCATTTCTTGTACACAGAGAATAGTCAAACAGCTCTTCAAGGATGGCAGTGATTGCCTCACCAGTGTATTTCCCAAAGTTTTGATGAGATTGTCTTCTGAACTCTGCAGTTGAGTTTTGTAGCTGAAGAGGTCTATGTAATAAATATATAAATCTACTCCAGTATTCCAATCTCCCTAAATCTTTGTATTCATATATGGAAAACAAGGAAGTTCTGGCATCTCAACTTCATTCAGTGTAGGCCACGTTTGAGGCTTTGTTTTGGTCAACCAAACAAAACTTCAGGTTACTCCTAGCCATTTGATCCAAATAATTCTAACTCTGCTTACTGCATCCATATCAATAAATTCTGTCCAGTCCAGTCTTATATTCCTTCACCTTGATCCAGCATCCTTTCCCCAGGCATATTCTCAGATCTCTGAATTGGCAAAATTTTGCTGAACTTGTGGACTTCAGTCTAGCTGTAGTCCTAGAGAAAATGAGAAGTTTTGAGAATAAGGAGGATTAGCAGTTCCCTGCAAGATAACTACTTAAGCTGAGGCCATTACAAGTCCTTTAGGCAAGGGAAAATGGATCTCAGACAAGGTACATAATAACAAAGAAGGTTTGGCACAGTTTTGGGGTTCAACGTTCTTAGATTCATTAGAAAAGGCCGTGTGAAACCATCCCAATTTTCAATGGCCCACTCAATCAGTGTCCTAGTTCTAATGAGCTATTATAATCTCAATCAATGTCCTAGTTCTAACGAGCTATTATAATGCAGTGAATTTGATTGGATTTTTAATTCAGTCACCAACAGATTTAGTTTGGTTTTGTAAGCCTTGACCCTGTGGCTACAGGAGATAAAGAGATTGGAAAACAAGCTTTTCTTCCCCCTTGAAATTCTTTTTTTTAGTTAATGAATAAATAAATGACTTTACAAATACCTATAGGATATTTTCACTTGGAAGTCCTACCACCTTGGTATACTTTTGATCTATCTTGCATACTAATGACTGGTAAACTTTTCCAAAATTTTTGTTATGTTGCCCTATGAACTAAGAGTCTCTTCCAGAAAAATACCTAGATGACAGGCAGAAATGCCTGGAAAAAATATTCTAGGGTTTAGGACACTAGGGGAGGTCTGGACACCACCCAGAAGAGAGGGGGACACAGGAAAAAGTGCTTGATGGAAAGAAAATGAGTAGAAGCTGCAGTTGCAGCCACTGGTACCCTTCCCCCACCCTACAGGCAGAAAACTTCTGATTTTCTGTCCTCAGCCTACTACCAACAGGGACACAGCCTAAGGCTGATTCAGCTTTTGGTCAACAAATTTGGTCTGCTGTGGGTTGGGAGCACTTCCAGGCTGGGTGGGCCAGTTCCACTGCTTGTAGAACTAAAGAGATCCCACCTCTCAGTCACCCTCCCTACTGACCAGAACTAGTTGAGAACACGGGAGTGGAATTATTTCCCACTGGCAAAAACAGAAGGGGTTGCCAGCAAAGGTTGGAGAACAGTCTTTGAGAGAGTTTGAATTGTGAGTCTCTGAGACTCTGAATAGCCTCAAGGCAGAATCCTCTACCCCATTGATCCGGTCGGTGTTGAATGAACACTATGATCAGGCTTTGAACTGACAGGGCTGCTGAAGAGCACCCACTGCTGGTGGACTACGGAACTGCATGAGTAAACTATGTAAGAGAGGGTTTTTCCAGCGTTTACACAGCCTCCCTTGGAAGCAAGTCAGCAACCCATTACTGGGTCCGTGGCCCACCCGGATTTGAGCAACTAATGGACAATCCCAAAGACTAGAATAGGCTGAACCAAGAATCAAAGAATGGCAGTAACACATAGCTTCCTGTCACTAAATCCCTATGAAAGAGAAAGAAATTAAGCATCAGAGTAAGCTCATCATCATAAAGATTTAGACAAAAGCAAAAAATTACAAGCTATACTGAGAAGTGGAAGATATGGAGCCATATCAGAGAGGGGAAGAGTTCAGGGGAAACTACTATTTTCAGTAACATGACTGACCATGCCCTAGAAAGTACTCCTATAAGCAAGATACTTACAATATTGGATAAAGTGTTAAACAAACAAACAAACAAAAAAACAGTTTTAAAGCATGCTTTAGTCTAGGAGAAAATTAAGGTATATCCCCAGAGTTCCAGAATCAAATATTCCAAATGTGTGCTATAGACCATAGTGGTAACAGTCTGATGATCTTATGTAATCTGTAACAAATGCTCCACAACAGTGTAAGGTGTTGGTGGAGGGGTGTTGTATGGGAATTATGCACATTATGCACAATTGTTTTGTAAGTTCACAACTTCTCTAATAGATATAATAAAGTTTTTCTAAAAGCCTGAATCCATTTTGATCAACTTTACTAGAAGGAAGTCTGAATTATTTTTGTAGGCTCTCCATAAACAATACTATGAAATCATTAACATTTAAGGGGTGCTGCCAAAAATATAAGGGGATCCAGAGAGGTGACTGGATTTTATGGTTTTTGGTGTTGGTCAGACTTTTGTAATTTTTATCATTTCTTCTTCTAAGTAAATATTACCTTTCTACATATTTTTTGCATTTTTCATTAAAAGATCTCACTATAAATTTGATTTTGGGGCACATAAAACTTGTTTCACATCAGCAAGCTGGGGAAAGAACACAAATCCTAGGGCCCAGGCAAGAGGAAAGTCAAATGAGGGTGTTTCTCCATAATCCATGCTTCCTATAAGGCAAAATAATCAGGAAAAAGGGACAACAGTAACAAAATTCATCTTTTTCATCCTTTTCTCTGAATGGAGAAAGGGATTCATAACCATAAGTTATGGGTTTAAATCTAGAAGTCACAAAATCTCAAGATGAGAGCTTGAGATCGCAGTGGCTCCAAGTTGGAAGTGACCATGTGAAACTGGCAATAGCAAATTTAGATTCTTTGTGGGTCATTGCAACCTACACCCAAAGAAGCTAAGAATAAAAGTTGGAAAAATGTTGGCCCTAAAACATGGGTGTTTTAATCGATTTTATATGAGCAATGACCAAAAGATAAATATTAACATTTGCAAAAGTTTACATAAAGAGTCCTTTCAGATGCTGATGTTAGAACAAAGTTTGCATTAATTTGAATGGCAATTTATAGCATAGGTGAGGGAGAATTTTACAAGTTAGAAGGATTGAAACAGCATGATTAGGTTCTGGTCCTCTGATCATGTTTATCAGACTGTCATATCCTCCAATAAATGTGTCCTTAATCATATTTAGAACTTCTAATTCCATGTTGTGGTGGATATGGATAGAAGCTGCCAGATCTCTTTCAGGGGAACACTTGTTGCTGTTGGTACTCAGCTGCAAAGGGCCACTTCACCCAAGTGGATACCCTTTCTGGCTGGGTGGCCCACATCTGGGGTACAAACAGTAGGGAGTAAAAGCCCACCACAGGGATGCTCCAGGGCGCTCCACAGGGTTGGCCAAGGCTTTGATCATCACAGTCTAACTTTCCCCTTTATTCAGTTCTAGAGTCTTCCTCCCATCCTTTTCTGTACACGGTCTCCTAAGTGCCTGTTTCCAGATAACCCAAGTTGTGATGCATGTTTACGCAGACAATGCAAAATAACTGATGCAAAAATAGAGCAAAATTAATTATACAAGCAATTAGCTTGTTATAGGTTAAAAAATTGGTGTTTTGGTTAATAAATCAGCCTATTATCAGTTTCGTTAATACGAATTCATTTTGATATGATCATCCTGGTTAATGCAGATTATACAAAATAGGAAAATATCTGGTTGAACTAGAGTTTATCTTAACATGAAAATTTACTAATATTATCAAATTTCTCAGTATGTATATGTTGGGCATTCTTTTGATTGCTTTACTGATAATTTAAGAAGATAAGTTTATGAAGAAGCAATAAAAAGAGGAAAGTTGTCTGTTGTCTTCTAAATTCCCAGTAGGTGGTGTCATAATACTGTATTTAGGGAATAGTTTTTTGTTTTGGTTTGGTTTGGTTTTTGTTTTTTCTATAAAATGAAAAAAAGAAAATGCTAATATGTGCTCTAAACTATAAATGCTTTCCTTTAAAAAGTTTCTTTACTTTTTCTTCTAAAATGATAGTCAAAAACATCTTAATTCATTGGGCTTCTTCAATTCACACTTTTACAAGAACGTATGTACTAAGAGACCATTTTATGTTTTATTTTTTATCTTCTAGAGGTATACATTACTACACAATGAGTCAAAAATACAGTGGCCAAAGTTCCAGAAAAATTTCCCATTGATCTATTTTTAGACTCGTATCTTAGACATATGAAAAAAAAAACTGCACTTGTCTTGGAAGTCAACCAAGAACATAGGACCTGTCATAATCACTATAACCTTAATTTTGTACTCAAATTATTTTCTACTTTTAGCTACTCTTTTCAACTATCTACATCATAAAAGATTGACATTCCTGGAAAGCCAGCTATTTCTAGATAAATTGATGTAATCTTAATTTTCATACCTTACATTTCAGTAATCCTATGTTTGCTTTAGCAAAACATGAACCAAAAATAGCTATAATTTGGAGTATAGTATGGTCTCTGCAAGGATGACTCTCAATCTGGTGAAATCTTCCATTTTTATGTTTCGCCAGCTAGACTATAAAGCATTTTTAACTTCTGGTTTTTTTTTTTTGGAAAATTAAGATATTGAGGTAATTTTAAGTTAAAAGAATATATGGTTTATTAGACGATACTGAACCATCTCATTAAATTCAAAGAATGTTGAACACCCAGGCTCCTAAAAAGACAGGAAATACGGCAGTCTCAGGGACCTTAGCAATAAGACTCCATTGATAAACCCTGGGAAAGTTGTCTCTTTATCACTGAGTATAGTATGAAGTGCCATTTCCTGGAGGATCCATGGGAGCTCTCTGGGTTTGACCTTTAATTATAATGATCAGCGATATAAGGAAATCATGGGCATCCCCTGAGGGCCAGGATCCAGTATCCAGGCAATACATGTATCATGATTTTGGTCTGTTTCTTTGGTTAAGGGTTGTCAATCTTTTATTTGCCTAAGAATGAATAAGAAGCTTTGTAGAATGTAGTCTGAGGCACTGTGTACAGAGATTGAGTGAGTAGGTTTGAGGCAGAGTCTAAGATTCTACATCTTTAACAAGCACCTTGGTGATTCTAACGAAGGTGATGGCTAAGGGTGTTAGGAGGCTGACATCATGATTTGATATTCCCTTCTTGAATGCCATAAAATATTATATCCTTTAGCGGGAAGTGACTCTTCCTTCCATTTGTAACCTTTCTGGGGGTGCAAAAATTCCTAGAAATCAAATTCAGAAACCCAGAGTAAAGAACTAAAATTTTCTGTGAGATTTCTATTTCTGGAAATGTTATAATCAGTTACTTTAGATACATCCTAGAGAAAAACTAAAAAAGCTGCACAAATAATCATACCCCTATTTGAAGGTATCAGAGAAACTCCTAAGTAATAAGGAATGGGGGGGGGGGGGGGGAGGTGCCAAGGAAGGAAAGCACAGATGCTTAAGCCCAGCATCCAGCACTGCTTTTCTCTCTAAAGCATTAGGCAGCTCAGAGTTGAAGAAGTTGAACAGAGGGAAAGGGGAACAAAAATTGGAATTCAGAACTTAACCTAAAACCATCGGAAAACAACATTGGCTCTTAGCTGGGACCTTAAAGGGCTACATTCTAAGAATAAGGATGAACAGAAATAGAACAACCCTCAAAGATACTGAATCATGATAATATTAAGTTAAGTGAATTGCCAGTGTCCCTAGTTTAGCCGTCTAACAGAAATAAAAGTAAATCCTCTGTGGATAAAGATCCAGAGCCTAAAATTATCTCTTCAAGCAAAAGCAAATAAAAACAAGCAAAAACCAAGAAAGCACAAGATAGAAATTTTCAGCAGATAACTGGAAAATAAAAAAGAACCAGATTGGAACTTCTAGAACTGAGAAATACTGTTACTTAAATACATACTGGATAAATTTAACTTCAGAATAGACATACTGAAGTGAGCACTAGTGAATAAGACAGGTTAGAAGAAATGTCCCAGATTGAAGCACAGAAAGACAAACTGGTATTTTTTTAAATACAGAAGAGATAAAAGGAACATGGGATTTAGAGAAAAGGACTAATATACAGTTAATTGGAGTACTAAAAAGGAAAGAAGGGAGTGGAAGAGAAATATTTGAAGAAATGATAAGAATCTTCCAAATTAATGACGAGATCAAGGCTCAGATATGAAAAGTACTACAAACCCTAGGCAGGATATACACAAGAAAATCACCTCTAGACTCAACATAGATTGTGGAGGAACAACACAAATGAGAAAATCTTAAGAGTAGCCAGAGAATGAAAGGCATATTATATTGGAAGGACCAAAAATAAGACAGATTGATGACTTAAAAAAAAGCCATAGAACCCAGAATGGTGTCTTTAGAGTGCTAAAAGAAAATTACTGAAAATTTATAATCCTGTTTCCTGAAAATATAATCTTCAAAAAATGCAGTGGAATTAAAATCATTTTCAGAATCACACAAAAAGTGCTGAAATATTTTGTCATTAGCATTCATACCACAGGATGCATTAAAGGATATTATTCTTAAGGTCAAAGGAAAAATATCCCATATGGCAGTTAGAGACATAAGAAGGAAGAGCAAAATTAAAAGTAACTATATGGAAGAGAAGCACTTCTGAAAAGGTGTAAGGACCTCTGAAAATTTGCTGCTCCATGAAATGAGAACACTTGAGAAAAAATTATCAAAATCAACTCTTTTTTCAGAACTCTGGAAATTAAAGGGCTTGCAAGAATCTGAGAACTTATTCAAGAAAAATGACTGAATCTTGGTAAGCTTTGTTTCATTATAAATTGCCCTATTTCCTATTCTCTTCCAGTTACTTGAAAACCAGCAAGCAGTTTAGCAACTACTGGAAGTGGGGGTGAGGATTGGGGCAGGGTGCAAGAATGTATTTATAACTCCCCCAAAAGTCTAATCCCCAGGTTGTTGTTACTACTTAATCATCAGCGAGCTCCAAGCAAAAGCCGCATTCACGGAGTTTGTCTTTATTTCAACTGACTCTGAAGTTGCTGCTCAGTGGGAAAACCCTATCCCCAGTGCATTTGTGAAAAACAATCAGCAGCAATTATTTAACATAGCAACTTCCTCTAATGGTAAGACCACTTGGGGCAAAGAGGCTGGCTAAACATTTACAAGGAAAATCTGGGAAATGAAATTTCTATACAGGGTTTCAAAAAGCTACCACATATCCCTAGGCATCTAGAAGGCCACATATATGCAAGATTGTGTGCATGCGCATTAAAGACCTAAGAAGTCCCTAATCTCTTGTATGAGGGAGACAAGAATAGCATGGTGGTCTTGCTAAAATGAGAAGACAGATAACACAGAGGCTGAAGTGGCTGGAATTTGTGGAGTTGAACACTTGAGAGAACCATTTTGAGCCTGTTCGGAGGCTAGAGATGTGAGTCTGGAGTTCTTTCTCTAGCCCTTTCCTTCTAGAGTTTTTGCCTCCCATTAGTGGTATTTTCTTGGCATAAGATTTCTGGGTTTCCCTGTCAGAAAGGCAGTGAGATTTTTCACAAGTGCCCTCACCATCACTAGGTGGTCACATATTGTAGTTAATCCTAAACTAAAAGCCATTAAAATAAGTGCTTATTTTAAACCACTCCACTCCCCTCCCTTGAGGGAATACTCCCAGTTTGAGCCTGTTGTTTTTTGCTATCCTGAGCCTTCATGTTTTTTGTATTATGTCCTAGCTTTAAAGGTGCTTCCTCAGAGGTGAGTCTTCTGATAGGGTCTTACTCTATTATTAGTCCTGAATGTCTCTAATTGTGATCTTGGTTCCTTTGACCAAGATATGTGATAGGGAGTAGCCTGTCGTTCTGATAAATTCAGAGGTACTTTGAATTATGTAATCATGTATACAAATCTATTTCTGTTTGAAGGTACAAAGTTAATTCTCATTTCACTTGGTATTTTCACAGATAAATGCCTCTGTGAATATTTCAGCAGTATTTCCTACTATGTATAACTTCCTTTTAAACAACAAAGATAAATTAGCTTAACAATGATTATTCTATTTGACGGTATATGTGTTGGCAGTGAATGGATACTTTAAAAATGTCTACTTAAAGAAAAGTTGTGTGATCATATTTTAATAAGACAGTTTTCAGATTTCCCACATTATACAATGATATATATTTTTTGAAACCGTTTACTTATGTTCTCAGTCATTATTGAGAGTATGAGTCTTGCCCATAGCCCATGTGTTGAAAGTTCTATGACGCATGTTCCCAGCAGAAATTCTGTGATGCTGCTTTCTCAGGCAGTGAGTAAAGCTGTTTATAGGAAGTTACTACTTCATGAAATTTGTTGGAAAGCCTCCTGAACGATGGTGAGCTGGGAAACGGTACTCTGTTACCAGGGAAGCTGCCCATGGTGAGATGCAATGCAGCACAAATTCCCGAGGGGGAGCACCCCTTGCTGCACCACTGGCTATCCCATACATGGCTGGATGTTATGCACTACAGGAGAAAGCAGAGAAAAACACACTGGAACCAGAAAGAAAAGTCCCTTTTTCCTGCAGTTTTGCTCCAGTACCCTCTACTGACAAAGCTTAACATTGGTGTCATCTGTCAAAAGAAATGTTTAATAAGATGTAGCACCAGCATCACAAGCAGGAAAATGGAGGGTGGATTGGGAGCTGAAAGGCACTACATTGATAACTCACACAAAGTATTTAGGATTACTTTCCTTCTCCTAAGTAAAAGCAAGGGATTTTGTAAGACTTGGAGTGTACCGATGTATCCAACAAAGGAAATCAGTCCTTGGGTAGAATTTTACATAGGATTTCACATAGGTGTTTAAACTGCATCGACAGGAAAATAGTTTATATTTAGTTTTTGGAATCTTCTTTTGAAATATTTAGGTATATCTATTCAACGAAAGTGTTAGAATTGTAGTTTAGCCTGTGAAAGTGCTCAACTGGAAAATAAAAGAGACTCCTTGTCTACAAAGAGCCCATTTCCTAAGGGGGAAAAAAATCTGTGCTTTCTTAAAAATTGAGTTCAGATTATATTTGCACGGTTAACACCAAGGTGAATTTTGTTTAAGGTGAATTATCTAAGACATGGAATTGTATTCCAGCCAGTATGAGAATAAACAGGACATCCAAGAAGGTCGCAGACACAATAATAAAATATAAATGGTAAGGTAGTAGTATATAAAAACTTTTCTACAAGAATTTCTGTTTCAACACCTTATTTTTAATGTCATTTGACTTGAGTAAAATTTTCCTGGCTTTTTTTTTTTTTCCCTAATCAAACAGGAGGAATTTTAAAGGCAAGGTAAACTATAGCATAATGTATTTGGATAGTTTTGTTCTTTTTTAAATCAAAAAGATTTTAAAATGGTCAAAGACTGACAAAAGATGACAAATGTACATATCAGATGTTTATCACCAATGAAAAAATAAAGCATTTTTATAGACTTAAAATTGTCATTAGTGAATTTAGTTTCAGGTAAAACACTCAAAATTTGAAATACCTCTAAAATAATACAGTGCGAATAGAAATAGAAATAGGCCAAATTCTGATTAAAATATAAGAAAAGTAATATCTTGGTCCCAAGTAGTGAGACTTTTAAAAAGATTGTTTTTAGAGAAACTTATTTGAGAACATTGCTTTTTCAGACATTCTGATATCCAAATTGACTTTACGGGCAGAACGATAAATTAAACTTTTAATTTTTTCTTTTTTCTTTCTTTTCTTGAAAAAGCTGTCAGATTCCATTTCTTCAGGAGATATTTTCATCAGTGTGTTGTTCAATTCCACAGGTTAAGCTTCATTGTTATTATGAATTTCATACATATTAGAGAGATTGTCATTCATTGCTTTCTTGTCTTTTTGAAAAGACAATAGTAAACTTGCTAGACTAAAACTGACACCTTTAAAGGCATACAATAAAAATATCCCTACAATAATGGTAAGTAAGCCACTCAAAGTACCAACAACATCATCAACAGGCATATCTTGCCACTCCTTAAAAAGAACAGCTGAACAATTAAAACTGATGTTGTGAAGAACATGTAATCTATTGGTGTCACGATGGAAGTGTTGAATATGTCCAAAGCCCTGTTCAGATAATCTGCATGCTCACACGTATTTTCAGCCTCAGTAGCGGAATCAAGTTCAGGGGGTGTGACAGCACATGCTTTCAGCAAAATTTCTTAATAGTGATTCCAAGGCCTTTCACACAGGAAACTGAAAATGCTCCAATCATAAAGAAGATTGTTATATACACAAGAATGTTTGTCCATGGCCAGGTGCCACCATGAAAATTAATATCAAAGACACAATAACCACAAATGTTGCAAAGACCACAAAACGTGGATCACCTAGTTTGTGAGACATGTCTTTTAAGGTCTCTGTCTCTTCTTTTGGAGCATGGATGACCAAAACAGTAGATACTACAATACTTAACGAACACCCAATTTTTCCATGAAGATAAAGTCTTTCGCTTAGAAAGTATGAAGAATGAATGACACTAATTATCAAAAAAAATAAAAATTTTGGGAATAGTTACTGTGGTGGTTAGGCTATTGTGTCAACTCAGCCAGGTGATTGTGCCCAGCTGTTTGGTCAAGCAAGCACTGGGCTAAATGTAATCCAAGGGTATTTATGGACTTTAGTCACCATTGACTTTACTGCAGTGGTAAATCATAGATATATAGATCAGGGAGATTGCCATTAGCAATGAGTGACACTTTATCCAGTCAGTTGAATGCCTTAAAAGGGAAGTGATTCCAGCATTGAGTGAGAATTTCCCAGCTCCTCTTTGGACAGCAAACATCTCCCAGAACTCATCAAATATCTTCACTGGACTTTCATTGGAGCCCCTGGTTATAGCCTGCCTGTGAAACCTGGACTTGTGCATACCCACGGTCATATGAGAGACTTATAAAATCGCATACTATTGACAGCTACCTCTTGTTGACTCTGTTTCCCCAGAGAACCCTAACAGTTACCAAAATCCATACCTCACTTTGAGCTTAGTTGTCTGAGCTAATCACTCACTAAGACAATGAGAGCTCCCAATGGAGTCTCTAAAGTGAGCAAATGCATAAGTAGCAAAATTGACCCCCTCACAGCTCCCATGGTCCAGCCCACCACAACCATTTTTAAGATACGCACGGCCACCTTGACCCACTCTCATGGACCAATCCCAGACCAATATCAAGGTCAATTTTCTACACCCCTGGATCACTTCGTTTTCTACTGTGATCAATGTAAATCACAGCAGTCTTCAAATCCAGTGAGCAGGCCGGCGGCGGCGGTTGCGCCCCTGGATTCCACCAGGTCACCACGGTGTCACCACGGTGCAGCCGCTCCAGCCACGCCAGCCTGCGTTTGCGCGGCCACTGCTCTCGTCGCCGTCCAGGAGGAGGTGCGAGCGCGGGGACCGCTGCCGTGTGCGCCCCTCCTCCTTGAGGAAGCCCGCACGAGCAGTTCCCGGATTATTACACAGAAATATGACAGAATTCAAAAACTCGAAAAAGAATGTTTTATGCAATTGAGCTTATTTATGTGCTAAGATTTCTAGCGTTTATATATTAACAAACTTTAACTATCAGATTTAATTTGTAAAGGTTTGTTTCCAAAAATCTTTATGATGTTTTCCAATCACGCACAATTTATAATTTAAGCAGAAAGGAACATTTAGCATGAGTAAAACTGAAGTGTTTGAGACTCATATTTCTGTCCTAACAGTACTGCAGAAAGGGTGGATGTCTCTGGTACCACGGAGTAGCATGGACTGTTTACCACATACTGCTTTTTTTTTTTTTAAATGTTTCTGTAATAGAGTTATCTAATTAACTAGTCTAGCTCCACCTCCCTAATTTAGTCTCTGCCCAAACTCTTCATTCTTACCGACATTAAATGCTAGTTCCATTTTGCTTACAAGTAATTTTTTCCTGCCTACATTTTTTTGTGGTTTACTAATTTGGGAAGAATTATAATTAGTGTACTCTCTCTCAGATAACTTTGCAATACTACAAAGTCCATGGTAGAAAAGTTCCATTTTCTGTGTTTTGGGCAATTTTCAGAAACTTTTATTCACATCACAGATGGTTTTATTTTTTTTCTAAGACAATGAACAATTCCTTACATATATGGTAACCTGTTAGCACTCCTATACAAGAGAAAAAGAACTTCCTCCTCCCTTCTTCCCTTCCTTCCTTAAATTATTCAAATTTTTAAAATTTGACTCATCACCAAGATTCAGAAACCTCCAAAAAAAAAAAAAAAAAATAGAAGAGGAAAGTAAGCCTGGTGGAGAAGGCAGTAGCTCATACTGGCAGAACTACCATTGTGTCTTGCTATGTGGCAGGAGTTCAGGATCACCAGCAGCCAACTTCTGGTGAGACAGCATCTCTGATGATACCTTGATTTGGACATTTTCACAGCGTCAGAAATGTAAGCTTTTAACTTAATAAATTCTGATTTTAAAAGCCATCCCATTTCTGGTATAATGCTCTCAGATGCTTTTAGCAAACTAAACATCATATATAATCATTCAGTATAAAATTTGACTAAAAAGAGAGAGAGAATAAAAATTATTTGTTGTGAACTTGTATCTTAAAAACTGTTAAATGCAACAAAATATATCTTTTTTCTTTTTCAGACCAATTAAAAGAATTTATTGGGAAATGGGGAAAAAGCTCTCTTGCTGAGAAATAGAAGAGAGGGATGGAAATACACCCCGAGATATGATGCTGTTTTCTCTAGGCAGGTAGAGTAGGCTTTGACTTGTATGATTACCTTTTAAGCTGTTAGTTATTCCTCCCCTTAATAATGCTAAGGGGAGGGGCCCCAGCTATTATTGGCTACCCCACCAATGGTGAGGGCCAATGGTGAGGCTTGTTTGGAATATCCAGGGTCTCCCTTTAAACCAGAAGAGTCCCAACTAGGATCTCAAGGTCAAGGTCAAGGTTTTGGTGGGGTCTCATGGCCATGTCATCTGTTGGCCATGTTGTGGCTTGTCTTTTCTTTGTTACATGCCCTAACCTGCCTCCACTCCTCCCGTCAGAGTTTATACCCTTATTCTTAAGGGAATGCTGAGGGGCGATGGTCATTCTTCTGTATTTACTTCCTAATGATTAGGGTAGTGGGCCCTGCATGACAGTGTATAAACCTCACTGGCTATTCTATTGAGGTTGAGGGAAGATGGGTCCAGCACCCTGTTTGGAACTGGATGAAATACCTGTATAACTAAAAGGCATTGATTCTGTAAGTAATAAACTTAATTAGAATTTTGAAGATACACAGTCCTATTAAAAGGATAAAGAAGAAGGTGGTAGGTGGGCCCAAAAAGGGGGCCAACCATGACATAGTGGACCATGAATATGAGAAATGCCGGGGGCCTTTAGAAGCTGCATCCTCCCAAAGTTGATGGGAAAAGGCATTCTTCCTTGAGTTTTTTTATGCTGTTGGTTAGCTCCAGGGAGCGATTGTAGTAAACCTGCTGGGCTTGGGTTTAAATTGCCAATCCAGTTCTCACAGCAGTGGTTATCCTTAGAACAGGTAGGGAGAGTTATGAAGAGAGGAACTGCCCTAGATATAAACTCATGAAGACAGTAGAGGCAACAAGACAAGCATATGACAAACAAAACAAAGACAGTACTTGAGAGCCATTCTTTTATCTTATAGGCACATTAACTACTTAGAAAAGGAATTAAGTTTATCAGAACTTTTAACATGCTCGATATCACTCTGCATATGATCTAGAATAGAAAATATATCACCGTAATCATCAGGAGAGATATAGGTACAGTACTTAATATTAATCAATTCACAAGTTCCTCTTTGAGCTGCAATTAATAGATCTAATCTCCAGGTTTGCAGTACCATACATGATATCTCTCTTTGGGAGCAGGCCATAATGCCAAGAGTGTTTAAGTCTACTCATAGTACTCTGGTAATTTCAACAAAATGATTTTAAGCTTCTTTCTCAAGGCACAGACACTAAGAACTCTTTAAGAAAGGAAAGTAGTTCAGAGGAATAGGAAATTAACAATTTAACTTAAAGTTTGATGGAGCACTTGTCTTCACTAGGTTCCAGCCTTGCAAATAACATTTAGTATATGTTTGCCTATATTTGAATAATTCTAATCTATAAAAGTTAGGCATGCAGGCATATGTAAGTGATTAGGGTGTATAATTCCATCATCTGTGTCATCTTGGTGTTTGTATCTACCACTTGTCTTTTCTCTTTCTAGTTGAGATTTTCCTGGTTCTTGTTGTGAAAGGTGATTTGTGATTGTATGCTGGATATTTGGAGTATCATGTTAGGAGACTGGATCTTACATAAATCTTCTACTTTGGAATGCTTCCTTTTATATCACTCCAGCAGGGGTTGGAGAAGTACTTTGTCTTTACTTCTAGGTCAGGATGGAAGTCTGGGATCCTTACAAGGCCTTGTTGACACTATGGGGGTGATGGTGGTAAAGATTGAGATGTACTTTGTTACTTCTAAGTGGGAGTAGGAATTCAGGCACCCCAGTAGGTCTTTGCTGACACCTCCTTGACTGGTGTGCTTCCTTATTGTTTCCCACATGGCCTCCACTGATACCATACTGTGGGGGAGTCAGTAGTAGCTTTCTCATTGTTGGACTACAGTGAAAGTCCTAACTCCACTAGGCTTCCTCTGACACCACCCTGACAAGAAAGGGGAGGAGTGCCTCATTACTGCCCAGCTGGATTAGAAGTCCAGCTTTCCTATGGGATCTATGCTGAAACCCACTGTGGTGGTGGTGGTGGATGGGGGTGGGAAGTGGGTGGGATTCATTACTCTCCTGTGGTGATGAACTTCCCAGCTACCCATTCAGACTTCTCTGACATATCTCAGCAGGAGTAGGGTATGGAAAGGTGCCTCAAACAGTTTTTGACAAAAGTCTAGGCTCCCCACTACATCTTTGCTGACAGGGTTGGGGATAATTTGCAGATTTTTCTATGTTGTCTGTTTTGAGTAGAGTGGTTATTGCCTAGGCTGCCCGTTTCCTTGTCCTCTGGGTAGAATGAGCAAGCTTTTGTTGGGGTTTTTATGTCTGTGCCCATTGGCATTTCCTGGTGGCTGACTTCTTCAGCTCCAAGGCTGGGATAAATGAAGCAAAAAGAAAACACAGGAAACCCACTATCATCTCATTCCTTGGGTCCATGTCCCTTATCAGTCCGGCTTCTCTCCACCGTTCTGAGTCTTCTTCTGTTTGTTTTATCTATAGTGTCCCAGGTATTTAACTGTATTTAGTGGGAGAACTAGAGAAAAAATGTTTCTATTTCATTTTTCTGAACTGGGAATACGATTTTAGTGATTGATAACTAACTAAAGTATATGTTTTAAAAGTGTGAGGTACATGGAGTGGCATAGAAGGAAGTTACTAAGAAAGCCACCATTTAAAAAAGGGCAGGGTGAGAGGGGAGAGATGGGGATTGATTTAACGAAACATGATGAAACAGTACTTTGGCTGTTGTAACAAGTATGTTCCCAGAGAAATATTTCCCAACATTGTCCACAAATACGCAGACTTACCCTAGGATAGTGGGATGTCAGTGCTTGTATCTTTGGGGAATAATTGGCTGAAGCACTATTAGTGGCTTCTTGAACATTTGTCCACGATTCTTGGTTAATTCCTGGGCAGATCTGGTACTAGGTGACTGTGTGCTTGCTTGTCTTTTTTTCTTCTTCTTTTTTCTCTACCATTTAGAAACTTGACCTGTCTCATTATGTTTTCAGGTAAAAGCAATGAAAAGCTTGGACATTGCCTAAATTCCATGTAAGACAGAAATTCATGGTTTTACCCAAACTGTTAGCTCTGAGGTTTTATTTTAATTCTTAGCTCTTAACCACAAAATCTTCCCAACCCATGCAAATCAAGTTGTTTTTGGAAGAAAGAAGTTCTAAGAATCCTAAAAGTCCCCTATCCTTCAGTTCTCCAATGTTCCGGTATTGAAGTCACAATTCCCATATTTATTACATAAGAATCATATCTGATTATCATTTCCCACTCTCTCAGCTTAGCCAGCTTGGGTAAGATTTTGTACAATATGGATTGATATATAAAAACAAGATAGAATCATGATATAAAAAAAAACAGTAAAAATTATTTTAGGAAACTTAACACCCAACTTATCACCTGGAAACAGTGTTGGAAATTACTCTGCATATTTAATCAGGAAATTATACTTTCTCCAAACATCTGTCAAGTATACAGCTTGAATATATGCTACTTTGCTCCAGTACAAGGAGTAAGGCAGACCCTGAAAAATTTTGAGGCAGTCACCAATTTCCTTAGATATCTGAGTCTTATACCACAAAATCTTGTGAGTGCTTTCTGCAGGGGGTGGTGAGATAAGGAAACATGTCCCAAGACAAAGAACTGGACTTAAGAGGTCACTGATACTAATTACTTTCTAGAAGCAATGCCAGGGATATTTCCAGGGATATAATGTTTCCAGGGACATAACTCCATGAGGACATTTGTAAAGAATTAAAAACTTTGCAAAAAAAACCAAAAAACTTTGCAATGGTCTTTTTAGCTCTGCCATGTCAGTATGGGTTATGCTTGAAAGGAGAGTTACCTTTCTTAGGTATTTCATCTTGGAAGAAAGTAGAGATTATTGGTCTTTCATAACATTCCAGCACCTAGAAAAGTGAGTGGCACATGGTAGGTAGTCAATAATATTCATGTATTGGCCAAATTCCTATTATAAAAATAATAATCATTTTTCAAACACCACAATCCCCAAAATTTTGGGTAGGAAGGAGCAATTATTCCATGAAGATGTTTGAGATGGAAGAGGTAAGCTAAGACCATTGCAAAGTTCTCAAGCCGATTACTGAAACCCTAAGAGATAAAGTGTTTCTCAGGTGTGTGGTCCATTTGACAGAGGACTGCAAATGTCATAGGGTAATATTTTGAAATTATTAACAGAGATTTTCCCACTTGTACTTTCTTTGTACTATCTACCCTTCTCACAATTAATCACCTACAGATAACTTATTTCCTATAAGAACAAAGTGTTCAACAAGTGAATAAATAACAGGAGTGCTTAGAAAAGGAACACTGCAATCTCCTGAATGTACTCAGGGGATCATTCAGATGCCCCAGATACATTTGGGGAACTCAGTTCAAGGGATGCCTCTACAACCTTGCCCAAGTATACCCATAGAGGCATTAATACTACAGAATAGAAACCACTGTTTAACATGTCTCATCCAATGAGTCTATATATTACTAAGGATATGTTAGCCTGCAGTAACAAATAGACTCAATCTAGTAGTGGCTGGACAAATTAAATATTTATTTCTTGATCAATGACAGTTCTGGTTATATTCCAGATGGTAGGCTCTCCACTGCATTATTCAGGAAGCAAAGCCCATGCTAGGTTATGTCTCTACAATCTTTAAGGCTCCATTTGCCCATGTTACAACAGAAGAAGAGATAACATAGAAGAGAATGTGTGGGAGGTTTGGGGACGAGGCCCAAAATTGGCACATATTATTTCTGCTTATATCTCATTGCCTAAAACTCAATCACATAGTCATAGTCATATCTTCCCAGCAAAGGAGGACAGAAATTAGTCCAGGAAAAAACAAAATGGATTTAGGTGGACTACCGTCTTTGTTCAACTTATAACATACACACTACCTTCACCCGCTGGCATGGTACCTGAGAAGTACAAGTATTTCCTGAAACTAAGAAGAGTAACAAAGTGATGAGAAACCATAAATAGCTGCTCAACCTCTATGTCTCTATGGCTTGTGTGATGTGGGGCTGGAGAATGATGCTATATACCCTAGATGGACATGGGAGTTAATATAGAGAGCATACCTGATGGAGATTTTTGGGTGGGGGGACTTAGCAGTGACTTGTTTAGACAGAAACTCATGGACCAAAATGAATCATGGACTTCTAAACTGATCTCAGGAATTGCCACTGTATATATTATAAAGGAAGGGTCAGATGCCCAGATCCTCCTACCTGCCACAACACTTGAAACCCAGTGCTTAGGCAAAAGTCTTACATGGATAGATATAAAATGTCTGCAATCTGACTGCTTGGAAACTTGTAATAGAAAATCAACTGAGTAATAGAAAAA
The DNA here is from genome assembly GCF_030445035.2 of Dasypus novemcinctus. Classification (NCBI taxonomy): domain Eukaryota; kingdom Metazoa; phylum Chordata; class Mammalia; order Cingulata; family Dasypodidae; genus Dasypus; species Dasypus novemcinctus. The sequence goes on from NC_080676.1 coordinate 132,628,995, forward strand.
TAAAACTGCACTGTGTGCCCACCTGGATTTGTATATGAAAACTATGCAAATCTGTTTAATTATTTAAATCATTTTGCAAAAGTAATTAAGAAACTCTTAAACCTTCTTTGAATTCACTACTAGTCTTCCAAATGTCTTCACTGTTTTTTGTTTGTTTGGCTTCATTTTTATTTTTTTTTAGAATTTATTCTTGTCTTTAATCAATGAATTTCAGGTTTTACAAATACTCCTAGAAAAATTCAGGTAACTAAGGTTTCGGGGGAGAACAGTTCTTGTACATGAAGAACTCTATTACATACCCCATTTTCCAGCAAATAACTCTATTATTAACAAACACTGTCACAGAAACAAAATGTTAGTTTTTTTTTTAAGTCATAAACCACTGCATTTATATTTTTAAAAATCCATGAATAAACATGCATTTCTCCTTTATTAGGAGGATTAAAATAGATGTTTAAACATTAAGGTTAAGCAGGATCTCCTATATGCAGAAAACCCCAAAAGCATACTTGACCATGCTCCCATCTCAAAACAAAAAAAAATGTTCTTGATGATTGAAACAATAGATCTTCACTTTCTTTATTCTCTTTGAGGAAGCTTGATTGGTTTAATTTTCTTTTTTAAAAAAGTAAGGGAAAATGCAGACTACTGTATTTAGGTGGTTCTATTTTGTAATTGCTACCCTCAGCACAAATGATAATGCCCTTGCTAGACTGATGTATTTCAGAAATCATTCAAGGAAGAAATGAATAGTGGATGAAGGAAGGTGGGTTACTTTAATTGCAGATTGCATTCTTGCCCTCTTAAGCTTAGTGCTAAACATTGAAATTTAGGGGGAAGTGTCCTTTATCCACTGTTGCTTTTTTTTAAAGATTTATTTTATTTATTTGTCCTCCTCTCCTAGTTGTTTGCACTTCTTGTCTGTTCTCTGTGTCTATTCATTGCATGCTCCCTGTGTCTGCTCACCTTCTTTTTTTAGGAGGCACTGGGAACTGAACCCAGGACCTCCCATGGGGAGGGAGTCACCCAATCACTTGAGCCACATCTGCTCCCTGCTTGTTGTGTCTCTCTTTGTGTCTCCTTGTTGTGTCTTCTTGTTATGTAATCTCATTGCATCATCTTGTTCCAGCAGCTCACTGTGCCAATTCCTCACATCAGCTCACTGTCTTGCTCATCTTTTTTAGGAGGCACCAGGAACCAAACCCAGGATCTCCCAACTGGTGGGCGGGTGCCCAACTGCTTGAGCCACAACTACTTCCCTTTTTTTTTTTAACAGACCATGTAATAAAGCTCAGATCCAGCCTGTGAATGCAATTTTGGAAACAGCTCTGGGTCACTACTCTAAACTACTACTTATATAGACAGCAGGATGTTAGTCTGACATACTCCAGTGTTTCCATGTTGTGGATGACTTACTATAATTTCAATTTGGAGGATCACTATGTACACATAATCACTTACTATTATTCCTTTACACAGTAATTTTACAGCCATGAGTCTCTTCTGAATGAAATACTGTATATATACTTACATTGGTGTCAATAATAGCTCATGTAAAGAAGGAATGGCATTGACTGCATGAAAACTATTTCAAAGTTAGAGACAACTACAGCTTTCCTTTGTGTCTTCAAGTCAGAAGAGTAAAATGTCAAAGCAGATGAGGCTGTAGGCAGCATGAACCGCAAACTATGTAAACCTTGTGGTTTAAATCCACTTTATAGGTTACTTTCAGGAAATAGGAATTTCTAACAAGTACTGTTAAAAGTATATTTTAGGTGCAACTTAAGCTAAGTATGTTTCACTCCAACTAAAATGTTTGAAATGTTTGTACCCTAGTACCTGCTAACCTTGGCTTCCACTAAATGGTTAATATTCTTTTTGAAGGTATGAAATACATTTATTTTTAGATGGAAAGACAAGCTTTGAAGGGGCGATGGTAGGCGACACAAAAACAAGCATTTTTTAGATCAACATCGTACACTTGATAATACACTCACATTTATATGCAAATTTCATGTTTATAAACAAAAGGTAAAGAACCTCAAAAATCTAAGCATCTGCATAATCAACTATGTTCAATAGTTAATGTTTTCCAGTTGCCCGTTTTCTAAATCCAAAAGAAAACTGTTAATCCCATCTCATGCATGGACTTCACTTTTAGAAGTCAGAGATTGTGTAGTTCTGCCTGCGCCTGGATTTCCATGGAACTGAACTGAGATCCATAGTGTTTAGGCCAAATTGGCTGGAAGGAAGTCGTCCATTGCTGTTTGAGTTTCATTGCTGGTGAAAACTCCCTAGGGTTTCAAAACCAGAATTCATGGTCTGTGTTTCTGTACTGATCAACTGAATTTTTCTAAAGCAGGTAGGTTTTTAGCTGTGGAAATCCCTTCTGTTTGCATTTCTGTGTCAGACAAATCAGTATCATGGAAAAGCTGGAGTGTTTCAGAATACTGCCCCAAGGCAGATGAAGGTTCCTGTCAAAAAAGAAGTGTGTCTGTCTGGGTCTGTACAGCAAATCCTTCAAGTCCTAAGAAGTTAGCATTTCTTAGGATGGTAGGACTGTAAGACTGAGCAGAGGAGTCTACAAGTAAAAAGTCAATTTGGGTTTCCATGTCCAGGGATTCCAAGACTGATTCAGTGTTCATATTGCCAAGTTCACTCTGATCTGTTTGAGTTTTGATATTGGAGGTTGACAGAACTTTTCAATATCAAAATCTATTCTGGGAGTCTGAGTTGGGCCACGTGGGAGCTGAGTGTCGGATCAAGTGTTCATGTCAGACGAAAGACAGATTATGCAATGTCTGACCCAGCAGGTTACTTGACAAGATATTTTCTAATCACTGAATAAATCTACGATTTGGGTCTGATTATCTGTCATGTTTTGTGAAGGAAGCATACTTTCTGTTCACTGAAGTTTATAATTGGTGCAGATTTCTCAATATTTTGATTTAATATCTTTGGGTCGTTTTGAGGTAACAAACCATGAGTTACAGTCTTTGTTACCAAACTATTGCTTATAATATTGTCTGTAGAAACCCTGTATGATGAATGGAAATTCTCAAAAATATTTCCACAAATCACTAGTTGGTCCATGTGTGAAAGTTTGCACTTCACTAGTTTGAGTTTCTCTGGAGATCCTATCTGATTGGAAACAAGCATCTAAAAAGGCATCAGGCTGAGCAGCTATCGATGAAGTTACTTTAAAATTGGGCAACAATGTTTAAGTGTGAACTCTAATCAGAAGCCAAACTTGAGAACCAAATGTCAAGTCAGTTTGGGAACAAGATGACACAGAGGCTTCTGGGGCAGCCCCCTGTGCAGAAGGCATAAAGCTCTGTGAGTCATAAGACAGTTCTGTCTGCACATTGAAGAAACGATGCTCTTCTGACATGTGTTCCCTAGATGTTGTCAAGCAGTAGGTGGACTTTCACCCAAGTTCACCTGAGCACCTGTACTAATTGGCTCAACAACAATGGGATTCACAATCATGAGAGAGATAGGCTCACCTGAAGAGAACAGCCTCTGAATCTAGGCCAAGGATCAGGGTTCCTATGGACAAGGGAAGTAAGTGGGTGTTGCCTGTGGTTGAGCCCTGATGATCTACACCAATGACCATAGGCTGAGCCAAGGAGTCCTCCATAGGCACAAAGACAGGCATAGGAGAAAACTGTGTGACAGGCAGTTTAAGCAAATCCACGTTGGGCCTTGGCAAAAGCCACTTCTGAGGATGTCGTAGTGCTCTGGAAGTATTTTCAAGTCCTATTCAATACCATATGAATTGCTGCACTTACTACATTTATGCTTCTTTTCAGCATGCATTTCAGAAGGTGTCTTTTCCCAGCTGGGGGACACTTGGGCCTCTGCTCTCACAAACTGCTTTCTGCTGATGCCTCTAGCTATGTTTGGTAAGTCATTAGAATGCCTACTGGGTTCATACCATCTGTGTTTCATCCTTAGGGAATTATATGGAAAATAACTAAAATACCTGCAGGTGGTGGCTCTTGACCAGGTGCATGTTGAAGGTGGGGCTTTTGGACAGCTGTTTCCTCAGGAAAGGTCATTACAGATTTATCTGGCAAAGACTCAGCTGAATTTAGTGTCCCCATTGCCATCATTATCAACCTATATGTCCACATTCCAAATTTCAGGATCCCATGCCATTCTAATCGATGTCCTCACTTTAACAGCAGACACTCTGCAAGGCTGGGAATTTAGTTTACCTTGTAATTCAGCCACATGCACAATGTGATTCAGGGTCTTGTTTTCAAAACTTCAAGTCTGAAGCTACACAAAATAAGAATGTTTTTCAGGGCACACACAAATTTTTACTTGCTTCATGTGGTGCTTAAGTTGCAGATTAGAAGCCTTCAGATCATCCCTTTTTTTCATAACTATATCTAGCATATTTAGGAGTAACCAGCCAACATAAACTCTGTTAAGATGTCAAAAACATTCTCACCCAGAGCTTTGCCTCTTATAAATATTTGAGTAGCCATATTCAGTGGTGATATTTCATGTTTCTCTATTGCCAATTCATACCATAGACTATCAGTACCATCTTGATTATTAAAAATAAAAGCATTAGTGTATTTGATATAATCAGAGTAAGGAAACAATTCCCCAAACCTCAGAACCATTTCAGAAATCTCATCCTTAAGATTCTGTTTCTCCAGAACCACTCCCAGTACCAAAACTTTCTCAGTCAGTGTTCTCTAGGGAAACAAAACTGACAGGAGAGATCTGTAAATATTATGAGATTTTATAAAAATCAACCTCAATCTCACATGACTATGGGGGCATCCACATGACTATGGGGCATCCATATGAGACAAATTCCATAGGGTAGGCTGCAATCAAGGAATTTCAATGGTAGTTTTCAATAATTCCCCAGGAGAAACTAGCTAACTAAAGTGGAGATGAAAATTCTCTCTCTGCTGAAATCATCACTTCTCCTTTTAAAGGAGTTTGGATTGATTCTCAGCTGATTTGATGAGACATATCTCATTGTTCAAGTTCTAGTTACATCAATTATGCAAGAAAAAGAAAAGGCACCCAAATTGGAAAGGAAGAGATAAAACTTACCATTTTTGCAGATGACATGATCCTATATATGAGAAATCCTGAAAAATATACAACAAGCTCTTAGAGCTAATAAATGAATCCAGCAAAGTGGTGGGGTACAAGATCAACACCCAAAAATCAGTCACGTTTCTATGCACTAATATTGAACAATCTGGAGATGAAATTTTTAAAAAATTGATTTACAATAGCAACTGAAAGAATCAAATATCTAGAAATAAACCTAACCAAGGATGTAAAAGACTTGTACACAGAAAACTACAAAAAGTTTTCTTGCTAAAAAAAATCAAAGAAGACCTAACTAAAGGAAGGAATTTGGTATTCATGGATTGGAAGACTAAATATTGTTAAGATATCAGTTCTACCAGATGAACTGGAGACTAGGTATTGGTTGCAACTCTGCTGATATTCAGGGCTCAGCTGGCATATGAACAGCCGGAAGACTTAAATCTCAGGGCCATATATTTAGTGGGTATGTTGCAGCAAACCCAGAAGACCTGAGCAGCAGAGAAACCCACACAGCACTTGGAGATGTGGAGGAACAATTTTATTATGTACAGGTCCAGAGGAGAATCAGTCTCTGAATTCTGAGCCCCGTCTTACAGTTTTCACAGGTTTATATAGGGTCTTATGTAGAATTAGCATGTTTATCATTCATTGGTTAAGATGCTGCTGGGCTGGCAGGCAAATTTTCTACTGTAATGTGCAAGCAGGATTACAGAAGTGGAAAGCAAGATTGGTCAGTTAGATAGTTTCTTACAAAGTCATGTTCTTGCAAGGGAGTTACAGAAGCAAAAGGCAAGAGTGGTCTGTTAGACAGTCTTCTGCAGGATCATGCTCTCCTATTTCTCAACAGGTATAATGCTAGTTATAGGTTCAAATAGAAGGGGAAGATGAATCATGTGTAGGAAAATTATAAATGAATCTAACTCTGATACAGTGGGGAGATAGGTTATCATTTATTTCAAGGTAAGGCCCAGAGATGGGGTGCCTATTCTGGAACCCTCAGGAGCACCCTTGTTTGAGGCACTGTTTACTGTGGCTGTCAGTGAGACCCTCTTGAGACATGCATAAGCAAAACCTCTGGTAAAACCTCCCAACTCACTTTGAAATCTTTTAAACAAAAAAAACCCCAAAAACCTCACTTGTATTTAATATTGCCTCCTTTCCAAGGTCTTTTTCCCAGTGCATTGCTAGTTGGCACTTGGTAACAATCCCTCATTAATGCAATCCCTATCAAACTTCCAACAGCCTTGCTTACAGAAATAGAAAAACAAATGATTAAACTTATCTGGAAATGTAATGGTCCATGAATAGCCAATGCCTTCTTGAAAGAGAATGTGAAAGTTAGGTTAATGTGTCAAATTGGCTGGGTGATGGTGTCCCATTGTTTGGTTAAGCTAAGAGGGGCCTGATTGTTACTGTGAAAACTTTTCATGGACTTAAATCATCAGAAAGTTGATTGCATCTATGACTGATTACATCTACAATCAACCGAGGAGATTGCCTTTGGCAATGAAATGTGTCTCATCCAATCAGTTGAAGATCAATCTAATCTTTAAAAGGAGAATCTGTCATTACTTTTTATACATTTGCATTTTAGCATCTGTAAGAGCTAAGAAGTGGAGTTACATAACAAAATATAATTCAATTGTATTGGCATTTAAATTACTCATATGGTTACATTTATCAGAGATCTTCATTTTTTTATGTTGCTTTGATCCACTTTCTATTGTCCTTTCTTCAATCTGAAGAACTCCCTTTAACATTGCTTGTAAGGCAGGTCAAGTGTTAATAAACTCTGTCAGCTTTTGTTTATCTGGGAATGTCTTAATCTCTTCCTCATTTTTGAAAGAAAATCTCACCAGATGTAAAATTCCTGGTAAACAATTGTTTATTTATTTATTTATTTTTTATCATTGCCTTCTTGTCTCCATGGTTTCTGATGAGAAATAAGTTCTTAATCTTATTGGGATTCCTTGTATATAACTTGTTGCTTTTCTAGAGTAGCTTTCAGATCTCTCTCCTTGTCATTGGCATTGGATAGTTTGATTACTATGTGTCTGGGCATGGTCTCTTCGAATTTATCATGTTTGGGGTTCTTTGTGTTTTTCATTAAATTTGGGAAGTTTTCTGCCATTATTTCCTTGAGTATTCCTTCTGCCCCCTTCTCTCTTTCATCTTCTTCTGGGACTCCCATCATGCTTACATAAGTACGCTTGATTGTGTCCCACATGTATCTTAGGTTCTGATCAAATATTTTATTCCTTTTTTTTTTTCTGCTCTTCATCCTGAATCATTTCAGTTGTCTTGACTTTGAGATACTGATTCTTTCTTCTGCCACCTCTCTGCTCTTGAAACCATCCAGGGGATTTTTTATTTCAGTTATTGAGTTCTTCAACTGTGGTATTTCTCTGGAGAGATTCCTATATTGTTCATTCATTTTTTCCCTCACATCCTTTAGGTCTTTCTCCCTATTTTCCTTTACATAAGCACATTGTGAATCATTTTTTTAAATGTCTCTGGCCAGTGGGTCCAAAATATGGTCTTCTTCATTTATGACCTCTGGATTTTTATCTTGTTCCTTTGGATGGGCCATCATTTTCTCATTCTTTGTCTTCTTACCTTTTGTTGCACATTGTACATTCTATTATTTAAAGTATTAACTCTGGGATTGAGTCCCTGAGCTTTCTGTTCTTTAACTTTGTATCACCTAATGATATGACAGATATTTTCTTGAATGCCAGGAGCTAATCAAAATAAACAAATCAAGGCAAAAAGCACTTACACTACCTTTGCAAACTGTGTCATTTTTGGCTAGTGATCACCTTTAGAGCTTAGTCCTGTCAAGACCAGCCTCAGGCAAATGGCTCTCTCTCTGATCTAAGTGAAACTGGAGCCATGGAACGGGGTTCTTTACCGGGACTAGTCGTTACTAGAGGATTTAGGAATTCCACATTTACAGTGAACAGGAGTTTCAGTAAATACCCCCTCTATTCCCTTTGAAATAGACCTCCTCCCACTCCAGGTGCTCTTTCCAGTGACAATGTAGATAGTCCTTTGCCCCAGGTAGTTTCAACTTTATTGTTTCTCACACTGTTCCAGATTTCTGCAAATGGCTTTTCTGCTCTCAAAACAATCTTTGGGAAGGTAAGCCCCAGGCACAGTACCAAGATCAGTCTCTCAGATTCTCAGATAGATTGGCACTAACATTCATAGACCCCAGTATGCATGCAAGGACCACTCTGTCCCTCTGCAACAGGACCTTGGAGCCACAATGGGCGTGCAAGCTGGCTCCGCCCTGTATGTTGAGGAGTGGGGAGGGGCCAGCAAGCCAGGGTTGTTTCTTTGGCTTCTGAATCTGCATTTTCTTGATTCACCATTTTCTGGTTAATGCAGCCCTTTAAGTGTTTTCTGTGGTCTTAAGGAAAGTTGCACTTTTTAAAAGATTCCTTTGCCACCTTTGTCTTTGCTCAAAGGGGGTTGGAACATGGACTATCCTCAGAGCTACACCCCCTTCTCCATCCCGCAGTGATCTGAAGGATTTTGGAGAATTAGTTCTTCATGTCCCAACTTGGCAGCAACAAGTTATGCTAGGTGCCAGAGCTCCATGCCACTGGCCATGAAGCTGGGGGAAGAAGGACAGTAGCTGCCGCAGGGAGGGTGAAACTCACTGGTATTTATTGAAATTTACCATCCTCTTCCGTTTGCTCTTCCTTGGATGCTGCACAGTGTTCCATTACACTCCAGAGTTTCAAAGTAGTTTATTTAGGCAGTTCCTGTCAGTTGTTTTGGTGGATGGACTGATTCCTGAAGCTTCCTACTCTGCCATCTTCCCACAATTCTCTGTATTCATTTACGAAGGATGATTTTGCTGGATGGGTTTCCAGGTTGATGTTGGTTTTTTTCCCCTTCTTTCTTTTGAGAATGAGAAATCAGTGGTCATTCCTACCTTTTCCCTGTTCAGCTCTATACAATATGGGAGGGGCTACAGAAGGATGTGAGTTTCAGGAAATGGGAATCATTGGAGGTCTTCTTGGAGGCTGGCTATGATGGTTTCTACCTTTCTATACCTAAAGATCTACAGCCTTAACAAAGCAAAATATGATGATCCTCTTTAATGGCTACCAAATATTTTATCCATGACAATAATAGCTCAAAGTTCAGAATCTCATCATCTAAACTGTGTCAAAGTGTCATGAATCCCTTCAGATAAGATTCCTTGAGAAAAGTTCCAAAAATTTGTGATCTAAAGGGAAATTATCTGACTCCCTCACACTCAAATACTGTAACAGAACAGGTGTAAGATCACCATTATAGACTCTTCTATTAAAAAAGGAAAGAAATGGGAGGCATGCAGGAGTTTCTGGCTCAGAAATTCGGAAATCCTGCATGGCAGTAGATGGTAGTTACTTGATTAAGACTCTAGGCCAAGGAAAAATATTCCATAGGTCTTGGATCCTCCATCTGGGTTTTGCCTTCATAGTCATTTTTCCTACTCAATGAAATGTAGCCTGTGTTTGCAACAGAGAATTTTCTCTGTCTACTTTCTATTTTCAGAAGGCTGGGGTCCAAAAGTCTCATTTATACTGTTTCTGTCCTTTTCAGTCCATGTAAGCAGTGTTTCTACTAATAAAATTATTGTTAAAACTTTCTGCATGTCCTATGATCCTATGAGACTTACTGGATCTTACTCCATTAAATAAAAAGCTACATCTGCAAATCTTTCTGAATTAAGCCCTTCTCTGAGGACTTCTGCTGAAACTTCAGAGGGGTTGTATACTTACGCTTCTTAAAAGCCCCATTGTCTGATGGAATGGTTCTCTAAGGCACAACTTTAGATATTCTGATCTAATTTTTTCAGTTACGCTTTTGGCTCCATCTTTAGACTGTATTTTACTGCGGCAAAATTTTAGTATCATTTGTTCTTTGAATATTTATACCCAACAATTTCTGGCTTCTTTTTGTTTAACATGTTTTTCTCTAAATTATCTCTCTCCTTTCACATTTTAATTTGAGCAGTAAGAAGAAACCAGGTAATAAGTGAGAACTCCAAGGTTACCAAAGGATAACTGCCACTCAAAGCCTTAAAAAAAAAAGCTAAATTTATTTCTTAATTAAGTAAGGGAGCCATAATGTTGTAGAATGGTCTTAATGAGTAAAGCTAACTTCTGAGCTTATATAGAGTTTTTTAAGCATTCTTTTGGGGGTTTATATTGATTACAGAGGCAGGAAGGAGTTGACGTTAGCCTTAGAAATTTGTTTTGTGCTGGATACAGAATCGTGTTTACTAAATTATGTTTTCAATCTGTAATTAGACAGATTTAAAACCAAGTCTGGTATATATTTTATCATAACTATAAAACTGTCATAGATCAATGGGACAAATTTACAACCAGGCCTAGTAGTTATTTGTTGCCATAGATTTTATTTTCAAACTATATAATCTCTAAAGCATTTTCAAACTCAAAACTTCAGTGATTCTAACTCCCTTCATATTTTAAGAAATTTTATCATTTTACCTTTCTATTTTTCCATTTTTATTCCTATATTTCTTTTTCTATTTTTCTATTTTTACTACCTCACCCTTTCTTTTCAAACTTAACATCCTTTCTCTCATGCCTACATTTCTTAAGTTAAAAACCTCTTTAAAATCACAATAATCTCCTTTTTTCTTTTTTTATTAGAAAAGTTGTAGGTTTACAGAAGAGTCATGCATAAAATTCATAAAACAGAGTGCCCATATCCCACCCTATTAACAACACCTTGCTTTGGTGTGGTATATTTGTTACAATTTATTAAAGAACAATTTCATAATGGCACAGTTAACTGTAATTGTACCATTAACTATAGTCCATCGTTAACAACAGGGTTCACTGTGTGGTATAGTCCAATGTTTTTATTAAACTTTTGTTCTAATACCATATATAGAATCTAAAATTTCCCCTTTTAGCCACATTCATGTATATAATTCAGTGCTTTTAATTACATACAGTGTTGTGCTAGCATAACTGTCCTCCATTACCAGAACTTTACAATTAACGCAAATAGAGACTCTGTGCAACTCAAGCATTAGCTCCCCGCTCCTTAGCCCCAGCCCAGTCCCTGGTAATCTATACTCCAGATTCTGACTCTTTTCTTATTCATATTGTTTAAAATCAGTGAGATCATGCAAATACTTGTCTATTTATGTCTGGCTTATTTCACTCAACAAAATGTCTTCAAGATTCACACATGTTGGAGAATGCATGAGAGCTTTATTTGACTTTATAGCTGAAAATTTTCCATTGTATTTATATACTATATTTTACTTATTCATTCATTGATTGATGGACACTTGGGTTGCCTCCATCTTTTAACAATTGTGAATAATGTCACTATAACATCCATTTTCAAATACTGATTTGAGTCCCTGCTTTCAGTTCTTTTAAGTATATAACTAGAAGAGGGATTGCTGGATCATATGGTAATTCTATGCTTAGTTTTCTGAGGAACTGCCAAGTTGTCTACTACACTGGCTGTACCATTTTGTATCACCTCCCCCAGCAATGAATGAGTGTTCCCATTTCTCAACATCTTATCTATCTCATGTATTTCATCTAAGGAAATATCTTTTCATGCAGATAGGTACTACTAAATACTGATGTCAATCTGCAAACATGTTATTTTAATCAAGTATATTCATTGCTTCAAATACATTTATAAAATTCTGTTAGGTTCTTCTCTTGATATTTGCCTTTTAGCATGTCATAATATTGCAGGTTAATCAATTCCAGTTGAAGGTTAAATGGAAGCTTCTCAACTGCATAGTTAAATGGAGATAGAAATATGGAAATTTCCTTTGCACTTACACTGAGGTCTGTAAAATGCTCCTGGAGCTCTAGATCTAGCCTAGAAAATACATGTTGCAATTTGGGAATGAAGGTCTCACTTCTTGATCTAACTGTTGATGGAATAGGAAATATAGAAAAGAGTTTGATATTATTTATAATTCAAAGTTTGATATAATCAAAATGATGATACTATAATATAATTGTTGTATATAAGCACTGTAAGTTTAGGTTGAATTCATTAAAAAACACATCAAGTCTGCAGTGAAAGCTAATTTCCAAAGCATTCAGGGTTTGACAAGAGTGACTGAGAACTGTTCTCGTTCAGCAAATTTCCAATTTCATTTCTGAGCTCAAAAAATCACAATAAGTCTTTACCACTGCTGTCATTGAACTGCTCTGTAGTAAGGCAAGTCATGATGTTCAGTTTCTACTTCTGACCAAAATTCACAGAACTGGTGATGGTTATGGGGGTGAATGAGCTTCACAATTGAAACTCTTGGTTCAACAACATGATAGATTCAATTATTTTCTGAAAATCATATGCTATATAATAATGCAATGAATGACCAGAGACTTTAAACACCTTAGGTTCACACAAGTTTTGTAAATTTTTCTATCTCCACTCATATTTTACCACCATTAGTGGTGAACATTTTTAGTAGATTCTACTTCAGTTTGTACAGAATTAATGTTTTCTCAAATCCTTTAAAAATATTATCATCTGTAGTTGTTCCACACAGAGTAGTCATAGAGATTAATTATTCAGTAACTACAAATTCCTTGAGTGGAAAATAGCAACTGCACATTGTCGACAACATCTGTGGATTCATCAAGAGGTAAGGAAAAGAACTCAAAATCTCTTACCTTGTCTTTCTTAAATTGAGTATTGACATTATTCCAAATGTCCTCAACTCTTTTAGCAATTATTCTTGTCAAAAAGGTTAATAATCTTCTTAATGTAAAAACGCTTAATGGAAAGACCATTCTTAGCGCCTAGATTTACAAAAACAGATGGCAGGCCGTACTTTGCTGATCCCTGGACAAGTACATTGACCCAAAGAAGTTCCTTTTGTCTACAACGTAGACAATTCGTAAGCTTGCAATCAAGGAAGACAATGGCTTCAATCCATGTATCCAAAACTTTGGAAATCATCATATCTCTTTTAGGAAAGAAGTATTTTCACAATCACTGGGTGTTGACTTGCATTTTTTCTCATAATGCATCTTTATGAATATGAATCAAATGAGGCATATAATTATCTTACAGCTTTTTAATAGTTATAAAATCCAAAATTTATTTGGAAATTAAATGGAAATAAAATGGCAATGATATCTTACAAAATCTAATTTAATATAACTGATAATTTTGTTTTTTGAAACCAAAATGCTACTTGTTTTGAGAGTATAATTCCAGCTCCTATAGAATATTAAAAATTAACACGTCTTTATTTCCGTGTACTCCATGATAAATCAATTCTCCCAAGGTCTTTTTCTTTGTTGTTAACTGTGTTAATATTGGCTTCTCTTTTCTTGGCGTGTACAATTGAGGTAATATTACTAGAACTTACAAACAAATAAATGCATGCATGAAGATCACTGTTTTTGGTGCTTGTGCAATTAATTAATTATTTTGAATTATTATCAATATGAGAATAAACCAAGTAATTAATAAAAAATTTAAAAGTTATTCTAGAGAATTCACAAACCCTCTGTTGTTGAAAGAGGGTAGATTGTGCTAATGTCAATAGCAGAAGAATCAAGGACATGATTTCAAAAGGTAGTTAATCCATATGCAGTGGTCAGTCCTTCCTTGTACTTGAGATTATTTAAATTTTTATGATTTTGAAATACAATAAATGCTTGGTGAATCATCTGTTGACCTTCTTTGGACGGCACGGCATATTGTGAAAATGGCTTTCACGAATTGGAAAAAATAAATATTTAAGAAATCATATCACTTCATAACTTTCTTTTTTCAGCTTTTTTGTTATAAAATGTCTTTGGGCTAAATGAATTTGAATTCTTGCCCTATCATTTACTGAGAAAAATTGCTTGTCTGTGTCTCTGTTTCCTCATTTATAAAATAAAAATAATGAAGCCTGACATACAATTATTGTAAGGACTAAATGAGAAAGCATTTTTAAGTTCGTGTAACATATCACATGCCAAAAATACTAGTTTCATTCCTTCCTTGACATATGTGGATAAGTAATAGAAGAGAAGATTTAGCTCATTTTGATTTGAAATATTCCTTAAAAGAAGTTGCTCTGACTTGCTGCCACAGAGCCATGAGCAGGTGAATTTTAAAGTTTGATGTATTTTTCTAAAAATTACTTTGAAGTTTTTAGTAATTCAGTTGCATAGTAAAGAAATATCTCCAGATATAAGCCATGTTTTTGATATTTCACATTAAAATACTCTATTCAAACACTTTCTTAGGTACTATTTTGCTCAGTCAATTGAGGAAGATTGTGTGAACAGACCGCTGAACACTTTTCTTCCTTTCACGTAGAGTTAACATTGATTGGGTATAAATGTTTCAGAGTAATATGGATGATGTAATAAAAGGTAAGCTAGTAATCATCTGAACATGGCATAAATTCAATTAGAATTGTGCATTATATTACAAGACATAATTAGGCAAAATTGGGTTATGATTTCAGTTTATGTAATTACTGCCATAAAAATACAATATTTGAGGTAAGTACTGAGATAGTTTTTTTCTGGATTATTCTTATCCAATTCTCTGTTATAGTCTTTGCTTCCCATAAATGGCTTTCTGTTCTCATTTTAAAAATTGCAATACACACTTTGATGTCCAATTTCTTTTGCTTCAAAAGAGAAAATATGTCTGTAAGGAAAAGATCATAGCAATATCAGTATTTAGACAGTGTGGGCAAGACTAAGAAGTACTTCCTTTCAACTCCTCTTTGACTTCGAGTCACTTAAATGCTTCCTGAAAATAATTTTAGTCAATGTATCTGTATGATGTGAATACCAACCAAATTAAATTTGTTAAAGCAATTAATTAACTATTTTGAGATTATTATTAATATGAGAATAAAACAGTTGTGTAAATAAAATGAGATGATATTTTGATTATATTAATACTAATTTTAAGAAAGAATGGAAAATAAGTATATGATATTTTGTAGACTTTGATCAAGGAAAAAAAAGGGTAGAAAGTTGAAAGTGTGTTGTATTTCTAAGCCTTGGATATTGTACTTACAGCCCACTAGCTTTAAGCACAGCCTGTTGTTATTACCAGCACATAAAAGTAAAGGTGCTGAAAACTGTCATTTGTCTAAAGAATCCTTGAGTTTTAAAAATGACAAACTGACTAATAGATAACTAATGGAAGTTTTAGGGTTAAAAATGATTGTAATGTTTTTTGAATGGCATCTTTTAAATCTCTTAAAAATTCTTGTGTTATTTATTTAAGTTTTCAACACATTACTCCAAACCTTAAATGCCCATGCCACAGCACAGCATGAAATATGTTTTGTGTTTGTCTTTCCTGAAATTCCAATCATATCAGGGTAAATATTTTCTCCTCTTCTAAAATCATTTGACAGAATTCAATCCTCTGGATTCAGATTCACTTAAATATATTATTGCAAACTTGTTTTTAAAGGTTATTTGATATCAAGAACTAACGTCCTTTAAAAACTTTTTTGTTTGGATTTTGGTAATCTGATTTCCTTTTGAGCAAAATCTTAAAACTCCTTTGACCAAAAGGCACTTGCCTTAAGACTAAAAGACATTATTTGATTCCTATTCAAACTTAACGTAAGTGAATTATGAGCTCAGTCGTTATTCTATTTGGTAATTATAACACAAATTATTTTAGCATTTATTTAAGGTTTAAAGTACTTTTGAAAATTCTTTTTTTTTAAACTATGCATATTCACTTTTTTGATACTGATTATGTCCATTTTGTGATAAAGAAATAAAGAATGACTTGTTTGTGGTCACACAGTTCTTTTTGATCAGAAGAAACAGTGTCCAGGTCTTTGGATTCTCAACTCCACTCTTTCCACAAGACTTCACCACCAAGTCCGACCTTAACTCATTTTTGCGGCATGGTTTCCTTTTCATGTCCCAGGGTAAGCAAGGGTGATGCAGCTGTCTGTGTTTGTGCAGCTGAGGGAAGTGAAGAAAAGGGGTCACCAGGGTCGAGATGCCAGCGGAACTCTCACGGAGCTGCTGTTCAGCTCTTTCAGTCCAGGCGCCTTGAAAACACACTTGAAAGTAACTCCTTCCATTCCTCATATTCAAGGGTGGAAAAATCCTGTGAAGGTTAATCAACATAAAAGGAGCCTCAGTTCCACGTGAGAGGTTTGCAAGGTTGAAAACAGAAAAAAGTGTGCCTTAATGTGTCTTTCACAGGTGTTCAGGAGGTGGTGACAGATAATGAATGTGATCACAGGCAATTAATAACTATCTCTGCAGATGAGAGAAAATAAATAATGGATTAATGGGTGATTAGTGGTTTCCCCATTTTCTGCTGTCTGAACTATTGATAAGAATAGTTTTTTCATAAATATAGTGGGAGGGTATATAAAAATTCCTCCATAACCACTTGTACTCCTAAACTGCATAGTTAGGGAAGGGTTTATATAAAACTAATGAAGGTCTTAGAACTTGTCAGCTCTAGACAGACTTGACCTATTTAGAGCAAACTCTATAGAAACATGCTAGAGAAATGTGTGTGCTCTGAAACTAAAACTAAGACAAAATATAAACGGAGAATTTGAAGTAAAAAAAAAAGTCATTCCAATCAAACATTGAGTCACTTCCCATAACTTTGTTGGATGTTAGAAGATGTTTGGGTACTAGTTTAGAAAGCACCATTTTTAGAGACATTCTAAAGTTCTAAGAGATTTCTTTTCCATAACAAAACCAGTAAAATGTGTTTGTTCACTAGAATACCTGCTGCTAATATTGGACTATACCAGATAATTGTGGTAATTAGCTACATAAAGCTTTCTTTACATAATATCAAATATCAATATCTAAAGACTCATGTGCAATATCATGTACATTTGCTCCTACAACTCTGAACTTGTGCCTTTCTTGGATAAGGTTTTAGCTAAAAGCATTCTTTTCCAAGAATAATAGCATATGCATAGCACTTTGCATATGTTATGAATAATAATATATGCATAGCACTTTGCAATTCAGTTTTTTCCTATGTAATATTTTATTTATTATACTTTCAGAATCTAAATGCCATAAAGAATACACATTTTCTGAAATTCACTACATAATCCACATACCATACAATTTACCCATTTAAAGTATACAATTAAACAGTGTTTAGTAAGTTCACAGAATTGTGCAACCTTCACCACGATTAATTTTAAAACATTTTTATCAAAAATTATCCAAAATCTTGTACTCACTAGCAGCCTCTCCCCAATCTCTACCCTTCTGACCCCTCTAGCCCTAGGCAATGATTAACATATTTTTGGTCTTTATAGATTTGCCTAAAGTGAATATTTCAAGAATGGAAATATACAATATTTATGGGGTCTTTGAGACTGGCTTCTTTCACTTAGCATAATGTTTTTTAAGCTTATCTATGTTGTACCATTTATCAGTACTTCATTCTTTTTTATTGCCAAATAGCATCCCATGGTATAGAAATTTTTTGTTTACCCATTCATCCATTGATGGGCATTTGAGTTGTTTCAGTTTTTTGGCTAGTATAAATAATGCTACTATGAACAATGATGTACAAGTATCTATGTTTTTATTTCTCTTGGTTATATACCTAAGAGTAGAATTGCTGGATCATAAAGTAGTTTCAAATTTTTAAGGAACTGTTTAGATTCTGATAGTACAATAAATAAAATATTACATAGGAACAAACTGTTTTCCAAAATGGATGTACCATTTGACAGGAATGTATGAAGGTTCCAAATTCTCAACAGCCTCAGCAACACTTGTTTTCAGTTTTTAGTTGTTTTTTTTTAATAATAGCCATTATGGTTTTGATTTGCATTTTCCTAATGGCTAATTGTGTTGAGCATCTTTTCATGTGCTTATTGACCATTTGCACATCTTCTGGGGAAATGGTCATTCAATCCATTGGCCATTTTTAAATTGGCTTATTTATTTATTTTTTTACTATTGAATTGTAACCATTATTTAATACAAGTTATCAGGCATATGATACACAAATATTTTCTCTCAGTCTGTGGGTTGTGTTTTCAGTTCCTTGATAACATAGTTTGTAGCACAAAAATTTTGAATTTTGATGAAGCCAAATTTATCTATTTTTGTTGTTGTTGCTTGTGCTTGTGGTGTGATGTCTAAGAACACTGCCTAATAAGAGGTCATGAACACTTACTCTTATGTTCAAGAGTTTCATAGTTTCAGCTCTTACATTTAGGTCTATAATCCATTTGAGGTTAATTTTTATGTGTGGTGTAAAGAAGGAGCCCAACTTCATTCTTTTACATGTGGGTCCCTTGGTATCCCAGCACCATTTGTTGAAATGATTATTCATTCCCCACTGAACTCTCTTGGCACCCTGTTAAAAATCAGTTGATCAGGATGGTGAACAACCAGCAATAACTGGCAGAAAACATCTTTCTCAAAACTTCAGAAAGCAATGAAAGGACTTGGTATGAGTGCTGGATTAAGAAAAAGGCCAGTTAAAAAGAGCAGAATCTTATGATGCCCTGGCTGGCCTCCCCCCCCCCCCCCCCCGCCCAACAGCTTAGTACAGAACTGGCCCATGCTCTCACTGGGGATTCCTGGTCCTGGTTCAGAGGGAACAGAGTATCCTTTGTGCACATACTAGAAGCATGTATATTTTGCACAATCTGTCAGTAGTAGCTGGAGGACTGAACCAGGACATTCACTGAATGCTTGCCATCACAGATCTTGCCCTGTTTATAGAGGCAGTTCACAGAGCAATCCTAAAATTTTTGTTGGAGAGCAGTGAAGTGTCTGCCTAGGGCAAGGGATTGCTGGCTATAGGACACAGTGCAGTGCCTGGAACCATGAGAAAACTGTTTCCTAGGGAAGAGGGTACTTTTGCATCCATGTAAAGAGGGAAATTTTAGGGCCATGTGGACATGGGCAAGAAAAGACTACCTGGGCTGTAAGCATCAGGAAAGCCTCTTTGCTTTATTTAGCCTGGAGCCCTTTTCTAAACTCATTGTATGACTAAACTCTGAAGGAGAGCACTGACTCAGGTCAATCTGTAAAGACAAGGAAAGGTGTTTTTCCTTCCTTCCTTCCTTCCTTCCTTCCTCCCTCCCTCCCTCCCTCCCTCCCTCCCTTGCGGCATTCAAGGAGAGTTCTGTCACAACACTAGCTGGATACAACCTTCAGTAACAGACACTGTGGGATCTAAATTCTAGTGATAACATTAAAATATCAAGATATTCAAGTTTCAATAAAAGCTTACAAAATATACAAAGATACAAGAAGTGATGACCCAGGCAAAGGCAAAAATTAAAGCCTTAGAAACCATCAATGAGGAGAACCAGACTAGGGACAAACCAGAAATACCAGACAAAGAGTATTAAAAATAGTCCTAAATATGTTCAAAGAACTGAAGGAAACATGGACCAAGAACTAAAGGAAATCAGGAAAGTGATAGATGAACACAAAGAGAATATCAACCGAGAGGAAGAAATTATGAAAAGGAACTAAACAGAGCTGAAGACCACAGTAACAAATTTAAAAATTCTCTAGAGAGGTTCAACAGCATAATATGGGCTATGTGTGGGGGCTGTGTGTTTCTTCATGAATAACCTATGCTATGTGTGTAAATTTGCTAAAACTAAAGATTTCAGCATAAGCCATGTGTGCATGCAAACAATAAGAACTGCAGCCCCACCTTTTGTAACCATGCCAACCACTCCAGTCTGCCTAGTTCCCAGAAAGCCAATTAAGTGATATAGGTTCTATAGGCATTGGATATTCAGCGAGGATGCAGACTAAATATGTTAATTCAAGTTTACCTGGAATGTGGGAGATGTGTGTTAATTCAAGCTTAGCTGGTACTCAAACAAAGCACCATTTGACTCCCCACTACTACATCCTCTGTATAAAAGGAACCCAAAAATCCTACTCAGGGCTCGGGTTTTGAACAGGAGTCCCCGAGCCCAGCCAGTCATAATAAATCTTTTTCCTTTTCAAAAATGTTCCTGAGTCCTGGCCTTCAATACATGATTAATGAATCTTTCTACTTCCACAACAAGTAGATTGGGTCTGGCAGAAGAAGGAATAAGTGAATTGAAAAGAATCTTTCTGAGGATCAGTGTATTGTTCAGACAAGGAGGTGCTGATGCAAAGATGCAGAAATCTGTTGGTTTTTATAAAGAATATTTATTTGGAATAAAAACTTACAGTTACAAGGCCTTAAAGAGTCCAACTCAAGGTATCATAAGGATATTTTCTCATTCAGTTTGTTGCCCGTGTTGATGCAAGATGGTGGGTGATACCTGAGAGGGTTCAGCCTTCTTCTTTCTCCTTAAGCCTTAGTGGCCCAGCTTCTTCCAATCTCAGCTGTAGGGTGGCATAAGTTCTATGCCATCTCTCTTCCTGGGGTTCATTTCTTTCTGGGTTCAGCTTCACTGGTCTCTTCACAAAGTAAGCTGTAAACTCTCAGGCAGATAGATGGCACATCTGTCTCCCCAGGACCTCTGCTGTGTCTATGGAGCTGTCTCTTTACCTCTGTGTATCTTCTCTTTGTATCTACTTCCATGTTTTTGATAAGCATATGTTTATATAGCCAACTAAGGGCATTGGGACTCTACTCCACATGCCCTAATGATGTGGTTAAATGAAAGCCCTAATCATAATTTAATAAAGTAAAAGTGAAACCTCTAAATTTAATACAGTCTAAGGTGTATCATGCCCAGAGGAACAGACAAGTTTACAAACACAATCAATATCTCTTTTTGGAATTTATAAATGATATCAAACTGCAATCAGAAAGAAGAGAGAATGAAGATAAGCGATGAGAGCCTAGGGAAACTGTGGGATACCATCAAGTGTACCAATATATGCATTGTGGGAATCGCAGAAGGAGAAGAAAGTGAGAAAGAACAAGGAGAATATTCAAAGAAATAATGGCTGAAAACTTCACAAATATAGTGATGAAAGACATGAATATACACATCCAGGGTGCTCAACAAACTCTAAACAGGATAAACCCAAATAGGCCTACACTGTAACATATTATAATCAAACTGTTCAATACCAAAGATAAAGTGAGCATTCTGAAAGCCACAAGAGAGAAACAACATTTCACTTACAAGGGAGCCTCAATCAGAGTAAGTGCTGATTTCTAATCAGAAAGTACAAAAACAAGAAAGTAGTGAGATGACATATTTAAAGTGCTGAAAGCAAAAACTGCCAACCAAGACTACTACATCTGGAAAAACTGTTTTTCAAAAATGAGGGAGAGTAAAACATTCCTAGTTATAAAAGATGAGGAAGTTCATCACCACTAGACCAGTTCAACACAAGATGCTAAAGAGAGTTCTGCAGATTGAAAGGAAAGGACACTAGACAACAGATTGAAGCACACGAAGAAACAAAGATCTCCAGGAGTATTGTGTATTTTGGTTTGTAGCTCCACTTTTTACTTCTTACAGGATGTAAAAAGCAAATGTGTACAATGTTTTGGTAAATCAGTGCTTTGGAGCTCATAATGTATAAACGTGCTATTTGAGACAAGAACTATAAAAAGGTTGGAGACAGGTGTGTAAAGGAATATCTTTTGTGTATACAATTGAAGTTAATTTGGTATCTAAGCAAATGAGTGTGTTACAAATTTAAGATGTTAAAATTGAGCCCCACTGTAACTAAAAAAAACAATATTGGAGAATATGCAAGCTCATAGAAATGGAAATTAAAGTACTGATTGCCAGGGGCAGAAAGGGGTAGGGTGAATGAGGAGTTAATGCAATTTGGGTGTAGGGTTTCTGATTGGGGAGATAGGTAAGTTTTAGTAATGGAAGTTGGTTAGGGTACTGCAACAGTGTAAATATGAGTAATTTCATTGAATGGTGTGCTTGGGAGTAGTTGAGATGGGAAAGTTCATGTTGTCTATATCTTTCCAAAATTAGAAAAAAAAATAGACAACTAAATAGACAATGACAATTTAATATAATATGTGATCCTCAACAGGAACTGATAATGAAGTAGAAAAGGCCCCCAAGTACATTTTTGGGAATATGAAAAAACTGAATATTGACTGTAAGGTTCATATCAAAGTTAAACTTCTTGAACTTGATAACTTCACCTAAGGTGATTACTTAAGTGATCATCCTTGTTCTTAGGAAATAGCTGTGTGTTTAAGGAGCATGAAGTATATAACCTATAATCAAATGTTCATAAAATGTATTTAAAAATATACAGACAAATATTGTAATTAGTAATGGAAGAAATTGTAGCATTGATATGGAGAAAGTGGCCTCAATGGTAGCTGTTGAGGGTAGGATGAGAGAAGAAGAGATATGATGTGGGGGCATTTTTCAGGACTTGGAGTTGTCCTGGGTGGTAGAGTGGGGACAGATAATGGACATTGTATGTTCTGCCATGGCCCAATGGGTGGACTGGGGGAGAGTGTATACTACAATAAATAAACCATTATCCATATGGTGCAGCACTGCTCCAAAATGTATTCATCAAATGCAATGAATGTCCCACAATGATGAAAGAAGTGTTGATGTGGGAGGAGTGGGGTGAGGGGAGTGGGGGGTATATGGGGACCTCTTATATTTTTTAAATGTAATATTTTAAAAAATTAAAGAGAAAAAAAGAAGCATACAGACAGATGGATCAATAGATGAATTGTTAAATTAATGGAATAACAGGGCAAATGTGGCAAAATGGTAAAATTGGTGGATTTGGGTATCTGGGGTAACAGAGGCATGGTGGAGTCCTCTCCATGGAGTTTGTATTATTTTTATAACTGTCCTGTCAGTTTGAAAGTCTTTCAAAATAAAAAGTTAATAAAATCAATTGATTATAAATATAAAGGTTTATTTCTGGACTCCAATTTTGTTCCATTGATTCATATGTCTATTCTCAGCCAGTATGCACTGCTTTAATTATCATTGCCTTGCAGTAAGTTTTTTTTTAAGATTTATTTTATTTATTTATCCCCCCCCCCCGCCTCTCCCCCACTCCATTTGTACTTGCTGGATCTGTCATCTTCCTTGTTTCTTTTTCTTTCTTTCTTTCTTTCTTTAAAATATTTATTTATTTATTTATTTATCCCCAGTCCCTCCATTGTCTGCACTCTGTGTCTAATCGCTGTGTGTTCTTCTGGTCTGCTTGTATTCTCATTAGGTGGCTCTGGGAACTGATCCTGGGAGCTTCTGGTGTGGGAGAGAGATGATCATTCTCTTGCACCACCTCAGCTCCCTGGTCTCCTGCATCTCTTATTATCTCTCCTCTGTGTCTCTTTTTGTTGTGTCATCCTGCTGCACCAGCTCTCTGCATGGGCCAGCATTCCTGTGCAGGGCAGCTCTCCTGCATGGAGCAGCTCTCCTGTGCAGGGCTGCACTCCTGTGTGGGGCAGCACTTTGTGTGGGCCAGCTTGCCCTTACCAGGAGGCCCTGGGTATTGAATCCTGGACCTCCTATGTGGTCGATGGAAGTCCAACTGCTTGAGCCACATCCATTTCCCATTCTTTGTTTCTTTAGAAGGCACTAGGAACTGAACCCAGGACCTCCAATGTGAGTGGTGCCTAATTGCTGAGCTACCTCTGTCCCCTGCTTTGTTGCATCTCTCATTATGTTTTTTCTTCTTGTCCCTTTTGTTGCATCATCTTGTTGTGTTAGTTTGCTGCCTTGCTCATCTTCTTTAGGAGACACTGGGAACCTCCACTCCCTGCTTTGTTGTGTCTCTAATTATGTTTTTTTCTTCTATCTCTTGTTGTGTCAGCTTGCCATGCCTGCCCATTGTGCTAGCTCACTGTCTTCTTTAGGAGGCACTAGGAACCGAACCAGGGACCTCCCATGTAGTAGGTGGGAACTCAATTGCTTGAGCCACATCCACTTCCCTGTAGTAAGTTTTTAAATGGTGAAGTGTGATTCTTCTAAATTTGTGCTCCTTTTTTAAGATTTTTTTTTTAAGGAGGTACTGGGGATTGAACCTAAGACCTTGTGCATGGGAAGCAGGTGCTCAACCAACAAGCTACTTCCATTCCCCAATGAGAGAGTTGGTTTCTTCATTTGTTTGTTTATTTTTAGGAGGTTCCAGGGATTTAACCCAGGACATGGGAGGCAGGCACTCAACAACTTGAGCTGCATCTGCTCCCTCAAGATTGTTTATGATATTCTGGTTCCTTGCATTTCCTTGAATTCCTTGACAATACCAAATGTTATTGTAGATGTGGAAAAACTGGAACAGTCATATATTAGTGATAAGAATATAAAATTATAAAGCCATTTTAGAAAATAGTTTTGGCAATTTTAAAAATGTCCCACTTACATTTACCGTAAGACCTGGAAATTCTACTCCTAAGTATCTAAGAAAATGTGAGAACATAAGTCCCCACAAAGACATTGCTCATAATACCCCTAAACTGGAAACAACCTAAATGTCCATCAACTGTTGAATGGTTAAACAAAGTGTGGTATATCCATACAATGGGAGACAATTTGACAATACAAAGGAATGAGGGGCTGACATATATAATAACCTATGTGAACCTCAAAAACATTATGCTACATGAAAGAAACCAGGCACATAATACTACATACTGTATCATTCCATTTATATGAAATCCCACAAAAGGCAAAACTATAGAGACAAAGCAGATCAGTGTTTGCTTGGGGTTGAGGTGGGAACATGGATTGATTGCAAACTGGCATGAGATAATATTCTAAAATTGGATTGTGCTAATGTTTGCACATCTGTAGAAATTTCCTAAAATAAATAAAGTACTAAAGAAAGAAAAAAATAAAAGAACAATAGTTTATGGTTTATAGGAATTTGAGGCATGATCATTCTTTGGAATTCAGTTGGAAATGATTACTGCTGCGTTTTTGTTTCCCTACAGACCTTCTTTCTTTATTTTCTGCTGTGTTACTGTAGCAGCATAAATTTGGGGGAAATTTTTTAAATGGGCAATTTCCCTCCACTACATGAAAATGAATTTCGTAACTTCTAAGTTGATTTCAGTAAGGTGATCTTTCTTTTGGATTTCCCTCTATCTGTTCAATCTTCCAACCTTTGCTAGTACATGGGGAGAATGTCTATGGATATAGCTTCTTTAGCTGTTTTTTGCTTATGGATGCTGCATTCTCCTTTGGTATCCTTAGTAAAAAGAGGGCTGGGGACTGGGAGCACCTTAGTGGTTTGAGCTCCTGCTTCCAGTATATGAGGTCCCAGGTTCAATCCCTGCTACCTCCTAAGAAAAAAAAAAAAGAGGGCTGGTTCCTTTGTATTGCTTCTTTTTTACCGCTCCCTTAACTCTGTGTTTTAGTAATCTTCCTTTTTTTAAAGATTTATTTATTTATTCAACTTTCCATTGTCTTCTCTCTGTGTCCATTTACTGTGCATTCTTCTGTATCTGCTTGTCTTCTCTTTAGGCAGCACTGGGAACTGATCCTAGGACGTTTCGGAGTGGGAGAGAGGTGCTCAATCTCTTGCACCACCTCAGCTCCCTGGTCTGCTGAGTTTCTTATTGTCTCTCCTTTGTGTGTTTTTTTTTGGTGTGTCATCTTGCTGCGCCAACTCTCCACTTGGGCCAGCTTGCCACATAGGCCAGCACTCCTGTGTAGGCCAGCACTCCACTTGGACCAGCTCACTGCATGAGCCAGCTCTCTGTTCAGGCCAGCTCGCTGCATGACTCAGCTTGCCTTCATGAGGAGGCCCCAGGAATCGAACCCTGGACCTTGCGTATGGTAGACAGGAGCTCAATCACTGAAGCCACAGCTGCTACCCAGTAATCTTTCCTACTTCAAGTCATCCTCCACCTGTTCTTGCTTGATTGACTCTTTCTTATTCATCAGTTCCTGTATTAATCAGGGTTCCCCAGAGTATATAGACATAGATATATAGATATATAGCTATAGATGAAAATGTAAATATTATGAGATTTATTATAGGAGTTGACTCTTACAACCATGGGGATTGGCAAGTCTGAATTCCATAGGAAAGGCTGCAAGTTGGAAACTCCAATGAAAGTTTTGATGAATTCCCCAGAAAAAGCTAGCAGGCTGGAGTAGAGATAGAAATTTTTCTTTCTGACTGTTGCAATCAGCAGTTCTCCCTTTAGGGCCTTCAACTGATTGAATGAGATTTCTCTCATTGCTGAAGGCTATCTCCTTTGTTGATTATAGATGTAATCAGTCATCGATGCAATCAACTGACTAATGATTTAAGTCCACAAAATGTCCTCACAGCAGCAATTAGGTTAGTGCTTGCTTGACCAAATGATTGGATGCCATTACCTGGCCAAGTTGACCCCTGATCCTAATCATTATAGTCCCCTTACCACAGGTTACTTTAAGGTTTTAGTAATGTTCAACACATCTCTATTCTAGCCCTTTTAGTAAACATATTCTGCTATCCTCCCCCTCACCATTTTTTTTCAATGATGAAAGCATGGTTTGAGTAGATAACGTGATCTCTGTATCCAGATAAGATATAAAAAGCCAGTTTTCACAGATAAGTGTCATACTTTGCATTGTTGTTATAACCTCTCCAAAATGGAATTGCGGTGTACATATTATTATATCATGCTTTAAAAAAACTTTCATTAAATTCAAGTATCTCAAGACCTTCTTTGTCTGTGGGTACAAATGTGGGTATGGTAACTTCTCCAATTTTTTTGACTTTGCTCTCATCTTTGTTAAAGAATTTTAGGTTTTGCTCAAATTGAAGCAGACTTATGCTTGAGAATATACTAGTGGTGACTCCATTTGTTCTTACGGTGTTCTTTTGTGTATTGCCAGATGCTGACTGTTCTAGAACACTACCTTGCCCATCAGGCGCTCCATTGCTTCACTGTGCATAACCATTGATGTAATGGAACCCTTACAGGGCAATTTATGCAGGAAATTCAAAGGCACAGTGTAATGTCTGTCTTTACCTCTTTTTGTGTTATGGTCTGTTAGAGGGGTGCTAAAGGAATATTGCTATACTGCTGTATTGCAATAAAGAAATAATAAAACAATCCTGAGTGAACATTTTGG
Organism: Dasypus novemcinctus; assembly: GCF_030445035.2. Classification (NCBI taxonomy): domain Eukaryota; kingdom Metazoa; phylum Chordata; class Mammalia; order Cingulata; family Dasypodidae; genus Dasypus; species Dasypus novemcinctus. The sequence continues at coordinate 132,656,089 of NC_080676.1, forward strand.
ATAGAATGCAGCCATTTAAACTGATGCTTAAGATATTTACATAAAAATTTTTAAATTTAATGTTAAGTGAACAAACCATGTGTATCATCAGGCTTTATGAAGATGCAGGTACCTGCTAACCAGAAGATGTTCTAGGCTTGGACTCAATCTATCAGAAGAGAGTGAACAGACAACTCTCTGTGGTGGGAAGAATCTCTACATGAGAAGAAGCTGAGACAAGAGGATTTGCTCTAATCCAATGCTTCCCACAAAAATATCTGCCCCTTTGTCTAATGCTGTGGCCTAGGTGTCTCTGAGGATGCTGTTTTGTTCTTGATCTTTCTCAATCTCCTTTTCCTTGGGAATGGTATAAGGAGAGCAAGGAAAACCTTGAACTTCCCTTAGAGTGTGCCTTGGTTAATTCAGATATTACACCTCACCTGAAGAAGACCCAAGTTGTGATTTGAAGTTCAGGTTAAATACCATTTTGTTCTCAAGTGTTTTCCACAGATATCTGCTAAACCCTCTAAATAGTTACTCACATTTCTTCTTCCAGAGTGGAGTCTGATAATAATAATTTTGAGTAGCTATTAAAAAATGTCTCTCAGCTTTTTCCCCAGTGATTGGAAAACAGTAGGTCTGTGTGTGTGTTAAGCATTCCAGTAGATACTGATCATCTGGCAAGTTTTGAAAATATTTGTCTCACAATTCTTATGACCTTCCCTTTGTTTCTAGACTTCAGTTCACGTTCCTAGCTGTACCTCAGGACCACCTGGACCTCTTTTTCAGACACTCTAGTTTAATTGGTCTGGGGTGGTGCCTGGATATCAGATCTTTCAAAAACTCCTTTGATATTTCTAATGTTCAGTGTTGACAGCCACAACCTTAGGTGAAGTAAATATCAGATGTTTTAACAGTAATAGCGATTGTACTACTGTGAATTCTCTTTGGAGCATCCAGTAAAGATTTTCAGAGAAGGTTTATACTGCCAAGATTACCTTTTGAATTGAAATTTGCAAGGACACTTTGAAGGGCTTTTAAAAAAATGTTTTTTCACGGATTTTATAAATAAATTGCTGTTTCCCTCATCTCTCATGCTTAAATGTATTGAATTTTGAATGATTTTTATTTACCTGCTTTGCTTTAAAATGTACAGGAAAATTGGCATGTTCATATACTGTGCTTTTATGTGTGAAACTATGTGATTAGGTCCATTTTAAAATCTGTGGAAGAAAACATGTCTGATATAGCTGTTATTTAGGTTGCAGCAGCAGGCATTACTTAAAACATGCAAACCCACAATGAGGTGATTTGAGGACTGATTTTTTTCCACTTGCTGTTGTTGGGATCAAGTCAAAATTTGTCAGTTGTTGAATGAACCCTATGGATGTATTTGCTCTGGCATTGCTAGCTAAACTAAGCCCACCACTTTGGGCAAGGAGCTCACTACTTTTATTCTTTCTGGTTGACAGTTTTATTTGTAGTCCCTACTTAAAATGGAGAAATTGAGCTTAGCTCTTAAAACTTCGGCTTTGGCAAAACTACTTTGGATAACATACAGAAGGCTTAAGAAGGAGAGGATGAAATGTTATCCTTAATAAACCTTTCCTTTGTAAATTTGGCAAACTGTAACTTACTAAATGATGGGCAAGCTCAAGCATGGTGTTTTATGTCAGCATGACCTAGAATCTCTGTACCAGTAAACACACTAACTCCTTGTCATTGACAGGGTCAATACTTTTCAGGCAAATAACCCAGAAGAACCTCCTTAAACTTTTGAAATTGTATAAATATTAATTCATGGCCTTGGATAATATGAAAAGACAGTGTTGTATTCCTGGTGATTGATAGCTGTTTGCAAACTTTTTTTTTTTCTAGATACAACTACATTAATGAATCAGCAATTAGAATAACTTTAAAGAGAACATCTTGCATAAGAATGAGAGAGAAAAAGTTTTCTCTGATTTTACTCCTCTTCCACCCTGCATTCCAGGCATATGAACACCAAGGTCAAATGTTAAAAATAATACAAAATAGAGACAAGGGAAAAAAATGTCAGTCATGGACTGAAATGTTTATCAGAAAGGCGACTGGCAGACAATCGAAATGACACTAGAATAGTAATACATATTGCATCATTCAAGTATTATTTTTAAGTCTTTATTGAAATATAAAGGGAGAGTGTATTAGTCAGTGTTCTCTAGGGAAACAGAATCAACAAGAGATATCTGTCAAGAGTATGTGATTACATAAGAGTCTCTCATGCAGCCTTGGGGATGCATAAGTCCAGGTTCTGCAGGCAGGCAGTGAAAGTCCAATGAAGGTTCTTGACAAATTCTGGGAGATGTTGGCTGTCCAAAGATAAGCTGGGAAATTCTCTCTCAATGCTGGAATCACTTCCCCTTTTAAGGCATTCAACTGATTGGGTTAAGCATCACTCATTGCTGATGGCAATCTCCCTGATTGATTTAATTATAACCAGCTATCTATGATTTACCACTGCAGTAAAGTCAAAAGTCAGTAAAGTCCATAAATATCCTTGTATTACAGTTAGCCCAGTGCTTCCTTGATCAAACAACTGGGCACAATTACCTGGCCGAGTTGACACAATCACCTAACCATCACAGAGAGTATTATATTTATATTTATAAATGAGATTAAAAAACTGCCCTGTTCTTTTTAAGGAATTTGAAAGCTGCTTGCTTTTGGTAGCATCCAGTATATGGAAGGTTGACGTTCATTTCACCAAAGCCTATCTACCAGAGCTCCATAGCAGTCCTAGAAGACCATTGGGTATACCACATACTTGACAACTGTGACATCCCTAATCTTAGCAAGACACCCTGTGGAGGAGATAGTCCTTACTTTTCATTGACACATCCATATTTCACCCTAGAAATAACTTTTGAAAGTATGTGGTTTGGATAAGATTTATTCAACACTCTACAAATATTTATTAAGGGTTAACTATGTACCAAGCACCATACTAGATACTGGGATAACTCAGTGAACCAAATTCATCTTTTTGTGATTATAGTTTACCAGATGAGGAGAAAGATCATTTAAACAAATAAATGAATAATATAATGTGTTAGAAGTTAATAAGTTTTACAGAGTATCCAGACAGAGGGAAAAACTATTCTTTTTAAAAACATTTTTTTATCAAACATATTCACATACATATAATTCATCTAAAGTGTGTATTCAATGGCTTTTAGTATAATCACAGAGTTATGCATTTATCACAGCAATCAATGTTAGGGCACTTTCACTACTCTAAAAGGAAAGAAAAAAACCTACCCCTTAGCAGTCACCTTTCAATACCTCTATCCATCCCCTGCCATATATACCAGCTAATCTAATTCCATCTCTACAAATTTATTTTTATTTATAATTTATATAAATAGTGTCAAATGATATGCAGTACTTTGTGTCTGACGTCTTTCATTTAGCATAATTCTCTCCCTCTTTTTTTTCACAATTGATGAAAAAATAATACATTACTATTCCCTACACCCATAGTTTGCTTTAGGTATATTGTTGCCTAAATACCACACTGCTATTATTAACATCTTTTAAAAAAATATATTGACGTATATATCACCCATACATAAACATACATAATCAATAAGTGCATAGTAATAGTTAGGAACTTACAAAACAAACATACATAACATCACATTACTGTGATTAAAGAGCATCTTCAAAATATTACTGCTAACCAAAGGATCTTACATTTGGTGTACTTGCCTCAACCCACCCTATTATTATTATTATTGCTACTATTATTATTTTTATATCATTTACACATGAACATAACATAAACAATAAGTGTATAGTAAAAGTTGTGAACTTACAAAGCAAACGTGCATAACATCATACAGGGGTCCCATATATCACCCACTACCAATACCTCACAATTCTTGAGACATATGTTACAAGTTATGAAATAATATTATCAAAATCTTGCTACTAACTATAGTCCTTATCTTACATTTGGTGTATTTTTCCTCCAACCCTCCTTATTATTACTTCTTAAATACATAATTATGACAGAAGTTGTAAATTTGCAAAACAATCATGCACATGTGCAAAATTCCCATACAACACCCCTCTATCAACACACCACACCATGGTGGAACATTTGTTACAGATTATGAGATAATATCATCAGACTATTACCAGATCCATAGCATAAATTTGGTACTTTTTCCATACTCTCCCATTATCAACACAGCACATTTTTGACATAAATACATCAATATTACATACCTGTCAACCACAGTCCATAGTCACTTGAGTTGTATTTTCCATGCTTCTCCATATACCCCCACCCTACAATAGTGATGTACATCTGCTCTAGCTCACAAAAGACACTCTTGTATCAGTACCATCACCCACAATTCTCATCCCACTGCTGGGTTTACTGTGTTATTCAGTCTCTAGATTATTCTCTAGCTTTCTTTCAACTGTCATTTACATCCATAGACTTCCCTTTTCAGCCACATCTCCAATTATAAACTAGATGTTACTATGTGTTACCATCCACTCTATACATTTCCACACTTTTACAGTAAAGCTACTTAAAACTTCTATATACATTAAATGTCAATAGTCCATCTCAGTCTTCCTCTTTCCTCCTTTAAGAATCACCACCTACCACCAGGTCTTGATGATGTTTTCCTATGTTTTCTTCTAGAAGCTTTGTGGTTCTTGCTTTTGTATTTAGGTTTTTGATCCACTTTGAGTTAATTTTTGTAGAAGGTGTGATATAGGGGTCCTCTTTCCTTCTTTTGGCTATGAATATCCAGTTCTCCCAGCACCATTTGTTGAATGGATTGTTCTGCCTGAGCTGGGTGGGTTTGATAGGCTTGTCAAAAACCATTTGACCTTAGATGTGAGGGTCTGCTTCTGAACCATCAGTTCAGTTCCATTGGTCTATGTGTCTGTCTTTATGCCAGTCCCATGCTGTTTTTTTATTACCGTAGCTAGTTAATATGATTTAAAGTCCAGAAGTGAGAGACTTCTAACTTCACTTTTCCTTTTTAAGGTGTTTCTGGCTATTCAGGACCCCTTATCCTTCCAAATAAATTTGATAATCATGTTTTCCATTTATTTTTTTAAATGTTGGTGGTGTTTTTATCAGGATTGCCTTGAATCTGTATATCAATTTGGATAGAATTGACATCTTAATGATATTTAGTTTTCCAATCCATGAACATGGAATGTTTTTCTGATTATTTAGGTCTTTTTAAAATTTCTTTTCACAATGAGTTTTAGTTTTCTGAGTATAAGTGATTTACATGGTTGGTTAAGTTTATTCCTGAATATTTGATTCTTGTAGTTGCTATTATAAATGGAATTTTTTTTCCTCACTTCATCCTCCAATTGCACATTACTAGTGCCTTTTAAAGCCTATTTCATCTGATATAAGTATAGCTATTCCAGCTTTTGTTGTTGTTGTTGTTACTGCATGCAAGGAATCTTTTTTCCAGCCTTTCATTTTCAAAATATTAGTATCCTTGGGTCCAAGGTGAGTCTCTTGCAGACAGCATATAGGTGGCTCATATTTCTCGCCAGTCTGTCTCTTTTGATTGGGGAGTTTAATCCATTAATATTAAACATTATTACTGCAAGGGCAGTTCTTATTTCACTCATTTTTACCTTTGGGTTTTATCTGTCATATTTTATTTTCACCACTCTTTGACACTTTTAATTACTTTTACTGATGAAATCTTCAGTTTCAGACTCTCCTCCAATCCTGTCTCTCCTGTCTTTTCTATTCAGACTGTAGCACATCCTTTAGTATTTCCTGAAAAGCTGGTCTCTTGCTAACAAACTCTCTCAGTTTCTGTTTATCTGTGAATATTCTAAACTCACCCTCATTTCTGAAAGATAATCTTGCCAGATATAAGAGTCTTGGCTGGAAGTTTTTCTCTTGCAATATCTTAAATATATCATACCACTGTCATCTTGCCTCCATGATTTCTTATGAGAAATTTACACTTAATCTTATTGCGTATCCCTTCCTTATATGTTATGCATGGCTTTTCTCTTACTGCTCTCAGAATTTTTTCTTTGTCTTTGGCATTTGACATTCTGATTAGTATGTGTCTTAGAGCTGGTCTATTCAGATTTATTCAGATGGGAGTATACGTTGTGCTTCTTGGACGTCAATAGAAATTTTCTACCATTATTTCTTCAAATATTCCTTCTGCCCCTTTTCCCTTTTCTTCTCTTCCAGGGACACTCATGACATGTATGCTTGCAAGTCTCTTGCTCTTATTTAGTTCCCTGAGACCTTGTTCAGCTTTTTCCATTCTTTTCTTCATATGTTCTTTTGTATACTTGCTTTCATAGACCATTCCTTCATGCTCAGCAATCCTTTCTTCTGCCTCCTCAAATCTGTATTATAATTAATATATTCATCTCATTGAATGTATTAAGGAGATTTGTTGAACATCTATGATTAATTGTCTCAACTCCTTTATATCATCTTGAGGTTAATCTTGTTCGTTTAACTGTGTCATATTTTTCTGTTTTTTGCTGTGGATTGTAATTTTTTTGTTGGTGTCTTGCCATCTAGATTACTAGAGTATTTATTCTGGGTACAGTTTTTCTCTTTAGTTTAGGGCTTTCTGCCCTTTCTCCCTTGCTGGTTTTGTAGCAGAAGTCAAGGATGTATTTGGTGCTGTAAGCTGTGGAGCCTCAAGTTGCTCTCATTGCTCCAGGGACCAATGAAGCTTCTCTCAACTTCCTCCTTTGCCAAGGACAGAGACAGAGCCACAGCTCTGTGTAATAATCCACGTCATGGAAGCCTAGGCTATAGTTGCCCAGAGAGACTGACGAAACTTCATGGACCTTTCTCCTCTGCCTCAGGTGAGGATGGAGCTTCAGGTGTGGGCAGTAGTCTATGCAGTGCAGGTCCAAAATGACTGGAGTTACCCCAGTAGACTTCTGACTATTCAGTCTGTGCCAGCCAAATGTACCTGTAGTTATATGGAGAGGATCATGTCAAACTCACCAGCTTTCTCCCTGCTAGATGTGTGGCCGAAGCCTAGGCTAGGGCTGCAGGCTGATCTGACTGAAAAAAGCCAGACTCTACCTTCACTGTGATTTTCAGTCTGCCTGGCTTCCCATTATGCTGGGGACGGAGTCAAAATGACCACTACCGGCCTCTTGTCAACTTGGACAGGTTCAAAATTTAACTGTCCTTATATTTTAGCCAGCTGAATTTACTAATCACTAGCTGAAGTTAGTGGCCAACCATCCTATTATTAACACCTTTTAATATTAATATACATTTGTTCTGATTCAGGGAATAAGTTTTTTATATTTATACTATAAACCACACTCATTGTCTACAATAGGGTTCACTATGTTATTAAGTTCCATGCTTCATTCATCCTTCAGCTTTCCTTCTAGTGACCTACATGATCCTAAACTCCATTCAGCCTCAATCATACCCATATATTAGTGCCGCTAATTAAATTTCCTCTATGTGCTAATCATCGTCTCTATCTTTTTCCAAACATTTACAATGAAACTTATTACAAATTATGAATAAATTAAGTCTTAGTTATCCATTCTCTATTCTCATTTTATCTTCTGGTGACCAGTCTTCTAGTTATTAACTCAATGAGTTTGCTCATTATAGATAGCTCATATTGGTAAGATCATACAATATTTGTCCTTTTGTTTCTGGCTTTTTTCACTCAACATAATGTTCTCAAGGTTCATAATATGTCATAATATGTATGTACCATGTTTTGTTTATCCATTCATCTATTGATGGATACCTGAGTTGTTTCCATCTTTTGGCAATTGTGAATAATGCCACTATAAACATTGGTGAGCAAATGGCTATTTGCACCCCTGCTTTCAGTTCTTCTGAGTATATACCTAGTAGTAGGATTGCCAGATCATAAGGCAAATCTATATTTAGTTTCTTGAGAAACTGCCAAACAATCTTCCATAGTAGTTGCACCATTCTACATTCCCACAAACATTGAATGAGCATTTTTATTTCTCCATATCCTCTAAAACACTTGTAGTTTTCTGTTTTGTTTTTTTAAAGTAGTGGCCATTCTGATAGGCATGAAACAATACCTCATTGTAGTATATTTGAATTTTCTTAATAGCTAGTGATGTTGAACATCTGGAAAAGCCATTCTTGATATGGGAGAATACCTGGTTTATTTGAGGAGGAGCAAAGAAAGTGTCCAGAGTAGCTGGAGTAGAGGGAATGTAGAAGGGAGTTACAGAAGATTAGAAGGTAATCAAAAGCTAGGCCAGATAAGTCTTTGTGGTCATTGGAAAGACTTTCATTCTTTTATACTGGAGAGTCTTCAATAGAGGAATAATATAGTCTTATTTATGTTTTAAAAGACTCACTCTGGCTTCAATGCTGAGAATAGACTAGGAGAGCAAGAGTGGAAGCATAAGACCAGGGAGGGGGCTGGTGAAGTTACCCAGGCAAGAGATGATGAGGCCTTGGGTGAAGGTTATAGCAATGAAAGAGGAGAGGAGTAGGTGGATGCTCTGTGCATTTTGTGGCAGAATCAGCAGGTTTTTTATGAGAAATTGATTTTGGGGTGTGAGAGAAAAAGAAGTAAGGATGATTTTACAATATTTGGTCTGAGTAATCAAAAGAGTAAAGTTTCTACCAACTGAAATAACAAAGATGGTTGATGTAGCAGGCTATGGAGAACATCAGGATTCCCATTTTTGCTTAGTTAGAGTCTTAGTTTGCCAAAGGGCTGCTAATACAAGGTACCAGAAATGTGAGTTGGACTTTTCACAGCCTTGGGATTGTAAACTTTTATCCTAAATAAATTACCTTTATAAAAGCTAACCCATTTCTGGTACTTTACATAGGCAGCCTTTTGGCAAAGTAAAACATAAGTTTTTTTGAAATGGTAACTTCCAGACTGAAAAAGGAAAATCAAACAGACTTTAAAATCTTTAAGAACATTTAACTCCATGGAGGGCTAAATGGTCTAGAAAAAAATAATAGCAAATGCATAATGAACACTTGCTATATCGTAGGCACTATTGTAGGGTATTACCTGTTTTATTCATTCAATCCTCAGGTCAAATACCTTGTAAATAGAAGAACCAGGAAGCAAACCCAGGAAGCTGGACTCCTGAATCCATCTTTTCTTAATTATTTTTTTGGGGAGGATATCATTATAGATTCATGGTTTTTAAACAAATGTATTTCAATCCTCTGCAGACATTTTTCTTTTTGGTGCTCAAAATGTTCTATCTTTGTCTAATGGAACCATTTAATCTGCTTTAGTAAACCAAGATATTCCAGGTTCATCTTGTGATGATTCGTGCATTAGACTTAAATCTGCCGGTTCTTAGGATTTCATGATCCTTTTAGTGAAAAAAAAAGTATTTGAAATCACAGTGTGAAGAACATAAACTCTCAGTCATTTTCTGCACCTTCTGTCTCCCCAGGTCTTTGATTCATCAAATAGCATCTCTCTCCTGCATATCATCAAACTCTCTATCCCTTCTGAGCAAGCTCAAGTTTATGCCTTCTTAAAAATAATCTTCCATTTCCTTATTGTCACTGCCAAATAAGTCTACTTCCCATCATAGTCAATCTCTTAAATAAGGAGTTTATTTTCTCTCTTATTTACTCAAAACACTTTTTTGTCATCAAACTATAACTTATAAATTTCCTTGGTAAATCACTTTTTTCCAAAAGTAATGAATGCTTTGCTGTCATTTTACTTGACATTGATGGATCATTTGATATTGCCAACTATTTAACTCAGGATTTCCCAACACTGACACTATTGATAGGTCTAGATAATTCTTTGTTGTAGGGGCTGTTCTGTGCATTGCTGGATGTTTAGCATACGATCTCTAGTCTCTACCTAGATGCTAAAGTGACAACCAGAAATGTCTCCATATTGCCAAATGATTCTCAGGGGCACAAAATTGTCCCCAGTTAAGAACCATTATTCTATGTGGAGATGAACCTTACATTGAGTCTTGAGGGAATTTGCCAAGTAGAAACTAGAGAAGAGGACAACTAGGCAAATGGAACTATAAGTGCAAAATTTCAGTGGCATGAAGGAAAGGGTCTTAAAAAGAGGCTGCTGTCAGTCAGGTCTGTGGGATATTAGGAGGCAAGAGAAGAATTATAGGCATAAATCAGGTGACTCATCTCCCATACAGGGATAGATTCAGAGGTGGGGCTCCTTTGTATCTGCCAAAGACTTTTGGACATAGGATATGCTCAATAAATGTCTAGTGAATGAAAAATATGTTTAACTAAAAAAGCTTCTAACAGTAGAGTGATGACATGAATGTAAAGAAATATAAACCCCTCTGTGTAAAGTACTAATAAAATGAACATTGATGTTGTCCTTAACAAGATATGTCCTTTGCCTGAGGAAAACATTTTCTTTTCACAAAAAATTGTATGAGTGAACTGTGTGTCTTTATTAGTTTCTGGTTGCTGCTGTAACAAAATATGATGAATTTTAGTGGCTTAAAACAACGCAAACTTATTATCTCACAATTCTACAGGTCAGAAGTCCAGATTGGCTCAGTAGGTTTCTCTGCTTTAGGTTTCGCAATGGTGAAATCAAGGTGTCAGCTGGATGAGACTCTGGGAAGAATCTGCCTCCAAGCTCCCTCAGGATATTTTAGTTCCTTGTGGCTGTAGGACTAAAGTCCCCTCTTCCTGGTCCCCTTTGCTAGTTGTCGGTTGGGGGCCTCCTTTAGCTGTGAGATGCCCTTTTCAAGTCCTTGCATACAAGACTCTCTATCTCAGAGCTGGCAACATGAAACATGCAAGGTTGAATACTTCTCATGCTTGGAATTTCTGTGACCTCTTCATTCTGCTCCATCTCTCTGCCTTCTGCCTTCTTCTGCTCACGTGATTACATTGTACCAACTTGGATAATCTAGGATAATATCCCTGTATTGTATTAAGGTCTGCTGATTACTAACCTTAATTACACCTGCTAGGTCTCTTCACTGCATACCTAGAGTACCGTTTTATTGAATAACTAGGAGATGGGAAACTTGGGGAGCATCTTTAGAATTTTATATGCCACAATGTCATATCTTAAGATGATTTATGCCCAAATGGTGACGGTTTTTGAAGAGCAAGACAGGGCAGAAGGGAGCCAGGTAGCAAAATGCTTGTTCTCTTGGGAAGAACTGACATAGAGGAAGTGATTCAGATACAGATACAGAGTGCAGAGAGGTGATGAATTGTGGGTTTAATTTTTGAGGAATGTTGTGGTCTAATATGCAATGCAGAAAAAGTCATTTCCAATCAGATTAGCAATGGAGAAACTGGAAAGCAGGGATACTGGGAGTCAAGTGGACAGCTGGCCATCATTTGTAGAATGACTTGTCCAGAGGCATAGACTCACCTCACAGTTTAAGGGTCAGAGCAGGGCTTCAGTCCTCAGGTAGTGGAAGGCTACAGGGTTGGGCATAGGGTACTAGGCAGGAAAAAGGTTGGAAATAATTACAGCAACTATTACAGAATGAGAAGAAAGTGAAACTGGAGGTGAAATGACAGCAATTCAGGAACAGGGAGCCAGCTGTATGCAACCAAAGATGGCACCGATTTTCTGACTCTACTTGAAGTGAACTATTTTCCCAAAAAAAGCCTAAGAGTATCTCAGTGGTGCTATATGAATACAAATGTTCAGTCTAAATTTTTGTCTCCAGGAAATTTCCCTCCATGTAAATGTAGTGACATAGTTGATTTATTATATAACAGGGATCAATACCATACTTAGTTTCATAGGTGAAAGAGGACAACATCCCTAAACCTGTTTTTGTTCTATTGATTTTGAAACACTATTGATGCCTGATGGTTTACTTTTGCCATTTGTTACCAAGAATTCCAGAGGTGGAAGACAAAATATTAATGCAAAAAGACATTCGCAAAGGTGGAATAAAAAGAACTTTCTCCCCTCTGGGTAAGTAGTTTTAAACATTAATTTGGTCTAAAGGAGATATTTCCTGGTAACTTAAAGGGATTCTTGGATCTGGGAGGAGAATCTTAGTTGGTCTTTTGATGAAGATTTATCATGGATAAACCCCAGGAAGCAAAGTGAAGAAGATTTCATTCTGTCTATTTTTAGAGCTCTTTCCTGGGGTACATTTCATGACTCTGCTTATTTGTCTTGTGGCCAAAGGCTTTCATGCCTGATAACTATTTGCTATTAGATGTGTGTTGGGGGAAAGGTTGAAGGGAGAGCTGGGCAATTACTGAGTAGTATCACTGTTTTTAGTCAACTCACACCTCTGTAATGAGCAAGTTTATGCTTCACAATTTTCTTAGCTAGCTGACCTGGCCAAAACTTAATCCAGCAGATGATTGAATGTGGCATTAGGCAACACAACTACTGCCAGCTTCCTGTCCTGGGCCTCCTCTCCTGGGTTTATTATAGTTCAAGTCTGGTTCTCCTCCAGCTGGCTAACTACCCCAAAGATTGCTTTAATTGTGATATGGACAGGCCATAATGCAAGGTCAGTTTCAGACATCAGAAATCCTTTCCTTTCTCCATTCGTTGATGGGTTCTGTAAGTTGCTTATCTACCTGTACATAAAGCATGCTATTTTTACCAGAAAAAAGCAAAAAAAAAAAAAAAAAAAGGCCTTTCTTGGTGTTAATTAGACTTTTATACCACCATATGAATTTCGAATGCTGTGCACTTTGTTATAGAATATTGGAAATTTTGCTAACAGATATAAATTCGTTTAATAATTACTATGACCAGTATAGTATAGTTTTTGAAGTAGAAAAAATGGAAATAAAGTGATGATTAAATTTAAAAACATACTTGGGGAACAAGATGGGTGTGGTCTCATTAATATGTTGCCAGCCCTTCCCAGAAATCCAGGTCTCCCTGGCAGCTATGGAAGCTCACCTTATTGAATAATGTCTGGGATGGTAACTCAATGACTTGATAGTATGTACTAAGTATGCCCAAGTTAGAGATTCAGTCTCCTCTGATTTCCCATAGATCAAACCCTTCATCGCCAAATTGAGTTTCAGTTATATTCTGTTGGCAAAAGGCTTTGTATTCATAGCTCAGTACACTATAATCCCAATCATGGAAAATGGACTAGCTATATCTTATTAAGAGTGAATTAGGTGGGAAGGTGGTAGAGTAGGAAGCTCCAAGAATCAGCCCCTCCACCAAAACAACTATTAAACAGGCAGGAACTGTCTGAATCAACTATTTTGAAACTTGGCGGTCCCGTAGAACACTGTACAGCATCCAGGGAAGAGGAAGAGGAAGAGTCTGGTAAATTACAGTAAGTATCAGTAATTTTTTTTCCCCTGCAGTGATTATATCCTCACTGCAGGCTGCAGTGAGGTCTGGCCCATATCTTAGCTTGCTGGTGCCAGAATGGTAAATAAAAATCCACTTCCCTAAGACTAGGGGAAGGCACAGGCCAATTACTGGACCTAGCTTTTATTAACTACTTCTGATCACTGGGGGCCCAGCTCTGAGGTTGGCCATTGTCCCAATCTGCCCCAGGTAAAGGCAGCAGAGGAGCTTCCTCAGAGCTGTGGAGGGCAGTGGAAGGACTGCATTCATTTGGTCTGTCAGGGAAGGACAGCTTTGGAAAGACAAGGAAGAGGCCCCTGGTACCCTTCCTGGCCCCTCCTTCACCCCTTCTTTAGAGCAGTTTACAGGCACTGGGCATTCCTTTGTGGGTCGCTGGCCTTATTCTGGTTAGGAAAAATTGACTTGGGAAACTACTCTCAGGTGTGTCACTCCCTCCCAGAATTTGCCCTCCAAGCCAAAGCAGATTGAGATAAGTGAAAACCGTGTGAAAAACAATTGAGATGGATAGCCTGAGGCAAGAGTTTACTTGCTTTAAGACCTGCAAAGGAATACCCAGAAAAGAAAGAAGATCTGTCTCTTGGGAAGTAGAAGAGGCTTTCAAACTTCTGAAGGCAAGGTATTCACTAACAAGCACAAACCCAGGACAAGGCCCAAGCCCAGGAAAGGCAGGGAGGACCCACGCTTTGCATTCACCTTGGGTGCTTTTCCTAATAGGCTGACACTCAAGAAAATTTCTCTCATATCACCAGCTGGTTACAAGCTCAATAAAGAGTAATCTAAGAGAATAAATCTCAGAGTTGACATTTTAAAATACTAACATGTACAGTATACAAGAAAAGATTATAAAACAAAGAAGGAGAAAATGATGGCCCATCCAAAGGAGAGGAAACAATCCAGAAAACATTAATGAAGAAGATGAGACAGTGGATATAGTGTGCAAAGACTTTTAAAAAATGATCTCCAGTATGCTAAGGAGATGAAAGAAAATAAAAAGAGTACTAAATTATACCAGGAAAACAATGAATGAGCAATATGAGAATCTCAACAAAGAAACAAAATTTGAAAAGGAACCAAACAGAATGACTAAATTCAAAGACCACAATAATGAACAAAACAAAACAAAATAAAAGTAGAATAATAAACACCACAATAGCTGGTATGAAAAATACCCTGGAGGGTTTCAATAGCATATAAGAACTGGCCAAGGAAAGAAACAGCAAACTTTGAAGACAAGACAATTGAAATAAGTCATGCTGAGGAACAGAAAGAACAAAGAAATATTAAAAACAAAAATAGCCTAAGACACTTCTGGGCTGGGACACCATCAAATGCACCAAAAATATATGCATTATGGGAGTTCCAGAAAGCCAGGAAAGAGAGAAAGGGGATGAAGGAATAGTCAGAAAAATGATAGACATCTCCCCACACTTAACAAAAGATGTGAACATGCACATCTAAAAATTCCTGAGAACACCAAACAGTATAAACTTGAAAAATACACCCCATCTCATAATGATCAAAATGCCAAATGCAAAGGACAAGAGAGTTCTGAAAGCTGCAAGAAAAAACAAATATGTTACAATACAAGGGAGTCCCAATTAGATTCAGTACTGATTTCTCATCAGAAACAAGGTAGACAAGAAGGCAGTACATTGAAATACTAAAAGTGCTGAAAGAAAACAATTGCTAATCAAGAATTTTATATCTGGTGAGGCATTCTTTCAAAAATGAGGGAAAAATTAAGACATTCCCAGGGAGAGTTCTTCACAAGTACACCTTCTCCAAGGCAATGCTTATAGGAATTTTTCAGACTGAAAAGAAAGGGCACTGGACAGTAGTTCAAAGTGGCACAAAGAAATAAAGACCTCTGGTAAAGATAACCATTTTGGTAACTATAAATACCAGAACTATTGTATTTTTTTGGTATGTAACTCCACTTCTTAGTTCCCACAGGTGCTAAACTGCAAATGCACAAAAAATAACAGTAAATCTATGGTTTGGGACATACAATGTACAAAGATATAATTGGTAAGAAGCACATAAAAAGTAGAGGATAGAGGAATATAGGAACAGTGTATGTGTATGCCATTAAAGTCAAGTAGGTATCACATCAAACATGATTGTTATATATTTAGGATGTTACATTTTAACCCTATGGCAACCACAAGGAAAATATATTAAGAATATGTACAATAGAAATAAGAAGGGATCTCACATGGTACAATACAAAAATTAAATGAATATGAAACTAGGCATTCATGGAAGAATTAAGAGACAAAGGAGGTATAAGACTTATGAAGATTAATAGTAAAATGACAGAAGGAATTCTTGCATTTCTAGTCATTGCTTTAAATGCAAATGCATTAAAATCTCCAGTAAAAAGGAAGAGGTTGGAAAAATGAATAAAAAGTATGACATGACTCTATGCTGTCTGCAAGAGACTCACCTTAAATTCAAAGAAAATAGATTGTTGAAAGTTAAAAAATGGAAAAAATATATCATGCAAGTAGTAATCAAAAGAGAGCTGAGAGATCTATACTAACATCAGATAAAATAGATCTTAAGTTAAAAATAGTGACAAAGACAAAGATGATTATTATGTACCAATAAAAGGGTTAATTCAATAAGAAAATATAACAATTATAAATATATATGTACCTAACAGCAAATAATGAAGCATATAGTGATAGATTTAAAGGGAGAAAATGATGGTTCTACATTAATAGTAAGAGACTTTAATACACTACTCTGAATAATGGATAGAACATCTTGACAGAAGATCAATAGGAAATACAAGATGGGAAATATACTCAAAACCAATTTGACCTAGCAAACATATATAGAACATTTCATAACCAACAAGAGAATACACATTCTTCTAGAGGACAAATGGATCATTCCCCAGGATAAACAGTACCTTAAGTCACAAAACATGTCTCAAATATTCAAAAATATTAAAATCATACAATGTGTCTTCTCCGACCACAGTGGAATGATGCTAGAAATAAAAAACAGAGGGAGAAATGGAAAATTCACACATATGTGAAAATTAAACGGTGTACTCTTAAACAACCAATGGGTTAAAGAGGAAATCACAAGAGAAATTGAGAATATTTAAGTGAATGGCAATGAAAAACACACCAAAACTTTTTAGATGCAGCAGAAACAGTTTTAGGATGGAAATGCTTACATTAAGAAAGAAGATTTCAAATCAGGTCTAACCTCAAAACTGGAAGAACTAGAAACAAACAAACAAAAAAGAGCAAACTAAGATCAAATCAAGCAGAAGGAAGGAAATACCAAAAATGCAGAAATTGGTCCTTTGAAAAGATCAATGAAACTGACAAATCCGTAGCTAGACTGAAAAAGAAAAAAGGAGAGAAGAAACAGATAACTAAAATCAGAAATGAAAAGCAGATTTTACTAATGACTCCACTGAAATACAAAGGACTACAAGAGGATGCAATGAATAATTATATACCAACTAAGATGACCTAGATAAAATGGACAAATTCTTAGAAACACTCAAACTACCTACACTGACTCAAAAAGAAACAGAAGATCTCAACAAATGAATAACTAGGAAAGAATTGCCTGAGTAATCAAAACCTCCCAAGAAAGAAAGGACCATCATGTGGCTGTGAGAGGAATTTTATCAAACATTCCAAGAAGAATTAACACCACTTCTGCTCAACTTTTTCCAAAATCTTGGAGAGGAGGGACGACTCTGATTCATTCAATGAGGCCAACATCACCCTCATAGAAAATCCAGAGAAAGAAATCACAAGAAAAAATTATAGACCAATATTTCTTATGAATATAGAGGCAACCCTCACCCCAAAAAAACCCAAAACCAAAAACCTTAACAAAATACTAGCCAACTGAACACAAGAATTAAATAGTATGATCTAGAGGGATTTATCCCAGATAAATAGAGGGTGGTTCAAAATAAGAGAACCAATTAATACAATACACCCCATTAACAGCATGAAGAAAAAACACATAATCATCTCAATTGATGCAGAAAAGGCATTTGACAATAGCCAGCACCTCTTCCTGATAAAGATACTTAGAAAACTAGGAACAGGAGGAATCTTCCTAAACATGATAAAAAGGCATATATGAAAAACCCATAGCTAACCTTCTACTTCTGAAAGACTGAAAGCTTCTCTCTACATTCAGGAACATGACAAGGATGCCCGCAGTCACTTTGCTTCTTCAATATTATATTGGAATTTCTAACCAGATCAATTAAGCAAGAAAAAGAAAAAAAATGCATCCAATTTGGAAAGGAAGAAGTAAAACTTTCACTATTTGCAGAGGACATGATCCTATTTTTAAAAAATCCTGAAAAATCACAACAAAGATCCTAGAGCTAAGAAATACATTAAAGAGTGGCAGGTACAAGATCAACACCTTAAATTCAGAAATGCTTCTTGTACCAGCAATGAACAATCAAAAGAAGCAATCAAGAGAAAAATCCCTTTGCAACAGCAAGTAAAATATCATATATCTAGGGATAACTCTAACCAAGGTTGTAAAGGACTTATACATTGCAAAAAGAAATCAAAGAAGACTTAAATAAATGGAAGGACATTCCATGTTCCTGGATTGGAAGACTAAATACTTTAAAAATATAAATTCTATCCAAAGCAGTTTACAGATCAATCATAATTTCAACCAAAATTCTAACAACTTTCTTTGCAGAAATGGATTAGCTAATTAGCAAATTTATAGGGAAAGTTGAGCAACTCTGAATAGCCAAAGCTATCTTGAAAAAGAAAAGTTTAAGGACTCTCTCATTTCCCAATCTTAAAACTTATTATAGGGAAACAGATATAGTTCAAGTGGTTGAACACTTGCTTTCCATGTATGAGGTCCTAGGTTCAATTCCTGGTACCTCCTAAAAACAAACAGACAAACAAAAAACAAAACAAAAAAGAAAATAAAAACCATTTCTCATTGGGGAGCAGTTGTTCCTCAGTGACTGAGTGACTTCTTCCCATGTACAACGTCCTGGGTTTAATCCTTGGTACCTCCTTAAAAAAACCTGACAACAAAAAACCTTTTATAAAGCCACAATAATCACAATGACATACATATAGACCAATGAAATTGAATTGAGAGCTCAGAAGTCAACCATCACAATAATGGCCATCTGATTGTTGACAAGTGCCCCAAGATCACTCAGTTGGGAAGGAATAGTCTCTTCAAAAAATAATGCTGGGAAAACTGGACCTCCATTTGCGAAAGAATGAAAGTGGACCCCTACCTCACATTATATATAAGAATCAACTCAAATGGATTAGGCCCTGAATGTCAGAACTACTCCTAGAAGAAAGCATAGGGAAGCATGTTCAGGAACTTTCGTTAGACAATGGTTTCTTAGATTTTAAACCCCAACCACAGACAACAAAAGAAAAATAAATGAATGAGACTGCATAAAAACTAAAAACATTGATGCATCAAAGGGGTTTATCATGAAAGTCAACTGACAACCTACATAATGGGAGAAAATATTAGACCACATCCGATAAGGATTTAATATCCAGAATATACTAAGAAATACAACTCGAGAACAAAAAGAGAAACAACTCAATTAAAAAATGGACAAAATTCTTAAATAAACATGAATCCAAAGAAAATATGGAAATCACCAAAAAAGCACATGAAAAGATACTCAACATGATTAGCCATTAGAGAAATGCAAATCAAAACCAAAATGAGATAACATCTCATACACCCTAGGAAAAGAAAAAAGAAAAATTACAGGTTTTGGAAAGGAGGAGAAGAAGTAGGGGCATTCATTCATTTCTGGAGGGATGTAAGATGGTGCAGCCCCTGTGGAATACAGTTTGGCAATTCGTCAGAAAGTTAAATGTAGAATTACCATATGACCTGGCAATCCCACTTCTAAGTATATAACCTCCAAAATTGAAAGTGGACACTTGAATGGATATTTGTACATTGATGTTCATAACAACTTATTCAAAAGTGCCAAAAGAGTGAGTAAGCCAAGTGTTCATCAACTGATGAATGGCTAAACAAAATATGTTATATACAGGCAATGGAATGCTATTCAGCCTTAAAAAGGAATGATATTTTGAAACATGAGCTACATGGATGAACCTTGAAGACATCATGTTGAGTGCCATATGCAGAAGGACAATATGGTATTATCTTACTGATATGAAGTAATTAGCATAGGTAAACTCATAGAGTCAGAATCTAGAATATAAATTACCAGGAAACAGAGTGGGATTGGGAATATGGAGTTAAAGGTAAAAAATGTATAGAGTTTCTATTTGGAATGATGGAAATGTTTTGATAATGGATGGTGGTGCTGGTAGCACAACACTGTGAACATAATTAATAACACTAAAATATACATCTGAATGTGGTTCAAAGGGGAAATATTAGGTTGTAGATATTGTAATAGAATAAAAATATTTTAAAAATCTATGATATGAAAATCTGTGGTATGAGGCCTATGTTATATCATGGACCTTAATTAATAGTACAACTATAAGAATGTGGTTTCATTATTGTAACAAATATGCCACACCAATGCAAGTTTTGCTAATAGGATGGTTACATGGGAATCCTGTATTTTATGCATGATTTTCTGTAAACCCTGCAACTACTCTAAAAAATAAAATAAATGAAAGTCATGAATGCTTGATTAGTTTAATTAAATGCATTTTGTAGAATCTAAAAAAAATAGTACCATTATAAAAAATGCTTTCATCAACTCTAACAAATATACCACACCAGTGCATGATGTTAATTATAGGGTGGTATGTGTGAATCCTATATTTTATGCATGATTCTTCTGTAAACCTACAACTTCTCTAATAAATAAAAAGAGGAATGATCAGTGACAATTTTACATATTTAGAGGGCAGCATGTAATATGGATTTGAAAGAGGGTACAACAAGAATATGACGGCTAGGCCTTTGGAAGGATTATGATAGGGTTGGCATATTCTAATTTGCCATATTCTAAATTCACTACGGTCTGAGGCATACACAGAAATGCCATTTTTCAATTTGTTTTTAAAAGAGAAGTATAACTTTCATATAGATATGATATGATATTGGTTGGCTATAACATTGTTTACCTATAGGCACCTGAAGTCAAATTGCAATTGGAAGATTGCTTAGTGAATACAGAGTCAGAATGAGGTGTTTATCTTGGACAAGATAACTTTAAACCCTCTTCTCCTCCGTAGACAAAGCATTGCTTATGTACAGTGATGCTCGGCTGAGGGATAAGACTCTCCTAGAGTGCAGGATAATCCTAGCTCAGGTACAGTAATTTTTTTTACATTAAAATTTTTTTTTATTTTAATTTTTTACTTCTTTAAAGATACTTAGATTATACAAACATCACACAAAAAATATAAGGGATTCCCATATGCCTCACTCCCCACATCTCACGCATTTTCCCACATTAACAACATCCTTCACAGTGAGGTACATTCATTGCAATTGATGAACACATTTTGGAGCATTGCCACTAAGCACGGATTAAAGTTTACATTTAGTTTACACTCTTTCCCATACAATTCTGTAGGTTATGACAAGATATATAAAGGCCTGCATCTGTCATTGCAATGTCACTCAGGACAATTTCCAAGTCCCGAAAATTCCCCTGTACAACACCTGTTTTTCCCTCTCTCAGCCCTTAGAACCTCCACTGGCCACTGTCTCCACATCAGTGATACTTTCATCCATTGCTAGAATCACAATGTCTATAGTCGAATACCACTAAGTCTACTGTAGTCTATAGTTCATTCCCCAATCCTGAGGATTCTGGGATGGTGATGAGCTCCACCTCTAATTGAGAGGGAGCTGCGATCCCATAGGACCGATGGATGGGACTCTCTTGCTTGCATTTGTAGACCCTCAGTTCCTTGGATGGTGGTCAACTGTGGTTGTCCATCATTACCTTCTTGTTAGTTGTCCTAGGTGAGACCAATGAACTGGAGAGTAGGTGTTACAACTCCACTGGGATTCAGGGCCCAGCTGGCACATGGACAGCCAGAAGATTTAAGTCTCTTGGATGTATACCTTCCAACTCTAGTATAGGCACAGTAACTCTTACTTCACTCTTTTTTTGTATGTACTACTTTGGCTAATTCTTCTGTTGATACCTTAAAATTATGTTAATAATATTATTGTCTCTTTTAAGCTCATTCATGGTCATAGAATTTTCTCTTGATTAGAATGTTGTTGCTTGATGAATTCTTCAGTCATCCATTTATAAATTGTTGCTTAGTTTGATAAATTAACATATGGTCATCTTTGTGTGTTAGATGCTGATGAAATTAGATTAATTCTGAGTTGTGAGGTGCATCACTATTGCCCGATGCTTAGGACTATGCTAAATGGCAAGCCCTTCTAAACTAAAAGGCTTCATGTAGCTTTTCTCTGATCATGCTTTTCACCTGTAGAGCAGTTTAGACATTAGGAGAGTATGATCTCATATGCTTTATCTAATTGCTTCCAGTAGTCAAAATGTTAGACAAAGGAGCCTCTATTTTTTCAAAGAATTTTAGCACTTTTGTAAGTAGGTTAAATACTGATATTGAATCAACCAAGAATTTTTATTATACAATTTACTTGTTTACTACATTTTCTGGTACTCTTACATAGTTACATTGAAAATTATTTTCCTTTAAATGCAATAGGTTCTAAAGAAATGGAATATATTAAATTGTGAAGTCACCTGAGAGTTAAAGGAATTTAACTAAATACAAATATTTGTGAGATTGTGATAATAATTATATATAGTTTGCCATGTGATTTTCTTCCCCATGTGAGTCCTGGTCCCTTATGCAATGTCTTTTATAGATTATGGTGGGGAGATATAGGATACTATTCCATTTCCTAGTTCTTAGTATATTTTACTCTCTCTGGTGGCCATAATGGGATTTCCTGGTGAAGGTGAAAGAGTTGGTCTTTGTTGATACGTTATCAACCATCGGTGTCCAGGAGTTTTTGCCATTTGTGAAATTCATTCTATCTTATAACTGTTCAGTTTTTCTCCTCCTTATACCTTAGGAGTAAAAAATGAGAATTATTCTTAATAGTGCTTATTACTGACTTTTATAACACCTACTAAATGGTGTTTATTTTAGTTTATTAAGCTGCTCAAAGCAGATACCAGGAAATGTGTTAGCTTTATCAATGAGCCTTTACTAACTTGCAAACTTTCAGTTTTGAGGCTGAGAAAAATGTCCAAATTAAGGCATCATCGGATGATCCTTTCTTGCCCAACACCGGCTGCTGGCAATCCTGGACAACTCTGTCACGTGGCAAGGCACATGACAGCATCTGCTGGTCTCTCCAGGTTACATTGTTTTCAGCTTCTTGCTTCTGTGGCTTTCTCTCTATCTCTGTATTTATTCCATTTATAAAGGACTCCACTAAGAGGATCTAGACCCATCTTAGGTCACTTCTTAACTGAATTAACCTACTCAAAATCTCCTAGTTACAACAGGTTTACACCCACAGGAATGGTTTAGCTTTAAGAACATGATTTTCTGGGTTTCAAACCACCACAGGATCCAATGTGTGTTCTCTTTTGGGAAAAATGGATGAGGAGGTACAAAGGACATGTAGAGGAAAGGTATCTACTTTCCTTTTTGGTCAGTTATCATGGGGGAAACATTCATATTGTGAATTACAAGTGGAATTACAAGTCTACAGTTTAAGAATTCTAAGATTAATCCCTTTACATTTTGCCCTCTTTAAGTCTATGTACCCATAGAATTTTTACAGAGTAAATTGTGTATTCTGGGAGAGCTGGGTTTCAATTAGAGTAAGAAGATACTTTCTGCAAACTGTTTCCACATGTAGGAGTTTATTTACAGTGGAATAAAGATTTCAGAAATGAAAGGCAAAGATGGGTCAGTGAGAGATGATAAACAATGGATAAGGCAGAAATAAGATACAGTGAAAGTAGAGCAGTGGGTTAGGGCAAAAGGGAGTACATATAGATGAAATATGTTCTGTGCTAGCTTTCAGGGGACAGAATTTGTTTGGAATGGCCTCCATATGCTACAGTATAATTTTAATGTTAAATATTTTGCCTGGCAGCTTTTACAATGTCAAATGGTGATTTATAAGTAGTTGACAGAAACAGCAGCAAAAGAGGTATTTTCAGTACAGCAATTCAATAGGTTTGAAGTTTGGGGGCAAGTGGTTTAAAATTCTGCTTCTCAGAGTAATATTATTTAAATTTAGGCTTCTGTGTTAGAGAGGTTATTTATTTTGAGATTTATTTTTTATTTACTTGGAGAATTTTATTTACTCAAATTGATTTCCTCTCATTCATTGAAAAAAATGAGACTTTAAATATATTAGAGTTCTCTAGACAAATAGAACCAACAAGAGATATGTATGAAGAGGTTTACTTTTATTGGTTCATACAATTATGAGCTGGTAAATTTGTATTATGTAGAGCAGAACAGCAAGGTGGAAATTCTGGCAAAAGTGACATTTAAGTCTGTGTTCGAATTCCTTAGTGGAAGCTGTCAGGCTGGAAATTCCAGAAAAAGCTGATGTTGATGTCTTTAGACAGAAAATTTTCTGGTCCCCTTAATCCTTAAATTCTCCAACTGATTTCTGGTTCCTGTAATCTCTTAAATTTGTCAGCTGGTTAGATAAGATCTACCACGTCATCAAGGTAATCTTTATTTAAGATCAACTATTTGTAGATGCTAATTCCATCTATAAAAACCTCCACAGTAACAACTAGGTTAGTGATTGGCCAAACAATTGGATACCATAACCTAACTAAATTGACACATTACATCACAATGAACAATTAAAATTTCAAGAGAAGTTCTGATTATTTGGGATCATCCCAGCTTTAAAAAATTCTGTAAATATTAACATCATCTTGATTTCTTTTGATTCAAAAGTTTTAAATATCTCTCTATATATTCATGAACGTAATGTAACTTTATTATTTTCATGCGAAACTTAATAATGTTATTTTGCTTGTTTTTAATACAGAAAATATGAAACATTTAGCCTAATCAACTGTCATATAAACATACCCAGAAATTTATTTCTTTTTTTTTTTTTTTTTTTTTTTTTTTTTTTAAAGATTTATTTATTTATTTAATTCCCCCCCTCCCCCGGTTGTCTGTTCTTGGTGTCTATTTGCTGAGTCTTGTTTCTTTGTCCGCTTCTGTTGTCATCAGCGGCATGGGAAGTGTGGGCGGCGCCATTCCTGGGCAGGCTGCTCTTTATTTTCACGCTGGGCGGCTTTTCCTCACAGGCGCACTCCTTGCGCGTGGGGCTCCCCCACGCGGGGGACACCCTTGCGTGGCACGGCACTGCTTGCGCGCATCAGCACTGCGCATGGCCAGCTGCACACGGGTCAAGGGGGCCCGGGGTTTGAACCGCGGACCTCCCATATAGTAGACGGACGCCCTAACCACTGGGCCAAAGTCCGTTTCCCATATTTCTTGATTTAATTTATTTCAACTTAATTTAACTTCTTCTTTTTATCAATAAAATACAGAACGTCAGGCTGCATGATCTGTGAGCAATGTGGTTCTTTACTGAATCAAAGGCTGAGGCAAGCTTTACTGAGATTAATTTTTTTTTAATCAGAAAATTACGATTTTCATTGTAATTGTCAATGTTCTTTGACATTTTATCAGCATTCAAGCATATTATTATTTGTTCAATCACCTAATCAAACTCACTAGTTTAAAATTAATGGAGATGGAAATTGTTACCTTATAAAGTTTTAGAACCTTGTGCTGAAGAATGCTAGAAGTCAGGTTTCCTGTAAGGACTGATGGTGACCATAAGTCTGTCTTCCCTATCTCCTGGGATCACTGTGGTTCTGGTACCTCAGACTGCCAGACTTCTGGATTCTGCATGGAAATGTAAAATCTTATTGTCCAGGAAGAAAACCATGACATACTTATTTAATCAGCAAAAAGTAGTTTCTTTGAAACCAATCTCCTCACTAGGAACTTTCAATTAAAAAAAAAGGGGAATGTATATCACTCATTAGCTAACCCTTTGAAAATCATTATATGTATGTGTGTTGAGGAGGTCTACAGTATTTTCACAGTGGGAATGATAATTTGAATGTAATCTTTCATTGCATATTTTAACCTGAAAAGTGCTTTAGGCTTGTTTGTCTTTTCTCAGGTGGAAACAGAGCTGAATTTGAGCCAGTAGTCAATTGTACCCTATGTAAGTCTCTTGAAAAATCAGCATCCTTAGTCATGCATGAGGAGTATGTTTAATTAAAGAAAAACAACCATGTTATTTTCTTTTTTACAACGTGCAATTTCAGAGCAGAGTTTAAGAAAGTCACTTCATGACACACAGTTATAATTAAGAGATTTATTTATCCCCAAATTCCAAGTACCCTTCTCTTTCACCCCTATCAACACGCTTTCTCATTTAGTTTTTTTTTAAGATTTAAAAAAAAAATTTATTTCTCTCCCTTCCCCCCTAACCCCCCCGCTGTCTGCTCTCTGTGTCCATTCGCTGTGTGTTCTTCTGTGACAGCTTCTATCCTTATTAGCGGCACCAGAAGTCTGTGTTCATCTTGTTGTGTCAGCTTTCTGTGTGCGCAGCACCATTCCTGGGCAGGCTGCACTTTCTTTTGCGCTGGGCGGCTCTCCTTATGGGGTGCACTCCTTGCACGTGGGCTCCCCTACATGGGGGACATTCCTACATGGTGTGTGCATCAGCACTGCACATGGGCCAGCTCCACAAGGGTCAAGGAGGCCCGGGGTTTGAACCATGGACCTCCCATGTGGTAGGCAGATGCGCTATCCATTGGGCCAAGTCTGCTTTCATCAAGATGGACCCTGCAATCTGGACTCAAGGGCATGTCAGTCATGTAAGTGCAACTGGAATACCCCCAAGAGATTCAGTCTTCAAGCACCTTCTCTGTGCCTCAGTCTTATACTTTATATAGTATTTTAGAAGGTGCACTACTCATGTAAGTGTCTTATCATACTAGCCTAGAAGGAAAGGTATTCTCCAATATATCCAAGATCCCTTTCCTGATTTATAATTCTCCAGAAGTTAGGATCTGAACATCTTGCTCTTAATTTATAGGAATATTATTTTATGAGAGATGATTTACACTAATCATCTCTCTTGGACATCTCATCTGCAACCATATTCCAATAATACTCTTATGTTTTCTACAGATACATGAATAATGTCTATTGGTATAATATTTTAATTTATTGTCTGAATAATGTATTGATATCAATTTATTTCAATAATAATAGCTCATTATTATATTATTCTAATAACTAATAATCAGGATCATAAAAATTTTACCTATGTGACTAAAATTATTATCTAAACAATAATGAGCTTGATTGTTAATGATTCAATGTCATCCAACACATTAGTAAAATGTCTCCATATTCTTTTATCCTATCTGCAAATTTTATAAGGAGTTGATACTTGTATGGTGCAAAAAATATTTCATAAATATATTTAAAATTTTTAAATTGAGAAACTTTTTCTGAAAGATCATGATTATAAAGGAGGAAATCATGTGATTTTTAGATTCCTGCATACAATTGCTGGAAATAAATTAAAAAGGCCATTTAGTCCAAAAGCCCCTTTATTACAATTGAAAGAATTTAGGTGACCAAGTCCCATTTATTAATGAAACTCTTGACAGCAACAGAAATTGTGAAGAAACACACAGGCTGATGACTATACAAAACTCTTCCCAGGAAACAAGCTTGCTTAAATAATTGAAAGTTAATGGCTTTAGTTTAGTAAAATTTGGTTAAGATTGAAAAGGGTCACTTTTATGACTCTCTCTGGAGAGTCATAGATAAGGACCATAGACCAAACTGTTACGTTAGAGACTGTTATTTTGAGAAGTGGATTTGCTGTAAAATAGTAGAAAGAACTTAGGGTTTAGAATTAAGACATTTGGCTTCTGACTCTGCATCTACTATGCAATGAAAATGATTAAAGAAAGAGTGGGAAAGAAGTGACAACAACCTTGTTGTTATTATTTTAAATTCTAAGTAGGACTTGGAGACCTTTATAACAAAGGTTGCTGTCACATGAGATAAAAGTCTCTTCATATTTCAGCTCCAGGCCAAAGATAAGAACTTTTATATAAAAGAGTTTAGTTAAATATGAGGAATAATATCCAAATATTTTTAAAATGAACTTTGGAATTTAATACTAAGATAAAATTTAAGTTACCTCTTATTGCACATATATTTAAAAATAGTTGAAATGTTTAAAATGTTTTAGAGGAAGACTGTTGAAATCAGGTGTAGAAAATAGTGTTTGATCTTTTTTGTTTCCATCCTGCTCTATCACTCTATAATTTCTATGGCTATGATGACACCCATTTTAAATAATGGTTTATAATAAAGTGATATGTTTTAAAGTTACTAATAATTTAATTATTCATTAAGGAAATATTTATTGAATAATGGAATAGTCAAGTATAATCCAGGTTCTGAGAGGCAAAAGGTGGTGATGACTCAGTCTTTATCCTTGATATCTTATTGTGTCATCAGAACAAGTCAAGTACACAATTATAATACAGTAAAAGAAGTGCTGTAATAGAGGAGCAGTACTACAATGGAGTTTCAGAAGAAAGAGATATAAACCAGACAGGTGTAAGGGAAAATGTTTCCTCTTTCTGAACAGTCATTGTTATTAATTACATTGAACTGATAAATACATAGATCTCATTCATGCATGCCTGAGTTCATGTATATGTTTCCCTTGTTAATATACAGACTCCTTAAAGAAAAAAGACTTATCTTCTTTTTTTATAGTATCCAGCACAGTGCTTTGCACAAAATAGACATGAGAGCTTTCCCGTTATGCCTGTTAATTAGTCAGGGTTCTTTAGGGAAGTAGAGCCAACAGGAGACATCAGTAAATATTATGACTTTTTATAAAATTGTCTCATGTGACACTGGGGACAGAAGAGTTCGATTTCTGTAAGACAGGGTGCAAGCTGGGATCTCTGATGAAGGTTTTCAATGATTTCTCCAGGAGAACCTGGTTGGCTGAAGTAGAGATGAAAATTTTCTCTTCTGAATCTTCTGAAAAGAAGTGCTGAAATCATCAGTTTTCCTTTTCAAGCCTTCAACTGATTGGATGGGATGTCTATCATTGCTGAAAGCTATCTCCTCTGTTGATTGTAGATGTAACCAGCCATACATGCAGTCAATGCACTGATGATTTAAGTCCAAGAAATGTTCTCACAGTAACAATTAGGCCATTTCTTGCTTGACCAAACAACCCGGTACCATTACCTGACCAAGTTGACACGTGAGCCTTCCCATCATAATCCAGCTCTTGTCAACTTGGTAGTCATACACATCACCTTAAACCATACTAATCACTAAATAAAACAATAACAGACATTTTTCACCTAAAAATACTCAACTGTCCTGCATACAACAGGAAATGCATTAAACCTCTCCAGAATAGGGTACAAGTACTTGGGGAATATTCACTCTTAAACTTGATATCCTATAACTTAAATATTATGACATGAAACTAATACAACTTATGTCTTATGAAAAGGGGATAGGATAGGGAAGAAAACAAAGATATTTTATTTATGTACATATACAAACATATGCATAAAAAAACAAGGAAGAAATATTCATAAACATTACAGTCCTTGTTCCTGTAACTGGTTCTTTGCCTGGTAGGGTGGCCCAAACCTTCATTCCTGAAGTTCTGGGGCCATTGGTAGTCCTGCCTGGATTGGGTTGTTGCAATTTTCCATTGACTTTAATCACAGTACTAAGATTCGCCTTCGTGGATCTCCTGTATTCCAAGCAAACTCTTCTTTAGCTTCATTACGTAGTTTATATCCTCTTTATAATCTGGATCAATCACCCCAATCATACAGTAATTCTTTTTTTGCCTGTTGATTCAGAAGTAGGTGGATCTAAAGTGACCAGGTGGCAGTTTTACCATCCAGTTCAATGGAAACAATATTGATTCCTCGACCTGTCAATTCTGGCTATGGGAGAAATAGCACCATACAGCAGATCCTGATCTAGAGCATATACAGTCTCCTGGAGAACAGTATTCTAGGCTTGTAAAGTATTGCTACCTAGTTAGCACTGTAATTGAGTCTTCAAAAGGTCATTTCATCATTCTATCAACCCACCTGCTTCAGTATGACAGGGAACTTGGTAAGACCAGTGAACTCCATAAGCATTTACCCACTCCCACACATCATTTGCTGTGAAGAGGGTTCCTTGATAAGAAGCAATGCTTCATGGAATTCCATCATGGAGGATAAGGAATTCTGTAAATTCATGGACGGTAGTTTTCACAGAAGTAGCGCATGCAGGAAGGCAAACCCATATCTGGAGTATGCATCTATTCCAGTTAGAAAAAATTGATGCCCTTTCCATGATGGAAGGGTCCAATGTAAGCAAACTCCTACCATGCAGCAGGCTGATCACCTCAAGGAATGGTGCTATATTGGGGGCTTAGTGTGGGTCTTTGCTGCTGGCAGATTGGGCACTTAGCAATGGCTTTAGCCAGGTCAGCTATGGTGAGGGGAAGTCCATGTTGCTGAGCACATATATAACCTCTATTCCTGCACCATGGCCACTTGGTTCATGAACCCATTGGGCAATGACAGGAGTGTATCCTCTTGATCCTTAAAATCCAGTCCCCACTCAAAACTAGCCCCTTTTCTAGTCACTTGGCAAGTGGGCTGGAATAGCACATTTAAATGAGTAATAGGTTGTCTCAGGAGGGACTAGATGCAGCAGCTTATCTTAACTTTAGAAGCAATATCCTGACAGTCCCCACCACTGGACACCTAGATATTTCACTAAGGTGTAAGTCCTCTGTATTTTTGTTGGATTTATCTCCCATCCTCTTTCACACAAATGCCTTACTAATAAGTCTAGAGTCATTGCTACTTCTTGCTCACTAGGTGCTATCAACATAATGTCATCAATATAATGAACAAGTGTGACGTTTTGTGGGAGGGACTGATGATCAAGTTCCCTTCAGACAATATTATGACATAGGGTTGGAGAGTTGATATACTACTGAGGTAAGACAGTGAAGGTATATTGCTGGCCTTGTCAGCTGAAAGCAAACTGTTTTTGGTGATCCTTACTAGCAGCAATTGAGAAAGAAAGCATTTGCCAGATCAATAGCTGCCTACCAGGTACCAGGGTATATGTTAATTTGCTCAAGGAATACTAACACATCTGGAACAGGAGCTGCAATTGGAGGTACTGCCTTTTTAAGTTTATAATAATCTACTTTCATCCTCTACAATGCATCTGTTTTCTTCACAGGCCAAATAGGAGAGTTGTATGGGGATGTGTTGGGAATCATCATCCCTGCATGAGTCCAAACTGTATCAGCCCTTGATGGTGACACTGACCCCTGCAATCCTTCTAGGAACCCAGCATTGTTTTTGAAGCACTATCTTTCTGGGTAGGGAGTAGTTTTAGTGGTTTCCATTTGGCCTTTTCTAATATAATAGCCTTCACCCCACAAGACAGGGAATGAGTGTGTGTATTATGCCAGTTGCTGAGTATGTCTATTCCAATCATGCATTCCAGAACTCAGGAAATAACCACAGAATGGGTCCAAGGACACACTGGACCCACTGAGAGACAGACTTGAGCTAAAACTCTACATATCACCTAGCCTCTGTAAGCCCCTAGTTTGATTAAGGGACCACAGAAACATTTTGGGTCTCCTGGAATTAATGTCACTGCTGAGTCAGTGTCTAATAGTCCCTTAAATATCTGATCATTGCCTTTTCCCCAGTGCATAGTTCCCTGGTTAAAGGCCATAGGTCTCTTTCAGGAAGGCTTGGAGGAAGATTAACAGTATATGTTGTTGGCATTGTAACAGGGTCTTTACCCATCTGGACCTAGCCATCCCCTCATTCAAGGGGCTATGCGTTTATAAACTGTCTCAAGTTTTGGAATTGATTAAGGGACTGTGTCTCTGTTTCTATAATTCAAGTTAAATTTTGTTCACTTGAATTAAAACTCTTCTGCTTATACAGATCAAGTAGGGATTAAATAATCTACCCATCCATTTTACTTCTTGGTACCCCTTGGCCTATTAACCAACACCATAGGTCTCTGTGACTCAGACTATTTTGATTGCTGCTTTGACTGTGCTGTTCATTGTGGTAGCCATGTCCACCTAGTCTTTGACATTTAGGTGCTGCCAACCCAGGATCTGATCATCCCATTGTATTTAAAGATCCCATTTCAGTGAGAGCAGTTTCCAAGATAATATCTGACCTACATAGAAGAGCATCCATAGACCTGTTGAGAGAAGTTGGAATTAGTCTCACAGATTTATTCCTCACAGTCTTGATAAAAGTTGTGTCCTCTGGACATCCCTGAGTTGGGTAAGCATGTCTTATATGATAGGATCACACTAGCAGTTGAATCTCTCTAAGCCTTTGGATCCTCTCGTCTACCTTTCACCTGGGAAGTTCTGACATTTCCACCTCAGATAATGCCAGCCATCTTTTGGTCCATGTTTCAGTCAGTCATCTAAACATATTGTTAAAGCTCTTTTTAACCCCTTGTGCTACAATATTGAATCCAGAATCTCTCCTTACTGGGCCCATATCTATAAATTCAGCTTAATTCAATGTTATATTTCTTCTAACATTATTCCACATCTGCAACCATTCCCACACATATCTCCCTGATTTCAGTCTACATACATTGGAAATCTCATGCAGTTCTTTTGGAATATAACTTATTTCCTTATTTCCTCATGGGTCCCATTTTGAACCTTTTAGGGCCTGCTAGGACATCAGTCTAGTTAAAAGTCTGAAAGAAGAGAGGGCTGGTGGGGGTGGGTAACAAGAAGCATTAGACATATCTTGCAAACTAAATACCTCAGGGCATTCTGTTGCAGTTCCATCTGGTGAAACAAGATTAATCTCCTCAGATGGAGGTTGGATGGCAGACTCCTTAGGAAAGACTGGATATAGGGAAATTGTTCTGTCAGGGCAGACTGGAGGTTGGGTGGCCGTTTACTCAGGGCAGGTCATTACAGGTTTATCTGGCAAAGACTCAGTAGCATTTAGGGTTTTAATATGCTCACTGCCATCATCATCAAACTATATATCTCTATTCCAAGTTTCAGGATCTCATTCCTTTCCAATTATTGCCCGCCCTTTAATAGCAGATACACTGCCAGATTGAGAGTTCAGTTTCTGTTGTAACTCTGCTACTTTCACAATGAAATACTGAGTATGATTTTAAGAGATCTCTGGGAAGCAGACTTGGCCCAGTGGTTAGGGCGTCTGTCTGCCACATGGGAGGTCCACGGTTCAAACCCTGGGTCTCCTTGACCCGTGTGGTGACAGTGCTGGTGTGCGCAGGGAGTGCCATGGCATGCGGGAGTGCACCCTGTGGAGAGAGCCACCCAGCGCGAGAGAGGGTGCAGCCTGCCCAGGGGTTGTGCCACACACACACGGAGAGCTGTCGCAGCAAGATGATGCAACAAAAAGAAACACAGATTCCCGTGCCGCTAACAACAACAGAAGCGGACAAAGAAGACGATGCTGCAAATAGACACAGAGAACAGACAACCGGGGCAGGGTGGGGGGAGGGGAGAGAAATAAATAAATAAATAAATCTTAAAAAAATAAAAAAATAAAAAAAGGTTCAACTTGCTTTAAAAACAAAAGAGATCTCAAGTCTGGCTACATGAAATAAGAACTTCTTTCAGGGCACACATAAAAATTTTCATATCCTTCATGAAGTATTTAAGTTGCAAATTTTAATCCTTTAGCTCATATCTCTCTTTTAACTGTATCCAGCATATTTAGGAACAACCCATCAATACCATTATACCTTTTAACTCCACAAAAAACTGTTAATGTGTCAAAAACATTCTCACTCAGAGCCTTGCCTCTTATAAGCATGGGAATAGCCATGTCCAGTGGTGATGTTTTGCATATCTCTTTGCCAACTCATGCTATGGGCTATCAGTGGAATTGTGATTATTAGAAATTGAGTCATTAGTGCTTTGAATCTAATTATAGTAGAGAGCCAATTGCAAAAACCCCAGAACCAATTCATAGATCCCATTTTTAAGATTCTGTTTCTTAAGAACCACTCTGGGTCCAAGCTGTATCAGTCAGAGTTCTTTGGAACTGAGAGGAGATAACAGGAAATATGAGATTTTATAAAATTGTCACTGTGGGGAAGTCCAAATTCCATTGAGAAGGCTGCAAGCGGGGAACTCTGATGAAGGTTTACAATAAATTCTCCAGATGGAAATTCTCTCTTTTGACTTCCGAAATCATCAGTTCTCCATTTCAAGCCTTCAATTGATTGGCTGGGACATCTATCATTGCTGAAGGCAATCTCTGTTGATTGTAGATGTAATCAGGCATAGATGTAATGAATGTACTGGGGATTTAAGTCCATGAAATTCTTCACAGTAACAATTAGGTCAGTGTTTGCTTGACTAAACAACCAGGCACCATGACCTGGTCAAGTTGACACATGAGCTGAACTATCACAGCCTGATACAATGGAAGATGCTTAATAACAGTTATTTCTTCTCACTTGAGAAGTGGTGCACAAATTGTAGCTTGCATAAGTTTCATGTCATGTGAAATTTCATTTCTTTATATATTTTATTTTTTTATTTCTAAAAAAAATAAAAAATCTCTACTATAATCAAATGTGTTGATGATTACAGTCTGATTCTTTGTTTTTAATAATACTGATAATTTTGTGAGTTTTGGTTGTGGCTGGATATAAATTAAATAACTGTTTACAACCTGCGTGAAATTCAAATTGCATTAACCTTGGCAGAGTAATGTGGTATAAGATGATGTGTGTTCTTGCAACTTGTTCTTTTATCTGTTATCTGAAAATTTATTAACATGGCCTCATCAACTCAAATGCCTTATAAAAAACACATTTAATTGTCAAAAATCAATGGTTATGTTCTTCATATTTCAAAAACTACCTAAAATTCTATGTTCTCTAGACAATCACCCTAAAAGTAAACTTTCCCTTCTCTGAACTGCCACAATTCTTGGGTTCTTCTTTAGTTGTTTCACTTATCATATGCTTCTTTGCTCTTTGTGGATTTTGTTCATGTCTTAGTGTTTCACCTACATTGTAAATTCTTTTGAAGATAGAGGATGTGTCTTATTCATTTTGTATCTCTAGTGGTACCTATCTCAGTGTCAGGACCCTTATAGGCCTTCACTAAATTTCTGCGATAAATAAATGGTGAGAGCTTGGGAGATGTCCATATTTTGTGTATTGTGAGAAGTTAAAAATGAATTTGTCTTTCAAAAATGAGATTAGATTAAGATATTCCCCAGAGTCTAAGAGACAGATAAAGTAGATACAACCCCAGGTATTCATTCCTTTGAGGGCTAAAGAGACCCACGGGTTCTATGGTCATGGCAGATGGGGTTTACTGCCATATCTAGATGGCCCTTCTTTGGAGCTGGTGTTTCTGCGTGATGAAACTGGACTCAGATGGGATCTCTTTGCACAAAACTTTCATGCTACTTTACTGGAATTGTAGTTGGTGTTGGGGTTTAAGATATATTTAGGGGATTTGAATCTCTGGACTGACAATATGATAGCCAGGCCCTGAGCCCCAGCAGACTCCAGCTCCTACAATCTGATTTATTGGACTCACCTCACTCAGCTAAGATGGAGTTGAAGAAGGACAACCACCACACCATGGAGCCTAGAGGGCCTACAACTGAAAGCAAGAGGATTGCATCCAATATCCATGTGGAATCTGAGCCTCCTCTTGATATAGAGGTGCAACGGACACAACCAATCCAAGGTCCACAAAGACAAGGTGGCATTGGAGTGGGAAAAGTGGACATGGTGGCTGATGGGTATGGGGAATGGCAGGAAGAGATGAGAGGTGGAGGCGCCTTTGGGACTTAGAGTTGCCCTGGATGGTGCTTCAGGGGCAATCACTGGACATTGTAAATCCTCCCAGGGCCCACTAGATGGAATGTGGGAGAGTATGGGCCATGATGTGAACCATTGACCATGGGGTGCAGAGATGCCCAGAGATGTACTTACCAGGTGCAATGGATGTGTCATGATGATGGGAGTGAGGGTTGCTGGGGGGGGAGTGGTGGGGTGGGGTGGTAGGGTTGAATGGGACCTCATATTTTTTTAATGTAATATTTTTACAAAATCAATTAAAAATATATATATATTACTTAGAAAAAAAAAAAGATTAAGATATTCCCAGATGAACAAAGCTAAGGGAATTCATCACCACTAGACCTGCTTTATAGGAAATGCTAAACTGAGTTCTGCAGGTTGAAAGGAAAGGAAACTAGACAATGGGTTGAAGCAGCAGGAAAAAAATAAGGATCTTTAATAAGGGTAATGACATGGGTAACTTCTTACATGGTCTACAAGGCAAATGCATTAAATGTAATGATAAATCAATGGTTTGAGCCTTATAACGTATAAACATGCATCTTGTGACTAGAAGTATATAAAGATTGGGGGACAAAAGTGTATAGGAACATAGTTTGTGTATACCATTGAAGTTAAATTGATATTTTTGGTGGCTTGAAACTGTATGGAACCCAGAAAATCATGTTCTTAAAGTGAATCCATTCCTGTGGGTGTAATCCAATTATAAGCAGGAAGTTACAGTTAAGGTATGGCCCTGGGTGGATCCTAATCCTATTTCTGTTGTCTTTTATAAATGGGATGAATTGAGATGAGTACAGAGAGAGGGAGAGAGAGAAAGCCATGGGAGCAAGAAGCCAAAAGAAACATAATCCAGAAAAAAAGGGAGAGACGAGCAGATGCTGCTTTGTTCCTTGCCATGTGTCAGAGGAGTCAAGATCACCGGCAGTTAGTCTTCAGGAAGAAGGCATTGCCTGACACTGCTTTGATGTGAACATATTTCTCAGCCTCAAAACTGTAAACTTGTAATCTAATAAATTTCCATTGTTACAAGCCAACATATTTTATGTTATCTGCTTTAAGCAGTGTCACAAACTAAAACAATATCTATGCAAATGAGAGTTTTTTGTTTTGTTTTGAGTTACCAGGGGCTGGGGATTGAACTTGGAACCTCATATGTAGGAAGCCAGTGCTTAACTACTGAGCCACATTGGCTTCCCTGAGTTGGTTTTATCATTTATTTTGCTTGCTTTTTGTTTTTGTTTTTTCAAAAGGCACCAGGAACCAAGCCCTGGACCTCCCATGTGCAAGGCAGGCACTCAACTGCTTGAGCCACATCTGTTCCACAAATGAGAGTGTTTTATAGATTTAGGATGTTAAATTTAAACCCTATGGTAATAACAAGGAAAATGTCAGAGAATATGCAAGCTCATAGAAATAGAAATTAGAGTACAGATTCCAGGTTTTGGGGTAGAAGGAATGCATAGGGTTTCTGTTTGGGGAAATAGGAACATTTGAGTAGTGGAAGGTGGTGAGTGTACTGAAACAATATGGATTTGTTCCAGCAGCCAGGAGACTAAGATGGAAACTTTAAAGTTCTTGTCTACTAATTCCAACATATGGGTTATGGAGTTATGAAGCTGGGGAGTGGGTTGGTATATTGTCTGCTTTTTTTTCTCCTGAGTTCTTTAATCTATTTCTAAAGTGTGCTGATTTGTGTTCCAGTAGGCAGTTAACTTGACTGGATTTAAACCCCAAACCCCATCTCTGCTCCAAAGGCCAGCAACTGAAACTGCTCCATTCTTTTGGCCCTACCAACTATTGCTTTTGACACAAAAGCTTGAAGGTTTTGGAGTGAAATTTATATGCTGAGTTGGAGGACTTTCCCCCCCCCCTCATTTTCCAGCTACTCTGGCACTCTAGACTTCATGTTCTGATTTCTCAAGCTTTGAAGACTAGACCTTCTGCTTGAGTTTCAGTACCCTTTACTTCCCTCCTCTCAAATGTTGTGTGGAGATATCTTCAACAAAAAGCTCTGGAAATAGGGATTTTACCCAGGGTACTTTGCTTCTCTCAAAAAGTACTCAAATTCCCTTCAATTTCTCTCTGTACTTGGTTACCCTCCAGGTCTTCTAAAAAGAGTTTCTTTTTAAACTTTCTTCTTATCATTTTATTTTTTTATTTTTTAAAAGATATTTAGATTACATAAATGTTGCAGAGAATACATAGGGGATTACCATATGCAAGAGTTTCTTTTTATATTTTGTCAAGACTTTTGAATAGTTATTTGTGTCTGGGTTGGTCCAATATAAGCTACTTCATCACTCTCATAGAATAAATTTAATTATGAGTTAAATGCAATGCTACATCCTTGAAAAGTAATTGTGAAACAAAGAGAAAAATTGCTTAAATTCCCTGAGAGTGGATTTGTTATTAGATGAGACATAGAATTAACCCTAATTCTCTGACAAGAATTTAGTTTTATATTAGATAGGTATATACACTGACATTTAATAATCTCTGGTCAGTTTTATAATGTATGGAAAAATTATTGGGTATTTAACTGAAGATGAGGAAAAAAGTAATAACCAATCTAATAAGTTTTTACTGAACACAAAACTTTGTCCATAAAATATCACATTCTAGTTCATAAAAACAATGCAAGAATACTTCTCATCATTTTGGGTCCTCTTCACCATTCAATTAAAAAAATATTATCTTTGGATTTGAGGAAGATAGAGGTAGTGACCTAAAGTTTGATTCTCCCTGAATCCTTCAATAAATATAGAGAACTGGGGAAGAAAACCAACTGGAAATTGTGCCAACATTTCAAAACCGGAGGGGGAGGAAGCAGATTTGGCCCAATGAATAGGGCGTCTGCCTACCACATGGGAGATCCAAGGTTCAAACCCCGGGCCTCCTTGACCAGGGTGGAGATGGCCCACATGGAGTGCTGATGCACACAAGGAGTGCTGTACCTCGCAGGGTGTCCCCCGCATAGGGGAGCCTCATGCGCAAGGAGTGTGCCTGTAAGGAGAGCCGCCCAGTGCAAAAAAAGTGCAGCCTGCCCAGGAATAGTGCCGCACACATGGAGGGTTGAAGCAGCAAAATGACGCAACAAAATGAGACACAGATTCCAGGTGCTGCTAACATGAATACAAGTGGTTGCAGAAGAACACAGAGCGAATGGACACAGAGAACAGACAACTGCGGCGGCGGGGGTGGCGGGGGGTGGGGGTGCGGGTGGGGGGGTGTGGGCGGGAAAGGGGAGAGAAATAAATAAAAAATAAAACTTAAAAAATCACCGAAAACTGGAGGGGTTTTCTCAGGATCTGATTTGTTGTTTAGTGCCTGCAGGCCATGGTGAGTTCTGTTAGTAAATGGTAAATGTT
This sequence comes from Dasypus novemcinctus, assembly GCF_030445035.2. Lineage (NCBI taxonomy): Eukaryota > Metazoa > Chordata > Mammalia > Cingulata > Dasypodidae > Dasypus > Dasypus novemcinctus. Next base: position 132,694,750 of record NC_080676.1, read on the forward strand.
GGGCAATCTGGACCCTATGTACTCTTTGTACTAATATACGGAAGTTCTCTTCAGAATTTTGCACTAGACGAAAGTGCTGGGAATAGAATCCAAATTGGACACAATGGGAACAACAAGGTCAAAGGAAAACATTGTTCCAAGACTCAGGATGTGGCAAACTTTTTGTGTAGAGGGCCAGATATGAAATGTGTAGGCTTTATTGCACGCCAAATGCTCTCTCAGCTGCGTACTCTTTTTTTATTTTTAAACAACACTTTGAAAAAGAAAAACAAGAAAAACACCAAAAACCACAACACATTCATAGCTCCAGTACAGTATTAAAACAAGCCTGAGATTATATTTTGTTTAGACACAGGATTTGTCTCCCCCGGATATTGATAAAAATGAGAAAGGAGAGCAGAGGCAGCAGTTCTCAAAAAGTAGGACTCCAGGGAAACGGACTTTGGCCCAGTGGTTAGGGCGTCCGTCTACCACATGGGAGGTCCGTGGTTCAAGCCCCGGGCCTCCTTGACCCGTGTGGAGCTGGCCCATGCGCAGTGCTGATGCGCGCAAGGAATGCCATGCCACACAGGGGTGTCCCCCGTGTAGGGGAGCCCCACGCGCAAGGAGTGCACCCATAAGGAGAGCTGCCCAGCGCGAAGGAGGGAGCAGCCTGCCGAGGAATGGCGCCGCCCACACTTCCCGTGCCGCTGACCATGACCGAAGCCGACAAAGAAACAAGACGCAGCAAAAAGACACAGAAAACAGACAACCGGGGGAGGGGGAGGGGAATTAAATAAATAAAAATAAATAAATCTTTAAAAAAAAAAAAAGTAGGACTCCATATTATCTTAATTACTTGGTAAAAACAACAAAAGAAAGAGCTCCCATGTTATGAAGTTTGAAAAGATAGCAGGGCCTGTGACTTCTTCTTTCAAGAAGGACACAAACACTCATTCTACTTAAAACTGAGCAAAAGAAAAGGAAGAGTTAAATCTCATACCAGTTTAATATAGATAAAAGAGAATAAGGAGAAACAGAACATCCCAAACGATAATGGAACTACTTAAGAGAGACATACCCACAAAGAAATGAAAACTGTAATCTAATGTTTCAAAACAATATATATTAAAAATGTAATACAAATGCAGATGAACAACATAAACTAGAATGGTGAAAATGCAGAAATACGCTACTCTGAGAAAAACTGTTAGCATGACTTTTAAAAATATATATACTAACAGTTTATTGAATTCAATGCTGATTTCATCTATATAATAATTTCATCATGAGGAAATAACCCTCCCTCTTTAAACTCTTATAATTTTGGGAGGATCTCTGGGTTTTGTAAAGGAAATGATTAGATGATGCCTTAAGTCTCTGTTCCTTCCATTACCAGGTATCTTGACTAAGAGAGAATTTCCTGAAATTCTTTAAAGCTATCCAATATATTAAAATGAAAGGAATTTTGTTTGTGAGGAGTTGTACTGAACAAGTGCATGATAATGGAAATAATATTCATAATTTTGGAAATTAGAATAAATTAATGTACTTACAAATACTGTATGCTATTTAAACCCTCCTTTTAAAAGGAAAAGTATATGAGATGGATGTTAATTCTTACTCCATTTTTAAAATATCAAATCTCAGGGGATGATTACATCTATTGAAATTCATCAAATTTACCATTTATCTGAAAGATGACCTTTTCTAAGCTACCTAGGGCACTTAATCCATTATACGAATGTACATCATTCCAGGTGGAAAGGATTTCCGTTTTTCTAATATTAGCCTTCTTGCAATCAGTGCTATTCTCAAGAGAATTTTTGTTTCATGGGCTAGATGTTCTTTGTAAATTCTCAACATGACCTAATATAAAAATCAATGCATCTTTAGGTAAGTTCATTTCTATTATTAGATCTAGCAGTAGCTTCATGCTAACGTGTTTTGAAATATAAGCAGCATCATACTACAGGGCATGGCTTTTTCCTGGTAGTGCATTAAATTCCATTATGGTAAAAACCATTACAACAACAATAAAATCCACCACGGGTTTTTAAAAAAAGTCTCTCTTGTCTCTAGTCCTTCGGCAACAATGTGCATTAATGTTCTCAATACTAGACCCAATTAAGTAAAAAGGTTTTTGCCCAGATTATGTCTCTATTAGTGACAGGCTCCCCACAACAATGGAACCCCAGGTTTCCAGCTGAGCAAGGACTGAAGGAAGCTCTTCGTGTAACCTTAGAATGAAGAGGGGTAAATAGCTTCTGTGGGAGCTCACAGCTAAAAAGAAATAAGGCACTCAGTTTTGCTTGCAAGATAAATTAGAATAAGTAATTTATTTCATGTCTAAAGAAACGATCATTTCTTCCTTTTGCATATTCATTAAGGATCCTGCCCAAATTAAAGAAAAGGTGTGAAAAGAAGTCTTGGGGTGGGGTGTGGGCATTTGATGTTTGCTTTGTTTTATTGCAGTTCTCATTGAGGGGGTGATTAATTATTCCCAGACTTGGTTTTTCTAGCCATAATAATTTTAAATTCCAGCACAAGGAAATAATTTAGGCACCCTTTGAAGTGCCTGAAGAATTTTCCTTGAACTGTAATTTTTCTAGAATCTAGAGTACACAGAACACTTTAGTAATTTCATTTTCTATTGATCTTACTCTCCTATCAAATCATAACTTTTTGTAATTCTCACATATATTTGAAGCTGTGCAACTTTCTAATGATCACCCACGTTGTTCATTATCCATGGGAAAAAAGGTCATTTTCATATTCTAGACTTTTTAATTAAGTGCTTGATGGAAATAATCATCTTATGTTTTTCAAGTTTAGCATAGCGAGAAAAGAGTCTCTTCTGAAGCAACATTATTATTATACATACACAAGGAAGGTGAGAATCAGCAAGTTTACAAAAATTCTTTTGACCTGATCATCATGTCAGTCTGAGAGTCCACCTCAAGGTGAGTTGGAAAGCATATAGATGCATTTACCAGGACAGAATGGAGAAAAAAGACTTTCAGAGCTTCATGGTGAAATTTCAGTGTTTATTTTGAAATACTTTCAGAACATTTGACATGCTCAAAATAATTACACACAAAATAGTCTTTTAAGACAGGTAAGCAGTTGAGATAATCAGAGTTCCTATATACCTCAATTTGCACTATATAAAATTTTATGTCATTCTGCAATGTAGCATATTTTTCTAATGGGCTAGTGTCCTGCTGTTTAAAGTTTATAATATCTTAAATTTTAAAAAGTATAGGTATATAGTGTGCTGTAACATTCCACTAATAGGTGTTATAAATTGGTTTTTAACATTTAATGATCTAGGCTATTTAAGGGAATGTGGAAAATTGAATTTTTATCCCAATTTAGGGATGTTCTTAATCCATATTCCTGTGGGTGTGAACCCATTGTAAAAAGAATCTCTTGAAAGATGTTCTTTTAAGTTAAGACCTAGCTCAACCAAGGGAGGTTGGTCTAAATATGGTTACTAGAGGCCATATGTAGCAGTTTGATATGGTTATGATTCCAAAAATAGATATTAGATTATGTTTGTAATCGGGACTGTACCTGGGCTTGATTAAGTTATGATTAGGGCTTTGATTGGGACATGTCATTAGGGTGTTGAGACCCTGACCCTTGGCAGGTGGGGATTCACAGATTAAAGGCATGGCAAAGAACAGAGTTTGAGGGGTTTTGATGTTGGAGTTTTGATGTTGGAGTTTGATGCTGAAGCCTTAAGCTGGAGCCCCGGGATGTAAGCTTACAAGAGGAAAGAGAAGCCAGCCCCAGGAAGAGAGGAACCCTAAGCCCTGGAAAAAGCAAGACCTGGGAAGAAAGGAACCTTTAACCCAGAGAGAAGTAAGGCCCTGGAAGGGAAGAACCCGGGAAGCCTGAACCCTCGCAGCTCTCGGCAGCCATCTTGCTCCAACACGTGAAAACAGACTTTGGTGAGGGAACTAACTTATGCTTCATGGCCTGGAATCTGTAAGCTCCTCCTCCAAATAAAGACCCTTTATAAAAACCAACCAATTTCTGGTATTTTGCATTAGCACCCCTTTGGCTGACTAATAAACCTTATAAAGCGAAAGAATCCAGAAGCCAGAGTACAAGAAAGTCAGAGGGAGGAGCTGGTACCAGAAGTCAACAGAACCCTGAGGGGATGGAATGCGGATGAGAAAGGAGAGGACAACACCATGTGGGGTTAAGGCAGGGATACAATCCAAGGAACTCCCAGGATTGCCAGCAGCCAGCACCAGATTGTTATACAGTATGAGGAGAAAGCATCACATTGCTGACACTTCGAATTCAGTCTTATAACTGTGAGCCAATAAATTCTCCTTATTTAAGCCAAACCATTGCATGGTATTTGTCACAGAAGCCCGGAAAATAAAGATAAGGAACAAAAGCACCATGTGACTTATAACCCTGATATTAAACACTCAAATGAGAAGTGGTGCAATATCCCGCCCCCCTCAACATGGCTGCCCATAGGAAAGGAGGAAAACCTCTTTTGCTGTCACAGGAGGATGGAAATGGAGTGAAAGTGGAGAAAAGTCTCTTCCAATATCTTTAAGAGTCCTGTTTGCAGCAGGTTTCTTTTTCTGAGGAGTAATGGAGATTACAATGACTAACTCTTCCAGTATTCTTCCCCAATTTTGCATCACAATTGGCTAGAAAACTCCATTGTTTAATATGGTACAATTAGTTTTATTAAAATGGACAAATAAATGAGAAATGATAAAGAATATATAATATTACATATTATATAAATCTAATTATATATAAAATGCAAGCTTGAAGACTATAGCCCATCAAATAAGAGACCTAGGTCCTATATGACTGACAATAGTTATTTGAAGGGATCTTTTATTCAGTGAAAAAAGTACATGAGTAGACAACAGGGGCCTGGATATTGATTGTAATCACCGAGGTGGCCTTGGGAAAGACCCTCAACATTTTGGGTCTTCGTTTCATAAATGGAAAACAAGGGGATTCCTTAGGTGACTTTATTATAACATTCTGTGGGTGTTTTTAATTAGTTATATTGTTAGAAGATTTGTATACTTCAGTTTATAAGAAATGATCACACTTTTATTTTGAGGAACTTGCCTAAGGAAATTTATGAAGGAAAGGAGACAGCTTGAAACAGTTCTGAGAGTTAGGCACTTTCACAGACTATCTCTTCTGGACTCTTTATAGAAGTATTTTAAAAATTAAGGAGAGAAGACCACCCCCCCCCAAAAAAAAAAAAATCAAGTGATTTCAGTTATATATCCTTCATTGTAAAAGAAGATATTTTCCACCAGGATTCTTGACTGGTCAGAGTATGTTGATATTAAAGTCAGCATTTTCTGGAAAATAATATGACTTTAATGCTAATTGATGTTCTTTGTTCAATTCCTGAACAAAAATCTTAGCTCTTCAATAACCGACTTTTCTAATTCTGTTCTGTAATTGCAGTAAGGCATCTTTGAGGATTTATCTCTCTTGATGCACGCCAATAGTATGTGGCCTTTTCTTGAACCCATCAGAATTGTGACTTTTCTTTGAACTCTTGGCTGCTTGGTGCTACTGACCTTGTTGCTCATTTATAACTTGGGTGCCATTTATCACTCCCAGACGAACAGATATTGTTGTGGAAAGAGACTGAATGTAATCATTCATGCCATTGCCTTTTCCAGTGGTGCCTTCCAGCTTCCTTCCTTACAGGATAACTGATAGGGAGAGATTAGTGACAAAGCTGTAATTCTATTGAGGGATTGTGATGTAACTTTATCATAAACCATGAAGTGAGGCTCAAGAGATTCAAGATCCCTAGAATGCTAAGATTAAGTTACAGCAGCCACCGTCAATCTCTGTCAATATGTGTTTTGTGATGGTTTGTAATCTGCCTGTAAAATATTAGCTACCTGTAGAAAGGTAGAAAATACTTTTTTTTTTTTGTAGTATTGACTTTATTATATAGCTCTTCCAATTCCAAAGCTTAAAAAATATCAATTTTAAAAATAAATACAGACAGACATTTCAGATACTGTTAAGAAATCTTACTCTTTGAATTAATATGTGTTTTAATTCTGAAATTCTTCATTGGCTTCTTATACACCACTTGAAATACTTAGATTTTAATATTTTAAAATAGAACTATTATGCATATGTAACACTTTAAATGTAAAAATATATTGTTTGATATTTTATTTATTTGACACTTACAAGGACTTAAAGCCATTATGTTTGAGTTGTCCATATCATTTCAGTTAACCTGTATGTTTAGGGAAGCTTTGTGAGTCATTTTGTGGGAGGAGATTGTCCAGATAACATGTTTGTGGGGGTAATAATAGATATTATTTATAAGTGTGCCAAAAATACCCTTGTTTAAGCTAGTGTAAACAGTTTTCTTTATGGCAACATTTTTTCAAAAACCTTTCATATGTTAATCAACTTTGCTTCTCTTTAGTTTAGAACCATATTATACAGCACTTCCCTAATGATTTGATCTTGAGCCTTATTTTAACTAGTGACTCTTTGAGAGTCTACTGTTGAGACCCACTCTTTATTAAACAATAACCTAGGCCTAATCAAGACATTATTTGAGGCTAAGATGAAGAAATAGGAAATTTTTCTAAAGGGGTTTTAAAAATGAATCGTATTTTTAAAGACTTGTACTGACTTATGCTGGCTTTTTGGTAGAAAGAGCAAAGGGCTGTGGTTTGGGGTTTCTGGATTTTCTTTTAGTAAGTAAAAATAACCACTACCACTTTTAAAGCATTTTTTTTTACAACATCTGTATTTCTAGCAATAATCCTGAAAGCTAGGTATTATTGTCCTAATTTTATATAGATGTATATACAGAAGTAAATTGAAATTTGATGATTTTGTGCTTAACCCTATACTACTTCCTGCCCTGTCTAAAGGCTTTAGTAAAAAAATGTATTTTATGTCTCTATGTCAGGAATCCCAAGATCTAAACAAAAATGTAAAGTACATTTCCTGAATAAATGAACAATTATGATGGGTGACCTTTATACAAACCTCCCAAAACTCAGAGTGAGTTATGGGATCAAGGGAGGAAGGAACTCTGTTCTGTTTCCATAAATATAGTTAAAACCAATGTAAATATATGATTTGCCTTAAACACTAAGGTTTCTTGGACATAGATTGAGCTTGCACAGAGGGTAAGTGAGTGTTTGCCTTCGCCTTACTATCCTGGCTCTTCAGATAAAGAAACCACTGGATTCCAGGCCAGAGCTGGGTGGGAGGTCAGGGGTGCTGAATGCCAAAATCTTTAAATAGCTCATTCTTTATTTAATTATAGGAAAAAATAAAGTGAATAGATGTGATCAAATTTCAAATGACCCAACAGATTTTACTATTTTTTCCTATTTTTTCCTATTTTACTATTTTTTCTTTTTATCACCCTTTTCCTAACTCATGCTTCTCAAAAAAATTCTCATATTTCTCTCCCCCCAGATTATGATAAACCCTCTTAAAATTGCTGTTTCTTGTGCATATTACCACATAAAAGATTTCATAAACTATTTTCTGTGCTTGCATTATTTACTACTATGGAACTACTCACTGATGTAGATTTAAAAAATCATATTACCTCATCCTGATATTCTGATATCTTCCCTCCATCTTGCTCTATATTGTGAATCGATGGTAGAGTGAACATATCTCCAGGTTATAGACTAATTTTCCTGTCTCACTTCATTGTCACAACAAAGATTCCCCTCCATTTTCAGAGGAGACTCTGAAAACAGGGAGTCTGCATTGAGGAGAGTTGGTTTTTTAAGTCAGCTTGCTGTAGGTTAGTTAACTGGATTAGAATAAGAATTGGGGCAAACGCTTGGAAGGTTGAATTCTTCCACTCAACATTTACAGCTACTACAAAATAAAAGATTTTAGACTTTTTCTTGAACATAAATAGGATTTCACCTCACATTTGATTTTTACGATTATTTAGAGTCATATTTGAAGTAAAATGGAGGCTATGTTAATAACTTCTCCCAAGATCCTCTTTTAATCCTTAAGTATTCAGTCATTGTTTTTGAGTTAGTTATCTTTCCTCAGTTTGTTAACTGGTGTAAACTAGATACATTTTCATTGTCAGTTTCTATGCATATAGTACAAGCAGTCCTCCAAAAAAGGGTCACTTTCATGGAGTTCACTTACCCCAACGTCTTTTGCAAACTTTGCAACTTTACCAGGCAATTTCCTTTGTCAGATTCTTAAAACTGAAGAGGACATGAGAAACTGGTTTAATTGAGTCATTGATATGATGAGCAGGAATGGAAGTTAGTATTAACAATGTATGAGTGGAGTTTATTTTTTTAAGTCATAATTTTATGGTGAATTAATTCACATTAGGTGGCTCTGTGACAGTGGTCAGTCAGAAAATAAGTATCCACGTATCACAGACCCTTTCCCACTACACAGTCTTCCTGAGAAATAACTTTTGCTTTTGTCTAAGTAATATAGTTTATTCTTCATATTTTAATATTTTAGTTCTAATAAAGTTAATTTTCCTTTTTGGATATTTCACAATCATCCGCACTAAGCATTTGATTACATTTGTGAGCCCACCACATTTATACCTAACCCATCCCTAAAGAGAGAGCCATCAGAAGTGAGCATACAGTGAGAATCACTGATAACTAGCTTATAGATGTGTCCTCGGGCTCACAGCTTATTGACCATAGGATATCTCAAACACCTGTGTAGGTAGTCCAGGATCTTGACTTTCCTGTCTATGGAGAAGCAACACTGCCATTCAGCAGTACGTGGAGGTCTGTGGAACTCCCTTAGGGACATGTGGCTTGCTCTAACATAGGGAATGGGTCTTTGAGAAGGACTTATTTATCCAAAGCAAACACAAGAATATTATCCCTTCTGGTCTTTTCTATACAGTGGAGAATGTAACAGGCTATCCTTGCTTTTCACTGAGAATGTTCATGGAAATTGTGATGAGTTATTTCATTGTCAAAAAGACTGCTTTTCTCCTAGGAACAATTGTAATAGATGGGAGGTGGTGTATTTCTGACCAAGGACCCCACATAAAATTAATCAAAGCAAAACATGCAAAACTATAAAAATCTACAATAATTTAAACTAGTAAAATTTTACTTGAAGTCATAGAATAGGGAAAGAAATATGTTATACATAGCAGTTTTATAAATAAAACTTTTACTATAGACTTGATTTAAAATGTACAGCTATTGGTGGTAAACACTTGCCGAGTAACTGTTTTATTTGCTTTCTTAAAAATTAGGAAGTATTTTCTGAAGTGATTTTTTTTCCCAGCTGGCTTTAAAAATTGTCCAGAGAAATTCAAATCAATGACTTTCAACATTTTTTTGTAGCAAGCAGATGTGTTTTGCAAAAATAATCTACAGTTTTTCTTTTTTTCCAAGCTGATGTACCATTAAATTTTGAGTGAGACTTCCAAGGGCACGGAAATTGAATAAGGGTAGTGGTGAAATTTACCAAAAGCAGTTGATGCTAAATGAGGGCCTCATGCAAGCGGATTCAGTGAAATTCCCTTGAAGAAAACTTTGTGCTTCTTAGTGGTGGCAGTTAGGCTTGTTTATGATATGTTCAGGTAACCAGAGCACTCTCTGAAATTGGGAGATTTAAGAAGGCTACCAGAACAGTGCCTCCTTGGGGGTCTTGACAATTCTCCTTGCCACCCACCTCCTTGCAGTTGAGTACATTGGTTCCAGTTCAATATTTACTTTCTCCCATCTTGGGGTGGACCACAGAGGGTTCTCTGTGACTGACCCTCATGAGTAAGAGATATGTTGTGACTCTTTCCCTGCCTTTCCCTGCCACATTTCTCTAAAGCACACATATGCTTCCAGTCCAGGCCAAGGACCTGTTTCATTCAGCCAAGCTTATTCATGTTAAAGAAAGAATGGGGGGAAGCGGACTTGGCCCAGTGGTTTGGGCGTCTGTCTATCACATGGGAGGTCTGTGGTTCAAACCCCGGGCCTCCTTGACCCGCGTGCAGCTGGCCCACGTGCAGTGCTGATGCGCGCAAGGAGTGCCCTGCCAGGCAGGGGTGTCCCTGCATAGGGGAGCCCCATGGGCAAGGAGTGCACCCCGTAAGGAGCACCACCCAGTGTGAAAGAAAGTTCAGCCTGCCCAGGAACGGCGCCACACACACGGAGAGCTGACACAACAAGATGACGCTACAAAAAGAAACACAGATTCCCATGCCACTGACAACAATAGAAGCGGACAAAGAAGAACATGCAGCAAATAGACACAGAGAACAGACAACTGGGGCAGAGAGGGTGTGGGGAGAGAAATTAATTAATTAATTAATTTAAAAAAAAAAGAAAGAAAGAATGGGACCACAATAAATGAAGTGGGAGTAAGAGACTTCAGTGTTCATTTTACATGTTAAACCAATGATATATGGAAAGAATCAAAAGTGGTGAAATTAGAGCCTGAGATGAAGGATAAGACAGGAGGCTAGAATTTGGGAAAGGTGTGCTGGTGATGACTCTGCCACTGATTCACTACATGTCTTTGGGACTGCATTTCAGTTTCCTCTCTGTACAGTGAATATGTTCGACAAAATTTAGTGCCCATGATTGTATGATTATGGATGGAATTTATCTTTGTTCCTTTCTGCCATATTTGAACTGGCAAATGCCAAATATTCAGACTAAATTAAGTATGCATGGATTCTTAACTACATTATATTCCTTGTTTTATTTGTGTCTAGTCAAAAAGGAAAAGATGTATATGTTATGCACTCATCCCTAAGTTTTGGCGTTTATTGCTAATGTCTATTTTCCAAAAGTCTTGAAAGATGTTTGATAAACTAAGCACATCAGAACCAAGAACATCAGACTCATGAGTCAGACTAAAAGCTCATCCAATTCATGAACCTCAGACTTTAATAGGACCAAAGTGTAAAGATAGGAGGTTCTAAGGAATAAGTTACTCTTGATAAGGACTTTTCATCCATCATATCATCTAAAGTTTTCTTGAATCTCCTATTTTTAACCTTTGTTATCTTTTCAGTTGATGGAGCCCACTGTAAAAGTGTGCATTCATTGGCCCAAAATGCCTCCTTTGAACTTAAAGTCCTTGCAACCCTTTTTCATGTGTTGTGGACTTGGAAATGAATATTTAACCATCCTCTTTCTGTCCTTAATGGTTTTATCATCTTCAAATATATTCTTCTCACAGTCTTCCCTGTTATGAATTGAAAATTTTAAGTTGTCTTTATTCTTTCTCCGTCTGGAAATTTTTAGTTCACATGGGTTATTTCAGTTAATCCAGAGTTGCCATAACCAGAACTGCTATACGTGGGAAGCAAGGATGCTGGATAACTAATTGGAAAAGGAAGACAGTGATATCAGTGTCAGAACCCTAGTATTGTGGGCTCTGAATGGTTGTGTAAGTTCTTGCCCACAGCTATCCCCACCTTGTAAACACTGACTTATTTTCCAAAACTCAGCTCCAATATTCATCTACTTTGTGATGCACAATTTTCCTTCCTCTTCTCCATAGCTCAGATGCATCATTACGTGACCTTAATGCTGCTGCTTCTCCTTCCAGGATGCTGGGAGGGGCCCCTGATAATACATTCACATGATCATAAGTTTTCATAAATTGTGCAAAAAGTAGTTCAACCTAAGTTAGCATTCTGTCTTATTGCACTCATTGCAGAGGACTAGAGTTTTTTTGGATAAAGTGGAAGCCATTTTTTCTGCAATATGGAAATATGTTTTGATGTACAAGTGAGAAACTACAGACTTCTAATTGGGACATTTATTTCAAAAGTAAAAGGAAATTCAGATAAAAATTAATAGAACATGGTTCTAAAGCAAAAAAAGTGAGGGTTAAAATTAATTTAAATTAGTCTGATACTGAGAAGCAAATGATAAGAAAAATACATTAAAATCATACCTAAAACAGTGTAACTCACTTAGAAAAGATACATTTTGAAAAGCTATAAAATTATTTGATCAGTTGATTAATGAAAAATGAATTGAGTTATATGAACACATTAAAAAGAGATTTAAATTTATTTCTGATTGGACACGATTATTGACTTTGATGAGGATAACATGAAATTCTTAATGACATCAAAGCAATGAAGATATCTATGACAAATTGACTAATAAGAGTTGTCAACTCAAAGAGTATGTGAGAGCATTACTGGACAGGGAACTTTGAAATAGCTAAGATCTTGTTCATATGAAAGAAACTTGACAAAACTTTTCCCAAATTAGGTAAAAATTCTAAACATTTTCATAATGCTGCCAATAGCAAGTTGTTGAAAAAGTTTTCTGAACTATCTACAAAAAACAAACAAATTTCAAAAAGCTATGCTAAAGATAAGACTGAATTAGCTGATTTTGTGATGTCTGTGCTATTTTCAGCTCTTAAATTTTTGTAATATTTTGTGATTTCTCATTCTAATATTCACATATATACCCAATTTTATATTTGTAATTTTATATTCTTTCTTAAAGAAGGTCTCTGACATCACATGCATTTCAGGCCCCGTAAGACATGGATAAGCCTGCATAGCACACTTTTCATACTACAATAGTCTTTTATTTGAATTAGTTTTGCTTGTGAATGTGAAAATTCCTTTACGGAAAAATAAAAACAAGATTTTCATCTTTAAAACCTCCATGTATAGCACAGTGCTTGGTACAAGGTGGTAGAAATTACTTGCAAGTGGCTGAAGGATGTAAGGGTGTCTAAGTGGATATTGGGCTTGTCTGGAGCAATCCCAAGGAGAGCTCTCGAGTCCTCTGCTCTCACTGCATTGAGATATTCAGATTAAAGCTATTAGGGAATAGCAATTTCTCATATGTTGTAATATTTTAAAAATATTGATTTACTCTGAGTAATATAACCAAATTCTCCAATGAAAGCAAAGCCTTATATGGTTTAGAAAGGACATTTTTAAAGGTGTCTAATTCCATCCTTCCTCTGTTATGATTAAAAATAAAATTCTATCTCAAAACTAATTATCACCATTCTGAATGTGAAGAGAAATTTCTATGATAAAAAGCTTCACACCTCAACTTTCCTTTTTTTATTAGAAAAGTTGTGGGTTTACATAAAAATCATGCATAAAATTCAGAGTTCACCCTCTTATTAAGACCTTGCATTGATGTGGTACATTTGTTACAAACTGATGAAAGCACATTTTAATAATTGTACTATTAACTATAGCTCATGACTAACTCTCCTTTGACTGAGTGCAAATTTCAAAGAACATAAACTCAAATGAGATTTTCATTTAACTGAAAAGTATGTTTAGATGTGGGTATTGTTAGTATTATAATTTTTTTTGTTTATTTTTGAATGAACATATCTGGAGCATACAATTAGGATAAATCATACTTTACCCTACCCAGTCATGAAATTTTAAAGACTGAAATGTAATTTAAAGAGAAGTTCTAATTCTTGTTTTAGTGAAGGTGGGATATTTTCATTTTCAAAGATGAGAAATTTCAGACTGGCATCAATTTAGTTTATTCTGAATGCATAGCAATTATGTTTTAGTAAGGGAATGATATATTCAAATTAAGCATGTTTGAGCTTTGTTCTTTTAACAAAATGTTATTTTGTACTGCAATGAATTTATATGGTAGATGTACAATTAAACAGAATACATAAGTTTTCTTGCCATTTTCTTAAGATTTGACCTGTAAATCAAAGTTTCTTAAAAACTGTCTTGTTTGTTATACAAAGTTATATCATTATTTTTATTTGCTTTAAGTGCTGCGATTTGTAGTAGGCAGTGACAATGATAGGTTTAGTGGTAGGCTTTTCTTAGTTTTTAAAAATCATTATTGCACTAACTTATAGAAGTGAAGAATTCAGGCAATATTTACTTCTGGAAGGCTCTTGGGTGGGTCCATGCTTATCTGGGCAGACTTAGATGTACTTCTCTCCTTTTAAATGAGAATCCCAGTTTCCTAAAATCAAAGTAAAGAATATGATGACCTTTAAATCCCCCCACAGAAAAATGTTAGAGAGGGAAAAAAAATTGGTTGCTTGGGTTTCAGGATTGGGGAGCAGTGAAAAATCTAAAAGAGGTTCTCTATGACCCACTATAGAGTTTGTCCCCTTTGGTTTGTACTCTTCAGCCAGATGTTAAAACAATAAACAAATATTCTCTCTCACTCCCAACCCAAAAACATTAATTTATACAAGTTTCATTCACTTAACCAGCAAATATTTATTGAATGCTTAACGCTATGGTGCCAGACACCATGTTAGAGAGTAGAACCCTTAAGGAACCCTTGGTTTAATTTGGGGGAATATATTACAATAAGGGCTAATATTATAAGTAGGAATGGAGTGCTGTGGGAGCAAGGGGAGGCAACAGACTAACTGGCCTGCATGAATCAGGAAAGGAGTCATCAAGCAGCTTTAGCACCTGTTCATATTAAAATCATATTGCTTTAGAGTTGGAAGCAGCTTTAGAGATTATTAATCCACAGATTAGGTAAAAAATTTTTAAAATAAAGCATTAAAGGGTCCAATATAGTAAAAAATGAAACTTTTCATTGGTTATTCAACCAATAATTTTTTGAGTACCAATTCTATGCCAGCACTATTCTAGGCGCTGGAGTCAACCCTTTTAAAACAACAACAAAATTCTGTCCTCATGGAGCTTACCTTCTAATGGGAGTGGGAGGTCCCACAATTAAACCTCCAGTACATCAGAAGGTGATAAATTAATAACTGCTATTGGCTAGCTAAAATAGAAAAGGGGTATAGAGATTGGAGGGCGGTTATTGTAATTTAAAATAATTGGACAGGCTAAGACCACTGAGAGATGAAATTTGAGCAAGACCTGAAGGAACTGAGAGAAGCCACTGGGGATATCTGGCAGTAATGAGGGTTGGGAGAGTGTTACAAGAGCGTTTCTAGGAAACACGAGAGTCCAATATAAAGGCCATGGAAAAGGAGTATGTCTGCAGCTTCTAAGAACAACTTGGAGGCCAGTGTAGCTGGAGCACGAGTGATGGGAAAGCACAGGACTTGATTTCAGAGAAAGAATAGGGAATTAAATTATATTGCATCATATAGGCAGTTGTAAATACTTTGGCTTCTGCTCTCAGCGAAGTGGAGGAGAGAATTGTTTCGAGTAAGGGAATGACGTGATATAACATCTATTTTAAAAGACTTATTCTGACCGCTAAGGAAGAAAAGCTGTTGCAAATGACCTTGGTGAGAGTGAAGCAACTGGAGTAACAGACAACAGTGGAAGTGGCAAGATTTGGTTGAACTCTGAATCTATTTTTTTGTATTGTCAACTGATTTTTTTTTTAATTAGAGAAGTTGTGAGTTTTCAAATCAAGCATAGCATACAGGATTCCCACATATCACCCCATTATGACCACCTTGCATTGTTGTGGAACATTTGTTACAAATGATGAAAGAACATCAACAAAACATTTCTCCTAACTATTGTCCTTAGCTTGTATCTGGTCTCTTCCTGATAAACCACCTTATTGTTAGCACCATGAATTAGTATTGTATATTTGTTATAGTTCATCAGAGATGTTCTCATATTTGTTCAGTTAACCACGGTCCATTTTCCACCTCAGGATTCACTGCGTTATATGGTCCCATGCTTTTTATAATCCATCCAAAGTGTACATTCAGTGGCTTTCAGTTTCATCATGGAGTTATGCTCTCATCACCTCAGTCAACTTTAGAATGTTTTTGTTATTCCAAAAGGTAAACTTCCATACCTCCTTAGAGCCCCCTATTGTTAACCCTTAGCATTGATATAATAACTTCTTAGCCATTGATGCAAAAATATTACACTATTACTTACATTCCACAAGCTACATTAGTTACATTTTCCCAATGTACCCCCATATTCTTTTTCTCTTTTGTTCTTTTTTATTTATTTATTTATTTTTTTATATCAATGTAGCAAGTTACTCCATTAACACATGATGATAACTACAGCAATAAATCTTTGGTCCATGGTTATACTTTACCTCCTTATTTCTGCTCAGTCCTCAATCTTGGTAGATATAGGATGATGTCTGTCCTGAATACCCAGATGGAAAAATAGCTGATGCAGAAATGGGGAGAATTATCCAAGGTATGCCATTGAATCAGTTATAACTTTCTTCTTCTGTAGGGGTGTAATTTTTGACTAGTAGGGATACAAGGAGGAGTGATTTTCAATCTTCCCTGTGAAATCACCTGAGGACTTGAGGAAAAAAATCAGTGCTCAAGCCCTACCTGAGGACAAAGGAATTATGCTCTGATTCACCTGTTAGGTCCTAAAAGCACTTCAGGTTAATTTAATGTAAAACTAGAATTGAGAAATACAGAACTGGAGTAACTAGAGTATAATAATGAAGATAATAAATTGCACCAGGGCATAGATGGTTTCACCATGGCTCAGTCTAATGAAAGGAAAAACAGCTACTGCCTTACAATGAATATCTACAAGGTAGCAAGTCCTTATTAGTCTAATGTCAAAAGATAATCTAATAATAAGCATTTGTTTTTATTATGGTAGATTTCAAAATGGTATTTGCTGAATTCTTGCAGATCAAAAGAGGGGATTTCTGAAGAAATAGCAGGCAAGTAAGGAGCCAGATTTTCTGGACAGACTGCTTTTTGGAGTGGGGGAGTTAAGTGTAAAGATCTTTATTCAGAAGGCTGGTTGGGAAAAAAGGAGAAAAAATAGAGTTACAAATGCGCTTTTGTATGGAAAAATCTTATCTACTTGTAAATAATTATGATAAAGCAAATGGTACTAAAATTGGTTGAGGATTAGTTGCCTTGTTTCAGGGGATTATGATTTACTGAGTGTTTCTACAATATTCTCTCATCTCTCATTTACCATTTTTTAAATAGAAAACCCTAGGCACAGACAAAAAACTTGCTCCTCCAATGATGAAGTGTATGCTCTTTGCCCAATCATTGGCTTATCTTTAGGCTCATGAGCTGAGTACCAGATAATCATAGAAGAATTTACAAATTATAAGCAAAAGCCCTTGACTACTTAGAGCTATTGAATGAAATGGATACTTATTCTTCAATTTCTCAGGATTAGTGAACCATAAAAATTCTCTTTATTACACAAAATTTAATAAGTCATAATTTAAAAACTCACTGGGGGACATTTTTATAGGATATCTGACCTGTAATATGAACTCAGTGTATACATCTATTGAATGTCATGGTAATATGTGAAATTATTCTTTTTCTTATCTCTGGAAGGAAAATATTTGAGGCAATTTGAGTATCTTTTGAACCCTAGAAATCCATGTGACGGCTTTCTATAACTTTTTCCCTTTTTTAGTTGCCTGATCTTTTCTTCTCTTTAGTCAGATCCATTTCAAAACTGTTATGACTCTTTTGTCTATAATGTTCATCTCTTTCTTTCCTCCTCTATTTCTTTTCTCTTTTTTTTCCCTTTTTCTTCAATATTTGTCCCTATTTATTTTCTATGGTACATTGGGGTTCATTATCCACTAGTGAGTTATCAATTACTTGTGACACACCACATTTTTTAAAAAGGAAAGAGAAAAAGAATAAAAATATGTGAATATACATATGCTATAGTAAGGGTAAGTATTACTTTATGAAAAGTTTTTCATATATATTAATGTACTTGGTCATGATATAAAATCTATTTTATTTTTCAGGGAGTCATAGCTCAAACGTTAAAAGCCACTGGAACAAGGAGTCTTAAGGACTTGATAAAATTGTACAGAATTATTTTGAGTAGCATATTTTAAAAACTTAACCAAGCATGGACCATAAGCCAGGGGTATGACTATTTTCCTTATGGTGATTATTTATTTTAAAATCTTTGTGGTTGCAGAATTTGGCCATGTAAAATTTGCCATAATGTTCATTCATATTAAGTATATCTACATTGGAGTGAGTTCAGTTCACAGAACAATCAGGCTCTCAGAAAAGAGGTGAACTGAGGGGAGGTTTTTTATAGTCATAGCTAAGAGCTCAGGCAGTTTTCCCTTCTGGGAGTTGCCTCCGACCTTCCTACCCATATACTCTTATCCACAAGACTTATTTTAAAGGTAATTTTCTTCATGAAAAAATGTTCTTACCAATTATCCAAAGACCAACTTACTACTAATAAATGCTTAACATGGAAATGATGGGTGAGGTTTTATATTAATGAAAAGAGAATGTAGCCTACCCTTGTTTTGGGGTCACATGTTTCATTCTCTCCTATTTTCCTTTCTTTTTCAGTCAGTGCTGTAGGAATAGAAGTTAGAAATGTTCTTTAAAGTATTTTATTTTATTAAAAATTTGAGTTGAGAGTTTTGTCTGAAGTAAAACAGGTAAAAACTCTCAATGTGTCAAATAATTGTTTAATTTTAGAACCAGTTATGATATTAATCAAGAGGTTAGGGAGAATTTACTATTTGAACAGCAGAATAAAAGTATGATATACTTCCTACAATATGAAGTTTACTGTGTTGTTTGGTTTAGGATGAAATGACTTTTATGCAAAACACTAAAAAAACTAATGCAAAACAAATTGAGTGTATAAATTTATATACATCATTCCTTCATTTGCCCTGTTCCCAATTCCCATTACACTTATAAATTCCTTGAACATGTGCTAGCAGTGAATAAACACCATCAATTACCAATTATTACAATAGAGGTACACAAATTGTGGTGTTTTTTTTTTTTTAATATGGACTTCCTGGGCCCCTGACACTGAATCAATGTCAGTAGGAACCAAAATAGAAATACAGAATGTTAGAGGGTCAAGGATCTAAAGATCTCTTCATTATAGGGACTTGGGCACTGTGACCAATAGCCAAGGGGTTAAGGTCCTTGTTGACAGCTATGGTCTCAGAGAAAGAATGTTCCTAACTGAAACCTGGACTTCTGAGTCTGGTTGATCACTAGTTCTAGTCACAGGGCCTCTCGAACCTCTTGAAATATCCTCACAATGGACCGTGACCATCTCCTTTCAGGATGAGGTCCACAACCAGACATAGCCAGCCACAAATACAAGCCGACTGTGAAGTCACATATTTTATCCCAAAAGCTCATACAAATGTGTGTTCACTTTGTGATATATCTGAATGCTTCAATGATATATAATTAGGTAAATCTTTTGTGTTAGTAAAACGACCTGTATTTTTGTTCTGAGTTGGTAAACTCCCAGACATATCAGCATATATCTCTAAGGGTGTGCACACACCATCCTTTACTACTTTAACTTCCCTCTGTCAAGAAAGAAAAGATAAAGGAAAAGAAAATGAATCATTTCAGTTCATTGCTAGATGGTACTAATTGAGCTGCTATATGTAAAACAGAACATCCACTTCAATGAGTCTCTAATATTCATAACCTTGCAATATGTGATACTCTTTAAATCTGTATTGGATCATATTAAAACAAATTAAATTCTAGGCAGGTACGGTGCATTTTCTAAAGCATATTTCTTTCACAATTTACCTTTTACCTATTGTTTTAGTTTTCTAAAGCCTGCCAATGCAATATACCAAAAACAGATTGGCTTTCATAATGATGATTTATTAAGGGAAAATATTATAATCCTGAGGCTTCAAAAATGTCTAAATCAAGGCATCATCAGAGGTAATTTCTTAGCAAAGATTGGATGCTAGAAGATCCTGGAATCCTGCCACATGGTGAGGCAAGGTGAAAGGTCTGTCTCTCTCTACTTTCTCCTAGAGCTCAGGTATGGGCAATCAGGCATCTCTCCCTAGGCCTCATCTCCTTGAGCTTCTAGGTCCTCCTCTGTCTTTTTGCATCTATAGGCAAACCTGGAATCCTCTCTCTCACATGGCTGGGTCAAAATGGCAGAAGTCCCTTTTCTGGGTGTGCTTCTCTCTGTGTGTTCTCAGTTTATATAAGACCCAGCAAGAGGACAGAGACCTAATCTGGTTTATGCCTCACTGACCTAGTGATCTAGTGATCTAATCAAAGTCTCCTTAACTGAATTTAATGCAATCAAAGGGCCCCATACCCACACAAATGGATTAGCTCAAGCACACTCTTTTCTGGGATTCACGAAATTCAAACTGTCACACTTATTTTAATTGCTGTGTCCACTTTTTCTATTTCAGGGAGCCTAAACATAGTTGCATGATTCACTTTGTCTGTACTTTGAGTAAATCCATCATCCATCATAGGAGATGCTCTTTCACAATTTTATTGACTTACAAGTATCCCACTGAGTTTTTTTTGTAAGTCATCACTAACATTTTTAATCAGTTTTACTTTTTTATGAACTGTTTGTAGTGTCCATCTAGGGTTTCTAATAATGCAGGGAACCCAAATGAGTTATGATGTGAGTCTCAGGTCTTAGAGATAAAACAGATGCTTTTTGAGGTTCTGTTTACTACTTGAATCTCAAGCCAAATAATAAGATCCCAAGCCTTCTCAGTGTTTTTGAAGTCATAAAGTCATGGAGCAAACTGTACTTCACCCATCATAACACTGACAGCCCTTTACTGTACTGGCTTGATAATTGTTAGTCTTTAATAAGGGACTTAAAAACCTATGATCTCAGACCAGTTCCTCCATTCCACGACTCTATCATTTGCACCTAATACAGCGCCAAGCACAGGCATAAAATAAATTTTATTGAAGTGATGAAGGGTACTTATTAGTGTAAGATTTCACCTGACACTTCATTTGTGTATTGACTGGAGCATAATGTTATTTTAGGAGCACCATATTCAGTTAATTGAGAACAACAATAAAATGTGTGCATTTAAAAAAAAAATTATCTTGAATTACCTGAAAGACTGTAAATATCTTGAGTGTCCAAAGGTCAAAGATAGCTCTGCTATAAAGTAAATCTCTACTCACCAGAAGCACGTGTAAGAACTTCTAAGATGTTTTAAGATTCTAGTGAGGCATACACTTGAGAATATATGAAAAAACTTTTCCATATATTCTACTTACATTTATTCTTAAAAAATGAAGGTATATTGTGCTACCATTAATGTGAAGATTGACAAAATATGCGTATAATTTGTAAACAAGTGTCAATATAGTGGGGGAAGAGTTCCATTTCTTTTTTTAAAATGCAAGTATATGGCTTAAAAGTTTTTCGTAATAATGTACATGAACACCATAAGTGCATATCCAGAGCACCATGATGATGGAAAGAACTAAATGATGGTATCTGAACATGTATCCTCTTCATTGACATAAGTAGAGATGACAGAAACTATTCAATAAATTGGCATGTTCATTAAACTAACTCTTAAAGCGAATATAATGGGAAAATTCTGGAGGCTATAGGCAAATTACAGATACACACAGAGAAAAAAATATGTAGTTGAACAATGTTCCAACAAGTAAAGTAGAAAGCCAATGAATAAGTGAGGCTTCCCAAAAATCTCTGGAAAACTCCTCAGTTTAGCCTAATAAAATCTTGACTAGAATAGACTGTGGGGTTGTTAATGGGATCATTTATTGGAAAGTTCCAAATCCTGGCCAGTCAAAAAGGCCATTGGAATATAGAGATGAATGGTATCTCACTGGCATCAATGGAAGAAAGAAGTAGGAGAATTTTATTTTTCGCAAAGTTGGGCAAGAGTTTTACATCAAAATACTCGCATATACAAAAGACCTTTTCAAGAAGAAGGACAAAAAAGATTTTTGGAGAAGAATAAAAAAGCAGACCTGCGCTAAAAGACCTGCACTACTTTAGAAAGAAGGAAAATAATTATAATAGAAAAGTCTGACTTGCACAAAGGAATGGTGAGCAAATAAAACAGAAAACATCAATGTAAATCTAAGTGAACATTGAATATAAAATCATTACAGAAAGTTTCTAATAGGGTAAAAATCAAGAGAAATAAGTATGGGACTCAAGAGAATATGAGAAATGATTGATCAGAATTAAAGCGTTTCGAGTTCCTTTACTTGTTCAGGAGCTATGCAAAGATACTGGTCAACTTTAGTATTTAAGTGAAACACTCAGGTTAAATATTTTGAGAGCTAACCAAATGGAAATAGAATGTTTAAATACCAAAGTGTGGAAGGGAACAATTTGACATTTAAATAACATGATTTAAACATTTAGATAGACATGCAAAATTATAATATTGACAGCAGAGGGCAGAGTATCCCTGATTGCTGCTGGTAATTTCTTGAAATTGCAAAGTATCTAATGTTGTCCCTAAAATCTTTTGTTTTATGTATGAGCTAGATATTAGAGATTTTTTAAGTTAAAAATACTGATGACACCATATATGTTTTATTAAAAACAGAATAAATGCTGATAGGACTTGTGTGATATTAGTACTTAGCTTCTAGACTTTGGAATTAGGAAATCTATTGTGTTTTGCTAGTACATTCATTTTGAGACTAATTTCTTTTTTCTCCTGTAAAAGAATTTTGAAGTTCTTGGTTACAACATAATACAACAAAACAAAACAAAAAAGGAAAAAATGACTATAGAATAGAAATGGTGAAGGGCCTATTTTCCAAGTCTGTTAAATAATCTCTAACGATTAATATGGTTCCTGGATGTGATTCTGTTTATATGCTTTGCTTTGCCATCCTATAAATAAAGGTCCTTCTTGAACTATGAATTCCTTACAAAGTCTTTGTGCCTCAGTGTAGAATAACTTGGTCTTTTTTTATTTTATTTTATTTTTTTAAGATTTTGTTTATTTATTTCTCTCCCCCTCCCGGGTTGTCTGTTCTCTGTGTCTATTTGCTGCATGGTCTTCTTTGTCTGCTTCTCTTGTTGTCAGCAGCATGGGAATCTGTGTTTCTTTTTGTTGAGTCATCTTGTTGTGTCAGCTTTCCATGTGTGCGACACCATTCCTGGGCAGGCTAACTTTCTTTCCCTCTGGGCGGCTCTCCTTATGGGACGCACTCCTTGCACATGGGACTCCCCTACGCGGGGACACCCCTGCATGGCAGGGTACTCCTTGCCACATCAGCACTGCTCATGGGACAGCTGCACACGGGTCAAGGAGGCCCGGGGTTTGAACTGTGGTCCTCCCATGTGGTAGACGCTCGCCCTAACCACTGGGCCAAGTCCGCTTCCCGACACAATTTGGTCTTAAATCCTGTTTTAAGTAACATTATTAATCTATAGGAAACATTCAAATATTTGTTTCTGAATAGATGAGATGTCTTATGTAGCTGCCATCTTTATGCTAATTGTTCTCAATAAAGTGTCAAACTAAAGAGTGTAACTTGACTTTACATTTTCTTAGTCAGTTAGGGTAGACTATGTTAGACTATGATAACGAATGACCCAAAATCTCAGTCAACAGCAGAAAATGTTTATTTCTCACTCATGCTAAGTAGTCACATGGGCTGGTCTCAGCTGTCTTCATGTTGTCTTTTCTCTGGACCCCATGTTCATGAAGAAACCCTTATCTAGAATGTTGAGCAGGAGAAAAAAGAGCCTGGCAAACTATATAATGGCTTTTAAAATTTCTGCTTGGAAATGATTCATGTCACTTTTTATTGGTGAAAACAAGTCATTTGAACAAGGCTAACATCAGAGGAGCAACGAAGTATAATCCTTTTCCTGAGGTGGGGAAATATTTGTGAACAATAACACAAACACTACAGTGTCTTTATGATATTTCTTAAAAATATAACCAAACTTTTAGTCAATTGGTTTGTAAAACTCATTACAAATAACTTGTGTTCTATAAACGTTATTACTGCTTAGTCTTTATCCCTGAGAATTCTGAAGAAAATGTTTAGGAATCTAATAGATGGGATGTTTAGAAATGACTATCTCTTATAATGGTGGTTACTAATGATAAGGAAAATTTTTAAAGCACTGAATATGGGTTTACTTTGTTTGCACAATGATGGCAAAGATTCTAAGTTCCAGGTCTCTTCTATTTGTTTCTATGAAAAAGATTATATGTCTATGAAAAAGAAAAAAGCCCAAAAGATATTTTTCTTTTTAAGAATAGATTGTAAGTCTTAAAGGATATCTTATTAGACATAGTGGTTTAAGTTGATAACATAATTTTGTGATTTTTTTTTCATATAAACTTTCACAATAACTTTGTAAGCTAACAGGCGGTATGCTTGGCAATTTCCTGTAGAAGATACAGAATCGGAGTATTGGCTAAGGGTCATATCACTGGTTCTTAGTAACATTAAGCCTGGGTATTTAAGTTTTCTGTCTCTTCTTTCTCTTGCTCATAGATCATTCAACTACTCAATTATTGTAGGAGACTTATATAATATTGATGTATTCTATATTTGTGGATGTAGCTCTCAGATGGTAAGACCTACTATTAAAACAATCAAATAATGACCCAGCCTTTTCAACTCAGTAAACAATAAGAAATAAGTGATGTGATGAAAATTGTCTCCATTACTTTGAATTTTAAACAACTTAAAAAGGTTACAGCTTTACTGTCCAATATTTTGAAACTTAGGAGACAAATTCACTAAGTGACAAGAACTTCGAAATTAAGAAAAATATATAGGTCAGAGGATATGTTAAACTAAATATTTCAGTATTTAAAAAGAGCCCAAAGGTATCTTCTCCTTTCCTCCTCCATGTCAGAAGCCTAAGTATGGGTCAAATTTCAGTTCTGCACATCTATCCTGAAATAATGTTGTTAAAGCCACATTCTGTGAAGGAGGCTACTTAACCTTTTTTTAAATGTCCTCTGGGCATTCAAATCTTTTGCCTATCAAATCACATAAACTGATCAGTATCTTTAGAACAAGACTATATAGAGAGCCAGAAGAATTCTTTGAGAATGATTGAGCCTACACTATGTAAAGAGAACCACATTTATTTTATTTTCTCTTACTGTGTGGTGGTAAATTTTTAAAAGCATAGGCTTGACTTTGAATCTGGATTTACTACTTGATCAGAGGTTGGCAAACCATGGCCCATGGACCTGCCACTCACTTTGGCAACATAGATATGTTTATACATTTAAGTACTGTCTATAGATACTTTCGCACTACACTGCAGAGTTGAGTGGTTGTGACAGAAAATTTTATGGCTGTTAAGTCCAAAGTTTTTTCTGTTTTGCCCTTTAAGAAATTTGCTGACCTCTCTTCTAGGTGGATGATATTGGCCAATCTGCCTAAACAGCCATGCCTCAGTTTCTACCTATAAAATGTGAATAATAGTAGTGTCTGTGAAATTGGGTTGTCATGAGGATTAAATGAGTTACTCTGTATAAAAATTTACCAGTGGACAATGAGTGTATCATAAAGCCTAGCTACTGACAAAACAGTAGCCACATCCAGGAAATATAAAATGGGTATATGTCCTTCTCCTTAAGGAATGGGTAAAAACTCTTGAGAGAGAATAATCTCTTGTTATGTTTGGTCAAAGATCTGGATTCCTTCTGTGTTGTTTCATTTCTGCTGAGTTTCTTTTTCGTGTCCCACGTAATTCTAGCCTCATGCAAACCTGTTCCAGGCTGTCACTTCTTGTAGCAGGCCCTTGCTTATTTTTTGTGGAAAAATCTCCATTTCTACATCTGGAATTGCTCAAAGGTCATTGCAAGTATTGAATCTTTATTAATGGTTTGTTCCTCTCCAAAACGCTTTCCAAAATGCCTGCAGCCAGGGACTTATATCTAGGGAATGGTTTTTCTCTGTTTCCAGGGACCTCACAACTTCTGCTCTTTGTTTTCTCAGTGGAGAAGAGAAAGGTTTTATCCTGCTTGATACTAGGCATGAGGCATTTTCATTGGCTAAAAACAAGTTATTTGTTGGGCAAAATTATTTCAGTCCAGAAACTTTAAACATTTCAGATTGTAGCAAATTTAGGGGTTTTCAATTTTCTAAACTCTATATCCAGTGTCGGAGGAACCACAAACATATGAAGAATCATTTCCTCAGCCTTTTGAATTCTTATATATCCTTAACATATTATTTTGAGATTATGAATATAATATGTAAATTTTAACAAATATATAAGAGGACAAAAGAAATATTAAATTCTGCTCTTATCCTTTCCTCCCAGTTGTGGCAATCCTTGCCAGTGTGTCTTCTCCACATAAATTATATAGATATTGTTATATATTTACATCATTAGCATGCTTTATTATATTCTGTGTCTTTTTTACTTGATATTGCCCTTTGCATATTTTCCCATGTAATTAATCTTTTCTGCATTGCATTTCATTCTGTAGAAGTACCATAGATCTAATAAATTTAGCATTTTCATATTTTTGGGCACTTAGGAAGATAATATATTGTTACAACTTATCTAGAGGGTAATTTATTAATATAGTACAAAATATTAAATTTAAGTTCTTTTTGATATGGAAAACTGCACTTCTAGAATTTTTTCCTAAGGAAATATTAAGACAGAGTCACCCAAATGTTGCACTGGAATATTCGTGTCAGTGTTTAGAATAGTGAAAAAAGTTTTGCAGCTTAAAAGTCCATTAGTAGAAAACTGAATAAATTACGATGTGTTTCCTATGGAATGCAATGTGGTTGAAAACATGAATAAGTTCATTTTTATTTATGTGCATGAAAAATATTTATGTTATTTTAGTGAAATAAAGCAAATTAAAAATAGTTTGTTTACTTGACCCTAGTTTGGTAAACACACATACATATATGAATATAAAAATCTGAAACAATATGCTTCATAATACCAACTAGAATTGTCTCTAAGTACTGGCATCTTGGGTAGTTGTTTCTTTTTCTTTATTTATTTGTAAAGTTTGACAGTGGTCCATGTATTAACAATTTCAAAAAGGAATAAAAAATTATTAGAAATGAGATCATTCATAAATCTGTCTCATTTTATTTGCAATGGTTGAGAAGATATTATAAACAATTCTTGCTTCTTAGTGAAATCTTTGTATTTTCAGTATGAACAAAAGTTTGTAATGACGAGTTCTGATTCAAAGGTGCTTTAGAAATATTTTTTTATGCAGGATTGTTGGACCAATAGGCAGACAGGGACATTAGGACTCCTCATAGAGGGTGAGGGGCCCATTGTAGAAGTACATATTATTTTTTACTATGATTTTTTCCAAAAAGCTGTTCAATCAATGGTATGAAAGAGGAGATTCAGGAGAGGTCCAATGCTAAGAAATCTTAGAACTAATAAGGAGCTTGTAGAACTTTTGCCACTGCTTTACCTTTTTTGTCTTTTAGGTAAAAAACAGGGCTAGGAAAGCACAAGATACAGCATTAAATAAACCATGATATGGTCTTCCAGAGTCATTGCCTTGCTCCTGATTCAGCTCTAAATAGCTTTTGGACTAATTAGAGTTTTGAAGTTTCAACCCAAGATATATCTTTAGGAAGAATTCCTAGAGGTGGAATTATTGGGCTGTTGACATTCAGAAAGCTGGTGAAGTTTGTGTCGATAGACTTTTTATCTCTCTAGACTTGTATCATGGTACTTATTTCACAATGTTGTGGGGGAAACTGGAATTTCATTGTTTTTCTTTGCATTTCATTGATTACTAGTGTGATCAAATGCTGTTTTCATATTCTATTGATCAGTTTATTCTTTTAAAACGTTTCTGTTTCAGTCTTTTGCCCTTTAATTATTAATTAGAATAGGGGTTGACAAACTATGATCTGCAGGCCAAATCCAGACTGCTGTCTATTTTTGTAAAAAAAAGTTTTATCGGAACACAACCTTGCCTATTCATGTTCATTTACGTATTGTATTGTCTATGGATGTTTTTGTGCTATCACAGCAGGATTTAGTAGTGATGACAGAAATAGCAAGGGCTGCAAAGTCTAAAATATTTGTTATCTGGCCCCTGGCTTTTTCAGAGAGAGACTACAGACTACAATTATTTTTTTGCTTTTCATTTTGAAATGATTTTTATCAATTTGGATGAGCAATTTATATGGTAAAGATATTTTTTTGCAGTATTTTTGCCAGTATTTTATTTCATAAGCTTTACTTGCCCAATCAGGTCCTGGATGGTTTATATCTCTAAAGGATTTCTATTCTCTCTTTTTTTCAAACTTCTCAGTGCCTGGAATACTGCAGTGATGAATATAGTGTCCACTAACTTAGGTGCCTGCCACCATCCTTTTTACCATGGCTAGAAGTTAGGCTGGTTTATTATACGTGTCTTCACTTTACAGTCCTCATACTTGATGTGGATGCTAAGGAATATCCATTTTTGAAAATATTTTTTAGGATTCTTCTATTTATATTGCATCATGATAACATAGCTATGATAAAGCTTCAAGTTGTAAGGCAATGCCTTACACAGACTTCTGGCTTGGTTTTAGTAAAAATAGTAACATATATTTTATAACATTTTAAGTCTCCCCTGAATGTTTTATGTGATTTTAATCTTTATTCTATTCCTTTTTCTCATCTCTTTTTCTCCATTTTTCCTTCCCTAGTTCTTCTATTTCCTGCTGGTATCTTTGCTTTTTTTCAGTAATCTGTACTCCATGTGTGATCTTTAGTTCCAAGTGAGCTCCCCCCTAATTAAGAGCCAGTTGGATTGTTACCCATATTTCTTTTAAAAAGTATGAGTCGCTAGGCATTTTCATAATGAAGAAATGACAGTAAACTATTGCTCCCCATTTATATGATATGACCTAGTACTTTGAGAAATGTTTCTCCATGAATCAAATAGTGTGACTGTGGCTTATATATATTTCCATATTTATGTGAATATTGAAAGCAAGGGGATAGAAACCATGAGTCCCCATAATATTGCTCTCTCTTCTAAGCACATATTAAGACTTCCTGGACTTCCTTGCTGTTAGGGCAGGACCAGGTGTCTAACTGTGGACTAAGGCTGTGACAGGAGTGCCATGTGTCACTTTCGGTCTGAGGTGTTTAAGTATGGGTGTAAGTTCCTCTTGCTCTGATAACCATGATGAGATGGTAAGATAAAATAGAGTGTAGCCACCAACTGATTCCCTGAGGGACTATGTGGGGAGAGTTCCTTGCTAACCTGTATAAGTTGTGTGAGCAAGTAATTAACCTATGTTTTGATTCTGTGGTTAATGTGTTACCACAGTATAACCTTGTCTGGTATCACTAACACAGAAATCGGTTTTAGAAATGGGGTGTTACCATAAAGAAATACTTAAATGTGCTCGATGAGCAGTCAGAAAACTGATCCTGGAGGTGACATAGAGGCAAATCCATGTTATGTAATAGTAAAATATTTGGTGAAATTAATTGCCTGCCGTAACTTGGCAGGCAGACCACATGCCCAGTCAATTTTTAGCTCCTGGCTAAGAGGCTGAGAAACAGAATCCCAGTTGTGTGTTAGCTGCAATTGCCAATGCTTGGCAAGGTATTACAAAAACAAAGGTGAATTCAGGGATGAATTGGCTGGTTTCCAATCAGAACCAGGAAGAAATAAAGAGGATCTACACATGTGGATCTTTACAGTATTGGATAAGCCAACTGCTTCTAAACCTCATCCTGTGAATTTTACAGAGGCTTTAAGTAACACACATTTAATAACATCTTCCAATTGATTAAATGACTCAAGGCAGAGGAAGACTTGAGTGAGGGCTTCCTAATTATTATTGCAGATTAACTTAAGGTAGCCACTATTAAATTGAGAGAAAAAGACACGGGTTTGAGAAAATAAAGAGCCACAGGAGATTTGAGAACTAGGTGTTTAAAAGTGTGGGTCTGGTCACTGGCACATGGAACAAATTGGTAACAAATAGAGAGTCTCTTTAAGTATTTGAGAGAAATGTTCTGCCAAAGAAACTACAAGGTTGGACTAACAGAGCCTTTGACTGTACAAGACTGAAAATGACCTTTGTGCACACAACCTTGTGTGAGCAAGAACGAGGCTGAGAAAGCAATGCCCTTGAGGAGAAGGATTTTCAAATGAAGTCAAAGTGGGAAAAGGAAAAGGGAGAACCTGTCAGAAGGTAGAAGAACCTGTCGGAGGGTGGAAACAGAAGCCACACACAAGGTAAGGAGTCTCCACTTGACTGCTCAATAGCATTTCCAGATTTATGGGGGCTATTGGTTATGTCCTGTTCTCCAGCTTTTGAAAACTATGTTGTGGTTATCCTGTTCCTGTCCCACTTTTGTTTATTGGATGCATGGGTGAAGGGGTGGGGACAGGTCATTTACTTTGTAAATTCATAGGTCTCCAGACCAAGGGAAGCCACGACTGGGCTTGGTGTACAGAACTAGTCACTTCATCTAGAGACATTGGACTTTGAGATTTATTCACGGCCTGGCTGGGCTTCAGGTGTTCTTCCATCTGGAGATGCTGTGTTATGAGGGAGAAAAGAGTGAATTGAATATTTAGCATCTAGAAAGTGGTAGAGATAGCTAGTCTTCACCATAGTTGGCTCTTTTTCCTTTACTTAAAAACTTCCCATCATCCCTTGAAGTTATGTCTGGAACATAACTTGTCATGAACGTGAAAAAAACCAAAGTACTTCCCTTAAAGGCAGTTTTGTGTTCCTAAGCTCTCTCTTCCTTTGCTATGGCAGCATCACATAGTGATGCTGAAGTCTCCATCAGCCTAGGTCCCTAAACTGTTAGGAAGAGAAGCTTTTGTTAACTCAAGTCACATATGCATTATATGTAAAAAGATAACTTTATTGTGCTAAACCTTTGAGAGTTAACAATTAATTGTTATTTTTTATTAATTTTGCAATAGATTTTCTACTTTGAAAAGTTCACAGAAACCTGGGATTGGTTCCAGGCACACACACTGATGTAAATAAAACATTAAATAGCTGTCAGATAGGTTCAAGCTATGAGAAAGCAGAAAACTTCAGTTCTAATCCCCTAAAAGTATATCTTATACTCCCAACAACTGTTCTTAAATTATGAGAAGTAATTATTTTATTCTGAACATATCCCATATTTAACATGTTAACCACCCCAAAAGACTTATTAAAACCATATGTATTTCTTTTAGTACGAGAGATTGTTTTTCATCTATAATTATGAGAGGTAGAAAGCTACATAGCGCCTCATTTAATTAGGCTGGTTTCACTTTTTAAGTTAATTTATTTTTACCTAAGGACATTGGAGCAACTTGTTAAATATTTTATAAGAATCAGAACAAACAACAGTGTTTACCTTGGGGAAATAAAGTATTCACTTATTAAAAATGTACAAAGGACATAAATCTGCAGTTAACACCAACATAAATTATGCACAGGTTTAATATGGGGCGATGAGTCAAGAACCTCTATCCAAAATATGTCTATACTGGGCTGTTAATCTTTCTGCTCAATTATTGGTCTACAGTTTGATGAAAAATAGAGTTTTAGAGGCTTTAAAGGTAAATGATAGTCCTAAAATGGAGAGTGATCACTGAAGGAGAAGCTAGGGCAATTTAAATTTCATTTTACAGAACAGAGAAAACCAAACTGGATAGAGAAAAATGAATTTTTAAAATTTTGGAAATACCTACAAACACATTACATGCATGTCTTTTGTTTGCATAAATTATTTCAAACTTTGCTGTAGATGACAGTGTGGGGATTGTCACATTTTCATGTTTACAAATTGTAATTTGAATATAAAACTACCTGAATTTTTAAGAACCACGGAAATCCTCCAAGATTTTTAGCCTAATTTGCTAATGGTGAATCTTATTTTCTTGTTTAAACTCAGCTCTGTTCTTTAGAGTACAGTTGTTGTTTTTTATATCTCTCTCAAGCAGCCCAGATCTTGCACTTGACCTGCTCATAAATATAAGACAGATGGAAATAAATAATCCACTGAAAATCCACTTGATGTGAGTACTGAATTGTATGTCTTATAGGACTGCAGACAGGTTTGACTTTGAAAATCTGCTACACTATATGACACTTGGAGAAAATAACTAACTCCCGCCTCCTCCACCCCCCGAGCTAGAGCTATTTGGCCTTCTAACTCCTTGCAATACTGAATTCATTGATAACTGTATTTGCAAGGTCAATGTTTCATTACTAGAAAAAGAACATTTACCACAATTGTATAGACTTGTTCCTCATGTTCAGAGAGACTTAAGTGGGAAAAATAAAAGTGAGTACTGTTTGTTTTTTGGAGTTTGTATTGCTCTTTTGCAATCTCAATTTGTAAATAGCTCTAAAAACCTTATACCCATGCTAATAATGATCATAAGCACAAAACAAAACATTATTTTTTATTTCTTAAATTAAATTAATTGCAAGTCATTTATTTGTATTTTCTAGTGAGGAAGAATGTTTCCTTCTTTTTCATGGCATTCAACAAATTCTCAATGTGATAATATTGCACTGCGGATAACTCATTTTTGAGATGATTTAAATGAATTTCTTCACTATAGTAATAATTAAGTCCCCTGGGATTAGTTTTCTTTCAATCATGAAAACAAAAGCAAAACTATTTTGGAATTTGGGAAAAATATTCAACCAAAATTTTTACTCTAAGACTTGAAATTAAAACAACTGATAAAGACAATTAGTGAGTCACCATCCAATGGAACTAATTTTAGGCAAGTAGACAGAGGCTATGGGAGAAGTCAGTTAAATGTCTAAAGTAGTATGTTTTCACAATTTTTGTATTATTCTTTCTTAGAACCATAACTGCAACTTACATGAGCATCTTTGGGCAGAAAATTTCTCTGCTTCTTTACTTGTTTAAAGGTGTCTATAGATTTCTTTCTTTGTTTCTTCCTTTTTAATGATTGAGATAGATTCACTTTGAGGGATATTTATCTGTGCTCAAAAAACCAAGTAAAATATTAAGACTGCTAACTGATTAATCTGGATATTTGGTACATAAATACAAATGAACACTTTCTCTTTCTCTCTCTTCCACCTCCCTCATCTCTCCCTCAGTCGATTTTTTTTCTGATTAAGTAACAAAAATAAGCAAAAGTGACAGCTTATTTTTTGGGGAAACATTATCAAAATTAAAACGAGAGAAACAAATGCCAGCTGTGCTTTGGGTTATAAATAATTTCTGGGACAGTTAATGGAAAAATGACACCTGTAACTTTTACAACTTACAATCATGAATACATGCTTTATATTCTACCTGCTTTCGGATAATCACAGGTGTGCTCATCACTCATGCTGGTGCTGGAGTGTTTTAGATTGCATTAGGAACTTTAGATTGCTTTAGGAACTCAATACATAATAACATCTTCAGATGCTCAAAGTCAATTGCAGGGGAGCAGATGTGGCTCAAGCAGTTCAGCACCAGCCTCCCACATGGGAGGTCCCAGGTTCTGTTCCCAGTGCCTCCTAAAGGAAAAACAAACAGACAATGAGCAAAACAACAACAAGCAAACAGATGAGGGACCCATCTCAAGAGGGAAAAAAGCCAATTGAAGGACCCTGGTATGTCTTTAACAGATAACAGAGTTTTGATAAAAATAAAGAATCAATAAATAGTAAACACAAAGGTAATATTAGAGATATTTCAATTACTTAGCTTAAGAAAAACAAGATTACTTTGTCACATGTCAGTGAATGGTGTTGAGCCTTAGGTTGAAAATTGAAGAAAACCTTTCTGATTATAAAGTTGATTACAAAAAAAAGAATGGTCTTTTTTTTGGGGGGGGGGGGGAGGAGTGTTAACTCACACCCATCTGCCAATGCCTGAAAGTTAGACAACTTTGTTCTGATTTTAAAATGTGTTTACTCTTGACTCACCAATTGCACAGCTAAATGTTTAACCTAAGGACATAATAGGACACATGAATCAAGATGTATTTTCAACTATAGTTACTACAACATTGTCTTCAAAAGGGAAAACTGGAAACATCCTAACTGCCAATGTAAAATTTGTGGAACAGTCATATGCTAGAATAGCAGACAGCCATTACAAATGATGTCAAATTATTTATTAGTGATGAAAAGTCTCATGGTATATTTGTTGGTAAGTAAAAAGAGATGGCTCTTCAAACATCACCTCTTGGATACTCATACACCTACTATAAAAATATAAAAAATTAACAGTGGTTATACTGGAAAAAATAACTCAGCCTATCTTACTCCTACTTTTTTTACTCTTGGGAATTATTTTGTTTAAGACTTTTTTTAACATTTGAAGACTCAATAAATTATTTTAGGAAATGAATTGCTTCATTATCAATTACTAGACTTTCAGCTTAAGACCTCAATAGCAGACAATATTTCAGATTTTCTTTTTTCAAGCTTGAGCAAACCACGCCTTAAAAGAGTCATTTGGTATTATGGAATTATGTAAAATGTCTTTTGCACAAGTGGTCTCTTTTTTTTCCCTTTGTAAATAACTAAATATAGGAGTCTTTAAGTAGTTTCTTAGGTTGATTTTTTTCTACCTCTTGTGCTGACATGAAGGTCAAAGATACAGAACACTGAACCACTATGACAGAGGATTTGTCTGTACGCTGTGATCATGAGTAAAGTCACAAGATATGCTTGGAAATTGCACTGTTGAAGTAAGACTATAGAGAACTCCAAGGTGGACATTCTATGATTTTTTTAAAGATGTGAGTATTCATTAATATTAAATGGGCAGCTATATTTCTGGCTATTTCAGAGAGATATTGACAATGGAACACTTGGCTCTACTGTAGGTTGGCCATAAGCAAATGGTAGGAAAGAGTTGTTTATAAGAATTCAGAAAATTTCCATGCTCCATCTGGGGAGAGTGGAGCCTTGACAAATCTTCATCACAGTGGGAAGAATGGGATAAGAAGAGGACCAGGAAATATGGGGAAAAATGTGCATTTGATATATGAGTATATAGGTAAATGGGATTCCAAAGCTGAAAAGTAAGGTCAGTATATAGAATTCCAAGAAAACTAGCCTTTTAGGGTAATTATAGAATAATTTTCATAGATTCAGTTTTAATTTCTGGGGGTTTTAAATGAGAAATGTGTCTCCAGTAGCAAGGCTCAGGCAAAATGGAACATGATTGCCTTGTACTTTGTCCTTAAGTGGAAATGTTTTAATGGCTCATTATTGCCTGCTATGACTTTTACAGTTGAGCATCCCAAAATGAAGTTAAGCAACTAAAACACACAGTAACTGTGAATACAGCTTGGGAAAATTTTGAAACAGTAATGATTTTCTTCTACATAATTCTAGTTTTCTTGTCAAGGACTATGATTGCAGTTTTTTTATAAAACTTTTTCAATTGAGGAACTCTCTGTATGAAGAATATGGAACTTAGTTTGGAGTATTGGACCTGTGGGATTCAATAGTGGAGACCACCAGGTCTCTCTCATTTGGTGAAATAGGATTTTTCCTAAAGAGGTTGTGATTATTCAGCTCCACCAAAAGTAACTTCTGAGTTTGATTTTGTGGAGCACATTAATATTAATTTTGTACTTGAACATTTGCTTCTTATATAACAGAATCCACATGTTTGGTTAAGGCCAGCATATGCTGTTTATTATGCAGGTTTATCTGTTCCTGATGATACAGCACATAAATCAAATCTAAATTAAACCAACACCACTTCTCCTCTATGCCATGACATTTAGGGATGACATTGTTGGTTAAAGAATCATGAGGAAGAATACTTTTCCTTATTGGAAATGCATTTAGAAATCTTTTTTTGAAATGTTCTTTTTGCCCTCAGTAGTAACAACTTTACTGATCAGGAACTTTCTGTATTTCCATTACAGGTCCTTCCGTTTACAAGGTTATTTTGCTTAGCTTTTAAAATCTTCTTTCTAGTAGTTGCATGTGTGTTTACAAGCAACACAAAATTTCAAAATAATAAATTGTCTTAGTGATACTAAGGGCTTCTTGCTTATTCGATTAGTTTTAAAATCTGGGATACAAGGTATCATGTTAATAAAACATTTAAAATGAGTTGGGTGTGATTTTATTCTTTTTGTCTTCGAGTGAATAAAATGTCAGTTACAGCAACATTCAGTTAAAGGTTGGTCATTTATAATGTGAAAATGGTGCATTAACTGCAGTGCTGAAGGAATATGGGAAACATCTTTATTAGGGGCCTCTTAAATTCTTTATAACCAATAACACTTCTTTTTAAAATTGAGTTGGTACCGAAGTGAACTTTTTGTGGGAGTTTCTCATGCTTCCATATCCTTTTTTCAATATAGGAATTATATCTTGAGCTCAGAAATACAATAAACAGTGCACTGGCAAGCACAGCCTGACCTCAATGCTCTCAGCCTTCAAACTGAATGACAGACATATGGGCACAACCAGCTTGTCAGACTAATCAGTATATTTAAGGCCAACCATAAATGCTACCTTTTTAAGACAGTGTTCCTCTATTCTTTTTGTTTGTCTTTTCTTTCCTGAAATGGAAATTATCTCCTCTGACTGACAACTTCCAAGGTGACTTTTCTCTTTAATGTTGGTTGCAGGAAACAGATTGATTTTTCCTCAAAGAAAAAGGGAAATTTGTATAAGACTCTCATGGCTTGGAAATGGAATCTCCTGAGGAAGAGAAGATCTGTGGTTTCCTGTCTTGCTTGGAGCTTTGTGGGTTCTCTCCTTGGCATTTATGTCCCTCTCTCCTCTGACTGCACCTTTGCCTGGCTCTTTCTACCCATCACTTTGGCTGGCATCTGGGCCCATGGTGACCCTGTTGCTCAATCTGTAAACATCATCTTACTGCTCCTGATGGATTTCTTAGTTCAAATATCCAATATGGGAAATAAGACTGATTACTTTATTTTCCATACCAGTTTCCTTCCATGAGTGGCAGCAAGTTTACAGAATGGTTCACCATGTTTGTCCTGGAACTTCCACTCATGACCGGTAGGCATCAATGGGTAAGCATCTTTAATTAGAGAAGAAGACCATGATGCATATTACATATTGTGTTATCCTGTGAATTCCAACTAATTAGATAGTGAATATTGTGTTTAGGAACACCAAAAATGTAGTGTCCAGGATCACTCTTTCTACTAAGGATTGTGAGATAGCTGGAATAAAAGAGCATAATGGTTAGACAAAATGGATTTAACACTGGGAAAAAATGCTGAACTTTGAAACAGATAAAAATATTGTAACTGATTGGCAAGATACTTAATAGATCAGAAGCCATTATTTTGTGCAAATATGGAGACTTGATCCACTGAACCCACATATCTGATCTCTGTATTTGACTGTTTTGATCCTCTCTTCTCGACCCTTTCTTCTTCCCAGACTTGGACATCACTCTAACCTCTATATCTTTTTTTTTTTTTTTAGGATTCTAAATTGAATTGTGTTTAATTTGCATTTTAATTTGAGAAAATTTGCATCTGCACAGTATTATGTCTACAACTTCATCCAGAGACATGATACATTTGTCTAATGAATTAGGATATATTCCTGCTTCTATGAAGTATTA
The DNA here is from genome assembly GCF_030445035.2 of Dasypus novemcinctus. NCBI lineage: Eukaryota > Metazoa > Chordata > Mammalia > Cingulata > Dasypodidae > Dasypus > Dasypus novemcinctus. The sequence continues at coordinate 132,731,957 of NC_080676.1, forward strand.
TTTCTATCATATCTACAATGCACATTTATTCTTACATGTACTCATGGGCATTTTATTTATTTATTCATTTTTAAAAAATATTACCTCTATATCTTTTTGATCTCTGACTATTCCTTCTCAGACTGCTCTGTTGACTTCCTCCCCCCACCCCCCAACCTCCAAGTATTTGTATAATTCACACTGTTGTTCTTGGATATATTCTCAGTTCTATCTATCTATCTATCTATCTATCTATCTATCTATCTATCTATCTATCTATCTATCTATCTATCTATCTATCTATCTATCTGTCTGTCTGTCTGTCTGTCTGTCTGTCTGTCTGTCTGTCTGTCTGTCTATCTATCTATCTATCTATCTTCCTATCTATATACCCTGATCAGTATCATTCTCTCCCATGGGTTCATCAATCAGTTATGAAATCTATGCTTTAATCTTCAACATCTCTACTAAGCTCTAACTTACTGGACATTTGCAGCTGGCTACCTATAGGCATATGCAATCTCACCTTGCCAAACTACACTCTTTCACTCCATCCATCTTTTCCAACACTGCTCTCTCTTTTTGTATTTCCTACATCAGTGAACTAGCCATCTAATCAGAAAGAGTGAACAATTCTTTACTTCTCTGTCATAACTCCCAGAATTAATCAGTACTCATCTGGTCATTTACTACTTTTACTTATCTAGCTTACTTATCTAGTTCTTGCCTCTATTCTCCATTCCTTCTATTGTGATTATAGTTTAGAACTCCATTGTATCATATATAACTTCTTTCCCTGATTTGAATATCACTTTTTTATCTATTTTATCTTCCACATTGCTTCCATAGTGAGGTTACCTGAACATAAATATTCTATGCTACTCCACTACTTAAAATCCTTCAATGGATTCCCAATGCCTACAGAATCAAGCTCACCCTCCTTTTGTGTGGTATAAGGCTTTCAATGATCTGTCTCCTCTCTCCTTTGTCCTTATCCTCCTCTTTCACATGCTCTTTCCTGCATTTGTGCCTGACATAGCAAAATACTCAGAATTAGACATCATGATGCTTTTATATTGAGCATTTGTTCAGGCTAGTCTACTTACTTAGAATTACTCTCTCTGTTCTTTCTACCTGCTAAATATATATCACCTTTCATTATTCTGTTCACGTCTTCTCTGATCCCTGCTCCTAACTGATCACGTCACCCTTATTGCTATCATGATTTCTTTTCAAGCTTTCCATTTTAAAATATAGAGCATTCATTGTATTTGGATCTTGCATACTTCACAAAGTAAACACACACACTTAGATTTAAAAGCTACTCTGTACCAGAACAAAATAACATGAGTAACATACTAGAATTGAATATTTCCTAATAACTTTGTTTATTTTCATTATATGAAAAATCATTAAAAATTTTCTAAAATATACTGAATATCTACTTCATAGGTTTGCTGGATACATAATTGATTCTCAAAAAATTAACAAGAGTGGATGTAGCTCAAGTGGTCCAGCACTTGCTTCCCATATATGAGGTCACAGGTTCGATCCCCTGTACCTGCTTTAAAAAAAAAGGTTGACCATAAAAAAGTTAATGTATATAATTTTGCTTCCCATTGAAGCCAGTATAGTTCCTGATGCATATGTAATAGGCACTCAGTAATAAATAATGAAGGAAGGAAAGAATGATTCTAGCAAAGGAAAATCACAGTTCATTATACTTTGTTGCATTACATATTTATATGCAATGTTTTGGGTGTTCTGGTGGCTCTTACCAGATGTACGTTCATATCAAGCACTCTTCCACTTCCAGACACACAGATGATTTGTGTGACATTTTTTTTTAGGTTGCTTAGAAAAAGCAAGAAGTCACCATATGTTTAGAGAATGAAATGGAATCCAACTTTCAGCACTGTTTCTGCAGATTCATTTCAGAGAGTATTTAAGGACTGATAAACTGATTTATGATATGGCCTATTTACTGAATCTGCAGTAGAATGGAGTTGGATGAGGAAAAATAGTTGTGTTCCTATGTATGAAGGGCTTTGAACTAGATATTTTGTGGGAAAGATCAGAAATTTAATTTAAGCAGTTTATATATACATTTTTTCCATTATATCATCAAAATATGATTTGTTCCTCTAGCATATAAATCTTATATTACTAAGTGGATAAAATGGTTGTTAAAATTCACCAAATCAATTTTAAGATTTGTTCTCTTCCTCAATATCTTGTTCTTTATATAACAGATAAGTTTTAGAAGATTGGTGTTCTTCTAAAGTCAACATTTCATATGAAACAAATAATTCCTCTTTGGATGAATTTATTTAGAGTTTATAAAACAGTCACTAAAAATGTTGCAACATGGAAAGGTCAATATTTCAATCTTGTTTATGTCAGATGGCATAAAAATGAATTAACCAAATTTCGTTATAAATAGTATAACTTACTAAGTTATGTAAAAAAATCTCAAAAAAAGTTAAAGACTTTATATTATAGAATAGATTTTTCTGTAAGGGTCTATTTGATTTAAAAAAGGAATTCTTATAAGACTGATTATAATAAAAAACATAAATGGAAACAATTTCTCCTTTATCTTGCTTTTTTTTTTCACTTTACATATCTCCTTTGTCCATCACATTGTATTTTGAAGTCTGGTTACTCTTAGCTTTTTTCATTTCCTTAAAAGATTTTTAGTTTGTTTTGTGTATCTATGAATTCTGAAGATTTTTATTATTTTTCTGTCACTCTTTCTTAAGTGGCTTTTTCCAGGAATATAGTTCATTCAGAATAGTAAAATGAAAGCAACTCTTTCTAATACTGTTCCTAAGGAGAAAATATTACCCTACCTGATTTCAGAAATTGGCACAATCCATTTTAAAGGCCTAAACTGAAATACAAGTGAATATATAGAGGATATGTACAAGTTTTAGCTCCTAACTATAAAATAGTTTTGTACTATAATATAGATTTATTACTTTATATATTAATTTTTTATTGCTTCTGTACAAATTATCACAAATTTAGCGACAACATATACATATTTATCTCACAGTTCTTGAGGTCAGAAGTCCTGGTACAGCATAGCTCGACTGAGTCCTCTGCTTATAGTCTCATAAGGCTAAAATTAAAGAGTCAGCAGGACTGAGTTCATTTCTGGAGGCACTGGGAAAGAATCTGCTTTCAAGATCACTCAGTTTTTTGGCCCAATTTAGTGTCTTGCTGTTGTAGGACTGAGGTGCTTACTGGTTCCAAGCCTGGGACAAGTCTTTGGTCTGCAAGCCTGCCTACATTCCCCCCAAGTCCCTCTCACACTTCAAATTTCTCAGACTTTTTCCTTCTGCTGCATTTCTCTTGCTTCAAGCTAGAGAAAGTTCTCTGCTTTTAAGGGCTCCAGCGATTAGATTAGGTCCATCCATACATTCCATGATAATCTCTATTATAAGGTTCATGACATTAATTACATCTGTAAAATCACCTTTTCCAGGCAGCACAACATATTTAAAGGTTCCAGGGATTAGGTCATGGACATCTTTGTAGGTTAATATTCTGTCTATCACCCTATATTAAAGTCTAAAATCTTAGGAATGAAAAGTAGCTTGAAAGGTTATGTAAATTTGTGTTTGTCTCCATAAACTATCCAAAATATATGGGAATTACTCCATTGTAAAAGTTCTTAGAGGACTTAAGATTTGTCTTTTATTTTTTGAAGAAGTTTATGCATGCTTGTATTGTAAAATATCACATACATACAGAAAAGCACACAAAATCAAAGCATATAATTCAATAATGTGTCAAAAAGCAAACACTTGTGTGGCTACTACACAAGTGAACCTACTTAACAAGGCAGAAGCCAACCACATGCCTCTTTCAGTTAGTACCATCTCCTTTTCTCATAAAAGTGTCAACTATCATAAAATATTATAATGGTCACCTCTTTGCTTTCTTTATTGTTTTTCTACCAATCTTAGAATCCAAGGCTTAGTTTAGCCAGTATTTTTATTTTATTTTATATAAAATGGATTTTAGATTATAGGTAAAAAAGAGTAGGGAGAGAAGAACCTTTAGGAAACTATCTTAAGAATCATACAGCATTCAAATCCCAGGTTGATTCCAATACTATTAAGTATTTATATGTTCCCTGTTGGGAAGATCCAAAACAAGGACCTTGGGTCAAGGTATATATATTTACATTGAACTATACCAGGCCTCATTCTTTTATCCACAAATAATAGAAATGTTTAATAAATTGGGGATGAAGTTAGGCTGTAGGTTCTGGAATAGACCACCAGGTTCAAATGACTGCTTCTTCACTGTTGGCTTTCTGATTGGGGACAAGTTTTCTTAGATCTCTGTGCCTTAGCATCTTCATCTGTGAAATTGGAGTCATAACAATAGCTACTTTATAGGGTTGTTGGGTAAGTGAAATTAGACAATAAAGATAAAGTATGTGCTTATCAATTTAACTATTATTATTATAATTACCAATCAGGGATAACACATATTGTTTGATATCTCTAAGAGTCTGATACCTTGGTCATGTAAAATCTTCAACTCTTTCGAGGGTGTAGGGCATAAAACTCTATTACCATTCATTAATACTGTAGCAAGGATTAGTTTATCATAATAATTAGAGTTACCTGGGACTGTAGAGCATAGGGATCAATGTCTATTTGGACAAATATCTGTCCAGTTGACAAGTAAGGGCTGCCAGTCTCTGGTCTGGGAACTAAAGGGGAGACAAATGTCTGATTGCAAAGGCAACGTAATGTAATGCTTGATCTCATTCTGGCCTAAAACCTAATATTTGTGATCAGCTCTTTCTAGAGATATATAAAGTACTTGACAGTCTTATTAAGAATAAGACCAATATTCCTAGGAAAAGATGTTTGCCTCTTTAAGACCTAGATCTTAATTTAATCAAGCCAAGGAACAATTGAAATGTCTCTATGGGACCCAGTGCTTACTGAGCCGTTTTTTATCACTGAACCATCAAAGTATAGAAATTTGATGCTAGCAGGGATCTAGGAAGACTGCCTTTTCTACTATCCTGAACATGTGCAGACCATGTAGAGTAGGGAAGAAAAAAGACCTGCTCAGTATCCAAGTATGCATTGTAATGGCACATTATAGCAAGGTACATTTCTATTCTTCTTCACCCTTATTCTCAAAACATTTCTTGTTAATTATGACTAAACTTATTAATCACTATAGACTGTATATACTTATGTAGCAGTTTGATATTATTGATGAATTCCAAAAAGAAATATTGGATTATGTTTGTAAACTGCTCTCTGGGCATATTAGATTATATTGGATTCAGAGGTTAAGTTGGCTAAGTAATCAAGTAAACCTCTTGTGCCAGTAGGGCATTGAGTCCCCACCCTTGGTGGCTGGGGATTCACAGATAAAAGACATGGCAAAGGACAGAGTTGGAGGGTTTTTAATGTTGCAGTTTTGATATTGGAGTTTGACACTGAAGTCTGAGGCTGGAACCCCAGGAAGTAAGCATACAGAGGAAAGAGAAGCAACCTATGGGAAGAGAGGAATGCTGAGTGCAGAAAGAAGCAAGTCCTGGGAAGAGAGGAACCCAGGAAGACTGAACCCTAGCAGACATCAGCAGTCATCTTGTTCCAACATGTGAAAACAGACTTTAGTGAGGGAAATAAATTATTCTTTATGGCCTGGTATCTGTAAGCTCCTACCCCAAATAAATACCCTTTTATAAAAGGCAAAGGCTTCTGGTATTTTGCCTCAGCACCTCTTTGACTAACTAATACACACTATTTATTACATATACTTATATTCAACAAGCTAATAAGTATGTAGAAAGAATTTTATATCATTCTATGCTTTATTCTATTATCTACCTATTCTTTTCTTAATTGGAATTGCTGCCGGCTTACTTTTGTGTCCCTTTGGTTTTTTCCTCCACTTCTAATTTGTGTAGTTTGGTTTGGGCTGGAATGACTGTGGTGTCAAGACCCTATCTACTGATGACAGAATTTTCTTAGTTTTTGTTTATGAACTCCCTCAAAGTAGAGTTTGAAGCACCAAATATTGGTATCTGATAACTATGAGGTTTAGCTTCTGGGGGCAATGAGTGTTATGGCTCTTCTTTTGTGAATTCTTTATCTTTCTGCCCATAATATTGCCCCATATCTACACCTGTGTTCTCTCTCATGGCTTTAGATTCAAGATGGGTTTGGTGTTCAAGGTGCTAAGGGTCTTTTCCTAATTGGGAAAGAAATTGAAAACATCCTTCCCCCACTCTCAAGCATGATGTTAGTTTCTGTATTAGTCAGCGTTCTCTAGGGAAACAGAATCAACAGGAGGTATCTGTAAATGGTATACGATTTTATAAAATTCTTTCATGTGACCCTGGGTATGCATAAGTCCAAATTCCGCTGGCCAGCTGTAAACCAGGGGCTCCACTGAAGATCCTTGATGAGTTCCCTGGAATCATTGACTGTCAGAAGCTGAGATGGAAAATTCTCCCTGAATTCTGAAATCACTTCCCCTTAAAAGGCATTAACTGATTGGATAAAACATCACTCATTGATGATGGCAATCTCTTTTGTTGACTGTAGATATAATCAGGATCTATGCAATAAGTTCCCTGGTGACTAAAGTCCATAAATGTCCTTGTATTAGAATTAGCCCAGTGCTTGCTTGACCAAACAAATGAACACAATTATCTGGCTGAGTTGACACATTAGCCTAACCAACACAGACCACCCCTTGTCAAGTTGGCAACCATACACATTACCTTAACCCATACTTAGTCTCTGTAGCAGTTTGATAGTTATAAATTCCAAAGTTCATGATGTTTTGATGTTGGAATTTGATCTGAAGCTGGAGCCCCAGGGAAAGAGATAGAGCCTTTCACCTGATAGTCTACAGCTGACCTTGTGGAGGAAACAGAGGAGCTGAGTCCAGAGGAACCCAGAAAGCCTGAACCCTTGCAGATGTCAGCAGCCATCTTGCTCATGTGGAAATAGACTCTGGTGAGGGAAGTAACTTATGCTTTATGGCCTGGTAACTGTAAGCTCCTACCCTAGATAAATAGCCTTTATTATACCCAGCAGATTTCTGGTATTTTGCATCAACACCCCTTTGGCTGACTAATACAGTCGCTAAATAAAAACAATACAATATAAATATATTTCTGCCTAACAATATTCAACTGTCTTGCATACAACTGGAATAAGGTGCAAGTTCTTGGGTAATATTCACTTTTAAACTTGATTTCCTTAAATATTATGACATGAAACTAATACAGCTTCTCATATAATAAGGATAAAGTTTAGTGAAGAAAATGAAGATGTTCGTTTTATGTACATATACAATCATACTCTTAACAAAACAAGGAAGAAAGATTCGTGGCCATTACAGCCCTTGTTTCTTTAACTGGTCATGTAGTCAAAGTTCACATTTACCATTACCTTCTTCCACCACCCATTCCATATTCCCATTACCCTCAACAAGCATCAGTTGACAGTAGTTCTTTGCCTGCTGGGGTGACTTAAACTTCATTCCTGAAGATTCTGGCCCATTGTTAGTCCTGCTTCGATTGGGTTGTTGCAATTTTCCATTGACTTTAATCACAGGGCATGGCAGTACTAAGAGGCACCCTAGAGGATCTCCTGTATTCCAGGCAAACTCTTCTTTACCCTCATTATGTAGATGCAGTATTATTTCCCCTTGATAGGATCAATCATCCCTGCAAATACAGTAATCTCCCTCTTTGCCTGTTGATTAGAGGTCAGAGGCATAAGGAACCCAAAGTGGCCAGGTAGCAGTCTTAACTTCCACTTCAGTGGAATTGCTGTTGTGTGTCCTGGTGGAAGCACTTCCCCATTTGGAACTAAGACCCAGAGACCAGCAGAGCTTAAGGTTGCAAGAACAGGAAGTAAAAATTTTCCTAGTGGATCCCTGGGGGTAATAGTGAGTGGTACCATTGCCATTCCCACCCCTTGATTCCTGGTCCCATGAATCCTGGCTATGGGCAGAACAGAACAATAGAGTGGATGCTGGTTTAGAGCATACACAGCCTACACATTGCCCCAGCCATGCAAGATATTGCTACTTAGTTGATGCCATAATTGAGTCTTCAAAAGGCCGTTCCACCATTTCATCCAGCTGCTTCAGGATGATGGAAAACATGGTAAGACAGGAGAATTCGAAGGACATGTGCCCATTCCTGCAAATCATTTATTGTGAAATAGATTCCTTGATCAGAAGCAATGCTGTGTGGAATGCCATGGAGGTGGATAAGATATTTGGTTAGTCCACAGATGGTAGTTTTGGAAGAAGCATTGCATGCAGGCAACACAAACCCATATCTGAAGTTTGTGTCTATTCCAGTTAAAACAAATCACTGACCCTTCCATGATAGAAATGGTCCAATGTAATCAACCTGCCATCAGGTAACAGGCTGATCACCTCAGGGAATGGTGCTGTATCAGGGGCTGAATGTGGTTCTCTGCTGCTGGCAGATTGGGCACTCTGCAGTGGCTACAGCCAAGTAAGCCTTGGTGAGGGGAAGTACATGTTTCTGAGCCTATGCATAACCTCTATCCCTACCACCATGGCCACTTTGTTCATAAGCTCATTGAGCAATGACAGGAGTGGCTGGGGAAAGAAGGTGGGCATTAGCCACTGAGCGAATCATCTTATCCACTTGATTATTAAAATCTTCCTCTGCTGAAATCATTCTCTGGTGTGCATTCATGTGAGATACAAATATTTTCCTGTTTTTTGCCCACTCAGAAAAGTCAATCTACATACCTCTTCCCCAGACCTCTTTGTCACCAATTTTCCAGTCATGATCCTTTCAAGTCCCTGACCATTCAGCCAAACCATTAGCAACAACTCATGAATCAGTGTACAACTGCTCCTCTGACCATTTCTTTTTCCAAGCAAATTGAACAACCAGGTGCATTGCTCGATGGATTCACCCTCACCACTGTCCTTCAGGGACATCCCAGAAAGGGGGTACAGTGCTGCATCTATCTACTCTAGGTTGGTACCTGCATATTGTGCAGAACCATCTGTAAATCAGACCTGAGTTTTCTCTTCCTCAGTCAACTGATTGTAAGGGACTCCCCAAAGAGGCCAAAGCTGTAGGCTGGAAAAGAGAAGGTACATGCCAGGGGTGGTGACCAGGGCTTTTGGGCTATTTCCTCATGTAAATTACTTGTGTCTTCAGGACTTGCTTGGGTCCTATCTTGCATATACCACTTCCACATGTTTAGTCTCTACTAAGGCCCAGTAGCAGCCTAAAAGCTGTTTCTCAAAAGGAGAGTAGTTATCTGCAGAGGATGGCAGGGCTTTGCTCCAAAATCCTGAGGATCTGTGTTGCTGTTCTTCTGTAGGTGTTTGCCAAGGGCTCCAGACAGCATTTCCATTTGCCACTGAAACTTCTAGTATCATTGGATCTGCTGGATCATATGGCCCAAGTGGTAGTGCAGTTTGCACAGCAGCCTAGACCTGTCACAGAACCTCCTCTTATTCTGGCCGCCAATCAAAACTAGCAGCATTTCTGGTCACTCAGTAAATGGGCCTTAGTAATACAACCTAATGAGGAATGTGTTGTCTCCAAAATCTGAAGAGACCAACTAAGCATTGTGTCTCTTTATTTGGTCAGATGCTGTATTAGTTAGCCAAAGGAGTGCTGATGCAAAATACCAGAAATTGGTTGGTTTTTATAAAGGACACCTAGAAATTTCACTGAGGTGGAAGACCCCTATATTTTTGTTGGATTTATTTCTTGTCCTCTTTCACACAGATGCTTTACAAATAAGTCTAGAGTGTTTGCTACTTCTTGCTCGCTAGGTACTATCAACATGACATCATCAATATAATGGACCAGTGTGATGTCTTATGGGAGGGAGAGACAATCAAGGTCCCTGCAGAGAATATTATGACATGGGGCTGGAGAGTCCGTTCAAAAAAAAAAAAAAAATTGAGAAGGTGTTACCATTTAATCATTTTGTGTCTGATATTGTAGGGGTTATACATATATAATATATAGAAATACGATAGTTAGGGAAAAGTAGATTAAAAAGTCCATGGTCTTGCCACCCAAACACATTCTGATATGTACCTTTTGAGGAACTTCCTTTTAAAGGTGTTTGACATAGCTATAATCTTACTACTTTCATTTGATTCTATTGTGTTTTTGCAATTTCACATTATTACACAGTATTTTATTCCTCATATTTTAAATATTCCTTATTTGCATAATATATATGCATATTTTTCCACATACTATCTTTTCAAAACTTATATGATCATTTTCCTCAAGAGCTGAAAAGGTCATTTCCCCCAATTTTACTGCTATAAATATCTTTATGCATTGAGTTCCCTAGGTCTCTGTAATCAGGGTAATTTCTTTAAAGACATTGAAAGAATCTTTGTTGTAGTGTGCTAAATTGGCCACAATTCTTTATATCTCCAATATCCATGCCCCTTTGCAATGTCATTTTGTGGCTTCTCCCACAGAGTGGAGTGTGTTCTCTGACTATTTGATTCAGGACTTGCGACTTGCTTTGACCAATAGAATGCAGAGACAGTGACAATTGTTTCAAGCCTAGGTCCCAGGAGTCCTTGCAGCATCAGCACTAACTCTCGGAATTCTTCCAGCTGCTATGCATGTGAACAAGTTTGTTTTAGTTCTCTGGCTGCTGAAACAAATACCATAGAAAGGGGTTTGCTTAACAACAGGAATTTGTTCCCTTATAGTTTCAAAGATTAGAAGGCTCACCTCCTCATAGGATTAGTGTCTTCTTGCTGGCTGGCAATCTTTGAGGTTCCTTGACTTTTCCATCCCATGGCAATGCATATGACTGTGTCTTCTCTTTTCTCTACCAGGTTCCTTAATTTCCAGCTTCTGGCTAGTGCCCATGGCTTACTATATGTCTGAATTTTATTCTGCTTATAATGGATTTCAGTAGTCCAGATTATAGCCCAAACTAATTCAGTAGGCCACAACTTAACTAAAAATAACATCTTAAAAAGGTTTGGTGGCGGCGGACTTGACCCAGTGGTTAGGGCGTCTGTCTACCACATGGGAGGTCCGTGGTTCAAACCCCGGGCCTCCTTGACCTGTGTGCAGCTGGCCCATGCGCAGTGCTGATGCGCGCAAGGAGTGCCCTGCCACGCAGGGGTGTCCCCCGCGTAGGGGAGCCCCACGCGCAAGGAGTGCACCCGGTAAGGAGCCCTGCCCAGCGCAAAACAAAGTGCAGCCTGCCCAGGAATGGTGCCGCACACACGGAGAGCTGACACAACAAGATGACGCAACAAAAAGAAACACAGATTCCCATGCCGCTGACAACAGATGTGGACAAAGAAGACGCAGCAAATAGACACAGAGAACAGACAACTGGGGTGGGGGGATGGGGAAGGGGAGAGAAATAAAGAGAGAAAGAAATCATTAAAAAATATATATTAAAAAAAAAAAGGTTTGATTTACAAAGGTGCACACCCACAGGAATGGATCAAGATTATGAACATGTTTTTCTGGTGTACATTACTCTAAGCCATCACAAAGCTGTTGATTGAGGACACATCACACATTTGCCCTGTTATCTAGCCAATAGGCAACTCAACTGCAGAAACAGAGCTGTCTCGCTGACTGGTTGACCAGCAGCTGAGGCAGATGCATGAGTGAGCCCATTATAAGCAGAACTACCTGGTGCAAACAATCATAATAAGTAGTTGTTGTTTTGCCTTACTAAGTTATAGGATGGTTTCTCTCAGCAAAACTACCTGACATAATCTATATGGCCAAAAAGAATGTACATATTTTTCTTTTTTTTATTAGAGAAGTTGTGGGTTTACAGAACAATCATGCATAAAATACAGTGCCCTCATACACCATCCTACCACCAACACCTTACATTGGTGTGGTATATTTGTTACACCTGATGATAGTACATTTTTACAATTGTACCATTAATTAAAATCCAAGGTTTAACTTAGGGTTCACTGAAGTGTAGTTCCATGAATTTATAGCTATTTTTTTTTTCTGATTCTGATGAAATGCCACTAATTTAGATGCTGTTTCTTTTAAAGAAGTCATATTTCTGATTGAATTGTTCCCAACTTATTTTTCTAAAATAGGTTAAATATTTGCCAGATTAATTTCCTCTTCAAATGTGCAGAAATGCGGCACAGGTATTGAGTTTTCAGTTTGCTAAATAATACTTTTTAAAAAGTCTGTTGAAGGCATAAGCCTCCATCTTGATATTTTTCATTCAATGACTATTAGTCAAAGTGAAATTGGTAATATTAAAATTTCTTTTTGCTTTCTATGACTTCATTGAATGCTGATCTCAGCTTTTGTGACTACTTGAGGTTGTTAAAAGTCATGTACTCATTCTTGGCTCAGAATAGAAAGGGAGAAGATGAGATGATTATACTCAAATTACAAAATTTGCTTGTGGGTCAAGAAGATATACAGAAAATGTAGACAAAATATTGGCCATTATACTTGTGAGACTCTGAAGTGTTGCTATCACTCAGTGCTTACTCAATCTTACAGGATGAAAGCACAAATTGCATAATTTGTGGTGCTTTTGGATGTAGGGAGAAAAAAGAATTCAAACAGCTCTAAACTCTAAGGAGACTCACTGACTGGACTGATAGTTAGCCAATTACACCAGAATAGCCATACTAATTTTTAAATATTTGCAATACTTCTTTGTTAATTGCTTAAAATGTGAGTAACAATATTTAATAATAAAATTAGGTAATGAGAAAATTAGCATGTAAAATTTGTATCTGCTCTTGATGGCCATAAATCTCAGAAGGAAAAAAATTATTTAGCTTATGATTTTGTAAGTTTCAAATAATCTTTTCTGAGGTCAATGATTTCAGGTTGGCTTGTTTGTGTGTTGCTGTTCTCAGCTGCAGATCAGCTAGGTGACTTTACTGATCTGGGCGGTACTTGCTCACATCTCATTGTAAATATGATCTCTTGAGAATATTACTTTTATTTAAAGTGTGCATAGATGAATGAGATTGGGAGATTGGGTCTTAATCTGGATCTTTGGTGTCTTTTATAAGCAGAAGAAATTTAGACACAGAGCAAGCCAAGCAGCAAGGGTGCAGGGGGTAGGAATGAGGAACCAGGGGTGAAGAGAAACAGAAGAGAAAGGAGAGGATATTACCATGTGTTGTGAGACAAGGATAAAAGCCAAGAAACTCCTAAGATTGCTGACAGCCAGCACCATAATGTCACAGACTTTGGGAGAAAGCATTGCTTTATCAACACCTCCTTCTCCTATCTTCAATAGGAGCCAATATTTCCATTATTTAAATGAGCATTGTATTGTATTTGTCATAGCGGCCTGTTAAACAAAGACACCAACATATTGTTGTAATCTGCATATAAGGCTCCATTTATGGGAAAACATGTATTTGTATTTACTTCTTAGAAACATTTTTGGAAATTTCCTTCATATTTGAGATACGTGAAAGTCAAGATAGTAGAATTTTGATTATTGATGAAGCTCCATTTACTTCACATAAAAGTGATTAATGACTTATGTGAGGGAAGTGGATGTGGCTCAATTGATAGAGCATCTGCCTACCATATAGGAGGTCCAGTGTTCGATACCCAGGGTCTCCTGGCCCATGTGGTGAGCTGGCCCACATGCAGTGCTGCCACGTGCAAGGAGTGCTGTGCCATGCAGGGGTGTCCCCCTATGTAGGGGTGTCCTAGGCACAAGGAGTGCACCCTGCAAGGAGAGCTGCCCCGCACAAAAAGTGCAGCCCTCTCAGGATGGCACTGCATACATGGAAAGCTAATGCAGCAAGATGACACAACAAAAAGAGACACAGATTCCTGGGGCTGCTGGGCAAGAATGCAAGACTGCAAGTAGACACAGAAGAACACACAGCGAATCAACACAGAGAACAAACAGGATGAGGGGAAGGGGAGAAAAATTAAAAAAAAAAAACATGTGAAATTCAATACTGAAGGTAGTTTCATGGTTTTTATTGATCATTGAACTAGGAAGAATATTGTCTGAAATAACAATTTATCAGTCTTTATTGTTGGTATTCAATAAAAATTTAAATGAGAAATATTTGCATGATAATATGTATTTTCATAATATTATGTATATCAATGGGATATGGAGAAGTCATATTACATAAAAATTTCTGGATGTTTTGATTTGACACTACATTATCACATTCAATTATTTCTGAATAAGGCAATAGAAGATGTAAGTCAAGCAAACCATTAAATTCCTTTCTTGATGAACTTTATACTTATCATCATACATTAGGCAAACATTGGAGAGAATTAAGTGACATATCTGATTGGCTGGAAATTGAAATAATGAAAATTGGAAGGAAATCTGTGTCTCTATTGACAACCTGTGCCACTAGAAGAGCAAATGTGATTTTGGAATTTTATGCAGTGTTGAGTGTTCACTATAATAGAAATTGCAGAACAGTAATAATTAAGAAATTGGAAAGTGGACTTTTTAAAAGAGATTTTGATTTTGATAATGACCTTTCACTATTTATTTAGCTTTAAATGAAACAATTGCTTTATTAAAGTTGACATTAATTTAATGTATAAAAATGATTAAATCTATAACACCAAATAACACCAAAGAAAAGAAGGTACAGAAACGGATACTTGTATATAATATCTAAAGCAAAATAATTCCAAAAAAAAGACTATTACATTCATTCAAAATTTTTATAAAGTTAATATCACAATGGAAATATTTAATAATATTTCCATTTACATAATCCTGGCTTTTTTCAAATGTTAGTGTATTAGTCAGCCAAAGGGGTGCTAATGCAAAATACCAGAAACTGGTTGGTTTTTTAAAAGGTATTTATTTGGGGTACCAGTTACCAGGCCATAAACTTAAGTTTCTTCCCTTTCCAAAGTCTGTTGCCACATGTTAGAGCAAGATGGCTGCCAATGTCTTGATGGCTCAGCTCCTCTGTTTTCTCCACAAGGTCAGGTGTAGACTATGAGGCTCTCTAGACTTTGCTTCTCTCCACAAGGCCAGATGTAGACTATCAGGCGACCAGCTCAGTTTCTCTCCCAAGGTCTCAGTTCTCTCTGGGCTCAGCTGCTCTGCTCCACTGTGTGTTAACTTTGCAGGCTCCAGCTCACAAACTCCAATCAAAACTCCAATATCAAAATTCTTCCTAACTCATCTACTCTTGCATGTAATTTTATGTGAGTCCCCACCCACTGAGGAGGTAGGGACTCAACATCTTACTGACATGGCCCAATTAAAGCCCTAATCATAACTTAATCATGTCCAGGTACAGACCAGTTTACAAACATAATCAAATATCTATTTTTAGAATTCATAAACTATATCAAACTGCTACAGACAGATATGGAGTTTGCAGATTAATAAAAAGTGATAAAATTAAGCTAAATAATTAAATATTATATTCCAATAAATATTTTTATGATTTGATGATAGACATACTTGCTATGTAAAAATTACTGTGTCTTTTAAGCTAGAAACATTTTGAATGTAATTTCTGTTAGTTTAGCAGGAGTGTAGAGAATCTATTGTCATGAATTATATTTTGTTTGTTAAGAAAAATTCTCTACCTAATTCTATGTCACATAATAGCCAATATTTTTATGTGGAAATTTTTGAAAGAAGTTGATGTAGTTTCTTATGTCAAATTATGGCTCAGTGAGGGGCATCATTTACTTATGGCTCAGACAGGGATATCATTTAGTTAGAGGAAGACATATCAAAGAAAAAAATCATAACAATAATTTCTACAAATCAAGATTCACTTTGGATGTTATTAGAATGATTTGATGAGGGATTTTCACTGTGACTGTGACATATTTATAAGGTACAGAACATATCATTTAGTAAGCAGCTCACTGTGTGTGTGTATGTGCATACTGGGGGGTTGAATCATGTTCCCTAAGAGACATGTTCAGGTTCTAATCCCAGGTCCTGTGGATGTAGACTCATTTTAAAATAGACTCTTTAAAGATAAGACCAAAGTGAACTAGTGTGGGCCTTAATCCCATATCATTGATATCCTTATAAGCAAATGATATTGGGCATGGAAGTAGTAGAAGCCACAAGAGAGGAGACAGATGGCCATGTGATAGTGCTTGTTGATAAGTAACCACCAGAATGCTACAGACTTGAGAGAAAGAATGGCCTTGCTGATAACCTTGATTTCAGACTTCTATCCTCCAAAGCTGTGAGTCAATAACTTCCTATTGTTTAAGTCCATTGATCTGTGTTTTTTTTCATAGAAGCCCTAGCAAATTACGACAATACATGCAGGTAATTATGTGTACATTTATATCATAGCATACAAGTTGTTTTAAATTTTGACTATTCACTTATTCATTCCTGAAACTGGTGGTGCAGAGGCAAGAAGGTATTTGGGACAGATTTAAGTCAGTGTTTCTATGTGTTTCTCTCAGCCCGTTTTGCTTTGCTCTCCTCCAAATGGACACTGTCCTTCAGAAGCAGAGTTCCCATATAGTTGAAGTAATCCCAAGTTAACATTCTCACTCTTGACTACAACAGAAAGAGTATCTTCCAGTGCCTCTTATTTGAGGGCAAGGAAACTTTACCTATAGATGTCTACAGGAAACCCTCAAATCTCACTGTTCATGTTTGGGTATCACATCCATTTTTGAAACTTCGTTTCTCTGGCTCAGGGAATGCCATGCACAGGCTGGCATTGGCTAGGTTCCTGAACCAGTCCTGGCACCCCAGATGGTATTTTCGTAGGTCAGTCATGTCCAGAAACTTGTGCTCCAGGATTATACAATAAAGGGAGATGTGGGATTGGCCACCTGTCATACTGAATGCAAACTCCTTAGGTTAATATGTAACACTAGCTGTGGTGGGCTGCCAACCTCAATTTCTAGTTACATTTCCTGCTGCCTTCCCTCTGGATGCTTAAAACTCTCAATAACCCTCAACAAAGCGTAGTTCCCTGAGTGGAAGAAACCCTCAAAACCTTTATTCCTTGGCAACCTAAACTGGGTTGATGTTTTCCACTTCCTACTCAAAATCCAAATGCCTGCTCTGATCATAAAGCTGGTTTTCCACCAATTATGAGACTGTATGACTTAAAACAACAGGAAGGATCCTTTAATTACACAAAATAATTACCCTTTGTCCTTGGAAAAAATGGGAGGTCACCTAAATCTGAAAGCAGGATGTTAAGTGTATGCTTTAGGAATATAGAGATTTTTTTAAAATTTTCATTTTTGTTCAAGAATTATTTTTACTTTATTTTTATTTTTTTACTTTTTAGGGGCTGGGCTGGGTATTGAATCCAGGACCTTGTATGTGAGAAGCTCGTGCTCAACCACAGCCATATTGGCTCCCTGAATTTATTTTTAATTAGAGAAGTTGTAGGTTTACAGAAAAATCATACAGAAAATAAAGAATTGATGTATATGCCACTTCATAGATTCAGTTTCCCCTATTATTAACACTTTTCATTGGTGCTGTATCTCTGTTACAATTGATGAAATAATATTATTATAATTATAATATTAAGTATAGTCTATAGTTTACTTTAGGGTTTACTGTTTGTGTTGTACAGTCCTATGATTCATATAAAAATTTTATTCTATTGACATATATAACGTAAAATTTCCCATTTTAACCATACTCAAATATATAATTCAGTGGTGTTAATTACATTCACAATGTTGTCCTACCATCACCACCATCCATTACTAAAACCATTCCATCACCCCAAACAGAAGATCTCTATTCCCTGTTCTCTATGGTCATCCCAGTCCATGGTAACCTGTAGTCTAGTTCTGGCTCTTTGAATTTGCTTATAATTTTTCCATGTTAGTGAGATCATACAAATTTTTTTTTGTCTTACTTATGCTAGTCAACCTGATGTCCTCAATGTTCATCCATGTTGTAACATGCATCAGCACTTCATTCCTTTTTTAAGGCTGAATAATGTTCTACTTTATGTATATTTTACATTTTGTTTATCCTTTCATCTGTTGATGAACACTTGAGATGTTTTCATCTTTTGAAAATTGTGAATGGTGCTACTGAGAACATTAGTGTGCAAATATCTGAGTTCCTTCTTTCAATTCTTTTGGGTCTATATCTAGAAATGGTATTGCCAGATCATAAGGTTTACATTCCCACCAACAATGCATGAGAGTTCCTATTTCTCCACATCCTCTCCAATAGTGTATAGAAACACTGTTGATTTTTGCATGTTAATCTTTTCCCATACCACTTTTCTAAATTCATTTATTAGCTCCAGTAGCTTTTTTGTGGATTTTTCAGGATTTCTTGCATATAGGAGCATGTCATCAGCAAGTTGGGAAAATTTTACTTCTTCTTTTCCATTTTGGATGGTTTTACTTATTTTTCTTGCCCAATTGCTCTGGCTAGAACTTCCAGCAAAATGTAGAGTAACAGTGGTAACAGTGGGAACCCTTCACTCGATCTTAGAGGAAAGGCTTTCAATCTTTCACTGTTAGTATGATGGTAGCTGTGGCTTTTTCATTTATGCCTTTTATCATATTGAGGAAGATGCCTTCTATTCCTAGATTTCTGAGTGTTTTTATCAAGAAAGTTGTGCTGAAATTTGTCAAATGCTTTTCTGTGTCAATTGAGATTGTCTTGTGTTTTTCCATTGTTTTATTAAAGTGGTGTATTACATGAATTGATTTTCATATGTTGAATGACCCTTGCATATGTGGGATAAATCCCATTTAATTCCAATTCTTTTAATTGCAGGTGGTTTCTGTTTGCTAGCATTTCGTTAAGAATTTTTGCACCTATATTCATAAGAGATATTGGTCTGTAATTTTCCTTTCTTGTGGTATCTTTACCTAGATTTGGTATTAAGGTACTGTTTAACCTCAAAGAATGCATTTGTATGTATTCCCTCCTTTTCAATTTTTTAGAAGCATTTGAGCAGTGTTGGTGTTAATTCTTTTTTTTCAATATATATGTTTTTAAAAGATACCTAGTCACATAAGTGTTACATAAAAAATATAGGGGATTCTCATATGCTCTGCTCCCTACCCTTTCCACATTTTCCCACATTAACAGCATCGTTCATTAGTGTGGTAACATTTGTTACAATTGATGAACACATTTTGAAGCACTGTCACCAAGCATGAATTATAATTTACATGGTAGTTTACACTCTCTCCCGCACAATTCTGTAAGTTATGGTAAGACATATAATGGCCTGTATCTGTCATTGCAATGTCATTCAGGACAGCTTCCCAGTCCCAAAAATGCCCCCATATTACACCAGTTTTTCCCTCTCCCTCCCTTCTGAACCTCCAGTGGTCACTGCCTCCACATCTATGATATAAGTTCTTCCATTGCTAGAATCACAATATGTCTACTCTACTCCATCGTTCATTCTCTAAACCTGAGGATTCTGGGATGGTGATGCCCACTCCACCTCTAATTGAGAGGGGCTGAGAATCCATAGGGCAGATGGATGGGACTATCTTGCTTGCTGTTGCAGACTCTCTGTGTTCCTTGGTCTGGTCATTGTCCAACTTCATCTCCTTGTTAGTTGTCCTGGGTGAGTCCAATCAAGTGGAGAGTAAGTGTTGCAACTCTGTTGAGATTCAGGGCCTAGCTGGCACATGGACAGTCCAAAGATTTAAGTCTCTTGGACATACACCTATACCTATCAACTCTAGTACTAACTATACATTCAAAGAGAAGGGACAGAAGAGTCATGCATAGGGAAACAACAATGAAGTCTGCCTCTATCATACTGGGGAGCATAAATTCCAAAGTAGGGTCCACTGGCAGGGCACCAAACTCCTGAGCTGTCTGCCCTGCCTATAGTGTCTGTACATCTCCAGAGACCTCAGGAGCCTCACTATTTGAGGTAGTATTTACTCTGGCAGTCAATAAGATCCTGCTGAGACATGCATAAGATAACCTCTGGAATGACTTTCCGACTCAGTTTGAAGTCTCTTATCCATATAAACTCATTTGTCTTTACCTTCTCTACCTTTTGGTAAAGATCTTTTTCCAGTTGCATTGCTAGTCGGTGCTTGGTTGTAATCTCCCAGTGCCAGGGAGGCTCATCCCTGGGAGGCATGCTCCATGCTGGGGGAAAGGTAATGCATTTATATGCTGAATTTGGCCTATCGAGAGACATTTGTTGGAGTCGACAGACCCAAAGGGTATCGGGAATGAAAGACAAAGAGAGAAGGGAGAAGGAAACAGAGAAAGAAAGAGCGAGAGAAAAAGAACGAGAGAGCTGGGATCAGGGGATCTGTGAGTAGAGACTCATCAGACAACTTTATTGATTACAAGGGGCTCTTTATATACCACAGTGTACGTGTCTACAAGCAGGTCCACAGCAGCCTATGTGCCAATTAGCATAAACATTAGCATTAACATAGCGTACTTGACATTAAGGAGCAACACATATTAATTATCAGCATTACCTACAGTCTAAGGAATTTTAGAAAAAAACCTTATCTCAAGGTACAAATTCTAAGTGTTCTATACATTACAAAAGTATGAGCTCATCTTTTCTTTCAGCCTTTAACAGCTTCAGCCCATTCACCAGGGAACTCCCAATCACTGCATTCCTTAGGTTGCAAGCGTAGTCATGGAGACAGCACTAGCATGGAGACAGTACGTCTCTCCCTGAGAGGCCGCTGTGCCTCAGTTTCCAAAAACATTTGTGCAACAAGGGGATCTCAGGAGGTAACTCTTAGGCATCCTGTAATACTAGACTAAGTTTCAATTTCAAAAGTAAAGGTTCATAAGTATAGTCATTAATATCAAGGGCCCATCTACATGACCTTGCAATGATGCACACAGACCAGTTAAATTTCATCAAAATTTATAAAAGTGAATGGTCCAAAATATAAACCATAATGTAAATCATTGACCATAGTTAGTAACAATGTTTCAATATTTGTACATCAATTGTAACAAATATACCATCAAAATGTTATTAACAGGAGAAAGGGGGAAAAGGGATGGATGTTGGATATATGAGAATTTCCTATATTCTGTGACTTTTCTGTATCCTAAAACTTCTTTGAAGATGAAATGAAAAAATAAGACTCTGAAGGAATAAATGGAAGAAAATGTCACTGCTCATACAAGACAACAGATATTACAGTGAGGAAAGATATGTCAAAAATTTTTTTTAAAATACCTTTTCATATTCTATTATTCCAAATTTTTTTAATTTAAAAAATTTTTAAAAATTTCTTGTGTTTTATTTTTAAAACTATCATTCATTTTCTTATTAATTACATTTGGTTATTTTGTTGGCTTCACTTTTGAAGAAGTTTTGGTTCACAGAAGGGTTACAACTTTGACGGGGAGGACCATTTGTTTGGGGTGTCACTTATTGGGGATACATGAGAGGAGGTTCAATGGGGGCATACCTATACGGTGTTAATTCTTAGAATGTATGGAAAAATTCACCAGGAAGGTCTCTGGTCCCGGGCTTTTCTTTGTTGGGAGATTTTTGATTACTTATTGAATCTCTTTACTTGTTTTTCTTGTCTGTTGTAATCTTCTCTTTCCCTGAGTCAGTGCAGGTAATTTGCATCTTCCTAGAAATTTGTCCATTTTATCCTGGTTATCTAATGTGTTTGTGTACAGTTGTTCAGTATATCCTCTTATAATCTTTGATTTTTCTTGTAGTGTCAATAGTAATGTCTCCCTGTACTTTCTGATTTTACTTATTTGGATCTTTCTTATCTTTTTCATCATCACCTAGCTAAAGATTTGTTCATTTTATTGTTTTTTACAAAGAAACAACTCTCAAATTCATTAATTCTTTCAATTGCCTTTTTATTCTCTATTTCATTTAACTCCATTCTAACCTTTACTTCCTTTCTTCTGATTGCTTCGGTTATTTTGCTTTTTTTCTAGTACCTCCAGTTGTGATGTTAGGCCTCTGATTTGAGATTTTTCTTTTGTTTTCATGTAAGCATTTAGAGCTATACATTTCCTTCTCAGCACTGCCATTGTTGGGTACCATAAGTTTTGGTATGCTGTGTTTTCATTTTCATTCAACTCAAGTTATTTCCTAATTTCCATTGTGATTTCCTCTTTGACCCATTGATAGTTTAAGAGTGTTACTATATTTACATATATATATGATTTTTCCTATAATCTCTCTGTTACTGATTTTTAGCTTCATTCCATTGTGACAGGAGGAGAAACATTATATGATTTCAATACTTTTAAATTAGTGAGGCTTCTTTTGGATCCTAATGTATAGTCTTTCCTGGAGAATGACCCATGTGCACTTGAGAAGAGTGTTAATTCTGCTACTGTTGGATGAAATGCTCTATATAAGTCTTCTAGGTGTATTGGTTTACGGTCTCCTCAAGTGTTCTATTTCTTTATTCATCATCTATCTACATCTTTTAACCATTATTGAAAGTAGTGAATTGAAGTTTCCTACTATTAATGTAGAGCTCTTTTTCCCTCCAAGTCTGTCAAATATTTCTTCATTTATGTTTTGGGGCTCTGATGTTAGGTGCATATGTATTTATAATTGCTATGTCTTCTTGTTGAATCGACCACTCTATCAGTATACAGTGTCCTTCTTTGTTCCTCATAACACTTAAAGTCTATTTTACCTGATATCAGTACAGCTGCTCTTATTCTTTTTTTGGTTACTATTTGCATGGTATATATATTTTTCAATCCTTTCACTTTCAACCCAATGTCTTTGAATTTAAGGTCAATATCTTGTAAACAATATATAGATGGGTCATGCTTTTTTAAAAATATATTCTGCCAATCTGTGCCTTTTGAAGGAGCATTTAATCTATTAACATTTAATGTAGCTTCTTATTATGCAGGCCTTTCTTCTGCCATTTTGTTTTTTGTCTTTGTGAGTCTTATACCATTTGTGTGGTGTCCACTTGTTTGGTCAAACAAGCACTGGCCTGATTATACTGAGGAGATATTTATAGTTTTAAATCATCTGCAAATTGATTATATCTATGGCTGATCACAGCTACATTCAACTGAGGAGATTGCTCTCAATAAAGACATGTCTTATCCAATCAGCTGAAGGCCTTAAAAGAAGAAGAGATGATTTCAGCAGTCAGAAGAGAGAATTTCTATCTCTACTTCAGCCAGCCAGCTTCTCCTGGGGAATTCATAAAAAATCATCAAACTTCTCAGCTTGCAGCCTGCTCTATAGAAAGTGGACTTGCCCATTCCCACAGTTGTGTGAGTCAATTCCTATTTAAAAAACATGTAATATTTACAAAATATATTTATCCTGTCAGTTCTGTTTCCCTAAAGAACCTGACTAATATAGTTTTCATCCCTCAATTCTGCCATTAGTGTACCATTTTGAGCTCCTTCTTATTTCTTTCTGTATGTATTGTTCATATATTTTCTTTGTGTATACCATGGTTCTTAAATTTAATATTCTTATTCTATAAAATAACTTTTCATTTGATACACTGTGTTAATTTCAGTATCATACTCATATACTCTTCCTATACGGCACTTCCCCACCTTTTGTTGTACTAGTTACAAATTCTGTCCTTTTACATTTTATGTTCAAATCATAGGTTTATTGACAGTTATATGCATTTAAATTTTATGAACTTTAAAAAGTAAAAAGTGGAGTTACACATCAAAATGTATAATACAGGATTACTGACATTTATAATCACATATATGGTTACCTTTACTGGAAGTCTTTATTTCTTTATGTCACTTAGATTCACTGTCTAGAATTCTTTCCTTTTAGTCTGAAGAAATCCCTTCAACATTGCTTGAAGGGCAGGTATAATACAGTGGCAACAAATTTCTTCAGCTTCTATCTGTGAATGTTTCAAAATTCCTCATTTTTGAAAGGCAGTCTTTCAGCATTTTAAATATTTCATCCCATTGCCTTATTGCTTCCATCATTTTTTTTAAGAGATCAACATTTAATCTTATTGGGGTTCCCTTGTACATAACATTTTGCTTTTCTTTTGCAGATCTCAGAATTCTCTCTTTGTCCTTGGCACTCAACAGGTTGACTACTGTGTACCTGTGCATGGTTTTCTTTAAATTTATCCTGTTTGGGGTATGTTGGGATTCATTTTATATTAATGAATATAAATTTCATTAAATTATATGTAAATTTGTATCTTTTCTCTCTTTCTGTATACATAACATTTACCTTGGTGTTTCATTTCCTCCTTTTCCTCCTCCACACATAATTGACCAAACCATGAAGGGAAGGAGAGATAGGAATCAAGTTTCACTGGAGTATGGAACGGACAGAAGCAGTTAACTGTTAAGCTAGTGAAGATGTATATCCAAATTAGAAGATGGTAATCTGTGCATATTAGATGGGGTTCTCCAGGGAAACAGGGCCAACAGATGGGGTTCTCCAGGGAAACAGGGCCAAATGACACATCTACATAATATTTACACATTTACATCCCCAAAATATGTAAATTTTATGAGATTTACATAGGAATTTTCTCACATTCCTATGGGGTTTGGCAAATCCAAATTCCATTGAACAGGCCATAACATGGGAACTCCAATGAAGGCTCCGTGAATTCCATAGGAGAAGCTGGCTGGCTGAAACAGATACAGAAATTGTTTTTGCTAACTGCTGAAATAATCATTTCTTCCTACAAGGCCTACAACTGATTGGGTGAGACTTCTCTCACTAATAAATGCAATCTACTTTGTTGATTGTAGATGTAATCAGCCATAGAGGTAATCAACTGACTAATGATTTAAATCTATGAAATACCCTTTTTTTTTTTTTTTAATTTATTTATTTTATTGACTTTGTAATAATATTACATTAAAAATATATATGTGAGGTCCCATTCAACCCCACACCCCCACCCCACCTCTCCCCCCCCCCCCCCTCAGCAACACTCGTTCCCATCATCATGACACATCCATTGGATTTGGTAAGTACATCTTTGGGCACCTCTGCACCTCATAGTCAATGGTCCACATCATGGCCCATACTCTCCTCCATTCCATCCAGTGGGCCCTGTGAGGATTTCCAATGTCCGGTGATTGCCTCTGAAGCACCATCCAGGGCAGCTCCATGTCCCAAAGCCTCCACCTCTCATCTCTTCCTGCCTTTCCCCATACCCATCAGCCACCATGTCCACTTTTCCCAATCCAATGCCTCCTCTTCTATGTGGACATTGGATTGGTTGTGTCCATTGCACCTCTATGTCAAGAGGAGGCTCAGATTCCACATGGATGTTGGATGCAATCCTCCCACTTTCAGTTGTAATCACTCTAGGCTCCATGGTGTGGTGGTTGTCCTTCTTCAACTCCATCTTAGCTGAGTGTGGTAAGTCCAATAAATCATATTGTAGGTGCTGGAGTCTGTTGAGGCTCAGGACCTGGCTATCACATTGTCAGTCCAGAGATTCAAATCCCCTAAATATATCTTAAACCCCAACGTTAACTGCACCTCCAGCACATTAGCATGAAAGTCTTATGAAGGAAGATCCCATCTGAGTCCAGATTCATCACACATAAACACCAGTTCCAAAAAGGGGCCATCTGACCTGGTAGTTAACCCCATCGGCCATGACCATAACTCCCATGGGTCTCTTTAGCCCTCGAAGGAACCGATATCTGGGGGTTGTATCTGCTTTATCTGTCTCTCTGACTCTGCTCAGTTGTGCATGAGGGCAATCCTTCTGCCAGCCTCCAGACTCTTTTTTAGAAACTCGTAGCCATATAAACTCATTTCTCTTTTCCATTTCCCCCTTACTTTAGTTCAAACAGCATTTTAAAGTCATGTTATTTTATGTAGACAGGGATATTCTGCTGATCCACATTGAACCTTCTGTATAAGGTCATTTTCCAGTTGCATCATCAGTTGGTAGTTGATAGTGGTCCCTCGGTGCCAGGGAGGCTCATCCCCGGGTGTCATGTCCCACGCTGGGGGGAAGGCATTGCATTTACATGCTGAGTTTGGCTTCGAGACTGGCCACATTTGAGTAACATGAAGGCTGACAGGAGGAAATTCCCAGGCACAATGTTGCTCTAGGCCTTGTTCTTATTTTAGGCTTATCAGCTCACAAGCATAGTCATTAGCATCAGGGGCTCACCGTTGAACCCTCACTCCCTCCCGGTCCCCACCGCTGTACCTGGGAGACTGTCGCTGCTCCCCTAGGGACCACGACAGAGCACCACTGGCCAGGAACCCTACAGGACCTTGTAATAGGAAATGGATTTATGAATATCTCACCAAAAGCACGAGCAGCAAAAGAACTAATAGATAAATGGGACTACCTCAAAATAAAAGCCTTCTGCACCTCAAAGGAGTTTGTCAAGAAAGTAAAAAGGGAGCCCACACAGTGGGAGAAAATATTTGGCAATCATATATCTGATAAGAAACTTATAACTTGCATATATAAAGAACTTCTATATCTTGAAAATAAAAAGATAAACAACCCATTCAAAAAATGGGAAAAAGACTTAAACAGACACTTCTCCGAAGAAGAAATACAAATGGCAAGAAAGCACATGAAAAAATGTTCCAAATCTCTAGCTATCAGGGAAATGCAAATCAAAACTACAATGAGATACCATCTTACACCCATAAGATTGGCGGCTATGAAAAAAACAGAAGAATACAAGTGCTGGAGAGGATGTGAAGGAAGGGGAACACTCATCCACTGCTGGTGGGAATGCAGAAGGATCCAACCGTTCTGGAGGACAGTATGGCGTTTTCTCAAAAAACTAGCCATAGATTTGCCATATGACCCAGCAATACCACTGCTGGGTATATACCCAGCAGAACTGAAAACAAGGACACAAACAGATATATGTACACCAATGTTCATAGCAGCATTGTTCACTATTGCCAAAAGTTGGAATCAACCCAAATGCCCATCAACAGATGAGTGGATCAATAAAATGTGGTATATACACACAATGGAATACTACTCGGCTGTAAGAACAAACACACTACAAACACATGTGATAACATGGAAATACCCTTGTAGTAACAAACAAGCCAGAACTTGGTTGACCAAACAATGAGACACCGTAACCTAGCCAAATTTACACATGAATATAATTCCACTGGGGTCCTAAAACTTGTGTTAACAAAGGCTCTAAAACTGTTTCTTTGCATTATCTTAATTATTAAACTTTCCAACAGCATTAAACAGCTATGGAGAGTACTTCGCCAGGTGAAGTTTATAATTTTGGCAAGCAATGCAATGTTGACTATAAATGGAAACCATCCCTAATCCTAGCATA
This sequence comes from Dasypus novemcinctus, assembly GCF_030445035.2. Taxonomy (NCBI): domain Eukaryota; kingdom Metazoa; phylum Chordata; class Mammalia; order Cingulata; family Dasypodidae; genus Dasypus; species Dasypus novemcinctus. The sequence goes on from NC_080676.1 coordinate 132,759,196, forward strand.
GGTGCCTCACCTATGTTATTTCCTCCCTGTTCTTTTTTCTCCAAACGTATACTTTTTAAACTTATTTAGCCCAAACTTAAAATTGTATATCTTAACTTTTCTCTAAATGTTTCTTAAAATTTTCCTCTTGGTTACTATGGCCTTTAGAATTATTAAATTTAATAAATTTTTCAAGAAATATTTTCCAATTTCCTGCTGTCTAAATAACCTTGCAATAAAAACTAATTCATTTGGATTTTTTTCTCCTTTTTGATATGTTTTCCTGCATTAAATTTCTAGAAATAGAATTACTGAGATAAATGTTTTGCATTGTTTATGGTTCATGGTATGAATTGCCAAATTTCCTTTGCAAAGGGTTTTATGCAATGTGTTATATTAATAGATGTCATAATACTGTACAGAAACCAGTTTTGTTATTCTCCAGCGCTATATATCAAATTAAATTAAGTTAAATTAAATTAAATTTATTATTTATTTATTTATAATTTATTATTGTTCCACTTACAGACTCAGCAGATCACAAGCTCCTGGGGTAATAGAACAGTGTATATTTTGCTTAGTTTTTTCATTTGCACTAGGACAATACCTAACACATGTAAAGTAAATGGGAAATATTTGGTTTTTTAATTTGAATTAATAATGGAAACCTTTTACCACTTAGAGTAAATGCCAAAATACTCCATGTTTTGGTGAATTCGTATATTTTGATGTTAGTGTATTTTTTAAAATTGACTGAGACTTGTTTTGCCTCTTCTTAGAATATTAAAAGAATAACAGTGCTACATTACTTTCTATGTCATCTTTGCTAGGGGACATATTTGTCTCATCCAGATTGTGCCAATGTTAAGATATTTTATGCCAAAGCGTGCATCATTTAATTCAATTTTACTAATTTAGTAAACAATTATATCACTGAGTTTACAGTTTTTAATGCTTGTTTTCCAAAATGATATTCTTTTATGAATTGTTTGTTCATGACTTTGTCTAATTGTATGCTGTTTAATTTTTTTTAAATGCATGTCCTTTCTTCCCTGAATTTAATGTCAAACAATTTAATGTCAAACAAGCTAAAGCCAAACAATTGCTTAATTATACATTGTATTACCATTTGGGCATAAAATGTAGGTTGTTAGCAGAAAACTAAACTTCGGCACAGGAACCATGGATTCATCTTTTCCTGTTACATTTGCTCTACATATGTTTTCAGTCTGTTTTTCTTGCATTTTTATTTATGGCTTAAAATCAGAAATTTCAAATTTTATATAATCTTATTTATTTTGTGAGAAGATAGTGTTTTTTCAGATATTTCAAAAGTTACTGACTACCTCCACCCTGCTTCTCTAACACAACTGGCTAAATGTTTGTTTATTTGAGACAATTCAAATATTGTTAATATTTGATATAATAATATATATTGCATCTACAGTGTACTTAGGAATAGGTTATTATTTTTTTGTCATATTGCGAATAGATATTTCTCCCAAACTTGCAAAACTATTGTTTAATCGTATTTAATTTCTTTCTTGGTTTTTTGTTTTCCTTACTTTTTCAATAAAATATGGTGTTTTTTAAAAAATATTCTCCACTAATTATCTTCCAAATAAAGTTTGTCATTTTTTGCTGGAAAGAGCTTAGGATTTTGATTGATAGTTTAATAAGTATTAAAATTAATTCAGAAAGGACTAATATTGATACACAAATACCTCTTCTCATTCAGGAACCTATATCTTTCCATTTATTCAGATAAAATTTTCTTCCAATAAAGCTTTCTAGTTTTAAGAATGACATACATATTTCTCATTAAGATTTTTAAGATTATAATTGTTAATATTGAGATGAGGATTTTTATTTTTTATTATTTTCCAATTGGTTATTCAGGAAGGCTCTTGGGTATTGAATTTTTGTTCTGCCTCATTTTCATACTTTGTTACATATAATAGTATGATTTCCTTATAATGATGGGTGTCTTTCTTTCTTGTACATATACATGTTTCCTTTCATTGTAATGTTAACTGTTGCTTAAGTACCGACACACCTTATAGTGACAAGTCATCAGGATTCTATTTCCATTTTCATTCATTTTTATTTGTAAGTGTTGAGTTTAAACATATGGCGTTTTAAATGTATTTATTAGGATTATTATATTTAAGCACATACTTCTAATGCTGTGCATTATGAATTATCCTTATATTGAACAATTGTGAAGATTCTGGGCTAAATTTTTTAGATCATGATTATTCTATCATACTACTCAATGCCACCTACTACTATTTTTTTTTATTGTTTCCATAAATCAACCTATAACCAGTAATGTGTCTCTTAGACAATTTCTCTGTAATATATATTGTATTTTGGGGATCTAATTAATTTTATTTAAAGAGCAAAATTGATGGGTTTTGTTATTCTGAAATATCATGGTACATTTTCTTTGTCATTAAAATGAAATTTCACTAAAAGTTATCACATTTTCTGGTAACTTACTTAGGAGGGTAAGAATTTTTGGATGAATTTCTTAGACTTTCTCTTATTTATTTATTCAGATTTTCTTCATCTAATTTTGTTGTTTTGTGTAATATTTACTGAAACATTTTCAAATTTATTAGCTTCCAACATATTTCCTCATTTAAAACTCATGTATCTTCAACCTTCCAGCTTATTCTAATCTTGGTTATATATATAAGTATATGTATATATGTATATGTTCTTGATTACATTTGTCTAAGATTTTTATTTTAAAAATGTTTCATTGCCTCTATTTTCTAAAATTTTTGCAGTCATTTTCTCTTTTGCTTATTTTCAGATTTAAAAAAAGAAAATTTTATGATATAAAATTCAACAAAGACTTGGTGATTTAGACATTTTAAAATACACAACTGGGGAAGCGGACTTGGCCCAGTGGTTAGGACATCCATCTACCACATGGGAGGTCCACGGTTCAAACCCTGGGCCTCACTGACCCGTGTGGAGCTGGCTCACACGCAGTGCTGATGTGCGAAAGGAGTGCCCTGCCATGCAGGGGTGTCCCTGCGTAGGGGAGCCCCACACACAAGGAGTGTGCCCCGTAAGGAGAGCTGCCCAGCATGAAAGAAAGTGCAGCCTGCCCAGGAATGGCACTGCACACACGGAGAGTTGACACAACAAGATGACGCAACAAAAAGAAATACAGATTCTTGTGCCGCTGACAACAACAGAAACGGACAAAGAAGAACACGCAGCAAATAGACACAGAGAACAGACAACTGGGGTGGGGGGGGGAAGGGGGTAGAAATAAATAAATAAATAAATCTTAAAAAAAATACACAACTGTACAGAAACTAAGTAATACAATAAACATAGCTGCACTGTTGTATACGTTACCACATTTAATACTCACGATAATCCCATGAGGTTGGTACTATTATGATGATTCATTTACAGATGAGAAAACTAAGAGACAGGAGAGCTAAATAATTTTCCCAAGGTCATACAGCTTGTAAGAAATGGAGACATATTCCTATAAAAACAGCATCGCTGCATCACCAACAATTATGAAATTTCAGTGATATACAACAATAAACCTCTATTTTTTTGCTGGGGAACACCTGTTTCAGTCGGCAGGCAAGTTCAGTTCAAGTCATTCCTTCAAGGGTCCAAGCTGAGGAGGCAACCAGCTACCTGGGCCATGTGCTTTTCATGGAGAAGGTCCAACTCTCCTAGAGGGATGAGTGGAAACACATGCCTCTTAAGACCCAGGGTCAGACTGGAACACTGTCACTTCCACCCAGTTTCCATTGGTCAAAGCAAACCAAATGGTCAAATCTAACAATAAGGTGGAGAACTATACTCCTTCAGAGGAGTAGGGGGAAAGGGAGTGAATATGTACAGAGGCTTCCATCAAATATTTAATGGCATTTGGCAGTCCATTCATATCTAAGGGTTTAACTAAACTGCTTATGGGATGCACTGTCTGGTTTGGTAAGGTTTGCTGACTCTATATTTCCAGAATTTCTATAAAGCCAGAATTTCTTATGGACTGGAGAGTTTCCTCTTACCGGAAATGGTTGTCAGGGCCCTGAAGGGGTTTGGAGAGGTCCACCACAGTTCCTCATTCTGGCTGTCAGCTGTGCCTCTCTTCCTCTATGGCACTGTCTCCCAGAAATCAACACTTTAGCTATGGATGGTTAGTTATCTGGCTGCACAAATTCAAAAAGAGAATCTGGGGTTCCAATACTTTTGTTTCAGATTCTCTACTAATCTTTCTGTTTCATGCCTTACCCTACATCTCTACCCGCTTCCTCTGGAGATAGTCATAATCTTCACTTCTGGAGCCTTTCTAGAATTTTATGATATGAGTTGACTTATTTATCCTGGCTTCCCTCCTTGAAGCCACTTAGTTAAAAGCCTTCTGTTATTGCTATTCCAGTCATACAATAGCCTCCAAAATGTTTTTGACTGCAGTTCAGTGCTTTTACTTCTCTTCTCATTTTCTTTGTTGTTGTGGGTTAATGCCTTTATTTCTTTTAAACGGCGTCATTTCAGTGGGGTTTGAGGAGGGAGCAGATAGAAACACACATATCTACCGTGTTTTTCAAGAAGTCTCTGTTGTGATAAACACAACATATTTTAATTCAAGGAAGATCCCAAACTGTTTCATAGAATACTCATGTAGTGCCTTTTCTGCTTCAGCAGAAGAATGGAATTGTATTCAGATTGACTCTCAAATTCACACAAGAAAAAATAGATTTTACCCACGACTAAGTTTGCTTAGCTTTAAGAAACAACACATGACAAGCCAGACTGCGTTAATGGCAGCTGCAAATCAGGGGTCTTGGGATTCCCAGGTGTGGCTTCTGTTATCCTTACTTCATTGTTGAAATGCACGTGGTCAGGAGAGATGAGACTAGCCAGGTATGAATCTCCTTTACACCTTTAGGAAAGCCATCTCCTTAGGGTCCTTTCAGTTTTTATAGCTTGTAAGATGTACATGACATCTTTCTCAGATGGACGTGATTGGTCCTCATTCTCCAGAGCAGTTGCATCTCCCCAAAACCATTATTTGTTACTCAATACAAAAATCACAACATTGAAGTACAAGTGTATAGTCTGGAACATAGTAACCTCTGGTGAATTCTCACTAACCTTGTATCTAGAACGCTCCTATAATTATGTGAGTTAATGTGCAAGGAGGATTTTAATAAAGGTCAAATCCTCAGGTGTCCGTGAGGCTAGAGGATAAATCACAGATCTTTTTCATCATTACACAGTGATTTCTTTTTTACCGTCTCTGAGAAATTTTGAAGTAAAATATTTATTTATCTGGCATTTTCTTTGTATGTGTCTTTCACAAACATAGATGTTACTTAGTAAATTTTTATTTCTTTGTTAATTGCCTACTATTTCCCTAAGTCCAAAACCATTTGGAAGATTCCTAGGGGAGGTAGTGGAATGAATTTAAAGTCTAACAAACCTAGGTTCAAAACCTAATGACTGTGTTAAGTCAATTAAAAAATTCCTGGAGTTAGTTTTCACATATCTGAAAATAGAAATTACATATATATCACAATAGTGTTATGTGGAGCTATGAGATTACCTATGTAATATGGCTAGAAAAATATTAGTTCCATCCCCCCTTTAGATTCAAGTAGCCTCAGGGTTAAGGTCAAGCAATCTACATATTTTTTATTAGTGTAATGTGTTTAGGGATAATAAAGTTACAGAAAGAAACCAGCCCTCCTCTCCACGCTTCTCCCAGTATTAATTTGTCAAAGGTTAAAAAATTATCAGAAGAGTGTGCATGAGTATATGTGTATGTGAGAGAGGAGCAGATGTGGCTCATGCAGTTGGATGCCCGCCTCCCACAAGGGAAGTCCCAGGTTCAGTTCCCAGGGCCTCCTAAAGAAGACCAGCAGACACAATGAGCTGGCACAATGAAAAGACGCAATGAACAGACACAATGAACAGAGAGTGGGTGTAACTTAAGCAGTTGGGCACCTGCCTTCTACATTGGAGTTCCCAGGTTCAGTTCCTGGTTCGTAAAGAAGACGAGCAGACACAGCAAGAACACAATGAGCAGACATAGTGAGCAGACACAGTGAACAGACAACGAGTGCAGAAAGCAAGCACAAACAGTGAGCAGAAACAATAAGCAGAGAGACAAAGGAGCCATCTCACAGGGGCAAAAAAAACAATTTCCTCATGAAAAACCCTTCTGTAAGTAGCAGCCTAAAATCTTATTAATGTGACTTGCTTACTCCCAAAAGCCTTCAGTAGCATATGGTAGATTACGATGGTCACAGCTTTGCAGATCTCCCATTAAAAGAAGCTTAATTGACTAAGGGCCCCAGCTACTGTGAAGTTCATTGCCACTTTTTTACAAACGGCTCCCAGCCAATGGCTCAGCATGACAGGGTCACTAAGACAGTCTCCTCCCTGGGAGACAGGAGATACCTCTGATGGTCATTTGGTTCAAGGACTGCACTCATTTATTTTGTTGCTGCTTTTTGTTTATGTGTTTGTTTTTGTTATTGTGGAAATGGCTAAAGAAGAACTGGTCTTGTTGATGTCGGAGAGAGTTTGGAGAAAGCTCTCGTTGAAATCCTTTGAAGTTAATCGTCTTGGAATTGAGAGCTTTTGTCTTTGTTTGTCAGCTGTATGTTTATGTCTAGGTAGGGCAGATGGTCACAAGGAGTTAGGAAATAGTTCTGAGGTTCACAGTCTTGGATTCTTGCTGCAAATAAATATTCTATACAGCATTCCTTTCTGACCAAGGTTAGTTATTGTTATGGTGAAAGTAACTCTATTTTATCACCAGTTATTCAGATTAATAATTTTTTCTGAAATTTAAATACTGCTCCAGCTGGGTCCTACAGAGCTTTGTCCATGCTAGTGGGTTTGAGTGGGTAGAAATAATCTGCTCTTATCTTCTAGCTAATTCAGGCATGGCTGGAACACAGACTTTTGCTACAGATCTATGTTTATTTGTAACCTTTGTTAATGGAAAGCATGCAGTTTCAGTTGTTCTGTAAGTGGTTATTTTTATAGCTTTAAATACCATTGCAAACTTATGTTTTTCAACTTATCAATTTTAGTAATGAAGAGCTATTAATTTCCTCTATAGAATTTTAGACAATTGGTTCACTTATATCTCCTTTTATCTTCCTCTCTATCTTTCAAGATCAACTATTTTGTTGCTATGTTCTAGGATTGGGCCACAGTTCATTTAATTAAATTTATTATATTCATATTAAACTTTGTATTATATATGGCTTTTCATTCCATAATTTTGATGTTGGCATTTTATATTATAACTGCTTTATGGATTGAATTCTGTCTCCAAAAATGATATGTTCTTCATAACCTATAGTCCTGTGAATGTGACCCTATTTGGAAATAGGTTCTTTCATGATGTAATCAGTTAAGATGAGGGCAAACCTAATCTAATATGACTGGTGTCCTTATAAAAAGAGGAAATTTGGATGTAAGCAGAATAGACAGAAGACAGCCATGCGATGGAGGCAGAGAATGCCATGAATTCCTGGCAAGTTCCTGCCAGAAACTTGTAGACTTCAGAGGAAACATGCATGGCCCTGACTACACCTCGATTATGGACTTCTAGCTTCTAGAACTGTAAGACGATAAATTTCTGCTCTTTTAAGCCACCCAGTCTGTGGTACTTTGTTATGGCAGCCTCAGAACATGAAGACAAAGATTTTCACCTGATGATTGCTCTTAAAAAATGAGTGCAATACTTGGTTGTCACTCTATTTTTTTTAACTATCACAGGGTGAGGTAAAAATAAGATGTGACCAGCAGTTCCTGCAGTGAATTATGAAAAGAATGTGGGATGGGGAGCAAAATCTGTCGAGAGATGTCTTAGTTTGCCAGGTGCTGTGACCAATACCACACAATGGGTTGACTTACAAAACGAGAATTTATTGGTTCATGGTTTTGGAAGCTGGAAGTCCAAAATCAAGGTGTCAGCACGACCATATTTTCTCCAATGTCTGTAATGTTCTGGTGATGCAATCCTCCATCACTTTGTGATCTCTCTCTCATGCTTCTTCTGACTTCTGGCTTCTGACTGCATTAAAATTTCTCTGCCTTATAAAGACTCCAGTCATATGGATCAAGACACATGTTGATTCAGTTTGGCCTCATCTAAATGGGATCTCTGAAGACTGTATTCACAAATGAGTTTTAAACCTTCACTAACAGTAACATCTTCAAAGCTCCTATTTACAAATGGGTTCACCCCACAGGAAGGCAGAAAAGACTTGCACATGGTTCAACCTCCCACAAGGGGTCTTTGGCATAGGCAGCTGATAAAGGAGCAGAGCTATGGAGCAGGCACGGGGAAGGAGGAAAGATGATCAATTCCATTCATCTACAAAGCATGGAGTCCTCTGACAAGGAAACCTCAAAGGGCCCTTGAGCCTGGAGAGATAAACTGTTCTTTTCATTAAACTCTCAAGTTGCAAGGCCCTGTAGACAACCAAGAAAATTTTTTGCTATTGCAAAACTAATGTCAGGCAAAATCACTGACCTGACTTTAGATTCTGATGATCAAATTCCCTGGAAGTTAGCTGGAGCCACATCCTGTAAACACAGTTGCAACAAATTCATTTTCTGTATGCCCTCTCATAGATATAGCTGAATTGTTAAGTTTTTCTCAATTCATATACAAGTTGAGACAATTTCTAAATTAATTAGTTCTATATTTGATTCATTCTTAGATTCCTTCATAATCCTCCCTCCAATATCCTAGAAAGAGAACTTTGAAGACGTATAATTTCCAATTTCCTGTAGCTCTGAACACTTCTGTTATTTTAATAAGTAAATTTCAACTGAGATGAAGATGGAATTCTGGACTCACACTCTTTATTCATTAATTATTGCTAGCTGTTATTCTGTCTTCTTCAAGCTTCAAGCATTGCACCTGGGAAAGATGGCACTGCTTTATTTTTGCCTATTATGAATGTCTGTTTATTCTTCCATATTTTCAGGTTAGGGCACAGGTGAATGTAAACCTCTGATAAGCCATGCTGAAGCAGAGAACTTTAAAGTATTCTTAATATATCCTCAAAATATAGTACTTTTACCAGACTACCTAGGTTCTTCATATTTTGCCAATTTTGCCTTCCAAAAAATATTTTGATCTAAAGATTCACATTTTTACTGCTTTCAAAATTTCATCTAAGGTTTTAGTAATGTCTGGTCGTGATGGTAATGCAACATTGTAAACTTCATTAACTGCACTGATTTTATATTTGAACATGTTTTTTAGGTTGTACATATGTTACTAGTATAAAATTTTTTATAAAAACCTAAGACTGTACAACTCAGATAACCCTATTTTAAATGATGAGATATAGTTAACAGCACAATTATAAAAACGTTCTTTCATGAATTCTAACAAATGTACCACCAATGCAAGGTGTAAATAATAGGGTGGTATACAAAAACTCTGTATTTCATGCATGTTTTTTCTGTAAACCTACAGCTTCTCTAATAAAAAAGAAAATATATTAAAAAGATTGATTAGTATTAATACATTTATTTTCACTTTGCTTTCTTTTCAAACTTCTAATATATTATGATCTCCAGTTTTTGTGCTGACGTAAATAAATTGCAATTAAGTTAAAAGAGAGTGGAAAATTTTCAACTTACTCATTGTGGCAGTTTGTGATTATTTATGAGCCCCAACAAAGGTCAGGATTATGTTTGTAAACTGGTCTGTTCCTCTCAGTGTGATAGCCTTTGATTGTATTAGATTCAGCTGAGATGTCTTTGATTAAGTTATGTTAAGATTAGGGCTTTGATTTTACCAAGTCAGTATGGTATAATTCAGTTTAAGTCCCTGTTCCCTTGGTAGGCTATATGAATGGACCTTAACAGAAGAAGACACACCAGGAAAGAGAAAGATACCATGGATACCAGAGGAGAGAACTTTGTCATGACACAGTAGAGGAGAGAACTCCATCATTTTGGTCCTGCCATGTGACAGAAAGGAGAAGGCTTAAACAGCTAAAGCTCCAGGGAGAGCTGAGCCATTCACCTGATAGTTTGCAGCTGAAGAGACCAGAGCCATGAGCAGTTGAAAAGGCCCAGAAAGAAATGAGCCCTCCAGCCTACAGCTGGGATGGGAAGAAGCTGGGCCCATGGTGCCTTAAGAGGAAGAGAAAAGCTGAACCTTCACAGAGCAACCAGCTTGCCTCAATACATGGCAACAAACTTTGGTGAAAAAATACTTCTTACGGTACCTGGAGCTGGATTCTTTAGGGCCTTGTAACTGTAAGCTTTTATCCCAAATAAATACCCTTTATAAACACCAACGGATTCCTGGCACTTTGCATCAACACCCCTTTGGTTGACTAATGCACTCCTTCTATAAAATAAGGAAACTGAGGTACTGCATGCATGAGTTGGTTAAAATCACATTGTTAGCAAGTGGAAGACTTGAAAAAACTATTAGGAAAAATATATGAGGCTCTGAGACAGAACTAAAGTATCTGTCCATTTTGGTGCAAATGTGTCTCTTTTCCAAATCTCCTTGAACACGTCTCCTGATGTATGTAGCTAATATAATTAAGATTATATAACATCTGAACAATAGTATGCATGATTAATAGGTCATCCATTCATTTAGCAAATATTTTTTAGTCACTAATTGGAAAGTAATTAGTCAGAGTGTGTGTGCCCAGGCATTTAGACAACCAATTCAATAGAAACGTATTTTCATCAAATTCACTTATTCTTTGAAGTTACCATGTTTTCCTCATCATTTTTGCATCATGTCCACACAGCCTTATACCAAAGATGCTAGTTCAAAAGCAGGAGTTATTATAGATGGTGAAGATTTGTATAAAAATTCTTACCACTAACACTCCACAATTCACGACAGTGACTGGATCCTAGAATGTTCTTGGCAGTTTCTTTAATATCAGAAATATAAAGCTCTACAAGGACATTGCAATGTAAATACTCTATACAGAACCAAGAAACAAGACTCAAAGGATCATTCGAAAGACTGAACTTGATCCATTTGTTTGCCATATTACTGTAAAAAGTGGTTACTAAATTACAATAAAAAGTAAGACAGTGATTGGTAATAGAATGAACCATAAGTAATTTATATGGGTAATAGCAATCATACTGATAGGGCAATTGGTTTCTGGGAAGCATGAATAAGAAAATCTTAAGAAGAATGCACTCTATTGAAGAAATCAAAACAGGAGGAACAGAAGACACATTTTGTTGTAGCATGCTGGTGGAAGAGATTTTCACTTATTACATAGTTGACTAATTTTTCAGTTCTATTTCTTATGTTATTTTCTTCAAAAGCAATAATTGTCTTGCAGATTGGATCACCACAGGGTAGTCTTCACTTTAAAAAATCTTATTACAGATCATTTTTATTTCATTTTTGTTCCATTCTCTGTTGTGGAGAATTTATGCTATAGATTTGATTTTCTGAAATATTGATTCCACACTTCATGATTCCATGGTGGCATTTAGTTTTGATACAGTTTTATTTACCTCCTTAAATTGTTTTTTCAACTTTCTAATTGAAGTATAGTGTAGTTACAGTAAAGTTCACAAATCCCAAGTGGAGAGCTAAATGTATTTTTATGAATGTATATCTGTGAAACTACCACACAGATCAAATTATAGAATACTACAAGTCAATAGGGCCCTAAAGCAGCTGACACTTCAATCTCTATCACCATAGGTTAATTTTGCTTATTTTTGAACTTTTGATAAATTGACTCAAACATGTACTCTTGTGGTGGCTATTTTGCATAATATTATGTTTATTAGATTTTTAAATATAGCAATAGCTCGTTCACAATGCTATATAGTACACTATTGTATGAATTCATTTATCCAGTCTATTGTTCATGAACATTTGGGTTATTTCATATTTAAGGCCATTATGAATAAAGCTATTCATTCTTGAAATGTCTTACTGCACGTATGTGTGGCTTTCTTCAAATGAAACTACTAGTCCTAAGGTCTATGGACATATTTTGACAGGTAATGTCAAACAGCTTTCTAAAGTGACTGCATCAGTTTATATCCCTGTATTAAACAGGGTTCTCTAGGGAAAAAGAACCAACAGGAGATACCTGTAAATAGTATGTGATTTTAGATATTGTCTCATGAGACTGTGGGGATGCACAAGTCCAAATTTTGTAGAGCAGGCTGCAAGCCAGGGACTCCAATGAAGGTCCTCGATGAGTTTCCCAGGAGATGCTGGCTGTCTGAAATAGAGATGGAAATTCTCTCTATGAATGCTGAAATCGTTTCTCCTTTTAAGGCCTTCAGCTGGATTGGATGAGAAGTCACTCATTGCTGATGGCAATCTCCTCAGTTGATTGTAGATGTAATAAGCCATATATGTAATAAATTCACTGATGATTAAAATTCCTAAAATGCCCTTGTATTACAATTAGCCCAGTGCTTGCTTGACCAAACAACTGGGCACCATTACCTGCCTGAGTTGACTCATTAGCCTATCCATCACAATTCCCATCAGCAATTTGCTCCAAATCCTTGCTAACAATCTTTCTCATTTTAGCCCTTCCTTAGAGTATAATAAGAGGTCATTTTAATTTTACTTTTTTCCCAGTGAATGATGATATTTAACATATTTTCATATGCCTACCTGCCATTTGTGTGTGTGTGTATATATATATATGTTTTTTGTGAAGGTGCTACTCAAGCCATTTGCCCATTCTTATCTGGGTTATTTGTATTTTTCATTTTGATTTGAATGGATTCTTTACCTCTAAATAATTTTTTTTTAGTTCTCAAATTTCTCTCTATTTATAACATTTATCTTCTTTTTTATGTATTATTTGTATAGGTCCCTTAATATATTTAACCTTATTGAAAGACCAACGCAGTTACTATCTAAAATTTCTACTGTTCTTTAGGATGAAATGTCACATATAAGATCTTCATCTTTGTATGTATGAACAGGTATGAACAGTATTTTTTTTCTGACATCTGAATAGATGAAGAAGTGCAGAGGGGAAAAACACTATTAATTATAGGAGACCATTTTATAAGGCATGCTACTTACTATTTTTACTTCTTACTTATTTTGCAGAATTTGTATTTAAGTCCTACACTTTTCCTATGTGTACATATTTGCTTGTGAGTTGGTCTATCCAGGACTATTTGCTTCTATCTGTCCCAAAAATGTTAGTCGACCTTCTTGATGGCTGTTCCTATTTGTTTATTCTTCCAAGATCACAGAAGTATCATCCTTAATCATTCAAAGCTTGTGTGACTTTGGGTCAAGTACAGCCACAAGTAGTCAAGGTCAGAGAAACTGTTCTTTGAAAACTGTTATATGTTCATAAAAATTAGTCCTTGGAAGTCTCTGGCCTTGGGGCAGTAGCTGTTTCACTGGACTTTCTGTATTCCAATTTGTTCACTGTCCAGACTGGAGAGAAGCCCCTGAAACTTATAGACTTTTTTAGGCTACATATATTTGCCTCTGTATCTTTTGCTGCTTTTTTCTACAACTACAAAATACCTCCAAGTCAATTCTTATTTCTAATGACTTCAGACTTGAACCTTGCCCCAGATCTTTTCTCTCTAGTAAGCATGGCTCCACACAATGACGGGACAAATTCAGCTTCCTGCTGGCATTCCCAGCTGGAGGATTCACACACACTACTCATTTGCAAAACCCTTGGAAGGCTGTGGATCAGTGATGGGGAAAGGGGTTGCTGTCTCTCCCATGTCCAGGGTAATATCCCCTTCTCTTGTTTTTCCAAGCTGGCTTCATTAGAATTTTCTCCACTTAATTACAATGAAGTTAAAATATTCTTCAGAGAAAAGGGGTTGTGTTTCAGCTTACATTGTTTTATTCCAATTTGATCCAGAATGGGTTGTATTTCATAAAATTGCCTCTAAGCTTGTGTCACATAGTTTGAATACTTTCCCTTGGTCCAGTATGTGGTCCAGTATTATCTTTTCAATCACTTCTCTTCAGTTTCCAGTCTCTTTTTTTTTGGTGCTTGGCTTACATTAGTAGAGAACTGCAACTCCTTTCCATTGTTTTACATTCCGTTCTAGTGATACATGGCAATTTTCCAAAAGTTACATAGAACTTTAAACTGTGTAACAAACCTTTCTCCAGTGTAATAATATGGATTCATATTTCACTGGGCATAGTCATTAAGAATTACTCTAGAAAAATCTTCCTCCAGCTGTTTCACATTACTTTCATTTCATGTATCATGTTTAATAGCAGAGGGAAGACTATTGTTATTGTTTTTTCTTGGGAATTAATCTGCCACCCCCATGAAAATATAAAGTTTGCACAATGAGCAGGGACATAACAAGGTTGAGAATTTGATGAGGATTTCCATGAAAAATGGGAAAATGTGGGAGAGGGAGATTAACAGCCTTTCAATGTGATAAATTCATAAAATGCTAAAAATGAATTTAGATTTTAGGTAGTGATGGCTGAATCATAACGATGTGTCCTGGGGCTGAGGTTGGATGTATATAGGCAGTATACACATTTTAATATAAAATTTCATAGTGTAATATTCTATATTGAGGCAAAGTTTGTGACACTAGAATGGAGATACATCATTCCTGCTTGTCTGAACATAAAATAAGCTTTCCATTTCTCTGACTATAATCACTGATAGGATTTCCAAAATTTGATATTTGACCTGGGAGTTGGATGAGGGTGTCCAGTACCTAGAATACTTTTATTAATAGGAGTTTGGAGAAATCTTCCTCCATTGTGAGAACAGCATAGTTTTTAATCACAGGTCCATGCAAGTTAAAGACTCAAAGGCAATGATCATTAATTGCTTACCTGTCCTAGAATGTAGACCTTCAGATCGTTTTTGATGTCTCTCTGGCTCCAGTTATTAATGTACTGGTTTTCTGGCATTGAACATGCCAGATAATTTTTCACTTTTGTTTCTCATGCAATAATTTCTTTCATATTCCCTTTAATTTGCTCATCTTTTCCCTGTTACTCAACCTTCATGTTGCAGTATCAACTGAAAGACTGCCATAAAATACTGTCACTTTTTCTATATCATTATTTTCCGTAATTTTAATAGTTTATGAGCAAATCATAAATCAAAGAAACATTTATAGCATTAGAGTTCAGCACAGGTGGGCTTAATTTATTTCTTGTAACAAATAGTTGGATCTCCAGTGCAGATAGTGGTAGTTTTCCTATCTTCCGGTCTCATTCTCTAACCACAGATCTTCCCTCCAGCTTTTTTTTTTTTGTTTTTTTAATCACTGTAGACCTCAAAAAACACTGTATTCATTTGGATTACTAGACTTCCCATTAAAGAAGTATGAGATAGAATTTGAAATGAGAAAGGGACAGATCCTAAATATCAGAAGGAATATTTCATTGTTCTTTCTATGCTTAGACACAAAAAGAGACATTTATTATTACATAAATAGTGGAATACTTATTAATAGATATTATATATTGGGTAAAAAATATTTTTTTCTTCCACTGACACAGTAATTCCACTACTAAGAATCTAAGGGAAAACAGATAAGAATGAAATATTGAGGCAGAAAATGATTCATTGCAATGTTTTTATGATAACAAGAAATGAAAATCACACAAATATTTTAAGTGAAAAATGAACTAACAGTTAAGTAAATTTGGGGACATGTATTCAACATGCTATTAATTACTCATTTAAATGACAGAAAAAGATATATAATTTAACGAAAGTTGCAAAATAGTTATTATACAAAACATCTGTAACACTTATGTAAAGTAAGTAAAGTATTTAAAAAAGTTTTAAAAATCTTTATAGTGGTTGTGTTTGGTGAAACAATTACGGTGGTTTCTTTCTTCTACTTTTTCTATTTTTCTAATTTCCTATGACACAAATATAGCACCTCTACTTAAAATCTACCTTAAAAAAGGTTGACCATCTTCTTGCAAATTATTGTCATGCTATAAGCTTAATTCAATATATGTAACCTAGCACAGCAGTCTAAATCTGAAGGAACATGTATGTGATTATATTGCAATATATGACATAGCAAATGTAGTAGAATGCTAATGGGAAAATCTAGGTGGGGGCATATGTACTTGTCCATTGTAAAAATATTGTAAGATTTGGTATTTTTAAAAAAGATTTATTTATTTTTAAAAATTTATTTCTCTTCCCCCACCCCCAGTTGTCTGCTCTCTGTGTCCATTTGCTGTGTGTTGTTCTGTGTCCACTTATATTCTTGTCAGTGGCACCAGGAATCTTTGCCTCTTTTTGTTGCGCCATCTTGCTGCGTCAGCTCTGTGTGTGTGTGGTGCCATTCCTGGGCAGACTGCACTTTTTTCAAGCTGGGAGGCTCTCTTTACAGGGCGCATTCCTTGTGCGTGGGGATCACCTACGCGGGGGACATCCCTGTGTGGCAAGGCACTCCTTACACGCATCAGCACTGTGTGTGGGCCAGCTAATCACATGGGTCAGGAGGCCCTGGGTTTGAACCTTGGGCATCCCGTGTGGTACATGGATGATCTATCTGTTGAGCCAAATCTGATTCCCAAGATATGGTATTGAGGGAAAAAATTAGCTCTAAATTTTAGGTATGCAGTATACAAAATAAGATTTCAGAGTACCGTCTCTTTCTAAGTTGGAGGCTATTATTCATTTTGCAATTTTGTTTTTTTATGGAATAATCTGTGTATATGCAAAATAGTCAAATATTGGGAGTCAATATATGTTTACATGTAACATATATTTTTTCTTGTTGCCTTTTGTCATCTTGACTGTAAGTTTGCCTCTATGATAATTATGACAATTTATTGCATTTTCAACTAAATAACAGCTCTATTACTTGCCTTTAAAACTTGATTGATATGTAGATGTAATGTTTGAGGAATTTATTTATGGGAAACAAAAGAACAGCTTTCACAAATACTGTCACTGTAAATATATATTTTCACATATCTGAAATATATTTCATATTACATACAGATATATAAATTAAACATTATTAAAGAGATGGTAACCAGCTGTTTTCCCTTTTAAGTGATTCTGAATGAGTGGAAATGGGATAAATATATAGCAAAAAGGATTCTATTATGGATATATATTTCATTTTGGGACAATACATGTTTCATTGAAGTGATGTACATGTGTATAATGATTTAAATATAGAAATAATTGGTTTGAGAAGTTCTATCCAGAAATGTATGTGACAAATTCAAATATAGTTATGGCCATTTTTCATTTATGAACTCATAAATTGAGTGCAGAAGGCTCAAGGCAGTATAAATTCAATATTAATGAAGAATGGATGAAGGGAAAATAAAAATATATCTCATTCCTGGTGTGCTTTTCTTAAAAGTTTTTTTTTTTCCTTTTATTTTTAAGGCAGTTAGACTTCATATTTTAGGACATTTTTAGATTTGCATAAAAATAGAGAAGATAGCACAGAGTTTTCAAATGCCCTCAGCACAGTTCCTCTCATTATTCACTTCTCACATTAATGCTACAATTTTCACAATTAATGAACAAACATTGATACATTATTATCTAAAATCCATACTTTATTCAGATTTCTATAGTTTTTATTTAACATTCTTTTTCTGCTCAAGTATTTCATCCAGGATACCACATTACATTTAGTTGTCATGTCTTTTAGGCTCCTCTTGGCCATGGCAGTTTCTCAAACTTCTCTTACATTCATGACTTTGATAGTTTTGAGAAGTACTGGTCAGTTGCTTCGTAGGATACCTCTATATTGAAATTGTCTGATTGCTTTCTCATGATTAGACTGGGTTTTAAAATCTGTGTTTTTGGGAGACGAAAATAGCAGAAGTAAAGTGCCATTTTCACAACATCATGTCAAGGAGACATACACCATCATGTGTAGTATGTGACTGTTGGTATTGACTTTTATCATTTGGCTGAAGCAGATGGTCCGGTTTCTCCTCTGTAAAGTTACTCTCCCTCCTCCTTTCTATAATGTACTCTTCATAAGGAGGTCCTATGTGCAGCCTATACTTGAAGAGTGAGGAGTTGTTTCCTCTCCTTTAGGTTGTAGAATCCACATAATTTTGTGTGTGTATGTGCGTGGGGAGGGGAGATTCTTCTGCATGGTATATTTGTTTCTTCTCTCCAATTTATTAATTTATTCAATCATTTTTTTATCAATATGGACTCGTGGATATTTATTTTATACTGCTTTGTTTTGTTGCTCAAATTGTTCCAGTTTTGGCCATTGGGAACAATTTCATTTGGGCCCTTTGTCCCTTTGACTTACCCTCATCAATCGTTTTTTTAGTACTGCCTTACTTTCTAACACTACAAGATGCTCCAAACTCATTTAATATATGTTCTGCCCCTATGCTAGAATCAACCATTACTCCAAGAAGCCTGATTCATTTTACTGGAGAAAAGTATTATAAGTTAAGAGTGAATGTTAGGTGAGGTTGTTGTTACTGAAGTGCCATTTCTTCAAGACCTTCTCAGGTGGCAGAGCAATACAATTTAAGTGTATATACTAACCCATGCATATACACATACTTATAAATATTTCTATATATAATCATCTGTACTATATTAAGTTAAATGTGAATTCTTACTGATGTCTCCATCTCTAATTCATTACCACAAGGTTCATTCTGACCTCCTCCCCTTTGACCTGTAAATTTCCACTCCACCAGTGAGAAACCTGGTTCATATTATCCACCAACCATATACTTACCTGTTGAATTCCAGTATACACACATCAAAACTGTAAACCCACGACCCTGTGGAAACAACCTTATCAACTTAAGTACATTGTTATGTGCAGTTGCTTTTGCCCTTAGTCTTACAGGCTCCATTCTGTCACTCTACCGCATTCAGTATAGTTGTTTCATACATCTGTAAACCTTTAGATTCTCTTACCACAGTTGCATTATTTCCTGGGTTCCCTTAACTCTTTAAATGACATTTTACTATTTGAATTCATTAAGTACACTCTTTGTGTTATAAAGTTCTATGGGTTTTGACAAATGCAGGGTGTCACATATCTATTATTGTATAAGAGCCACAGTATCATACAGAATAGTTTTGTCACCTACAAAATACATTGAGCTTCACTTATTCATCTGTTTCACTTCACCCTGAACCCCTGGCAACCACTGATTTTTTTACTGACTCCATAGTTTCTCTTTTTCAGAATGTCATATAATTGTAATCATAAAGTATGTAGCAAGTTTTCTTAATCTTATTTGATATCTATATACCTTCTTTGATTAAGTGTTTAGATATTTTATCTGTTTTTAAATTGGGTTGTTTGTTTACTTATTGCTGAGGCTTAAGTGTTCTTTGTATGTTTTATATACAAAGTTTATTACATATGTGATACATATCAAATATGTGGCTTATCTTTTCATTTTCTTAGTAGTGTCTTCTGTGGAGCAAAAGCTTTTTTAATTTTAGTAAAGGTACAGTTACCAATTTTCTTTCATGGAAAGAAAAAATTTTTTTTCATGAGGTAATTAAAAACTCATCTCCAGACCCTATATTCCCAAGATTTTCTCCTATGTTATCCTCCAGAAGTTTTGTAGTTTTGTACTTTGTATTTTGTTCTGTGATCCATTTCGAGTTAATTTTTGTGGTAAGTATCAGGTCTATATCTAGCTTGCATATAGATATCCAATTGTTCCAGCACCATTTGTTGAAAAGACTATCTCCATTGAATTGCCTTTGCTTCTTTATAAAAGTTCAGCTAACTATATTTGTGCAGTCTATTTTTTGTTCTCTCTTCTGTTCCATTAATCTATGTGTCTATTCGTCATCGGTGCCATATTGTCTTGATCATGTTAGTTTTATAATAAGGCTTGAGGCTTTTAATCAGTTTTTTTTTTAAAGCACACAGATAAAAAGATGAATGAAGCCAGTCTTCATCAAAGAGACAGAATACATACTCAAAAGGTCCTTACAGGACCCTTTCTAAATCAGCATTGGTTTTTGGCCTATATTTACCAGCAACTTTTAGATCAACCCTTTAAAGATATAATTTGGTTGGGCTCTTACTTTGGTTTGTATAGTGATAAAGAAATGAACTCAATGACATAAATTTATATTTAACCTTCCTAAATCCAATTTTACCAAGAAGTTTTCCTTTGGCTCCTTACGCAAATATTTCCTTGAAGTTGTTTATTGTTCAGGTATCTTTATGATGCAGTCCCTTTACCTTTGAAAAGTATTTTATATACACAGACTCAATGATACAAATTTTAGCAAGATGATGGTTTAATACTAACTATATATAATGCAAAATACTTTCATATTATTTAGCATTAACATTATTATTTAGCATTCTTGTTATAACAGAAAAACCCCAAATAACAGTGTTTTAAACAAAACAGAAATTTATTTCTCTCACACATTCAAAAAGTCTAGAGGTCAGTTCAGGGCTACTGCTGTACCTTAAAAGAGATCCAAATTTCTTTTATTGGTTCTTTCACTATGTATGTTTTCAATTTCAAGGCCAACTCTTGATCCAAGATGCTAGAGTTCCAGGCATTACATCTCCATCCCAACAATCAAGATAGAAGAAGACAAAAGAGCAAACCTTTTTATGTTAGGCACACTTCCTGGAATTTTCACAAAATACTTCAGGTTGTATCTCATTGGTCAGAACTTAGTCAAATAGTTACCACTAGCTACAAAAAAGCCTGGGAAATGTAGTCTTTATTTCAGCTGGCCATGCACCAAATTGAAAATCTGTCTTCTCTTACTTGATAGAAAGAATAAATCCTCTCACCCCAAAAGTCTACATCCTAATCCCCAGAAATGTAAATATTCTACTTTATCTGACAAAGGAACTATTGATGTGAATAAATAAGGAATTGTGAGATTCCTAATTTAATTATCCTGGATTATCCAGGTAGGTCCAGTGTATCACAAGGGAGGCAAGAGGGAGGCAAAGAAAATCACAGAAAAAAGGAGATGGGATGATGGACATAGAGGACACAGTAATGGGCTTTGAAGAGGGAGGAAGGGGCAAGTAGCCAAGGCACCCTCTAGAAACTGAAAAATCAAGTAAAGGGCTTCTTTCTTAGCGATGCTTTAAAGGAATCAGTTTTACCAACACCTTGAGTTTAGCCCCTAAAAACTCATTTCACACTTCTTGATAGCAAACAAAAACAGGTTCTTTCCTCCCAATGTGCCTTTAAAGCCAAGTTCTGAGACACCAGGGTTTCAAAGAAAGAGCTTATTTGGTTGCACAAAGTAGCACAGTGGCCAAATGGCCCCAAACTGCCTCTTGAATCTGTAGAAATTCTAATATTTTATAACGTCAGGGTGCTAATGGATAATTAGGGTGGAGCTGGACACAGGTTCCTTCATTAATAAACATTAAGGCTCTAAACAGGCTGGAGGTGGGTACGGTACCAACCCAGGGTCAGTCATAAGGGTCTAGGATAGGGTTATACAGAACAAAGGCCATTTACAAGATTTTTCACATGGGTATTAAACAGAAGATGGTGGAGAGGTTACATCCCAATGTAAGCATACACAAGGATGAGCCTAATCCATAAACAAGAGTAAGGTCAATCTAGAATTACCATCACAAAGGTAAGCAAACACAAGGGTAAGTCTAAGTCTAGAGTAACCATAAACAGGGATGAGACCACTCTAACTAGCTTAAGTAATTTCAAGTATAAATCTTTGATTATTTTATAACATAAAGACATCTATATAATGATTTAGTAATCAAAATTATTTGTTAATTCTTAACCTTCAATTACATTCTGACATCCAGAGTATAAGATAACAAATTTGGGTTGTGTTAAGTTACTAAATTGTGATAATGCTTTACAGTAGTATTAGGAAACTAATATGCTTACTAAAGAAAAGTGAGGAATATTAGTGACCCCCACAAAAGGCTTGTTTAGATCCTCACGCCTAGTTGTGTGCATATTAATCCATTTTTAAAAGGACCTAGGAAGATTTTATTAATTAGAGTGTGTCCAACAAACTGAATGAGGGAGGGTCTTAATCCAATATGACTGAGATATTGATAAGCTAAGTAAATTAGGCACAGAGAAGAATACACAGAAAGCAGTCAGAAATTGGATGACAACTGGAGATAAAAGAGAAAGAAAAAGACACTACCATGTAATGAAAAAGTCAAGGAAGGACCAAGGATCTCCAAACCTGTCCATAATGCACAGTATTTGAGAAGAAAGCATTACCATGCTGATGCCTCAAATTTGGACTTCTAGCTTCAAAACTGTGAACCAATAAATTGCCGTTGTTTAAGTCAACCCTTGATATAGTGTTTGTTTTAGCAGTCAGGAAACTAAAATATATTCCTAGAATAAACACTCTATGGACAGGATGTTGTATTTCTTTATATCCTGGGCAAGTCCAGTGAATTGGAGAGTAGGTGTTGGCTGCAACTCTGCTGAGTTTCAGGGCTCAACCACCATATAAACAGACCAAATATTTAAGTTTCTGAGACTTATATTTAATGGGTTTAGTGCTAATTGCAGATTCAAATAAAGGGGTAGAAGAATTGTGTGTAGGGAAATTATAAATGAGTCTAACTCTGTTACAGTGGGGATATAGGCTGTCATATACTCCAAGGTAAGGTGCACCAACAGGGACTGACTTCATGGGGTTGTGTGCTTTGCCTATAGTGTCCAGATGTCTCTAGAGCCCACAAGAGCACCCATTTTTTTTTTCAGACTCTACTCAATTTATTCATTTTTTAAAAGATATTACATTAAAAAAAATATGAGGTCCCCATTTGCCCCCACCGCCCCCACTCTCCCCCATCATCATGTCACATCCATTGCGTCTGGTGAGTACATCTCCAGGCATCGCTGCACCCCATGTCCCGTGTTCCACACCATAGCCCATACTTTCCCATGTTCCTTCCAGTGGGCCATGGGAGGACATACAACATCCGGCAATTGTCCCTAGAGCACCACCCAGGACAACTCCAAGTCCTGAGAATGCCTCCACATCTCTTCTCTTCCTCCCCTTCCCCGCACCCAGCAGCCACCATGGCCACTTTTTCCACATCAATGCCACATTTTCTCGATTATTAACCACAATAGTTCATGAATAGAATATCATCAAATCCACTCTGATCCTTACTGTATTCCTCCTTCCTGTGGACCTTGGCTTGGTTGTGTCCATTCCACATCTATGTCAAGAGGGGGTCTAGATTCCACATGGATATTGGATGCAATCCTCCTGCTTTTAGTTGTAGGCACTCTAGGCTCCATGGTGTGGTGGTTGACATTCTTCAACTCCATGTTAGCTGAGTAGAGTAAGTCCAATAAATCAGAGTGTAGGAGCTGTAGTCTGTTGAGGTCAGGGCCTGGCTATCATATTGTCAGTCCAGAGATTCAAATCCCCTAGATATATCTTAAGCCCCAGCACCAACTACAATTCCAGTAAAGTAGCATGAAAGGCTTGTGAAGAGAGATCCCATTTGAGTCCAGCTCCATCATGCAGAAACACCAGCTCCAAAGAAGGGCCAACTGACATGGCAGTGAACCCCATCTGCCATGACCATAGAACCTGTGGGTCTCTTTAGCCCTCAAAAGAACCAATACCTGGGGTTATATCTACTTTATCTGTCTCTGAGACTCTGCTCAGGTGTGCATAAGGGCAATCCTTCTGACAACCTCCAGACTCTATTTTAGAGACTTATAGCCATATAAACTCATTTGTCCTTTCCATTTCCCCCTTAATTTAGGTCAAACAGCATTTTTAACTCCTGTTATTATATGTAGACAGGGATATTCTGCTGGTCCTCGTTGAACCTGTAATTCAAGGTCATTTTCTAGTTGCATCATCAGCTGGTACTTGGTAGTGATCCCTCGGTGCCAGGGAGGCTCATCCCTGGGTGTCATGTCCCACGCTGGGGGGAAGGCATTGCATTTACATGCTGAGTTTGGCTTCGAGACTGGCCACATTTGAGTAACATGGAGGCTGTCAGGAGGGAACTCCTAGGCACAGTGCTGCTCTGGCCTTGTTCTTATTTCAGGCATATAGGCTCACAAGCATAGTCATTAGTATCAGGGGCTCACTGTTGGACCCTCATTCTTTCCTGATCCTTACCATTGCACCTGGGGGACTGCCGCTGCTCCCCTAGGGACCACAACAGAGCCTCCCCCCCCCCCCCCGGCCAGTAACCCCCCCAGCTGTTGTTTTTAATTGTTTCCACTATGAGTGTATCCAAACATTTCCATGCCCCCTGGACATATGCCCTGTATAACTCCCTGTCAACCATATATTGCCTGTCCATAACATCCCATACCGGTATTCCTCCACTGCCATTGTTGAACCACTCTGTGATCCAAAACTTCCTGAAAAGTGAAGCCCAATATAATGTCAGGTTCCCTTACTAGTAAAATGGAATATAGCGATGAGTTTAAAGGTTAGAAATAGAATACATATTGATTTGGAAAAATTCTACATCCTATCTTTTTCTTTTCTTTTTTCCTAATTATTGAGCTTCTCTTCACAGGAGCCCTAGATCACAGTAATTCATACATACAATATACAATACTCCCACACATCCACCATAAAACCTTTTCCCTTCCACAGCGATAATCTTTTAACTTATTCATATCATATTTACTGAAACTGATGTACATACTCTGAGACAATAGCTTTCAAACAAGGTGACATCTGTGCTTACATTGTGATCCATACTTTAGGATATACAGTTTTCTAACTTTTTTAGTTATCCTATGTTTTACATTATGGTTTATGTTATTAGTCTGTCATCCCCTATATGTTTTTGGTGTAATATTACATGTTTTATATTCATCCTTGTGTACTCTCGCAAAACTCCTCTCTTGCCCCCACATTTACCTTGGTTCCATCCATTCAACATCCATTTTCCCCTCCCCTTGGGGCCCACAGTGACAGCCAATCTCCATTTCCCAAGGAGCCACGTCCAGAGATACTTGCAACAGTGTTCAGGGCCTGACTTGCTCAACTGCCCTAATGCCCTGGGAGCCACCCTTTCTCTCGAGAGATACCGTTCCCTCTATTTGATGGCATTAGTCCTCCCCAGGATGTGGGTCCACCCCAACTCTCACTACTTGGGTCTCTACCCAATGGTACAACCCACCCTGGCAAAATGAGCATTCAGACATTCCCCAGGAGTCCGTCCCGCGTCAGACCATCCCCTCCGAGCATCCTGAACAGCTAACCCTCCTAATTATATTTTGATACGGTTTTCTCAGCATTTTACTCTCAACCAACACCTGACATTCTCCTATGTTCATATGTTGCCCCTTCCTCCCCCCAATTTTTTGGGCAATATTACCCCTCCGCCCGTTCCCAGTCCTCCTCAAATCTGCAAAGCCCCACCCAAAGGCAATTCCTTGCCCCCATTTTATCTCTTCTTTGAAAAGCACCCATTTTTGAAGCTTTGTTTATGATGGCAGTTAGTGAAATCTACCTGAGACCTGCATAAGCATAATCTCTGGAAAGACCGCCTGACTTTGTAATCACTTATCCATGGGAACCTTTTTGTATTTAATTTTTTCCTCTTTTGGTCAAGGTCTTTTTCCACATGCACCACTGGTTGACACTTGATAATAGTCCTTCTGTGCCAGGGTGGCTTATCCCTGGGAGTCATGTTCCATGCTGGGGAGATGGTAGTGAGTTTATTTGTTGAGTTTGGCTAGAGAGAGGCCACATTTGCATAAAAAGGAGGTTGTCGGGAGGAAATGCTTAGGCAATAGATACTAGGCTAAGTTTCAGTTTTACAAGAATAAGGTTCATAAGTACAAGCATTAATATTGAGAGCTTGGAGTACTGGTTTATTTTCTTTTATTAGGCACTGCCTAGGTACTCTAGAGTTTCTTGTCACTCTATCAGAGAACATAGCAGGACTCCCCAAGATGGGAATTTAATATTTTTTGGTTATTGTGTAGATCTCCACTCACTGAGATAACACCTACAACCTAATGAACATATTCATATTCCATAAGGGCATGCCCCAGGGGCACCCTTCCCCACACATTCCTCACCACTGACCCTCCCCAGACATCATTACCAAAAGAATACTCCCACAATTGTACTCAATCACAGTCTTCTACCTCCCCAGAGGTCATTTGTTCCTTCCTCCAGTCCTCTACCTAGGTTTATGGATAGCCCAACCCACTCACCCCAACCTCACTCACACTCTGGCATCATCAACCCCATGCTTATCACTGCACAGCCATCACCCCCATCAACTGCCAAACCTCCCTCATCCACCTTATCATAGATTCAACCAACATTGAGCAACTGCTCACCACTCTCTCACTTTTTATCCCCTGGTAATATATCTTCCAGATTCTACCTCTGTGAGTCTGCTCAATATCCTTAGTACATACTAGTAAGAGCATGCAATATTTGTCCCTTAGTGAGTGGCTTACTTCACTCAGTATAAGGTCTTTTAGATTTTTCCATGTTGCATGTGTAAATACTTCAATCTTTCTTACAGCCGTATAATATTCCATTATATTTTTCTTTTAAAATATATGTATTTAAAGGTAGAAATCGTCTTGAATCACTGCTTACTTGCATCACACAAAGTGTGTTTTGTCACTTAAGCTACTTTCTAACACAGATTTTGGTTTAGTCTTTGACATGTGTTAACTTAAAAATGTGTTGCTTTTAATCATTTTGAACATTTTGAATTATCTTTGTTACTGATTTCTTATTCAATTACACTTTGATCACATAAAATTCTTGATCTGATTACAATCATTTGAAGTTTGTTCAGACTTGGCTTATGGTCCAACATATGATCTAATTTCAATAATATTCCAAATAAATTGAAAATATGTGAGATATTCATTCTGAAATTTTTTTTGTAATTCTGATAGATATATTAAAATCACCATCTATGATTTTGCATTCATTCATTTTTTTCCTTTGAATTCTATCAATATTTTCTTTATATATTATGAACCTGAGTTGCTAGATATATATATAAATTTTGCATTGTTGTATCTTTCTATTGAATTGGTCATTTATTTTTAGGAAATGCCCCTTTGGTGTCCCATAATATTACTTGCCTTGAATTCTATTTTGAACAATATGATTTATCAGTCATAAAATATAGCTTCACCACTTTTGTTTTTTTTTAATGTGGTATTTTGGTGTTTATATATATATATATATATATATATATATATATATATATATATATATATATATATATATAGTGTTTCCATCCTTTTACTTTCAAGTTATCTCTTCTCTTACAATTAAGGTTTTTCTATTATAAGCAACATTTGATTCAACCTTGTTTTTATATCTAGTCTGGAAATCTTTGCCTATTAAATGAATGTTTAGTGCATTTACAGTTAATGTGATTACTGATATAATTGGTTTTAAATCAATGATCTTGGAATTTATCTTATAGTTTTCCTATATGTTTATTAATTATTTTTATCATTCTTTAAATTAATCATGGTTTTAAAAATTTATTTCAGTTTTCTTTGATGAGTTTTTTAAGAGCATTTGTACATTTACAGAATAATGATGCAGAAATTACAAAGTCCCCATATATTGCCCCTCACACACACGGTTTTCCCTATTATCATTTTGTATTATTCTGGTATCTTTGTTACAATTGTAGAAAGAATATTATCACAATTATATTCCAAAGGATTCAGTCGTTTTTGTTGTACAATCCTATTTATTTAAAAAAAAATTTTGTTTTTAAAAAAAAATTAATTTTAATTCACTAAACTCATTTATTGTTTTTTTTTCTATAATAGACTATATTTTCAAAGAGGTTTTAGATTACTGGAAAGTTACATTGAAAGTAGAAGGGATTCCCATATTGGTTTATTTTTATTATAATTATTCTGACAGCATATATACAATCTAATATATCCCATTTTATCTACTTTCAAATATACAATTTAATGAGGCTAATCACTTTCATAATCTTGTGTCACAATCCATTACCAAAACTTTTCCATCACACCAAACAGAATGCTATACCAATTACCTAAGCATTAACGTCTCATTCTTCACCTCCACTTAGGCCCTAGTAACCTATATAGTCTAGCTCCAGACTCTTATTTCATTTGTATGAGATCATACAAATTTGTCCTTTTGTGTCTGGCTATATGCCTAGAAATGGGGTTGCCAAGTCATATGGTAATTCTATACTTAATTTTTTTGAGGAACCACCAAGCTGTCTTCCTCAGTGGTTGCACAGTTTTACATTCCTACCATGAATGTATAAGGGTACCTATTTCTCCACATCCCATCTATCCCTCCAACACTTCTTACTGTCCATTTTTTGAATAGCAGTCCTTCTATTGGATACAAAATTGTATCTAATTATGGTTTTGATTTACTTTTCCCTAATGACTAATGATAGTGAACATCTTTTCATGTGCCTCTTGGTCATTTATATATCTTCTATAAGATTAATTACTCTTATAGGATCTTATTTAAATAGCGTCTATTAAATCATTTTGCTCATTTTTGATAGAGTTTGTCTTTTTATTGTTGAACTGTAGGATTTTTTTAGTAATTTGGATAGGAAACCCTTATTAGGTATATGGTTTCAAATGTTTTCTCTCACTCTGTAGGTTGTTTTCTACTTTCATGATGAACTCCTTTGATGCACAAAAGTTTTTCATTATAATGACGTCCCCTTTATTTATTGTTTCTTTCGTTGCCCCTGATTTTGGTGCAACGTGTAAGAAACCATTTCCTAAAACAAGGTCTTGAAATTGTTTCCCTATGTTTTTTCTTTGATGTTTGAAATTTTGGTGCTTATATTTAGTTTTTTGATCCATTTTGAGATAATTTTTGTATATGGTACAAAGTAGAAGTCTACCTTCATTCTTTTGCATATGAATATCCTGTTTTCTGAGCACCAATTTTGAAGAGACTCTTGTCTCCCCGTTAAGTGAACTTGGCACCCTTATAAAAGATCAATTTACTATAGATGTGAGGATTTATTCCTGAGCCTCTCAATTTCATTCAGTTGGTCCTTATTCTTATGCTATTTGGATGACTGTAGCTTTGTTGTTAAGTTTTAAAATGAGGAAGTGTGAGTCCTCCAACTTTTTTCTTTTTTCAGTATGACTTTGAGTACTTATGGTCCCTTACCCTTACAATTATATTTTATGATTGGGTTTCCACTTCTGCACAGAAGGCTGATGGAATTTTGATTGAGATTGCATTTAATATGTAAATTCTTTTGGGTAATATTGACATCTTAACAATATTTAATTTTCCAATCTATGAACACAAAATGACTTTCCATTTCTTTAAGTCTTCTTCAATTTCTTTCAACAATATTTTGTTGCTACCCATGTATGAGTCCTTACATATTTGGTTAAATTTACTCTTAGATGTTTGATTTTTTTAGTTGCTATTATAAATGTAATTCTTTCTTGAATTCCTCTTCAGATTGTTCACTACTAGAGTATAGAAACACTACTATTTTTTCATGTTTATCTCGTACCCCAACACTTTCTTCGTTTTTTAGCTCTAGATGCTTTATTGTGGCTTTTTCAGTATTTTCTGCATTAACAATCATGTCATCTGCAAATACAATTTGGATGTCTTTTAGAGCTTTTCCTTACCTATTTTCTCTAACTAGAACTTCCGCTTCAATGTTGAAAATCAGTAGTGACAGTGGGCCTCATTGTCTTTTTCCTGATCTTAGAGGGAAATCTTTCAGTCTTTCACCATTATGTAGGATGTTAGCTATGGATTTCTCATATCTGCCCTTTATCATGTTAAGGCTGTTCCTTTCTAGTCCTAGTTTCATGAATATTTTTATGCTTTTTTATGAAGAAAGAATGCTAGATTTTGTCAAATGCCTTTTCTGCATCAAGATGATCATTTTTTTACTTGTTTCATTAATGTGGTATATTAAATTAACCAACTTTATTATGTTGAACCACCTTTTCATTCCTTGAATAACATAGTTTTTATCATAATGTGTAATTCTTTCAATGAACTGTTGGATTCAGATTACTATTATTTTATTCAGGATTTTTGACATTTATATTCATGAAGGGTATTGGACTGTAATTTTCTTTTCTTGTGATATCTTTACCTGGCTCTTGTATTAGGGTGATGCTGACCTCATAGAATGAGTTAGGAAATATTCCCTCTTAGAATATCATCTTAAACATACACATACACAGTTCAGGAGACTGTTTTGAGGAGCAATTGCACATGCACTTTGAAACTCTACTCTCTATTGTCTCCTCTCTGTGGTCATGCTCTTTAATTTTCAGCTGCTTTACCAGCTCTGTCCTTGAAATCCACCTCCTTAATATGTAATACTGGTTAAATTTCTTGAACTCTGATTGCCTGCAATCTCTGCCCCCAACTCCTGCTTGTTTTGGTTGCACTCAAATACCTTCAGTCGGAGGGTTGCCCCAATAACTGCTTCTCCATCCATGGCCAGAACTAGGAGTTCCTGTCCTAGATATTTGGAAATTTTAAAATAATATTCCATAGCTTGGCTTCCTATTCATTCAATTTGCTGTGCACTGAAGGAGCCCTGTTTGTCTGGGATTCATGTTCTCTAATTCTGGAATATTTCCTTAACTTATGTCATCAATGATTTTCTTTCTTAATTTGTTTCCTTTTCCAAGGACTACTATTGTTTGAACTTTGGGCTTTCTGAAATTGTACTTAAAATTTCTCATAGCTTTTTTTTCCTGTTTTACTTTTTTTTTGCATTTTCTCAATGTTGTGAAAGAGTTTTCTCAAGTTTAATTTCCAACCTTTTATGTTTTCATTGCTATTATATTCTTTTTTAAAGGAATGTGTCACATCAGGGGATGGCAAGTTGCTTTTTAATTTATTTTTGCATCTGTTTCCAAGTGTATTCTACTTATAGAATGCTTTGCATTATTTATAAAATTAACATGATTGCAATTTCATATATTTATGGCCAATTTGTGCTGACTTGGCTCTTTTGAAAGATCATCATGATTATGAGTTTAAGATTATACTTTTGATCTTTGTAAAGAATCTTGCTTTCCTTTTTCCTGGGAACACAGATATCCTCCATATATCTTATAAATATGTGTCTTTGATCTTATGGGAGGAGAGTATAAATTCCTTATCTATAGTAAAAATCAATTAAGGACATCCTGAGAGCAGGTCAAAACTGTATTTTTAGTGAGGGATGACACCATGATGGTGGGTATACATTAGCGAGTTACTAGTTTTCTTTAAATGTCATCTCTAACATTAATGATTTAATTCTAAGATATATTTTATAGTCACTAGTAAAATGATTCCAAATAAGTTTTTATTGCCAAATTATTTAGGATTTGTGTATTGTATTAAAATCTTACAATTGTATTTTGTATTTAGGGTACATGAAGGATAGTAAAGTCCGATACAAGAATATCATAAAAAATGCAATGTTGTTTTCAAATACTGTATCCAATTGCTGGAACTACAGCATAGTGTTTCTAAATGGGAAGCCTAACTTCCCTGGATTAATGAATTACAGTACTTAAGGAAGGACTATCTTTTCAGTGTCCATTTGTTTACAGATTCCTATTTTTTAAGTAGGTCAGATATGAACTATCCAGTAATATTGTTTATAAAGTTAATATATTTAGCAAATTCCTTTGTATAACAGTAAAATTTCCAAGTGCATTCATGTGTTAGTGGAGTCTAATGTATAAAAGATTATGAGAGGTCAGTCTCATTTTTAAAATTTTACTTAGCAAAGTAGACAACAAATAATTTTTATCTCTGATTTTCCTAAGGTTTTTGTCACAAATTGACACAAATTTTGCCCCTCATATTGAGATGATTGGGTAAAAGAGTTGCATACTCTTACATCAGAATGGACAGAAAAATGTGTATATGTATATTGATACATATACATATATATGTCCATATGTATATGTGCATGTATGTGTGTGTGTAATGGGAATAAAGTCTACATATATTAGTTTGACTTACGAAGAGTAACTTTTCATAATTTACTTGAAGATAAAGAAAAACTGGTCTTTGACAGGAAGACCATCAAACATTCGAGACAAGTAGTGGCTTAAATTTTGCTTTTTTTTTTTCGGAACATTTTCTGCATCCACCTAGAGAAGAAGCATCTTACAACATATATGGAGTAACTAATTTACATCTTTGATTTCAGGGGTTCTGATTTCAATGAGTGCAGCAGTTCAGGAATCAAAACACTTTTTTTTTCATAAGTCATTTGTGTTTGTTATGGCTGAGCCATTTAATCTCTTACTAATCTAGATAGGAATTTGCCTCCTCCATTTTCCCCTAAAAAAATAGATTTTGCAAAATGTAGATACAAAACCTGCGCATTTATTTTAAAATGATTATGAATGCAACTTGATAAACTGCTTTTTAAAATGCTTATGAAAACCAATTTGAATATATTTTATGATGGGAATCTTGCAAATATTAATAAGAAAGAGGACTGCAAAATAGAAATTGATGAAAAGCATTATTGGGACTCTTTCTCTTTGGTATGCATGTATTGTATGTTTGGATCTGTATGTTGTGTATCTATGGGATGGTTTAAGGTCTCTCCTAATGTGCCTAGTTAACGATAAACTCCATTCTTGATTACAGAATCACAAGCTAAAAATCAAAATGCATCAATGAATAAAGGTAGACATTGGTAAAATTCTACCTTAGGAAATAATCAATGCTCCAAGATTAACATTCTGATTTGGAATAAGAAATATGTAAATTATGATTAATGAGAAAGTAAGAGCTGCTGATCACATCCCATTTTGATGATATTCTAAGTGGCCTTAAAGCAAAATACAATTTTACCAGCAGTGACCTGCAACAGAGGTCTCCCCTTCAAAATGCTTATTTCTTTACAGTGTGGCTGAAGGGTCATGAACAATGCCAATTTGTTTTACTTTCTATGTTCATTATACTTACACATTTTTTTGCTAGGTTGTTTACTGAGGTCCTTTATTATACAATGAGATAGCCCCAAAATGAATCCTCCAAACGTCTTTTCTTCTTTGTCATCATATGCTGCCATTCTCTTCCCTAGAAATTAATGCACTCTGTGTGCTGGACGATCGTGCCATTTCATCTCCTGCTGCAGAATCAGCAGTCGTAACAACTATTTTGTTCATGAATATGTAAATACAACGTGCATAAAATAAAATAAATAAATAAATTAGCGGGTGGTTCCTGCTACAGACATTGGCAGTTAATACATGAAAAGCAAAGATTTAATTTCTCAAGTATTTTGAGTCATAGTTGCAAGAGATAGTATAATTATGCAATGTGGAAATACATAAATGAGGCATATGCAGATGCTTATGATAATTGGGCTCCTAATAAGTCCTCATCTATGCATGGCTATGGTGATGCGTGCAGATTCACTCATTACTTCACTTTGATGCCTCCTGACAAGGGGGAAATGCCTTAGGTCCTTAATAACCTTTTATTTGCTGACTGGTTTCCACTCCCATACCTTATCCCAATAAATGAGTAGAACAATGCTTAAATTATACATACGCACATACGTATGTGTATATATGTATATATGTGTGTGTGTATATATGCACACTTTTTTCTTTGGAAGAGAAGAAATTATGACTCTACCTGCCGAAGTATTCTGGAGGAAGCAGTAAGCGCGAGGAAGGAAAGAATTGGTAGATTTTATTATTGAAATAAGCAAGCGTGTTCACGCATATTTTTACAGCATGCATGCCCCTGCGCCACTCTTTGCAAAAAGTGCTGTTGCACTTCGTGTGCGGTAATTAGGTTGATGTAATTACGGAGAAATAAAGGCAGCCTCACTGATAATTTCACAGTGAATATTAAAGACATATGTGTCTTCCAGGGTGCAATAAATGAACCTGAACTGCTGTCAGGGACTAGGAGGACAGTGTGGCCAATGCACCTATTGTGTCCCTGCTGCAGAAAGGAGCCTGCCGATTGGCCACTGTCTGCAGCACATAGCACTGGCTGGTTATAAAGGACTTGTCTAGGAGAGAGCCTGTAGGTACTCCATTGTCTGGTAAAGTTCATACGACTGCATTCTTTTTTGCAAGGGCGGTGGAGGGGCGAGCGGGGAATGAGAGAGTGTCAGCTCAACTGTAAAAGCTGCACATTTTTTTTTTCTTTCTCTTTCTATCTTTCCATAGATCGTTTCTGTTTCATACCCTATCTAATTTCGCATAGCTAAAAAACAAAAAAGAATGCTAATTAAGATCCCTTGTCTTTAACCGATAATAATGACTCGGATATAATTAGAAATCTGGTGAGGGTTTAAAATTCTGGTAGGGGATCAAAATCATCATTTGTGGTGCTTAGGAAGAAAATGAAGAATTCTTTTTCTGTAATCAAGGTAAACATGGGGGAAGGGGCTTCCCCCACCCCCCATCTTTTTAACCAATTTTAGCCAATGGTGTTAAACTGCATATGAGAAGATAGTGTATTTCAAAAACTATTTTAGCCATCAAATTGAAAGAACACAAATTAGTAGCAATCAAAGCTTTCTTAATCCGCCTTAATGCAATTCAGATGAAAGAACTGTTTTTTGTTTTTGTTTTGTTTTTTTTCTTTTTCTTTGTGTGTGTGTGTGTGTGTGTGTGTGTGTGTGTGTTATAGATGGATCTGAGAACGCTGTCTGGGCTTGGTGCCAAGGGCTGGTATTTCACAGCAGCGACCGCCTCACAGACGAGCTGTGGGAAGCAGGAGGGGAGACTCTGTCTTAGGGTGCCACTACTATGGAGACACAGCTGGGCTGAACAAGATTTGCTTCAAACGACAACAAGAGAGACAGAAAGTATCTGGTTCAACCGCTGCCCAAGCAGGCAGGCACCAGAAGAGCTAGCAGCCAATCCGGCCATGCTCGAAGCCAGCTCTGCAGCTCAGCCAATCAGTGACATCACTGGTGAGAAACTCATTTACATCATGCAGTAATGAACTTTGTTTAACATAGCTTCCCCCCTTTCCTGTTACCCCCCCCCCCCCCCATATTAGGTCCTTCCATTAATTATTCTGCCGGCATAATTTAAACCGCTATGCAAAAATCTGGCTACGTTCTCACTGATAGCTTTTTCTCCACACCGCCTCCCTTCCATTGGTGTCTGCCGTCATTGAAAGTAATTCTGGGTACAATTCTATTTTGTTTTGACTTTGCAAGATTATCTTTTCTTCTTGGAAAAAATCTAAGAAAAAAGAGTAAACCTTTGTTTATTTTTATCCCAACTCCCGCCTTCCCTCTTATGAATAGCATGCTTCCCCCAAGCCATGGTTCAGAATTGTATCAGGTAATAAGGAATAAAAGGTGCATTGCCATGGAATTTGCCATTTTCCTAAGCAATCTGCATCCTAGTGCTTCCTAACTTTTCCAGATTTTATGCTGCAGTGGCTATTTTACATACAGCCCTTTATCCAAAAAGCTTTTATGTGCATTTGTCACAACGGAAAGTTCACTCATATTTTATTCTTCACTGATCTCAGCCAACATGTCGTTTTATGAGTGAATAGAACTGAGGTCATTTTTGGACAAATCTTCCCTTCCCATCTCAGCACAATGCACCTGATTTGCATCCGTTTGCTAGGACAACTGAATACAACAATCTGAAAACAAGTTAAGGGACCAGTTTACATATTATTTCAGGATATATTGCCACAAAGCAGTTTTACAGAATGTGAGATATTTAACATCTGCCTTAATTTTTCCTGTAAAAATATTTGTTCTCCATTCCCAGTGTAATACCTTTAGCAAATTTGTTGGCTTGTTATATAACCACAGTAGACCATGTGAAATAATATTCACAAATGGGTTCATTTATCAGCAGAAAACCTTTGGAAATGCAAGTTTGTGTTGAACATTGATGTTTAGTTTGTCAGGGATAAAGTCATTTTTCAATATAACTTAAAGAGGCTGGAACATGTGGCATGTGAGGATATCAGGTTGCTTTATAGAATCCCAAAGAGTGAAACTGGGTCAGATTTTTCTTAAGTCATATCTTTATTGCATATTGGCATCAAAGGGATGCAGTTTTCTGGGTGAGAAGGTAAAGTTTTCATTGTCTTTTTTTTTTTTTTTTAAGAATGATTTCAGTATAATTGTTCAAGATGTGGAGTTTTAAAAACATCGACATGGGTTTCATAAAAGTGCATGATTCGTTTAAGAAGCTTAAAGAGGACAATGATAGACAGAGTCACTGTTTAAAACATACGAAGGATTTCGATGCCAAACCACGGCCCTTTAATTCATGAAGAATTCCATCACCCCATCATCAGTATTCAGGGAGCGACTGTCCTGAATCAGCCACGAGGTCCCCTGCTGCAGATTCTGTAATTTGAATCATGTGTAATAATATATTATCCTACTGGGGGCCTCTTTCAGTAGGAGAATGTTTTATACATTCTGCTATAAGAGAACTTTTGGCTCCTTGCCGACTCACAGCGATTACTCACAGAGGCAATCGCGAGCGTCCTCCTTAAGGAAGAACATCTGCACAACCTCCTGAGCCAAAAATCCGCAACGTCCCCCACATTAGGAGTTACTGTTTCTTGGAAGTGGGAACACTTGACAAAACTGAAGTAGGAAAAAATGGAAGGTTTAAAGGAATGGATCCAAATTTTATTGAGCATGCCGTGGGGCGAAAGCACAAACTTCCATTCCTTTGAAATGATGGAGAGTGGCGAGGTAAGGAGGCCAAAAATACACCTCGAAGTGGTAGTTGGATTTTTAGATAGGAGCTGAGACATAATGCGTTTCACAGAGAAATAGCTGCCTTGTGTGTTTCTCTGGACATCCTAGCAAGGTCCTGTAAAGGGTGTGGCAACACAGAGTGATAAATGGAGGGTGAGACGGTTGTGAAAGCAGAGGAATCTTTTCTCACCTCGGGCAGGAAGCCAGGGGATACTGCAGGAACCATTTTGACCCAGGAATTATCATTTCAAATACTGCCTCTGAAGTTTTCTCTTTCTATGACCTTGAGCAGATCATTTAATTTCTCCTGGCTTTTCCTTATCTGTAAAAATTAAATACACTGTACTTTCTGTGTGGAATACCCTCCCGTTTTTAACAGTTGAAGTCCTTCCTTGCTTCAAGGATAAGGTCGGTGTTCCCTCTTCTGTGAAATCTTTCCAAATCACCATCACCGTTGCCAGAACCTCTCACTTCTCCACGATTCTCTTTGTACCTCTAGAGCTGCATGTGGGGAAGTTGCCCCTTACACCAGCCGTACATGTGAATATCTTTGCCACTAGACTGAAAGCCCCTTGGGGGCAGAGGCGACTTTGAATTCATCCCCAGCCCCCACCTTCTAAGAATAACGAATTTTGCTCCTAAATTTTAAATTGTCTTGATGAGTTAAAAAGTACTTTGAAAATTGCAAGGTCATATAAATTCTAAGGACTACTGTTACCACTGTGTACCAGCTGATGTCAGCTTTACCCTGCCAGTTGTAGGTATTTCACTGGCCCTTCAAAAGAAAGCCATAATTGCTGCATTATTTTTCCTAAATAATAGGTTATAAGGAATTATAAATCCTTTCATTTTTCAAATATGGAATTAAACCGACTTAGTTTGGTGTTTTAACAACTTAAAAATAAATGAACTTGATGTAAATTAATTGCAAAGCAGCCATGATAAGCAAATTACAGTATCCAGCCCTACTGTTAATTATATGGAAGAATTAATTACTTGGAAGAGGTGAGCAATTAATGTTGAATGCTGAAATGCTCTACAAAGCATAATAAATCAGGAAATCTGGAATCCTGAGGCTTATTTTTGGTGTTGTAATTGAGATATGCATTTTTAATCTATAAACACAGCAATAATCTTTTAAAAGCATATTTCTAGATATTTTTTAAGTAATCTGATAACATAATGCTAAAATATGGTTCGTTTTATGTTACTCATCTATTTGATTTATACTTTTGGCTGTTGTTTGATTGCTAAGTGGAAAGTCATTTCTTTGCAAGCAATGATATTCTTGTAAATATGTTTGCAAGTTGTTTTTAGATTTTAAAAATTCTATTTCAAACTATCTAATACATGTTAAGAGAAGGAAATAAAGTAGTTTTACCCTTTTCACCTGGGAAAAGAGAAATCTCAGAGCTAGAAATCACCTAATCTGAAGACTGTATTTTGTAATAGTTTTAGGAGAGGAAAAGTATCTTACTCAAGATTACCTTTCAAGTTCCTGGGACAGTTGAGACTGGTATGCAGAATTCAGAAAGACAATATTGTTTCCACTTCACCAATTGATCTTCAGTTTTAAAATCAGCTAAATAGGATTATACATTAGTATAGTGCTAACATAAATTACATTCACTGATTTGTCCTTATGTAATCCACCAAACAACTTACAACTATGTAAGATTCCCATTTTTATAGGTTAAAAAAGAAGGTTGGGGCTTATTAAGTTATGTTTTTCTACTGCTCTACAGTAATTAAATTAGCATCTAATATATCAATATTGATATTAGATTCTTTAAAGATAAATTTGGTTCCAGTGGAGAAAACTCAGAAACGCAATACTCAGGTTCACTTTGCAGTGGCTTTGAATTCAATTAAAACGAATATGGTATCTCAAATGACAGGCTTGGTTAAATAGATTTGGGTGGGGCCAGTTTGCACATATATTTTAAACCAGTGAATTGTGCTATTATTCTTTACCTTTTTTTCTGCTAAAGTGTCCAGTTATCTCAATGTTAAGCCATGTCCTTCTAGCCCAGTATTTATAAATAGATTTCTGAACCCTGTAAATATTGGGAAATGAAGTGTTCCCTCTTAGGGAAACTAATGTTTCCTAAAAATAATAAAAATTGTAAGAGTCAGTCCAGCTCCTTCTGCTCAGAAAACTATATTTTAGAACTCAGAGAGTGACTGAGTAAACGGAAAAGGTCTTAAATGTAAGAAAAGTGTTACATTTTGAGACATGGTAACTGAAAACCATTTCCATCGGAATAATATTGCTGACTTTTCCAAATTATTAAGGTGGTAATCAATCAGATAGGAGTAATGAAAAATTCCCTTTATATCGGTACTTTTAAATAACATTAGCATGATTCTTTTTCCAAAGTTAACCCTTTGATTTAGGAAAGTGGAGGTAAATGTTGGGACCATGTTTGTACAATAAAACTATTAATTGTGAGCTTATTTGTGAGAGGGCAAAGGAATTTGAGGTGGAAATGGCCTAAAATATTTACATATGCCAGCATCTCTTCTACTTAACCCCTAAAACATGCTCAGTAAGAGCAGTATCAAGAATATTTAGGTCATGCTGTATATTATTCCATTGCGTGAGGATACCTCAATTTACCTCTTCTCCTATTTAAAGTTGTTTGGATTATTTCCAAATTTTTTCCTATTACAAGCAATGCCTAAGAGAACATTCTTGAAAAATATCTATTTATACACTGGTGGGAGAATTTTTGTAAAGTGTATCTCTAGAAGTTGAATCATTGTACTGAATGTTATCTACATTTTCAGATTCATTAGCTATTGCTTTCTAGATAGTATACCAGCAATGTATAAGAATTCCCCATATCCTTGCTAGTACTTGGCATTGTCAGACCTTGCCAATCTGTTGAGCTTCCCAGATTATGTGTGAGGTTCAGAGCATCTTTTTACATGTGGCTATTGAGCACTTGAAATGTGGCTAGCCTATACTGAGGTATGCTTTATATGGAAAATATGCACTGGATTTCAAAGAGTTCATAGGAAAAAGGAATGTAAAATAGCTCATTAATAATTTTTGTATTGCTTACATATTGAAATAATTAAATAAGTTAGGTTAAATAAAAATATTATTTAATTTAAAAAGAATATTTAGGTGTTTAATTAGTATTTTTGTGACTTTGATGATGTCTTACCGTAATTAGTGAACAATGACTTTGCTCTATAATTTGTTGCTGAGACATGGTGAAGAATAAAAGGATATGGATTAATGCCTAATATGAACTGGGAATGGCATGTACTATGCTATGCACCATACAAGCATTATTTCATTTAATTCTCAAATCAGTCCTTTTACACAGGTACTCTTATTTTCTTCATTTTACAGATGGAAAACTAAGTTTCACATAGGTTAAGCAACTTGTCTAAGTCATGTGACTAAGCAGTCAAACAGAGATTCAATCAGAGGTTTCTAACTTGGCAGCCCACATCCCAATCATTACTCCCAAAGGGAATAATCACTATGCATGATTTTGCAGTTTGCTTGTAGGAACAGAATATTTTTTCATATTTTACGTATGTAAATAATTTATTTGGTTCACTATTTTAGATGTGCACATACATTTTTACCTTAGCATTTTAAACCACTATTTGAAAGCTATTGACCTAGCAATAATATCCAGGTTAATATTTTTCTTATAGTTTAATATTTATGCAATTGGTCCAATCACTTAAGGTAACGCGTGCAAAAGCAATTTCGAAACAGTAAAGTGCTAGATGAATGTAAGGTCATGATATGATTAAAATGTCATTGTAAGCTTGAATTACTAAAAGTGATTATTAGGATAAATGTTTCCATTTTCTATTTCCTTTACATACTCTACATGTTAAATATATCACCTAGGTTATGAGAAAATGTAATGTATATTGATTTGGCAATTGCAGAATGTAACTGAAGTCTCAGTAGACTCTGCATATTCAAACATTCAAGATCTTCTTCATTCTTTAAGACTTACTCAGTTCTCAATCCTGGTTACACAAATTATGTCTACAAATCACTACAATCTATGGAATGCTGAAAAAAATAATTTTGCAGCTACTGATTATGTATTAATACATTTTACACCTAATGCTAGATTTTGTAGGTTTTCTCTAGTGGTCAGGATGAAGAAACATAAACAAAAGGTTGTTGAACTTAAGAAAAGTAGTTTAATTTTGAGAAGACAAAGGAGAAAGCAGAAATGTGGATTGTTTTCTACCTTTCCCGATGAAACATTGCCCAGTTTCTTGCTCTTTATTTTTTAAATATTTTTTCCTCAAACTTATTTGTACTTATTGCACATCAAAAACACTTCTAGTCTAATGAACTCTAGCGTCAATATTGCTATTGGTGTTGACTATGGAAATACAACATATAAATATATATTTACGTATAATTGAAGTATGATCTTGTTGCATAATGTATGGCCCTACCGCCTCAAAAATTCTGGAAAGGCAGTAGTTTTGAAACCTGTGACTGCCATCTATGTTTACTCTGCTTTATCCATGGATCTTCTATAATCCTGAAACCTAAAACTCAAGACAATGCTCCTCGGAAGTTCCCGTGATTGCAGAGTGAAGCAGGACTATCATCTAAGTGCCCTGAAGACAGTACACCCATTGACATGCTTGGAAGGCCTCATTGACAATTTTCAGGGCAACCTTGTGATTTAGCCTGTGCCCTGCATTTGTATTTCTCTACAATTAGAGCTTGATCATTTTTTTTCTCCCCAAGTCCCTATTGCTTTCATTTTACTAAAATTTTCCACTTTGTAAGAATCAAGCTCAATGTAGCAGTTTCTCTCATTGCTTTCTGAACCTACTGAGAAACTGAACTATTAGTATGGTATTTAAGGTATCATTTTTCAGAATTTTTATTTCTATGCAATGAAAACCAGAGTTAATAACGAGGAAAACTGTTCATTACTACTTAATGATCATTTAACTCATTGGGGCAATACTAGAAGCAGTTAGGAGCACAAGATCTATAGCTAAACTGCCTGATTTTCCATCTAGACTCCATTGCTTACTAGCTGCAAGATCTTGGGCAAGTTATGTAACTTTTCTGTGCCTCAGTTTCTCCTCTTTAGAGTAGTATCTACCTCATGAAAATTCTGTGCACTTTTTCAAAGTATGATGGCATAAAGATGTATAACGTTATGGTCTCTACTTTTTAAAGTGCAGAATGTAGTTAGTGAGTATGTATGTGTGAGTGTTTGTGTGTATTTAAATAAATATTAATACAATGTAATTCACTGCTATAACAGAAATGTGTTCATGTCTGGGTAAACACTTTCATTTATTATTTCTACTCTACCTCTACAGTCAGCTTTTACTTTTATTTATGCAATTTATCAGCCATTATTATACTTTAAAGATCCGTTTTATCCCATCAAATGTTGGCTTCATTAAAAATGTTGTTACAAAAGACTGTATAATGTTTTAATGCTATTGCTATAATTTTACAATTATAGGCAATTAACAATACTTAATTCACTGATTCTTTGTCTTCCTTCTTTACTAGTTGGGCCTGTCAGAATAAAGAGATTTCCTAAGACATATGTAAAAATGATGAAA
Source organism: Dasypus novemcinctus (assembly GCF_030445035.2). NCBI lineage: Eukaryota > Metazoa > Chordata > Mammalia > Cingulata > Dasypodidae > Dasypus > Dasypus novemcinctus. The sequence continues at coordinate 132,801,433 of NC_080676.1, forward strand.
CCAATTATTTTTACTTTTTCAGAGTTTCAAGTAGAACTAGGATTTTAGATCCAGATACCCTAGGATGACCAGGAGCTAGATCCCTAATAACTGGCATTCTGTACAAAAATCTTACCTCATCGTTCAAGTGTCTAATGCTCGTGAATCATAGACTTTCCTGTAGCAATCTCTGCTATGGTCAGGAAGGAAACATTCTAATCAGAAGACTTGTGTAACTACACTGACCCTCAGTTTTCCTATTATAAAATGGGCATAGTATAACCACTACCAAAAAAGATAATCACATGGGTTTGATATTGTGGGATAATGTTAAGTTTTCTATCCCTATATGGCAGGCTTTTTAAAGCCTTTTCAAGTGTGTGTTTAAATGTCATGGAGTCCAATATGATTTCAATAAAATGTCAGTCTCTGAGGAGACAAACCCAAGTAGTATGTCTTCCATAGCATAGAGAAATGGCAAGGTTTGTTTTATTTAAATTTTTAATCAAGGCCCCTTTTAATACAAATGATTTCAGGAGACTGTGAAGGTAAATTATTAATTAAATCAGGTTGTTTTCTTATCCTGGGAATGACTGAAACTAAAGATGCATTTTGAAATGGGATACTTCCTTTCTCTGTCTGTCTCTCTGCCTCAATACCTAATATAGAATCAGAATGGTTTCCTATGATTGAGGCAGAGGAACAGAATGTTCAAAGGTATGTAGATTTTCAGATTGATAATAGCTACGTAATAGTTGTAAGAAGTACGATTAGTTGAAGAAATAATGTACTGTAAATAGTGTCATATTTGAACTTCTATTGGCTAATTTTATGATGGCTTTATAATTTCATTTCATCTATTAAAGTTTGTTATCAATCCCTTCAAGCTCTTTCAGTGCTTTTTCATGGTGTCAATAACGAGGAAGGTGATTAAATGAAATTTGTCGTGTATCTTGTAGGTGTAGCCATTGTTTGAACTGTGTATGTAGGAAAAGCAAGAATATTACATACACTATTTTGGGCATCTTACAGTAACATTTCCTTTCAATAATATCCTAACCCCCCTTTTCCAACAGTACTTAGCTAATATCCTATTAAACATCACCAGAGATAGTCTCACATATCAGTGTCTTTGTGCCTTAGGAACTATTTAGCTTCTCAGTTCTTAAAAGCTGATCATTTTGCAATGAGTTAAGCTTTGCTATTATCTTCCTAATTCTGATGGCCTCAGATTCTTTAAACTTTTGTTAAACTTAATTTAATTATTATTACCTTTGCAATTTTTAATAATATTTTCTAGAATTGACTAAATGGGATTTTACCACTGTGGAATCACATCCTTCCACCAGATACAGACCTCAGCGTGGGTCTGCCTTCCCCACAGGCTGTCTCAGTTTATACCTGTTGTCCAGGGTTATTATTGACAGTGCCCTCTTTCATTTTTAGTAGTGTTTTCAGATCTTCTGATCTGTTGTCTTCATGAGCATATTTGTACTTGGCAAATCATGTAACCTGAGTCTTGCTTTTGAAAATATGGTCACTGTAATGATAGTTAATTTTGTTTTCATGTATACTCTATGAGTAATTGTTGAATTAAGCTCTCTCATTTAAGCACTAGACTCTGGTCTGACACTAAGCAGGAAGGAGCTCAAGATGTTAATTTTAAAAATATGTATTTGTTGAGTGCTATCTATGTGCCCATCGCTGCTGTAAGCACTGGAGGACACGGCAATAAACCAAGTAGACATAGTCCTATGCTTTCATGAAGCTTGTGTTCTAGAGGTCTTTATAGGGTACTTATAGGTAATCATATATATATGTAGCTATAGGTATATACATATATATATTTATTAAATTATACTGATGAGATTTTACTTTCTTATACAAATTGCCTTGACAAAATGAAAGCTTCATTTAAAACTTAGCCTGTCTCATTAAGAATCTCTGCATAGTTTAGGCTAACTTTATACTATGAATTTTTACAGTGTACATTCTTCTTTTTCTGATCAGTAGCTTACTTGTATCTTAAAACTTCCTGTAGCTGATTTTACCAGTTGCCCATGATTTTTATGTTTCACTTTAGTGAAGAAGAATCTTGGAAAATCAAATTCCTAGTATTCTTGGTATCATCCTGCTTTCTAGCCAACATATAAACGTGCATGGAAAACTTATTACCTCATTTGTTTTTGAAAATTTTTTTTTCTCACCGAGAAAGATGGGCTATTTTCATTTTCTACCAGCATATAAAATTCATCTTTTAAAATGCATCCCGGAGCTTTTCAAATGATATCTCTTCTGTGAACGCACCTTCTCTTATTATTTAGCTCTTCATAAAGCACATGAATATTTTAGAAATTTAATGATTTATGTTATGGGCATAAAGAAATAATCAACAATTTATATACTAAAGCATACTCACTCAAAATGAGAATGATATAAATCAGAACCATTTAGAGATGATATAGTTTAATTCCCTCAGTTTAAAACGTTCACAGAAAGAGTGGAAAAGAGGAGGTATTTGACTTTTCCAAGTTCAGAGTTAATTTGTGGCAGAGTCAGAAAAATAATCAAAATTTTTTATTTTAATTTTTTAAAAGATTTCTGATTATAAAAGTAATATTTGCTCTGTGTTGAAAATTTGAAAAATTCAAGAAGTATATGAAAGAAAATTTAAATCTTTGATTATCTTATACTATATAGGTTGCCATGGTTATATAAATCCTACTTACAAATTAGATATCTATTTTGGATAATACTAAAGTTTCACTCTATAAATAAGTTTACATCTTGCTTTTGAAAACGAAAAGAAGCATAATTGTATGTGGTATCATACCAGGGATGCCAGTCTGGATTTAAAATAAAGGAAGAAGGAAGCTTATAAGACAGATATTTCAAAAACCTGGATGTTTGAGTTACAAATGTACACATAATATGAGATATAGGATGAAAACAGAAATGAATATGAATACCTCAATGTCATTAATAAAAATATTTATTTTGTAGTAAGATCAATTGCAATATATCAAAGTGCCTATGCTGTCATTGATGAAATATCAAGTCCATGTAGACACCCCTTTCTTACTAATAGGAAGTGGTATTTTTTTCTCCCTACATGTTTTCTGGATTACATACCTCTTAAATCCTCAAGAAACTTACTCCATCAATGTTCCTTCTTTCTCCTGTATCACCATTTCTCTTTCAACCACCTCTTGGCTCTGAGCACTGAAAAATGCCCAGCAGTCACCCATCATAAACAAACAATAGCAACCACCTTCCATAAACCTGTGTACTTTTAAATCTCTTACTCATCTATCCTATAGGTGAGTGGGAAGTTTGGAGACCTGGCAAAACAAACTAACATGACACAAAGAGTGTAAATTCTCTGTACACAAACTGTAATATGATAGTTTTATTAAGTGATTTGTGATGTGTTTTTCACCTCTGAAATAAAAGGAATCTAGGGAAAAAGAGGAAATAACCTTCACAAACTACTTTTTCATTATTATTGCTAAGGAGTTCTAGACCAACTTTAAATGTGCATTTGACATAGTATAATAACAAATTACAACCATGCTCTCATTGCCATTAATTCATTTTGAGATTCTGTTCCCTTTCAGGGTTCTAGTGGTACAAGGGTGAAATAGTAAGGTCAAATTATTTTAAATAAAGATCACGGAAATAATTTATTTTTAAATGAAACAAGTCCTTTATGGTATTAAACAAAGAATAATGAACTTGAAGTCTTGGTTACTCAAAAATTATTTGAATCAGAATGGGAACCAGATCTCAGTTCTGCTGCTAGCTGTCACTAGCCATCTGTGTGACATTAGAAAATCAATGTTTATTGGTTTAACCATTTATTAATATATAATGACATGAGACCAGATTACACGTTTCAATGTATATTTTTTTCTTTTTTAGAAGTATAGATCTTTCTTCAAACAAAATCTTCTCAGAAGATCAGATTATAAAACAGATAAAACTTCAACTGGTCTGGCTAGACTAGGAGTACTCACTCAGAGCCTAGCCTCTCACCCAAACTTGGGTGTTGCCCAAGTGCCTTGGTGACAGCCTCAGAGCTCTGTGGGCCAAAGCCACAGGAGTGGATAACCTCTAAGGTTCCCTAGAATTTAAATATGAGACTGTTTCCTGTTTTTTGGCTTTTTTTTTAAGTGTTGTTTTTTTTTTTTAGAGGGATGGTTACTAGTTAATAATTAAATATAAATTTAAATTTCCACTAGATGGCAGTAAATCAAACCTTTCCTTTATTTTTCTATTCATTCCTATCTTCATTCCAACATTTGAGCACGCATTTGGACTACTTACAAAAGTCTCAGAAGAATCCCGTTTTCTCGTATCTTATGTTTTAATTTTTTTTTTTTTGCAACATCCCAATTTATCTTTACTTAGTGTCCTGTTTTCAAAATATTATGGAATTATTGATCATTCCAAAGAGGATTCAAAATGCCTGGTTAAATATTACTTGCTCTGGTTGTAGGAAACTTTTTAAAAAAGTATAGTATTATAATAAATACATCTCTACACACATCTAGATTTAGTAGCAACCCGCCCCCCCCCCCCCAGCCTTGTTTTTCCATCTTCATTGGAAAGCTACCCTTTAACCAAGGGTAACAGTGACATGATGATTTATCTTTCCCATCCCATACTACCTACCTCCCCTCCCCAGCATTAAAAGTTCAATAATGGAGGTCTGCATTGTGTATAGTATTAACGTAGCAAGGAGGAGTTATATTAGGTGATAAGAATTCATTATAAGAATAACTATGTGTGTTGACTTGAGTCTTTTGTGGACCTCAGAAAATTATGTTCTTAAGCTAACCCATTCCTGTGCAGGTAAATCTATTGTGGGTGGGTCTTAATCCTTTTATAGGAGTCCTTCATAAAGAGGACTAAAAAGCCATCGACACACACACACAAAAGCCTCAGAAACAGAAGGAGAGGTCTTGGAGACTGGAGGCTGAGGCACAGGAAGAGGCCCGGGAGAGACTAAGCCCAAGGGGCGGCTCGAAGCCGAAGAGACTAGGCTGGGAAGAGAGGGAAGAGACCAGTGGACTGAGAGTCAGAGGAGCCATGTTCCTAATGGTCCATAGCTGAACTCGGAGAGAAAGTGAGCCTGGAGGAGAAAGCAGAGATTGGCTGCCATTTTGCCTTTCCCAATGACAGGAATCCAGCATCAGTCGAGCAACTGAACTTTGGTGAGATTTGGACATTTTCATAGTCTCAGAACTGTAAGCTTTTTAACCTGATAAATTCCCATTGAAAAAGTCAGCCCATTTCAGGCATGTTGCCTTAGCAGCCTTTAGCAAACCAGGACACCATGGAAGTGAATTAGCACAGATAGTTGCTCTGTCCTTCCAAGGTTAAACATACAGCAGCCTCGTGGAGGAAACAACAATCCTTTTCTTTGGATTCAGTAACAGCTCTATTGTCTTCCAGGATCCAACAGTTCTGAAACACTGATCACCACCAGAAGCTGTTCCTTGCTCTTCTTTTTGTGCATCTCTGATTTATACTCCCCAGGGGAAAAAAGAACAGGTTGAGTCAATTTGTTGTAATCCTACATAGATCGCCACTGATGGACAAAATCTCTAGCCATGTGTCCTTAAAGCTGTTTGATCCCACTGAGGAGAGCTTACACATGGAAGTGAGAAAGGAAATTCCAGTTTACTAAGGATGGAAAAAACTTACTCCTGCTATCCAGGGGAAGTTAGTAATAGCTCTCCATTTTATTCTCAAAATTTGGATGATAAATTACATGATTACCTGAAAATATAGTCATCTCTGGCTTGAGCACTTTCTCACTACTTCAGGTCAGGGTCATGTGACACAAGGCTCTGCTAACGCAAAGTGAACTGCCTGAAGCTAACTTCTCTGGGAGCTCCCTGAACTGGACTGCTAATTGCATCATCCTAAGACAAAAGAAGAGAGAATCTAGGGAAAAAGTGAACTTTAAATTTAAGTTTTCTACCTAACTAGTTTCATTTTATCTGCTAAGTACAATCTTTTTTTTAACTTTGTGAAAAAGAGAATATGATTTTCATTACTAAATGTAGTATAAAGCTAGAAAAGAGTTTAAGTGACTTGCCTGTATAGTATTATAACTATCAGAGAAAGTTCCAAAATTAGGGCTTCAAAAGATGGTTAGTTCACTATCTCCTGTGCATAAATGGTAGATGATTATCACTCAGTAATAATTCACATTGACACTACACGTATGGAAAGTAATATCTTTCCATTTACGTATTACCCAAAATTCTCTTAAATAAATGTATCTTTATATCCTTAAATACTCTTTTCCCTGGTATTAGTCCTCCATCATTTTAACTGAATGTAGTTAATACAGTAAATCATAGATTGCAAAGTCTTTTTTCTTCTTAGAACAGATTTATAATGAAAAAGATAAGAAACTATTTGAAATGTTTAATGTGAGGAAGAGGAAACTGAGTAATACCATTCTTCAAAATGTAAAATTTTGTCAGAGGGTTGTGATGAGCTTTTTGCCTATCTTCAGGTAGAACATCAGAAAGAGTGATTAAAGTATAGCTTGAGACATTTTGTTTAGAACATTTTCCTGAGTCCTTATTTCCCTTTATAGGTTTTTGTGGATTGGCTCAGAAACCTAACCATCATATATATAAAACTTTGTGTCAAATGGAAACTGATCTTTTTTTCCAATAACCAACTTACCAAGGAGCTTTGGAACATACCTACTTTTTCGTTAGAGCATAAACAGTGGTTCTTAATGAGAATGGCCATCAGAGTGGTTTCCTGAAGACAGTTGTATATAGTTTTTCCCCTGGAAATTATTTATTTCACTTATGGTTTTTCAAGCATGGTCATAATGAGTTGAAGGGCTGTGGACATAAGTATCTCACAAATGTCACTGTTATTTTGAACAGATAAAGTATAGAGATAGCCACTCATTTGGTTGAAAACCTGCTATATTATGTCTTCCCAGGAGATTCACTTTTGTTTACCCAATCCTCTTTCATTTTCCTCCTCTTGAGCACAAAGAGTAAGTTTCTTAGCAACTTAGTAGTTAGGTGGTGTCATATGACTAGTTCTGGCCCATGTGACCAGATGTCCTTTACATCACTTCTTGGTTGAGCGTTGAGAAGACAGTGTGTCTACTCTGCTTGTTCTTCCAGCCATACCAGAGATGGAGGTCATGATGCATTGAGATGGCAGAGCCAGGACAAGCCTGGTTTCCCAAGATTGCTTGGAAGGTGATGTACCAAGCGAAAAAAATACTTGTTTATCGTAAGTCCCTGAAATTTCAGGATTAATTTGTTTCCACAATGTAATCTGATCTTTCTTGACTAATGGAGAGAATATATAAAGTTTAGTTTTCTAATTTAATTTAATTTTCTGACTCACTTGTTTTGCCACGAGTGAGATTCTTTCAATCAAGAATTGAGTGAAATGAGTCATTACTTAACAGTACAAAAGACATGGTTTTAGTTTCTCATACAAAACATTTTTGATCTGAGTGAAATGTGGGAAATTATTCAGAACCTGTAAATTATTTTAGCCAGTGAATATAATCTAGAAATTTTTTATAAAAATAAAACCTGTAGTATTTTATAGCTTGTGGCTTAAGAGATCAATTTATTGCTTTTTATACTTCTCACTTTTTATTTGTAAAGTAATAGTATTTGGAACCAGAAAAATAATTTTTAGGTTTCTATGATATGTAAACTCTTTCGGTATAGGAACTTAGAATATAACAAATGTTCATCCTACAGCTATGGTAACCATAATATGGGTTTGCTTGGGACAGTCTCACTTTAGCTTGTTGTCTCATTGTAATTAATTTCATCCCCTTTCATTCAAAAATTGCTCCTAATTGGAGGATACATTGTATCATAATATAAATGGAGCCAGAGTGGTCAGTGATAAACTGGAAAACAAATATCTGGTACGACTAAATTTCTTTTCTTAACTCTTCTGGAACACATTACCCCATGGAAATAACTTTATGTAGGGATATTAAGTACCCAGGCCAGCCCACAAAACATTTCTAAATTCATAACTGAGCTAAACCATAGTGATTAGTAAATTTAAAATAACAATTTATAGGTTTTTGTGGATTGGCTCAGGAACCTAACCATCATGTATATAAAATATTGTGTCAAACAGAAACTGTGGTCTTTTTTTTCCAATAACCAACTTACCAAGAAGTTTTTGAAAATACCTACTTTTTCATTTGGGCATTAACAGTGCTTCTTAATGCAGATTTTATTATTAATACATTTTAACTTTTTACTATGGAATTTTTGAATATACCCAAAACAGGTAATAGAACCACTATATAGCTATCACCCCAGCTCAAACAATCATCAACAAATGGCGAGGCCTGCTCTGTCTATACCCTCATCTACTTTTTCCCTTTCATATTAATTTGAAGCAAATCTCAGACATCATATCATTTTATCCAGACATTTCAATATTTATCTCCAAATAATAAGAACTCTTTGTCAAATGTAATTTTATGTGGTTTCCATAAAATAGTATATTTGAACACATATTTGTCAAAATAGGATTGGGCTGAAATTTAACATGTTGGAATTTAGCCTCATTGAATGGATTCTATCTCTTGAAAAAACAGTCTCCCATTTCACTTTTATCAGAATGAATTAACTTGTAAACCTTCCAAAAGCAAATTCTAAATTTCCTTTTAGACAATTTAAAAATATATGAACACACTGAGAACCAGGGATCAAGGAGCGGGAAGATATGCTCTGCAGCTGTTTTCCTTTGAAGTTGTCTGTTCTGACACTTCAGATAACGGTATAACTTAGGTTTCAGGGAACTGAGCAGACTGATCTTCAAAGAAGAGGTGAATACGTTAGGCTGACAGGAAAGGTAATCCTAATAAATGGAATTTATGGAGCAAATATTAGGAGAACTAAAAAATGTCTTCTCTTGGTCTGTTTTGGAGACTAGAGGCCAATAGTATGTTACGAACAATTTCTATTTGTATCCTATTTATATAATCTTTTAATATTCTTAGCAAGATTTGTAGGAAAAGAAAATTATTCCTTTCTGTTTCATCTTCTGAATATAAATCATGAATATAATTTATGTTTAAATAGAGAAAGCCAAACTAAGAGTTTTCCTTATTTATCAGGTATGTAAGTGAAAAAAAAGAAGGGTTTAATTTATTTGGTACAGATTGTATTTTTAGTAAAATTAAGGGAATTGGCATCAGATTGTTTATATTTCCTACCAACTTCCTGGAATTCAATAAATAAATATACCGCATATACATATATGTTTATATATAAATGGTATAAAATGATTAAGGAGACAGAATAATGTTATTTTATGGGGATGGGTGAGGGATGTCATTCAGATAATAGGGTCTATTTTAAAAACCTACTAGCTTTTTTTTTTTTTTTGCCCCTGGCATCAATAAATATGGGTGTTTTTTAACTTCATTTAAGTATTCAAATTAGATTCTAGTACAGGAATAAGCAGCATGCTAACGGGAATAATCCTGTTTCTGCCATTTAATAGCCATATAACCAAGGATTGTTATTGTTATTGTTACATTGGTTCCCTAATAAAATGACCGTAATGCCATTTTCCTATAAAGGTGTTGTACAGATTAAATGGAATACCTCTGTAAACATATTTTTTTAAAATCCGCTCTATTTTTGTTTACATAAAATGCTCCAATTTTATGTGTACAATTTGTTGAGTTTTGACATATACATATAGTTGTGTAACCAACACTATAAACATGATAAAGAACATTTCCATCACCCACAAAAGTTCCCTGGTGCCCATTGTGGTTAGTCCCCTCCAGCTACTCTCAGCTTCTGTAAATCATTGATCTTCATTCCATTATTATAGTTTTCCATTTTCTAGAATTTCATATAAATAGTATCATGCTGTTTAGAATCCGTATCATCAAATATATCAATAGTTCATTCCTTTTTACTGCTGGTAGTTTTCTGTGTTAAGTGAATATTCCATAAGTTGATTGGGTATTTTTAGTTTGGGGCTATTATTAACAATAATCATCTGTGAATAGTGAAGTACAGATCTTTGTGCAGACATATATCCTTACTTATCAAAGGTAAATACCTAGAAATGGATGGGATTTCTGGGTCTTCTGGTATGTTCAAGCTTTTTCAGAACTTCAAAAGTGTTTCACTTTTAAAGTGTTAATCTTTGCACAATATATGTGCCAATTGCTTCATGTTCTCATCAACAATTGGTACTATCGTTCATTTTTACAATTTTACCTCTTTTGGTGTGTGTGTTGTGGCATCTTTTAGTGGTTTTAATTTGTTGTTTCCTAAAGACTAATTTTGAGCTTGTTTTTTTCATGCTTAATGTTCATTCACATATATTCTTCATTGATGTTTCTGTTAAAATTTTGCCCATTTTTGATTGTGTTGTTTCCTTCTTATTATTGAGTTCTTAGAATTCTTTAAATATATGTGATATAAATCCTTTCAGATCTATGATTTGCAAATGTTGTTCCCAGTCTATGGATTTCCTCTTATTTCTGTAAAAGTGTCTTTTGAAGAAAGGGAGTTTTTAATATCTGTGAAGTCAAGTGTAACAGTTTGTATTTTATGGTTTGTACTTTTTGTGCCCTTGTCCCAAATTTATTTGCCTAACCCCAAATCACCAAGATCTTCTCTTATGTTTTAAACTAGAAATTTTTTAGTTTTATTATCTTTAGCTCTATGAACCATTTCAAGTTATTTTTTGTGGATGGTGTGAAGTAAGGGTCAAAGTGCATTATTTAATGCATATATATATATATATATATATACATATATATATATATATATATTTGTTCTAGAACTATTTGTTGAAAAGCCTGTCCTTTTCCTGTTAAATAGCTTTAACGACTCTGTCAAAAGCACTGTTGTATACTCTTATTCTGTTAAATTGACCTATGTCTGTTGTGATACCAATATCACAATGTTTTGACAATTATAGCTTTATAGTAAGTTTTGAAATCAAGTGGTGTTAAATTTCCTACTTTATCCTTTTTCAAAATTGTTAAGACTATTCTAGATTCTATGCATTGCCATTTCATTGTAGAATAACCTTGTCCAATTCTACATAAATGCCTGCTAAGCTTTTAATTGAAATTATTTTGAGGCTATAAATCAATATATGAAAAACTGAACTCTTCAGTGTAATATCTCCTGATCCATGAACTGGCATTCATCTCTCTGCATTTGCTAGTTGTCTTTTAATTCCACACAGCAATGTTTTAAATTTTTAAATACGAATACAGCATGGATTTTGGTAAATATAGTACACTCCTACATGCATCAGGTTTGTTAATGGTATTGTAAAAGATATTTTTATTTCAACATTTGGTTGTTATTTTTGTATAGAAATACAAACTCAATTCTTAGTTTCAGTAGTATTTTTTGGTAGATTATTTTGGATTTCTTTCATAGTTGATGATATTGTCAGTAAATAAAGACATTTTCACTTATTGCTATCTAATATGTAATATGGATTTTGTGATTGCTTTTGTTGTTGTTATTGCTATCATTATTTCCTTATTATGCTAGGTAGGTCTTCCAGTACCTACTGGAAGATGTGAAAATAAACATCTTTGTCTTCCTGATCTTAGCAAAAGCCTTCAATCTTTCACTATTAAGAATGATATTAGCCATAGGTTTCAGTGAATGTTTTTATCAGATAAGGAAGTTCCCTTCTATTCCTAGTGTATAGATCATTTATACTATGATAGGATGTTGAATTTATCAAGTGCTTTTTCTTGAATCTATTGAGATAAGCATATGATTTTCCTTTTTAAGCTGATAATATTGTGTACTATTGATTGTTGAATATTAAATCAACCTTACATTCTGGGAGTCATGCATTATTCTTTTTAAACGTTATTGGATTCTCTTTATTAAGGTTTTTGTTGTTGTTGTTTGAGATTTTTGTATCTATGTTCAGGAGGGATATTAGCCAGATTTATTTGTTTGCTCGCTTATTTGTTTATTAATGTCTTCCTTTAGGTTTTGTATCAAGTAATGCTGGCCTCATAAAATGAGTTAGGAAATATTCTCCCCCTTTAATTTTCTGTGTTTGCATAAAATTGTCATTACTATTCCCTTACAAGTTTGTTAGAATTCACCAGTGAAGCTATCTAGGCATGGAGGTTTGTTTGTGTGTTGGGGGGGAAGAATCTTATAAATTAAATATCATTAATAGCTATGAAGCTATTCAGTTATTTATTTCTTATTAAGGGAGCTTTGATCACTTTTTTTGCTCAGTTCAAAGAACCAGATTTTGGTTTCATTGATTTCTTGTATGGTATTTTCTGTTACTTGTATCTCTGATATTTGCACTTACCTTTATTATTTTATTTTCCTTCTATGTTGCATTGCAATTGCTTTTATATTCCTGATTTCTTACAGAAGTAACTTAGATAATTGTTTTTATGCCTTTCTTAATGCTATACATTTGCCTTTAAGCACCATTTTAGCTGCACACCACACATTTTAATATGTTGTATTTTCATTTTCATTCAATTTTAAATTTATTCTTTTTTATTTCAAGGTATATTGTTTAATTTCCACATATTTGAGGATTTTCCAAATATTATTCTATCATTGATTGTAAATTAATTCCATTGTGGTCAGAGAACTTTGTATGCTTTCAAATTTTAAAATATATTGAGATTTGTTTCTGCTGTGTTGAGTAAATTTTTCCATAAATGCCAGTTAGAGCATGTTGGTCTCTGTGCTGTTCAGGTAGTTAATATTTTACTTATTTTCTGCCTACATTTTCTATCAAATTCTGAGAAAAGTGTTTAAAGCTCCAGGTATAATTTTGGATCTATTATCCATTTTTCTTTATACCTTTTAAAGCTGGGATATTAGTACATACATATTTAGAATTTTAAATTTTATATCCACTTGATGCATCAATCTCTTTATCATTATAAAATGTCATTCTTTATTTTTACATTCCTTACTGTTCTTTGCCTGGTATGTTATAGCCACTCAAGCTAATTTTTTAAATTATTGTTTATTTGACTCCAGAATCTACACTCCTAATCACCAATCTTTATTTTAGCCACTCATGGGAAATTAATTTAGTAATATTATTGGCTAAAAATACCTGGCATACGTTGTCTGGTAATACATTATTATTGAAACTTTTCTTCAACATATCACTTTTCCTCGGAATTATTATAGTGATAAATATGCTCAGTATTTTTTCAATCATGAACACTCCAATATCAAATTGTGAAATCAATGAGTGTCTTGGAAAGAATCTGTTTATGATTTTTAGGCCCCAATCTTGTAAAGACCAATACCTTAATTCTCTTTCGCTCAGTTACTAAATTCTGGATCCTTGACTGCTTGTATTCTCTTTTCAAAGTTTTTCTCCTGTCCAAAAGGCTGTAAATAGTATTTTCTCAAGTCTTGATGTTACTGTCTTTAGTGGGGATGTCAGTAACTGAAAATAGCAGTGGTCATTCTTTTGCTCTAATCCTCTTGGGAGCAACATTTTACACTCTTGTCTATTTGTTAGTACTGAGAGAGCTACGTGTGAGAGAGCTTTGACAAAAGCTGAGGTTGCCACCATCTTTACAAGGACTGGAGAATAGATATTTTTCATTGTAATTCAAAACAAGTCACTTAAAATGGAGTTTAAGAAGAATTTCTTTCTCTATTTACCCCTTAGCTAATGTTTAGTATTGTACCTCCATAAGCAGAGACCTTTGACTTGGATGTCTTTGGGAATATTCCACCCTAAACAAACTTGGGGAATATGATGATGACTGGAGTTTGCTGTTTTTCTTCCTTCTTTACTCCCTCTTTCCACCTTTCCTTTCTCAGGTGTTTGTGTGTATGTATATGTGTTTGCATTTCATATAAATCTCTTAACCAGATGTTTTCATCTTAATGTTCTACATGTGTCTTGAATTCATCTCCCATCTCTACCATCTCTATTAACTTCCATCATTCATAGCCTTACCTATAACCTTCTCATGGTTTGCCTGCTTCTGCACTTGTCACTTCTAATCCATTTTCCACATAATATACAAAGAGATATTTTAGAAATAGAAATCTGATTATGGTATTGCCTCCTGCTTAAAGACATTTGGTGGCTACCCAAAATTCTTAGTATGTCCAATCTTAACAATTCAGCATATGCAAATATACCCAGCCACACTGATTTACTAGACTGTAGGTTTCAGACTTTTTTTTACTGTAATCACAGTAAGAAGTACGTTTTTGTATTGTCATTCAGTTCCCATGCACATGTAAACTCATATACATGTGCCTGAAACGAAAGATTCACAAAAAATACTTAACTTTTCTATACACACACATAGTCATTCACACATCTGACATACATGTAAGTGTAAATGTGTGATTATGATTATTTAATACCTATTTTCTCTTCACTACATAGGACCAAGGATTGTTTTTGTTCTATTTGTTTATTGTCTTATCACCAGTATCCAGAATAGCACCTAGTAGAGAGTAGGATATATTTGTTGAGTGAATATATATTAACTCTTCAACTTTATCAATAAACTATAAGTTCCAATATTTGGAAAAAAAATTGTTAAATATAAATTATCAAGGAAACCATACAATTAAATTCCTTTTTCTAATATCTATATGAATCAAGAATATTTGCTTTAGAATTTAAATTTTGATTGAGTGAAGTCAAAATGTATCCTAAAAACTCACTGTTTATTGCCCTTGAAATTTTTATTAAAGTCCACTGATTCCTTTTGCATTTTTAAGGAACTGCATTTGAAGTTAAATTTAACATACAAAAAATTCTTTTTCCCAATTTAAAAAATTATTGTATAGTCAGCCAAAGGGGTGCTAATGCAAAATACCAGAAACCTGTTGACTTTCATAAAGGGTATTTTTTGGGGGTAGAAGCTTACAGTTACCAAGCCATAAAGTAAAAGTTACTTCCTTCACCAAAGTCTGTTGCCATGTGTTGGAGCAAGATGGCTGCTGACATCCGCAAAGGTTCAGGCCTCCTGGTTTCCTTTCTTCCCAGGGTTTGCTTCTCTCCAGGCTCAGCTGCTCTGCTTTCTCCACAAGGCCAGCTGTAGATTATCAGGTGAAGAGCTTCTCTCTCTTCCTGGGCCTCTGTCATGTCTGATGGAGCCTTATCTCCTTCCTCATGCTTCTCTGTGTGTTTAATTCCCAGGCTCCAAGATCAAAACTCTCATCTCCTTTCTCTATGGTATGGTTTTTCTGTGAGTTCCCACCCACCAAGGGGGCAGGGATTCCACATCCTACTGACATGGCCCATTCAAACCCTTAATAATTATTTAATAATCAAGTAAAAATGAAACCTCTGAATCCAGTATAATCTAAAATACCCAGAGGAACAGACCAGTTTACAAACATAATCCAATATCTATTTCTGTAATTCATAAACAGTATCAAACTGCCACAACCATCATGTTTTAAATAAGAACCATAAGTTAAAGTAATGTCTGTAAAAGAATGTTATAAAAAAGTTTTTCATCCAGTATTTTGCAATTAAATAGTTTTCTATAAGGAAAGTAAGCAGTAAATATATTTCCCATACCTACTTACAGATGTCATTTCATGTGTTAACTATAAGTAATTCACAATTGTGATCATTTTCCTTTAAATTCAATAATAGTTAATTTAGAGACATATTAGACCTTCTAATGTATACTATACAATATAGGGAAACAAGCTATGTATTTTTAATATGTTGTTTAGAAGAATGTCTCATTCCTCTTGTTCAGATTTCTTTTGCCTTTAGACAAGATTTTTTCCTTGCAGAATCCATTAGGCAGCACCTTAAGTACTATAAAGTTTGAGTACCTAAAACTTTAGTTGTTCATGGAGGATTTTTGCAACTCCAATGAAATGGGAACCTGAGATGGACAGGAAGTATTCATCAAGTTTAGGGCATACTCTAGTCTGCTTTAAGGTAGACTTATCATGATAGTTGGTAAAACCATCCAGTATATAACTGATGTGGGATTGCATAGAAAAATTTCCTTCCTGGTATATCCTAGATCATTATTGAGCCTTTTAACTTTCAAAGTTGGATATAATTCATATTATTATAAAGCATTAAGAATAAAATGATTTATTGTATCATTTGATGGTCCTTATATGATCCAGCTTTAGATCATGATTTAAATGGAGGCAAAAATATGTTACTGTGACTTCAGTGGCTTCAGAAATGCCAATATATACCAGGTATGGAAACAGTTACTGTATTTCCTAAAGTTGTCTCTTATTTGCTTTTATTTATAGCTACTGTATTACTCTCTCCTTTAAAACCATTTAAAATAATAATAGGGTTATTTCTCAGTGCTTTCTATAATGAAAGAAAAAATGGGAAGGAAAATAGATTAAAAATGAACATAATCAAAATTATTAGATAGAAGTTATTAATTTGAATTGACCAAGTTTACAATGAGGAAATTTAAAATAATTATGACAATTTGAAAGAATTATTTTAAAAAGTAATAAAAATTCTCCACATAAATTGAGAAAAATAATTCTATGTTTTCCTATTTCCTGCTAAGCCTTTAAACTTCTATTTCACAATGGTGGCTGTTGTTAGTGCTGTGCATGGAACAGCAAAGAAATCTTGGTCACTTTCATAGAGTCATTTAGAGAGAGGACAGAGCAACCGCTGATCTTAAGAAAAAAAAGTTTTCAAAGGCTTGAGTATTGCTATTTGAAATCATACTAGCCTTCATCTCTGCAGCCTGTGGCTTTAATAAGTGATATTGGGAAAGATTTGGCAAATGTCACTGTAATGGACATCTATATTTTTACTATGTCTGCCATTGCACTTTCTTTTCTTAGAAGTTCTTCTATCTTGTCTACATTAATAATGGAATTTTTACATTATGAATTCTATTAAAATATCATTTGTAATTCTCTTACCCAATCTTTGCCAATCAAAATCCTTCTCAATTTTGAAATTGATACTGGGAAACAGCTTAATTTTTCTGAGTTCAAATATTTAAAGTTCAGGAGCTATCAAAACCTGCCCTTTCCTATAGGTAGGAAATGCCACTTGCATAGAAGAGAAACATACAGCAGATGAATAGAAAGGCAAAGATATTAGAAATATTGAAGGTCCGGAAAGAGAGAATGAGTCCCGGGTTCCATTGTTCCCAAGGACCAGACTCTTTGTTGTTGAGAGCCACATGTGTAAACTGTTAAATGAAACACAATCCTGAATCCAGAAGTAGAAGATATGACTTCCTGTTGGTAATGGTTCTTTGAACTTTTCAATATTAATCTTGATGGATATCAGATTATGGTAGTGATGATACAGTTCTTGAGCCACAATCTATACTGGAAGCCTCTCAATTTGCCAGGTAGTTTCCTAAATGTAGAAGAAACAGCAGCTGCCTTGTTTCTGCAGTGTTGCTTTAGGAATTCTTCCTAAAAGCTCAAATTAGAGTCATTTTGTTCCACAGTCCAAGTGATTCTGTAAGTCATTTTAACATTCTTTAATAAATCACTTGAGGCTCAACTGTAAAAAGTGGATTCTGTTCTCTGCAACTGAATACTAGTAAATATAGTAAAAAAAAAAAAAAAATTTACAACACTATCTGTCATATAGTAGTAAGCCCCCAGAACATGTTCGGGGATATTATTGAATGATACAAATTTATTCATTCAATATGTGCATGCCATTCATTGGTAAACACTAGACCTCATGGAACTTACATTGTAGTATAAGAAAATAAATAAAAGAAATAAGTACACTATACACCATGTTAGAAGGTGATGAGAGCTAAGAAAGAAACAGAAATGGAGCAGAGCAATAGTGTGTGAAAGACTGCAGTGTTGAATAAGGTGATTAGGGTAGGTGACTGTGGCAGTTTGATATTATTTATGAATTCCAAAAAGAAATATAGATTATGTTTGTAAACTGATCTTTTCCTCTGTAAATTGATCTTTTCCTCTGGGCATGACAACCTTTGATTGTATTAAATTCAGAGGTTCACTTTCCTCGGTTAAAATAAGGTTAGGGCTTTGATTAGACCACATCAGTAGAACATTGAGTCCCCACCCCTTGGTGAATGGACATTCACACAGAAATGATATAGCAGAGAAGAGAATTTAGTTTTGACACTGTAGCCCCTGGGAGAGAGCCAACCCATCCTCCTGATAGTTTACAGCTGACCTTGTGAAGAGACCAGAGCAGCTGAGCCTGGAAAGAAGCGACCCTCAGGAAGACAGATGAGCCTTATGCCAAGCTACAGCTGAGATCAGAAGAAGCTGGAACCATGGAGTTTTAAGAGGAAGAAGGAAGGCTGAACCCTTGCAGACATTGCCCACCATCTTGCTTCAACATGTAGCCAGTGACTTTGAGTGAGAAAGTAATTCTTATGGTAACTTGAGTTGGACTCTTTTAGGCCTTGTGACTGTAAGCTTCTATTCCAAATAAATATCCTCTATAAAAGTCAACAGAGTTCTGGTACTTTGTATCAGCACCCCTTTGGCTGACTAATACAATGACATTTGCGCAAAGGTTTGGAGGGGGTCTGTATTACTATTTTTTAGTATTGTCTATTATAACAAGATTGAAGATGAACTAATTATTCCTTAACTTTTCAGTTAAAATGAACCTATGTCACATTTAAAGAGAGATGCCATCTTGCTATCATCTTTATCAAGTGTTATCATTCATCTTTTTCAGATGATAACTCATTTATAGGCTTCGATATAAATCTTCCTCCTAAATTGATTTGCACAAATTTTCAGTATCTCATTTAGATTCAGAGTGACTGAAGAGTGGGTTGAAACTGACAAGGAATGACATATAGTCTATTAGGTTACAGTTTTAGAAGTATTGCTTTAAGTTTTGGTGACAAAAGAAGAGAATTTGCCAGAGTGTGAAAGTTTTACACAATTATGGGTTGCAAGAAACCTCAGAAATTATAAAGCTTAACCATCCTTAGAATGCATAAATCCTTTATAGTACACCAAGAATCATTCCAATTTGCCAAAATGCCACCATATTGAACAGAATGTTTTATTTGTGATTTGACAATGACTCATGATTGCCAAGTTTTTACCTTCATTGTTCTGGCTACTCTATTTTTTTTTCCTTCAGTTCAAATTTTCAATAGACATTTTCGTCCTTTCCTCATCTACCACATTGTTAATACTGAGCTTAAAATCTAGTAATATCCCTATCATTCAAACTCACTTTACTATGCCTTTCTATACCATTGTAGTTTTTTCTAATAGCCAAATTTTACATTGTTTTCCTGTTAAATTTTTATCTTAGGTTCTAATCATTGCTCTGATTATTTAATCTAAGAAGATCCTGACTCTTTCTTCCTATAAACCATCTTCATAGTTCCCTTGTCAACCTTCCTCAAGCTTTCCTCCATTCTTTCCTAAAGGGATTAATAAATTCTGTAATGTATCAAAATAAAAGATTAAGTTTAGCATTATACCACTAGAAATGTCTCATTGATTGCCTACTGTTCTCATCTTCAAAGGAATGATTTTCCAGACATTTTTACTGCACCCAACCATTTTTACATAGGGATAATCATCCAAATTTTTG
Source organism: Dasypus novemcinctus (assembly GCF_030445035.2). Classification (NCBI taxonomy): domain Eukaryota; kingdom Metazoa; phylum Chordata; class Mammalia; order Cingulata; family Dasypodidae; genus Dasypus; species Dasypus novemcinctus. Next base: position 132,821,002 of record NC_080676.1, read on the forward strand.
TGCATTTCCTGTGTAAACTAGTATGTCTGTTGAGTTGAAAAACTGCTTTATCGTTTACCTGTATGTATTATTCATAACTTTCTTTTGTCATTAATTGGAAAATGTAGTGACACTTGAAATCCGCTGTTAGCATTAAAAAAGATAGATTAATAAAGTTTCTGGCATATAGTAAGTGTTCTATGAATTTCAATTTCTCTTACTTTTACTTTATGCTTTCCCAGATACTTTCATATTAAACTTCCACTGCTCAATCTTGTTCAAAGGGATGTAATGAAATCCAGAAATATAGATCCACAATGATGAAAATATGGCCCTATTGAACTCTGAGTTTTCAAAGTCAGGATTTCAATCTCCATCATTCTGTGCTCGGAATCAAGCATAATGATATGTAGAGTTAGTGGAGCAGGATGTTCTAGGGGGTAGATCTTGATCTCTGATGTCAGATAGAGCTAAGGTCATACGCTCAGATGATGTTCCTCTCTCTTGGCCCAAGGATCGATGTCCTTTTAACCCAGACTTTTGTATCCATTGTCACACCTTTAGGATAATTTGTCTTTCATTTTTCCCCATCTCTGTCCCTTTCAGTCCAGGCTAGCGGTACTTCTGCTTACACAAAATTCTCAAAAGCTTGATATAACTTCTGTGCAATTCAAGGGGGTCCAAATCAACAGACAAAAGGATCTCCCACAGATACTTCCTGGATAATTTATATCTCCATTCCTGACTTCCTCTTAGATGGTTGACTAGATCCTTGAGTCCTATGTCTAATCTCTTTAGCAAACAGCTATTCAGCCACACTCTTGCATGGAGCCTAGTCTCTGGAGATTCACCTCCAGGGAACTCAGGGAAGATCCTGTTAAGGCCACTTCTGGCCCCAGTCTCAGATCATGCTATCTGAATAGGCTGAGAATTTTCCTAAATCATCAAGTTTTGATTCCTTTTTGCCTAAGAGTTCAGTCCTCAATTTCTCTCTTTCCTTTACCATTTTATTATAAGCAGCAAAGAAAAATCAGGCTACACCTTCGATACTTTGCTTGACATCTCCTTAGCTAAATATTCAAGTTCATTACTGTGGTAGCTTGTTAGGTATCCCAGAAAAATAAGCTCATAATCTTAATCTATTCTTAAGGATGTGAACCCATTATAAAAAGGACCATTTGAAGAGATTATTTCAATTAAGTTATGACTCGAGTGAATCAGAATGGGTCATAATCCTATTACTGGAGGTCATATAGAGAACATCACAGGGAGAGAGGCCATGGAAGAAGCAAGAAATTTGATGTCAACAGAACCCAGCAGAGAATGGAGAAGGTCTCACCATGTACATTGCCATGTGATGGAAAAGCTAATAATCAAGGATTGCTGACAGCCTACTGCAGAATGTCAGTCTCTGGGGAGAAAGCATCACCTTGCTGATGCCTCAATTTTGGAGTCCTAACCTCAAAACCATGAGCCAATAAACTCCTGTTGTTAAGCCAACCATTTGCATGGTATTTATTTTAGTGGCTAGGAAACAAAACAATCACAAGTTCAGCCTTCCTTCTGATATCAGAAGACAATTCTGCCATGTTCTGTGTGACTTTATAACAAAAATGGCCTTTCCTCCAGTTTTTAATAACACATTTCTCATTTCCTTCTAAGGCCTTACTGGAATAATTTTAATGTTCATATCTCTATCAATACTTTGTTCCTAACAATACACATATTCTCTAAGATGACAGAAACTTTCTCTATAGCTCTCCTCACTTTTTTTCTGAGCACTCAGCAGAATCATTTTAATACCCGTATCCCTACCAACAGTCACTTTAAGGTAGTTTAGACATTTTCTATGAAGTGACTCAAAATTTTTCCAGCCTTTAGCCAGTACCCAATTCCAAAGCCACTTCCACATTTTTAGGTATTTATAAGAGCAGCAACCCACTTCCTGGCACCATAAGCCATCAGAGTATGCCAGGGTTACTATAACAAATACCACAGACTAGTTGGCTTAAACAATAGAAATTTATTGTCTCACAGTTTTGCAGACCAGAAGTCCAAAATCAAAGCCTCTCCACTCCATGCCCTCTTTGAAGTCTAGAGCGTTTTCTGTGTGGGTGATTCATACCTCAGTCTCTGCCTCTCACAGGGCCATCTGCCTCCTTCTTTCCCCTCCTTAGTCTTCCTGCTGAGGACTCTGGTCATATTGGATTAAGGCCAACCCTGGTTCAGTTTGGCCTCATTTTAATAAGATCTTTGGAGCTCCTATTTACGAATTAGTTCATATCCACAGGACCAGGCATAAGAACTTGAACATATCTTTGTAAGGGACATGATGCAATCCCCAAAACCAACCCTCGGTGATACAAAACTTGAGTTGGCAATGAACCCAGAAGAAGCTCAAGAAAGTGTCCATGACTTTTCCATAGAAGGGAGAGCTGGGAAAGAACCTTTTCTTTGAGTCTTGGATCAAGGATTTTCAGGAAAGTGGCAGTGTTTTCCTAGCAAGAGCCAAATCCTGGAATATTTATTTAATATTTAATACTAAATGAAATCTATTAGAATATCTGAATCCATGTTCATCTGAGAAATATGAACTACCTGATTCCATGTAGCTAAATATTAACTTTTCTCATTTAGTCTTTTGTCTGAATTTAGGCATTATCCATTTTCACTGGGAGTTATCTTTAGTGACTGTTTTTATTCTCATTCTCTCATAGTGTATGTCTCATTTCTGCTCTAGAAGCAACTTGTTCCTGAGAAGCAGAAGTTTGCCTAATTCTCTCTTGAATTTTAACTTATTTCTTTTCTAAGGCTTATACTTTTGATTAATGATTTCATTACACTTTACAAATTGCCTTCATATACAATATTCCAATTCCTCAGATGGGAGATCATTATCTTCAATATATAGATAAGGAGACTGAGTTTCGAAAGTCTATGATTTGTTTTGGGCACCGAGCTGGTAGGGATGAGGTGGGAGGAGTTAGGACTTACCCAGCCCTTCTGACTCCCAAGTGTTATGTTCTTTCTATTAAGGTCATATTACCTTTATAGACAATTGAAACCTAGTTATTCTATAATAAGGAAATTCCTCATGATTGTATATGATGATGAATATTATTATGTCCTTGATATATTATCCTAAGGACATTAAATAAAAGTATATGAAAGTGCTTTGCAAATTACGCAGTTTGCTACAGATACAACATGATATTATTATTTTGCTTAACTAAAGAGTATTAATGTAATTTGATATGATTTGGAAGTATTTGTTATCTTTGAAATTATTTAAGGCCACTGTCTGTCTTTTTCTTATAAATTATAAATTAATTTTTATCAAGATATAAAATGAACATATTTTAAAAGACATAATTCTACAAGGTTTATATGTTAGGTCAAATATTGGTTTGACAGCTTAACAAGGACTAAAAGTACAATTGCTTAAACAAGATAGATGTCATCTTTCTCATATAAAAGTCCAAGATGAGAAACTGTTGTGTTTGGTGGAAGAGGGGAATTAGTAAAACGTCTCTGCTCTTTGAGGCCATCTAGGGTCCCAAGTTCTCTCTCTAACATTACTTTACCATCCCCTTGAGTGTTTCCCTTTTCTTTGTAGTCAAAACCAGTTTGCCACTATAACAGCGTTCTAGCCATGGGGATATCTAGTAAAAGGAGTCTAATTGCTTTTTACACTGACTTTCAATCAATTTTCCTATTTTCAGTCTTACCTACTCTCTGCCCTCAAGGTTCATGGTGTATTTTTCAGCCTTTCCTTGGTTATGTACTGCAAACTAGCTTGCTTTAGTTTTCCTATGCTTTCAGGTATTTGCATTTCAGATTTCTTCAGTACACTGCCTTTTATCGCTTGCCTACCATCTTCCCAGCTTCCTTATTTTGTTGCAATATTCCATAAGCTGGTTTGTCCTAGCTTGCTTTTTTCTTCTTCTGGAGAATGCCTTTAAACAAAATCCAGTCACAGTAATTCCAATGGAGTTTTTAAAGGGAGAAGTAGTAAATAAACATGTTTACTACTCCAGGTTAAACTAGGAATCCTTACATGACTTTTAGCTGATCTGTAATAGTAAGTAGATGAAGAATTTATGTTATCAATAGGAAAGGACATGTATATTTAATACGTGCCAGGAATTTATATTAGTTTTCATCTGACTAATTTTATGACAAGGTAATTTAAAAATTAAAAAAAATAAACTAACCCGAATTTCCAAGAGATTAAATTAGATCCTTAAAGTCTCAGCTTAATAACTGACAATCTTTGCATTTAAACTATTTATGCTTGATTCTGTCAGGCTTTTAATATCATATTGTTTAGTGATTAAGAGCTCTGTTTATCAAGTCTTCCTTCCTGATTTGGATCTCGAATCTGCCATGCATTAGCTCTGTAATCTTCTACTTAATTTCTACTTAATTTCTCCATGCCTCAATTTTTCCATGTGGAAAAATGTTGATAATAATATTCATGTCTTAAGGTTGTTAGAAGGATTAAATACATGGATATATGGGGAAGGTTTTTAATAGTGCCTTGCATAGAGTAAGTCCGATATAAGTGTTTGTTCATTACTAATTTTATTATTTTAATCTTTTGTCTATTCCAAAAAAGAAAAGACATTGCTTTCTCTTATGCATAGTCTTAAAAAACTAGGAAATATGACACTGAAAGTGTGATATCCATTTGTACTTTTTCACAGAGACCAGGAAAGTACCGTAAACCCTTTAGTTCAGGAATGAATATTAACTGTAAAGAAAGAAGATTTGTTACTGAGAATTGGACGTGGATGAACTGTTATGGAGATAGTGAGAAGCACTCTGATATTTTTACTTTGAAGGAAAACAGACCAGATAAGTTATGAAGATAGCTCTCGTGTTATGCTTAAAGGAATAAAATCCTCTAGATTAAGTGCTTTTTCCCACTATTTCTATCCTATTCATTTCAAAAGCCCTTTTAATTTTTGTATCCTCTAAATTTTATTTAATACCTCTAGAAAATATTTCTCCCCAAACAAAGTTGCTTTAAAACCATAATTCTCAAAATATTAGTGCACAAGAAGGGAGAAGTCGTTGTGGTAACTTTAAAAGTATCCTGAAACAACCTCCTCGTCTGCTTGGCTTTTACACTTCAAACTGAATCCAAACCACTCAAAGAACTGAGTGCCATCAGCCTTTTGGCAAAACTCAGCTTCTTGGTTTCTGTGTGAAAGTGAATATTTTTAAACGCTCTAACAACGAGGTTATAAATTCCTTAGTTTACATAGCTGACCTCATGAATCTTCTTTTTCATCCTTTGTATGGATTAGAGAGATAAAAATATTAAAGATAGAGAATATTAAAACTTTTTCATCTGATCATTGAACCAGAGGGAGAGAAAGGCTGACAGATTCATGCTCTGGACATGTGTTTTAAAGTTGCAGAGGAAAGGACATGAGAAAATACTTTATAGGCTTTGCTGAAACCAAGCATTTGGAGAACATATTAATACATTTGCCAAATCCCAAATACAGCTGGGTTCTCCCACAGTTCTTTTAATTGAAAGCAGATTTCTGTGCTAATTCTGTAATGTGGAGGGAGCTCTAACAGTATTTCTTTCCTAAAAGTAGGGCATTACTTTTGTGATGACCACTCCTAATAGCCACAGCTCCTTGGCAAATGTTCTGTTATGATTCAAATAATACATCACTTATACAGTTCTAATATTTTTCAGGATAATTTTTACCTCATTGAATAGTTTTATTATTAGGTTTTAAGTAATGATCAAAGGATAATTAACTCATAAGTGTGTAAAAATAAATCAATAATTAATAGATAATAACCATATAAGGTATTTTATGTTTTGGAAATCATACGATTATAAAAATGGAATAGACCGTAAATATTAAAACAGAACATAAATGTGTATTTTAGAAAGTGAAAGTCCCATTTTGAGTTGATGCAAGAACAGTTTACAAAGTTTATAACATTTTAAACATTTTGATAAAATAAGAGAAGACTGATAAATTGAAACAAATATTTATATATATATTTCATTAGAAATTTCTAATTTCTGAATCTACAAATGTGGAATTTAATGCTAATATGATGGAGATACAAATATTCACAATTTCTCTTTATTTAATACCTAAATACTCATTTTAAAGCTCCATATATTATGGCCTTAATAAGAACTACTAATACAAATAATAATTTAAAATAATCTCATTACCAAGTTTTATTTAAAAATAAGTTTTTTGAAGAGTAACTGATGCACTATTTCTCCTTGTCTGATAATGTCCATAATTATAGAAAAGAGAGATTCAGCATCTTGTTTTTAAATCCAGTACTTCCTTTTAAATGAATCTAAATACTGGGTAAAAGATAAAATCATTTTTGAAAAAGTTTTGCATTCATTGAGTAGTATTTAGGTTGTACCAAGTACCTTTATAGCAATAAATACTTTTATAGCAATAACCTATAGCAGATGTCAACATCATGATTTTCCAACTGTGTCTTTTGAAAATGACATAAATGATTTTTGTTGGTATTGTTATTATAATTTGTATTATTTACCCTAATTTTAACAACACAGTTGAAAGAGGTGTTTTAGGAAAATGAGCACACAGGCATTCGCAAAGAAGATTCTATGAAAACTGGTTTAATTAAGAAACAAAAAATCCTCAAAGTATTAGGTTAAACATTAGAGACTGCCCCAACAATGTATTTTAAGAAGACTTTATTTTCTGTATCATTATTCAAGGCCAGCAAAATAAAAGACCTATGCATGTATCAGGCTGTTTGTCTCACTTTACCAGGCTGCTATGACAAATACTAAATAAGAGGTTGACTTTAACAATGGCAGTTTATTATGTCATGGTTTTGACGTTAGAATTCCAAAACCAAGATATCAACAAGACTTGTTTTCTCCCAGAGATAGTGGCATTCTGATGCTGCTGCTGGCATCTTTTGGGGTTCCTTGGCTTTTATCTCAATTCCTGCCTCATGGTGATATTCTTTACTTTTCCCCGCTCTTCCTGTTTCTACTGACTTCGGCTTCTTCCTGTAGGGACTTCTTCAACTCTAGGCTCCCAGTTTCTTCCCTTCTAAAGCCTCCAGTAATTTGAATTAAGAACATCTTAATTCAGTTGGGCACACCTTAACTAAAAATAAAATCTTCAAGAGGTCCTATTTATAATGGGTTCGCACCCACAGGCATGCGGATTAAGATTTATAGCATGTCTGTGAAGGGGTACATAATTCAATCTACTATACTGTTCTTGGGATCCTTCTTTTCTATTGATCTGTGTGTTGTTCTCTGTGCTAATCCCCAATGTCTTCATGTTAATATATTATCTGAAAAGTCTTGATATCTATTAAGCATGCTCTCTGTATTTTAATCTCATTCATCTATGCTTTACTATTCATTGCCCTTTTGATTTTAATTTAAGTTTTAGAAAAGTTCCACAAAAAATTCTGTTGTGGTATTGATTGGAATTGCATCGAATCTACAGATCAATTTGTGGAGACTGACATATTTATAACATTGAGTTTTCCGATTCCTGAATATGGTATATATTTCCATTTAAGAAGACTGTCTTTAATTTCTCTCAATAAAGTTTTATAGTTTGCTCCACAAAATTATTGGGTATATTCTCTTAGATTTATTTCTTATCATCTAGTATTTTTAATGCTATTTTCTTTTTATTGTTTATGTTTAAAAACTTGGTTGATTTGGTATGCTAATTTTATACAGAATGACCTTGCTAAACTTGTATTAAGTCTATCAATTGGTTTATAGATTTTTACATTTTCTGTGTGAAAAAATTATATTGTCTGCAAATACTGATAGTTTTCCACACTAACGTGGTGACTAAAAATGATCTTGTTCTTAATATTGTAGATTAGGCATTAAATTTGATGGTTTTGGAAATGTTTATTTTGTATATAAAAACTGTTAGAATGAGAGTGTTCTCTTTTGTTCCTAGAGTTTGTTCCTTTTTTTAAAAACTTAAATGGATTCTTGAATTTAAGAAGCTGTTTTTCTCTATTATTTGAGCTAATAATGTAATCATTCACATTAAATTGTAAAGGAGGTAAATTTCATTGACTGGTTCTCCAGCGCAAAATGGCATTGTATACCCAGAATAGATACCATTTGGTATTGCTGGTTTGATTTGCTGAAGTTCTGTTTTGGATTTTTGCATCTATATCTTTATATGAGAGTTACCTAAATTTTCTTTTCACATATTTTCTTTTTTCTGTGTTTTATATCAAGGTTATGCTAGGTTCACAAAATGAAGTATGAGAAGTACTGTATTTTTCTTACCTAGGTTAGTTAGATTGGCACCATTTTTTCCTTAAATATTTGTTAGAACCCACTGCAAGGGCCATGTGGTTCTGAAGTACTCTTTGAGCTATCGCTGGTATCATTGTGTGATGTGTGTCTGTGTTTACTGAAGCCAAACGCACATACAGAGAAGCACACACATCAATGAATTATCATAAAATGAACCCACTCATGTAACTGCTGCCTACCTCAAAGAAACAAAGAAATAGATATCCACAGAGCCCTGCTTGGGTCCCCATCAGTCACTCATCCCACTGCCATCCCCGAAGGTCTCCTCTCTTGTGACTTCTAACACCAATGTTTAATTTTGCCTGTTTTTCAAGTTTGTTTTGTGTCTGACTTATTTCACTCAATATTATGCTTGTGAGATTTATCCATGTGGCTACATGAAGTGCTAGTTAGTTGATGTTCTTACCTCTTAGGTATTGTAGTGCGTGAATATATCACAATCTGTTAACTGTCCTCTTCGTGCATATTTCAGTTAGTTGCTCTTTAAAATAATGCTGTTATAAAAATTCTTGTACAAACTTCTTTTTCCATATACACATATTTTGCTGGGTATATGCCTAGAAGTAGTAGTAGAAATGTTCATAGAAAATCTTCTTCATTACACGGTGCTTAATTATTTACTTAAGAGACTTCCTATTCCCTATATCCTAGCCAACACATTGTATTTCTCAGTGTAGAAACTCATTGTATTTAAAATTTAAATTTTTCCCTTTACTGGTGAGGTTGAAGATCTTTCAGTACACTGACAGGCTATTTGGATATACTGTTTGTAAAATACCTGTTCAACTCTCTTCCCCCTTTTTAGAAAACTAAGCAATTTGACTTTTTCGTACTGATTTGTAGTTCATTATATATTTTATATATATTCTTATCAGTTATCTGTATTGAAAATATCTTCTCCCTCTTACTGGGTTTGCATTTTCACTTTCTTAAGGGTGTCTTTTGATGAATATAACTTCTCCATTTTAATTTAATCAAATTTATTATTTTTATTTTTTATTTATTTCTCTCCCCTTCCTCCCCCCTTTCCTGCCTGCCCCCGTGCCCCTGGTTGTCTGCTCTCTGTGTCCTTTCACTGTGTGTTTTTCTGTGTCCGGCAGTACTGGGAAACTGTGTCTCTTTTTTGTTGGGTCATTTTGCTGTGTCAGCTCTCCACGTGTGCGATGCCACTCCTGGGCTGGCTGCACTTTTTTCATGTGGAGTGGCTCTCCTTGCAGGGTGCACTCCTTGCATGTGGGGACCCCTACACAGGGGTGACCCAGCATGACACGGCACTCCTTGTGTGCATGGCAGTACTGCACATGGGCCAGCTCACCACATGGGTGAGGAGGCCCTGGGATTCAAACCCTGGACCTTCCATGTGGTAGACGGACGCTCTATCACTTGAGCCAAGTCCGCTTCCCTAATTGATTTTAATAAATGATCAGTCAGTGCTTTTGCTGTAATGTTTAGTAAGTTTTGTTTATGTTTTTGTTTTTTAACTCTGGGGTCCTGTTGATTTTCTTCTATAATATCTTCTAGAAGTTTTGATGTTTTTTGCCTTTTCAATATACGTATATAATTAATATAAAACTAATTACTCTAAATGGTATGATGTGGGCATATTTTAATTCTGGTATATTTTTATAAGCTATATAAATCACCCTTATTATTGTTTTATAAGGTCAATGATTATTTCGATTTATCCACATATGCTTCCTTTATCATGTGCTTCCTTTTTCCTTGCCTCCCAAAACTTCAGTTTGGGATTGTTTTCCTTATGCCTTAAGCATAACATTCAGCGTCTCCCAGTATAGATCTGTTGGGTGTGAAATCTCTTACTTTTTGTTTGTTTGAAAATGTCTTTCTATCACCCTTTTTCTTGGAAAAGTTTTTTCATTAGGTATAAAATCCTTAGTTGGAATATTTTATTTTATTTTAATGCATTGAAGAAAACTTTCTACTGTCTTCTTCTTCCAGTTAAGAGGTCAGCCATCAATTCTTTCTTTCAAAATAATTTATCTTTCCCCACTCTTCTATTTCTCTCTCCAAGAGGTCATCTGCTGTGTGTGTGTATTGGGTGTGTGTGTATGTGTGTGGTTTTCAGAATCTCGTAAAATGCCTGCTTTTTAATCTGCATGGTTTCATTCAGTTTTGAGTTTTGTTATTGCCATATTTTTCAGTTCTGTAAAATTCTCAGCCTCTCTCTCTTCAAATATGCTTATCCCCCATTCTCCTTCTCTTTTTATTAGACTCTGAGACTCCAATTATATTTCTAATGCACTCTCCCATAATTTCTTCTTTTTGTCTGTGCTTCATTCTCGATGGTTTCTTCTTATGTATCTTCCAGTTCACAAATTGTTTCTTCACTTGAGTATAAAATGTTGCTAAATTCATGGAGTTGCTGATTGTGGTTATATTTTCATTTTTATACATCGTATTTAGTCCTTTTTCAAATTTGTTATGTCTCTTGAAAATACTTTGTTGCAATTTTCCAGCTTGCCTTTTTTATGTAATAATAAACTTTATTTTTAGAGGAAGGTTTACAGAAAAATTACACTGTAAGTATAGGGAATTCTCATATAACTCCACCGCCCAGCCATAGCTCCTCACACACAGTTTCCCCTATTACTAATATTTTACATTAGTGTGATATATTTCTCAAAATTTATGAGCCAATATTGAAGCATTGCTACTACCTAAAGTCTATAGTTTACATTATGATTTATACTGTACAGTTTTATGAGCATTGCCAAATGAATAATGTCATATGCCATCATTGAGTATCATATTGGACAATTTCACTGCCCTAAAAATGCCCTGTGTTTCTCCAATTCATCCCTTCCCCTCCCTTTTGAACCTCTGACAACCACTATCTTTATATCAATGTTACAAGTTCCTCCGTTAACACAAGATAATACCTACAAAACAATAAATCTACTTTGGTCTGTGGTTACACTCCCTCCTTATGCTAGTTAATTCCTCAGTCATGAGAGAGTTGAGATAATGTCCACTACGATTGCTTTAGATTTTGAGGGGAATTAGATATTATGGGACAGAAAGAAGGAATTGTTTTGCTTGCAGCTGTAGATACTCCTTGTTTTCTGGGGTGGGACTTGTGCATCACCATCATCTTGTTGGTTTTTCAGGGCAGCCTGCAGAACTGGAGTGTAAAAGTTGGCTGCACCCCTGTCCAGCTTAACTTTTATCTTCCTAAAATTTCTAAGCATGGCTATTTTACAATTAGTATCTGATAATTCCAATATTTCAAATCTCTAGGGGTCAGTCTCTGTTGGTTTTTGTAGATGGTATCTTTCTTCCTGGTGTTTGTTATCTTTGTGGGTTGGACGTCATATTTGAGAAAAAAATTTATTTGTACAAAAGTTTTGAAGCCCATGATAATATTATCTTCCCACAAAGAGAATTTTGGTTTGTTTCTGCCAAGTGTTAGGCAGTGCTAGAAATCCTAGACTCCCTTAATTCAATGTCAAGTCTTTGCACATCTTGGAGCCCTGATAATGCAAATTAAGTTGCAGGTTTGTATAATGACTAATTTATTTCTGCTTCATCTGTATTTCTAAGAAGCAGTTCTTTGGGGTTGCAATCCTCCATGTAGTGAGTGCATCTAAGCCCAATAAAAGCCAACCTTGAATTACTGGCTTTTGTTGCGAGTCCTGTATTTTGATCTCTGCAAGGCTACCAAACTGCAACTTCATTTTTTTTAGCGCTTTCTTTTCGTGTCTTAAGTATCCCCAATGCACAAGTGGCGATGAGTGCTGTGTTTAGTTTTATGAGATCACGCCATGTCCAGGATCTCAGTCTAGTAATTCTTTAAGAATTTATCCATCGATTGATACCTCAAGGAAGATTCCTTTTAATATTTTATCTTACTATTTTTAGTTGATTTAAATAGGAGGGCTGGTCTAAATTGCGTAGTCCACCATTAATAGGAGCATGGCTTCCTGATATTCCATAATTTCAGTTTGATTTCACTTCTACATAAATGGTCATAGGAGTAAGGAAGATAGAGCACATTGCCATTTCCTCAGTCCCCATGCACGTTAGAGGATAGGCCTATCCCCATTAATGATAATTAATTCAGAAATGATGCTAACTTTTGAAATATATTTATTCAAGATCGAATGAAACTCTTGCATAAGTAACTATTCTGTATACACCTAAAAGATTGCATTGGGTTTTATATATATTGTTCCCTGTGCATATTTGGAGATTTTTTTCTATTTTTCTTGCTCAATACTTATTAGAAGACATACTTTTTTGAGCAAATGCAATTGGGTTGGTTTGTCAGGTATATTACTGGAGGGGTTGTTCAGTAATTTTAAATTATATAAAGCATTAGAAATTGGAATGTGATTGGTGAACATCTGTTTGGCCATAAGGTGTACACAGTGATAATGGGCTAAAAGCAATATTCTAAATTATCAAAAATTAAATTGTCTTAACTAAGTTAAACTCACTCGTTTAAGAAAGTGATCAGATATATTATTCAATATTTAGATTTTAGCCGCTCAAAATTACAAACAAAAGTAATAATTATAGTCTGTCCTCAGTTAATCAGAAAGTTAGATCACCCTAAATTATTGTTAATCAATTTTACTGTATATCTCAATCAAATTTCTTTGCTCCTTCTTTGTTAAAATGCGGATTATCTGTTTGAAAGGAAATGTTTCTTTTAATTTTCCCTTAGGATATTCCTATTCTATTTTATGCCTATTTGTTTTTTTTTAAACACTCCACAATTTAAAAAGTGGCTTGGCAGAAGCCCAAGTCCATGGAGTGAAAAATGATGCTTGGACCTATTCAATATTGCAACAGCAGGTCTTTTAAATCACCTTTATATATGCCATTTGTGTTCTAGTCAACAAATGACCATGCTACTTACTATTCTTTCTATTAAAACTTTGAATAGATATTCAGACTTAAGACATGTATTCCTTGGAGGAATAATGAATTTCACATTAGTAAATGTGAAAAAGCTCAAATCACTTTTTCTGTTTTAGTTCTTTGTACGCTTTCAGATGCATGGAGGAAATTCTAATTGGAAAACTGTTAATAAAAGGACATCATCTTTTTGTTTTTTTACCTTCCACATATTAGTTTATATTTGCCTTATTCTTTCACAATAAATTTCATTTGCATGGCTCTGTACATGACTACATCTGAGAAAAATGTATGTTAAAAATTAGAATTATTACTTTTATTTTTATAGTGAGAAAAAATCAAGGGCAGACGAGGTCAGCAACTTTTTCAGAGTTACTTGACTTTGTCCAGCTTCATATTGGTTGCTTGCCTCAGCATCCATTGGGTTTTATGGGGGGGGGGGGGTGTTGCTTTAGAAAAAAATATATATACACTATTTTTACTTTTCTTTTCAATCCATCCCATACATTACATTTGAGATTTTAGTTCCCATGGCATGATTTCTGCAAATTATAAATAGGCTTTTTAGGGAGATTTCCTGAACTTTGTTTAATGAAAGATATAAATATATCATGTGAGACAAGTTTAATTAATATCAGTAAAGGTTAAAACGTTTCCAGTAATTACTTTCCATAAATTGAGTCAGCATTTTCTGCCTTTCTTAATGGTAGTTAATAAGGTTGCATATGTAATTTAACCATTCACATAACTCTTGGGAGATTATTTTATGTCTTGTTCGCAAGGCATGGCAACATTTTAAATTTGGTTTTTGAGTATTCTACCCAAACCTTCTGGAACTGTAACTTGAGGTGAAACCTGCTAGCAGTAAGTCCTTCATGTAGCCCAAGGGCTTCTTTGGTTTTGATTAGTTTTACTAGACTTCATTTGGTTTCAATTAAACCTTGAGACAGGCCAATGACTTTTATGAAAAATGTGGGTTTCTCATGTTAGAAAATAATTCTTTTGTTGGAAAAGTGTAATGTTTTCTTCATTGGAACAAATATCTACTCAAAGACAATTTCAGATTTTATTATCAGGATGCATAGAATGAGATATTTGTAAGTTAAACTGCCATATGTTATGTTTTTTAATATCTATTCTCTTGTGTTCTTAAAGGAAAAATGAAAACATGCCATATGTTTCAAGAACAATAACAAGAACTATTTAATTATATAATCTAACAACCTTTGGTACTTAACTGAACATTATGGGAAGTAGTTTGACTTAAAAATAAGCAGCTAATGTGCTGGAGGTGCAGTTAATGTTGGGGTTTAAGATATATTTAGGGGATTTGAATCTCTGGACTGACAATGTGATAGCCAGGTCCTGAGCCTCAACAGACTCCAGCACCTACAATCTGATCTATTGGACTTACCACACTCAGCTAAGATGGAGTTGAAGAAGGACAACCACCACACCATGGAGCCTAGAGTGATTACAACTGAAAATGGGTGGATTGCATCCAGCATCCATGTGGAATCTGAGCCTCCTCTTGACATAGAGGTGCAATGGACACAACCAATCCAATGTCCACATAGAAGAGGTGGCATTGGATTGGGAAAAGTGGACATGGTGGACGATGGGTATGGGGAAAGGCAGGAAGAGATGAGAGGTGGAGGCGTCTTTGGGACATGGAGCTGCCCTGGATGGCGCTTCAGAGGTAATCACCGGACATTGTAAATCCTCACAGGGCCCACTGGATGGAATGGAGGAGAGTATGGGCCATGATGTGAACCATTGTCTATGAGGTGCAGAGGTGCCCAAAGATGTACTTACCAAATCCAATGGATGTGTCATGATGATGGGAACGAGTGTTGTTGGGGGGGGGAGAGAGGGGGTGGGGGGGTGGGGTTGAATGGGACCTCACATATATATTTTTAATGTAATATTATTACAAAGTCAATTAAAAAAAAAAGAAATGCAAGAGGTGTTTTAAACAACTTTTACTGGATAATGTACAGTGTGCAGAGTGAACCCTCATTATGTGTACAGTTCAACAATTTTTTAGTAAATATACTTAGTTGTGAAACTCTCACCCAAATATAATGTTTAGAAATTATAAAAAAAAAAAATAAGCAGCTATTTAGCGAGTTCAAGGAATATTTTAATTCATTTGTAAAAGACTTTATTACAATATACTATGACCATATCAGTTGTGTTCAAATGAAACCATTTAGTTACATTTAAGTCTTTTATTACCCTGAAAGAAATTTGCAAGTGTAGTATCTCTGGATACCAGTTAAAAGCAATGCATATTATTCATTTGCAAAAGGGAAAAAAAGGGAAGGAAGGGAAGAATGAAGACAAACATCAAACAGCATATCCTGAGACTATTTTCCCTTAAAAAAGAGAAATGCAGTATTTAGTCCTTTAGGGAAAAAATAAAACAGCCTCTTATGTGAGCTCTTTCATGTTGTCCTAACATTTGTTTCATTCTGAATTAAATACTGGGAGCTTTAACCTCCTAAACTTTTATTTTTAAAAATTCTTTGTTGGGTAATAAAGATGATAAGAAACAAACCCCAATATAGTCTTATTAATGATAGAAAATGTACATTTTCTCTTCTTTGAATTCATGGTCCCTTCGCTTCCAGATAATATTGATTTTGTTTCCCAAGAGGGATCACCCAGTACTCCACCATCTGTTTAAAATTATGCCAAAAATATTGTAGGTAGAAATTCAGAACCCATATACTAAAAATTAGACCTAGGAAGTTAAGGATAGTAGCATAGTGTTCTTTTATATTCTCAGCATTGAATGAAGGAATAAATGAATATATGAATATTCTGCTAATAAATAATAATATGTCTGTAGAATTTAGAATTGGCAAGTAAATGTATTCAAAAAATGTACAAGAATTTAACTTTTACCACTCTGAAGAGCAAATCACTTCCTGAATAAATGTCTGCCAATTTTATGATTTTAACACATAAATATTTCATATTTACTGTTTTTTTTAAGTTGAAATCTTGAAATTATTGCATTCCAAAATTTAAATAAGATCAACAGCCTCCTCAAATATTCTTGCTGAGAGTTTTTTATTAATACTTTATGCAGTGACATAAATTAAAATTAATGACATCTGGCAAGTGTGTGAATAATTGCTATTTTTTATATTTAAATAAACAGAATGGAGAAAAAGTACTGACTTTGTATTCATACTGCCAAGATGTTTTATGTTCTGCCATGAATTCAATGAGAGTCTTTGGGTTCTTCACCTTTCTGGCTTCATTTTCCTCAGATGGTGAAGAATTAGAAGGGTGTCAATGGTTCTTTCTAATTTGAACATTCTATCAGTTCAATTTACATTCATTGGCCTAGATTTATACATGCTTTATATCTTCTAGTATGATATTGTTTTAATTTTGTAGTTTTTGGTTTGTTTGTTTTTTGCCTTACAATTTTTGAATTTATCTTGAAGAAAATAAATTAATTATGGTGGTAAACATCTTTACTCTATATCACACTACTATTTTTAATGGATAGATACTATTTCCTCTATAGAACAAGAATTGCCTATTAATTCATTCAAATGTATTGAGGGGTTATTATTTTATTTTCCCAACACTGATTTCGACCTCAGAGTCCTAAGAATTAGAAACTCAGTGATGAGAAATGCATGGGCTTTGACCTTAAATTCAGTCTTGTTAGATAGATAAGCATGTAAGCAAATAAACAAAATGCAATGTGACAACTGGTTTACCAGTTCAACTTTTCTTAACCAAAAAACAATTTTATCGAATGGTAATTATCTCAGATTAGAAAAAAAAAAAAAAAAAAGTGGTGGTACTTCTTTCAATGTAATAAAAATAGGGACAGTTCATTTAGAAAATTAATATACATTATAGTTTTGGGAATGTCCATCAGAAGATAGATTGATGCACATATTTCTTTTCCCCTTTAGAGACACACAATCTTGAACATGAAAAGCTCATCCTCTTCAAATTAAATTTCCTGCCTTTAAAGAAAGGAAACAAGAAGGTAGTGACTAGAAGTATTACTAGAATGTCAGAGGTGCTTCTCTTAGACTACCCGCCAGTCTTCAAGAATTACAATGACCACCCAGATGGAGAAAATTCACTAGTGTGGTAAATGGAAGGTTTTCACCATATGTATGCACTTGACCATTTGTCTTCCTGGGTGAATTAATGAAGGGATGTGGAAACTGGCACAGGTAGGTAGGAAGAGCCTCCAAAAATAGCAGTATAGTCAAATGAAAAGCAACTGGACAATGTCTTCTTGTCCTCTTTTGTTCTTATTTGTAGTGATGTAAAAAACTTTATTCTTATAAAAACAAAGTAAGGAAAAAAGGAAGGAAGGAAGGAGGGAAGGAGGGAAGGGGAAAAAGGAAGTTTTGTCCAAGTTATAGGATCAGCTCAGGATTTCATTATAACCCAGATTTTGGATAACAACATTCTCTTAAAATGTCCAGTAGACTGAATTGCTTCTCTGGCTTCTGAAACCAAGTACTAGAGCCAAGAACACTTGTGTGGAAGCAGGCAGCCACCAAAACACAATGGGATTTTTTCCTTTACACTGGTCTTATTGAAAGGATCTTTAAAACCAAACATCTTAGCCTAAAAAGCTTAAGAAACCTTTTTTCAAATACCTCTGAGCAATCTCCTTACTTTGTAGTTCAACATATTAGTCTATCCTGTCTTTACTAGGAGATTCTTAAATGTAAAGGTCCTACTTGGAAAGAATGTAGTATCAAATAGTTATAGTCTGGATTTTGTCTTTGTTTAAAATTCTTTCAAACAAGAGCCATAGCACAACAGATTTTATATAAAGCCTCTTAAAATGGAGTGAAATAGTGAACTGTAGACTGATATTTGGAACTCCACTAGAAAAGTAATTAAAAGTATGTATTTCTGTATTGGCTGAAGAAACTTTACTTTTTTCTTTAAGAAATCACAATAAAATCCAGGCTATTATAATGAGAAAGAATTGTCCCTTTGACAGTTTCAAAGGTTTTAGAGGTTTTAGAGACATTCCTATGTTAATTCTGCATGTTATCTGGAGAGAACACAGGCCTAGAAGCTAGAAAACTTGAGTTCTAGTCTTGAATCTTATACATGCCACTTGCGTTATCTTTTGGGAGAGACCATTCACGCTAATCAAATATCCCACGTGCTGGCCATCATTTTCTGGCATCCCCTGTGGTTTGGGTGGGTCATGTGATAAAAGCTGCATATTGATCCGAGACATGTTTGTCACTTCTAGCCAAAGAGTTAAGTGAAACAGGTTGAGTTTTCAATAATCCCTGTCATGTACAAAGCAATAAGTAAAGTCTTAAAAAAAAAGTTAGAAGTTGCAAGCCAGAAACAAGTAGGTCACTGAGTTATAACAGGTAGGGGAAAGTCTCTTGGCTCATTGCAAGATGAGCAAGAAAAAAACCTGTATTGTGTCAAGCTCCTGAGATTGGGGGTTGTTTTCTACCATAGCCTATCCTGGCTACTATCTCTCTGGGAGTCATTCTAAACTTAGAGGTTTGAAGACTTCTCAACTTTGTCTCAGACTGAATTCCTGAGATTCTCTCTGGGCATATAGCTCTCAATTTTAAAAGAGAAGGAATAGAGAGGTTTGGAGAGAATTGACTAAGGTCACACATTAAGTTTGGGACCATATGGCACGTGTACCTGTCTGAGACCCTGTAGATCCATTTGCCCATGATTGTGTTTCTCCAGCACCCATCAGATTGATGATGGGGTGATTCAAATTGGTCATTAATAAAGCACCAAATTCACTCTGTTCCTCTCTTGTGGTTTTTGTTTGGTTAGATGTGAAATAATTCTGTGATGTCATCAATGATAGGGCATTCAAGGTCCTGAGGTTTTTTTTTTTTTTTTTTTTTGCCTTTTCCCCATTTTTTAAGAGAAGTTGTAGGTTTACAGAACAATCATACATAAAACACAGGATTCCCATATACCACCCCAGCACCAACACCTTGAATTGCTGTGGAACATTTGTTAAAATTGATAACATCACATTTTAACAATTGTACTATTAACTGAAGTCAAGCTCCTGACTTTTAACCCAGGAACTTATCTGGCGGAATAGTGTCTGATAGCATATATTTTATATTGTGCCTATTTTCGATGGGAAAAATATAAAAAATGACCTCTTTTTTTAATTTTTAAGAAAGTTATTGAACAAGATCCTTATACTATTTTAGAGCCCAAAGTTGTTTTTACAACATTTGGATTACAAACTTAATGCATTAGTTTCTTGTGTTTGGTAGTCAGGGTAGTCATAACCATTGTCACGATGGTCAAGCATTGGAATGGAAAATGTAAAACATATAAGCATATATTGATGGGAATTAAATGAGATAATGGTTACAAAGTGCTTAGAGCAATAACCAGCATAAAGTTAACAATATACGGGTGTTTGTTAAATAAAACAAATAAATACAATGAAGATGGATCATAGACTCTGAGAGTTGGGGTGGGATATAGTTGGATTCCCATCTGATTTTTCTCTGTGATAGCTCCAGATAGCTATCATTCCATTTCTATCTGGCCCTTTTAGTTGCTAGGGAACATGTTTATGTATTATGTGGCAATTTGGTCTTTATGCAGTACTCACCATTCACCAAATTAAGGATGAGAAACAGGTATAGAAGGCGTTAAGAGGATTACCCAAGATTACACAGCAGTTAAGGCCATGGTCTGCCTATGAAGTTCATAGTCTTTCCAATGTTATTCTCCCTCTTGATAATGTGGGTGGCAGTTTTAGTTTGTTAAAGGCTACCAAAGCAAAAATAGAAGAAATGGGTTTTAGGGTAAAAATCTTCCAGTTCTGAGCCTGTGAAAATGTCCAAATTAAGGAATTTCACCAAAGATCAGCTGCTCCCCTGATCCGGGACTCCTACCATGTGGCAAGGCAAAATGGCAACCCATTTCTGTCTTCTCCTCTAGGCTCATTTTCTCCCTGAGCTCAGTAGTGTGTGATCAGGCTTATGGTTCGTCTCTCCCATCTCTCTCTTCCTAGCCTCATTGCTTCAACTTCAGACTTCTCTGCTGATTCCAGCCCCCGCCTCTCTCTCAGCCTCTTGGGGTTTCTCTGTCTCTTACTGTGGCTATAGAATTGATTCTGGAGTCCTCTCTCACATGAAAAAGTAAGAGCTTACAGTTCAGTTTCTCTGTGTCTCCAAATGTTTTTTCCATTTATAAAAGACTGTGGCAAGCAAGAAGGCCAAGATCCACCCTCAGTTGTGCCTCACTGAAGTAATCCAATCAAAAACCTTCAACTGAATTCAGTCCAATCAAAAGGTCCCACACCCATAGGAATGGGTCAACTCCAAGAACATAATCTTTTTGGGGATTCACAAAAGCTTCAAACTGTCACAGTGTCGGTATTATATGATTTGATTATGGTAGTCCAACACGTTTTGCTATTAGGTTAACTCAGGGTGGGAATCATTTGAGCCAGTACTGTAGACTAAGGCAATTCCACTGCCAGTAGGCAGCATTTTTGTTCAAGTACTAGGTCAACTACTTAAGAATCTGTGCTAGAATTTTTCGTGGGGTCACATATGCCTTTTCTTTTGTCTTTTTGAAGGGCTTTTTCTAATGGCAAAGATGAGTGTTTCACAAAGCATCTTAAAGGCAAGTCTTTGCACAGAGTAAATGCTTGTTGATTGTTTAAACACTAAAAAAAGACAAGTAAAAGTGAGTTCTCTTTTAGCATAATTTAGACATCAGTAGATGTTCAAATATTTGGAGGCTTCTATTACAAATATATGTTGACTGACAGCTACAGTTTTTTTATGCTAGGAAAGCATTGCACATCTTATTTCTATAGCTGTGTAGTCTTTAATTTTCCCATACAATTATGTCACATGTTATTCTTACCATTTATGAGAAATCTTTTCATTTTGCTTCTCTCTGTTTTGTAGATGAATCTTCTTAATTCCAGTCCCTCCTTCTACATTACTTCTATAAAATCGAATCTTTGCTCTGTTTTGTTATGTTGAGTAAGATGTACCCTGCTACCTTTGGAGTCTAGGTATGGTCCCATCTATAAGCTCTTTAGACTGTATACTTGCCCTATGTTAAAAATTAAAGGCTAATTTAAAAAATAGCCATATTCTGTTTTGCTGTTGTTAACAGCTGTTATGTCTCTTGCATATTGTTTTGAACTTGGCTCCCAGAGAGCAAATAAATACACTTCCCACAAGTGTGTTTTTCCTACCCTTATATCATTATAATGCCCCAGCCATAACTTTTCCAAGTCTTTATCTCCTTAAGGAAAATAAAGTGGGATAATTGTGTGGAAAAATGGAAAGTATCTTGGCTTTCGATTTGAAGTCTAGCTTTATCGTTTGGTAATCTTGAACAAAATATTTATTTTTCCTGAACCTCATTTTCTTTGTTTGTAAAAGGAGAATAATCTCTGCTATATAAGACAGGGTTTTAAAGCACACACTCTGGTGCTATGCTTATTGATTTGAAGCTTGGCTCTGCCTTTTACTCTCTACGTGACCATGGGCAAATTACTTAAGCCCTCTGTGGCTCAGTTTCCTCAGTGTAAAAACTGGAAAACAATATGGATTTGTGTTAGGGTCCAGTGAGTCTCCCTGGCTTCCCCTCTCCTAAGGGACACTTAGCCTGCAGAACGCAACAGCCTCCATGCCCTGGGACACAAGTTAAAACGTTAACAAACCTCCTCACAGGAGAACAATGTACAGATGGTATCATAGACTATAATGTTCTTTAGGTTGTACAATTCCTTCCTCCAGTAACATCACCAGACCCCATTCATGTGTTCCATGTGACCCTAGCAGAAAATGTTATGAAGTGTCTTTATTCTGGGACCCTATATATATTGTCCTTCATGATCTTACCTCTTTGTGCAGCTCTACTTTCATTCTTTCTCCTGCCACTGCCAAAGACCCTTTCCTGTCCGTAAGTCCCAATAAATAAAGCTCATGTCTGACACTGTGCTGAGTGTGTCTTTTGGCCTTGCCACCATGCCAACCTATACCCTTCAGGAGCTGGGTTTGAACAATTTACTTAATTTTTTTAGATTGTGGTAGGGATTGAAAATAATTGATACGTTGGCACTTTAGTAAATAGTGGTGATGACTATTATTTGTATATCTATCATAGCACTGTGATTGTACTTTAATTCAGTTGTTGGTAAATGTTTTCTGTAAAGGATCAGATATTGATCTGATAAATATTTTAGGCTTTATGGGAACCTACTCAATTCTGCCATTGTATAGCTCTAGACAGCATGCAGTTGGAGGGATGTGGTCATTTCAGGCTTCCCTTAGCAGCCAGGGACTGAATGTGGCAGGGTTGCTAGGGACAGCCCATTCCTGGGAGATTGTTCATTCATCTGTTAGGCAACTTTGCCTTAAGGATTTCCTTACAGCCTTACAAACGTTTAGACTGTACTACTGTCTAAGATACTTCCAACCAAACTTCCTTCCTTCACTCTCTCCTTTTTCTAGGATCAGACATATCGTTATGTCCAATGGTTCTTTCATTCTCTCCAACTTCTACCCCACTGACCTCACAGGCATCACCTCTGACAAATCACTTGTACTACTTATCCCATTTTGGGGTCTGCTTCGAGGAAAATTATCATATGTCAAAACCTAAATGAGAAATAGTGTCTTACTACCACCTTTTTGGAAAAAGCTGGTGTGAAAAAAAAAATAAAGGAAAGGAACACAGTTCAGGAATCCAGAAAATATATAAACTTGGAGAAATTCCTTTAGTCTTTGGGGAAGTCGGGTAGAATAGCAAGCATACTGTTAAGGAAAAGTGGAGGTTTAGTTAAGACTTTAGTTCCAAGAAGATTCATGCAAGAAATTGCAGGGCTAACCCCCTTTAAACAAGTTTTCCCTCCCTCATCCATGGGAACTAAACATGATCCAAGTGTTTTCAAAGCAATTATTAACATTTATGGAAATTCTACTATTCACTAAGCACTGTGGACACTGTGGAATTTAATGGAAATATCTTAACAGCATTACTTTTCTGTCCACAAATTGTGTCTGTTTAAATTGAGGAGCAGCAGACTTGTGTTGCATTTCACGAATCACTCTGTCATTTTTCCTTAGAAAATGTAATTATTTTGACAGGTCTTCTAGATAAGAAAATTGTGTATGTTGTTATCCAATAACCTTAGGTTTGGGGGAGAAAAGCTTTTATAAGGTATCTAAAGTGAAAAACTTAGAAGTAGCAACATGAAAAAGAACTTATAACTTAATAAATGAAAACTCAACATGCAAAATTATATGTTCCTTATGGTTACCACTGTGCTAACATTTGTTTGTGTGTGTGGGGGGGTGGGTTTAAAATGGAAAGGAAGTTAACAGTAATACAATGGTATTATGTAATATTGGTGGAACTAAGTTAGTATCTTTTTTCCCAATTTTTTAATTTAAATTTAATATTAAATACTATAATATAAACTTTAAAAAATTTGGATAACTTTACCTTAAGTTATTCATGGTAATAGGTAAAATTAATAGAATTCTGTATTATTATAGTATACATTAAGCTTTAAGGTTATTTTGGAAGTGTTTATTAAATTTAGCCAATAAGACATTTGGCTTTTGTTTTCATCTCTGTCTGTTGTTGCCTTGCTTAATTTTATCTAACCCTTCCCCATTAGAATATTAGCTTCATGGGGGAATGTTTTGTTAGGATTTGAGACCCATTTAAAGCTACAGCTCTCCAGGGCCTTTGACTGAATGAAAGAAACAATATTATTTTACATTTTAATATATACCATCTCATTTATTTTTTTCAGAATATACTTTGGTTATTTTGCCTGTTTATAATTTGTTTTTGTTGTTGTTGTTGTTGTTTTTTACAGTTTCAAGGATTCTGTAAATTTTACAGTTTCAAGGATTCTGTAATTAGGGCCACATTAGATGAGGAGGTACTACAGCCCACTAATAGCCCAGGCACTGGCTGTTGTAAGCCTAGGTTAGAGCGCCACCCTGGCCACTCGTTACCTATGTGACCCAGGCCAAATGACGTGACCCCTCTCTAGAAGCTTTAGCCCCTCCAGTTGTAAAATAGGGGAAACAATAATATCTGCACTTTCCATGGATGCTATGAATATGAGTTGAGGTAAGAAAAACAGAGCCCTTACCCCTGGATCTAGAACCCAGTGAGTACAGGATGAATGTGGGTAGTAATGTTTTTGATGTCAGATGTAATTGGTGCAAAACTGGGTGTTTTAATGTTTAATCTTTTGATGCAGTAACTTAGGACCTATCTCAGGTTGGGAAGTAATAGAGTATAAAGCTAAAATTTAAACTGGATCAGGATTATATATTTATTTATTTTTAAAGATTTATTTTTTATTCATTTCTCTCCCCTTCCCTGTCCCCTTCCCCCAGTTGTCTCCTCTCTGTGTCTATTTACTGTGTGTTCTTCTGTGTCTGCTTGTATTCTTGTCCATGGCACCGGGAATCTGTGTCTCTTTTCATTGTGTCATCTTGCTACGTCAGCTCTCCATGTGTGTGGTCCCACACCTGGGCAGGCTGCACTTTTTTTGTGCAGGGCAACTCTCCTTACGGGGTGCACTCCTTGTGTGCGGGGACTCCCCTATGCAGGGGACCCCTGCATGGCACGGCACTTGCACGCATCAGCACTGCACATAGGCCAGCTTCACCACACGGATCAGGAGGCCCTGGGTTTGAACCCTGGACCTCCCATGTGGTAGGCGGATGCTCTATCTGTTGAGCCAAATCCACTTTCCAGGATTATTTAAGATTATCCATATATCCTATTTTTAATATTCTAGTGAGTAAAGTTTTGTCCTGCTTTCACATTTTCTAACTGATTCCTGCTGTCAAATAGAAAGTCTGTTAATTTTGGTGTATCATATTTAGGCTATTTTACCTGACTTTTAAAATAATTTTAAAATAATTGTTTACATAGTGTTTTTGGCTTTTTGAGAAATACCTGTGTCATCAGGAAATTATGAAATTTTGTTTTGTGTATCTTTACTTGTGAAGGTTGCCTGTATGTCTCATTAAACAAGTTAATATTTATATTGAAGTATATTTTAACGTATTTCATATTTGGAGATTATTTCAAATTGTCAATAATAAGCTGACTGATTATTTTAGTATTATATAGTGTGTTGAAGGAAACACTGTTGCAGTTTATAAACATGTTGTGAATATTGACTAGTTTTTAGAATATTTTATTACTTTTTTCTTGATAATTAGGAAACGTTATGCAATTTTGCTAAACTCTTCCCTGCAAATTGTGAACACTTACCTTTGCTTACTTTAAGTTACTTTAAGTTAGAAAAAGTCTATTGTAAATAGAATAGAAAATCACATGCTCATTTTAGAGTACACTTTAAATTGTGCTACAAAGGATGACAAAACACTGCAATAAATGTGATGTGTGAAATTTCCTAAGGAATATGATATGCATGGAATAGCTTTTTTTTTTTAATTTAGGTGGCACCAGGGATTGAACCCGGGACCTCAAACATGGGAAGCAGGCACTCAAGCAACTTAGCTGCACCTACTTCCC
This sequence comes from Dasypus novemcinctus, assembly GCF_030445035.2. Taxonomy (NCBI): domain Eukaryota; kingdom Metazoa; phylum Chordata; class Mammalia; order Cingulata; family Dasypodidae; genus Dasypus; species Dasypus novemcinctus. Next base: position 132,846,764 of record NC_080676.1, read on the forward strand.
TATACCCTAGACTAGCTTTTTTATTAGCCATTGAAGCTAGTACACCATCTGGCTATAAGAACAATAAGAATATTATATATATTTAAGATAAACAAATATTTTAAAGTAATATTTCTTCATCATTATTAGAATAGTTTTAGATATCCTCAAATACTAGTTTTCATTGAGATGCTTGATATTTCCTGTTTGTTTTTGCTCTTTGAAAAGGACAAAGTCAAGAATGATATCCTTTCAGCAAAGCTGAATCTTGCATGTAACATTATTGCATGTCACCTTCTTTTCCTTGGAAAGCTTCTGACTTGTCAGGAGGCATCCACAGACCTACAGCAATGAAAAGAGCACTGCCAAACATGATGGGACTGTTTCACCCAAGGTTGGTAAAAGAAACTAAAAGAAATCTTCACATAACGTGAATAATTATTTCATTTTAAAAACTCTTTCAATTAACTTTTTTTTAAAATGAGGTACCAGAGAATGAACCCAGGACCTTGTTCATGGGAAGCAGGTGCTCAACCACTGACCTACATCTGCTCCCCAATGATAGTTGGTTTTTTTCATTTGTTTGCTTTTGTTTGCTTTTAGAAGGTACTGGGGATCGAACCAGGGACCTTGTGCATGGAAGCAGGTGCTCAACCACTTGAGCTACATCAGCTCCCCTCAATTATCTTTTCACAAATTAAAGATTATCTATTAAATGGCTTTTCTGATCATTCTACATGAATGTCCCACTATTTCTAGCGGTACCTCAGTTTTAGGAGTTGTTCACAAATGATTTATCTTACTTTAGGTATTTTTCATAAGAGTTTAAAATCTCTTCATGTTAAAAATAGTGCTAATCTTATGTATAAGAAAACTTCTGGACATACTATATTTGGTTACACTTGTAAAGAACTACTTGATATTTATATGATGGACTTTTTAAAAAGGAGTCAGAAATTTAGAGTATTCAGAGAACAACAAAGACAAAACTAAAGAAGAAAATCAGGCAACAGTCTTTGTTCCAGTGTCCTAAATTAGTTTATTCAAAATAGAAAAGAGAATGGTAAAGAGTACTTAAAAAAACACTTGAGGGAAGCAGACTTGGCCCAGTGGTTAGGGCATCTGTCTACCACATGGGAGGTCCACGGTTCAAACCCCGGGCCTCCTTGACCCGTGTGGAGCTGGCTGATGCTCGCAAGGAGAGCCGTGCCACGCAGAGGTGTCCCCCGTGTAGGGGAGCCCCACGCGCAAGGAGTGCACCCCGTGAGGAGAGCCGCCCAGCCCAAAGGAAAGTGCAGCCTGCCTAAGAATGGTGCTTCCCACATGGAGAGCTGACACAACAAGATGATGCAACAAAAAGAAACACAGATTCCCATGCTGCTGACAGCAACAGAAGCGGACAAAGAAGAAGACACAGCAAATAGACACAGAGGACAACCGGGGCGGGGGTGGGGGGAGGGGAGAGAAATAAATAAATCTTAAAAAAAAAACCCACTTGAATTTAAAAAGTACCTGAGTGCTATAAATTTTAGAGATTATAGAGACATTATGAATTAAATTATATTATAGAGATTTGGTGTGACAGAAAGAAGATAGATATTCCTGATCATGTTTTCAAATTACTAACATAAGGAGTGCATAATCAAAATGGTAGAATTTCCTCCAGATCCTAAAGGCAAAACCTCAAAGAAGCTTTGGTTCCTTTGCTTCCTGCCTTTTCAGGAAGCAAATTGATTACATCAAAAGTCAACATCAATAGTTAATGCCCCCTGGTTCCTGTGGTTATGTACATGGCAATGTTAATTCCCCCTACCCATATTTGCTTGTGGGTTTTTCATTTGGATTTTGTGTTTTCTGCTTAAGAGAAGATGTGCTTCCATCTAATTCCTGGGGACATTTTAGAAATCTCTTTTCCAGAGAGATGCATTTCTAAATGAGAAGTCTGATGGAAGATATTTCAGTGGCCTTCAGCAGATCAGGAAATACAAAGTACATATGAAAACTGAAGGCTTTGAAGACCTGTTGTTCTCAGTGTTTTTCTTTGATACCATAATATAGTGCTACCTAAACAAGAATAGTCAAATCTCAAATTATAATGTGACTTAATGGATTAGTTCAACTGGCTCATTCTCTAGGAAAAAGCACTTGTATACTCACTTCTGAAACTAATGTAGGTCTTCCATAGATTCTTTTAAAGTCCATATTATTTACTCCTAATTTTTGTATAGGTTACTAGATTTTTCTTATCTTGCTTTAAAAAATACTAAACTATACCTAGAGACACCATGTATTATTAAGGAGAAGAATTGTTCTTAAGTATTTTAAATTGGAATTAAAAGTTTAAAACACATACTTTAAATATTGTTTGCTTAGAACTATGATTATTTATACTCAGATATATTTAGGAAACAAGTTGCAAAAGGCAACTTTAGAAAATCCTATGTCCCCTCAAATACAGTTTGGAAGATATCATAGTTACTTGGAAGTTTCAGGCTGAGATTTCATAACAGTAGCACACATTTTAGGAGATTTTAAACAGAAATGTTGTAGAAAAAATAGTCTTTCTGTTAAGTAAAAAAAAAAAGTTTTCATAATTACTTAGCCCAAAGAAGGAAGAAGGCTTAAGTTTTAATTCATGGCATATTGCTATAAAATGCACTATTAGCCTAATCCTTCATTTTCTTGTCAATTAAAGACTTATCTTTATTCACTGATTCACTTATCAGTAATTCTCTGGGTATTTAAAAGCTGGTTGTTAAAAAATCCCTTTGTTTATGGCAATAAGGCACCATTCATTTTGTGAACTTTATAAAATCAAACTCTGCCAATTTTGCTCTTTGAGAATAGCTCTAAAGATGTGTTCCCACAGTAATTACTTATTCCAGAGATGTTCATTAAAGAATGAAGTAAGAGGCAAGTGTTTGAAACAATTGTATCCTACCAAAGCCAGCTCTACCGAGCACCTTCCCAGCATCGACAGTTCTTATATACGTTTTTAAAAATCACAGGAAAACATTATACAAAATCTGTATTTTTGATTGCTATTACCTATAGTGTTATTACAGATAAAGTTTATTAATTTTACATATTTACATTTAAATGAGAGATTCAGCAAAATTTGGGGAAAAGCTGGGATGTTTTTGAAAGTGCATCCAGCTCTCCTTCATATACCTGCTGTGAATTGCATGGGTCATTCTAATGTCACTGCTTTCTATTACCCACTTATATGCAGTGACCAGTATGCTAAGAGAAAGGAAGGTGAGAAACCACAGTGACACCAGCCAAATCTTAATGGAGGCAAATGATAATTAAGTAGGTGTTTTCAGAGTTATCTATTTCTTTTTAAATTGATTTGCTATTGTAGGAAAGTAGGAAGAGAGTTTGACTTTTGTTTGCTTGTTATGTGAATCTGAGGTACCAGAATATGTGTAGGTATTACATAGTTATTATGCAATTACAATAAAGCCCCTCACTTGACCTTAGTGCTTAATGGAAGAGGAAAAGTTCAAAACCACAGAGCAAGTGAATTTTTGTGTATTAGCCTGTCAGTGGCAAATCTGAACGATAAAACTCTTACATAAGTGAAGTTTATTTCTATTACATGAGAAAATACAATGGACAAAGAAAGAGAACATGGAACTGAGTATATTTTCTAACCTTCTAGGTGCTATACAGTCTAGAACTCAATCATTTGTAATGAAGGTGTTCTTTGTTGGCATGCAAACACAGCCAAACTAGTTTTCCAAGTACTTGGAAACTGTGTTTGGTTTTGGTCTCCCGTCTTGAGGTCTTTTGTCCCTGCTATTGTTTTTCTTTTGTTTAAACCTTAATATCATCAAGATTTCAAATATAAATGTAGCTTATTGTCTTTGTTTGCCAGAGCTGCTATGACAAATACTACACAAGGAGTTGTCTCAAACAACCAGCATTTATTGTCTCATGGTTTTTTTTTTTTTTTTTTTTTTTTTTTTATTTTTTATTGACTTTGTAATAATATTACATTAAAAATATATATGTGAGGTCCCATTCAACCCCACCCCCCCACCCCCCCTCTCCCCCCCCCCAACAACACTCGTTCCCATCATCATGACATATCCATTGGATTTGGTAAGTACATCTTTGGGCACCTCTGCACCTCATATACATTGGTTCACATCATGGCCCATACTCTCCTCTATTCCATCAAGTAGGCCCTGTGAGGATTTACAATGTCCGGTGATTACCTCTGAAGCACCATCCAGGGCAGCTCCATGTCCTGAAGACGCCTCCACCTCTCATCTCTTCCTGCCTTTCCCCATACACTTTGTCCATTATGTCCCCTTTTCCCAATCCAATGCCACCTCTTCTATGTGGACACTGGATTGGTTGTGTCCATTGCACCTTTATGTCAAGAGGAGGCTCAGATTCCACCTGGATGCTGGATGCAATCCTCCCATTTTCAGTTGTAATCACTCTAGGCTCCATGGTGTGGTGGTTGTCCTTCTTCACCTCCATCTTAGCTGAGTGTGGTAAGTCCAATAAATCAGATTGTAGGTGCTGGAGTCTGTTGAGGCTCAGGATCTGGCTATCACATTGTCAGTCCAGAGATTCAAATCCCCTAAATATATCTTAAACCCCAACATTAACTGCACCTCCAGCACATTAGCATGGAAGTCTTATGAAGGGAGATCCCATCTGAGTCCAGATTCATCACACATAAACACCATTTCCAAAGAGGGGCCATCTGCCCTGGTAGTTAACCCCATTGGCCATGGCCATAACTCCCATGGGTCTCTTTAGCCCTCAAAGGAACCAATATCTGGGGGTTGTATCTGCTTTATCTGTCTCTCTGACTCTGCTCAGTTGTGCATGAGGGCAAACCTTCTGCCAGCCTCCAGACTCTTTTTTAGAAACTCGTAGCCATATAAACTCATTTCTCCTTTCCATTTCCCCCTTACATTAGGTCAAACAGCATTTTAAAGTCATGGTATTTTATGTAGACATGGATATTCTGCTGATCCGCATTGAACCTTCCGTATAAGGTCATTTTCCAGTTGCATCATCAGTTGGTAGTTGATAGTGGTCCCTCGTTGCCAGGGAGGCTCATCCCCGGGTGTCATGTCCCACGCTGGGGGGAAGGCATTGCATTTACATGCTGAGTTTGGCTTCGAGACTGGCCACATTTGAGTAACATGAAGGCTGACAGAAGGAAATTCCCAGGCACAAAGTTGCTCTAGGCCTTGTTCTTATTTTGGGTTTATCAGCTCACAAGCATAGTCATTAGTATCAGGGGCTCACTGTTGAACCCTCACTCCCTCCTGGTCCCCACCACTGTACCTGGGAGACTGTCGCTGCTCCCCTAGGGACCACGACAGAGCACCACTGGCCAGGAACCCAGTACCCCCCCTACTGTGGTTTTTAATTGTTGCCACTATGAGTATATCCAAACATTACCATGCACCCTGGACATATGATCTGTACAGCTCCCTGTCAGTCATATATCATCTGTCATTGGTATCCCATACCAGTATCCCTCCATTGCCATTGTTGAAACACTCTGTGATCCAGAACTCCCCGAAATTTGAAGCCCAATATAATGTCATGGTCCCTTACTAGGGAATGGCATATAGCGATGGGTTTAAAGGATAGATAAAGAACTTGGATAAAGTTAGATAAAGAACTTAGATAAAGAATGTTGACTTGAAAAAATTCCACATCCTATCTTTTTCTTTCCCCCCCCCCCCCCCCTAATTATTCAGCTTTTCTTCACAGGAGTCCTAGACCACAGCAATGTATATATATAATATACAGCACTCCCACACATCCACCAGAAAACCTTTTCCCTTCCACAGTGATACTCTTACGCCCTATTCATATCATATTTACTTAAAGTGATGTACAGAGTCTGAGACATTAGCTTTCTAACAAGGTGACATCTGTGCTCACATTATGGTGCATACCCTAGGATACACAGTTCTTTACATTTTTAGTTATCCTATGTTTTACATTATGGTTTACATTATCAGTCTGTCATCTCCTATATGTTATGGTGTAATATTACATGTTTTATATCCATCCTTGTGTACTCTCAAGAAGCTCCTCTCTTACCCCCCATTTACTTTGGTTCCACACATTTAACGTCCATTTTCCCTTCCACCTTGGTGCCCTCAGTGATAGCCAACCTCCGTTTCCTGAGGAGCCACTTCCAGAGATAGATGGAATAGTGTTCAGGGCCTAACTTGCTCAACTGCCCCAATGCCCTGGGAGCCACCCTTTCTCTCGAGGGATACAGTTCCCTCTATTGGATGGCATTAGTCCTCCCCAGGATGTGGGTCCACCCCCACTCTCACTACTTGGGTTTCTACCCCATGGTGTCACCCACTCTGGCAGAATGAGCATTTAGACATTCCCCAGGAGCCCGTCCTGCATCAGACCCTCCCCTCCGAGCATTCTAAACAGGTAACCCTCTTTATTATATTTTGATATGATTTTCTCGGCATTTTACTCTCCACCAACACCTGACCCTCTCCTGGTTCGTATGCTACCCCTCCCTCCCCCCACTTTTGGGCAACGTTACCCACCCGTCCCTCCCCAGCCACCCTCAAACCCGCAAAGCCCCAAGCAAAGGCAACCCCTTGCCCCCCTTTTATCTCTTCTTTGTGTTCATACTTACCACCATCTCGTCTTAAATTCCACCCCTGCAGACATCGGCTCATATCCTTCCTCCACCCTCCAATTTCCTGCAAGCCTATCGTTCAGTCTCTTGCTATCTAGGGCAGCTTGTTTATTTCATATCATTGAGGTCATGTAGTATTTGTCCTTCAATGTCTGGGTTGCTTCACTCAACATAAGGTTCTCAAGATTCATCCATGTTATCACATGTATTTGTAGTGTGTTTGTTCTTACAGCTGAGTAGTATTCCATTGTGTGTATATACCACATTTTATTGATCCACTCGTCTGTTGATGGGCATTTGGGTTGATTCCAACTTTTGGCAATAGTGAACAATGCTGCTATGAACATTGGTGTACATATATTGGTTTGTGTTCTTGTTTTCAGTTCTGCTGGGTATATTCCCAGCAGTGGTATTGCTGGGTCATATGGCAGATCTATGGCTAGTTTTTTGAGAAACCGCCATACTGTTCTCCAGAATGGTTGGATCCTTCTGCATTCCCACCAGCAGTGGATGAGTGTTCCCCTTCCTTCACATCCTCTCCAGCACTTGTATTCTTCTGTTTTTTTCATAGCTGCCAATCTTATGGGTGTAAGATGGTATCTCATTGTGGTTTTGATTTGCATTTCCCTGATAGCTAGAGATTTGGAACATTTTTTCATGTGCTTTCTTGCCATTTGTATTTCTTCTTCGGAGAAGTGTCTGTTTAAGTCTTTTTCCCATTTTTTAAATGGATTGTTTGTCTTTTTATTTTCAAGATGTAGGAGTTCTTTATATATGCAAGTTATAAGTTTCTTATCAGATATATGATTGCCAAATATTTTCTCCCACTGTGTGGGCTCCCTTTTTACTTTCTTGACAAACTCCTTTGAGGTGCAGAAGGCTTTAATTTTGAGGAAGTCCCATTTATCTATTAGTTCTTTTGCTGCTCGTGCTTTTGGTGAGATATTCATAAATCCATTACCTATTACAAGGTCCTGTAGATGTTTCCCTACACTGCTTTCTAAGGTTTTTATGGTCTTGGCTCTTATATTTAGGTCTTTGATCCATCTTGAGTTGATCTTTGTATAAGGTGTGAGATGGTAATCCTCTTTCATTCTTCTACATATGGCTATCCAGTTCTCCAGACACCATTTGTTGAATAGGCCACTCTCTCCCAGTTGAGAGGGTTTGGTGGCTTTATCGAATATTATGTGGTTGTATATGTGAGGTTCTATATCAGAGCTTTCAATTCGATTCCATTGGTCTATATGTCTCTCCTTATGCCAATACCATGCTGTTTTCACCACCGTAGCTTTATAGTATGTTTTGAAGTCAGGTAGTGTGATTCCTCCAATTTCGTTTTTCTTTTTCAGTATGTCTTTGGCTATTCGGGGTCTCTTTCCTTTCCAAATAAATTTCATAGTTAGTTTTTCTAGTTCCTTAAAGAAGGCTGCATTGATTTTTATTGGGATTGCATTGAATGTGTAGATCAGTTTTGGTAGGATAGACATCTTAATAATGTTCAGTCTTCCTATCCATGAACAAGGAATAGTCTTCCATTTATTTAGGTCTTCTTTGATTTCCTTGAACAATCTTGTATAGTTCTCAGTGTATAAGTTCTTTACCTCTTTAGTTAAATTTATTCCTAAGTATTTGATTTTTTTATTTACTATTGTGAATGGTATTTGTTTCTTGATTTCCTCCTGATCTTGCTCATTATTGGTGTACAGAAATGCTACTGATTTTTGCGCATTGATCTTATAACCTGCGACTTTACTAAACTCATTTATGAGTTCTAGAATCTTTGTTGTAGATCTCTCAGGGTTTTCTATGTATAGGATCATGTCATCTGCAAATAATGAAATTTTGACTTCTTCCTTTCCAATTTGAATGCCTTTTATTTCTGGTTCTTGCCTCAGTGCTCGAGCAAGTACTTCTAAGACAATGTTAAATAGGAGCGGCGACAGTGGGCATCCTTGTCTTGTTCCTGAGTTTAGAGGGAAGGAGTCTAGGATTTCTCCATTGTAAACAATATTGGCTTTAGGTTTTTCATATATACTCTTTATCATGTTCAAAAAATTTCCTTGTATTCCAATCATTTGGAGTGTTTTTATCAAGAAAGGGTGCTGTATTTTGTCAAATGCTTTTTCTGCATCAATAGATATAATCATGTGATTTTTTTCCTTCAATCTGTTTATATGGTGTATTACGTTGATTGATTTTCTTATGTTGAACCATCCTTGCATACCTGGGATGAATCCCACTTGGTCGTGGTGTATAATTCGTTTAATGTGTTGTTGAATACGATTAGCAAGTATTTTGTTAAGTATTTTTGCGTCTAGGTTCATTAGAGAAATTGGTCTGTAATTTTCCTTTCTTGTGATGTCTTTGTTTGGCTTTGGTACTAGGGTAATGTTGGCATCATAGAAGGAGTTGGGTAATGTTCTTTCTGTTTCGATGGTTTGGAATAGTTTCAGCAGGATTGGTGTCAGTTCTTTCCGGAATGTTTTATAGAATTCACCTGTGAAGCCATCTGGCCCTGGGCTCTTCTTAGTTGGGAGATTTTTAATAACTGATTCTATCTCTCTGCTTGTGATTGGTTTGTTAAGATCATCAATTTCTTCTTTTGTCAATATGGGCTGTTTATGTGTTTCTAGGAATTTGTCCATTTCCTCTAGATTGTCATTTTTGTTGGAATATAGTTTTTCAAAATATCCTCTTATGATAGTCTTTATTTCTGTGGGGTCAGTGGTGATATCGCCTTTCTCATTTCTTATTTTGTGTATTTGCATCTTCTCTCTTTTTTTCTTTGTTAGTGTTGCTAAAGGTTTGTCAATTTTGTTAATCTTCTCAAAAAACCAGCTCTTGGTCTTGTTTATCTGTTCAAGTGCTTTCTTATTTTCTATTTCATTTAGTTCTGCTCTTATCTTTGTTATTTCCTTCCTTCTTCTTCCTGTTGGGTTACTTTGTTGTTGTTTTTCTAATTCCTTCAAATGTGCAGTTAGTTCTTCAATTTTTGCTCTTTCTTCTTTTTTGATATATGAATTTATGGCTATAAACTTCCCTCTCAGTACTGCTTTTGCTGCATCCCATAAATTTTGGTATGTTGTGTTATCATTATCATTTGTTTCAAGGTAGTCATTGATTTCTTTTGAGATTTCCTCTTTGACCCACTGTTTTTCTAAGAGTGTGTTGTTTAATTTCCAAATTGTGGTGTGAAATCTGGGCTTCTTTCCCTTGCAAATCTCCAGCTTGACTCCACTGTGGTCAGAGATAATGTTTTGTATGATTTCAATCTTTCTGAATTCGTTCAGCCTTTCTTTGTGGCCTAGCATATGATCTATCTTGGAGAATGATCCATGTGCGCTTGAGAAAAATGTATATCCTGCTGTGTTTGGGTGTAGCGATCTATATATGTCTATTAGATCGAGCTCCTCTAATATACTATTCAGATGTTTTGTTTCTTTGGTGATTCTCTTTTGAGATGTTCTGTCCAGAGTTGATAGTGGTGTGTTAAAATCCCCCACTATAATTGTAGATGTATCTATTTTTTCACTTAGTTTTTCCAGCGTTTGCCTGACGTATTTAGAGGCACCCTTGTTAGGGGCATAGATATTTATGATTGTTCGATCTTCTTGACAGATTTTCCCTTTGACTAAAATGTAGTATCCTTCTTTGTCTCTCACAATTGTTTCACATTTAAAGTCTATTTTGTCTGATATTAATATAGCTACTCCTGCCTTTTTTTGGTTATTGTTAGCTTGTATGATTGTTTTCCAGCCTTTCACTTTCAATCTCCATGCGTCTCTGGGTCTAAGATGTGTCTCTTGTAGACAGCATATGGATGGGTCATGTTTCCTTATCCAATGTCCCAGTCTGAATCTTTTGATAGGTGAGTTTAATCCGTTGACATTCAGTGTTATTACTATCAAGGAATTATTTGTGTTAGCCATACTTTGATTGGATTTGTGTTTGTCATATTTTGTTTGTATATATTTTTTTTGTCTTTTTTGTTGTTGTTGTTGGTCTTATACTCTCCTCCAACTTTGCCTTTCCTGTTTTTTCCTTTCTTCCTGCAGCACTCCCTTTAGAATTTCTTGAAGGGGAGGTTTCTTGTTGGTATACTCTTTCAGTTTCTGTTTGTCTGCAAATATTTTGAACTCTCCATCATATTTGAATGCTAGTTTAGCTGGATAAAGTATTCTTGGTTGGAAATTTCTTTCCTTTAGTACCTTGACTATATCATACCACTGTTTTCTTGCCTCCATGGTTTCAGAAGAGAAATCAGCACTTAATCTAATTGAGCTTCCCTTGTATGTGATGGTTTTCTTTTCTCTTGCTGCTTTTAGGATTTTCTCTTTGTCTTGAGCATTGGATAATTTGACAAGTATATGTCTTGGGGTGGGCCTGTTGGGGTTTATGACTTGTGGAGTGCGCTGTGCTTCTTGGATATGTACATCTGTCTCTTTCAGTAGATTTGGGAAGTTTTCAGCCATTATTTCCTGCAACACTCTTTCTGACCCCTTTCCCTTCTCTTCACCTTCTGGAATGCCTATAATACGTATGTTTGAGCGTTTTGCATTGTCATTCAGATCCCTAAATCCTAATTGGATTTTTTCTATCTTTTTATTGACCCCTTCTACTATCTGTTTGATTTCTGATGTACTGTCTTCCACATCACTAATTCTCTGCTCTGTCTCTTCTAGTCTGCTGATATTTGCTGCCAGTGTATTTTTGATTTCTTGAACTGTGGTGTTCATTCCCATCATATCTGTTATGTTTTTGCGTATGTCTGCAATTTCCCCTCCAAGTGATGTCTTCATGTTGTTAACCTCTTTCATTACTGCATCAAATTTGTCAGTGATAAATGTTCTGAGATCTTTCATTGCTTGTGCCAAGTTTTGCTCCCCTTCGTGATTATTGGTTTGTTGATTGGATTCAGCCATGTTTTCCTGATTATTGGTTTGGTTCGTAGATTTTTGTTGCTTTCTGGTCATCTCTTTATTTTGACGAATTTAATCAGTTCCTTAGCTTCTTTGTCTGCTCTTGGAGGTTAATTAGTTGTTATTTTTGCACAGGTGTTATATCTTCTCTTTGTCACTTTTTTCTTCTTATTCTAGTTACTTGTTGTTGGTTAAGTTCACTTTAGAGGAAAGTATTAGTGTTGGGGAAAGGCAATTGTGTAAGCAAGGGATAAGTGTAAAGTAGTATTGGTGATGTATGTTAAAAAAGCAGGAATATGAGATCTGGAAGGATGGAGGTTAGATTCATGTAGATTGTATAGAGTTATAGCTGTAGGTAGAGTACCTTTTATGAAGTTGATGACTGAATTTGGGAGGAATATGGTATGAACTACACAGCTATTGTTTTCATGAGAGAGGGAAAAAGAAAAGAAAGGTAATAGTTTCAAGAGTGGATAATAGACAGAAAACAGAACAAAGGTATTAGAAATTAAGAGTTAGACACTTTGTGGATCACAGAACGGGAGGTGGGGGGTGGAATATAGGAGAGACAGTAGATGATAGTGGATATCAAGATGCAGGGGAAGGGGGATAGTGTAGGTAGCCTAAATCAGTTCACACAGAAATGAGGCAGTGGAGGATGGGAAAACCCAGCAAATGTGAGGTGTTCCCTGTAGCACCTATTGTATACTTGAATTAAAGTAAAAATAAGTGGAAGATGAGGGACAAGAGGGAAAGAGAAAACCGAAAAAAAAAAAAAACTAATTATAATAAAGAAAAAAGAAAGGCAAGAAGAAAGGAAGAAAGAAAAAGAGGATGGGCAAACGGTGGGGAACGGATAGGGAGAAGAGAGATACAGGTACACAGGTGTCACAATTGCAACACTATCTAAAACAACAACTTCCCCCCGCTTTGCCCTAAAACCCCCCGTCTGTCTGCCCAAATGGGTCTGCAAGCACCTCCCTTCCCACAAACCCCCAATAGGCCGCCCAGGGCCCACGAACTCCCCAGTACTGCAGATGCTCAAAAAAAAAAAAAAAAAAAATTAAGTAAAATAAATTAAAAACAAACAAACAAACAAACAAACAAACAAACAAAAAAAAAACAGAAACCCCTCCGCAGGCCCGGCTCCGCCCGCCGCGGAGGCTTGGACCGGCTCTGCCCGGCTCCTCACGTCGCCTTGGCCTGGCCTGGCTCCGCCCAGCTCCGCTCGCTACAGCGGCCCAGCCGGCTCCGGCGTCCACCTCCCGCCCCCGCGGCCTGGACCGGCCCTGCCCGGCTCCGTACCCGCCGCAGCCTGACCCGGGCCCGCCCGGCTCCAAACGCTACCGCGGCCCGCAGCCGGGGCCTGCACCGGCCCCGCCCGGCTCCAAGCGCTACCGCGGCCCGCAGCCGGGGCCTGCACCGGCCCCGCCCGGCTCCAAGCGCTACCGCGGCCCGCAGCCGGGGCCTGCACCGGCCCCGCCCGGCTCCAAGCGCTACCGCGGCCCGCAGCCGGGGCCTGCACCGGCCCCGCCCGGCTCCAAGCGCTACCGCGGCCCGCAGCCGGGGCCTGCACCGGCCCCGCCCGGCTCCAAACGCTACCGCGGCCCGCAGCCGGGGCCTGCACCGGCCCCGCCCGGCTCCAAACGCTACCGCGGCCCGGCTCGGCCTGGCTCGGCCCCGCCCGGCCCCGCTCACCGCCGGCGCAGCGCGGCCCGGCTCCGGCGTCCGCCGCTGCGGCCCGGCCTGGCTCAGCCCCACCGAGCGGGGCTAGATGCCTCGTCTCCGCCTACCCAAGGAGGGAATCCTCTACAGGTAGCTGGGATCTCCGTGTATATTTCACAGACGAATCCTCTCTGTTACCTTCCCTCCAAATCGATGTCCAGACACCTCCGGACCAGCAAAAATCCCGAAACAATCCGGTCCCAAAGAGTCTCCAACGCCGCCCAGCCGATTCCCTGCAGAAGACTCTAACAGGGATGTTCACTCAGCCGCCATCTTGCCCCCCTCCCCTGTCTCATGGTTTTGAATTCTGGATGTCAGTAAGGCCATGCTTTCTCTTCCAGTCGGTAGCATTCTGCTGATGGCAGTCCTCTATTAAATGCCAATATCCTTGATCTCCTTCTGTGGTTTTCTCTGCCTTCTGGCTTCTCTTGGTTTCTGGTTTCTCCTGAATGACTACAAAGGAATTTCCTCTCTTTATAAGGCCTTCACTAATAGAGATTGCGACCTATGCAGATTGAATTTGACCATACTTTAAGAAGATCTTATTTACAAATGGGTTCATACCCACAGGAAGGAAGATTATGAATAAAACCATGCCTTTTGTTGAAGTATGTGATTCAATCTAACTTACTTTTGACAAAATTAATGTATTTGATGTCTTGTGGTTTAAATGAATGATTTTACTCTAACATCTCAAGTCTGGACCTGATAACTTTGAGAGATAATGCTGATCACACTGAGGAGAAATGCTGCAAGGATTAGCAGAACCAATGTGTGGACCACACTTCAAGAAAGGTAGAGATTTTGGTATTGTGATGTCTAAGAAAATTTGCTGCTAGCATTTGAACTCCATTAAGATATAATAGAATCTCCCTAGGCCTCAATTTTTTAAAATAAAATTTTATTGAAGTATATCATTCATACATGAACATATATAAACACTAAGTGTATAGTGAAAGTTGTGAATTTACAAAATTAACATGTATATCATCATATAAGTCTCCCATACATTACCCACCACCACTACCTTGCATTGTTGTGAAACATTGTCACAAACTATTAATATGAAAGAGTACCATCAAAATATTACTAACTATAGCCCATATCTTACATTTTACATATTTTCCCCAACCCACTTGACTATTAACAACCAATATTAGTATTATATATTTATCATTGTTCATGAGAGAATGTTCTCATATTTATCCTGTTAACCACAGTCTGTCTTTCACCACCGGATTCCCTGTGTTCTATAGTTCCATGCTTTGTATAATCCATTCAAAGTGTACACTCATGGGGATCTCATTTTCATCACGGGGTTGTGCTGTCATCACCTCAGTCAATTTTAGAATGTTTTCATTATTCCAAAAATTCCATATCCCCTGTACTGTCCTATTGTTGTCTCTAGGAATTGAAATAATATTTTTGTCATTGCTACGTAATATTACAATATTAGTTACCTATCACCCTTAACTTATATTAGTTGTAATTTTCCCAATGTATCACCATATTCTTAGCACTTTGTAAAATAAGAGCATTCTTATATTTATGCTATTAACCACACTCTTCATCCACCACCAAAATCACTGTTATACATTCCCTAGATTATTCTCTAGTTTCCTTCAAATGACCTTTACATTCACAGAATACCCCTTTCAGCCACAATCTCATTTATAAATCAGCAGTGTTAGTTAATACTCCCTATAAAATGTTACTCTCAACTCTATTTCCACACTTTTACAACTAACCTTATTAATAATGCTATATACATTAAGCATCAGCGCCCATTCTCAACCCACATTCTATTTCCTAGTACTCTAGAGTTCACCTCTTTGAATTTACTCATTCTATTTAGTTCATATTTAGTGAGACCATACAATATTTGTACTTTTGTGTCTGGCTTATTTCACTTAACATAAAATCCTCAAGCTCCATGTCATCATATGCATCCCGATTTCATTTCTTCTTACAGCTGAACAATATTCCATTGTTTATATATACCGCATTTTGTTTAGCCATTAATCAGTTGATGTACACTTGGGCTGGTTCCATATTTCAGCAATTGTGAATAATGGTGCTATGAACATTAGTGTGAGTGTGCAAATGTCATTTCTTATACTTGTTTCCAGTTCTTTTGAATGTATTCTTAGTGACAGGATTGCTGCATCATACAGAAGTTCTACACTTAGCTTTTTGAGGTACTGCCAAAGCTTCTTCAACAGAGACTGTACCCTCTACATTCCCACCAAGAGTAAAGGAGTTTCTCCACATCCTTTCCAACACTTGCAGTTTTATTTTTTTGTTAATGACTTTCTATAAGGTGTGAAACGGTATCTCATTGTAGACTTGATCTGCATTTCCCTAATAGCTAGTGATATTAAACATTTTTTCATGTCCTTTTTGGCCACTTGTATTTTGTCTTTGGAGAAATGTTTGTGCAATTTTTTGAACAATTTTTAGTTGGGTTGCTTGTCTTTTTATCATTGAGTTATATGATCTCTTTATATAACATATATCAAAATCCTTGTCGAATATGCATCTCCAAATATTTCTTTCCATAAAGTAGGCTGCCTTTTCACTTTTTTGATAAATTCTTTTGAAGAACAAAAGTATTTAATTTTGAGAAGATTCCTTTTATTTATTTATTTTTCTTTCATTGCTCATGCTTTGGGTATAATGTCTAAGAAACTACCATCTACCACAAGATCTTTAGGATATTTTCCTACGTTCTAGGAATTTCATGTTTGTAACTTTTATATTAAGGTCCTTGATCCATTTTGAGTTAATTTTTGTTGAAGGTGTAAAATATGGGTCTTCTTTCTTTCTTTTGAATATGGATATCTAGTTCTTCCACCTTCATTCATTGAGTAGATTGTTCTGGCCCAGCTGGTAGGCTTGATAGCCTAGTCAAAAATCACTTGACCATAGATTTAAGAGTCTATTTCTCAGTTCTCGTTTTGGTTCCGTTAGGCCTTAGTTTTTCAAATCTGCAGAACAGGGAGATGTTAACAATACCTAACTTAACATTTTATTTTCTTTTTACCCCCTCTAAAATATCTTTCTTTCTTTTTTTAATCTAATCAATTTTATTAATACATATTAATAAAAAATGAAATTTACAAAGTGTACAATCAGTGGTATTTGGTATAATCATATTGTGCATTCATCACTTCAATCATTATTAAAGCATTTTTTATTATTTAAATAATAATAATAAGCAAAACTAGACAAACAGACAAGAAAATTCCTCATCTCTCAATCTCTCTCTGTTTCCCCTGCTGTACATAGCTGCTATTCTGGCTTTTCTTGCACAATTATTTATTTGCTGATTAAACAGTTTAATTGATTATATATTCACATACCATATGATCTATTCAAAGTGTATAATCAATGACTTTTAGTATAGTCACAATGTTACATATTCATCATCTCAAACACTTTAGAACAATTTCATTACTCCAAAAAAGAAAGACTCCACACTCCTTAGCATTCATTTTTTTAAATGTAGATGAAATGATATTCCCTATGAGTAACCCTGAGATCATTGCTTGGCACTTAGGAAGTGAGCAATAAATGTTGGCTATTATGTACCTATGACTATAATACCTATTCTTCTTAAAAAATTATACTTTACCTTAAATACAAAAGAATTCATAAATAATGTAAATATTCATTAATAATACCAAAAATTCAAAAAAATAAGGCAAAATAAGAATGTAGTATAATTCTATAATCCATCTATGTCTATTATTAATGGAACTATCATATGCCTTTATTAAAATAGGATCATGTATTAGTCAGGTTTCTCTAGGGAAACAGAACTGACAGGAGTTTTTTGTAAATAGTATGAGATTTTATAAAATAGTCTCATGTGACCATGGGAGTGCACAAATTCAAATTCCATAGGATGGGCTGCAAGCCAGGGGCTCTGATGAAGGTCCTCCAGGACAGACTGGCTGTCCAAAAGAGAGACGGGAATCCCACCTCTGAATGCTGAAATCACTTCTCTTTTTAAGATCTTCAGCTGATTGGATGAGATGTCACTCATTGCTGTTGGCAATCTCTTCAGTTGATGTAGATGGAATCAGCTATCTATGCAATCACTCACTGATGATTAAAGTCCATGAAATGCCCTTGTATTACACTTAACTCAGTGCTTGCTTGACAAACAACTGGGCACTATTATGTGACCAAGTTGACACATTAGCCTAACCATAACAGTCCATGCCTTGTCAACTTGGCAGCCCTACACATCACCTTAAACCACACTTAGTCTCTAAATAAAAACAATAACACACACATATATATATGTTCTTTTTTTTCCAGCCAACAATACTCAACTGCACTGTGTACAACTGGAAATGCACCAAATTCCTCCAGAATAGGAAAGTCTTCTGGCAGTGGTCACTCTTAAACTTGACATCCTTAAATACTACAATATTAAACTAATACAACTTAAGTCATATAATAAAGGGAAAGGTTAAGGAAGAAAACAAAGATATTTGCTTTATGTACATATGCAAACATACTCATAACAAAACAAGGAATAAATATTCATGATCATGACAGTCCTCATTTCTATAACTAGTCACATGGTCGAGTTTGTATTTATCACTACCTTCATCCACTACCCATTCCATGTTCACTTTACCCTCAGCAAGCTCTTCAGGTGACACTGGTTCTTTACCTAGTTCTTTCCCCAAACATTATTTCCTGAAGATTCTGGGCCATTGTTAGTCCTGCTTTGATTGATGCAGTTTTTCATTGAATTTAACCTCAGGGGATTGTTGTACTAAGAGATACCCTAGGGGATCTCCTGTATATGAAGCAAACTCCTCATTAAATCCATTGTGTAAGGGCAATCTTATGTTCCTTGGTACTCATCATCAATCACCTCAGTCAGTACAGTAATTCCTCTCTTTTTCTATTGATTCAGGGGCATGAGGAATACGAAGTGTCCAGGTGGTGGTCTTTATTTCCATTTCAGTGGAATCATTATGTTCCCTGGTGGAAACACTTCTCCTTTTAGAACTAAGACTTGTAGACTAAAAGAGCTTAAGCCTGCAGGAATGGGAATCAAAAATCATTATTATCACCAGAGGTAATAGTGAGAGGTTACACTCCCATTTCCAACCCTTGATTTCTGGACCCATGTATCCTGACTCTGGGAGAAACAATACCATAGAGTAGATGCTGATTTAGAGCATACACAGCCTCCTGGAAAACATAGTCCCAGCCCTGCAAGGTATTGCCACTTAGTCAGTACTCACCATTCTATCAGTCCATTTGCTTCAGGATGATGGGAACATGGTAAGACTAATTAATCCCATGAGTGTGTGCTCATTCCTGCACACCATTTGCTTTGAAGTAGATTCCTTGATCAGAAGCAATGCTGTGTGGAATACCATGGTGGTGGGTAAGACATTTGGTAAATTCACAGATAGTTATGCAAGAAGCATTTTGGGCAGGAAGGCAAACCCATCTCTGGAGTATTTGTCTGTTCCAGTTAGAACAAATCACTAACTCCTTCCATAATGGAAGTGGTCAAATGTCATCAGCCTGCCACTTGGTGCCACTTGCCACATCTCAAGGACTGATGCCATAAGGGGGACTGAGTATGGGTCTCTTCTGTTGGTAGATTGGGCACTAAGCTGTGGCTATAACCAAGTCAGATTTGGTAAGGGGAAGTCCATATTGCTAAGCCCATGCATACCCTCCAACCCTACAACCACAGCCACTTAGTGCATGAGCCCATTGGACAATGTCAGGAGTGACTGGGGAAAAATGCTGAGTTTTAGCCATAGAGTAGATCATCTTATCCCCTTGATTATTAAAATATTCCTTTGCTGAAGTCATGCTCTGTGTATATTCATGTGAGACACAAATATTTTCATGCTTCCTCATACACTAAGAAAGATCTATCCACATACCTCTTGCCCAAAACTCTTTGTTGACTAATTTCCCAATATTGTTCCTTCCAAATCCTTGGTCATCCAGCCAAACCATTGGCAACAGCCCATGAATCAGTGTACAAAGGCACTTCCAGCCATTTCTCCTTCCAAGCAAAATGAACAACCAGGTACACTGCTGGAAGTTTTGACGACTGGGAGGATTTGCCCTCACCCCTGTCCTTTAGGAGTGTCCTATAAAGGGGCTTCAAGGTTGCAGGTGTCCACCTTTGGGTGGTACCTGCATATTGTACAGACCCATCTGTAAACCAGGCCCAAGTTTTCTCTTCCTCAGTCAACTGATTTTAAGGTACGCCTAAGAGGCCATCACTGTGGATGGGGAAAAGAAGGTAATGTGGCTGAAGTGGTGGCCAAAGACATTTGGGCCACTTCCTAATGTAACTTACTTATGCCTTCAGGACCTGCTCAAAATCTATCTCGTATATTGCTGGCCTTACTAGCTGAAAGCAAACTGTTTCTAGTGGTCCTTACTAATGACAATTGAGAAAAAAGCATTTGCCAGATCAATAGCTGCATATCAGGTACCAGGGGATGTGTTGATTTTAACAAGCAAGGGTAGCACATCTGGATGAGTAGTTGCAATTGGAGTCACCACCTGGTTAAGTTTATGATAATCTATTGTGATCCTCCAAGATCCATCTGTTTTCTGCACAGATCATATAGGAGTGTTGAATGGGGTTGTGGTGGAAATCATCACCCCTGCATCCTTCAGATCCTTGATGATGGTTCTGATCTCTGCAATGCCTCCAGCAATCCAGGATTGCTTTTGATTTACTATTTTCCTAGGTAGGGCTTGTTGTGGTGGCTTCCACTTGGTCTTTCCTACCATAAAGGCCCTCACTCCACAATTAAGGAATCCAATGTGGCGATTCTGCCATTTACTGAATATACTTTTTCAATTATGCATTTTGGAATTGGGAAAATAACCACAGAATGTGTCCAGGGCCTGCTGTACTCACTGTAAGATGGAATAGAGCTAAAACTCTGTCAATCACCTAACCTCCATAAACTCCTCCTCTGACTGGTGGACCACAGTGACATTTTGGGTCTCCTGAAATTCTTTTCACTTTTGAGCCAGTGTCCAATAATCCCTGAAATGCCTTATCATTTTCCTTCTGTCAATGTATGATTATCCTGGTATAGAGCGTAGGACTCTTTGGGGAAAGTTGGACAGAAGACTAACTGTATATATTTTTGGCAGTGTAGAGGATCTTTCCCCAAGTTGACCTGGCCTGCATATTCAAGGGGCTCTGCATTTGTAAACTGTCTCAAGTCTGGGAATTGATTAAGGGTCTGTAACTCTTTGTTTCTGTAATTCAAGTTAGGGTTTTGTTCACTCAACCTAGAATCCCCTACTTATACAGACCAAGTAGGAATTTAGTAGACTGCCCATTTATTTTACTTCTAGATACTTCATAATCTGTTAGCCAATGCCATAAGTCTATGTGACTCAGACTCTTCTGATTGCTGCTTTGAGTCTGCCTTTCATTGTGGTAGCCACACACACCTTGTCTTTGGTGAATAAGTGCTGCTGCTTTGCTTTTGCCAGCCAGGGATCCCGTCACCCCTACTGTATTTAAGTATTCTGGTTCCATGACAGCATTTCCCACAGTATTATCTGACCTATAGAGAAGAGCAATCTCAGAGCTCTTCAGGGAAGATGGAGTTAGTCTCACAAATTTATTACTCACAGTCCTGGTAAAAGATATGTCCTCTGGACATTCCTGGGATGAGTGGGCAGGTGTTAAATGGTAAATCCATTCTAGAATTCCAAACTCTCTAAGTCCTTGGATCCCCTCATCTACAGTATACCATGGTAAATTGGGCAAACTCAGCCTCAGGCACTGTAGGCCATCTTTTGGTCCATGTTTCAGCCAGACACCTGAACAAACCATTAGAGCCTTTTCTAATCTCTTGATCTACAACAATGAATCCAGAATCTCTGCTTAGTGGGCCCATATCCATAAATTTGCCTGATCCAACTTTATATTCCTTTCACAATTATCCCATATTCTTAATATCCATTTCCAAATATATTTCCCTTATTTCTGTCTATGCAAGTTGGATAACTCCTGCAGTTCCTTTAGAGTATAGCATACTTCCTCATAGTTCACACATGGTACTTCACCGTTGGGGGCTTGTTGTGACTTTAGAGAATAGTGGCAATGAGGGGGTAAGGAGAATAATTAGAAAAGTTTTGCAAGCCAATTACCTTAGGGCATTCCTTGCTGTTTCATCTGGTGAGAAAGCATTAATCTCTTCAGGGGTTGGATGGCATACCCCTCAGGACAGGGAGAATTTTCAGTAATGGTTTATTCAGGGATAGGAGGAAGTTGAGACTCCTTGGGGCACACTGGAGATTGGGTAGTGCAGGCTTGCTGTTGGGTGATACCCTTCTCAGGGAGGGGAGGAGGTCTGGATTCCTTGGGGCTGACTGGAGATTGGGTGATGCAAGCTTGATATTGCATGGTCTGCCCAGGGCAAACCATTTCAGCTTTGTCTGGCAAAGTCTCAGGAAAATGTAGCATTTCAATGTCTCCACTGCCATCATCATCAACTCATATGTTTCCATCCCAATCTTCAGGATTACACTCTTTTATAATCAATGCCCTTGCTTTAACAGAAAGCACCCTGCAAGGTTGAGATTTTAGTTTCTGTTGTTACTCTGCTACTCATACAATAAGACTCTGAGTCTGGTTTTCAGAGATCTCAAATCTGCAGCTGCTAAAACAAGATTTTCTTTCAGAGCACAGAGAAACTTTCATATCATTCATGCAGTAGTTAAGTTGCAAATTTTAAAGCTTCAGCTCATCCTTTTCTTTTGTAACTCTACCCAGCATATTTAGGGACAGCCTGACAACATCACTGTAACTTTTAACTCCACAAAGCTCTTTTAAGATGTTAAAAACACTCTCATCCAGATCCATGCCTAATATAAGCATGGAGGTAGTCATATCCAGTGGTGATATTTTGTGTATCTCTATTGCCAACACATGTCATGAACTGTCAGTGGCCTCTTGATTATTGAAAACAGAATCATTATACTCTTGAATCTAATCAGAGTAGAGAGTCAATACCAAAATCCCAGAAACAATTCAGAAATCACATTTTAAGATTCTGTTTCTCAAGAACCACTCTGGATCCAAGCTGTATTAGTCAGATTTCTCTAGGGAAACAGAACCAACAGGAGATATCTGTAAATAACATAAAATTTTATAAAATTTTCTCATGTTACTGTGATGATGCACAAGTCCAAATTTTATAGGGCAGGCTGTAAGCCAGGGGGTCTGATGATGATCCTTGGTGAGGTCCCCAGTACACACTGGCTGTCCAAATAGAGATGGGAATTCTCCCTCTGAATACTGAAATCACTTCTCCTTTTAAGGTCTTCAACTGATTGGATAGATATCACTAATTGCTGAAAGCAATCTCCTCAGTTGATTTTGATGTAACCAGCCATTTATGCAATTGATTCATTGATGATTAAAGTTCATGTATTGCCCTTGTATTACAATTAGCCCAGTGCTTGCTTGACCAAAACACTGAACACCATTACCAGGCTTAGTTCACATATTAGTCTAATCAACACAGATTCCATTTTATGTGTTGGTTACAACTGTTTTTTCTCCTCACTGAAATGGGCATCTTTCCACATCTATGTGGAATACCTTTCCATACTAACGAATATAGATATGCCACCTAATTTTTGCTGTCTGTATCATACTATATTGAAGTCCATAATTTAAGTAATCTCCAATTACATCTTAAATGTTTTTGTAGATACAGATTTTAAGAAATGATTTTAACTAGCACAATCCTGTAAGTGGCACTGATATATTTTGATTGGTTGTTAAAAATGACTGGAGCTAACTTAATGCATAGGTCTAGATCCCAGATCTGCCACCTAATAGTAGCCATATGTCCTTAGGCAAGTCATATAACTTATTGTGCCTCAGGGTTTTTTTTTTTTTTTTCATTTGTAAAATGGTGATGTGTAATGGTAAATGGTAAATGTGTCTACCTTATAAGGTTGTTGTGCAGAATAAGTTAAGACATGGAAAATTCTTGGGGCTGGCGTTTAGTATATCATTTGTGCTACTTTAATATCCTATAAAATTCTGGAGTTCTTCCCAAATAATCAAAGTAAAATTATCTTACACCTTTGAATTAGGTAAATTTTATTGCTGTAAAAATTTTATTTGCAAATTTTACAAAATTTTATTGCAATATATACATGTACTTTCGGATGTTTATGAGTGTGAAAATATTTCATTATCCAGTACACTCCATTCCCAAACCATGTTGGTTAGAGGAGAATTTAATAAAAATTATTTTTGGACACACTAAGCAATTGGGAAATGATCACCATTGGACAGTAGCAGCTAAGTTAATGTTTTGCAACTTTAATTTTCTCTCTTAACATATCTGAGGAACAAGGCACCTCCTTGTCAATGGCATTAGCTTACCACCTCATGTTGATGGGTGCTGGGGTGGGGCAAGGTGAGAGGAAAATACGCTCTGGAGGGATTCTGAGGGAATGTGGAAGAATTCTGAAAAATTGTCCTCCTCAAATTGTTATAAGTTGCCTCTGAAATGATCATCTCTTTTTCAATGCTTGTGTGTTGATATGGCATAATTATTTGGAAATTCTGGAATTTAGTAAGTGTTTCTTGATCTGCTGGAAGGTACAAGGAATAAGGTACAAGTACTCCAAGATATTGACTGTACCCACGTAGGTGAGGCACGGTAAGATAGCTAGCACTTTAAGGCTGGTTCATTCACGTTTCTCTATGTGTTTAGGCATAAAGTACTTGGAAAGCACACTCTTAAATGTCACTTGGTACTGTCTCCACTTTCTAAAACAATAAGCTGCAGACATTGGAGGGAACATATTCATGTGCATTTTCTTTGTCAAATATCATACACTAATATGTATCCTTGCGATATCATAGTACAGTAACCTAGCATGTTAACCAGTGTTTCTAAAAATCAGAAACCAAAGTCCCTCAGAATACATTTTGTGACCAAGTTTGAGAGACACTGTTTTAAAAATTAATGTCATACGATAATTTAGTATTCACATGATTGCAAACACGAACATAAACTCTTGCAACTGCAGCCATAACAAAGACCTTGGCTTTTAATTAGCTATTGGGATGATACAAAAAAAAATACTAGTATTAATATAGCTTTAGAAAATGATCAAAATGAGAACTAGAAAATTAAATAATTCCTACGGAAATGTGAAAACCTCTAAGATTATCGATGTAAATACCACTCCAAAGTAATGGTTCTCAAAATATGATCCCCAAGGCAGCAGATAAGCATCATCTGGAAACTTATGGAAAATAAGTTTCTTGGAGTTCACTCCAGACATACTGAAACAGAAGCTCTACAGATGAGGCCCAGTCATTTGTGTTTTAACAAACTCCTTAGGTGAGTCTGATGTGCAGAAGTTTGAAACCCATGATTAATGAGGCTATTTTTCCAATCCTTACATACCACATGAGTGCTGCCCTTCATTTGTTTTAGAAATAATATCATTTGAGTGAGGCTGCTGGTATTTTGACTGCTTTTAAAGAATTTGTGTCAGAGACAGTTTGTAAGTATGGAAAAATTTAGTTTCATTATTTTACAGTCAAATCTCATTAAGCAATTGTTGAGAGTATGATGTATGAATCTTAGATTTGACTTTGCCCTGCAATGTGAATGAAGAACTTGAAACCTTTTCACATTTGAAGCTATTAGTCTCCAAGAAGACACTGTCACAGTGTTTTACTGAAAGCTTAATATTTATTAAAGAGCCTTTTATAGATTACTTTTTGGAACTTGTAGGATGCTTCTCACCCTAACAGTGTTTAGCCTCTAACTCTCCCTATTTCGCCTTTGGTCATAAAGGTTGATGTGGTGATTACTTATTTTATTTGACTTTCCTACCTTCTGAGTCAGAGTTAAGGTTGACTTTGGAAGAAGACTGGGCATGCTCTTACTGCTTACTTGAGTGAAAACTTTTATGCCCTGACAGAATTCAAAACCAAAAGCCTCCAGTACACTCCTCAATGCCTAGTTACAAATTTTCACAAATGGTTACAAATTTTTCTGCTGCTATGAAATCCTTTTCCAACCTCCTAACTCAACCATAGTTCCCAAATCTCATCATGTCTGAGAGCGATTACAGTGGCTTGGCCACCCAAGATCAGAAGGGGAGAAATGGAATGAGGGAGATTAAATCCCAACTGTGGCTCCTACATACTCCTTATGTCTTATGCAATGCCTGTAATATTGCTGGAGCATTTAACTGCCCATTTGAAGTTAGTTTAGTTTTCATACCAGAGTTCTTTTTTATTTTAATTAATTAATTAATTTTCACTTTCTTTTAATGTTACATTAAAAATGTATGAGGTCCCCATATACCCCCTACCCCACCCACCCCACCCTTCCCACATCAACAACCTCTTCCATCACTGCAGCACATCCACTGCCCCTGGCGAATACATTCTGGAGCACCGCTGCACCACATGGACAGTGGTCCACATTGTAGTCCCCACTCTCCCCCAGTCCACCCAGTGGGCCACGGCAGGACACATAACATCCAGCATCTATTCCTGTAGCACCACCCAGGACAACTCCAAATCCTGAAAATGCCTCCACACCATATCTCTTCTTCCATCTCCCTACAATCAGCGGCCACCGTGGCCACCCTTTCCACATCACTACTACAATTTCTTCCCTTACTAATCACAATAGTTCCCCAACAGAACACCAGTAAGTCCACTCTAATCCATACTCTATTCCTCCATCCTGTGGACCCTGGGATGTTTATGTCCATACCAGAGTTCTTAATCTAGCTGTTGTGACAAAATATCCTGGATGATGTCAGTTGGGCAAAAGAAAGACAATTAAGGATACTAATCTAAGTTTTCTTCTGATAGGCATCTCACGTCTGTGTTTACCAAAGTTCTGTTTCTGGTGCCCTCACAGCTGGGGGTTTCTAGAGTCCAAGTAAGTAGTGAGGGAAAGTGAGTGAAAATCCTGGCCACTGGAGGAAGAGGGATGCTCAGTATAATGTCCAGCAGATAAAATTCTAGCCAGAGGCTGTGGTGTGACAGAACAAGGGTCAGTAAGCATAAAGAAGAATACAAAACTAACTTCTCTTGCCACACCCCTGAGAAAACTGCTGATATTTTGATGAATAAAACTTGAAGTATCATATTACTTTGTATGTATGTTTACTATTTTACACAAATGAGATAATCCCTTATATTTCGGTTTAACCTGCCTTTTTTCCACATAAAATTAATGATTACTATACATTCTTTTTAGATCATGAACTTTACTATTACAAATTGTTTCAACCCAACTCCTGAAGGACACAGGTTGGGGCAGCCGCAAGACCGAAGAATGCACCAGACGAAGAGTTAGACTTGAGCTTTATCGGGACTAACACACAGAAGAAAGTCTCTGATAGCATTTGGTCAGAGAATGAAAGTAGCGCTCTGCAAAGAGGCTGGAAAAATTATGGCAATATAAGGGGCCTCAGAACAAAGACATTCCATAGGGTATGAGAACAGGGTTGCTGTAAGAGTTACATGAAGTGCACATTTGATGATGTTATCACAGGAAGGGAGTGTACAACCTTGAGAGGATTTGAGTTTGCAGTACCATCTGTACCTTCTTTCCTCTGGAGAGGCTAGTGAGTGTCCAGGTTGTGATGGCAACTGTGTGCTTCAGGTAGTGTTTCATTTAAAAGGGACACAGCCTGGGTCCTGGGCTCCCACAAAAATTTTTAAAGAGTTTTCACAACATTCTCTTCTATGGTCATACTCTAATTTATTTAAACAGTCCTCTATTGTTTGAAATGTTTATAGTCTTCTTTTTTGGAACCAGAATATGTTTCAAGGTATTGAATACTTAGAATAAAATACCAAAATGTCAATATGAGCATTCACATTCTTTTATTTTTTAATTTTATTATACTTATATAAATAAAATTTTCAATATCAAACTGTATAAAATATATATTGAAACAAAATGGAAGAGTGTGAATCACAGATCACTCTCCATTAGAAAAATTAATGAGCTTGGAAAAGAGGTTAGAATTAACTACGTGGTAACCACTAGACTGGACATTTAGAAGAACTATAGGAGGAGCAGAAGGAAAAGGCTGCCAAGAATTCAACTTTTGTAAGTGAAAGTGAGGAACTTTGACCAGTGCTCACTGCTCTGCCCTGAAGCACCAGCTGTGGAAACATGGCTGGGTTCTGGGAGTGACCAGCTAGTGTCAGGGTGGGTAGAGGAAACCTGGTCCTACAAAAGTTGGATATGAGCATTGAGATCATTGTGGGGGACTGCTGAGAGACTAGCATGGACACTGGCCTCAGTTTCTGCCCTCTGGGCAGCAATGGCTTCCAGCTTCCTACCAGGATCTGCCAGGAAATGAGAAATTACACCTTCTTTGGCTCTTTTTTTCCTTCTGTGTGTGTCATTTCCTGGTCTGGAAGATCTCTGAGGGACCAGCACAGGCATTGACCTCAATTTCACTGATCTCGGCAACAGAGGCTTCAGGCCTTATATGCTAGCAGCCATCTGGACATAAAGAACCACTGTGTCATTTTTTGTTGGTTTCCTTTCACTTGTGTATGGTTGTTTCTCAGTCTGGAAGATCCCTGAGGACCCAGTGCAAATATTATACTTCGTTTGGCCTTCTGGGCAGCAGTAACTTCTCACCTCACAAGAGCATCCACCAGGAATTAAAGAGTCAGTGCATCTCTTGGTTGGGTGTTTTTTTGTCCTTTTCTTATGTTGTTTTGTCTGACAGATTCCTGGGTGACCAGCATCAGTTTTGGTGCTCTCAGCAGCAGTGGCTTGGCCTTTTGCTATTAGTGGCTTTCTTTTGTGTGGGGGTGATTTATCTATTTGTTAGTATTTTTTTCTTTTCTTTCTTTTTTTCTCTCCTTCTTTCTATTTTTTCTGTTCTTATTGGTGTAGCATACTGAGAAGTGGAGGAAATTGATTTCCAGGGTGACTCAATATAATACTCAGAATGCCCAGTTCTCAATAAAAAATAACAAGTCATATAAGGAATCAGGAAAGTATGGCCCAGTCATAGGAGAAAAAGAAGTAAATGGCAACTCTACCAAAGTAAGCTCAGTTTCTGGTATTATTAATCTAAGATCTTAGATCAAACCTCTTAAACAGGATCAATCAATTAAATGAAGACATGGACAAAGAACTAAAGGAAATCAGAAAACAATATTTAAACAAAAGGAGAATTTCGATAATGAGAAATGAATTATAAAGAAGAACCAAGTAGAAATTCAGAAACTGGAATGTACAATAACTCAAATGAAAACTTCAGTAGAGGGGTTCAACAACATATCGAAGGCTGCAGAAGATGGGAGCAGTGAACTTGAAGACAAGACACTTGAAATTGTCCAGACTTGGAAGTGGAATGAAAAAAAGAAAAACAGAACCTGAGAAACCTGTGGGAAACCATCAAGCATCCCAGAATAGACATCATAGGAATCCTAGTAGAAGAGAAAGATAAAGGGGCAGAAAAAATATTTGAGGAAATAATGGTTGAAAACGTCTCAAATCTAATAAAAGATATGAATATACAAATCCAAGATGCTCAGTGAATGCCAAGGAAGATGAACTACAAGAGATCTACATGAGACAGCCAAATGTTAGGGAGAAAGAGTCTTAAAAACAACAAAAGAGAAGAAGTTATGTTTCACATATAAAGGATTCATATAAGATTTAAAATGTGTTCTGAGAAGTTCCTCTCCTACCATGTCTATTAGTTAATTTTGTATACTTCCAAGAGATTATCATACAAACACAAGTAAATATGTCCAAATATATTTTTCTCACCTTTCTTTTTAGACAAAGATAACAAAGTATAAATACTTTTTTGTGTTTTAAAAGAAATAAAGTAATATATTCTGTAGATTTTTTCACACCAACACATTGATAGTATGTGTCTAATATTATAATTATAAACTTTAATAAATATATATATATAAATTTATTATATTTAGATACATACATAGATACATACATATATATATATACCACATACCTTTTTTTCTCCTGGAACATAGTGTTCATTGTGTAGGAAGAATCAATCCTTTATTGTTGAACACTTGAGTTACCTCCTGTCTCTTGTTACTGTAATCTCACAATGAGTAGTCTTATACATATGTCATTTCATATGTGCATAAGAATATCTCTTCAGATGAGGTAAATCTATTTTATTATTTTTCTAATTTTGTGATAGTTCATAGTTCTATCTAACCTCCTTTCAGAATCTAGACATATTAATAGTACTTGTTATTATACTTTCTAAAGTATAATAATGTAGATGTTAATTTCAGGAAGAAACAGCAGTCTGGGTATTTCAAATGTTACTTCTCATTCCTATAATTCTGAAAAATACGTTGATTCCAGAATATTTCAGTTTATTAAATGATAAAAGTCAATATATGGAACCATTTCAATGTTAAAGGAAATACCAGAATTTCCTCCAGGATCTTTAATAGGCAGAATAGAACTCATATAATATAAATGTAGACATACTAATGGAAGTTTAGGTTGGCTCACTCATTTGTATGTGGTCTTATTAAATGTCTTATTCCATATTATATCTTTAAAGGGATTTATCAAGATTGAATAGTCTAATCTGACTTTACCCAATAGTGTTTGATATCTAATTTTTTCTCTGATTTTAATTATGAGCATTTCAGTAACTGTATAATGGTATTGTTTGTTTTCATTGAAATAGTTTAAATTACTTATAAAATTAATCTAAATAAGCACTAGCCTATATTCTAAGTGGTTCTTAACCTTGACCTCACATGAGAATCCCCTGGGGAGATTTAAAACCCATAATGCTACGGGCTCCACAGACCAATTAAATAAGAATATGTGGTGATGGGACAAAGGCCTCAGTATTTTTTAAAGCTTGCCAGGTAATTCTACTGTGCAGCCAAAGGTGAAAACCACTGCTCCAAGAAAATACAGAATTAAAGTGTCTTCTTTGCTTTCTCAATTTGAATTTTTCAGAATGCTTTCAGGAAATATTCATGTTGTTTATTTTTACATTGAAAAGTCTTTATAATGAAGGATTAAAATAATTCCTTCTTTGGTATTTGATTTTTCAGAAAATATATTATATGTAAGACTTTGGGTTTACATGTTGTGTTCAGGAGAGAAGTTCATTGCTTGTTTAGCTTTTCAATGTTACTCTTCTCATGTAAAGTGGTAGTTGGCAGTGGACAGGCTCACCTTTTGCTAAGAGCTTGCACTTCACCTCCAACCCTTGCAAAAATCAAGTACTTCTCACTGAGGTATGTCCATATAAATCTGAGTTGTGCCTAAAGTTCTCTGAGTGGTATTTCTCTACTCAAACTATATCAAACTATAAAGTTCTGAGTATAATTTTTATACAGCAAACTATCAAAAGTGAGCACCTCAACTGTAATTTAAAAGAATATCAGACTGTGGATAAAGCTGGAAAGTTTTCTACATTCTGATTGAATAACTCATTATTATTCCTTGGCCAGTGAAAAAAGAAAAAAAATAGGTAATCGGAGAACCTTATAACCAACTATGAATGGTAAATTGATAGACAAAATGTCACCTCTGTCCTGTTAAATTGAAGACTTTTTAGAAAAGAGAAAAGATGGCTTTACTGAGAACTTGTGGTTAGTCTGTCCCCAAATATCATTTTTCATATGTATTCTCCTGAGAAGCTGTATACTAGAAACTTCATGATATTTTAATTTGAAAATGCTTGGACCAAAGGCAAGTGAGAAGGAAAAGCATAATTATAAGAAAATATTTGGGTGAGGGGATGAGGGTTAGATTTATGATTCTGAATTTCATTTTCCCATGCTTTCATGCCATTTAATAAAATCTTAGATAAAAAATGTTATTAGAACACATTACTATCTATGGTGTTTTACCACCCTTATGCTCATCTCATATATCTTAGAAGCCATTAATTTGTCTAACCTTGTGAATTGGATGTTTTACAAGAAATGATCATGTCTAAAAGTCTAATATATTTATCCTTCTATTTCTTATGTTACTGCTTCCTCTCATACCTTTCCAGAGTGACTGTATTTCCATTATAAAAGAAATTACATTTGCAGGGCAATACACTATCTGCTATGAGAGTTATTCTTTCATTTAAAGGATGTCCTGATACTGACTTTTGTTTGAAGCCTCAAACTGATAAACAATTACAGGGTAATATGTACTGTTACTTTGAATGAATTACATTTGGTAACCAATTTCTCTTCTTACAGACATCGTAAAGCATGTTTTCACCTTTCAAATATTTTGGCCTGCCATCCAATGATATCACCATTTTTGTTCTCTGAGACAGGGCAATTTCATCAAAGTTTTCCCATAGTGCCAAAATCTGTATTAGCCATTTAGTGTGCTGTAAATGTAAAAGCCAATAGTATTCCTCCCACTCCTTATATACAAAAAACAGATGTAGTGATTACTCTGTAATTTTCCTAGCTAAAGTAAATTGAGATGTAAGAGAATCGTTTTTATATGCATTGGAGCAAAGTGCACCGTTCTTTTTCATTTGACTTAAGTGGATGTTTTAAAAAGTTGCTACTTATCAAAAGAGAAACTCCAGAGAAAGACTAAATAAATGAGGTGATATTTTAGAAGTTAATGAATGAGGTGCCTTGATCTATGGTTCCATTATACTCTTTTCATTGCTTCACAGAACTCTTAAAACACAAAGTGTGATGTAAAGGGTAGGTAAACTAATTTAAACATTGCTTTAAAAAGTAATCAGTGAAACGCTCTTATTATATTACTAAAGGAAGATATTGAGACAAAATGTAATGCATAAATTAATCTCCTTTTCACATAAAAAATATTAAAAGTGAATTTTTAATGTGAGCAAGGCTGTAAAAATTATTTAGTGAAACAAAATACAAGAGAGTATTCTTTAGATTTACTTTAACCTTTACTTAGATGGTCCTACCAATATTTCTATTTTACAGAGACTGGCTTTTATGTTTTCATGAGCAGAGTTTTATAATCATTATATCATGCTTTTAATACCAACTTATTTCACACAGGTGATTCTGAGAGCTCTTTAATTTATTTTGGAAGTCTACACAAGTGATTTGCAAAAACTCCTAAAATATCCTGCACTTAGTTAGGGACTTTTGTTCACAAATAACAAAAGCCAACTTGAGCTAGCTTAAACCGAAAATATATTTATTAAAAGACTGCTGGATTGTCCCATGGAATCTAATAGCAAGAATGTGGCTTGCTCTTTAGGATAGACTGGAACTGGATGCTTAATACCTGCTGGAATATTTTCTCTGCCTTCCATCTCTGTTTCTCCCTGTGTACCTCATCCTTCTCCTGTGCCAAACTGCTGCTACCAATTCTCATAGAAGTTGGAAGAGGATCCCTCCAGAGTCATGAGTTTACATCCACTTCCAAAGAACTGGACTAATCTGAAAAAGAATGTATCGATCCCAATTCTAAATCCCTGGGAGGAAAAAAAATGACTGGTCCGTCTTGTCTCACATATCCATTTCTGTTAAGTCAGCTATAATTAGGAGAGAAAATGCCATGTAATTCTCTATGACTCCCCTATTTGGACAGTGAAATAGGGTCCAAGAGAAGAGGGACTTATATAACATCCCAAGAAATGCTCATTACAACTCCTGTTAGACAATTAGTGAGCTTAAATACAATTTAACTTCCCATCATATCACGTGGATTAGGTATACGAGAAAAATTCCAGTTTCTAAAATATAGAGTAAGTTAAGATGATGTTTGTTCATTGAACAACATTCTCTTGTATTGCATTAACTAATTCAATGTATCAGAAGATTCTTGAGTCTTACAGTGGTATTATGTAACTTGAGCAATTGCTATTTCTCTTTTTTTTCTTCTTGAGTATGTTTATAGACTATGAGAGAAATGGAAAAGTACATTTTTAATTTTGATTTCCAGGTAAAACTTATCCTGGTTCTAATATCAATAAAGTAATTTTGCAATGCATTAAGTAAACTGAATAATTTCAGAGTGTGATTTTTAAGGTGAAATGTTATTTAGAAGGCAACTAGAGATTATCAAGTCTAAACCACTCTAATATATACAAATAAGAAAAGTGAAGCTCAGAAAAGTAAAGGATCTTGTTTGAAATTATAAAAACTAGTGAAAATGGAAGAATCACATCTTCAAGTTAGCATGTCTAGAGGATTGCTACCAAGGACATGCTTCTTTGATGAATGAGAAACTTGGAGGTTTTAAAAATTATCAGAGCAACGTTTCTGCACACATTCGATTTAAACAATCATCTATTTTATGAATCCAAGAAGTTTCTGATAATTATTGAAAATGAACAAGGTATTTACACATTTACACAGAGGTTTATGGGCACATCCCTATCAGAATTTTGATTATGCTGGACTGAAGTATGTACCCCAATTTAAACTCATTCTTGGTCTTTTTTCCACATTCCTGTGGGAGTGAACCTGTTGTAAAATGGACCTCTTGAAGATGTTATTTTAGTTAAGGTGTGGCTCAACTTTCTGAGGTTAGCCTTAATCCAGATTAGTGGATTCCACTATAAGCAGAAGAAATACAGACATATAGAAGGAAGACCATGAGGAAGAGCCAGAAGTTCACACAAGGCCCAAAATAACTTTTTATATAAACATCACCAAGATGGCTATTTTTATGGAAAACTAGTAGAGTAAGGAATATATTTTAAATTGATTTTGCCTACTGAATTATTAAAAAGCGAGTCCTTTTCAGAACTAATAATTATATTTTTGGTACAATTTGCTCAATTGTATTTGCCTTTAGCTTTGATTTTGAATTCTTCCATTATAGGACATTAATGAAAGAATGAAAAGTGCAGTGTCTTTGCTCATGTTAGTAAAAGAAGTTTCCCATTAATGCTTTTTATTTTGAGCATACCGTAAATTATTTAAGCATAATTGATTTGGTTTCCAATAATTCACTAGTACTTTAGGGGTGATATTAATATGTTGTGGTGATCTGCAAATTTTTTTCTGGTGCTGCTTAGAAGAGTGATTTTGTCAATTAAGGTCTTGCATAGAATTGGTCCTTTTTTACATTTATTTTTAACAACTCAAATTATCTGAATAAAATGTTAAAGTTAACTCATCTGTAGTTGAGAAGCTGTATGTTGGGATAAAATCTTGGGACTGGGTTTTTAGAGATATAGTTCTTTCTTTCCTAATACATTTCTGTGTATCAGTTAATAAGCTATGTTAATTTCCTAGGCATTATCTGTAAAATGTAAAGTTAAGGTTTAATTAACCTTAGGTTCCTTCTAGCTCTGGCATATTTGGTTTCTATAGTAAATCTTAATTATATATGAAAGCATAAACCCCAGTTTATTAGCTGAGACTAAAAAATAAGGTTCCATTCATTTGAAAATTCAAAATGAATAACTGTGTGCTGTACTTGCCTCCTATTGTAAACTACCTGTATTCTCTCTTTGGTATTCTCCCTCTTGTGAGAAGTCCAAAAACTCGTAAAGATTACATAAACCAAGGATTAATACTAATTTCTAGTATCCCAGACACTATGAGGTAGTAGCTATTCATTAACTATTTTCACTTCCTTCTCATATTTATATTCTTGTTCATGTTCTAACCTTACAGCAAACAGCTTAGAAGAGTCAAAATTACGAAGAAGAGAAAAGAGGAACATGAAATACTATTTTTAACTGTGGGGAAGGCCACTGTTTTCAAAGAGAAAATAAAGAGCTGACTCCTTTCTCTTTAGGGCAGAAATGAATTCCCCCATCCCCTTCGAGATTTGTTTTTTTGTGAATGTATACATGAAAAAGAAACTGACACCATATGGCATTTTCAGGTTCAGCAATGAAAAGTAAGTAAGGCAAAAATGCAGTAGTGGAATGAACCCTGGGGAGCTCAGGAAATGGGAGTTCCAGAACTGTTCACTAAATCCCTTTATTTTCCTAGCCTTCCTTTCAATATCTCTAAATTGAGGAATTTGAGCTTAGTTTACTCCAAGCTGACTTTGAACTGTAGCCCTATTGGTTTCAGGATGTATATTCATTATGTACATATAAACAGGTTTTTCTTCCTGCATGTAGTTATTAAATTTTTAATCCCCAAACAAAAGAGATTTTCAACACCTCTTTTATCATTTGGAATATGCTCAGGGAATACAAATAATTCAAATATTTGTTTACTCATAATATAAAGAAAAATGCAAACTTTTGGTGGCACTTTCTCTTTCCTATACTATTTTCTATCTTTTAAAAAGCATTGTAAACTCAGGCATGCTTTTTTAGACTACCTCACAAGTAAGTAAACTTCTACCTGTGTATAATTGCTAGTGAAAGAAAGTTGCATGTTAAAAGAAAACGAAATAAAACCCACAGACCAACAAAGACATAACAAGAAAACTCTTCCTGAAGAACTAACTGGAGTAATTATTCAGAATAAATGAAAAGACAAGCATGAGAATTATTTCCACAAGGATGATAAATAAGCCAGGTTTTTGCTCTTTTACACTCTCAATTAAACTGTAACATACACTCTTACAAAAAGATAGTCCTGAGTGTCCTAGAGACATAAAAGAGGGTAGATCTACTTAGTTTATTTCTAAATTGTCAGCCCCTTTTTCCATTCTTTCAGTAAAATAAAATGTTTCGCTGAATAAGAGGGTTAAGAAAAGGACTGAGTGAGTCACTCCAATTTGTTTCCACATTCTCAACAGGCAATAAAAGAATTTATTGCCTCATTAAGCATTTTGAGTAGATTTCTGGAAACCTGGGTGTCGTCAGACAGAAAGTTACCCCGTAAGATGTTTCAAAAGCATTTGCAGCTGAATCTGTTGTTGAACTGCACGTTGCCTGTTAGACTGGAATGACACAGTGCTTTGCTTCACCAAGTGGTGCCAGGCAGCAGGGCTGGTTACAAGGAGACAGGAGGAAACTGAGGGTCTATTTTCAGAAAGATAGGTAGGAAGAAAATACTGCAAATGATAAAGGCAAGGTAATTGGAAAAGGATGGTGGTCTCGGTGATCAGATTAAGAGAAAGCTTCTTATTAGTGAAAACAATGGGAGTTGAGACACTGAGACTGGAAAGTAAAGCAGATTGGCAGCAATGCACAGTCAGGAGCTTGTGCCCTGATTTCTGCTCTGCTAATCCTTACATTTTGCTTTGCTGATATTTAGCTCTCCGTTGAAATGTAGATGATTAAAATCAAGGCCCCCACATACCACAGTATTGGCAAAAACCTTGTCTCAGTTAGTGGTCTTCAAAGACTCGGTAATCAAATGAGGAAAGGTTTTATTCAGTATAACCTTTCAGAGGTAAGGCAAATTCCTCTTAACTTCTTTTAAAATGACTGAAAAGTAAAGGAGTGATGGCTAAAGTATTATTATTTTTTTGAATGGGAGACTATTGAATTCATTTCAAAATGTAAATAACGTGGAGGCAAAAACTCATAGAACAAAGGATTTATTAATAAATGGTACACAATGACTTGCTTTCCTAAACTCTCTTTTTATACTTTCATCAGATAAACCAATTAATCATGGTCAGTCTGCATTGTATCAAAAGACAACTTGATACATTAACCACAGCCATATATAAGGCAAGGAAGTATCAGGGAATTTTCTAGATGAAATGAGTAGAAATATTTATTTCCCATAAGTACAGTGGATAGGTAGTTAAGTAGATAGATAAATAGATGAAGAAATTTAATAAATTTGCATTTCCTTTTGGGGGAGAAAATCAAATAAAAGGGTAAGTAAAGACTTAATCTGAACGCTCCTCAAATTAAAGATAGATTTCCCAGGTGTTTCATGTTCTAATTATGAAAGATTCCAACTTTAGGAGAGATTATGGGATTTAAAAAGAAGGAAATATTTTCTTCACCATCAAATCTTTCAATTTTCCTACTGACAGTGCCTTTCTACCGGTATTCCAATGAATAACTAAAGAATAATAGGTGAAAGACAAGAGGAAACAGTAACAAGAATCTAAGGAAGGGGCATTGGGAATAAAACCTGGATTCTTGTCCCAGCTTTGCAAATCTTTCTGGACAGTTTCCTCATCTGCAAAATGCAGGGTTTGTGGTGCATGACTTCAAATTGCCCTTGAAGTTTTAAGAATCTATGAATCTAACTTGGTGGTCTGGAGGAGCTTAAAATCCACTTAAAACTTGAAGGAAGGAATTAAAAGCAACAAAATGATGCAGTCCCTCATTACTCCCTAATTAACATTATAAAAGCTTCAGACCTGAATCCTTGCCAAAATTAAGGTTTGCTATTTTACATATATGTTCTTCCACTTCCCAAATATTTCTATCTAAGAAAATATAAGGTCAGTTGTATTTTAACGATCATCTGTTGATTATGATATTCATTGAGATTCTTATGGGTGGTTCACTACAACAAATATTTAATTAATGGCTCTTAGGTGTTGAACAGTGAGTGAGGCAAAAGAAAATACCAAGGGGGAAAAAAAGACTGACAGTCCTTGGTTTAGAAGAGTGTGCCTGGTACATAAGTTGTCAGTAAATATTTGTTCAATGAATAAATGTACTAAGAGAGACAATTAAGTAAAATATTATTAATACTTTTAGAGAAAAACACACATTTATGTTCTTACATACATTAATATATGTACATGTTGGATCATATAATATATGTATATCTTTGTAGAGATGGGTATGAAAAGCTCTGCTTGGAAATATGTAGAGAAGAGTTGATTTTTGAGCTGAGTAGGCATCCCAACAATTATTTCAAAAGCACATTTTAAAGAGAGGAGACTTACTGATTTATGGCATAGTTGGGATTATAGAGCATATGTGTTACGGGGAATGGTCACAGATCACAGGAGGTAGGACTGGAAGGGAGTAGGGGTAAAGTTGCCAAGGGATTTATATGCCAGGCTGAGTAGTTTAAACTTAATACCATAAATAATGGAAAGCATTTTGTTTGTAAGGGAGGATGCGAAATTATCAATTTTGTTTTTGAGACTTCTGACCCTTATGAGCCCAGAAGATCTGGATTAAATCCTTTAGGAGCTCCCCGAACTTTTTCAACCTATTTCCAATACCCAAATGAACTTGTCTATCTTCACTTGTTAAAGTAATTTACTTTCTGTAAGTAATTTATAATGTTTAAACTATAGCATTGAATAGGCCTTTTCAAACTGTACATTCCCCTTCAACGCTCTGGAGTTTCTGATATGTCTTCCATCTTCTTCTACTACTGCTTCACCCGTATGTTTTGACTTGCAGATATATTATGTAATTCAAGGCACTGTTCATACCCAAACACAAACCCTAAAGGCACAGAATGATAAAATTTTATAAACAAACATAAAAATAATAAGATAGAGAATCAGAAAACACCATGTTTAACAGTGTGAGCTCTGGAGCTAGACTTCAAATATTGGGTTCAAATCTTGGTTTTGTCACTGACTAGTTGTGACTGTGACCAAGTTATTTAAGCTCTCTGCACTTAGGTTTTCTCAACTTTAATAAGGAAAAGTTTGCCTCTTTGTGACAGTTTGAAGTTATTTTATGAATCCTGAAAAGAAAAAGATTATGCTCTTTAATCCATTCCTGTGGGTGTGGGACCTTTTGACTGGACTATGTCAGTGAGGCATGACGCAAGTCCAGTCTCCACCCTCTTACTGGAGCTTTATTTAAATGGAGACTTGGAGAGAGAGGCACACAGGAAAGGAAGTTGCCAGTTTTGAGCCTGCCATTTGAGAGAGGACTCGAGGATCACTAGTAGCCAAGGTTAAGAACAAAGCCTCCAAGAGATTGGCCCAAGGAGCAGCTCAAGGCTGAAGAGAAGAGTTATATACTTGATAGTTCACAGCTGAACTCAGGAAAAAAAGAGGAGCAGCAGAGACTGACAGAGGAGACCCATAAAGAGACAAGCCCTATGCCTGGTTGCCCACAGCTGAGCTCCAGGAGACAGTAAATTCTGAAAGGGAAGGCAGGTACTTCAACAGAAATTGTTGCCATCTTCACCATGTGGCAGGACACCAGGGTCACCAATAGTTGACTTTGGTGAGAAAGCATCTCTGATGGTGCCTTGATGTGGATATTTCATGGCCTCAGAACTGTAAGCTTTTACCCTAAATAAAATCCCCATTATAAAAGCCAAGCCCATTCTGGTACTTTGCATTGGCAGCCCTGTAGTAAACCAAGATACTTTTCTTCTATGGTTGTTTCAAGGATTGAAATATTTAATATCGAACATGGTATGACAGACAATAAATTGTAGACTGTTGTGCTGTTGCATAGTGGAGGAAGTTGGTACAATCTGGGTGTGTTCCTCCCTCATGATGCCCTTTTTTGACCTCATCAGTGAGGTTTCTTTTGGAGCACCCCCAGTCCATCTTGCCTCTTCTACAAAGAAACTCCATCAAGTTCTTATTTCTAGTATCTAATTTGTATTAGAGTTACGATACCTGAACCTAAAAGCACATTCAAATCTCCTCATATTAAATCACAACATCTTGAACTAACAAAGCCCTACCATTATTGCTCTATTTCCTTGTCCTTCTCTTCTTAAAATGGTAGCCGTTTGCTCTCTATCTGCTTCCTGCCCCAGCCATTCATTTGAGGACTTTTTCTCGAATGCCTGTTTTGTGTCACACAGTTGAGGAGCTCCGAAGTCATTCCCTTATCTCATTTCTTTCCCCTGATGTGAAAAAAAATCTCATTTTTATTAATAGTATTATTATACCATTTTATTAATGGTATAAGTACCATTTTATTAATGGTATTTATTCATAGGTATAATTTTTCTAAAAACTTTACAACCTTCATGGGTCTTCTCTAGCTTTCTTCAAGTTTTATACATCCTTTTGAACTTGTAGATTGGAGCATGGCTTAGAACATCAAGTCCTAGACTGGGTTGAGAGTTCTGAAAACAACCAGGGACCTCCTGCTCCCCAGAAATAGTCATGCAGAAAAACATTGCATCTTGCCTGCAGCTGCTTTCTCTATCATCATCCTTTGTAGTGTTTTCTTTTCAGACCTCTTTTTCTTATAGATATATATATATGCATGTACATAAAGATGTATTTATTTAAACTTCCTTGGAAGGTGTGTTAGTCAGGATTCTCCAGAAAAACAGAACCAACAGGATATGTGTGTGTATCTATATATCTGTAAATAGATATATAGAGATATACATTTAGATATAAATATATATATATGTGTGTGTGTGTGTATTTATATTGAGAATTCTTTTAAGGAATTAGCTTATGTGATTGTAAGGGTTGGCAAGTCCATATTCCAAATGGTGGACCATAGGCTGGGAATTCTGGTAAGAGTACTGAAATCTTGAGTCTCAATTACTTGGGGGAGGCTGGCAATCTGGAAATTCAGAAAGAAGTAGAGGATGTAGTCTTGAGGCAGAATTTCTTCTTTTGAAAACCAAAATTCTTGCTCTTAAGGCCTTTGACTGTTTGCATGAGGCACAACCATATTGGCTTTACTTAGGGTTAACTGATTGTGAATGTTATTGCCATCTGTATTAGTCAGCCAAAGGGATGCTGATGCAAAGTATCAAAAATCTGTTGGCTTTTATAAAGGGTATTTCTTTTGGCTAAAAGCTACAGTTCTAAGACCTGTAAGAGTCCAACTCAAGGCTGCTTTCTTTCCAAAGTCAGTTGCCACATGTTGAGGCAAGATGGCGAGCGATCTCTGCCTGGTGTCTCAGGGATTCCTATGTCAATCTCTGGCAAGGGCTCATTTCTTCCCAGGCCTCATCAGCTGCTCAGCTGCTCTATTCTCTTCCGCTGCAAACTATCAGGTGAATGGCTTCCGGGTCCCAGGATCAAACACGGCAGAGCTATTTCCTCTTCTATGTCTATGGAGCGCTCTCTCTTCTTTGCAGTCTTCTGTGAGTTGTCTGCATATATCAACCCACCAAGGAAGCAGTGACTAAACCCGAAGTCATGCCCTAATGATGATGTGGTCAAATCAAAGGCCCTAATTTGATTTTATTAAGTAAATTTAAAATCTTTGAATTTAATACAAACAAAGGATATCACACCCAGAGGAATAGGCCAATTTGCAAACATAATCTTTCTTTTTGGGGATTCACAAAAATAATCTCAAACTGCCATATCAGGTGATCTATGAAATACCTAACTGCAATATCTAGGCCAGTGTTTGAACAAACCACTGGATCCCCTCGTCTAGCCAAGTTGACACATAAAATTAACCATAAAAGAAGGAAAATCACTGTAAAATACAAGCTAATTTTGAAATTAGACTAAATTTAAGACTGATCCAGATTTTCCTTAAAAACCAGAGTAAGGAAATGACAAAAACAAAATATCTATGGTTGATTTAATATTGAATTAACTGAATTGCCATGTCAATTGGAATTACAATATTATGAGAAATATTAAAGTGTTATTTAATAAATGAAAAATTATGAGACCTCTTATTTTCACCATTTTGGGGAAGTAGATTTTTTTTGTCCTTTAATAAAATTAAGCAGTCTAAGACATGTTACAATGATACCAAAAAGTAGTATTTAGTTAATATTACTAATCATATATTCTTTGCATGTTGCAGTTATTCATCTGAACTGAGCTTTCAATATATTTTAATTTTATTCAGTGGAGATGAGTTTTGTTTATTTGAGCTCTTCCAAAAGGAATGGCATTCCAGGATTGGGTAGAGCCCTATGCAACATGTTCTCATATTGCCCTGAATACCAAAATTATTTTTTTTCCCAGCTAACTAAATCATCATTTGAAATAGAGCTGTAAGACTAACATATGGGCTATGAGATAATAATATGTCATATATCAAAAACAAAAGGAGTGATTACCTTATACAGGCTGAAATTGTGAACAGAAAGGAGAATAAATAAAAGCATGTTTGGGCCCTTTTAGATTGCATCACTCTCCATCTAGAAAAATGTTTCAGGTAAATAAAATATGTTCTTACTGAATAATAAGTATAATATAAGCAATTTATTGTCATTACAAAGAGTTTTCATTGTATCTGAAGAATTCCACAAGGGGCTATTAAAAATCCATTATGGTGTCTTCAGTGATCAACTCTTTTTCCCAAACCATGGGAATCTTACATAACATCGACTTAAAATATACACTTCTATTTCATGCTTAGGCCAAATTCTATATGCTTAAAATAATTGCTTGTATTGCCTTGTTGGCCATTTCTTTTAAGAATAATGTTATTTATTTGAGCAAAAATATAGTTACACTCTTTAAGGTGATTTCTCTTCTGTAAAGGCTTAATTTAAATTCAAATGAGGGCAGCTTTAAGCCCATTTATTTGCAGAATGTTTGAAAGAGATTTACATTTCCAGTGGAAAAGGCTGGTGAGTTCAATAAAAACTCTGGAAAAGTTCACTCCCTTTGCCCTGCTCTGCGGGTGCTCCATTGGCTTCCCAAGATGCCCACCCTCTTCCCAAGATGCCTCTTCCGAACACCTGGCAATCATGATCCCTCCTCAACTTATATTTTTAGTTATTTTATAATTTTTCCACAAAATCCTTCCAACATCCTTCTAGGAGTATGTGCATCCTTCTATGCATTTGATTCATGTTTTCACTTGCCCCAAACTCCTTTTCACTCCTCCTATTCTAGTCCATTCACTCCTTCCTATTCTATGACGCCTTTTCTGAATGTGTGAGTCATTTTCTCTCAAATCAGGCTATACATCTGCTGTCATGAACAGATACATAAGAAAGAATAGCAGGAAGAGAGTACTTGTTGAAAGACCACAGTTTTCCAGGGATTCTGCTTGGCACCATTTCCCAGGGATTCTCCATTATCTATCTAATTTAATTCACATAGCAACCATGAAATGAGAGAATTTTGTGTCTGTTGAACAGA
The DNA here is from genome assembly GCF_030445035.2 of Dasypus novemcinctus. NCBI lineage: Eukaryota > Metazoa > Chordata > Mammalia > Cingulata > Dasypodidae > Dasypus > Dasypus novemcinctus. The sequence continues at coordinate 132,889,927 of NC_080676.1, forward strand.
TGAAGAAACAGAAGCTTAGTCAATTTAAGGAACTTTTCTAAACTCAATTGCTGGAAGCAGCAGAGCATAGATTCAAACTTATCTCTTTGAATGATGCATTTTTTATAAAGGCGCCCTTCCTATGTGTACATCTATTTCATTTTCCCATCTGTGATTTTTCTGACATCGAGGATGCTATCATGAGCATTTAAAGCTTTAAGTAGCTCTCAGATAGCTAACCATATAATGGGCCTCAATTTTTATTTCAGTCCTCATGTGATTAGGGTGCAATGTTGTTCTTTTCAATATTTTCCCATTTTACTCATTTAAAACTATATGTATGTTCATGATTGAGAATGGTACATTTTTCCTTGTAAGCAAAGAAGAAAAGAAAATATTCATGACTGATGAAGGCTCTTTCCGAAAATCTTGCTGTAGTTCCCAGTTGGTCAGGAACATAAATGAGTTTCGTATGTTTTCCAAGTTTAGTTTTTATTTGATGTATTCTACTCTGTCCATGGTTTATAATATTTCTCAGTTTATAATATTTTATGTTCTCCTAAAGCCTGCTTTTCTCAGACCGTTTAAATCTTCATTAGGAAAAAAATGTTCACAGCAGTCCATGAACTAAATTTAGACACATTTGAGAAAGTTGATGTTGAATACATTAGCTTGGATTTGATATCATTTTAAAAAGCAATTCAGTTTTTTAAAAATTAAAATGAAATAACATGTCTGAAGATCATTTCCAGATCCAGCCTTCTCCTGTACAGAGGGAGCAAATTACAAAGGAGGTCTACTGAACCAATAAATATTGAGGTAACCTGTGGAATTACAGACAGGCAACCCAGAAACTGCTCCATAAATATTGTCCATCTCTTGTTTATAATTTCTATTCACAGCCCAATCCTAAATAAACTGCAAAAAAAGCTTTTGATAATGGAAACTATTTCTTTACAAGGTAAGCATAAATTGCTGTTGCATATGAGACAAGCAGATACATTCCGATATTGCTTGTCCTCAATAAAACAAATTCACTGTTTTGTTCCCCACCATTAGGCAATTAATGTAGAAAATTAAAACAGAAAATAGAAGGCCTCGTTCTTGCTCTCCTGTGGCTTGCAATCTAACAGAAGAGACAAGGCATGATCTTAAACATCCAGAAACACACACACATAATTAACATCTCAAGACACTATAAGGGAAGCGGACCTGGCCCAGTGGTTAGGGCATCTGTCTACCACATGGGAGGTCCATGGTTCAAACCCCGGGCCTCTTGACCTGTGTGGAGCTGGCCCATGTGCAGTGCTGATGCACTCAAGGAGTACCGTGTGCAGGGGTGTCCCCTGCGTAGGGGAGCCCACACTCCATAAGGAGAGCTGCCCAGCGCGAAAGAAAGTGCAGCCTGCCCAGGAATGGTGCTGCACACACAGAAAGCTGACACAACAAGACTATGCAACAAAAAGAAACACAGATTCCCGTGCTGCTGACAACAACAGAAGTGGACAAAGAAGAAGACACCGCAAATAGACACAGAGAACAGACAACCGGGGCGGCAGAAGGGAAGAGAAATAAATAAATAAATAAATAAATCTTAAAAAAAAAAAAAAGACACTATAAGATAACTGCCAGGAGAATGGAACAAACAAGTTCCTACCGTGAACTAAGATGGTCAGAGAAATTGTCACCAAGAAGGTACAATTTGAAATGAACCTTCAGAGCGGCAGTGTTTTAGGTGACAAACAGATGACACAAAACTTTCTGTGGGAGGAAAATTGAAGACCAAGTTAAGTGGTTTAAGCAAGTTATATTTAAAGGAAACACCAGAATGGCTAAAATGGAAGCTTTTTTCAAATAAGAGAATCTCGTTTTATTTTTATTTATCTGCTTCTTACTTTGCAGCTATTTGTTTACCACTGTTACAGACTACCATGTCTTAATATTTCTGCACTTTTTTCAGTTATGTGATATAAGCTCTGAATTCTTGGAGACAAGTGACCCCATTCTAGGGGATGCAGTTATGTTAGCTGCTAGATGGTTGATCAGCACGTTTGCTATCTTTCTGTCATGTATGTCCTAACAGTATCAAAAGCTTTAGCTTGGGAAGTTAAACTAGGACTGTTAAGGCTCATGTCTACAGACTCTCCCACTGTACCTGAACAGCTTGATTTCCCATCTCTTTCATAGAAATATCCCCAGAAATTCTTTCTTTCCTTTGAGTTACCAAGATTTTGACCTGCCTCTTTATTGGCTGGTTCCTGAGAGGAAAGAAGTATTTTTGATCTACCAATTTGACCTTTGAAAACCATTTTCCTGAGAACGAGCATATCCTGAAAAAGGTCCGAGGCTTCTTCTACTGTATCTGTGGATCCCCTACAGATGAGTTAAAGGGACCAGACTATAACAGGAATCTGTCGGGTTCCCTGTGTGTGTTTTTAATTCACTCACCCACATGGCTATATCCAACAGAGGTGACCTGAATTTTCTCCTTTGATGTTGCATGCCATGAATTCCCATAGCAGGTCAGGAACAAAGGGGAGCATTTTAAAGCTTTTTTCTAATATTGCCTTAGCAGATACTGACTGACTGTGTCCCAGGAACAGAGATGGGCCCACCCATGCTCCTGATTTTAGCAATCACAAACATCAGTACGACCAAGACACTTGCACAGTGATACAGTGACTTTGATTTCTCTTGGGTGGTCAAAACACAGCGTGTGTGATATTTTTACAATCTATGATTCAGAAAGCACACAGTTCTAGGAGTTTTGTTTTCATTATAGTGGCAATGGAAACAGTGTGCTTCCTGAGTTCTTATTGAGATGGCCTTTTTGGTCATTTTAGGCCACTTTCCCAAAGACACTGCTTGTTGCCTGACCCTTATTCCTGAGGAAGTAAGTAGAACATAGATTGATTTGTTGTAGATAATGTGCTTTCCTTAAGAAAGGGAGAAGAAAAAACATCAGACCAGGATGCTTTACAGAAATAATAATGGAGAATCTCATCCTGTTTTGTAAACTCTCCTTGTATTTCACACTCTCGTGTTTGGTGGGAATGTTATTTTTAAAGAGCTAGTATACTTTGAAGGATATTATTTTGCATTGTGTTTGTTTCAGGGTTGAGGAAAATAAATAAGATCTTAGATTCACAGGCTTATAAAATCAGCATTAATATAGCTAAAGTAAGTTTTTGAATCCATGCCAATTCTGAATTTACAAATTACTTTTACTTCTCTCCAGAAGTTTTCCTTTACAGGGTCCACAGTGATAATAAGAGGAGAATGAATAACAGCAACCGACCCATTCTTCCCTGGAAGAAAATTCAATATTCTGGAGACCACATAAAGAATACAGACGCTTTTAAGAAGGCATATTCCCTTTATAAAAATAACTTTTCTTTATCAAACTTGATTTACAGATTTCTTTAAAAAGCTGTATTTACTATTAAATTCATTATATAATTTGCTTATACATATTAAATTATATCTTATATTTCTTATATGGGAATCCATGGAGTATAAACAATGAATTTTATTTTCTCTGAAGAGTAGAATGTTTTACTAAAGTATGCATTAATTCATTAATTCAATAGTTTTATTTGTTGTGCAATATACAATTCTGGAAATATTTTATAGAAGAAGGACACATGGCTATTTGATTTGACTTGTTATAATTCTGGACAAAGTAAAGGGGAATAGTTTAAATTTCACATTTCTTTTAAAAATAATTTTTGCTTTTACCAAAAATCAAATAAGTGTTAAAGCCTTATAATTAAAGAAATAAACCCTTTGGCACTGCTGCAGGAAGGCAATGATTTCAACTTCTTTAATGGTTATTTTACTTCAGGGTTTTAAAATAGTGTGTTTAAGACTATCTTGTGATTACTCAATTCAGACATTATCTATTGACTTCTTATTGCTTAAGATGAAAATTTAAGTTTCCTTATAATCCCAATTCTTTATTCTCCAATATTGCCACATCACCATTTTAGTTTGAATTTATATCTGGGTTCTTAATTAATAAGACTATATAAATAGTGCTTATTGCTGGGACTGGTGATATGATAGGGTATCCTTTATTACAGAACTTTTGGTTTTACTTGAATTAATAAGTGCTTCATTTATTTTTCTTTTTGACAAATTGTCTTGCTCTATATTTCTTTCTTCCTTCCTACTTTACATTTTTTCTTGTTTTTTAAGTTAGTTCTTCCCAAACCTTCCAAAATCTTTATAAAATGCTTCTCTCTACAATTTTCTACCCAGGCAAGCTTGTCAAATAATCTAACAACTTTTTTTTCCTTTCTTCCAATTTTTTACCTGGAGCACTCCTACCTTTCCTCCTATTTTTATATAGTATGGTTGGTCTCTAAGGCATCCTAAAAGATGTCATTCAATGTTTGTTGGATTTTTTTCTTTCATTTTTTGGCTGTCATCCTGGAAATTCCCTTTTCCATTTTTTGCTGTTGTAACTTCTTCCGGGAACATATATCTCCCTTTCACTTGGTTTCCTCTCTCTTTTTGTTGGAGCTCATGTTCTTTTAACATTTTGAGAAAATTCTAGAGCCCATAAATATTTTATAAACTTGTATATCAGAAGATGCCTTTATTCTGTCCTCACTTTTGATTGACTCTTTGCCTGGCTATAGAATTATAGACTGAAAATAATTTTCACACAGAATTTTAAAGGCATTTTCCATTATCTTACAAACTTCCAATTTTATTGTTGTAAAGATTAATGTCATTTTAATCTTTTTCATATCACTGTAAGTAATTGAGATCTTTTCTTTATTCCCAGTGTTCTGAATTTTATCAGGATGTGCCTCTGTGTGGGCTTTTCTTCATACTTTCTGGTGGGGTACTCAATTGGTCCTTTCAGTCTGGATTCTCATATTGTCAATTATGAGGTATTGTCTTGAATTATATCCTGGGTAATTTCTTTACCAACATTTTCTCTAATCTCCAATTCTTAGAATACTAACTTTGGAGTGTTGGATTACCTATATTGACTAAATTTTTTTTAAGGTGTTTACTCTCCAATTTTTATGTTTTGTATTTTTTAGTTTACTCTTCATTACCTGTTAACACTATGACTAAATTTTAAATTTTGGTCCTCATATGTTAAATTTATAATAGTTCCTTCCTATTTTCTGATTGTTTCTTTTGTAGTACATTCTGTCCTGCTTGACTGAGACAATATTTTTTTCTCATGTTTAGGGATATTAATTATCATTTCTTTGAAATTTTAAATTTTTACTGCATATTTTCTGTTTCTCTGAGTCCCTTCATTCCTTTCACTTGTTTTGTTCTCCGTTTTTCTCATTGAAGGATTCCCAGTGTAACCCTTGCTTTTCTGGCCATATTTTTGAAAGTGGCACTAAGAACCTCCTTAAAATTTATGTGTGCTGGGATGGTATTTGCCATCTGGAAAGCATTTTGGGTCCATTCACTGGCAGTTGGCTTTTGTGGTGGGCAAGATACATGAAAGTCTGTATCAGAAGTTAATTTTTTCTGTGGCAGCTTAGTTAAGCAAGAGAAGTATTCTTAATTTTCTGATTGGGTATATAAACATTCTGGGGCTTAGTTAGGGAAGGTATTGTTATCATAGTTCTCATCGTATGTGGACTTTCACTTAACACTTCAAATTCTGGTACCATGCCTCTTTGCTGCTTATCGTTTTAGAGTCTGGGATCATTCTACTCAAATTTCTTCAGAAATGATGCTTCTTTTTTTTCCTTTGGTAGTGGGAAGGTGTTGTCCTCTCATGCTTTTACAATGGAGGCACCTACGTTGGTGTCTAACTGTTCCTTTTACAATGTTTCAAGCAATTTCTCTGTTTTTAACTCCTGGCCTCACTTGGTCTTTGAAAATATCTTGATGTTCCAATATCTGAGCTTTTCTTGGATTCTACTACATGGGTATGCTTGCTTATTTCTTATTAGTATCTCTTATTTGTAATTAGTTTGCTTTTCTTCTGCTTTGCTAAATCAAATGCCATGCTCAAAGTCCACTTTCTGCCTTCGTGTTTTGTGGTTTAGCATTATAAAAATCTTTTAGTTTTAGCAAATAGTATGGCTTTGTATAGTAGGTTGATAATGGTTCCCAAAGATATGTTCATATTTTAATCTCCAGAATCTGTGAATATTACCTTATTCGAGAAAAGGGTCTTTGCAGATGGAATTAAATTACAAATTTTTAGATGAGAAGATTTTCCCGGATTATTTAGATGGGCCCTAAATGCCATCACAGTTGTCCTTACAAGAGTAAAGAAGGAAAAGAAGAAGGAGATTTGACACACAAAGGAGAAGATGATGTGAAGATGGAAGCAGAGATTGGAGTGATAGGGCCAAGGAATACTAAGGACTATCAGTAGCCACCAGAAGCTAGAAGAGGTAAGGAACAGCTTCTCTTGCTGAACCTCCAGAAGGAGTATGGCCCTGCGAACCTTTGATTTCAGCCTGTTGAGGCCATTGTTGAATTTCCAGCCTCCAGAACTGTGAGGGAATAAATTTCTGTTGTTTTAAGTCACCTCGTTTGTGGCAATTTGTTATGGCAACCACAGGAAACTAATAAAATTTATATTAGAGTTTATTTCTCCTGCCTTGGGATAATTTTTGGAATGGGTAGAAAGATTATTTCATCTTCTTGACATGTGCATCTTTTAATTCTTTGCTTTAATATTGTTTTTATTTCTCAGAATTTTTCCCTGACTTAAGGATTATGGCCACCTTCATAAGTATGAGTGCTTCCTCAAATATGGAATATTGCCAGTGTCTTCATTTATTCCTCTTTTATTACACTGTGTCTTCTAGCAAATCAATCTTAACATCTTTCCCTCTCACGCTCCCTCTCCTTCTCTCTCTCTTCCTCTTCTCTTTTTTCCCTTCATTTCTTTCTTTTCCTTTCCCAGTAATCTATTGAATACCTACTGAGTGTGAGGCATTGTGACAATTTTGGGGAATACAGGAAAACAGTTAAACCATTTCATTGCTCTCTATGAGCTCACCATCTACTGGTATAGAAAAGCAACAAAAATAAGGTTTATGTAGGGAAGGCATGAATTCCAAGATAGAAATAAAAGTCAATAACTGAAATAGAATATTGTAAGTGCTCAGTAAATGAACAAAATGCTGTGGTCTCACAGAACAAATAGTGAATAACTCTGCTTGTCAGAGATTGAAAGGATTTATTAAGTAGTGTTTGCGCAGGATCTCAGGGGAAGAATTTGAGTTTTATAAAGAACTAAATAGGAGAAAGGCATTATAGGGAAAGGAGCTAAGTCTGGGGAAGGCAAACACCTGATAAATGATATGAGTTGTTGAGGATGGCAAAAAATTTCAAAATGCTTGTAGCATAGATTAAATGTGGGGGAATTGTGGAGAAGTAAGACTGTAAAGATTGGAGTCAGATTGTGATGAATATTTTTTGATGTGTTAGTGAGTCTACATTTGTATTATTTTTTAAATGGGGAGAAAAATGAGACTTTAAACAGGAAAATTTTGTGATCATTTAGGAAGAAAACTCTGATAGCACTTTGACTATTTCACTGAAGTGAAGCTGGGAGATCAGTTTGGGGACTGTTGTAAGAGGTCAGATAAGCAGTAGATTATAGTGACCAGAGTCAAAACAGAGGTAATGGAAGAAAGATAGGAGAATGGAACCAAGAGATAATTCTGAAATAAAAATGGCAGAGAAATTGAATTTCTACCTTTAAATGGAAGTGATAAGTGCAATGCTAGAGGTTGCAGAGAGCAATGGGGCCTTAGCATAGAGTAGCCTAGGCAGAGGAGGTGATATCTAAGCTGAGTCTTAACGAGGAGATGGGACAAGCTATTTGAAAAACAATAGGAGCAGGGAAGCAGTGGCACCAGGGCTTTCCAAACACAGGAGACTATCCTAAAAGAGGCATGGTCATGAGAAACAAAATGGCTGGTGGAACAACTGTAAATGGTAAGCATTTGCTGATGTCAAAAGTCTAGTGGGGTCTAAAATGTGCAGGGTTCCTATTTGGAAAGATGGAAATGTTTTGGTAAAAGATGGTGGTGATGGAGATGGTAGCACAATACTGTGGACATAATTAACAGCACTGAAATATGTATCTGAATGACGTTCAAAGGGGAAATGTTAGGTTGCATATATGGTAACAGAATAAAAAATGTGAAATATCGCTGGAAGTACATTGCACACACAGTGAACTCTAAGTTAAACCATGAACTATAGTTAATAGTGTGATTATAAAAATATGCTTTCATCAATTGTAACAAATGTTCCACACCAATGAAAGGTGTTAATAATAGGGTGGTATATGGGAATCCTGTATTTTACACATGATTGTTCTGTAAGCCCACAACTTCTCAAATAAATTAAAGAAATGTTCTAATGGGAGGTGAGGCAGGAAAGAACCAGAAAATAGGGACCTCTGCTTTACTTCTCCCATCCTTTCTTTTCCTAAACATTCATCCTTATATTTATGCCAGTCCTTATGCCTAGAACAGCCTTTCTGTCAACTGCTAGGACTTTCTTTCATTTGAAATATACTCAGAGCGTCCATCATTCAGAACAGCCATTCCAATTTCATGTTCTTGGGAGAAATTTATATAAATTTGCACTCACTAAAAATGATATCTTCAACTGCTTTACCTCCCTGTAATCCACCTTTATTCATTCAATACATATTTAGCAAGTAAGAAGGAACCGCCAAGACTCTGTCTATGACTTCCATTGTTGGAATTCAAGCACATTAACAGTGTTCTCTTGCTTGACAGGTGTTAGAGAAAAAGACAACACTCTCATAGCAGGTCTTTAGAGTTCTCTGCTCTTACAAGTATCTTGTGATATTTGACTCTTTCGTCTTGAGCTTTGTTTCCTAAAAGGAAAAAGGGGAAGGAAAAGAATAAAACTTTGTAATGTGCGATTTGTGTAATATATTCAAAAGTGCTTTAGCTCAGATATTCCCATACCTTTTTCAGCATGTGATAGTTAGAATCAATTTCCTTTTCTTAAAAGCTTCAAAGTTAATTAATTTATCTAAGAATTGGGCACAAAATGGCAAAGCATGACAACAATTCCCTAATCTAATTAAATGGCACTTTAGGATTTGAAAAACATCTCTTTATCAAAAACTTTAGAACTATAATCACTGAATTTTATTTAGAATTATAATCACTGAACTTTATTTACTTTTTTTCCATGGCACCACTGTTCTTTCCACTGCCCTTCTGTGGATGTGAGCTCATTTGTAAAGAGGACAGTCAAAGATCACACGTGGATGAGGAAAAATTAATCCAGGCTTAAAATGTCTCAAGTCCTTATAAGCAGAGGAAATTTGGACATAATCAGTTAGGAGAAGCCAGAGAAGGAGAGATTGCCATGTGACAGAGGCAGAGATGCATCCACAAGCCAACGAGCCCCAAGGACTGCCAGCAAGCCAGCACCAGAATGCTACAGACTCTAGGAGAAAGCATGGCCTGGATATACCTTGATGTTGAACCTCTAGTCTCCAGAACTGTAAAACAATAAATTCCTTGTTTAAGCCAACTTGTTTGTGGTCTTTGTCATGGCCACCCTGACAAGCTAAGACAGTGGCCATACCCTCTTTTTTTAGATTTATTTATTTTATTCCGCCACCCGCCCCCCCCCCCCCCACACCCCCATTGTCTGTTCTCTGTGTCCATTCACCGTGTGTTTTCTGTGTCTGTTTGTATTCTCATTAGGCAGCTCCAGGAACCAATCCTGGGATCTTCCAGAGTGGGAGAGAGGTGATCATTCTCTTTCACCACCTCAGCTCCCTGGTCTGTTGTGTCTCTTATTGTCTCTCCTCTATGTCCCTTTGTGTTGCATTATCTTGCTGCATCAGCCCTCTGTGTGGGCCAGCACTCCTGCATCGGGCAGCACTCCTGAGCAGGGCAGCATTCCTGCGTGGGGCAGCACTCTGCATGGTCCAGTTCACCACACAGACAGATTGCTTTCACCAGGAGGCCCTGGGTATTGAACCCTGGACCTCCAAATGGTAGACAGGAGCCCAATTGCTTGAGTCACATCCACTTCCCCATATTCTCTTTTAATGGGAAGGTTAATTTTGGTCATTTAAATATAGGTTCAAGAAGCTCTGGAAAGAATATGTTGCCTAAGATAATCTCTTTAGAATTATCTGATTACATAGGCTATATTTTAATAGCAGCATGAGTAACTACAGTTTCAGACACAGTATAGGAAAGGCATTAAAACAGTGATGTAGGGCATTGGTTTGGATTCTGACAGTCAAGTGTGATGCCAGACTTCACCACATGTACAAGTGTATGACTTTGGTAGTATTAGTTAACTTTTCTGGATCTCAGTTTTTATTCATTTTTTTCTTTATAATGGAGGCAATAAGCAAAGCCTATCTCAAACAATTGTTTTGAGACGTAAGGAAAATTGCATATACAAGCATATCAGCATGTGCCCGAGACATAGTAAATAATAAATTGTTTTAGTAGTGCTAATAATAAAATAGCTACCAATTTTTAAGTGTTTATTATGTGGACTATACTGCTCTAATTTGACACTTGTTAGTCCTTTGATCCTCACAACAACCCAAACAAGTAGATCCCATGTCACCCCGATTTTACAGATGGAGAAACTGAGTAGAAGTAGTATTTAGTAATAGTAACCATTTATTGTGGATGTTAGTTTGGATTCTTGACTGGGCATCTATGAACCAAGTCTGATACAAAGCCAGGCTACTGATTAGGAGATGCATTTTGTATTTACCCTATCCTTTGTCAAGGATATAGATCATCATCTTTGACATCCTGATCCTGGCAGGTTTGGTGTCCTTGGCAATATCCTCTGCCCCAGACTTTCCACTGGATGGTCTCAAATACCCTAATATAAGGTTTGATAATAGTAGTGAAAAGGTGAATGTTATGTTTAGGCATAATGTACTTAATTTTTGCAGGAGTTTGCAGGCAGATTGTTTTACTCATGTAAGGATATGGGACACCATGGAAGTCTGGATAGATGTATAATTGCATAGGCTGGCTTTTCCACACTCATCAAGCTGTGGCATGGAGCATGTTCTTATACTACCTTCTCATGAAAGCCCTGATTTAGCTCACAACTATTCCTCTGTAAGTGCCAAATAGAGACGTAACTCTTATTCTTGGCTGGACTCTATTTCCCTATGAACTTTAATTTGCTGGAGGACATTTGCCTATTATCTCTAATTTCTTTCCTTTGATTGATCTTGTTACCACCCATCTTTCAGGGTCTGTTTCTGGGGCCCAGGTAGATTCAAGGTTACAACAGCAAGGGCACTGACTTGACTGGATGGTGTCTATGCACAATGAGGGAACAAACATAGGGTCCACACAGTACCCCATATGTGACCAAAGACGATCTGGATATTAATACACCAGCTTAGCCCTGACCTCACAAGATTGCTCCCAATGGAGCTCAGCACTTCCTCTTCTACAGCTTCTTACAGGATCGGACTTCAGCCTTTACGTTTCACCACAAGAGACACACACACAACCTGTTTCCTTTGCTTCGTCCTAATTTGTTACTTTCCTCCATTTGCTTGTGTTTTTTAAATTTTTAAAAATGTTCTTCTACCTCAATTAAACAAATACTTTCCAGGCATTCTAGCTTTCCGCTATCATCTCCAGTCCAATTAAACTATTTTCTATATTCTTCTTCAAAGCCTCTCCTAATGTGGATACAGCAACACGTTAGAACTATTTACATGTATGCATTTTATAGCATCTCTTCAGGAGCCATGCTTCCTTTTTCTTCTGTCATTCTAATCATTTACTTCTTTCAAATTATGCCAGCTCATCTAATCTTTCTTTTTCTTCTTTCCCTCCCTCCTTTCCTCCCTCCTTTTTTTACTTCCTTCTTTCCTTTTTTTCATTCCTAATCTCCATACTTAACTTGCTTTAAATATTTTTATTGTTTTTCATTTGTTTTAACAATGTTTTCAAAAGACAACACCCAGACTGTATTCTTTATATATTTACTAAAACAAGTTTATGAGCAGGGCACCATTGGCTAACCTGTTCTCTGATAACTCAGTATCATATTTTGCTTTTGCATTCCAATACCATTCTCTGCTTTCACTTTTTCTAATGACCCATTTGCGTAGTTTTCTATGTTTTTGTCCTTTCTCCTCCTCCCTCCCCCCTTTTTTAACCAATCTCATGTAACTCCTGCTTGCTTACCTCTTTAGCTACTCATGTCCTAAGATGTGGGAAGACATTTCCCTGCTGCTGCACCAGTCCTTTGGGACTCATGTAGACAAGGAGGGTCTCAGACATGAGCTATTTTAGATTGTCTGGGAAGATCTAATTAAAGGTCAAAGTAGTAGATATTGTGAGAGGGCATTTGTCACTGAGTGAAATGGATGACTCTTGCCATATGCTTGTAAAGGAGAAAACAAAGACTGTATATATACATGTACCTATAGATCTAAATAATAGGGAAAAGCAGTGACATGGAAGGGAAGGGGGAAATTTTGAAACGGTAATAAAAGAGGAATCACCCAGAGTTTTGATGGAGCAGATAGGAGGATAAGTCATCCAAAATAAGTCTAAAGCTTCAAGATCTGTGATAAAGAGAAGGCTGGAATTAATAATACAGTCATGTTGGAAATACTGACATTAATGTCTTTTCTTGATTCTGTTGATAATGTTTGTCTCTCCTTTTGTTTAACAATATTTCTTTAATAAAAGAAATACATTTAAATGATACAATTTAGAAAGAAAATCAGAAAGTAAAGTAATCTACAATCCTGCCATACAGAGGTGACCATTTTTATGAACACTTTTGTACTTGATCTTTTTACTATATTCAAAAACATTTGGGATCATATATTATATGGAGCTTATTTTTTCCTGCTTTTAGTAATCTGAAGTTCACATCCCATACCTCTTCAAAATTATGATTTTTCAATGGCTATAAAGTAAATAGCATAAGAATGGACATTTTCTATTTTCAACTTTACAGGTGATTATGAACAATGTGTACAAAAATGTTGGTGTTTCTCTGGTGACTGGTGACTTTCTTATTAAAAATCCTTGAAATAATATTACTGAGAATCACACCTAAGCTCAGCCTTTCATTAGTGCATCTCTCATGGATGTGTTTTTCTCTCATATGTGTTCATGTCTGACTCCCACATTTCACTCATAGTATTATCACCACACGAGAGAAACATTTCCCGAGCACTTATCTAAAATTTCATGCCCAGAATTTTGTCTGATTTTTAAATCTTTTATTCTCAGTGCCTTGAACAGTGCTGGCATGTAGTAAGTGATCAGTAAATATTTGTTCAAAAGAACAGATTAAAAAAAAAAAAGAAAACCTGCAGGAATTTTTGGTACATATAAATTAGTTTGCTTTCCAGAAAAGCTTGTTCCAATATATGTGCTCATAAGCAATATTTGAGGATAAAATTTCACCATAGAAATGCCAAATTTGAGGATTACTAAAAACCTTAATAAATTGGAAAAGTTTCACACTATATCTCAATATTGCTTTAGTTTTCATTTTCTTTTATATCTTTAAATCATGTTTCTTTTCTTTATCCATCTTCTAAGGTATCTTTTCAAATAATATGTAAGAAATTATATGCATCAAGCATGTTGAAAATTTTTACATTTTATAGGCATTTTTCCTCCTTTATAACATGCTTTTTAGTTTTCTTTATGTTTTGAGATATCTCCCAAGAGAATATGTGGAGTCAAATATTTAACATTTCTTCCATTGAGCTCTCCTACACTGTTGCTGTAGCTTCAAATATGTCTCCGTATTTCTTTAAAATAAGAAATGTGACTTTTTCAGAGTGTTTTATCCTTACTTCCTCTTACTTTTTTTTCTTTAAAGTTTATTTTTCCACTTTATCTTCTTTTTAAAAAGAATTCAGCCCATTTCCTTCTTGGGTCTTTTTGTCTGGTTTTATAGAGAGCCAAGTCTTCTGAATTCTATTGAAAATATCTATTTTCATCTGGTTTTTTTTAGCAGAAGATTATATTCAGTTATCACTCTTCTTTTGGTAATGCTCTTTTCCCATTTTCTCTGTAGTATTTTTATCTGGGTGCCATTTTATATTTCTTTTCCATTTGTTCAGCACCGAGTTAACCTAGATCTATCCAGTGTCATGTTTATGACCAGACAGCACCTGTTGTTTTCTTACCATGCACTTTGTGCTGGTTAAATCCCCTTCATGCTGGTTAAATCCCCTTCATATAGCTTCTTTTTGGTGACAGGTTGGTGTTTAGACCTCCCAGCTAGAGGCTAGGAAACATATATGCAGTCTAACTTTGCCCTCTGAAATACGATGAGCTCCTGTGTTCCAAACCTTGTGTCACAAACATGAAAAGCTACAATACAATTCCAAATGGGTGCCTCATTTTCTTTGTATCTCTGCTTCCATCTGTATTGCTTCAATTATTTTTTTTTATTAGAATGTGACTTGTCACTGCCCTTTTATCCCTTCCTTGTTTCAGGTAATAATATCAAAACAGGAAGGGATGGGGCTTTGCAGATACTACTTTATATATCCCAAGATACAGCACCTTCTATCCATCCCAATCTAATGATGGCAATCAAGACTTTTGGTATAACAGGCCCATGACTCTAAATGCAATAAATCAAGAGATGTTCAAATACTTTCTCATCTTTTCGGTGGATAGGATTAATTTTGTATTCATGACTAGACCTCCTGTTGTTTTTTCTCCTTAGTGCAATGCCATTAGCCATAGAAGAATGTAAATGTGATTTATATTCCAGCAAGAGATTGCCTCTATTAAAGTACATTTTAAGAATTGTTGTTGGATATATTTTTCAGTGCATGTGTTTTAACAGAATGTTGGCTGAGACCAACTTATGATGGTGGGCTGCTAGCCAGATGTCACCAAAAGCTAGAATTTATAGAGAATATTTTCCAAACCTTTTATTTTAGTTCACCACTAGCTCCATCCAGAAGTTGCTACTGCCCATAGCATTGCAGGTAATTAGAGAAAAACGTATTGCTATAGAATAAAATAAGTGTAGAAAATTTCATGCCCTAATATCAATATCAAATAATAAATGGCTAATATTTTGTTGTTATTATGTAATACTTAGAAATTATGCCTTCATACTTCCATATGGAGATAGTATCATAATTTTGAATGGATTTTAATTAATTTATAATTATTTTCATATTTATTCTAATCCAGCATCTCTAAATACATGACAGGTAAAATTACCTGAGTTAAAATTCTATTCCAAGTTATATAAATTTAGGAGAAAATTATCTGCAGTGTTTGACTAAATCACCATGGCTTTTAGAATACCATATCTTTTTCCCATAAAATTAAGATGGAAATTGAGTGGGGCAAAGTTGGCAATCTTTTTCCAATAGCATCCTGGTAGTGATCTTTTCAATGTTAAGATTCCTCACATCTGCAAAAGGGATTATTTTCATAACCCATGTATAATTCAGAAATATCTGTGATGTTTTAGTCAACTGACCATAAAAAATACATTATGGACTATGAAATCACCAAGGTCCTTTAAAGTGTTACTGTATGTTTTATATTTTATGTGGGTTATTAGCGACCTTTCTGCACTTATCAGAAAATTTTTTGTTTTGTGTGTGTGGAAGTTCTGTTACAAACAGATTTCTAACGTGTAAGGTCTGGTGTCCTTGATGATTCTTAGAAGTCATTAGTCTTGTACAGGGAAGCAAGAAAACAAAGTTTGCTCTTCATACAGTTGAAAATGGAGCATGGAAGTACAGAGTGGCATTGAATTGTAAAGCTTTCTAAAGACAAAGTAGTCCTCAAACAGTAATTAGAATTCTTTATTTTCTACATATCTTCTCACTAAAGAGCCCAAAGTGCTTTTGAATAATGTCGCTTTTCAATATATAAGACAACAATGACCAAATACTGACTAAAGACTATAAGTCTTTTTATTATTATTATTTAAATTGTATTTTCAAAAACTCAGAGTCAGTGCCAACTGCCTTTTCCAAACATGCCAAAGACTCTCTAATGCAGGGGTTCTAAACCAGGGGTCCACTGACCCCCATTTCAGAGGGTCTGTGAGATTGAATTGAAAAAAATCAACTTATTATCTTTATTTTCTCTGGTCTCTAACTGAAATCTAGCATTTCCTTCACTTATGAGTTATGTAATAAATTACAGTAGTATTCATTTTTCATATTCAAAGTTACTGTAGTTGTTAGGCCAGATGCTAATTGAGTGTCATAAAATTATCTGCTGCTACATACTGAGAAGAGGTACACGGTTTTCACCTGACTGGTAAAGGGGTCCATGGAACAAAAACACTTAAGAACCCCTGCTCTACTACATATTGGAAAAATGGAGACCTCTAATATCTGCCCTAACTTCTACCAGTAACAGATTTAACACGCTTATTATGTAATTCTCTATTACTGGAGTTTTCAGAATTTATTCTCTCCATCAGACATCATCTGGTCAGTGTTTCACCTGTCTTATTCATTCTTGATGTATATATATTTTTGGTTTGTTTTATTTAAGCCAAACAATTCCCAATTTAAAAACAATTCAGTTGGCCAAATAGAGGCAATGAGATGGAAGTGCTAATTATGGTTCCATATAGAATATCGGAATACTTGTAACAGATGATGCTTTGTGGCATCACCAAGTAAATAGGGTAAGGCAGTGTGGGCGTGGCAAAGCTATCTCTGAGTGATGGCAAGGTTTTTGGAGAGATCATCTAATCCTACCACTATAAAAGCACATGTTCCTTAATTGGGTTGTAGTATTAGAAAGCATACGTTTGTTTTGAAATAAAATCCCTTGATACGTGTGTGTAATTGATTTGTTGATAGTGGTGGTGGCTATTATTTTTTTAAAGTGCTTTCAGAGAACAGGCAAGTTGAATGTATAAAATTTGCATAAATTTGCAGTTTTAAAATATTTACTTTCTTGATAGTGTTTTGGTTATTTTCTCTTATTTTGAACTTTTGTTTTTTCAATATATTAAGGGGGAAAGCATTTGTCTAATCTAGAGAACAAAAGGAAATTCTAATTGAAGGAATTGATGAGAATAAGAGAAATCATGACTTTAAGAAAGTGTATAATCTTGAAAGAGTTTAAAATAGCTATTCCTACCCCCCAGATTATTTTTATTTCCTCAAGGATAAGGAACTTTGTCCATAGTAATTTAATTTTGTTATTTAAAATAAACTAATACAAACCCCATTAATATATATATAAACACATATAATAAGAAGCATATTATTCTTATAAGAAACCTATAACATAAACTTGCATATATAAAAACATTAGCTATTTTGTAATTTTTATATCCCCAGTTTGAAATTCAATGTAAAAGAAATACTTCAGTGCTTCATTCTAAATTCTCTCTGGTCCTGCATGGAAAAAATACATATGATTTTGAATTTCTTAGAAAAACACAACTTTGAATTTACCTTTGGTCTTCTACATGTCTTCAGCATAGTTTCTAATAAAAATATTTCCAAATTTTAGTGTGTGTTCTTAGTTTTGGTTATCTAAGCTGTAATAAGTAGCCTTGGGACCCCCGAAGGCACACCCCACACACTTATGCTGTGTGACCTAAGGTCACAAGTAATGGCTGCAAGCTAATTGATTGAGAAAGGCTTGTCTGGCTGGGCCCCTCTGCGTCCTCCCTTTACATTCCTAGGTCCTGTGAAAGGCACTAGCAGCAGAGCCTAGCAAGGAAGGAAAAAAAGAGAGGAAGTTTTCTCTGCGTTCTGGTTACACTCTGAATTCCCTTGTAGTGAGCTTGGTTCTCTCCACCCACTTCTTACCAGGAACTCCTTAACTTGAAGGTGAGCAACTTAAAGCTTGATTCCACAGAGGTGCCCGAAAATTGATTTGAGTATTTATTGAACTGAAAGAACAAATTACCTACTTCAGGCGGAGGGAAGCGTATGGAAATTATATTAGAACTTCAGCAAAGTGCACAGCTGCATAATACCGAAGCCGGGACTCAGATTGGCAGGCAAATAAGCCAGCTCCTGGAACGCGCCTCTGGGTGGCAGCTCTGGGCCATTGGGTATTGGACAACTATAGGCAAAACTGAAATGGAACAGGGGCAGAAAATAGCGCACTTTTCCTCTACGCAACCGTTGCTTTCACATGGTGAGTGCAGATTTAAGATATTACTTAAAATATACTTTCTATTTTGTCAAGTGAAGAAATCTGTTGTGCTTGAGGGAAATTTTAGCAAGAGCATTTAAAAATAAGTTTCTAGGTGATTCGGCTTTGTTTCTGCTTGATTTCACATTAAACTTGGCAATGTTAATAGAGAAATAGCATTCTCTATTATGCCTGGGATGTCCTTTTTTCTTAAAATCGTCCTTTTGTTTAAATCATACTTCTCTACAACCTGAATAAATATTGTTTTAGGGAAATCATGTGTGGAACAGATGATGAAGGAACAATGATGTGACAGAATATATGTAAACATTTCATTTAGTCTGACTTTGTGTCGCTTCTCCAGGGCTTCATGTTTTGCCGCCTTATCTGCAGAATATATAGCACAGTCTGTATAAAAAGAGCTTTGTGTGAGAATTCCTGGTGAGTTGAAGGGTCAGGGCCTGTGTGTTATCTGACTGCCAGCAAGACTCACTGGTATGTTCTCTTATTTTTTAACCTAAAATAGGACAGAAAGTGCATCTTTACATATTAAAAAGTAAGTGTGTTTTGATTCTAACAGTTCCCTACTTGTGTTTTATGTGTGTTATTCCTGGCACAGGATTGTTTAAACTTCTTTTGAGAAGCAGCATGCAAAGTTCTTTTGTTTCTTTTTTGTCTTGTTTGCTCACATTGCATTGTAGAAACTTGGAACACAGTGGTTTTTTAAAATTTAATTATCTTGAAACAATACTGAGTAGCTTTTATTTCAGAGCAAATATTATGGAAGTTAATAAGCTTACTTCTGGAAAAAAAATACTTCTGAGTATAAATTGTGCTTAATTCCTAGTTTAGCCATACTTATAACTTAAAATCCTATTTTGAAACTGTTTTTTTTGTTAAAAAAAAAATCAGAACCAACAGAGAATATCCCTGGGGGGAAAAAAGATTCTGTAAAAATTGCAAATTCAGTATCACAATGTTAATAAGTGCCAAAGTATTATTGCTGTCTTGACTTTGTTAAAATAAACAAACAAACAAAAAAGCAATTTTATTCACAAGGTGTCTGCATTAAACATTACCAAATCAGATGAATTGAAAAATGTGTTTTCCACCCAGCTGATCTGATAAAACACAGAGGTCTGCACTTTTTGTGTGTGTGCTTCACATTCATTTAAACTTCTTAAAGAGCAACTGTGTGATAGAAATTTTGTATAATCACTTTAAATATAAAATGTACTACTGTAGACTACTTGTATTTGAGATTGATAGCTTCTGTTTGCTAAAGTAAATTAATAAACTGAAAAAAACTATATTGCAGTAATTGTGAAGCTATAAAACTTCATGATAAAGAGAGAAAAGCTTTTATGGGAAGAATGAATGTGCTTTCTTTTATATAAGGCAATTTTGAGCCATTACTTAGCTCTTCCAACAATTTGCGGGAAACTATCAACTGTTGCAGAACTAATGGCCTTTACTTTAATACAAAAACTCTTTTTAAGAAGGATAATTATTTTCAAACTATTCCTATGATTTGTTACAAGTGTCTTTCATCAGTTGCAAAATGTGAGGGACAAATCCTTTTCTTAGAGAAAAGTTCATTATGTTCTTCACCTGTTACATTCTTCCTTTTTTGCCCACATACAGTTTCTAACTACTTATTAGTGCTGTAGGAAAGTGAAAACTTTTTTTATATTTTTAAGAGAGGAAATGTTCACATTTTCATTTGCGTGAACCTCTTAGCTTTTCTAAATTATGTTCTCATCAGAATCACCCAAGTGTTTTTATTGATTTTTTTTTTGTCTTTTATTATGTCTTTGATATTAACCATCAGGGAAGGAAATATAAGTTGTTTTGGTTTTTCTTTTAATATGTCTCGGAAAGAAAAGTTATAGCATGACTAAGGATTTATAAAAGGCTTTGCCAAGAGACCAGTCTTTTGAATGTTTCTCCCTTTGGTATCAAGATTGTAAAAAATGTTTAGCCTTTATCTATTCCTTCCAAACCAATCCAGAGTCCAGAAATTAAAAGGGAATTTCATTATTTTCCTTGGTTATATATAGTGTGGCCACAGTTCAGGAAGTTGATATGCTGTAGAGAGGTGCCACAAAAGATGGGTCCTTCTAATGGAAGTACATAACCTGTGACAAACAAAAGATAAAGCACCTGCTGCTTAAGTTTCCTAACATTTCATCTTAAACTATCTTCAGTCTTTTCTGTTCATATTTCCTTATGGATTGGTTGCTGAAGTGAGCACATTTATTAAAAACTAACACCAACCATAGTACCATGGTTTAAGAACACATATATTTTCTTATATAGTGATAATTGTCCATAGAATTATATATGATGTATCTGATTAATGAAGACAATGGAAATATGTTCATATAGTGATCTCTTATTTTTATTCATAAAGCATATACCCACCTAAGCATACATCTTATGCTTGTGTCTATAACATAATAAGGAAATTTCTTTCCCTCTTAGTTCCACAAATTTTTTTAAATATATGAATTGAGTGAAACAAAGGAAAAGGGTCTTCTCATCTGACAAGATTTCTAAATAAATAAGGGGGAAGAGGGCATCATCAATAATATACAGTGCAATATCAAGCACTCATCATGGAGTATATCATGAAGAGCAAAATCATCACGTTCCGTATGTATTTGTTTCCATATCTATTATGCATTAGCTTCCCCCTATATTACTATGCTACTCTTCTGGGCAAGATTAGTTTGGGGGCAGTGGTTAAAGGATGGGCCCATGTACTTAAGAACTTATAGAGAGGGTAGAATGGCCTGGACATACGTTAGGGTTATGGCACTCTTTGACTTACTTCTGTAATTCTTATGGTCAATAAATTTCAGGTTCTTTCTATACCCTTGTAGCAGTAGACATCTATTGCAGTGATTTGTACTTTCCCTTTTAAGGATGGATATCAGACAAGCTGTATTCTGATATTCTTGTTCCAACTACATTGATCAATCAGTTTAGAGATGATTAATCCCATCATATTATAGGGCCGAACCTATAGCATTAGATAGTATTATATTCCCAGGCAAATTTTGGATCCTTAAAAAACTTATCTAGAGCATGGCACTATGGTGGTTGTTAATCTTTGTATTGGAGGACAAGAGAGCTTATTGGAGCTTACTGGTGGTTTGTCTTTCTAGACACTTTGATCTGAGCACTTACAACTTTCTTAAATTAAGGAAAACACTCAGTCATTTTCTTTTAAAATATTGCTTCTTTGCCATTAACAGTAATCTCTTTTTCAGGAACTCCATATTAAATGTATGTGGAAACCTTACAATATGTCATCCATATTTCTTAAATGCTCATTTACACTTTTTAACGTATCTGTCTTTGCTGCATTTTAGGTGAATTACTCAATGATATCTTCCAATTTAAAAATTCTCTTTTTGGCCATATCCATTCAAGAACTTATTTTTTTAACTGTAATTTCTTTTCTGGGGATTCTATTTGGTTATTTTCTTTTTCTTATAGTCACTGTTAATGTTTTATTTCTACTTATTTTCTTGTTATTTTTTAGATACTATTTGTTACATTATTTATTTGAGGATTGTAAGATGCTTATGTTAAAGTCATTCTGAAATGGTTCTAATCTAGTATTTTCATGTATATGGAATGATGCCATCGACTATTTAATTAATAATTAATTAATTACTTTTGCTGATATTATATTATTCTCACTTGTCTTGGAATTTTGATTTTCAGGCTCAACTTCAGTGAAAAAAAAAAAAATTTCTCTCTTTGCTAGCCTGACCTAATCCTTTGATTTTAGAGTTAGCCCTGCACCCCTTTACCCTGAGCCTAGAGTCCTTGATAATAAGGATATCATAGATCTGGGCACCAAGTCAGATAACAGTTTGGGGCAAGTACTGAGTGCAAAATTATATCTGCTTACTTTGGCCTCCCTAAATAAGCAGCTCTATGTAGGGCATAGCTGCAGGCAATAGTCAGCTTCCTATTATCTCTACCCAGGTTTCATTCAGTAGACCTGGCCCTGGTTATCACCTCCTGGGGGGGGGGTAAGTGTGGTACTTCATTTACGTCACAGAGATAGAGACTTGCTTGCCTCTTATTCCAGAGGTCAAGGAGAGTACTGCACTTTACTTTGTGTTTCTAATTTATCTCTGGTCCCCTAAGGTGTTTATCTCGTTTTTGAGTATTGCTTTTCTTTCCTTTATCTCTTTTAATATTTTATCTATTATAATTGTCTATTGTGACCAAAAGCAAAGGGCTTAAAGCATATACTTGGAATGCCATCTTGTCCATTGTTCACAAAAATGGGCTTTAACACCAGAAAGCATGGGTTCAAAAATGAATCACTGATGAGCTGTGTTACTTTTCACAAAACCTTTACTCTCTTAAAACCTCCAGTTCTTCCTACGAAAAATGTTGATAGCACTGCTACATCAAGGGCTATTGTAAGCATTCTGTGGGACAATGTGTGGAAAACAGTGAGTTCTATGCTTAACCAAACTTAGTGCACAAATTTTAGGGAGAAAGCAACTGAAACAAACCTAAACCAGATACAAACAATTTTGTAATGAATAAATGGTAATCAGTGTGTAAAATTCAGTCTTCATTGTGTCTTATATTCTTAGGCAAATGAAACATCATTTTTAATATCTGAAGCAAATTTTATAAAGATGAATGGCTAAAGCAAAATAAACAAAAAAGATGAATGGCAAATACACTAGTTCTCATGTCTAATAGGTGAGTTGGTGTTTTGCTATACTTATCCACATACCCTGTTGTCTTAGTGAGTGTAACTAAATATAAATATAAATATAAAATATAAATGAGCAAAATGGAAACATTCTCTAAAACATTCCTTTAGTCATGTTTATTGTAACTCCATATAGTTTAAGAAGGAAAGAAGAGATAAATGACACAAGAAAATATTTCAGGGTTCATTAATGCAAACGTATATATAACACTTTCATCCAGAGATGGGTTTCTATACTAGGGAAATAAAAGTTGGGGCTGATGGCAGTTTTTTGTAAGTGTTTCAGATGGTCTTATTTGGATGTTAATTTGTAACATTAGTGTCTTTAAAAACATCTGTTTTCATGGCCCAGATTTAAAATTTACAGTATCAGCAGAGGATATGTTTGACTGGGTGGGAAATAAGATTTTGAAGATAAAAACATTTAAAAAGAAGACAAAGAAAGATGAGGATGAATATGAAGAAGAAACAGTAGCAACTTGAAATAGGTCTTAGAACCTGAAAACAATGAAATCAGAGATAGGTTTCTTAAGATGCTATTGGCCACTTGTGCCTGTATGGGACATTTACAAAATAAACACTTATTTTTCCTTTCTTACTACTGGTTTTCTCTCACCACATTAGCCTCTCTCAGTCTCCTTGTTGGGAGCTCTTCTGCTCATTCCTTAGGCATTCATGAGCTTCAGTGCTTGTCCTGACGGGCCTTTTCTTCTCCCACTACCCTCTTGCCTTTATTTACTCATTCATCCCCTTGAGCTTAGATACCAGTATAAGGCAAACTCTGGCCCATTTCTCTCTCCCAATCTTAAACAAGTATATCCAACTAGCTACAAGTACTTCATGCTCAACATGTCCAAATCCAAATTATGGTTTCTCTGCCAGAAACTTTCCTAATTTTAGTCCATTACCCATTTTGTTGTCCCAAAAAGAAACCAGGACATGGACTTGCCTTCTAACTCTCTCTCCTCTTATATATAATCTTTATGGAATATTGTAAGCATGTCTATTTATAAGAATTTCTCTGATTATTATATGATTTTTTTTTTTAACCATCCATCTGACATTGTTTTATTTCCTTTTGGAGTTAGAATGCTTGTGTTGGAACTTGGATTCTACTATTCACTGGCTGTGTGATTTTGGACAAGTTATTTAACTTCTCTGTGCTTCAGTCTTCTCTTCTTTAAAATGGACACAATTGTATCTAACTCACAGGGAGGTTGTAAAGGGTTAAATAAAATAATGTTATACATATATATAATTTTCAAATGTAGATACATGCAAATTTATACAGACACACCTAAATGTATATGTACACATGCACAAATGTATAAATAGACACAAATATATGCATATATGTATAAGATAGAATAATGTCTAGTCCACAGCAAGCACTATGTTATTATTATTACCACTTTTTATCTCTCAGATTATTGCAAAAACTTTTAAAGGTCCATTTGAAATGAAACATGAAGCCAAATATACAAGGGATAAATATGATACATATATGAAACTTGTTATATTATTTTAAGGAATTTAGATAGATTTTTACTGACAAATCAGAAAGCATAAGTAGCTTTTAACTAGTTAGGAGAGAGAGGTTGTGTTTACTTTGAATCAAAGCAAAGAATGTAAATGTCTTTAAATAATCTTTATATGCTCTTTGGTATTTGGCAAGACCGATTTCCAAATATGAATGATAACTATACGAGCAATCAGAGAAGATACAGAGTTATATCAAAACATCTTTGATTGCAATAGCACCATAATTGGAAAATCAGATTCTTATCATTATTGAAATGTCAGCTTGAAAATTCCCTTTATTTTCTAAGCATCTTCTGAGTTTTCACACTGTGTCATGGACATTATTGCCAAATTGGTAAAAAGTTGTATGTTAGAAATTTTAGGACTGGAAAGCATAATTTTCAAGCACAAAAGTATAAGCTCAGCTCATTGGGAAGGCTTGGGAGAACCAATAAATTGGAAATTAACAATTTTTAATACAAAGTTTAGATAACCAAAATGCCATGATATTTCCTTTAGGTTTAACATTTAATGCAAAATCAGCTAGTTTTTTTTTTCTTTAAGTAATTGGCCCACTTTTCATTCTAATTTTGAGAATTAAAATAAAAACATAGACCGTTATGAAGAATAATTTAACAAGCATCAATATTCCTTCCCCTAAGACCAAGGTTTGAATAAAAATACTTGATTTGGGAAATAATCCCAAGAAGCATTAATAAAAGCCTGGGGAAAAAAGGGAAGAAATCCAATATAAGGTGCACACTAATGAGCTGGTTCTGGGCAAAGGAGGTTCAGTCTTGTTGGGGATCTCTGGGAGATTATGGGGCTATTAACTCTAGAATTCCAGTCCGAGCTATGGTGGCCCAAGCACGTTCTTGGTGTGTAAGGGAACTCTGAGTGCCCAGCATATATGGACAGAACTCCATGAACATTGGTAGTGTGTATTTAAGTATTTAAGTTGTTTCTGGGTGTTTATTTAAAACAACATTGCAAAGAATATCATTGTATATGACCCCTTGTGAACATGTATTGAATTTTTGGGGGGTATATATTCCAAAGTAGAATTGCTATGGTAAGAGACAAATCTCCTCTCAATTTTACTAAAACTGTAAATTATTCTCTAAAGGTGCTCTATAAGTTTCTATTTCCTTCAGCAGTTACGACAGTATACTTTGACCCACATCCTTCCCAAGTCTTAATGTTGACCAAAGTCTTAACTTTGGGATATCTGTTGGGTACAATGGTTTTTACATTTTTAAAAATTTGTACCTTTTCAATTCATAATGAATCCAGAAAGACTCTCTAGTGGATCTCTGAAACTAGGTGAGCAATGGGGACCTTAGCTATAGATGGACCATAAAAAAGAAACCTTAGCTATATATTTTACAAAGACTGTAATATGCTACTTGTTATTTTTAGTATGACTACATTTTTATTAATCATTCAAATATCTTCTTCAATGAATTGCTTCATTATACCTTTGCCATTTTTTAAATTAGCTTTTCTTTTCTTATTGACATTTTGGCACTCTGTGTACATTCTGGATATTGATGCTTTATAATATTATAATTTAATAAAAATAAATTCATTATATGTTTCAAATAAGTTCTCCCAGTCTGTCCCTTATTTTAAAACTTTTGTTGTATTTTTCTTACAAAAAAAAGGTTTTGAACTTTTCAAAATTTTTGAATATATATTCATAATGCTGAAATTTATACAGGGAAAAAGTCTTTCCTTCATCCTTATTTCTCATCAACTCCACTCCCCTGACCACAAGTATCTTCCCAGAGTTTCTTCTTGAATTTAAAGCAAATAAAAACATAGATTTGCATTCCACCTTCCTTCATTATATATAGCACTTCACACCTTAGTTTTGTAATTTAATATACTATGAAGCTTTCTAATATGTTTGAAGCACTGTTACATATTATGAGGGATGAAAACATGAACATGTTATGTAGCTTTCCCAAAGGAAACTTAGTCTCACATATGATGTAGAAAGAATCCTTAAAAGAGCTATAAAACATTAAGCAAATTCAGAAAGAGAGACTTCTTTTTCCAACTTCAAGAATTAATGTTCTTCATAATAGCTGAGAATAATGCTCCAATGTGATACAATTTATTCCTAAACCAAAAAAATTTCCCCCTCCCTCATCACCTTAAATACTGAATTTTTGAGAATTGAGGATAGTTTAGCAAACTTATAATTAAAGAAAATGCTTATTAAGGATTTACTCCATGTTAGTCACTGTGACATATGTAATGGACATAAAAGCAAACAAGGCAGACAATCTCTGATTTCATGGGAGATACAGACTGAAAGTTAAACAGCAGTCAGGATAGAGTGGACTCAATGTGACAAATAAAGGCCATTACATATTGACAAGGTACCTTGGTTTCAGATAGAGGCATATAGAGAAGTGGAGTTAATCAGGGAAAGGTAGGGAACATTCCAGTCAGGGAAGGTCTATTATGTTAAAAACTGTAAAAGGAAGCTAACAAAATGTTGAGATCCCCCTCTTTGGGGTAGAATTTGCAGTTGAGTTACAGATCTAGAATATTCCTATTTGTCTAATATTCCCTTTTCCTTAAAAAAGAAAAAAACTTACTGATAGAAGGGAATTCAGAGTCAAAAGGCTATTTTTAGAAGTTTGAAGAAGTTAACCAAGTTTACCTGCTAGAGAAAAAGCATGCGAGTTGGTTTGTTGAAGGTACTAGGGTGGGAAGAAAGGAAGGCAATGGAGGGCACAGGTGTGGGGTTCATCTGATAATGTCAGTCTTCCTTAAGGAAGAAGTCAGAAGAGCTGCTGAGAGCAGCGGCCCTGTGGATTGGCTTGGGTACTTGGTGAGCACTCTGAAGGTTTGGAGTTGTTATCTGAGAATTATATTTCTGATTATATTTTTTGGAGCAGGTTCTTTTTTTTAATTTAATATTTGAAATTATGTATTTTAGTTAAGTTTAATTTCTTGTGGCTTTAATTGTACAGTTTGTTGTGTAGTATTATAAATTCACTGCCACAGTTATGAAGTTTGGAAAACAATCATAAAAATATTAAGAAATTAAAATCTTAAAAGAATCCCTATTGCATTCTGCCATTTTTTTTCTTACTTTTAACATCTACCCGTCTCTAGTGGATATATTGGATTCAGTTCTTATAATAACTAAGGAAGTTGGAATTTCTAAAAATAAATACAGTTTGGAAGGTATTTATTGATATAGTTCATTTACCACTCTCTGAGAAGACTCTGACATGACTCTTACATTTCATTCAGCTGTAAATGTTTGATGATGAAGCAGTCAAATCTTCTTGATAGAGTATAATTTTTTGATAACTTGACTCTAATTTTGCTCATTTTTTGAATATTTACATATTCCAGCCTCTACTGCCATTTTTTAAAATGATATCAGATGTAGAGCCACTATGGCCAGATCTGTAAGAAATTTTGCCTTATTTTTGAAGGAGGAGGTACCAGGAATTGAATCTGAGGCATCGTACATGGAAAGCAGGCGTTCAACCACTGAGCTACATCTACTCCCGAAATTTTGCCTTTTGACACCATGACATTTCTCATTCTTTCAAGCCTTTTAGTTTTTATCCTTTTATACAGAGTACAGTGCTTTGTTGATTTTTCTGGGTCTCACAATACTACAGGCATTTCTTTTATGAACTTGTTGAGGTGTTTGTTGTTGTTGTTGATTTCCAAGCAAGCTTATTCTCTCTGATTTTTTAAATAATATTGTTGTTTATTTACTAGTATGTCTTTCCTCCCAGAGCACAAACTTATCTTCGTGATCTCTCTCTGTACTTTCAGTTGCATAAACACATTTTGTCTAGCTTCTCCCACTTCTTTCTGGAAGGTGTAGCTGATTTCCACCTTCATATCTCGTAATTCATTGCTTTGTAGCAAAATTCCTGTTTGTCTTCAGACTTCTGCAAAATTTTTCTTCCTTTACTTGTATTGCCATTTCTTGGTGCCTTAAAGTTCTCAAGCATCATTCTCCACTGCTGGAACAGTCCTCCCTCAGCAGAAATATTACTTAATTTTCTGTGAAATATCTCTCTTAACAAGGAAGAGGTAAACACTTTAAATCTTGAAATTAAATATGGTAATCTTTGACATCAGTCTATTTTAAATTTTTATAGCTTATCGCCACTGATAATTGGCTTTCTTATTGTTTTGATCTTCTCAATCAATAGTTTCTTGTCAGTCAGATGCAAATTAGTAAGATTAGATTTCATATGTTCTTGAAGGCAATATATCACAACACAGTTTAGCAAGACTTTTCCTGTCAATATTCATTCATACTATCTATGCGCTAGAAATTACATCATGAAAAAAAAGCCACAGAGATGTGGCCAAAATTATCTATGTTTAGAGTTCTTTAATCAACATTTAGAATTCTTTTCTTCTGTGGATAGAAATAATGATCAATGCTCATGAAATGTTATTAACCTTTTAATCACTGTTATGCATTTGGCAAGTCAGTTCAGTTTTTCACTGGGTTGATTAGAAATGACTACTTAGAAATTCAGAAAGCAAAGTTGATGTTTGGTAGAAAAGATTTTATGCACACATCCACATTATGGAATGTTATATTTCATATGTTATTTGTAAATTACTTAATGGAATTAGATCAAGACAAAATGAATTATGTGACTTAAAAATTTTAGTATATACCTTCAGAAAGTGTGGCTATTATTTGTAGTGATCCTCTACCTCATTTGTTTTTAATTTTTCCTAGAATGACTATCAGTCTAGATTGACTTCTTTGGAATTAGACCTTGTTTAAATTTGCTATGTGTTGCCTCTCAGCACCCAGCCACTCTAACAGGTACTTTGGGATCTAAAGAAGCATATTTGGCACAACTCCTGCTCACCAATAGCTGAGCTGGCATTGGGGGAGACATAACTACAGACCTCCTTTAACTCTTTTTTACACTTGTGAAATAATTCAGAGTATGAAGGGTTACCAAATGAATATTACAGAAGTACAAAATAAAGATGAGAGCATGCTGAATGGATTTTTCAGTAAACAGCATGTCAGAGCAAAACACCTACTTGGCCTAACTTGAGGGAGGATCTGGACTATGGCTAGGAGGTAAAGTCTAGAGCAATAGATTCAGTGCCTGGAGACCAATTCCACACAGATGCAGCAAATCCCAGGAGAGAGTAATATTGTCCAAATAGAGAAACCTTAGATCCAAGCAGTAGCATAGGGATGTATCCAGCATTGAAGAAAAGATGAGCTGGCCATGTCATTCCAACAAATCCATCTAAAAATAAGACTAGGGAAAAAAAAGAAATAAGATCTAGTTCCAGGGGAAGAGATTAAGGAGTCAGTTGTGTCTCTAGTTAGTAAAAGTTTGGACCAAGGACCTTTCCAGTTCATAGGCATTCTTATCATATTGGTAAAAATACTATCTTAGAAACCTTAAGACTAG
The DNA here is from genome assembly GCF_030445035.2 of Dasypus novemcinctus. NCBI lineage: Eukaryota > Metazoa > Chordata > Mammalia > Cingulata > Dasypodidae > Dasypus > Dasypus novemcinctus. The sequence goes on from NC_080676.1 coordinate 132,919,755, forward strand.
AAAAATTAATTTTCAAGCAGAAAGGCATAAATTCATTTATTTTATGAGAGGCTGGGCATAGAAATTCTAAGAATCCAAGAAAGCTGCATAGAATGGGATCAGGCCTGGCCAGCTAATAATCTTTACGGATTTACAGAGGGAGAAGAAAATGGTAACTTGGGAGTAAATGTTTTTATTTCTCCTGTTTCCAAATACTTTGCAAAGAGCTGCAGCTGACAGTTTTCCAGTCTTAACCAATATAAGGGGGAAAATAACTGTTGTGGAAACTCGCTAACTTTCCTTGTTTCCAGAGGAAAAACAAGACAATCTGTGAAGAAGGAGTTAATTTGGAATAGGAGAAAGTATTTGTCACAAGGACAGAAACCAACAGGTAACAGTTTCAGTTGAAGCAGAAGTTCAAAGGGTAATGGGCAACGTATGTTCACCTGACTCACAGAACAGTCTGCAATGAAATTTGGTTTTGAACTGACATTGTTGTCTTTTAAAAGATGAATTTAAAAAGAAAAATTTTAAGGGAAAAAAATTATCTTGGTGTTTCAATGCAAATGGTCATGACTCTAGAGAAACAGGGAAGTCAGGAAACGAGCTGGTACTAAAAAGGTGGGATGAGCTCAGTTTTGGAAATAATAAATTTGTGAGGTTAAGTAGGAAAACCAAGAGGGCAACTCCATCAGGCAGTTGAACACAATAAATGAGAGAAGTAAAGTCTGGATATTTCTCTTTTTAAAATAAGCATGACAGAAATGTAGTTCAAGGTGGTTTCTCTATCCCATGAAAATGTTAAGGAAATAATTTCATGTTTCTTTAAACCACAGAAAGGTTAAAGGATATTCTCTCTGGACCAATAAGTCACACAGCCTTCAAAACCAAAGTAAAGCAGGTTGATAGCTTCTGATAAGATACCTTTTGTAAGTTAATTAAATAGGTGTTATACCACCTACATTCCCTAAAGGATTCACTTAGCTCAAATACAACAGTGTGGTCAGGTGATAATTTGGCTGGGGACCTAAGCATAAAAACAGGTGAGAGGAGAAAACCATTAATGTGTGCAAAGTTTAGAGTGAATATAATCAATTTGGTACAGTAAACATATACTAACCTCAGAAGACTCAGTTATGTTTGTTCCCAAACCAGTTGTTTATGTGATTTCATGACATTTAATTAAAAGTTAGGTAAACGGATGAAGTAGGAAAACAAAAAGAGAGAGAGCTGTTATTTCTTTAAAAACTGAGTTGATTGTTTTGGAAGTGATAAAAAGTAAGGCCCAAAAAACATGTCTGTTGACCAGGTGTGGGAAAGACAAAGGTAAAAACTACAATATTTTTTTAATTTTAGAAGATATCTGTACTAAAAATTTTTTCTCAAGTGACTTTAAATTCCAGATTCGTTCTGAAGTATATTAAATTTGAAGCAATTAGTGGTATATTTTATTTGCAAAAAGTAATGAGGAATTAAGTTGATGGGCACATATGTAGACATATAGTTTACTAGCACTATATCAAAATATTACATAGATACATATACACACACATATATGCATGTAATATTTTTTTTCATTCTCCACTTTAATAACTGACCAACTAGTCAGCAGAACTGCTGTGTTAGTAAATTACATTAGCTGATGAAATAGATAAAACCCCAAATCTGCAATGCTTAGAATTTGTTCAGATAACAGTTAAATGCAGTATGGTGCAGGCAGCCTTCTGTTCACTGATTGAAAGCCTCAGGTTTTTGACATCTTGCAGCTCCACCAACTCCAACTCCCACAGCCTTGAAGTTCAAGTTCACCCATGGGAGGATTCTGTGGTCCTCACCTGTAAGTGGCATACGTTATTTCCACCCACTTTTCTGCTCTCTAGAATTTAGCCACACAGCCATACCTTGCTCAAAGGAAGCTGGGAAATGTAGGTTTATATGTATCCCCAAGAAGAGTTGCAACCACTTATTCAGATAACACACATCTGTTGTTTACACAAAGCTCTGGGCCAGGTTCTGTGGAGAATACGTCTATAACCAAGACACACTTCCAGCACTCAAAATTCTTAAGTAATACTTGAAAGAGCAGAGCAATACAAAAGTACATTTTGATGCATGCCAGATTTATTAGCACTAGAATGAGGAATAAAGAATCTCTTACACAGGGAGGGCTTCTTTAAAAAAGGTGATATTTGAGCAAAACTTGAAGCATACATAGGAACTTATCAGGCAGAGGTGGAGGGTATGGCATGAAAAGGGACATGACAACAGAAGGATATTAACTGGCAAGAGATGAGAGTCTATAATGGGTGCCGAGATAAAGATGTCTGAAAAAATTGGGGATCACTTCATGACAGGTCTTAAATGCCTTTTAATACCTGGAACCATTCCAAAATCTGTAGTTGAGCATGAGAAAGAAAGCAGTGTTCAGAACACATTAGGAATGGAAAGAAATTAGGAACCAAGGCATGGGCACTGGAAATGAGAGGACACTTAGGCAAAACATTTGAAAAAGTAGATTTGAAAAGACTTTCTATTGGTGACACATCCAGAGATTTTATATTGCTCTGACAGAACGTTCTCTCTTGTTATTTTGATGAGTTCGAAATTTTTTATTGATCTTGTTAATGTAAATACTATTGAAATCTACCAAGAGAAGGACTTTTTCAGGATTAGAGCAATGGTATCACTGGAAACTTTGAAACTGTGAGAAGCATAGCAGGTATCTTCTATTGTAGCCACAAATGATCATATTCTGAAAGATATGAACAAACAATAGCACAGGATGAATGCTCCCCCTTTCTTTGATGTTCTCACTAGAAAAATATACTTCTTTTATCCTCAAGTGCTTCTCTCTAACCAAAATTTTATGATGCTAATATTCACTCAACACTTTCTTCTAGACTCACTGTCATGGTATAGATATTTTGAATTTATGTGGAAGAATAAATAAATCTTAGCAATTTGAAGGCTCCATAAATCCTTTTAATCTTGCTAGATTTCAGTGAAGGAAAGAGTTAGATTGGAATGCTTCTCAAGTGACACATGTAACTCTCCTCTACACATTAGGGATATTTATGATATAAATTCACTCTAAGAATGAGGATTTTGAGGGCCACTTTCCCCCCTTATTATGATGCAGAAGAAATATTTAAGTGTTCAAGGAGGAAAACAGCCTCTTGTACTCCCATTAAACCTTCTAGTAACAATTTACCAGATGGAAAATATCAAATATTGTTGAAGACTGGTTTGCAGGTGTTTTGCCCTAAGAATATTTCGTTAGCTACTGAAAATGTAATTCCTTCAAGAAGATAGCCTCACTCTTATTAAGGCCAAAACAAAAGATCCTTATCATTTCCTTCAGAGAAGTGGTAACACTATCTAAATGACAACCATGTTATTATAATTAATATGTAAATTTTTATTGATGATATACTTAAAATGATTCCAAATTTCAGATAATAATCTCATTTCCATTAAAGAATTATATGCGAGTTTTAACTGTTAAGTTTACACAGCCAATTGAAAACACAGTAAGTAGCAGAATTCAAAAGAAAGCCTGTTAATTATAATAGAAATTTCCCTCTAATCATTTGGTTCCAAATGGATTTCCGTTACAATGGGTAGTGCTTATGTACTCATGAAGTGTTTTTATCTAGGCTGTAGCTTTTCTTTTCATAATGGTTATAGTCCACAAATATTAAAGACAGAGGGACAATATTCCTAAAAGTGTCAGGATTTTATTTATGAGTTCCTGTTCATTGCTTGTATTCAAAGAGTGAGATTTTTTAAAAAGTCCGAGGAATAAGGACTGAATGGGTGTCAGAAGATAAGAAATACTGCCTAGTTCCTCTAATGCTGGGGATATAGTAGATGTTTAACAAATGCATTTTAGTTAAATTGTATTGTAAAATTATGATAAAAAGGATATGTGTAGCTTTGTTAAAACCACTTGACCATAGCGCTAAGTCTTAAATATGTCTGACTTAAAATATAGAATATATCTTTAAATTGGTGGAAATGAGGAGGAGCATGGCAGGGTCAGGATGATGGGATGATAACTTAGATCTGATTATGGCAACACTGAGCTAAGCAGCTGTTGAAATTGGATAATGATATGTGAGTTTCTCATCAGGCCTGTAGCGTGTTTCCACTAATACAGATTAACAATGTCTGGATGAACTATAATTATCCCTGTGGCTTGTGCATAACATAATTAGGCCCTATCAATGCAAAGTACTTTTATTAACTATAAAATGACTTTTTAAAAGGTATAGAAGTGGCCATAAGAAAATTCAACTAAGGACAGAAACGCTGATACTTATAATAGCAATGTGAAGATATATTTCGCTCTTTTTATCATATAGAGTGTTCAAGATTTAAAGTCTTGTTTAAGTGGCAGACATATGAAGGATGATTTCAATTACATTGACCTTCTTGCTCAAGTTTGTGCACCAGGTGTCCAGACCACACATTGGAAAGTGTAACCATTGCCTGCCTTACGTAAATAGGCAGTATGAAGATATGCTTGTCTTTTAAGTATCTGATTGCTATTTAATTACAGAGAATTTCTTTGTAAACTGAGCAGTCCAAGGGAAAAAAAAAGCAATAAAGAACTCCTTTAGAACCTCCCGCCATCTTTCCTACCACATGGCAAGAATGAGCTATATCTAATAACTTTATATAAAAACCAGGTTTATTATGCCGTAGACATTATATGTTTTCTATACTACCTTAAACTATTTCCTGAAAATGTTTCTGTTGATTGATAAACTCTAAGTAGAATTATGTATTGAAGTCATTCATTTACATTCTCGTGACACTCTTAAAACCATTGTGATGTGTTAGAAAGGATGTTGGTTCTGGAGTTAACAAATGGGTATTCCAATACTAATTCTGAAATGTTGGGGCAGTTCAGATTCTTAATCTCTCTCACCCTTCATTTACTGTCAGTAAAGTGAGCCTAATAATTCCTACACTGTTGGAATTATCTTAATAGTCATTTTAGGAATATGTTTATTGAATCTGATTTTGAAAAATACTTTCCAAGGAATGTGTCAGAATAGATTTTCTCTCTTTCATCTCAAAGGAGAAATTAGGACATAATCTAAATAATATTTTTGAGCAAAGTGCCACATTTGAAACTATGCTTTGTTTATAAGGAAATTTATCTAATTAGAGAATATTTTTACCTCTTCTTTTGATCTTTAAGTGAATTATTTAGCCATGTCTTCGCTATTACTCTTTCTGGAAGGGGTATATATATCTTTAAATATATTTATATGCTTCTAAAAACATTTTTCTATTTTCTTTTCTTAAGCCAATTTATTTGAATATTTTTAAAAGTTTTTCTCTTTCAGTCTCAGATTTCACATGTAATATTTTTGGCTTCATCTTATTAATTGCATTTGAATAAACTGGCACATGGAGATAAATCCTGTAGTCTCAGGTAGTACAGTTCAGTCTTCATTCAGATGCATGACCTTACCTTATGGAGGGATTGACTTAAACTAGTAGGTGATGAACAGGGCCAAGACACTTCTATCAGTGTCTTTCTTTTCCTCTGTATTATTTAAAACAAGGAAGAATATGACCAGACCATTAGCAAATAGTCAGCACCATTATGTTCTCTCCTTCCTCATCAATCCCCCACCTGCATACCATGGAAAATATATTCTTAATATGGTAGCTGGAAAAAAAGT